>NC_064925.1:214587615-215881365 GCF_023897955.1 Schistocerca gregaria
ACCTAACTTCCGCTCCCCGAATCATGAAAGTTATAATGCACCATTCACCATGTTGGAACTCGAAAGTGCATTTGCCCAGTCACAGTCCGCCGCTCCGGGGCCTGATTATATTCTTATTCAGATGCTAAAGAACCTCTCTCCTGTGGATAAAGGTTTTCTTCTTCGTACCTATAATCTCATCTGGATTGAGGGTCATGCTCCCACATTCTGGCGCGAATCTATTGTCCGGATTCCTAAGCCGGGAAGGACAAGCACTTGCCTTCGTTATCTACCTATTTCCCTTACCAGCTGTGTCTGGAAGGTGATGGAACGAATGGTTAACTCTCGTTTGGTTTGGCTGCTCGAATCTCGACGCCTACTTACCAATGTTCAATTTGGATTTTGTAGACGCCGCTCTGCTGTTGACCATCTGGTGACGTTGTCGAATAACTTCTTGAGGAAACGCCAGACTGTGATGTGTTGTTTGATTTGGAGAAGGCTTACAACACCTGGTAGAGGGCGGGCATCCACTGCACCATGCATACATGAGGCCTTCGCGGTCGCCTCCCTCTTTTTATTCGTACATTTTTAGTGGATAGATAGTTCAGGGTAGGTGTGGGTTCTGTCCTGTCCGACGCCTTTCGCCAGTAGAATGGGGTGCCACAGAGCTCAGATGTGAGTGTCGCTCTCTTCGCCATAGCTTTCAATCCAATAATGGATTGCCTCCCAGTTGAGGTATCAGGTTCCCTTTCGTGGACGATGTTACCATCTACTGCAGCGCGCAGCTTACATGTTCCCTGGAGCGCGGTCTCCAGCGTTGACTTGATCGTCTTTACTCCTGGAGTGTCGGTAATGGCTTCCGTTTTTCTGCCGAGAAGACGGTCTGTATGAACTTCTGGCGCTACAAAGAGTTTCTCCCACCGTCCTTACATCTCGGTCCCGTTGTTCTCCCATTCGTAGAGACAACAAAGTTTTTAGGTCTTACATTCGACAGGAAACTTAGCTGGTCTCCACATGTCATATTTGGCTGCCTGTTGTACCCGTTCCCTAAATGTCCTCCGTGTTCTCAGCGGAACATCGTGGGGAGCGGATCAAGCCGTCCTCCTTCGCCTATATCGGTCGATCGTCCGCTCAAAGCTGGATTATGGAAGCTTTGTATACTCCTGGGCACGGCCGTCCATCTTACGCCGCATCAACTCTATACAACATCGGGGGTTACGTCTTATGATCGGAGCGTTCTATACTAGTGACGTGGAGTCTTCATGCTGAAGCCGGTGAAGTGCCACTAACCTACCGGCGCGATATACTGCTTTGTCGGTATGCCTGTCGGCTATTAACAATGCCCGACCACCAGTCTTATCTTTCCATTTTTGACGACTCTCTCAACCGTCAATATGGGTTGTATGTCTCTGCCCTGCTATCCCCTGGAGTTCGCTTTCGTCGCCTCCTTCAGCACCTAGACTTTTCCCTCGCTGCAACCTTTAGTGGGCGAGAGCCAAACGCCACCTTGGCTCCAGGCTCAGGTTCACGTTCACCTTGACCTCAACTCGCTCCCAAAGGAGGTTACCCCAACGTCGATATACCGCTCGCGGTTTGTTGGACTTCGAACGAAGTTCATTAATACAATCTTTATTTATACAGATGGCTGTAAGACCAATGACAGTGTTGGGTGTTCTTTTATTATCGGGGCACACAGTTTAAAATACCGGCTCCATGGCCATATTTCTGTCTTCACAGCTGAGCTCTTTGCCCTCTACCAGGCTGTTCTTTACATCCCCCGCCACCGACATTCTGCTTACATCATATGCTCTAATTCCCTTAGCGCCATCCAGACTCAGTGATCCGTATCTGGTTCACCCATTCCTGCACCGGATCCAACAGTCTCTTCAGCAGCTAGCGGTTGTCCGGTTACCTTTGTGGGTTCTGGGCCATGTCTGTATCCCTGGGAACGAAGCTGCAGAAGCTCCAGCCTCGGACAGCTTCTTGTTGTTTGCCTTCATCTGATTTTAGCAGGCTCATTTGTCAGCAGGTTTTATCGCTGTGGCATGCCGATTGGTCTACACTTACTGAAAACAAGCTTCAGGCCTTGAAACCTCTCCCCGCGGCTTGGACGACCTCTTCACGCCCTTTTCGGGGGGAGGAGGTCGTTTTGGTCTGGTTACGGATTGGACACTGCCGGTTTCCGCCACCGTCATCTGCTGACGGCGGCGCCGGCACCTTTCTGCCCATGTGGACAAGTGCTGACAGTACGCCACATTTTAACGTCCTGTCCGAATTTTAATACACAGTGCATTGATCTTGGCCTGCCATATACTCTGGATGAAATTTTAGCGGATGACCCAGGAGCAGCTGCTAACATTTTTCGTTTTATCCACATGACAAACCTGTCTAAGGACATTTGATTATGCTGTTTCCTTTTAATCTGTTGCCTGTTAATGTGCCTTTTAAAGTGTTGTCCTTTTTAGTTGCTGTTTTAAGATTTTGCCATGCAGTGCATTCATAATTTAGTCTGGGCGCTAATGACCACTGTGGTTGTGCGCTCTAAAACCACAAAAAACGCTTGGGTGACCCACGGCTCCCTCCTGCGCCGTGAAGACCCGCCTCAGTGTCGGTGTGGTGCCTGGTTGACAGTGTCCCGAATTCTGGTGCACTGTCCCACTTTGACTGCCGTGCAACGAAATCTTCGGTTACCGGACTTGTTGCCGCAAATTTTATTTGACAACGACTCATCGGCTGATTTAGATTTAAGTTTATTCGTAAGGGTGGTTTTTATCATTTGATGTAAGTTTTAGCGCATGTCCTGTGTTTCTCTGTCCTCCACCCTAGTACCACTAGGGCGGAGGTTTTAATGTGTTGAAGAGTGGCTGGCTTCTCCTCCTTTATTATTGTGTCCGCCCAAATAGCTGAATGGTCAGCGTGACGGACTGCCGTCCTATGTAGCCTGGATTCGATTCTCGGCAGGGTTGTGGATTTTCTCCACTCAGGGACTGGGTGTTGTGTTGTCTTCATCATCATTGCACCACCATCTGGCGCGCATTTCGCCCAATGTAGCGTCGAATGTAATAAGACCTGCATCAACGTGGCTGCACCTGCCCCATAAGTGGCCTTCTGGCCAATGACGCCAAACGCTCATTTCCATTTATTTTATTATTGTGATAAGCCAGCCCAGACCATACGCTCTATGGTTTTAATACCTTCTTCTACTACTTGTGGTGTATGTTTTCCCCGTTTTTTGTTCATTCCATTAGCTTTCCTTTTAGGTGTGGTGTTTGGTGTTTTCGTACATTAAGCCTTGCTTGCGTAAGGAAAAAGGGACTGATGCCCCTGTACTTTGGTCTGTTTATACCCCTCCTATCAACAAACCAACCGCCCAACAAACTATCCCAAATGCTGGTATGAAGCCAATGTCATACCCATATCTAAACCTGGTAAGGAAAAACGCCTTCCTCCTAGCTACTGCTCCATTTCTCACACCAGCTGTGTTCGCAAGCAGCTGGAACGTATGATTCATGCGTGACTGGTGTGGTGGCTCGAGTGTTGCAATTTACTAACAACTACTCAGTGTGGATATAGAGTGCGCCGTTCTGTGATTGAACATCTCGTTATCACCCATGCCTTGAACGGTTTTCTGCGGAAATCTGACTGCGTGCTTCGATTTAGAGGAAGCCTAAGACACATTCTGGGGGACTGATATCCTCCATACTCTCTACACACGGGTTTTCCGTGGCCGATTGCCCCGTTTCCATTGGGAATTTTTAAAACAGAGTTTTCACGATGTGTTTGGGTTGTACCTTGTCGGACACCTTTATCCCGGAGAATGGTGCGCCTCAGGCTTCCATCCTGAGCATCGTCCTCTTTGCTATAGCCATTAACCTTATAATTGCCTCTCTCCCACTGGGCATCTCTGGCTCCCTTTTCGTTTACGATTTTGCCGTTTATTGCAGGTCTCCACGGAATTTTCCTGAGTAGCGCCTTCAGCGGTGCCTCGATCGTCTTCACTCATGGGGCGACAACAATGACTTTCACTTTTCGACTACAAAACCGTTTGTGTGAGTTTCTAGTGGTGCAGTTGGTTTCTTTCACTGCCTATACATCTTAGGGCCTGTTGCTGTTTCATTCATTGAAACTACTAAAGTCCTGGGGCTCATGCACGATAGGAAACACTCTAGCTCCTCCCACGTGTCATATCTGGCAGCCTGTTGTATGCAGTCCGTGTCCTACCTGTCCTCAATGGTACTTACTGGGGTGCAGATCGAACATCACTCCTCCATTTGTACCAGTCCCTTGTCCGTTCGGAACTAGACTATGGATGTTCCGCTTATGCATCGGCATACGCCGGCTCAATATTATCCACCAATGTGGCATCCGTTTCGCTGCTGGCACATTTTACACTTGCTCAGTTGAGAGTATATATACATAAGATACCGAACTACTGCTGTCCTACCGCCGTGACTTTCGCCTCAACAGATATGCCGTTTGTCTGCCGTTCGTCTGCCATGCGTGGTCATCCATCCTACACCTCGTTCTTAGATGACACCTTTGATCGGCAGTATGGTGTGCCTCTTCTGCTTACCTCCTGGGGTTCGCTTTCGGCTCTTGCTCCAGCAGCTTAACTTCACGCTGCTAGAAGCTTCACCACCTTGGATTCGTGCGGCGGTTCGTTTTCGCCTTGGCCTTCATTCACTTCCTAAGGACTCTACTCGCTCCTCGCTCTATTGCCTTCAGCTTCACGACCTTTGCATAGAACTTGGCCATAGTGACTTCGTGTACATTGCTGGCTCTCGGACCGACCATGGAGTCGGGTGTGCCTTCGAAATCGGCGCCGACATTTTTCGGTATTGGCTTCCGGAACTCTGCTCAGTATTTACAGCAGAGCTATTCGCCCTGTATCAGGCCACACAGTACATCCGGCGACACAGGCTTTTCACTTGTGTCAAATTCTCAGACTCTGTGCCCTTCAGACCCTGTGTGTGTTGCACACCGTCCATCCCTTAATGCAACGGGTCTAGGAAAGCTGCCACTTGCTCACTCTTGATGGAGCCACTATGATGTTCATGTGGGTTACCTGTCAGTCGGTCTGACAGGAAATAAGGCCGCTGACACTGCTGCCAAGTCTGCAGTCCTTGTACCTCAGCCCGCTAGTCCTTACGTTCCCTCCTATGTATCGCCATCTATCAGCAGGTGGTGTCACCTTGGCATAACCACTCGTCCTCCCTTCATGGGAACAAGCTCCGGGTTATTAAGCCTCTCCCAGCGGGTTGGACTACCTCCTCTCGGCCGTCTCGCCGCGAGATCATCATTTTAACAATGTTGCTTATAGGGCACTGTCTTTTTAGCCATCGACATTTAAGTGGTTCTCCCCCACCAGGTCGCTCACATTAAGTCCAGCTTTCAACTGTCTGCCATTTCCTGAGGTTATGCCCTTTTTCGTAACCGCTTATGTTCTCGTTTGTGTTGACCGTCTGAGTTAGCGGCCGTTTTAACGAACTACGTGCGGGCACTCGACGGGATTTTACTTTGACCCGTCGTAACAAGATGCCGAAGGCCATTTAGTTTTTAGTTCAGGACCTCCGTTTCTCTATGGCGTATTTTATATAAACATCTTCGTTCCCTGTTTTTAGTTGCCTTCTTTCGTCCATTGAGATGGACGTGTAGTCGTTTTCAACTCCTTTCGTTGTCTTCGTGATTTACAATTTTCACATGGGCGAATATAGGCCTAATTATTTTTGCGCCCTGAAACAAACAAAACAAGGTAATGATGGTTGATAACACACTCATAGCGCCGCAAAGCGTTCGCCTGTTCGTATAGGCTTTATTTCATGTGAACCTTTAGTTTTCCCCTCGGAGCAGTGGATTTTTCAAAACGTGCAGGTTGGTATCCGTGATTATATGTGAATGTGAAGGCAGCTAATTTTAGAAATAAATTAAACGGTGCAATTGCAATACGTTTATTAGCAAACATTTGTAAAATACACTCCTGGAAATGGAAAAAGAACACATTGACACCGGTGTGTCAGACGCACCATAATTGCTCCGGACACTGCGAGAGGGCTGTACAAGCAATGATCACACGCACGGCACAGCGGACACACCAGGAACCGCGGTGTTGGCCGTCGAATGGCGCTAGCTGCGCAGCATTTGTGCACCGCCGCCGTCAGTGTCAGCCAGTTTGCCGTGGCATACGGAGCTCCATCGCAGTCTTTAACACTGGTAGCATGCCGCGACAGGGTGGACGTGAACCGTATGTGCAGTTGACGGACTTTGAGCGAGGGCGTATAGTGGGCATGCGGGAGGCCGGGTGGACGTACCGCCGAATTGCTCAACACGTGGGGCGTGAGGTCTCCACAGTACATCGATGTTGTCGCCAGTGGTCGGCGGAAGGTGCACGTGCCCGTCGACCTGGGACCGGACCGCAGCGACGCACGGATGCACGCCAAGACCGTAGGATCCTACGCAGTGCCGTAGGGGACCGTACCGCCACTTCCCAGCAAATTAGGGACACTGTTGCTCCTGGGGTATCGGCGAGGACCATTCGCAACCGTCTCCATGAAGCTGGGCTACGGTCCCGCACACCGTTAGGCCGTCTTCCGCTCACGCCCCAACATCGTGCAGCCCGCCTCCAGTGGTGCCGCGACAGGAGGGACGAATGGAGACGTGTGGTCTTCAGCGATGAGAGTCGCTTCTGCCTTGGTGCCAATGATAGTCGTATGCGTTTTTGGCGCCGTGCAGGTGAGCGCCACAATCAGGACTGCATACGACCGAGGCACACAGGGCCAACACCCGGCATCATGGTGTGGGGAGCGATCTCCTACACTGGCCGTACACCTCTGGTGATCGTCGAGGGGACACTGAATAGTGCACGGTACATCCAAACCGTCATCGAACCCATCGTTCTACCATTCCTAGACCGGCAAGGGAACTTGCTGTTCCAACAGGACAATGCACGTCCGCATGTATCCCGTGCCACCCAATGTGCTCTAGAAGGTGTAAGTCAACTACCCTGGCCAGCAAGATCTCCGGATCTGTCCCCCATTGAGCATGTCTGGGACTGGATGAAGCGTCGTCTCACGCGGTCTGCACGTCCAGCACGAACGCTGGTCCAACTGAGGCGCCAGGTGGAAATGGCATGGCAAACCGTTCCACAGGAGTACATCCAGCATCTTTACGATCGTCTCCATGGGAGAATAGCAGCCTGCATTGATGCGAAAGGTGGATATACACTGTACTAGTGCCGACATTGTGCATGCTCTGTTGCCTGTGTCTATGTGCCTGTGGTTCTGTCAGTGTGATCATGTGATGTACCTGACCCCAGGAATGTGTCAATAAAGTTTCCCCTTCCTGGGACAATGAATTCACGGTGTTCTTATTTCAATTTCCAGGAGTGTAGTTAAAATTAATGTGAAACGATTAATTTCAAAAAGTTAATAAAATTGGTGAGAATGGTAAAGGCGACTGTGAAAAAAGATAATCTAAGTACTTCCTATCGCTGACTGACGACAAACTCTTGCATATTTAGTAAAACCTGATAGCTATTTGTACCTCGTATGTAGCTTAACAATACTGTTTTGTCTACTCGTTTATTAAGTAGTAGTATTATCGTATTAAATCACTGGTGATCCATAGACTTAATCTAGTGATGGATGACAATCGTCAATAAACAGAACGCAGAGCTTTGTACCAGAACACACATGGTTCGCCTGTGTATAAATCATCAGCACGGTTCGTTCTCAAGGCTCGCTACCTCTTCTCTCTCTACTGATGGGCTACTGCGCCACGTAGGCGGTCGGTTGCTGATGTCTGCGTGGGAAACGGCTTTTCCTTCGGTGCTGTTACTCTACAGCGCTATTTAAGGCAGCTCATTACTTCTGTCGCCTATGACGTCTCAATAAAATGTAAAACTTGGAAAATAAAATGCTATCCGAAACGAGAGAGATTTCACGTACTCGGTAGCAGACGTTACGTAAGGATGCTAATGTTTCTCACGCGCCGAATGCAGGTTTGCCTGGCTCCAGTGATACGTGTGGGCAGTTGATCTTACCATTAACCGTGAAAACTGAGTCGTATGAATACGTACATCGCCACTAAGTTCCTGATGATGCCTGGAAGGCGTAATATTCTGAGAACACCGTCAGTAATATTTTAGAATTATAAAGAATGCATGCCAGGGTTTACAGCAACGAAAGCTAACTCTACGGTCTCATTATTTCCCGTCGTTACGGTTCTTGGGCGTGTCCTCTTCGTTTACATTGATAGAAAATAACTTCGCATCCGGCAGACCAAAGTAGGTTCAAATGGTTCAAATGGCTCTGAGCACTATGGGACTTAACATCTATGGTCATCAGTCCCCTAGAACTTAGAACTAATTAAACCTAACTAAGGACAGCACACAACACCCAACCATCACGAGGCAGAGAAAATCCCTGACCCCTCCGGGAATCGAACCCGGGAACCCGGGCGTGGGAAGCGAGAACGCTACCGCACGACCACGAGATGCGGGCCCAAGGTAGGCGTGAGTCGGTATTTACATAGTAAAATTTGAACATGAAGGGCAGTACTGTTAGTGCTTTGGATTTAGGATTGAAAACGGTAAAATTGTAAAAATTTGTTCAACGAAATACTTAGACTCAATACTTAAGCTACTATTTCATGTTGAAATATTTTTGTAAAAAAAAAATAAACGGCTGAGTCTAACCGACAAACTTGGGGTTCAAGATAAAAACTAAACAACACTCATTACTCGAGTTCAATTGAAGTTACTTGATAGCTGACGTCTGTGTCTGCCACTACAATGTTGCCACATTGGCTGCTGGCTACTACTCAGTTATAGGCGAAATACAAATACGGCTTTTAATATGTAACTCCAAGCAATGCCGGAAGCAGCCGCCACAGCCGCGAAGAATGATGGAAATCGGTGAGGCTTTATCGACAGCTGGTTTGAAATGAACACTGACTGAAATGTAGTAGAGTGGTTCTAAACGAAAAACGTTATAGCAAGAAAAATAAGAGCAAAGTAAGTAAATACGACGATTACAATGATGCAGCAAAGCGTTAAAAATACAAATAATATAGTTAACTAATGATCAAAGATAGCTTTTGATAAGATTTAGAAGAATAAAAAAATTCGTTGAATTTGACGGGATTCAAATATACGAACTTTGGCGTGTCAGGTTTATATGCTAACTGCTATGCTGTACCATTACACTGAGAAAGGTTTTTGTGCTAGACTCTGGTAACCCCGTTGCAACGATTAATTACAGCCTCCTAAAATTCTAGATCACACAATGCTGTTGAAAGCTTATCTAATGTAAGCAGATATCCGTGATTGTAGTAACTGCACATGCGACGCTGAATGGCGTATTGTTCGGAGGAATGCTGTAGCGTTTGTTAGCGCTGTGTATGAAAAGTTGTATAATGACAACAGTGTGTGTGTGTGTGTGTGTGTGTGTGTGTGTGTGTGTGTGTGTGTGTGTGTGTGTGTGTGTGGGGGGGGGGGGGGGGGGTTTCCTATAGTTGTGTGTTATGAAATACTAAGGGATAGATAGAGGATTTGGGATCCAAACACATTAAGAAAGCGGAACAAGGAATTTGAAGTGAACTAATTGTTGACAGTTTGGCAACGGCGAACGTTTCGGGCGTGACGTTGAGCGCTCCGATTGGAGGAAACCAACTACAATGAGTAAAGTGTCAACTAATTTTAATTGGAGTATAGGAAGTATTCATAACAGAACAGTCTACAATGAAAGTCGACCAACAACGAAATAATGTTCCGCAAAACTGAACGAATACGAACTCAGTAGGATTAACAGCAATCCCTGTTTCGGTACTGCTATATTTACGTAAACATCGCTTCTCTTTATGTAATGGTATCCCGGATGTACTATCATCATTTAGACTTCGTTACAATAGTGCACGTAACTAGTTACTCGTTTTTTTCTGCGAGAAAAAAAATAGGTAGTGGAAAGCGGTAAACTGTGCAGTCACTGTCATGATGAAGAAACGGAGCGATTGATGTATCGTTCAAAGGAGCATGATCATGGGTGGAAGTATTTCCGAAATAGTTTGTAAACTGTTCGCGTGCGAGCATGGTTGAAGTATATCGCGCATGGGAATATGGCACTACCCAAAACCAGCGCTGAGGCAACTGTGTTCGTCACAGGCTGTAGATGTCAAGGGTGAACGACGGCTATGGTCAGCAAGGCTGAACGCAGACACAACTCCTGAGCAGCTGACTACCCAGGTGGACCAAGGGGCTAGCCAGTCTCCTCTACGATCGTTCAGCGAACGTTGCTGTCCACGGGCCTATGCAAGAGGTGCCCACGCTGACTGCTGTTAATTGGCGAAGAGGGCTGGAATTTGGATAAAAATATCGCAACTGAATGTCCACAGACTGACGACAGGTGAACATTTCAGATATAGTTTTACGTTTCACCGGCGTGAAACGTCTGAAAGCAAACAACTTGAGCAATTGTCGGAAGAGAGCCGGAGGAGGGGGCATTATGGTCTGGGGAATGTTGGCATTTCCTGTGTGATGAAGTAATTCTGAAAGTCACAATGGATCAACACAGGTATGCGTCTGTCCTTGGTGACAATGTCCACCCTTTTTTGTCATCAGTCTACTGACTGGTTTGATGCGGCCCGCCACGAATTCCTTTCCTGTGCTAACCTCTTCATCTCAGAGTAGCACTTGCAAACTACGTCCTCAATTATTTGCTTGACGTATTCTAATCTGTCTTCCTCTACAGTTTTTGCCCTCTACAGCTACCTCTAGTACCATGGAAGTCATTCCCGCATGTCTTAGCAGATCTCCTATCATCCTGTCCCTTCTCCTTATCAGTGTTTTCCACATATTCCTTTCCTCTCCGATTCTGCGTAGAATCTCCTCATTCCTTACCTTATCAGTCCACCTAATGTTCAACATTCGTCTATAGCACCACATCTCAAATTCTTCGATTCTCTTCTGTTCCGGTTTTCCCACAGTCAATGTTTCGCTACCATACAATGCTGTACTCCAGACGTACATCCTCAGAAATTTCTTCCTCAAATTAAGGCCGGTATTTGATATTAGCAGACTTCTCTTAGCCAGAAATGCCTTTTTTGCCATAGCGAGTCTGCTTTTGATGTCCTCCTAGCTCCGTCCGTCATTGGTTATTTTACTGCCTAGGTAGCAGAATTCCCTAACTTCATTGACTTCGTGACCATCAGTCCTGATAAGTTTCTCGCTGTTCTCATTTCTACTACTTCTCATTACCTTCGTCTTTCTCCGATTTACTCTCAAACCATACTGTTTACTCATTAGATTGTTCACTCCGTTCAGCAGATCATTTAATTCATCTTCACTTTCACTCAGGATAGCAATGTCATCATCGAATCGCAACATTGATACCCTTTCACCTTGTATTTTAATTCCACTCCTGAACCTTTCTTTTATTTCCGTCATTATTTCCTCGATGTACAGATTGAAGAGTAGGGGCGAAAGGCTACAGCCTTGTCTTGCACCCTTTTTAATACGAGCATTTCGTTCTTGATCGTCCACTCTTATTATTCCCTCTTGATTGTTGTACGTCTCGAACAGCTTGCACCATTTTATATTGTCGAACGCTTTTTCCAGGTCGACAAATCCTATGAACGTGTCTTGATTTTTGTTTAGCCTTGCTTCCATTATTAGGCGCAACGTCAGAATTGCCTCTCTCGTGCCTTTACTTTTCCTAAAGCCAAACTGATCGTCACCTGATCTTGTAAGCAGCTTCATGCATAAGCTGTTAAGCCGATGGTGCGATAATTCTCGCACTTGTCAGCTCTTGCCTTCTTCGGAATTGTGTGAATGATGCTTTTCCGAAAGTCAGACTCATATATTCTACACACCAACGTGAATAGTCGTTTTGTTGCCACTTCCCCAAATGATTTTAAAAATTCTGATGGAATGTTATCTATCCCTTCTGCCTTATTTGACCGTAAGTCCTCCAAAGCTCTTTTAAATTCCGATTCTAATACTGAATCCCCTATCTATTCTAAATCGACTCCTGTTTCTTCTTCTATCACATCAGACAAATCTTCACCCTCATAGAGGCTTTCAATGTATTCTTTCCACCTATCTGCTCTCCTCTGCATTTAACAGTGGAATTCCCGTTGCACTCTTAATGTTACCACCCTTGCTTTTAATGTCACCAAAGGTTGTTTTGACTTTCCTGTATGCTGAGTCTGTCCTTCCGACAATCATATCTTTTTCGATGTATTCACATTTTTCCTGCAGCCATTTCGTCTTAGCTTCCCTGCACTTCCTATTTATTTCATTCCTCAGCGACTTGTATTTCTGTATTCCTGATTTTTTCCCGGAACATGTTTGTACTTCCTCCTTTCATCAATGAACTGAAGTATTTCTTCTGTTACCTATGTTTTCTTTGCAGCTACCTTCTTTGTACCTACGTTTTCCTTCCCAGCTTCTGTGATGGCCCTTTTTAGAGATGTCCATTCATCTTCAACTGTGCTGCCTGCTGCGCTATTCCTTATTGCTGTATCTATAGCGTTAGAGAACTTCCGTATCCCACTTCTTTGCGTATTGATTCTTTCTGACTAATGTCTTGAACTTCAGCCTACTCTTCATCACTACTATATTGTGATCTGAGTGTATATCTGCTCCTGGTTACGCCTTACAATCCAGTATCTGATTTCGGAATCTGTCGGACCATGATGTAATCTAATTGAAATCCACCCTTACATGCAATTTATTTTTCCTCAGCATGATGGCACCTACCAGCAGGACACTGCAATATGTCACACAGTTGGCAGAGTATGCGTGTGTTGCAGCAGGATGTCTTTACCGTACTGCTGTGGCTACCAAATCCTCCCCCCCCCCCCAATATCTAAACGCATAAACGCAATCGATAAAGTGGTAGACCATCCGAAACGGACTAGATCCTCAACCGAGAAACCTAGCGCGGGAGGCCACGGCACTAGTCAGCTTGGTTCTACATTCCTGCTGGTTCCTTCCAGAACACAAGACTCATTCTGGCTTTCCTGTAGCGGCCCATACCGCAAAAAGTGGTTATTCTAGCTTTTGACAGGTGGTCCTTCATCCAACACAAATTCGCTTTATACTATTGCACATATAAATGCACGGCATCTTTAGGGTAAACCTACCGTATACATAAAATGCGGCGTTAGATTTATAAGTGCAGAGAATTTCTTATGGTGAAAAGATTTTTTGTTAGGTGCTGCTACTAACATTTCGGGGTCCAGAAAGCCTGTGTAGGTGTGCAGTGCCCCGTTGCATGGAAAGTGCCATAGAATTTAACTGCTGAAAAAAAATGGGGACTGAAATTTGGCGACGTCAGAATCGTTTAGATGACACCAGAACCACGGCAATGTGTTCAGTACATCAGTCAAAACTTCATTTACCTCAGTCTGGATATTAAGTGCGTGTATAAGTACGATAATTCTAAAGCTCGGTAACGGATAAATTTTTTTAACAAAGTTGGAAGATTCCAGGAGATCATCATCTTCGGAATGTATGGTAAAAGTTTCTGCGATTTGCCGTGCGGTACCCAAAAACTGTAGTTTGCGGTGTTTTCTCAGGTACCGTCCATGAACAAATGGTGAAATCCCCAGGAACAGAACAAGGATTGGAACTCCTCGTCGAAGGCTAAGCCTCAATTATGACATTATTTCTCGCAGTTTGCATTATTTTTTTAATGAGATAATCACAACTGAGAAAAGATTCATTTGCTCCAAAGAATTCAAACAATTGTAAATAGTGAATGTCTTAAGTTCAAATATTGTGCTTCACAATCCATTGTTTTTAAAGAGAAGGGAGCAACAAAAATTTAAATCTTTTAGTTGAGGCGGTGCTGAATGACAACTACAGAATCGGCATACAAGTTGATGGACAAACGTTGAATACTGAATACACTGTGAATTTAGCAAAGCCAGTCAGGTAAAAAAAATGTAATTGTATATTAAGCAATACCAAGTTAGCAATGGGCCCCGAAACAGTTTGAGAATAGTCTTTAAGAAAGGACCTTCTTCAGAATGAATTAATTAGCAAGAACTGATTAACAAGTGTTTGAGTCAATGGCAGTAAGTCCTTAATACCACAGGCCTGCACCAGCACTTACGATCAATGGGCTAGATAGAATCTCAGGACGTGAGGCACTGAGGAACAATAGACTAAACGTTACAGAACGAAAGGCAAACTCAACTAAGAGAGTTGACGAAGCGGCATGAAAGCTGCCCGCAGAAGCAAGTGACGGCGTCAGACCTCGCACTGCCCAACAGCCAGAATTTCGGAATCGCACCGCACCGAAGAAACACTCGGGGCGATACACTGACTCCAGTCCCGGTTTCCCCCTTATCTCGCAACCAAGGCGAGAAACACTGCGTGGTAGGAAACAGCGCAGCGATAAAATCGCCTAAGCAATACAGGTCCCAATCAAACTGTAATACAGGCACAATAGCCCTTCGACAAAGGTCGCGCAAGAGACACCTAAGTCCCTCCAATTAGGTACAATTAAATGATCAACTTACTGGCTTGTGCGCCAGAATCTGAATATCTATTAAAGTATATATACAACAAACTTAGTGAAAATTTTAAAGTAGACAAATTAAATTTAATATACTTTGCAGCCCCAATTAGTTAAATTGAAAACAGTTAAAAAAATTACTTAATATCATGGATAATGAGAAGTCAAACAGCACCCCAAAAATTTTTGCGTTTGAGGCTTGAACGTAAGATTAGAAAAGCCAAACTAGACCTTACCTCAAAATCACAGGGAAATGGTGAGCAACTAACAAATTCCTCCATAATAACGACCCCAATAAAGGCCGTGAGGACCTATCCAGGCAACGAATCTAAACATAACTAAAACGAATACATATAAAACATGAACATACAATAGATGAATGACCAGTATTAAGCACAAATGAGCAGAAACTCTTATGATACTAGCACCCTGGCAGGAGACAATATTAAATAAGTGATGGGCTTGGAAATCTTCAGCTCAATACAGTGGCCTTAAACACACTGAGTTTATTATGAAGAGCACTGTCACTACCAAACAATTTGTAAAAATTCCTCTTTAAGTCATGATCAAATACCTTGACAGGCCAACAATTACAAATAGAAAACCTTCAGGTTGCATTGGAAAAAATAATCTCACAGAAACATTAATAAAATGCTGGAAAGCAATACGACCCAAGACAGAGGCACAAGCGGCCTACCCCACGACAACTCGCGACATCAGGAACCATGCTATTGAGCATCTCGTCAAATGCGGGAAAAAGCTGTAAACTGTCACGTTACACTCGAGGCGTTCAAGTTAATGCAGCATAAACCACCAGGTTGCGGTTGTTTCATGCAATGAATGGTATGCACGAATAAAGAAAACGCCTTCCCAAACACTGATCTTTCCTGTTACCCCACAGCAAAAAATCCCATTTTAAGCATTTCTCACAGAAGGCAAAAAAATAAACATTGGTACTGCCTTCTACCCCAATGTCCATGTCATCTGCCCCCCTCCCCTCTTCCTTCTCCTGCCCCCTCCCCTCTTCCTTCTCCTGCCCCCTCCCCTCTTCCTTCTCCTGCCCCCCTCCCCTCTTCCTTCTCCTGCCCCCTCCCCTCTTCCTTCTCCTGCCCCCCTCCCCTCTTCCTTCTCCTGCCCCCCTCCCCTCTTCCTTCTCCTGCCCCCCTCCCCTCTTCCTTCTCCTGCCCCCCTCCCCTCTTCCTTCTCCTGCCCCCCTCCCCTCTTCCTTCTCCTGCCCCCCTCCCCTCTTCCTTCTCCTGCCCCCCTCCCCTCTTCCTTCTCCTGCCCCCCTCCCCTCTTCCTTCTCCTGCCCCCCTCCCCTCTTCCTTCTCCTGCCCCCCTCCCCTCTTCCTTCTCCTGCCCCCCTCCCCTCTTCCTTCTCCTGCCCCCCTCCCCTCTTCCTTCTCCTGCCCCCCTCCCCTCTTCCTTCTCCTGCCCCCCTCCCCTCTTCCTTCTCCTGCCCCCCTCCCCTCTTCCTTCTCCTGCCCCCCTCCCCTCTTCCTTCTCCTGCCCCCCTCCCCTCTTCCTTCTCCTGCCCCCCTCCCCTCTTCCTTCTCCTGCCCCCCTCCCCTCTTCCTTCTCCTGCCCCCCTCCCCTCTTCCTTCTCCTGCCCCCCTCCCCTCTTCCTTCTCCTGCCCCCCTCCCCTCTTCCTTCTCCTGCCCCCCTCCCCTCTTCCTTCTCCTGCCCCCCTCCCCTCTTCCTTCTCCTGCCCCCCTCCCCTCTTCCTTCTCCTGCCCCCCTCCCCTCTTCCTTCTCCTGCCCCCCTCCCCTCTTCCTTCTCCTGCCCCCCTCCCCTCTTCCTTCTCCTGCCCCCCTCCCCTCTTCCTTCTCCTGCCCCCCTCCCCTCTTCCTTCTCCTGCCCCCCTCCCCTCTTCCTTCTCCTGCCCCCCTCCCCTCTCTTCCTTCTCCTGCCCCCCTCCCCTCTCTTCCTTCTCCTGCCCCCCCTCCCCTCTCTTCCTTCTCCTGGCCCCCCTCCCCCCCTCTTCCTTCTCCTGGCCCCCCCTCCCCCCCTCTTCCGTCTCCTGGCCCCCCCCTCCCCCCCTCTTCCGTCTCCTGGCCCCCCCTCCCCCCCTCTTCCGTCTCCTGCCCCCATCAAAAGAAACTCGATCACAGGTCTGTGGTTGGAACTCCTTTCCCTTATGGACATCATTTTGGAAGGTACAATATAATACCATTATACTTCATGAAACTAGTGGCAATGGTGCAGAAATATTTCACGATGTCCCACAACAAATTTAGCATTTTTCAATCGAAATTGGCAGAGGAAAATTTGTGGCATTATTTATTCAAGACCAATCATGAAAAGCAGACTAGCTCTGACGGAAAGTTCATTCCACGCGAACAGAAGCCTACTAGTATGAAACATACTCCTTAATTTGAGAAGGAAATGTCCGACAATGTACGTTTCGAGCATAGCATTGTACTGCAGTGAAACATGGACTTCAGGCAAACAACTGAATCGAAGCATTTGAGATGCGGTGTAACAGACGAAGATTGAAAATCATGTGGAGTGATAAGATGAGGAATGTGGTTTTCAGAAAAATCGACGACTAATGTAATAAATGGAAAATACTGATAAGAAGAGACAGAACGAAAAGACATCTGTTACGATATCAGAGAATCGATTCCATGGTACTGGAAGGAACAGAAAACTGTATACAAAGATACTAATTGGAATACGTCTAGCAAATAACTGAGGACATAGGTTCCGATATTACTGAGACGTGAAAATGTTGACGCAGGAGAGGAATTCTTGGCGGGCCGCAGCAAAACAGCCAGAAGCTGACTACTCAAAAGGCCGGTGGCAAATCAGGTGTAATTGATAAAGAAGCATTGAACAACTGTAATATCTTCCGTAAGAAGTGCTCTCTTGTAACTATGACAGGAAACTATTAATTAGCTGATAAATTATATGTTCATAGTTTACAAAGAAGTCGAAAAGTAAATTCAGAGACTAAAGGCGAGTGAAGAGCGTTATAGTTCAGTTTTCTCCTTCTCAAATAAACGGAGCTTCAATCGGAGCACCTTACGCTGGTCAAGAATGTGTACTATCAACAAATATTGCCCCTATAGCGAGACGTCAGCCAGAAAAGCAACATCTAATATCTATTTTGGTTCTATGAAGTAAGGAATTTCTAGCCCTTTCTTCACGAGTTACAAGGAACTAAAGAACCTTATTTCTGTTGATCAACTGAAGGTGTAGCGATAAGGTATGTCTCCGTATCTCGAAGAAACCCTCTGAGCTGCTGATGGCTGACACTATACCTACGTACAGAAATGACACATTTGACTATAATGTCCAGCACATGACGAAGTTCCACACTTAAAGTACACAATGCCCCCTGATGTGCATACAGCAAATGTCCTTTCCAGTTGTAAGTAGGCTGTTTAGGTTTTTTATTGGTAACGCCGCCGCCACGTAGCGCTCGGTATGAAAAATCACTGGCTGTGCTGTGCGCAGTGTGTGTTGAGTTTGCATTGTTGTCTGCCATTGTAGTGTTGAGCAGAGGCAGCTGGATGCTTACAGCGTGTAGCGTTGCGCAGTTGGTGGTGAGCCGCCAGCAGCGGTGGACGTGGGGAGAGAGAGATGGCGGAGTTTTGAAATTTGTAAGAATTGGTGTCATGAACTGATATATATATTATGACTATAAAGGTAAATACATTGTTTGTTCTCTATTAGAATCTTTCATTTGCTAACTGTGCCTATCAGTAGTTAGTGACTTCTGTAGTTTGAATCTTTTAGTTAGCTGGCAGTAGTGGCGCTCGCTGTATTGCAGTAGTTCGAGTAACGAAGATTTTTGTGAGGTAAGTGATTTGTGAAACATATAGGTTAATGTTAGTCAGGGCCATTCTCTTGTAGGGATTATTGAAAGTCAGATTGCGTTGCGCTAAAAACTATTTTGTGTCAGTTTAAGCACAGTCTTGTATAAATTTTTCTAAGGGGATGTTTCACAGTCACTCTTAAGTTTATTTTTTTTACAAACAAACGCACTTTAATGCGATTCTGTCTGTTTTAATTATTCGGGAGTTGACCGTCTGGTTTTAAACTTTCTTTGCTTTTTGCGTTTAATTTGACTGGGAAACCGTTGAGATTGAAATTAACATATACATAGATGGACATGAGAAATGAAAGGTTGCAATAAATTTTTCATCTGTGATTATTACTTTACATATGAAATATTCTGTTGCACATTAATAAAAATTACTTTCTTTGAATATTCCCAAAATAATGATTCAAGCTTTATTTTTATTCAAGCACTAAAGCTGTTTGTGCAGGAATGAAAATATTAATGTCCATCAAACTTAGCAAACATTTTCAGATTGCAGTGGATTTTTGTTTAATTGTATATACCTCGACTCGCTTTGAAGCATAGTACTATCTTTATTATATGAAAATGTTTTCTTTTTTTATATTGCTAAGCTCTCATGAAAGTTATCCACTTTTAAATACACTTTACTATATGTTCAGAATTTATCATTTTTTTGAATGAAAATTTCCAACAGCTGCAGCTTGTATCCACCTGTGAATGCACAAGATAAAATTTACTATCTCTTTTTATTCTGCGTCTGGAATACTGTGAAAAGAAACAATTTATTTTTTTCGTTCGCCTCTACCTGTACATTTTTAGATGTGGTCGTAATTGCGATCGTATATTTAAATCTGCCGCTGCTGCAGACTGGTCGCTCGCGGCCCAGTTCCACACCGCCAGCGATATCCAATAAAATGATGAAATTTCTTAAATAAAATGGGTAATGTCCGGTGCGAACTCTGCAGTAATTGTGACAGATTTTACTACAGAAATATATTTTAACAGAAACAATTAAAATCTTTACACACCTTTTACAATCCCAGCTACAAATGGCGTCGATCATCGACTTACGACAAATGAAGACTACGTAAGAGCCTAATGCAACGTCACGGGTTCCTCTCCCATTCAGTCCGTGCAGAAGACAAGCGATTCTATTACAATATATTGCCTATTTATATCTTCACTAATTCTTGTACAGTCTTCGTCTGTTTGGATTGCATATCGTTTCTTCTGTGGCGGTTTTCACATCCTCCGCCACAGATAGTATTTCACACTCTTTGAATACTCATCTGTAATAGCAAAATTCATAATTACCTTTCCCCTCACAAAATCAACTGTCGTTTTGAAATTCAATTAATAGAAATACATGTGAATTATTTAATACATCTGAATTATTTGTTACAGTGAGCATTATACATCGGAATGTTCTTTTAACTTTCACTTTGGATGCGTGCTGCCAGACGCACATTCACACGGCGATTTTTAAATTTACTATTGCTGTTGCAGAGTGACCAGTTCGATGTGGCGATCCCCTGTAGATCTGCGCCTATAAAGCCGGATCAAAGCACTGAGAGTTCTGATACGGTCACTACTACTACTACTACTACTACTACTACTACTACTACAACAGCACCGCATCAACTCTACAGGACGCAAAGCCAGGAACACTTCGTGGTGGCTTCGTCGCCTTCGCCTCCGGACCGGGCTGAATCCTCGAAAGGTTCGTCACACCTTCCACTGCTCATGGCGGGACAAGATCCAGGGCGTCTCTGTCGCCGACAGTCTCCACAAAATCTAGTAAGTCTACCCACAGGGATGTCCTAACGTTACATTTGTATTGCATACGTTGAGGCTGGTATGAAACAGCTATCAGGTAGTACAGAATGTGGAACAAGCGCCTGAAATAGTTTAAGGCCACCGAAAAGGACGACGTTAGAGAGATGTGCTACATACCATATACCTTATTCCGAAATAGATCCACCGAGCGCTTCGCGCGTGTTACTGTGAACTAACTGTACACACATTCTATTTGTACAGTTGGATACATTTTGTTTATTCCTTACTTAGCCTGAACAGATTACAACCGTAAGGCACCCTCCTTACCTCTGGCCAGAAACAACACACACAAAAATGTTACATGAAAATTACAATAATTTGGATTACTAACAAAAAGTAATAATTTGTCATAGTAATAAAAATGTGAGAATGGTCGCTAGGAAATTCAGAATTTCAGTAGAGAAATATGTAGACGAGAATAGGGAAAACTGGTGATGGAGGGGAGGGTTAATGAAAGTGAGCTTCAACAAGAGATACTTAAGTGATAGGAAAACCATAACTCTTGAAATTTGAAAGGATATCAATGTCCCCAATATTTTGAGGAAGATGGGTTCAAAGTTGGATACCTGATAGGGAATGAAGCATAATATGCCACCTGTTGCTGGTGGGCCGCGGTCAGCAGTCTCTAAGTGGGCAAGGTCTAACTTCAATGCCAAGAAATATGATACCAAGTCGTTCCTCTCCCTGGCCACAACATGGCAGGAACGCCAGGCTAAGGATGGCATTGAAACTTATTCGCCCCAGTACCTCGTATGTACGAGAGTTGATGTGGAATCTTTCACGAAGATGAAGCCTTAGTTTTTTGAGGAGCATTTGGATGACAAGTTTGGGGAGGTGGAGGGCTTGTCCAAAATGCGATCTGGGTCAGTTTTGATAATCAGCACATTCTGCCCAGTCATGGGCATTGCTCGCTTGTGGCAAGTTCGGGGATGTTTCTGTAACCATCACGCCCCATAAGAGCTTAAATACGTTCCAGGGTATTACACTCCACAGCGACCTTCTTTTGCAGTCAGACGACGAGCTGAGCGCCAATTTAGAGCGATGAGGAGTTAATTCGTCCGGCGCGTCTGTTGGAGTCTCAGGGATAACCAGGTTGCCACTGGTGCCTTCATGTTGGCCTTCGATGGTGACACTACCCGAGGTGGTCAAGGTGATGGTCTACTGCTGTGATGTCAAGCCATATATCCCTCCCCCGATGCAGTCGCATGGCTTCTTTCACCGGATCTCAACCAGTGCGATCTGTGATTATGGGCCGTCTCGAAAGTATGCAGAACCCACCCGAGAAGTGGAGAGACATTGGAGCAGAGTATTCATGCTGCCTTTGACTGTTGGGATGCAACCTGACCTACGTGAACATGAAACAGAACCATGCGACACGCATGCATTGAGTCACAAGAAAACCATTTTCAACACATATTGTTGTTACTGGCTGCATGGTACAGCGCGTATTAGGCCAGTCTCTGTAACAATGTATGATTGAATACATTGTCTCTAGCGTGGAAACAATGCATTTCCGAATGTAAGTTCATTAGACCTTTTTCTTTCCTTGCGTGTTCTTCCACCGATAAATGACCAGAATTTTTACACAGTGGAAGAAAGTCCCCCCCCCCCCCCTCCCTGTATAACATACGTTAAATTCCTAATGAAACACTCTGAACAACCACGGAATTTTACTAATTATAGATTGTTGGGACTTAATTCATTACCAATCAATGTTAATGCCAAGGGTTTCAATTTACCTAAATATCGAAAAATAGTGTTTTGTAAAACGATTTGTCTAAAAGTAAGAAATGAAACATTCAATGCGCCTAATTTGCTGTACGTAATTTCGAGCTTCATTCAAAGCCACATAAAGTGTTCCCCTAATCTATTGTTGTAGAAAAACAGTTCCAGGAAACATCTGATTTATAATATTTTAAAGTTTTATTTAGGAAGTACAATTTTACTAACGCCAAATTTGCTTTCCTAGCAGGAACTCGTGACGACCAGCCAGTCACGAGCTCCATGTATGGAACTTCAGGAAACAGATGAAAACCTCATTAATCATCATAAATTTGTGCAGAGGTAATGGTTAGGCTGTGTAAAACTGCTCTGGGAAGCAGTATTTGGTGCCTCACGCACATTGCTGTCGCCGTTGCAGAGTGACAGCTTCGATGCGGCAACTCCATACAAGTCTCCTCGTCTGCAACGGGAGCAGAGCCCTACAAGGAATGACGACTCAATACCAGTAGCGTCGCCGAAAATGCAGAGGAGCAAAAGCCAGGAGCACTTGGTGGCTGCTTCGGCGCCTTCGTCTGCAGACCCGCCTCGCTCGTCTGCGGATTGGTCGCTGTCTCCACGGCGCAGGGCGGGACAAGATCCAGAACGCGCCTGCCTCCAGGAGTCTCCAAATCGAGTAAGTCCTTTCACAACCGTCTCCAAACATTGCATTTGTACCGCATATGCTGAAGTTCTCCCCCCCCCCCCCTTTCCATGAACCATGGACCTTGCCGTTGGTGGGGAGGCTTGCGTGCCTCAATGACACAGATAGCCGTACCGTAGGTGCAACCACAACGGAAGGGTATCTGTTGAGAGGCCAGACAAACGTGTGGTTCCTGAAGAGGGGGCAGCAGCCTTTTCAGTAGTTGCAGGGACAACGGTCTGTATGACTGACTGATCTTGCCTTCTCACACTAAGCAAAACGGCCTTGCTGTGCTGGTACTGCGAACGGCTGAAAGCAAGGGGAAATTACAGCCGTAATTTTTCCCGAGGACATGCAGCTTCACTGTATGATTAAATGGTGGCGTCCTCTTCGGTAAAATATTCCGGAGGTAAAAAAGTCCTCCATTCGGATCTGCGGGCGGGGACTGCTCAGGACGACGTCGTTATGAGGAGAAAGAAAACTGGCGTTTTACGAATCGGAACGTGGAATGTCTGATCCCTTAATCGGGCAGATAGATCAGAAAATTTTAAAAGGGAAATGGATAGGTTAAAGTTAGATATAGTGGGAATTAGTGAAGTTCGGTGGCAGGAGGAACAAGACTTTTGGTCAGGTGAATACAGGGTTATAAATACAAAATCAAATAGGGGTAATGCAGGAGTAGGTTTAATAATGAATAAAAAATAGGAGTGTGGGTAAGCTACTACAAACAGCATAGTGAACGCATTATTGTGACCAAGATAGACACAAAGCCCACGCCTACTACAGTAGTACAAGTTTATATGCCAACTAGCTCGGCAGATGATGAAGAAATTGATGAAATGTGTGATGAGATAAAAGAAATTATATAGGTAGTGAATGGAGATGAAAATTTAATAGTCATGGGTGACTGGAATTAGAGAGTAGGAAAATGGAGGGAAGGAAACATAGTAGGTGAATATGGATTGGGGTTAAGAAAGAGGAAGCCGCCTGGCAGAATTTTGCACAGAGCATAACTTAATCATAGCTAACACGTGGTTCAAGAGTCATGAAAGAATGTTGTATACATGGAAGAACCCTGGAGATAGTGAAAGGTTTCAGATAGATTATATAATGGTAAGACAGAGATTTAAGAACCAGGTTTTAAATTGTAAGACACTTCCAAGGGCAGATGTGGACTCTGACCACAATCTATTGGTTATGAACTGTAGATTAAAACTGAAGAAACTGCAAAAAAGTGGGAATGTGAGGAGATGGGACCTGGATAAACTGAAAGAACCAGAGGTTGTACAGAGTTTCAGGGAGAGCGTTAGGGAACAATTGACAGAAATGGGGGAAAATAAAGGCAGTAGAAGAAGGATGGGTAGCTTTGAGGAATGAAATAGTGAAGGCAGCAGAGGATAAGGTAGGTAAAAAGACGAGGGCTAGTAGAAATCCTTGCGTAACAGAAGAGATCCTGAATTTAATTGATGAAAGGAAAAAATAAAAAAATGCAGTAAGTGAAGCAGGAAAAAAGGAATACAAACGTCTCAAAAATGAGATCGATAGGAAGTGCAAAATGGCTAAGCAAGGATGGCTAGAGAACAAATATAAGGATGTAGAGGCTTATCTCACCAGGGGTAAGATAAATACTGCCTACAGGAAAATCGGAGAGACTTTTGGAGATAAGAGAACCACTTGTATGAATATCAAGAGCTCAGATGGAAACCTAGTTCTAAGCAAAGAAGGGAAAGCAGAAAGGTGGGAGGAGTATATAGAGGGTCTGTACAGGGGCGATGTTCTCGAGGACAATATCATGTAAATGGAAGAGGATGTAGTTGAAGATGAAATGGGAGATAAGATACTGCGTTAAGCGTTTGACAGGGCACTGAAAGATCGAAGTCGAAACAAGGCCCCGGGAGTAGACAAGATTCCATTAGACCTACTGACAGCCTTGGGAGAGCCAGTCCTGACAAAACTCGACCATCTAGTGAGCAAGATGTATGACACAGGAGAAATTCCCTCAGACTTCAAGAATAATACAATAATTCCAATCCCAAAGAAAGCAGGTGTTGAAAGATGTGAAAATTAGCGAACTATCAGTTTAATAAGTCACAGCTGCAAAATACTAACGCGAATTCTGTACAGACGAATGGAAAAACAGATAGAAGCCGACCTCGGGGAAGATCAGTTTACATTCCGTATGAATGTTGAAACGCGTGAGATAATACTTATCCTACGACTTATCTTAGAAGAAATATTAAGGAAAGGCAAACATACATTTCTAGCATTTGTAGACTTAGAGAAAGCTTTTGACAATGTTGCCTGGAATACTCTTTCAAATTCTGAAGGTGGCAGGGGTAAAACACAGGGAGCGAAAGGCTATTTAAAATTTGTGCAGAAACCAGATAGCAGTTACAAGAGTCGAGGGACATTAAAGGGAAGCAGTGGTTGGGAAGGGAGTGAGACAGGGTTGTAGCCTATCCCCGATGCTATTCAATCTGTATATTGAGCAAGCAATAAAGGAAAGAAAAGAAAAGTTCGGATTAGGTATTAAAATCCATGGAGAAGAAATAAAAACTTTGAGGTTCGCCGATGACATTGTAATTCTGTCAGAGACAGCAAGGGGCTAGGAAGAGCATTTGAACGGAATGGACAGTGTCTTTAAAAGAGGGTATAAGATGAACATCAACAAAAGCAAAACGAGGATAATGGAATGTAGTCGAATTAAGTCGGGTGATGCTGAGGGAATTAGGTTGGAAAATAAGACACTTAAAGTAGTAAATGAGATTTGCTATTTGGGGAGCAAAATAACTGATGATGGTCGAAGTAGAGGGGATATAAAATGTAGACTGGCAAAGGCAAGGAAAGCGTTCCTGAAGAAGAGAAATTTGTTAACATCGAGTATAGATTTAAGTGTAAGGAGGTCGTTTCTGAAAGTATTTGTATGGAGTGTAGCCATGTATGGAAGTGAAACATGGACGATAAATAGTTTGGACAAGAAGAGAATAGAAGCTTTCGAAATGTGGTGCTACAGAAGAATGCTGAAGATTAGATGGGTAGATCACTTAACTAATGATGAGGTATTAAATAGAATTGGGGAGAAGAGGAGTTTGTGGCACAACTTGACTATAAGGAATCGGTTGGTAGGGCATGTTCTGAGGCATCAAGGGATCATCAATTTAGTACTGGAGGGCAGCGTGGAGGGTAAAATTCGTAGAGGGAGACCAAGATATGAATACACTAAGCAGATTCAGAAGGATGTAGGCTGCAGTAGGTACTGCGAGATGAAGCAGCTTGCACAGGATAGAGTAGCGTGGAGAGCTGCATCAAACCAGTCTCAGGACTGAAGACCACAACAACATCATGCTGAGGTTGATTCGCGACAGTTGTCATGTGATACAGAATTTAAAGCGTATATACGAAAATAGTTCCCAAGAGCATCGAAACGAAGGATATCGGGCAGGCGGACTAAATTCTGTAGTCTATCTTCGTAAATAGTTCTACTCTGATTTCCTGCTTCGTGGAATTTTACTTCAATCGGTCAGCACACAAATGAGTGCATCTGGTGGGATAGTTGCACAGTTTTATCCAGATTATGTGAAAAAAAGGCTGTTTTCTCTCCCAGTAGAATATTCACTGTAGGTCGAATGTGCGAAGAATGGAAGATATTTGAATTGTATGTTATTCTCATATCCAGTAAGGGTCATCGAAGAGACGTATCTGCAGACGTATATCGATGATGTCAGTGTTGAGGAAATTTCCATGTTTAACGCAGGCTATGTAAGGCTTGTTGAGAATCGAAAGCCCATTCAGTAGTGACCAATATGGATTACAAAGGCAGGGATCTCTTATTGTTAGGTGACCGCTGATATCATATTTCTAGATTTTCATGGTATTTGTATGTTACTGTCACTTTTAAAAAAAATACTAATTTCATAGACTACACGAACTTCCTGCAAGTGGTATATTAGTGTTAGATATTCTGATACTACTGTCTTAAGCTAGTGTGACAAATCTCTCACCAGACCTATGATAGTTAGATCAAGAATTCGTGGTGACTCCCATCTAAGTGGCATCTAGAGTCAGCGTCTTCAATTATTCGATGAATATATTTGTCTTACTATACAGTTAAGATCATCTACTGCTATCTGTTCCTTCGAGAGCTGTTCCTTGAGGTCTTAGCACATGCCCTATCATCTTGCACATGTTTCTCTGATCACCGATTCTTTGGAGAACCTCTTCGTCATTCAATCTCATTTAGACATGTTTCTGTACGTTAAACGTCGTCCTTGCTTCTCACAATTCAGGATTCATCTGCTACACCCCGATAAATTTCTGACTCAAATTAAGGCTGAAGTTTGATTCTAGCAGATGACTTTTGGGCGGAAAGTACTATTAGCAGGTACTATTATGGGTTTCAAGTATCCCTTGATTGGCTCATCATACGTAATACTGCCCTACGTAATCTATTTTGCATCCCCGTCATGCACATTTTTATTTCGAGAACTTGGTTCTTTGTATTCTATTACTTTCAGCTCTTTGTTCTCGTACGTGCTTTATATTAACTTCTGGCGGTATAGCTTTATCAGTTTTTACGAGAACTTCAAATGTGAAGTAACATTTTACATAGTGTAACAGTTACCCAGCTCTAAAATTCCTAAGAATGTATATTATTCTTTCTTGTCTGCCTTCCATTATCAAGCATTAAGTCAGAACTGCTTCGCTGTTGGCTTTCTTTCCCATAGCTAAACTGATAGTACCCTGCAGATCCTAAATTTTGTGAATGTACGTGGATTTAAATTAGCTTTTGGTCATCGGATTGAGAGTTTGGTCTGTTATTCAAATAAGATACAGAAAAAATCCCGTTGAACTTATTGGCACTATATGAGCCCAGTCAAGACACTTGCTTTGTCACATAAGGCGTTTGAGTAATAGTCGTAAGTACAAAGGCAAGTATAAGGCTTTCATTGTCTCTGATATAAAATCGCATTTGTTGTGGGTTTTCATATGTGCTCTCCCGTCTGCCTTGCAGCTCGACGTAGCTAATCACCACTTCGTACCTATATTCGATCGGTTTTTGCTATTTCGGTAGCAGTGAAATAAGTCACCCTTAGCTCTGGTTCGCAACTTCATGGCCACCACACCCTGTGGTGCTGTCTTCCAATGAACACTTAATTGGGGAAACCTCTCAGTAATTCTTAAAGGTATAGTCACGAATCATTCCCCATGTTCCTAGATTTCCAGAAGGCTTTAGATACTTCTCTCCCAAGCGGCTTTTAATGAAACTGGTTGTGTATGGAGTGCCGTCTTAACTGTAAGATTTGATTACTGATTTCTTGTCAGGTAACAATCAGAAATGATTGACAATCCCCAAGACTGAAGCTGAAGTGGTATGTGATATTTCCTCTCAAAGAAATTTTGCAGAGCATCTTCTCCTAATACACATACAAGCACTAGGAGACAGAGCAGCCCTCTTTGTTTGTAGACGCTGTCATTTACCGTCTATTAAAATTATCATATCAAAACTAATTAAATTATTTAAACAATATCTGTATGGTGGCAATTAAATCAACTACAAAAGGTGAGTTGCTCCTCATGACTGCTAAAAGCCCGTTAAATTTTTGTTGCTCAGTAAAAACAACTTTAAAAATTGTTGGTTCAATTAAATGTGAAGCAATTATGTTAACAAATAACTTAAATTCAAATCGTCACACTGAAAATGTAGTGGATGAGGCAAACCGAAGACTGTATTTTCTTGGCTGGACGGTTAGAAGTTCCAACAACTCTTAGACACTTTCTATGGTAGGGTTTCTCCGCCCTCTTCTGGAGTTAACCAACACTAAAAACAATTATATTCTTTTGTTGTGGCGAGATCCTGTCATGATATTCCCATCACCAACTTTTTTGTCTCCGAATACGAAAATACTTTCTGACATCCACCTAATTAATGGGGAATGGTAACTGTTCTAAAATAAGAGAGATCTGTCATCGTACGGAAAGACATCGGTGTTCATTTTTCCCACGTGCCGTAGAGAGTCGCACGATCGTGAGTTAGTCGGAAGGTGATGCGATTAACCCTCCGTCAGGCACCAAAGTGTCAGCTGCGGAGTTGTAGATGAAGACGGAGGTGTCCTGAGACCTGTACGTCTCTTCCTATCGATGAACGTCGTCAGCTAGTGCCCTATCGTTTTCATCTGTCGTTTACTCGTATTCACATCCATACAACCCAATAATTCATCTACAGGCACGCACGGTTTGTTCCAAAGTGCACCACAATTTGCAGTTGTTTGCATCATGTTCCCTTAATGGCTGCGAGAATAGCCTCTTCAGCATTTTCAACGAAGCCTCCAGGCATACACACGGAGTGCAACTGGTCTTACTGGCTCACTTTCAGCTTCACTCAAAGACAGAACCTTGAAGTTGTTGGTTAGAGAGCCGAGTATTCTCTAGTCTTCGTTTCCCTTGTCAGCCGTTCGCTCTATAGAGTTCTCATCGTTAGTCCGATGCTACATCGTTGGCGGTCGCTATGTAACCCTACCTCCTGACTTGCAGCGAGAAGGCGTGCACGCGGCCAGCTACTTTATCTCCTGCTCAGTTCCACCTTCCCGGTAGTTCCTGAGCAGCGACAAGTGGTCGTTCCGTGGGGCTGTAAACTGATGAGCATTTCTCGGCATTGCACTGTCTGGTGAATGGGTCTTGCATTGCTAATCTCAGTTGCTTGAAAAACACACCAGAGTTACAACACGGCCTTGGTTCGCATTTGCTGCTCGGTCCGTGGGTATACGGACAGAGTGGAGCAGCAGTCACACACGGATATGTTTCTTGAACATCTTGCTTGGTTCTGTAGCGTGCTTGTGCTCAGCGGGTAAGCGCGTCCCCTTTCAAGGGAGGAGTCCCGGTAACGGCATTAGTGTTTCTTTTTTGTTCTTTTTCCCCCTACGTGCAACGGCAGCACTTGCCTTTTGGCACGTATGCCTTAATCAAGCGTCTGCCGCACGTGAATAGTGCATGCGCAAGCTCAAGTTCCCTAGTTTTTTCTCCTTTTTTGTGCCCACTTACCTGGAAGGTGTTAGCCATATTTACGTGTTGGATGGAGTGAAGTTACTTTATTAAGCATGGGCCTGTTGAGTTTTTCAGTCTGTAAATCATTGCTATCTTTCTTAATGTGTTTGTTTAAATATTATTGAAACTTGTCTTTGAAGCGTAAATTTTTTTCCCTAACAACTGTCACTACTAAAATTTGTTCTGGCCTAATTTGGGCATTTGCTTGTACTTAGATTGTTGAAAAGGTATGCTTGAATTTTTCTGTGGGCTTTGTTTAAAATTCAGTATTTCGAGCACACTTCTTCGTGCAGTAACTGGGCTCCAATTTTCTTAATTGTACTTAAAAGTTGTATTGTGCTCACTTGTTCGGATTAGGATTGGTTACGAGTACTCACTACTTCACCTGGGGGCGATTCTTAAATTTCCTTGAATCCTGATTCTGATCAATGTGTCTAATGTAATTTGTTCTGTAATAGTATTGTTTGTCTAATAATGATTGAACCAGGGGTAGCGGAAGCAACTATATAAATTTCACACCTATTTATATCTTGCAGTTACGTTATTGATGTCATTGTTTTTAAATTGTTGCTCATTTGCTTAAATAATAGTTTAATAGAGAAGTGTTGTTGGTAAATTATTACTATTTACTAACTAGAATTCGCAGTCTTCCATTGTTTTGAATTCTTTGAGCTGTAACTCACTTCTTGTGCTGCCATCAGAAAGCGTTGTGTAATGAAAAGCGAAGTATCTGAAATTTTTGGTAACTCTTTTTAACTGTTGATTTCAAATAGATGCTCTACTGGTACAAACATTGTTTACCTTCTCAGCACCCCCAAGGCTCCTAGCTACTCACTACTTGCCCCTTTTAACTTGCATCCCACTACTTAACTAGCCACACAGCCATGGGGAAGAGTTGCGATAGATCCAGGGAGATATGATCCGCAGGAGAGCGTAGTTCTTAATGTACCTTCGGTATCTGGAGTACTTTTTCCCTGGACCTATCCCAACACGCCCATCCACAGCAGCTTCCAACCGGTTTGCAGTAATCAGGACGATTTCCAACTGTTCGCGAAAGTAAACGATCTCAGCATTCACAGTGGGGCTGCGTTGTGGCTGGTACAATGTTCTACAGAAGAGTATTCAAGTAACTCATAAATAAGCCTGGTCGTTCTCTCTTAATTTCTGGATCTGTTAAGCTAAGAGTGTTATTTTCCCTGGTCCTTCATTCCTTCCTGGGCTGCATTCCCGTCCCTGTGCTCCTCAGTGTCCTTCTCTCCTCTCTGCCCATTCCTTTCCCATCTCTTCGTGCCCTGCTTACATCACTCTGGCTACCTTTCTGGTTTTTGCTCTTATAGTTTTATTCCTTTCATTCCTTTTGTTCGTTTTACCTCTATCTTCTCGGTGTGTTTAGGTCCCCATTTAGGGCTTACCTCCCTCCTCTAAATTTCGTCTTTGATGCCAACTGGGGAAAAACTTATTTTGTGTCTGAGAATTGTGGCCTTACCACCACTTCCATCTCTGCCTCGACGCCGGTGTACTTAATTGCCATATAGCCAGCAGAGTAGCCAGTCTGTGGGATGGGGCTACTAGGTATATATCTGGGATAACAGTTCTGCTACCTGAGCTGTTGCCTCCCTACGTATGCATAAGAATGGCTACTTGTCATTTTGGAGCATCTAAACTCCTGGCAATGTTGGTCATGTCACACAGCCCTTGATGTGGATGAGAGGTGTCCATGGGGAATGCTCACCACTGGAACGGGTGGAATCAGGCCAAGTGCTTTGCATATAAAACTCATTAAGCTTAAAATATCTTAATCTTCTACGGCTGTCTCCTTTGTTGGGGATGGATCTTTTAAAGCTGCTCCTAATGATCCTGTGGCATCATCTGCCTGACTGCCCCCTAGGAGGAAGACCAGGCTTGCCATCTTGGGGTGAAATCCTTTCCCCACTCCCTGGTCTGCATCAGGTGTGACAGGGACACTTTTAACGCCAGCACGCAGTTACTTTTTGTGGAAGCTATCGAAGACAAGTTTGGTGGACACTCTAAGATAGGGTCGGGTTCGCCGTTGATAGTAACTCTTCTGCTGCCAAATCTGAGGCTCTTTTTGCCGATGGCCATCTTAGACGCATCCTAGAATCCATATCGTTACTTTATTCGGCGTTTTTCACAAAGGCACAAAGACAAATCAATAGATACTGGCACATTTATTCTGACTTTCGGTCAGAGAACGTGAAGGGTATGGCTTATCGATGCGACGTGGAACTATATATTTCTCCATCCCTGAAGTTTTTTTTTTTGGTGTTGCATCTTGTATACATTTACCTGTTGTACAGAGTACCCTCTTTGCTATGATTGTGGACACCGCCTATATCTGGGGAGCCCCTGTGTTCTGCCACGTGCGTTAGTTGATTGCCACAACCATCACTCCGCCAACCTGTGTGGCCGAGCGGTTCTAGGCGCTACAGTCTGGAAATGTCCTTAGGTTAGTTAAGTTTAAGTAGTTCTAAGTTCTAGGGGAGTGATGACCTTAGAAGTTAAGTCCCATAGTGCTCAGAGCCATTTGAACCATCACTCCATGTTCGCTGGTTTATGAGAAGGAAAGGAAGATACAGGGGGCTCTCAACTCCTCTACGAGTATGTCCCTTTATTCTTTCTGCCTTTCCATAGAATGCTCTTCGTGGTGTAGACCCTGCATGGACCCAGTACATGGTTTAGGACCCTATATATCCATTTCATTTCCAGCGCTCTGTACATTTTCTAGTTAATAAATAAATGGTCTTCATTGTTGGGTTTGACCTGCCACCACTTCTAGAAAATTTTCAGAAGAGTGGATTGTGCACGGAATGTCACCCAGTGTGGTGTCTGCCTCATCTTTCTGCCTTTCCGCAATAGCATCTTTCGTTTCCAATAAGGTAGTATACTCAGAACTCAGGATGGGGTAACCATCCCATTGTGCGGTGGGGGGGGGGGGGGGGGGGGAGGAGGAGGGAGAGGAAAGTAGTAGTTCATCCAGTATGTCCGTGGTAGTAACCCACGACCACACAGGAACTGCACTGTTGGTGCCTGAGCTGACCGCTCCCAATGTACGCCAAGGAGTATGTGCCCATTATGATGGGGTACAGGGACTCCAAGCAACAGATTACTGGCCAGGGTGCTGTTGCTGAGGCTGGGTGGAACCCATGGGGAGATCAGAGTGGCATGGTGGATGGCTTCAGTTGTATGTGGATAAGACTTCGTCTTCCTGGTGGTCATGAAACTCTAGTAGTCTCTACAGAAGGAAAGAACGCGTTCAATGCAGAGAGCGAAGACCTCTGTTTCCTTAACTGGCTTCACTGTGGGAGGAACGTTGGGCGAAGCTACAAACGGAGACACAGTCAGCCCAATATCTGGTTTGTACAAGAACGAATGGGGATTCCTTTTTGGCCATAAGTATTTATTCTTTGTCGAGACTATAAAGGATAAGTTTGTAGAAGTTGCAGGCATCTTCAAAATGAAGAGTGGGTCAATTTTCATAAAAAAAAGCGTCTCCTGCCCAGTAATAGGGGTTGCTTGCTTGTGAAAAGCTGGGAAACATTCCGGTGACTGAAACTTCCTGGCAGATTAAAACTGTGTGCCCGACCGAGACTCGAACTCGGGACCTTTGCCTTTTGCGGGCAAGTGCTCTACCAACTGAGCAACCGAAGCACGACTCACACCCGGCACTCACAGCTGCCAGGAAGTTTCATATCAGCGCACACTCCGCTGCAGAGTGAAAATATCATTCTGGAAACATCCCCCAGGCTATGGCTAAGCCATGTCTCCGCAATATCCTTTCTTTCAGGAGTGCTAGTTCTGCAAGGTTCCCAGGAGAGCTTCTGTAAAGCTTGGAAGGTAGGAAACGAGGTACTGGCAGAAGTAAAGCTGTGAGTACCGGACGTGAGTCGTGCTTCGGGAGCTCAGTTGGTAGAGCACTTGCCCACGAAAGGCAAAGGTCCCGAGTTCGAGTCTCGGTCCGGCATACAGTTTTAATCTAACAGTTTTAATCTGCCAGGAAGTTTCATATAAGCGCACACTCCGCTGCAGAGTGAAAATCTCATTCTGATTCCGGTGACTATCATTTCCTACAATAGTCTAAATATGGTCCAGAGCATTATTTTTCATCGTGACCTCGTCCTGCAGTCAGAGGAGGAGCTGCGCGCCGTCATGGACAGATGGGGCATAGGGGGAAAAGGACAATAAGGCTGCGAGTGGGGCGTTAATCGTAGCCTTTGAGGGCGATCCGTAGCCTGAAAAGATAAAGGTAATGGTATATCTGTCATGTTAAACTGTGTTTTCCTCCTCCCCCTCCCCCAGCAGAGTGGTATGAAGTTCAGGGACATGATCTTACGCTGCAATACCAGTACAGTCTGTAGGGATTGTCGATGACCACTGTTATGTTGTTCCTTATGCTCAATCCCTATTTGCATCAACTGTGGAGAGCACCATTCTACCTGCTCACCAGATTGTATAGTCTTTCAGAGAGAAAGTACAAGAATGTAAGACCCTGGACAGATTGACATACCAAGAGGCAAAGAAAAAGTACGAAAGCCTACATCCTGCATGCATGACACCTTCATATGCTACAGCTATGACAATGTCATCATCTCTGTAAATGCTACTCACCTCCACCACGCAACCTACAGGGAGACCTCAAGGGTGCTCGACCATGCCTGCCCTTCTGATGGTTGGAGGGTTTCCTCCTGCTGCTTCTCCCACACCCACTTCGGCAGCAATAGCTCCCTACCCAGCGGAGATACCGATTCCTGTCCCCCATCTGGAAATACATCAATCTCATTCGGCTTCTCACGACAGGAAGGGGTCTCTTGAGCATTGGGCATTTCCCTCAAATGTTTCAGCCAGTCTGCAATCAGATATCAGCCAGTGGATGAAGGAGCCGCAGGATGATGGTCATAGTGAAAAGTCTTCAAAGGTGAAGAAAATTACAGCGGTTTTTTTTTTCGACCCTCTGGCTGAACTGCACCATCTCTTAAGCTCCTCCCTTGCTTTCTGCATTGCCTTTCAGGAAACTTGGTTTCCAGCAATGTGGAACCTGCCCTTCATGGCTACTGCGTATAATTTAAGAATCGTGCTGTTTGACAGGGTGTCACATGGAGTTCTGATCTCTGTATATAACGAACTTGGGCTTCTTGATGAAACTTTAGAGGCTGTAGCTGTTCAGGTAAGGGCATTTCAGGATGTTGCCAACTGAAATGTTTATCTCCCTCCCAATGGAAGAGTGCTTAAGAATACATTACCTGCATTGGTTTCTCAGGTCCCCCATGTTTCCTCATCTTGCTAGGTTTCGGAGCCCATAACCCTTCGTGGGGTGAAACCACTATCACTGTCTGTGGTAAGGACTCTGAAAACACCCTGACAGATCGCGACCTCTCACTTGAATACTGCTGCCTATACTCGCTTGAGTGTGACACATGGAACTCACTCGCCCATTGATCACTCTATTAACACCCCTGGTCTTATCCCATCCATCAACTGGAGGTTCCACAATGATTTATGTGGTACCATTTCCCAAGCTTCCTGTACCTCCCTCAGCACCACTCCCCTGGTTGTCTGACTCGATGGGCTCTCCACAATGCCAAATGGGATCTTTTCAACTCCACTTTTGTTCTGAGATCACCTCTAATGGAGGCACTGACGAGGCTGTCCAGAAAGCAACAGCAGCCGACTTAGCGATCCCATATTCATTGGAATGCCCGTTTGGAAGGTAATATCTTGGTGGACGTCGAAATTGCTGAGGCCATTAGAGATCGTAGGCAGGTTCTCCAATGCCATAAGTAACATCCATCAGTCGAGCACTTCATTACCTTTAAATGGCTCTGTGCCCGTGTCTGTCACTTCACAAAAAGACAGAAGCAAGAATGCTGGGAATGATACATTTCAACCATTGCACCATGTATGCCGCCTCTACAGGTATAGGGGAAGATCAGGTACCTCTAATGATACGTCCTCTGCAGGTGTGTTTGGTAGTTCCTAGAATGGTGCTGTTTTTTTATTCCACTGACCTAGTCGCTGTAGCCAAATTTTTTGCTTTGCCTTATGCCCTAATTCTCTGCATGTCACAACTATCAACCTGTCTTTCGTCTCCTTAAACAGTGGATTGGACGATTACACTTACCTTTCATACGCACCACTTGGAGCCCTATAATGCTCCATTCAGCGAGTGGGAATTATTCTGTGCCCTAGTCCTTTGCCCTTATCAAGCTGTCCAGTCGTGTCATTCTTTACACCACTTAGTGTTGCTTAGCCTTGACTAAAAAAAGTGTGACTTATGAGGAGCTGCTGGACTTTGTGCATACGGAGTTAAAAAGAATAGTGTATCAATCACTGTGCTGTCTGTACTGCTGGTAGCACTTCTCACGAGTGAGTCCTTCCGCTGATTTCATGTGATTTTTTTTTACAATCTCCCTCTACAATGCTTGACTGTCCCTTTGCGTCAGTACATCATCAGATCTGTCTGGTCTTGTAGCTCTAGGTGTTTCTTCGCGTTTCCGCTTCAGTCACGGTATCAAGAGCCGATTTAAGCATCTGCATAAAGATTGGTATATCCCTTGTAGATTCGTTACTCACTTGAACCGCACTTGGAGTCACTGACTGAGATTTCCTGACTGACCCATTACGCAGCTGCTGCTTTCCTACTGAAATTATAAATACCCTACGCCTACTTTTACTCTGGTGGGTACGCTTCTCGTGACATCTAGTGGTCAGTTTCGCACCGTACACGCGTGTCCAAGTACTTTTGATACATTAGGGGGTACATAAATAAACGTGCGAATTGCAAAGGTTTTTACATAGTGAATTTGTGGTACGTTCAGTACTGACGTGCCGAACATGGATCCTGCAGTGTCACTTTCACAGCGAAATTTGCGCAAATTATGGCGCTTACTGAAGTCCTGGAGAAGGTCCGAGAGCACTATAATGCCAAGCATACCCCGGAAGGCTAGCTGTCAACTACTACTCCTATGCGGAAATTTACGCTGTCGAAAACGTTACTGAAGTGTTGCTTTCGGTCGCATCGTCTCCTTCATCACTTGTCGGATGTCACATACGGTTTATTGATATTTAGTCTTCGTTATTTCTGGAAGATTTTCCATCGTTATGTATGTAATATTTGCATGTTCCAGAATATTCATTGTCCCTATAAATAGCGGCACACTCTGTACAGGAGTTTCTACGTTGATGTTCGTTATTGTTGGGTCTTGCCCACTCGTCTCGTATAGGGTGCCAAAGGAATGCTGCATTCTTGGAATGTATACAAATTCAAGCAAATAACATTAGTAATTTTATTTCTATAAATCGGATTGACAATACTTAACTTTAATCTACAAAGGTGTCGCACCTGATGGGCGACGTGCAACACGAATCAGATTCGTGGTTATACACAATGTTCAAAGAATCAATGGATATGGATCACCACAATCTGATATCATAGCACACTCCGCTAGACCGTCCTAACAGTCCACTAATGTCCGGCCGAGACTGGCAGGAGCGACGCTTATATTCACTTCTTGCAGGTGTCGCTCCTGCTGTGGTGTAGCCCTACCTCTCGGGTTGTTGCTACCTCTCGGGTTGTTGCTACCTCTCGGGTTGTTGCTACCTCTCGGGTTGTTGCTACCTCTCGGGTTGTTGCTACCTCTCGGGTTGTTGCTACCTCTCGGGTTGTTGCTACCTCTCGGGTTGTTGCTACCTCTCGGGTTGTTGCTACCTCTCGGGTTGTTGCTACCTCTCGGGTTGTTGCTACCTCTCGGGTTGTTGCTACCTCTCGGGTTGTTGCTACCTCTCGGGTTGTTGCTACCTCTCGGGTTGTTGCTACCTCTCGGGTTGTTGCTACCTCTCGGGTTGTTGCTACCTCTCGGGTTGTTGCTACCTCTCGGGTTGTTGCTACCTCTCGGGTTGTTGCTACCTCTCGGGTTGTTGCTACCTCTCGGGTTGTTGCTACCTCTCGGGTTGTTGCTACCTCTCGGGTTGTTGCTACCTCTCGGGTTGTTGCTACCTCTCGGGTTGTTGCTACCTCTCGGGTTGTTGCTACCTCTCGGGTTGTTGCTACCTCTCGGGTTGTTGCTACCTCTCGGGTTGTTGCTACCTCTCGGGTTGTTGCTACCTCTCGGGTTGTTGCTACCTCTCGGGTTGTTGCTACCTCTCGGGTTGTTGCTACCTCTCGGGTTGTTGCTACCTCTCGGGTTGTTGCTACCTCTCGGGTTGTTGCTACCTCTCGGGTTGTTGCTACCTCTCGGGTTGTTGCTACCTCTCGGGTTGTTGCTACCTCTCGGGTTGTTGCTACCTCTCGGGTTGTTGCTACCTCTCGGGTTGTTGCTACCAATTTTTTTACCATGACCTTTCTGTGTTAAGTAAGTAATCCTTCAGTGTACAGAGTTAATAGCTTAGGAAAACAGGTTGTTGCAAGATGGCTATTTTTTTGTGAAACTCAACTAACTCATTTGAGAGAATGGTACGTAAATTTCCCTGATAAAGTAGTTGACCAGTTACACTGCTCTGAAATTGCAGAATTAGCTTGGCATCAGCTGTGGCTGTTTCCACTTCTCTTTTTGTTTGTTTCCTATGTAGTACAGCGGAGGTTCCAAAGAATTGAAAACTTACAAGCTGGTTGCACGAGATAAGAATTCTTTTAAGCGGAGTTGGCCATCATAAAAACGTTGAGATCTTGACTGAGTCACAGCTTCAGGCAGTCCGACTAGCATTTCTGTATACCAGCTCACTCTGCAGGCGGTATATGGGATGCCTTTTTCTTCTATTGGAAGAAACATCGAATTCTTCATAGATGCCTTTTAGCAAGATAAAAATCCCTCACCAGATGTGACTTCTCAGAGGCCGTGTGAATTTTCGTTACATCGTCTCAGAATAACATTGGGTTTGAACTTCCAGAATCAAGCTTTCCAATTGGGCCGTACTATTATTTTCTGGAGAGCCCGCACTTCTTCACTGTGTGTTAGTGCAGAGCGTTGGATAGCCTCTATTCAGAACTGTACCACGGAGTGGGAAAGATTTTCCTTCGTTTCTCCGCACCTCAGAGCACTATTTACTTCAACATAGCAAAAATCCCCAAGAGTAGGGGATTGTTTAATATCTTAACTTGTACTTCACTGGTTATGGCTCGTAAACTTAGCCACCATTGGCCATACAGTTTCTGCTCTGTCAAAAAAACCAGAGCTACGTATGAGCGAGAAGGATATGCCTTCGCTTTAGGCCTTCGCAGAATTTAGGACAGAAGCGAGACTTCATTAGAGATGCCTGACGAAACCATCCTTGATGCAACTAGGGCGTCTGTACAAGAGACAGCTGAGTCTGAAGCTATAGTCCCTACTGCCACAGTCTGATTTATTCACGCGCTACCCGCTGGGTAACACGAGTCTCCACTGCACGCACGGACGCCCTTCGGACGCGAAGTTAACTCGCTCCATTCAGTAGCAGAGTGTGCAGACTCAAAGGCATACATCCAGTTTGTTACTCTCAATGCGCGTTGTTGCAGTGTTAGGGTATGCAATCCCACCTTTTAGTGTGCGCTCTACATTTAACCAGCAACTTACACAGTCGCTGGCCATGTTCGCAAATTATTAAAGTAACATTGTTTGAGCCTCCTCACCTACCTGTGCGAAGGTTACACTTCAGTTGTAATCCCCTGTGCGTTTGTGAATTATCATTCTCAATCTATCAGTGGGTAATTGTCATGTTCAAAGACAATAAATAAATTGTTACAGTGATCATTTTTTCCATATGTAGTCAAAATATCCCTTCTCCCATTTTACATCTATGAGAATGATGTGGTACCCACTTCTTCCGTGCTCAGTTAAGCCACTCTTATTAACATTCATTAAATAATAAATATTCACTGCGTGGTATTATCCTTGTTATAAACTAATCTGGATGATTTTTTTGGGGTTTTTCCTGACTCCGTTGGTCACTAAAGTATGGTCCTGCGCTTCATGTGGGTATGCAACTTAACACGATGTTGGGTGTTGGTTGTTGGTTGTTTTGTCTTTCCAAATACGTACGTTTTAGCAATCTCTTTAAGGGGGGACTCAAATAAAATTCAATGAGTGTCAATTTTCAATTAGAACTCATTGTCAGTGAGTTAACAAAGTTTCAATGATGAAATCGTATCCATTAATTTTGTGATGCGACCGTCCTGCTACGTCCACTTCTTGAAGCAGGAATTCAAAACTATTTCTGTGAACAAAGATTCCATGGATTAGTTTCAAGTAAACTTGGACGGGATACATCTAGAAGGCTATGGTGCATACTCACTACTTTTTTAGGTAATGCGTGGCTGTTACAAAATATACCAAACCAGCTGCTTTGTTTAGGAAGAAACAATTCTGGTTTTGCATTGTGCAACTGATGATGTACGGAAGTGCGCCATTGTTTCCTCATTCAATAGGGAGAGAGATACACTGCGTTTGCAGGATTTAGTGAATACAAGACATCCCATTCATCATCTGTGCCACATCAACTAACGTAAATATCTACGGGCTCTGAAAGATTACAACCCCCACATTAACGAGCAGAGGCTTCCAAATTGTATCCCGAACATTGTCAAGCCCACTTAAAGGTTTCAGCCCGATGATCTTCTAAAAAAAAAGTGCGTTATTGCAAAATGAGTATCTAAATTTACTTACATGGAAACGATACACACACCGTCCGGTGGCTTGCGGAGTATGGATGTAGATACCCTAAAACCATATTTTTCATCTGCCACAGTTACCAGGAATGCGACTTATGATGCAGTTGTTGTATTTAATGACTGGAACGTAAGGAGGGTGAAGATATTAGAGAGAGAGAGAGAGAGAGAGAGAGAGAGAGAGAGAGAGAGAGAGAGAGCGCCTGGATTTTAAGATAGGAAATGTCACTCAAGACATATTGAGAAAAATGGGTTACAGAGCCTCTGTGCAGCTTAAAAGTGAGTTCAAAACCTGGTAAAGGAAAGAAGGAAGATAATAAGAAACCAGAGAAGAGGCCCTAAGTGGGTAAAGGACCCTGAGTACAAATCTAGGGCCTTCTCAAGAGGTGACATCAGAAAAACGTTAGGTTGAACTTCAGAAAATGCATTTCCTGAAAATCACATTTTTAAATGATCATTTACCTTTTTATCAGTATCTGAAGGTCAGAAATACGAAATTTTGTACACTTATTTCAATAGACCCAATAAGTATTGTCTCAAGAGTAAATTGAAAATTCTGAGTGTGAGCTGAGATATGTGGTAAAGTCCTTGGAATTTTGCATGGATTTCATATTACACTTACAGAATTACACTTAAATTACTAAAATTCTCCTGTTGGATATATTAAAAGAACCTCATTACAGAATCTTATTATGTGCAAAGAGATCAAACAGAAAATTTTGTCGATATCTTCTGAATAGATCAGAGAAAAAGGTTCGTATATTCTTTCGAGATACGTGTTAAATCTCTCTCGTGGTTTCAATTTTTTTAGCATCTTTCCGTTCGGTCGTTGACGTGTCTCCACTATTGGCAATTGCCATATTATACATTTCCTCTAGAGTAATAATCATGTGGTAAGAATAACCCACCGTCACAAGTAAATGTGTTGAATAGTCAGAGCAGCCGAGAAGTCGCATAGATCTTTCACACAAATGAAAACTACAAAGAAAGGGGCATGAACTATGTTACAACAAAGGGAATAGTCAAAACTTCCAAACCAGAATGCAAGAGTCATAACATGTACTTGCGTAAAACGAATAGGATGTAAGTACGTTCTGAAGACCCTAACACTTCGCTGTTGCGAACGGACGTTACACCAAAACACAGACACGAATCTGAATACATAGACTTTATTTCTGGGAATGAAAATGCGACATGTCACTGGGCGACAACTACTCGCTATTGATTCGATTTGAAGAACATTATGGACAACTTGAGGGAATGATTTGGCCACCCATATATTCTGCACTGGCAACACTTTCGTAATGACGGACGGCTATAGAGGCAGCAAAAAATGGTTCAAATGGCTCTGAGCACTATGCGACTTGACTTCTGAGGTCATCAGTCGTCTAGAACTTAGAACTACGTAAACCTAACTAGCCTAAGGACATCACACACATCCATGCCCGAGGCAGGATTTGAACCTGCGACTGGAGCGGTCGCTCGGCTCCAGACTGTAGCGCCCAGAACCGCACGGCCACTCCGGCCGGCCTATAGAGGCAGCATGGCTTAGTATTTCTGTAGGGGTCTTCCAACGACTTTGTGCGCTCATGCCTCGTGGAGGTGCTGCACTATGCCTGGCAAAGGTCTGAAACTACTTTAAGAGGTACCCCATGACTTTTGTCTCCTCAGTGCACAACCTCAGTTTTCGTTTGACCTCTCTCTCTCAACCTTTGATCCCCCGAAAACATTAAACAACTATTTACATGAATTCCTCTTAACGGACCCTCAAGGCATATTGTACGGTAAGCAACAGCTTCCGTTTCAACACTATGCAAATCTCTTGTCCTTCGAATCACAATTACTTCCTACAATACAATAACTCTTATCACTACATCTAGCTTTTGCGCTTATCGTATCTTCTCATGTAAGAACGACTAACTGGCCCAGCGGTATCTGGGGTACTGGAGGATTTCAACGACGAGCAGGCCTCCACATACATAGACGGTGGCTACCCAAGTCAACATTAATATGGTGGCTGTAGTTGTGACGCTTGTGGTCTTAATCGTGTGCTGTTGCTGCTGCTGCTCACGACAGTACTGAACATCTGAAAAGATTTGCTGTACTCAAAATCGCCTCTCTTGATAGTCTATCAGTCGATTTAAGGACAGGATTGGGTCAGGATTATACGTTCCACTCATGCAGATAAGATTTTCCACTGGAGGGATCGCTAGTGGCTTCGCCAGTACAGCTGTGTCTCTTTAACGTTAAACTTCGATTCTACAGTAACACAGGCTGACAGGTGAAATGTCTGACTTTTTCTATCACAGTCCGTCCTATTAAAGTGTTCCACTCTGGCGAAGATCAGAAAGTTCAGCTCCTGCAATTTTGTCTTGCTCGTGGCAGTTCGCTGCTACTGTCTTGGTAGTGTTCACAGAAACCATCCAGCGCAAACCTACTTGCTGAGAATGTCTTGGCTCCAGTAAGTCACATGACTATCCTCACCCATTTGACCTAAGTACATAATCATCTCGCACGTGCTGGTATACATTTACTTCACCTGGGTCGGGAAAATAGTAACCCTTTCCCTCTCACAATGTTCGGTTAGTGACGCCACCGCGTGACTACCACCAACTGCTATCAACAGTACCTGTGTCCTTACTTGGACGAGTTTTACCAAATTTGTCAGCTTTAGTGACCAACGATTATTTAAGAGTACAACATCTTGTGACATTTAAAAAAGTACTCTAGTTTCCAATGATAGTACCCGCAGTGTCCCCACTCCACTCCTCGTGAAGAGGTGCAACACTGCTGACGTGAGGATCCCCATCTTCTACTTCGACCAGTGGCGATCTGGAAACAGGGAACTCTCACCAATCCCTTCTCCCCTTCAAGAACCCTCCCGTTACACAAAAATACCAAAGAAAACTCAACCCTAAAATACCTAATCTCCTGACAAATGAACGTAGAAGTATTTTCCTACATCCACCATGAACAAAGTTTCTTCCTCCTACGGTCATTCGCTGCTGTTCTAATGTTCACCTTATGCCTCTACATAACACGTATAGTGTAACCCAAACATAAACTATTCCCTCCTACTTCCTTCATCTTAATACGTTCAGAATCTCCTGTTCATGTCATGCAAGGTTTCTACGCTTCTTCCTACTACCCATATTCCTACCCTCAACGGACGACGACACATGCATCAGCTCATCTGAAGCATCTCAAAACATCAGGCGTCCCGCAAACACCATAGTTGTAAAAGTCAGTAAGTGGAGCTTACGTTTATCGGCGAATTTTGCTCAACTACCTGATGAGCAATTGCTAACGAGTTATAGATTTCTTGGTCTTACCCTTTGCAAAGTACTGGTTTGATAACATTACCTACTGACCGATTTTATACTGTTTAAATTTGCCCACACGATTCCCCAACTGCCCTTCACGTTCCAGAGCTCTGGTGTTTGCTGTTTGAACTCATTTTTAGATTTTCGTCACGTTCTTAACGAGCTCATTAATGGACTCCTCATCCCTATCAGCTTTTGGCCTTATTTTATCAACTAATAACGGCATGCATCTTCTGTAAAATACCTCATATAGTGTTAAACCCTGTCATTGAATGGAGTTCCGAATTTAATACGCTCATGATGGAAGATAAATGAACGTCCCAATAATTACGGTATACGGCCACATGACAGGTCAACATCCTTTCCCGACTGTGCGATGTACACTCTGTCCTAACATTAGCCTGAGGTTGCAATAGACCCGTCCTTAGCTTCTTAATTTTTAGCAATCTACGTAGCTGCTTCAACAAATCGGAAAAAGTTTGTCCCTTGGTCAGTGATCATAGTTTCTGGCTCTAAAATTTGAACACTCGCCTGTTTACCAAAGCTTGTGCTACCATTGCTGCCTTTTGTTTTGGGATTCCTATCATTTCCACATATCTAGAAAAATGATCAATAATCGTTAAAACAGCGTAGCTGGAATCTTATTGAACGGCCTGAAGTAAAAAGCTCGGTTGCCTTTGCTAACCGCTTACATACCGATCCATATCTCTTTTTCCTACACTTTCACCAGCAGTGCTCCGGTACTCGCCTATTCGATGTTCTGCAACTCTTGTCAGAACACAACAGTTTATAATGCACTTCTTTCAGCACTTCCTCTTTCAGCTTCCTTATCACTACTAACTGCACTTCCAACCTCGTAATATTACACAATAACCCGTCCCACATAGTGCGAATCCTACTGTTTGCATTCTAAGACTGCCTGTTGCACTCCTTGCATTATGCAGGGTCGTGGTCCAGTGTGCGGCACTGTCACTTTTTGGCTTAAACTGTCAGGGTTTGTGTGTCTACCCAGGAATGTGTGTAGCGTCATACTCGAATTCACGTAACCTCAATGCCTATCTACCTGCGTACTAGAGGGGGTCCTTAAGCTCAAATCACCCTTTAGGAGCTGCATTGTCTGTTACCACTTCAAACTCTTTCCATGCAAATAACACCAGAAACACGTGATACCGTATATCACATCATATATCTCCCTTCCTGTTGTCGAGTAGCTTGTCTCTGTTCTGTTAAACTGCCTAGAAGCATACGCTACCGAATGCTGCTCCACCTGCCTGAGAACGCACCCTATAGCCTGATTGGAAGTGTCGTTTGATAAGATACTCGTAGTCCGGAAAAATTAATGCTGTGCTTAATGTCAATTTTCTCTTTAACTGTGGGAATGTCAGCAATGCTTTGTCCATTCGAACTTCAACCCTTTTTAAACAGTCGTGTAAATGGTTCCACTACATCTGCAAATCTATGAATTTTCTATAATTTCCAATGCCTTAATATTACTAGGAATCGGAAATTCCTGCGCTGCGTGTATCAGCCTCGGATCTGTCCTAGCCGGCCAGAGTGGCCGAGCGGTTCTAGGCGCTACAGTCTAGAAACGCGCAACCGCTACGGTCGCAGGTTCGAATCCTGCCTCGGGAATGGATGTGTGCAATGTCCTTCTGTCAGTTAGGATTACGTAGTTCTAAGTTCTAGGAGACTGATGATCACAGCAGTTAATTCCCATAGTGCTCAGAGCCATTTGAACCATTTGATCTGTGTTAACCCACTCACCATAAAGACGTAACTTCTTCTAATTCAAAGCGACATTTTTTCCGTGTTTAATGGTAACTTCGCTGCTCAGTCTTCCGAAAATGTCTCGCAAACGTTGTATGTGCTCTCCCATATCCTTTCCAAAAATTGCATCACCCAGTTTCATCATGCACTGGAGAGGTTTCAATCCCCTCAGCACTTCACCCAGCAAATGGTGAAACGTTGCTACAACGTTTTCAACCCAGACTGCGTTTTACAATACTGTAAATGGCCCCAAAGGATCTAAAACTGTTTTCTGACTTGTTATTCGGATGTTCCTGTATCTGATAGTGTCCACCCCAGGTGAAGTGCACAGAAGTACTTACGCTACGCCAAAACGTCAGTTTCAGGGATTTTGGCTTTACGTATGCATCGATTCTAGTTTTGCTACTTGAATGGTCTAAGTCACAACAGAATCTACATCTTTTGGGCCCATCTCATGTCCTTCTCAGTAAAATAGCAACGGTTGCACCCAGACTGTGCTTCCCACTATTACTCCATCCGCGAGCTGTTGCTCTAATATGGGCTACGTACATTGTGGTATACGGAAAGGTCTAAGATATGCCGGCGAATCAGTTCCTGTAACGACGCTGCGTTAAAATTATTGGTAAAAGCAATAAATGGAAGAAATAAATCCTCAAATTCAATCGATAACTGCTCTGCCTAATCTATGCAAACCTCTCCGATATTCTAACTCCCTAAGCAATGCTGTAGTATCGGCAAAATGCACATTACTCTTGAGCACACTGACTGTCCCTACCCACATCATCAATGACGTCCAAATTAGCTACCAACATTCTATTGGTGCGCTTTATTCCATCTACATACCCATTAAATTCCTCCTGTATACGTAGTAAGCTTCTCTTTAGGAAGCTACGTGATAATTTTAACACACAATTTTCTGTCAGTGGTTTACCAAGCGCAATGCATTAACAAGCTGCTCCGGACCCACATTTACTCAGACCAACTTCCAAGTACCTTGTTGCTCAATTAATTACGAATGATTCCGTACTTGTGTTGGCTGCAGTTTCAGTGGTTTACACCTTAAGATTGTTGCACTTTACGCTCGTATTTCCCTGGCAGCTGTCTCCTCTAGCTGGAACGTCCCCCTAAGTTCAACTAAGGTCAATTTTGGCTTGCTGTGCTTTCAGAAAGTCCAGTCCTAAGATCATGCAGTAACCATAACATACTCGGAGCACGACTTCTACCTATTGGTAAAAACGCAATATCCCCGCCTGAAAACCTGTCACTGCTAAACCCAAATACTCCATATTACTATCCCAAACGCCACGTAAATAGTACCATGGAGGATTGAATCGATTCTGACCCACGAGATCCATACTTTCCACAGACACATGCCCACTGTGTGTGTTAAAAACTTGTGCTTTCTCCCCTTCACTATTCCAAGTAGGCTTCAAAACTCATTATTCATATTCGTTGTATCGAAACTTATCGAACTCGCGCAGCAGTCGTGGGGATTCCCTTTGGCGTTTAACACCTACTTATTTGACCCTGTTCCCCGTTACCATTCCTATTCGGTATTCAACCACACATCTACTATGGCAAAGACATGACTGAAACCAGTTAATCTAGTCATTTTAATTCAATGGCGCATCAGGTGCTTGAATCCTCCAAACAGATGCTCTGTCACAAACATCAGTTCGACAAGCATTAGAAATACAGTTTCTCGTCTTGCCTCGTCGCATATTCCAAAATTATTGGGACCTTTTCGTCCTCCCCCTGAGTCTCTTAAGTTCTCGATTTTCTTACGAGCAGTGGTGTATAGTCACATTACACTAGTGGGGAAAAGAAGTGGTTGAAACCAGATGTAAATCGCAATAAAATTGTAAACTTCGACTGGAATGTTTCAGCTTAAATTTCTGTCGTTACAGTTTTAGGTGGAGATATTAAATTTTCAGGTATAAACTGCGAGACTAAAGTGCTTATGACGGATCGTAGTTACGAAGTATCATGCGAAGTTGTTCGCCTGAACAGTTAGAGACGGGTGAAGATAAGGTCTTAGACAAGTTCGTGACACAGACTCGAACTTCCTTAATCAGCGTAGGATGGGTGTCAGTGACCATAAGGCAATTACAGGATTACTGAATACGGCTCTGAATACAAATGCAAAGGAAGGCAGGAAGACCTTTCTGTCTAGAGACTCCTCAAGCCAATCACACTGTTGGTATGATATTCCATACGCTCGTATTTTCTTAATTAGACGGTGTTAGGCACTGTATCGAATGCCTCCCGCAAGTCGAGCAACACAGTGGCCACCAGGAAACCTGTATCTACTGCTTTCCAGGTACCGTCGAAGACAAAGCAATTGTGTTACAAACGATCGTTGTTTTTGTAACCCATTTTGGTTCCTACAGAAAAAATTGTGTGTCACAAAGAACATCATAATACGCAAGCGTAAATAATATTCTGCAATTCCACAACAGATCTAAGTCAGCGATAGGGGCCTATAGTTTTGTTCTCTGTTTGGAAATCTTCCTTGAAAAGTGAAGTAACTACGTTTATCCAATAGTCAGGAAATCTTCACCCCTCTACTGCTGTTTGGGAAGGAAAAGTTCTTTCGCAAACTGTGTAAAATCGTAATGGAATCCCGTCAGGTCCAGTGACCTTCCCTCTCTTGAGCGATTTCAGATTTCTTTTCTACCTGTTGGTCACTTATTTCAGTACCTGTCACTTTGTCGTTCGTACGACAGTTCAAAGGAGCTATGGTGTTATCTTCCTCAGAGAAACAGTTATGGAAAAAAAGGACGCTTCGCATTTAGGCGTTTTTTGTGTCAGTCTAGACTGAAGTTCCAAAGTTATGGTAAGTTCCAAAGCTGTAAGTCCCTCTATGTCTGGGCGGATGGCTTCGGTCGGTTTACTAATTTAACGGAAGATTGGAGCAACTTAAAATTTTCTGTCAATGTTGAGAGGCCTTGCCTGCGCTTAAATTTACATTGAATCTCACTTTGATTTCGTAGCAGCTTTCTAACAAGGTAGTCAAATTACGATGAGTCACTTCCATAGCTCACAATATCCTGCTCAGTACATGTCTGAGGCGTGTTTTATGATGCTCTGTAATATCGTACATTGAAACTCAATATTTTCAGTGCCGGAATTGGAATTTTTGTGACGAGCTGTGGGGTCATCTGAAATGTCTGTCTGCCGCTCTTGCTAAACAGATCACAACATGTCATTCTGGACGGGGAGAGACTTCAGACTTAAAATTACTTAGTGGCACAGGGGACCTTCATTAATTTTCATAATATACAGGGTGGTTATAATCAGCCTTTCGCTACTTGAGAGGATCCCCATGAGAAATGAGTGATCAGAGGACTATCAAAATTGGTGTTCTCATTCCAGTTTACAAACGTTGCTAAATGTGAAGAGCATATGTATTCACGACAACCTGAAACCGCACTAGACACTGCTCTGCTATTTCCCGCTGCACTCATCTCCGAAGATAATGCAGTAGAATGTTGCCCATAACTGCCAAATAGTGGCAATTTTCGTAGCTTGTAACAAGCTTTCTATATATTTTCGAGGCTGTTTAATACGAATTTTCGAAGTAGTACCAAAATTTCGGTTTGGGAACTGATAAAATGGACAAACCACGAAACTGGACTTCGGGTTTAATCGCTCGTAACTCTGAATCGAGGCACTTTCCGGCGAAATTGACTGTTTATGAATATAAGGAGGGTAAAATTTCCCACAAATTAGATCCGAGCTAAATTTTCGTCGGGGTCGGGGTCGGGGTCGGTGTCGGGGTCTGAGTTCCCCCAAACGTCGTCGAACCAGCACTGACGCCTAACGGCAACTTATGACGCACTCCAAAAAACGCGAATCCCGCAGCGCACAATCTGAACATGATTTCTGTAGAGTTGGGTACCTGTAAGTTACGTACGAAAAAGCATGCTAAATTTAGAAGAACGCAAAATCCCCAAGATTGTCAAAGTTTTACAGAAGTTCGAAACATAGCGCGTACTTCAATGCGAGATGCTTTTAATAATTTCCGCAACGAAATTGTCTCGAAATCTGGCAGAAAACCCAAAGAGATTCTGGTCGTACATACAACACACCAGTGGCAAGACGCAGTCAATACCTTCACTGCGCGATAACAACGGGAAGTCACTGATGACAGTTCACTAAAGCAGAATTGTTAAACACGGTTTTCCGAAACTCATTCACCAAATACGACAAAATAAATATTCCTGAATTCCAATCAAGATGAGAAACATAGTAGATATCCTCGGTGTAACAAATCAGCTTCAATCACTTAATAAAGGCAAGGCCTGCGGTCCAGATTGTAAACCAGTCAGATTACTCTGAGTATGCTGATAAAATAGCTCCATATTTAACAATTATATACAACCACTCGCTCACAAAGATCGGTACCTAAAGACTGGATAATTGCTCAAGTCACACCAATACCCAAAAAGGGAAGTAGGAGTAATCCGCCTAATTGCACGCCTATTTCACTAACGTCGATTTGCAGTAGGGTTTTGGAACATAACACTGTATTCGAACATTATGAAGTACCTCGACGAAAACAAGTGACACATAGTCAGCACGGATTCAGAAAATATCGTTCTTGTGAAACGCAACTAGCTCTTTATACTCATGAACTAATGAGTGCTATCGACAGGGGATGTCAAATTGATTCCACATTTTTAAATTTCCAGAAGGCTTTAGACACCATTCATCACAAGCGTCTTCTAATCAAACTGCGTGCCTACGGAGTATCGCCTCAGTTGTGCGACTGGATTCGTGATTTCCTCTCAGAAGGGTCACAGTTCGTAGTAATAGACGGAAAGGCATCGAGTAAAACAGAGATAATATCCTGCGTTACCCAAGGAAGTGTTACAGGCCCTCTATTGTTCCTGATCAATATTAACACTATAGGAGACAATCTGAGTAGCCGTCTTATATTGTTTGCAGATGATGCTGTCATCTACCGTCTTGTAAAGTCATCAGATGACCAAAACTACTTGCAAAATGATTTAGATATCTGTATGGTGCGAAAAGTGGCAATTGACCCTGAATAAAGAAGTGTGAAGTTATTCACATGAGTACTAAAAGAAATAAGCTAATTTAGATTGCGCGGTAAGTCACACAAATCTGAAGGCTGTAAATTCAGCTAAATACTTAGGGATTACAATTACAAATAACCTAAATTGAAACGATCACATAGATAATGTTGTGGGTAGAGCATACCAAAGACTGAGATTCATTGGCAGAACACTTAGAAGGTGCAACAGGTCTACTAAAGAGACTGCTTACACCACGCTTGTCCGCCCTATTCTGGAGTATTGCTGTGCGGTGTGGGACCCCGCATCAGGTGGGACTGACGGATGACATCGAAAAAGTACAACGAAGGGCAGCTCGTTTTGTATTATCGCGAAATAGGGGGGAGAGTGTCACAGACATGATACGTGAATTGGAGGGGCAATCATTAATATAAAGGCGTTTTTCGTTGCGACAGGATCTCCTCATGAAATTTCAATCACCAGTTTTCTCCTCCGATTGCGAAAATATTCTGTTGCAACCCACTTACTTAGGGAGAAATGATATCAGATAAAAATAAGGGAAATCAGGGCTCGCACAGAAAAATTTAAGTGCTCGATTTTCCCGCTTGCCGTTCGAGAGTGGAACGGTAGAGAGAAAATTTGAAGGTGATGCATTGAACCCTCTGCCAGGCACTTTATTGTGAGTAGCAGAGTAATCACGTAGAACTATCTGTAGTAGACGAGGGGCGTTCAATAATTGATGCAACACATTTTTTTTCTCGACCAGTTTCGGCTGGAAAATGCAGAATTTTCTATCTCCAGCCCCCGTAGTTCAATGAAGTTCCTATAGTTAGTGGCGCTATATGCAACCTTCAAAATGGCGTCTTTAGAGGAGGAGCGTTCCAAGCAGAGACCAGTCATTGTGTTTCTGTTGGCGGAAAATCAGAGCATCACAGATATTCAGACCGTTGCAGAATATCTAAGAGATCTGGCACCGAAGAAAAGCTCGGCAGGTCGTTGGGGAGGCATAAATCGTCTGATCTTCCGTGTGCCGGCATCCACACAAAGCTGTGACTCGTGCAGTATTGGTGCGTGGCGACATTTTCATTCGAGGTGATGCACGGATCACGATAAAACACATCGCTGCCCAACTGGAAGTCTGTCTGTAGTGGTAACACACTCGTCCACCAGTTGAGGTACTGACCGCAGGGTTCGTCGCCGCTGAAAAACAATCTAAGAATGAAACTTAGATTTGTCACTTTGAACCGTAAAATAAACGGCAGTCCATGAAGGGAGCCACATCACGTCTGCTCAGAGGATGACAAACCCTCAGCCGGTAAGGTAACGACAATGCGTATCTGGGACTCCAAAGGAGGAGCTGTTAGATGTCCCGACTCATGATGCAACGATCAGCTATGACGTGTACTGACCTACCCTCAGAAAATGAAGGAAAGACTTCATCTTGTTGGTCGCCACAAAAATGCCATTGAACATCCTCTCCATGACAACGTTATGCCTCACGCAAGTCTACGAACGTGAGATTAACTCATGAAACTTTATTGGACTTTCTCCCTCGTCCACTCTACAGCTCGGATCTCAAACTTCCCGAGTTCCATCTGTTTAGCACAATGAAGTATGGACTTCGCGAGTAGCAGTAGGTGGGTGATGGAGACGTTGGTTGGCTGATTTGGTGGAGGGGACCAGACAGTGGGGTCATGAGATTAACTCATGAAACTTTATTGGACTTTCTCCCTCATCCACTCTACAGCTCGGATCTCAAACTTCCCGAGTTCCATCTGTTTAGCCCAATGAAGTATGGACTTCGCGAGTAGCAGTAGGTGGGTGATGGAGACGTTGGTTGGCTGATTTGGTGGAGGGGACCAGACAGTGGGGTCATGAGTTAACTCATGAAACTTTATTGGACTTTCTCCCTCATCCACTCTACAGCTCGGATCTCAAACTTCCCGAGTTCCATCTGTTTAGCCCAATGAAGTATGGACTTCGCGAGTAGCAGTAGGTGGGTGATGGAGACGTTGGTTGGCTGATTTGGTGGAGGGGACCAGACAGTGGGGTCATGAGATTAACTCATGAAACTTTATTGGACTTTCTCCCTCATCCACTCTACAGCTCGGATCTCAAACTTCCCGAGTTCCATCTGTTTAGCCCAATGAAGTATGGACTTCGCGAGTAGCAGTAGGTGGGTGATGGAGACGTTGGTTGGCTGATTTGGTGGAGGGGACCAGACAGTGGGGTCATGAGATTAACTCATGAAACTTTATTGGACTTTCTCCCTCATCCACTCTACAGCTCGGATCTCAAACTTCCCGAGTTCCATCTGTTTAGCCCAATGAAGTATGGACTTCGCGAGTAGCAGTAGGTGGGTGATGGAGACGTTGGTTGGCTGATTTGGTGGAGGGGACCAAACAGTGGGGTCATAGGTCCCATCGGAATAGGGAAGGTTGGGGAGGGAAGTCGGCCGTGCCCTTGCTAAGGAACCATCCCAGCACTTGCCGGAAACGATTTAGGGAAATCACGGAAAACCTAAATCAGGATGTCTGGCCGCGGGTTTGAACAGTCGTCTTCCAGAATGCGAGTCCATTGTGCTAACCACTGCGCCAACTCGCTCGGTGATGAAGTTAATAATACAGTAAGACGTTGGGGTCAGACGTCGACTGGTAGGATGGTACCACACAGGCCCTCCAAGTAAAGTGGTTGCGTAAGGCCGCCTCATGGAATGGAGATTATGTTGAAAATTAGGATTTTATAGCCAAAAGAGTGGGGAATAGTCTGTTGTATTGGAATCCTGAATAAAAGTAACCAGCTTTCAGGTAAGAATTGGTTGCATTAGCTGTCGAACGCACCTAATAGTTGTCCATCTGCACTGTCTCAAGTACCAAAAGTTTAATTGTAACCATGTTGTATATAAATTACCTGGTAATTAAAATCGGAAGTTCCATGATGGTTTCCGTGAATGATGCTGTAGTCTACAGAGAGCTCCCGACGCTAGAAAATTGCAGCAAAATGCAGGAAGACCTGCAGAGGATTGACGCTTGGTACAAGGATTGGAAATTGACTCTCAATATAAAGAAATGTAACGTATTGCGGATACATAGACACAAACACCCTTTATTGTATGATTATAAAATTGCAGAACACCACCAGGAAGAAGATACTTTCATAAAATGTCAGAGTGTACTTATAGAGCGATTTGAAGTGGAACGACTTGTGGGGTGGCGGGAGGAATGATAGAATAAATGTTCCTATTATTTATTTAATGCTGTTGTTTGCTGTTCTCAACACTGGCACTCTAACTACAATATTGGCAACCAGAAAGTGATTAGCAAAACGTAAAGCCTGTAATTAGAATTCTTAATGCCCACTTCATCTGAGAAATACATTTATAGCTACAGCTTATAGCTTTGAGGAATTAGGATATTGTCTGGAATTCATAATCAAAAACCATTCTCTCTAAAATGTCCATTATATCCGGAAGTCACAGAGCAAAAAGAATCCACACAATCCATCTACCAGAGCAGTTTAGAGTCTAATTCGCTGATGCAACTATAACTGTTCAAATTAAATGTTTAAGTGAATGCTCGCCATAATTTGATGATAATGTTCATCAAACGCCACGCTAATAATGGTAGAATGTCTGTCCTGCGGCGGCACGTGAAAATACGACATACGCAAACTAAAGATGGGTCGTTAACGTTATCCCAAAATTAACACTCCACTCGAAAACGATTTCATGGTTACGCGTATCCTGAGTAACTTATTACTGCATCCCAGGCTGTTTATATCAACGATACCGATGCGACGCGACTCCCGGCACAGGTGGTGCGCTGATCAGCATCTGAAGAGAACTGGGGCCTTCCTTTTTTACACAGCTTTATTACACATATAGCCGCGGTGCGGACGGCTAAGGGAACGCCTGATCAAATCTGCTCTCCCGACTAGCTGCTGGGCTAGTAATGCACCATTTTAAGTTATCCAACAAATCATTGCTTCCTTTGCTGATGGCCGATGAAGCTCTCAATTTAAATGTGCAACCAGCACACAGGTAAGTAATCACAATAAAAGTTTGACGTGGCTAAGTCAAATATTTTGGGCGAGATAATTTAATTACACTACATGCAGTAGACGAGCTCTGAACTTGCTCTTTGGAGATACACTATCGCTATAGTTTTATAGTTATTCTGTTGAAACTTCTCACATCTTTAAGATTATAGCGAATCTCTCTTCTACTTAAATTTAAACATCCTAGCTTTATTTATTCGCCTACTTAATGTGTCTTGCTTCCTTAATTTCTAAGACAAAAACCAGAAAATCATGAATTTCAACTAAAATTTTAATTGGTTAGATCCAGAATACTGTTTCTGCTAAATTATATGAAAAATGAATCTAAATACAAAATTTTTAAGTTTCTAGCTCTTTTCTGTTGCGCCAATGATTTTTACAGAAAAAGTCCAAATTTCGAAAATGGTTAAAGTTATTGAACTGATATTCAACACACATTGATTTAGTGTTACTCCTGACATGCTAAAAACGTTTCAGGTTATTTACTTCATTTTAAAGTATTGCACACTATTTATGACGTCAGAGCTGGTTACAGCGGACTAGGCTGGCACACAATGGAAAGACTGATGTGAATTTTACAAGGCGTGAGTATGATGCTTCCTTACAGACTGCCTACAATTAATTCCGAATGAGGTGTCAGGATGACGTTCATCGGAAGAACGCTCAGGAAATGCTGTCCATAAACAAAGGAAGTACCTTCCAAAACACTCATTCAGCCAACACTGATACCAATACAGAGCCGAATGGAGGGTCTGAATCAGAGGCTGAGACGGTTCTGCGACCGTGTGGGCAGAAGATTCCTCGACTTGCGCCATAGGGTGGTGGGGTTTCGGGTTCCGCTGGTTAGGTCAGGAGTCCACTACACGCAGCAAGCGGCTGCACGAGTAGCAGGGGTTGCGTGGCGTGGACTGGGCGGATTTTTTAGGTTAGATGGCCTCGGGCAAGTACAGAAATGGCAACAGCCTCAAAGGGTGCGGGGCAAAGTCAGGACATGTGGGGACCAAGCACCAATCGGTATTGTTATTGTAAACTGTCGAAGCTGCATTGGTAAAGTACCGGAACTTCAAGCGCTGGTGGAAAGTACCGAAGTTGAAATCGTTATAGGTACAGAAAGCTCGCTGAAGCCAGAGATAAATTCTGCTGAAGTTTTTACAAAGGCACAGTCAGTGTTCAGAAACGATAGATTGCATGCAACCAGTGGTGGCGTGTTTGTCGCTGTTAGTAGTAGTTTATCCTTTAGTGAAGTAGAAGTGGTTAGTGGCAGAAAAACTGAAAGAAATTTTGGAATACATTTCACATAAATTTTCTCAGCATGTTATAGTCTTGGGTGGGGATTTCAATTTACCAGATATAGACTGGGACACTCAGAGGTTTAGGACCGGTGGTAGGGACAGAGCATCGAGTGACATTATACTGAGTGCACTATCCGAAAATTACCTCGAGCAATTAAACAGAGAACCGACTCGTGGAGATAAAATCTTGGACCTACTGATAAAAAACAGACCCGAACTTTTCGACTCTGTATGTGCAGAACAGGAGATCAGTGATCATAAGGCCGTTGCAGGATCCCTGAATATGGAAGTTAATAGGAATATTAAAAAAAAGGTTTATCTGTTTAGCAAGAGTAACAGAAGGCAGATTTCAGACTACCTAACAGATCAAAACGAAAATTTCTGTTCCGACACTGACAATGTTGAGCATTCTGGAAAAAGTTCAAGACAATCGTAAAATGCGCTTTAGACAGGTACGTGCCGAGTGAAACTGTGAGGGACGGGAAAAAACCCACCGAAGTTAGGAAACTACTGCGAAAGCAAAGAGAGCTTCACTCCATGTTTAAACGCAGCCAGAACCTCTCAGACAAACAGAACCTAAACGATGTCAAAGTTAGGGTAAGGAGGGCTATGCGTGAAGCGTTCAGTGAATTCGAAAGTAAAATTCTATGTACCGACTTGACAGAAAATCCTAGGAAGTTCTGGTCTTACGTTAAATCAGTAAGTGGCTCGAAACAGCATATCCAGACACTCCGGGATGACGATGGCATTGAAACAGAGGATGACACGCATAAAGCTGAAATACTAAACACCTTTTTCCAAACCTGTTTCACAGAGGAAGACCGCACTGCAGTTCCTTCTCTAAACCCTCGCACAAACGAAATAATGGCTGTCATCGAAATAAGTGTTCAAGGAATAGAAAAGCAACTGGAATCACTCAATAGAGCAGAGTCCACTGGATCTGACGAGATACCAATTCGATTCTACACAGAGTACGCGAAAGAACTTGACCCCCTTCTAACAGCCGTGTACAAAAAGTCTCTAGAGGAACGGAAGGTTCCAAGTGATTGGAAAAGAGCACATATAGTCCCAGTCTTCCAGAAAGGTCGTCGAGCAGATGCGCAAAACTATAGACCTACATCTCTGACGTCGATATGTTGTAGAATTTTAGAACATGTTTTATGCTCGAGTATCATGTCGTTTATGGAAACCCAGGATCTACTTTGTAGGAATCAACATGGGTCTCACACGATCGCTGTTTCCGGAATCCAACTCGCTTCATTTGTTCATGAGACCCAGAAAATATTAGATACAGGCTCCCAGGTAGATGCTATTTTCCTTGACTTCCGGGGGGCGGTCGATACAGTTACGCACTGTCGCCTGATAAGCAAAGTAAGAGCCTACGGAATATCAGACCAGCTGTGTGGCTGGATGGAAGAGTTTTTAGCAAACAGAACACAGCATGTTGTTCTCAATGGAGGTACGTCTACAGACGTTAAAGTAACCTCTGGCGTGCCACAGGGGAGTGTTATGGGACATTGCTTTTCACAATATATATAAATGACCTAGTAGATAGTGTTGGAAGTTCCACGCGGCTTTTCGCGGATGCTGTCTTATACAGAGACGTTGCAGCATTAGAAAATTGTAGCGAAATGCTCGAAGATTTGCAGGGGATAGGCACTTGGTGCAGGGAGTGGCAACTAACCCTTAACATAGACAAATGTAATGTATTGCGAATACATAGAAAGAAGGATCCTTTATTATATGATTACATGATAGCGGAACAAACACTGGTAGCAGTTACTTCTGTAAAATATCTGGGAGTATGCTTGCGGAACGATTTGAAGTGGAATGATGATATCAAATTAATTGTTGGTAAGGCGGGTACCAGGTTGAGATTCATCGGGAGAGTCCTTCGAAAATGTAGTCCATCAACAAAGGAGGTGGCTTACAAAACACTCGTTCGACCTATACTTGAGTATTTCTCATCAGTGTGGGATCCGTACCAGATCGGGTTGACGGAGGAGATAGAGAAGATCCAAAGAAGAGCGGCGCGTTTCGTCACAGGGTTATTTGGTAACCGTGATAGCGTTGCGGAAATGTTTAGGAAACTCAAGTGGCAGACTCTGCAAGAGAGGCGCTCTGCATCGCAGTGTAGCTTGCTCACCAGGTTTCGAGAGGGTGCGTTTCTGGATGAGGTATCGAATGTATTGCTTCCCTCTAGTTATACCTCCCGAGGAGATCACGAATGTAAAATAAGAGAGATTAGAGCGCGCACGGAGGCTTTCAGACAGTCGTTCTTCCCGCAAACCATACGCGACTGGAGCAGGAAAATGAGGTAATGACAGTGGCACTTTAAGTGCCCTCCGCCACACACCGTTGGGTGGTTTGCGGAGTATAAATGTAGATGTAGATGTAATATTGCTAGATAGTATCGAATCCATATCAGGTAGGTCTGATACAGGGGACAAAGAAGAGCACCATCGTCAGTCACATGTTCATTTTATAAGCGCGAAAGCATCATGGATCTGCTCAGCCGACTCCATTGGCAGACGTTGCAAGAGAGCCGTTCATAGTGACGGTGCGGTTTACTGATCAAAGAGCGTTCGTTTCTTGAACAGTAAACAAATATATTGCTTCCTCCCACGTCCATCTCGAGGGAAGCCAAAGTTAAAGGTCGGAGCCCACACGGAGCCTTACCAGCACTCGTGCTCTGCCACTGGAACTGTAGGGGAAATTAAAATGGTACACAGCGTAGCCTTCGCCGCGAGTAGATTTCAATGTAGTCATCATTTGGGATTTACATGCAGAATCTTCAGGAGAAATTTGTCGGTTTAAGGACTCGCAAGTAGCTGAAAACTGCGCTGGTGGCTTTTGTACTTATTTTTTCAAACTCCTGCAGTTCTGTTAGTTTGGTGTCACTAGAATATCTCAGCTTGAGTTATCACAGATTCGGCTCTTGCATTCATCAATTATTACTGCACTACTTATTTCTGTTTAGAAATATATATCTAACGTAACTGTTTGGTATTTCAGGATGCGACCACTGATTCTGAAGTTTGTCCATTGTTGGAGTCTTCTGAAATGAAACAAGAATCGAAGAGCAAAGATGAAGCAGAAACAAATAAAGGTGAAGGAACAGCATCGGCTGCTCGTGACACCAGGGTTATAAGTATCAGTTCTGATGACAATGAATCTCTGGATGGAAAAGTGGGATCTCATGTGATGGATGTGGTGACTTCTGCTGACTCGGAGAACTCTGGTTCGACGGTGGTAACCACTGAGCCTCCCAAGTCGTCGCCAACCCAGACGACGGAGGCGGTGAAGCCCTCTGCAGACCTACTGTCGGGCACTCCGTGGACTACTTACTCAGTGCCAACAGGTGGAGTTCAATCGGCAGCACCACAGGTGCTAGACAGAGTGCCGATTGCTGGAGCTATGCACGGCTCAGTACTGTCTCCCTACCTGGTACCTTCTGACTTTGTTCCAAGTTTCATTTTGCCAACAAATCGGATTGCTAGTCAGACACCCTTAAGGTTGCCAACACAAAACACACAATCCAGGCGCAAACGTAGAGGTGCTGCACAGACTGCTGGTTTCAGATCGGCAATGGCAGTACCGATAGCTAGAGCTACGTACCTCGCATCATTCTCTCCATATAGTTTCCAAACTGATTCGTCACTGTCTACCTTTCACCAAACAAATCTGTCCGTAAATCCGATGGTACTGAGTTTACCGACATCAAGCACACAAATGACGGGTCTTACAGGGCCCTATTCATACACGTTTTCGGGCTTTCAACAGAACATTTCACTAGTGGAAACTAACGGTGTCGAGTCGACAGTGAAGGGGGTGGTAAGATCAGAACCTACAGTTCAAACCCCGGAAAGTACGGCAAATTGCATCCGCCAGGAAAATCCTAATTCGTCGTCACTCACCATTCCTAGAAGTCTGCCTATTAATCCAACAGTTATGTCACCTGCATCAAGCTCACGAACCACAGTTCCTACGTCATCAGTCGAAATGTCGATGCTATCTAACCTGTCAAACTTCCATGCTTCTGTGACAGCACAAAGTACCCCAAAGACAATTGAAAAGACAGTAGTTCCTATTGTTACATGTAAAGGACCTGTAACCTGTACACTAACGCGGGTAGGAGGTACGGTAACAGAGATTAAAGGCAAAACACCGGATGCTGGTGGTACGGGATCATCAAGCATCAAATCTGACAGAGAATTTATGCCCACAAAACAGGCTACGTTGACTTCACAGGGCGTGAAGTACTTCCATGCACCGGCACATAGCACTGCACTTCCGAAACCCACGCATGACCAGACAACAGTCCCTGGGTCAAACTGCCAACAAGCTGCTTTGAGCACGGAGACTACTAGCGTTGTATCGACGATGACAAAGCGAGGAGGATCAGCGCCGGTAACTGAAGCTAGGAGCCATTTAGCACAGTACCCCCACAAGAGCTATAGCCATTGTTCGTCTGTCACAACTCCAGCAAAAGATCTGTCCCTTAATGTGACACTGGTGATGTTCCCTACATCAAGCATGCAAAACACAATTACATCTTCTGTCCAAAATTCTATGCTATCTAACCTGTCACTATTTAGTAACTCTCTAGGAGCTCAGACAAGGGTGCCAAAAACAACTGCAAAGACAGTACTTTCGAGAGCTACACACGAAAAGCACTTAAATTATTCAGTGGTTTCGAAAGCAAAGACTTCACATGTTGAGAGAAAACGTGTAGAGCACAGCACGATGGGTCAGGCGTCACTGTGGCCATCACTACAATTCAGCGAGGTTGCTTCAGTCCAAACGAAACTGCCAAATTGGCCAACCAGGTGGCAGGTACCTCAATCATCTGCCATAACATGTACAAACAAATTCGTCACGCAATCTGCTGAGATGCAGCCACTTGATCTCTCACGGAGTGGCACCAGACAGCAGCCACCATTAAAGCCATCTGGTGTTCCGCCGCGGCTACAGCTGCCTCCACCTCCTCCTTCATCGCATTATACCGCCCGAAGGCCTATGCTACAGTCGGGAATTCCTTCTTTACCTACTCCGCAATTTGTTACACCCATACCACCACCACCACCACCACCACCACCACCACCACCACCACCACCACGTTTCCCAGAAAGGCCACTCCTATTACCACGAACTGTCGTAGCACCTCAAACTCCAAAACGTAGGCATCGACCTATCCGTCCTTCGACAGGGTCTGCGGTCACGCTACAGATTTCTGCAGCTAACGTCGCTCGAACACCACTATATGGTATGGTAACACAACCTTTCGATCCGCGTCAAAGTGTAATAGTAATGGTGCCGAGAACAGCTGCCGCCACCATAAAGTGTAACAACCAGACTGAAGTGCCACCAACATCTATTCCCACCGTTTCAGTAGATACTCTGTCTGCGTCATCAGCACCAGATCCTACCGTTGCTGACGGCGGCATTGACCCAGGAGCTCAGCAGTAGCATGGGCTGTTTCCTCTCTTTAGCGATATCTTGCGATAGTGACAGGCAGTCTTGATGACACAATTTTCGAACTGGGCGAATTCGGAGCCTGTCATATGCTTGATATGGCCAATATATCCCCTAAGATGCACACTTACATTAACACTTTGCATTGTAGCAGTGAACTCACTTGTGGCGGTGGCGGCGGACGGCCATCATCAGCCGTCGCAACCATCATATTACCGCAGCGTGGATAACATGCCACTGATGCACCAACATGAGGTCTACAGAAACACGGGTAAGTTTCGTCAACTTAAATATTGATGTTAAGTCTTTTTAACACCTCAAACTAATCAATGCCCTTATTGACATTTTTTGTTACAATTATAATAAAGGAAATGTGTGTGCCCTAACCAGGCACAATGTCAGTTTATTTTAAGACATTATTAGTGACGCGTTTCGAACCAAACAGTAGTCATCAGGCATAAAGTTTTCCAAATCACTTAAACAATGATGTAACTACGTAGGCTTTTGCGGCTGGTGTCATGATTGACTTCTTAAGTAATAGAACTCAGTACGTTGTCCTCGATGGTGAGTGTTAATCGGAGGTGGGGTTATCACCTGGAGTGCCCCAGGGAAGTGTGGTAGGTCCGCTGTTGTTTTCTATTTACATAAACGATCTTTTGGATAGGGCGGATAGCAATGTGCGGCTGTTTGCTGATGATGCTGTGGTGAACGAGAAGGTGTCGTCGTTGAGTGACTGTAGGAGGATACAAGATGACTTTGACAGTATTTGTGATTGGTGTAAAGAATGGAAGCTAACTCTAAATATAGATAAATGTATATTAATGCCGATGAATAGGAAAAAGAATCCTGTAATGTTTGAATACTCCATTAGTTATGTGGCGCTTGACACAGTAACGTCGATTAAATATTTGGGCGTAACATTGCAGAGCGATATGAAGTGGCACAAGTATGTAATGGCAGTTGTGGGGAAGGCGGATAGTCACCTTCGGTTCATTGATAGAATTTTGGGAAGATGTGGTTCATCTGTAAAGGAGACCGCTTATAAAACACTAATACGACCTATTGTTGATTACTGCTCGAGGGTTTGGGATCCCTATCAGGTCGGATTGAGAGAGGACATTGAAGCAATTCAGAGGCGGGCTGCTAGATTTGTTACTGGTAGGTTTGATCATCACGCGAGTGTTACGGAAATGCTTCAGGAACTCGGGTGGGAGTCTCTGGAGGAAAGGAGGCGTTCTTTTCGTGACTCGCTACTGAGGAAATTACAAGAACCAGCATTTGAGGCTGATTGCAGTACAATTTTAATGCCACCAACTTACATGTCGCGGAAAGACCACAATGATAAGAGAGATTAGGGCTCGTACAGAGTGGAACAGGGAGAGAAGATACTAGTTGTGGTACGAGGTACCCTCCGCCACTAACCATATGGTGGATTGCGGAGTATATATGTAGATGTAGATGATTGAAATTCTTCTAGGTGTTATACCTCGACATTGTATAAAATGTATAAAGTTGTACATTGATTTCCAGACCTTTCCCCTCAATTTCCTTGTTTCTGAATATGCAAATCAGATAGTTCGAAGACCTAAATATAATTAATCCCAGGAAATAACCATCGTCATGTTTAATACACAACATTAAATATTACTATTCTTGCGGTGCTCCTCAGTTTCCTGTTGCAATTTCTTGCTTTACTTCAGCTGTCCACCATTATGTTCAAAGTAGAACCATAGATTCCAGATGTCACGTAATGTTATGCTTGATAGAAGTTCGATAAACCACTGATAGAAGTACAGGTCAACCAACATATGTAAATGTCAAGGGAATATATACAAATAAATAATAAAATGGTTTATAATTAAGCCTGCCGTGATAACTTATCCACCTACCACCGCTAAAACATTTCTCAGAGCCCTTAATCAATTTTTGGTCACAACTGTAGATGTAACACGCAAAACACGCAAATTTTGGGGGTCAGAACAGTGAACGTCTTCAAGAACCTTAAGCACAGACCATCTACAGCTGACAGTGTGTCAGCACTAAACACTTCTAGCTCGGAGACAGTCTATGTCAAGTTGATTGTGGTCTTTTGAAGCACTATACACGATGTGGAGTTGGAGTACGTGAACCTATTTTTTTCTCTTTTAAAGACATTAAACACTAGCCCGCGAAAGCTAGTAGTCGAGAGTTAGCGTCTCGGGCCGCCACACAGTCAAAGTCTGTCATAAAGTTTCAACACAGTAACATTGAGTTTCACAGGATACCCAATTGCTAATTATAAAATTGGAGATTACCTCTCCCCCCCCCCCCCCCTTAGACTCTAGACTGGCTTGATGCAGACTGCCACGCCGACAAGCTTCTTAGGGTAGCACTTAGTCATCGAAATCAATTACTTATTGCTTGTATCCAACAATCTATCTTCTTCCACCTTTTCATCATTACACCTCCTTTAAGTACCGTGGCAGTTATTCCCTTTTATCTTCAGACGTGTCTTAGTATTCTGCCCCGTCTTCTTGCCAATGTTTCCCCCTGTTCCTCTGAGCGTCGATTTTGAGGGCGGACTCATTTCTTACTTTATTAGTCCACCTAACTTCAAACATCTTTGGCACCACCTCTCAACGTCTTCATTCTTCCTTTTTCTGGTGGTCTCGCATTTTGTGATCGACCTCCACATAATTCTGCTCCCCAGATATACACTGCAGAAAATTTTCTTCAAAAGTAAGGAATATGTTTGATACCAGTAGACTTCTTTGCCTGGGATAGCCTGCTTTTTATGTCCTCGTTTAGTCAGCCGTATGTTGTTTGGCTGATAGTATAACAGAATCACTTAAAATCGACCGGTATTCCCAGTTTTGATACGTTCATCACCAGTCTCTTTCCTTCTCATCATCACTTATAATAGAGAGTAAACCGAAGGAGAACCAAAGGGAGTGTGCTCAATAGACTGCAAGGGATCCTACTTCTTCACATTTACTGGGAATAGCAAACTTACAATCGTATCTTATAATTGATATTCTTTCACCCAGAATTTTACACAAAGTTGTGACGCTTCCTTCAATTTTCGTCACTGCTCCTATGGTGTATGAACTGAATAACAGGCAAACGACGAGATTCCTGCCTTACCTCCTTTTTAATCCGAGCACTTCGTGTTTGGTCTTCCATTGTCATTTATTTCTCTTGGTTCTTGTAAATATCTCTACGTATGCGACAGAATGCGGTACCTTACGTGTTCCAAAGCGCCGAGCATATAAAAGGGCTTTTTTCGGGGCACATACCTCGGGTTCTGTTCGTGATAGTGTTTCAGGTAGCTCTTGAACTAGGGGCCATTTGTTAACAGAAGCATCCTACAACACAGGGTCAGAGTCTGCATATGATACATTTCCTTCAGCTTAGGCAAATAGAGCAAATCGATTGGTTCTCCTAGAGTTGTGAGATCTGTGGTGCGTCTTAAGGCGCTTACGGAGACGCCATTTCGTTCATGGGCGGTTCCTGACGAAAACCCAAAACACGTGGTTTTTGGGTACCAAAGCCGAGCTGCGGATTTGAAGAACGCTATTCACAGCAAATGCTTGAAATTTTTACGATATATTCTAAGATCCCTATCTCAAATTGAAAATTTTCTTGGTATCTTTAACTTTTACCCTCTGTATCACGGAAACTGATAGTCTACTTTTGCACGTAAGACACGTGCGTAAAAATCCGGTGTGAGCCGAGAACGCAGGTTATTTAGTGATGTAGCACGGATAAATATCCTGTAAAGTGTCGCAGTTATCAGAGTGATCCCAGGAACCACTTGTTGTTGTACTGAAGCACATGAAAAATTTTTGTGCGTGGAAAAACCGGTCCGAGATGTAACATGTTAGATACATATGTAAACTACCTATTTTATTGACCCATAAAGTTCTTTCCATATGAGTGACTTGTTCTGCTTGTTGCAGGAATAAGAAGGGAACAAGCGGGGAAAATACTCCTATTGGAGCACAAAAGCAGCGAATTTATTAAAATACTGACTGAAGCGAGGTACTAGCTGCCCCTTTCTACGATCCTCAGCACCTTCCAAAAATTTTGGCATGTGAACGTACTCGCCCTTTATTTATGCTGCAGTCCGAAATATGCAAAAGTCTGGGAGACAGTAGGCAGTGGTCATGATGGAACATAGTTGGCAGTGACAGAACAGTACAACAGAGTGAAGGAGACTGTGCCAGTGATAGATGAATAAAGAGGAGGAAAAGTGGAAGTTGATGAGAGCCAGTGACAATAAAAGAGAACATATGACAGTGACAACAAGGAGGAGAGACATGGTGACACTGAGAACAGAGATAAGCAGTGGGAACTGACATTAAACTTCGAAAAGACTCACTATATGCAATTCAGAACATGTAAGAGCTTTCCACCCAGAATATGCATAAAGTACGAAGAAGAGCAGATAGAAGAGGTTGACAGTCTTAAATTCCTGCAATTACAACTTGATAATAAATTCAGTTGGGAGGAGCACACCACAGAACTGCAGAAACGCCTTAACAAATCTGTATTTGCAATTCGAGTGTTGGCAGACATAGGCGACATAAAAGTGAAAAAGCTTGCATACTTCGCCTACTTTCATTCCATAATGTCATATGGTATAATATTTTGGGGTAACTCTTAAAGTCAAACAAAAGTTTTCAGAGTCCAAAAGCGTGTAATACGTATTATTTGTGGAGTAAACTCACAGACGTCTTGTAGAAACCTCTTCAAAGAACTGGGTATACTAACTACTGCCTCTCAGTATATTTACTCGTTAATGAAATTTGTCCTAAATAATCTCTTTTTCCAACAAACAGCTCAGTTCATACATACAATACCAGGAACAAAAATAATCTGCACAAGGACTTAAAAGCACTTACTTTAGTTCAAAAAGGGGTCCACTACTCAGGAACACTCATCTTCAATAATTTGCCAGCAAACATAAAAAATTTAGTTACAAATAGAGATCAGTTTAAAAGGAGCCTGAAAGACTTACTAGTGGCCAACTCCTTCTACTCCATTGACGAATTTTTTAATAGAAACAAATGATGTGTTGTATATAATTATAATATTAGTATTATTTCAGCTTAAAAAAAAATAAAAAAGGTGACATGTTCCACATCCACGAGGATCTCCTCAACACGGATCTATGGAAAGAAAACTACTCTAATCGAAACGGGTGAATGAGATAGTAGCAGTAAGAGAGAGCAAGAGGGAGACAGTTACTGTAAGAGGAGACAGTATCAGACAGACACAATGGAGGCAATGGCTGAGAGGCGAGAGGTAGTGACACAGAGGCACAAAGAGATAATGACAATGTGGACTGGATTGGATTTAGGGCAGCTTTTGGAGTAAGAGGGGAATTGCATGTTTAAAAGAACGTTTTCCGGAAAAATGTTAAAGCTGCTGAGGGAAGTCGATTGAAAATGAAATACATGATGCCTCATTCTGTCTTCTAATAAACATGAGCATATTCGCCTTTTTTATTCTCAGGTAAGAGCTTTTTTTCTGTGAGTTGTATGTTACCTGTCTTTCACTAATTCCTTTTTCTCTGAGAATTCGCAGATTTTTCTCAGTATCCATTGCTGAACCTTGTTTTAGGTCTACAAATCCTTCGGAGACGTTCTGATATTTTTTGTTTTGAAGTATTGGTTCCATTATCAAGTGTAAAGTGTGAAGGGCCACCCCGGTGTCTTTATCTTCCCTAAAGTCAAACCGATCGTTATCTAACAGATCCTCCTTTTTTGTTTTCCATTCTTTAGTATATTATTCTTCTCAGCAATTTTGCTGCATGAGCTGTTACGCTGATTGCAAAACAGTTTCCGCGTTTACCCGCCCTTGTTACCTTGGTGATAGTACGGACCATATCTTTCCTAGTCATATGGTATCTTTCTAGACTTGGGAACGTAACGACTATTCAGTTTAATGTGAAAATTCTCCATGTCCCACAATGATTTCAGAGATTACGCATTAATCTATCGTATGTCTTCCAAAGCTCAAATTTCGATACAAATACTGTATATCTCCGTGTCTTCTGCATCGATTCCAGTCTTTCTTTCTGTCACGTTACCGAATAGTTTTTCCAAGAGGCCTCCTACGTACTCTCTCCGCAAGCCGTCTCGCTACTCTCTGTAGACCCTGTGCTTTAGGACTCTAGCGTCTTTGATTAGTAATCAAAACGTTCTTGGTCCTAGGTTAGAGACCTGCGACCGCTTAAAGTTTGATTAATTATCGGAAAATGGCGTCCAAAGACTTCCTGCAAAGGATGTCTCCATTCTATCAACAGCGTTGCTAAAGAGGGTCGAGGAGTGGACAGAGGTTCAGGGCACATTCTTGTCCTAAGGATGGGAAACTACCCCTAAAGGCGAATGAATCAGCAATGACCAACGGCATGAGACTGCAGACGGCAATAGAAACCACTGGATTAAAGACACACAACGTGTATCCACAGGACAAGTGCCCTGGGGTTGAAAAAGTGTCAGGATGATCTCTCCGTTGGAAAAGATTGCGAAATAGCTCCCCATTCAGATCTCCGGAAGGAGGCTGCCAAGAGGGAGGTGACCAAGAGAAAAAGATTCAATGATCAACGAAAGGTTAACGTTCTGCGAGTTTGGGCATGGAATGTCACAAGCTTAAATGAGATAGAGAAGTTAGAAAATCTGAAAATGGAAATGCAAAGGCTCAGTGAAGATATAATCGGGTTCAAAAAATGGTTCAAATGGCTCTCAGCACTATGGGACTTACATTCTTCAATCCCCTAGACCTTAGAACTACTTAAACCTAACTGACCTAAGGACATCACACAACACCCAGCCATCACGAGGCAGAGAAAATCCAGGACCCCGCCGGGAATCGAACCCGGGAACCCGGGCGTGGGAAGCGAGAACGCTACCGCACGACCACGAGATGCGGGCTAATCGGGTTCAGTGAAGTGAAAAGGAAAGAAGACAATGGTTTCTGGTCAGATGAGTATAAGGTAGTATCAACAGTAGCAGAAAATGGTAGAATGGGATTAGGATTCGTTATGAATAGAAAGTTAGGGCAAAGTGTGTGTAACAGTGAACAGTTAAGTGATGATCATGTCAGAATTGACAGCAAATAAACACCGACAACGATACTTCAGGAATACATGCGGACTTTGCAAGCTGGAAATGAAGAGAGAAAGAATATGAGAATACCGAAAGGGTAATAAAATACATAAACGGAGATGATAATCTGTCATGCGGGACTGGAATGTTGTTGTAGAGGAAGGAATGGAAGAATAGGTTACAGGAGAATATGGGCTTTGGACAAGGAATGAGAGAGGAGAAAGACTGAGTTCTGTAATCTCGGCTAGCAATAGCGAATATTCTGTTACAGGTTCGCAGGAGGTGGAGATATACTTGGAAAAGACAGGGTGATAAGGGAAGATTTCAGTTGCATCATGGTCAGACAGAGATTCCGAAAGTGGATTGTAAGACGTATCCAGGAGCAGATATAGACTCAGATCACAATGCAGTAGTGATGAAGCGTAGGCTACTTTTAAGAGATTAGTCAGGAATCAATATGCAAAGAAGTCGGATACAGAAGTACTAAGCTACGACGAGATACGCTTGAAGTTCTCTAAGGCGATAGATAGAGCACTAAGGTATAGCTCACTATGCATTACGGTTAGAGAGGAATGGACATATTTAAAAAGGCCAATCACTGTTGTTTGAAAATATAGGTACCAAGACGCTAACTGCGAAGGTACCATGGGTAAAAGAGGAAATACTTAAGTTGATCGATGAAAGCAAGAAAGACCAAAAACGTTCAGGGAAATTTAGCAGCTGGCCGCTGTGACCGAGCCGTTCTAGGCGCTTCAGTGCGGAACCGCGCTTCTGCTACGGTCGCAGGTTCGAATCCTGCCTCGGGCATGGATGTGTGATGTCCTTAGGTTAGTTAGGTTTACGTAGTTCTAAGTCTAGGGGACTGATGACCTCAGAAGTCAAGTCACATAGTGCTCAGAGCCATTTGGACCATTTTTGAAATGCAGCAGAAGTACAGGAGTGTAATAAATAGGAAGTGGAGGAAAGCTAAGACGAAAAGGTTGCGTGAGAGGTCGAAAAAGAGATGATTTTTTAAGGACTGACTCAGCATTCAGGAAAGACAAAACAACCTTGAGTGACATTAAAAACAAGGATGGTAACATTGAGTGCAGTGGGAGTTGCACTGTTAAATGTGGAGGAGAGTGAATAGGTGGTATGAGTACATTGAAGGGATCTATGAGGCGGAAGATTCGTCTGATGCGACAGAAGAAGCAGGAGTCGATTTAGAAGAGACATGGGATCCAGTATTAGAATGAGAATTTGAAATAGCTTTGGAGAAATTACGATCAAATAAGGCAGAAGGGATAGATAACATTCCACCAGAATATCCCAAATCACTGCGAAAAGTGGAAAAAAAAAAACTATTCACGTTGGTGTGTAGAATGTATGGGTCTGGCCACATACTATCTGGCTTCCAGAAAAATAACATCCACGCAATTCCTAAGACTGAATAGCTGAAAAGTGCGGGAAGTTTCACACAATCAGCTTAACAACTCAGGCATCCAGTTGCTTATAAGAATAATACACAAAAGAATGGAAAGAAAAACTGAGGACGTGCTAGATGACGACCAGTTTGACTTTAGGAAAGGTAAAGGCACGAGAGGCAATTCCGACGTTGCGGTTGATAATAGAAGCAAGGCTAAGGAAAAATAAAGACACGTTCATAACTGATATCACCTGGAAAAAACGCTCGACAATGTAAAATGGTGCAAGATGATAAAATTCTGAGAAAAGCATGGTGAGCTATAGGGAAAGATGGGTAATACACAAAATGTGCAATAGCCAAGAGGGAATAATAAGAGCGGACAACAAATAACGAAGCTCTCGGATTAAAACGGTGGTAAGACAGGAATGTAGTCTTCCCCCTACCGTTTAATCCTTACTCTGAAGAAGTAATGATGGGAATAAAAGAAAGGTTCAGGAGTAGAATTAAAATCGAAGGTGAAAGGATATCAATGATACGATTCGCTGATGACATTGCTATGCTGAGTGAAAATGGAGGAGGATTACATGATATGCTGAGTGAAACGGACAATGTCATGAGTACAAAATATGGATTGAGAGCAAACTGAAAAAAAAACACACACAAGTAATCAGAATTAGCAGAAATCAGAACACCGAGAAATGTCAGGAGTGTTGGTCACGAAGTAGATGAAATTTAATAATTCTTCTACCTAGGCACCAAACTAACCATTGAAGTATGCAGCAAGGACATCAAAAGCAGGTTGGCAATGGCAAAAAGGGCATTCCTGGCCAAGAGAAGTCTACTAGTATCAAACACAGGCCTTAATTTTAGGAAGAAATTTCTGAGAATGTACGTGTGCAGCATGGCATTGTATGGTAGTGAAACATGGATTGTGGGAAAACAAGAACAGAAGAGAATTGAAGCATTTGAGATGTGGTGCTACACAAAAATGTTGAAAAATAGGTGGATTGATGAGGTAAGGAATGTGGACGCTCTGCACAGAATCGGAGAGGAAAGGAATATGTGGATGAGGAAGTTCATAACTATTCTGGTAAGAATTCGTAATAGTGATGGCTGAACTTTTTCCAGTTACACCAGATAGGTATCAAGGACGAATCTCTCAGCAGCTGTCGGAATAGGGAGATATATAAACCCCGCTGTTTCGAAGATAACTAAAACGTTTATTCTTAATATGAAGATGGTCCACCAAATAAAGTGAGTTTACTTTGTCATAAAAATATCCAACTAATTATCGATAGTTACATTAACACCAATATACCGTAAAACCTACTAGATTCTTTTTGTATTTCCTTTCAGCTGCAATTTGCATCATGTCAAGATCCATTGGCTATAGTCCATGGCCTAAGTAAATTCTTTAAAATAATCTTATATTGTTGTGATATGTCTATGCATATGTTTTCATATTTTTTACCAAGTTCTTGGCGGTATGACTCAGTATCTCTAAAGGAAAATACACTACTAAGCCGGCAACTTCAGGAAGGTTGTTGACTTACTCCCATAATTCGGCGGCCTCCAACTACCTGCCTCCTGGACAGTTCTCCAGTTCAGCTGTTCTACCGAACCTGTACTGTAAGCGGGTGAAATCTGAAGCGATATGAAGCATTATGTGAAAATTAAATACGTTGGTGAAACTGTAATGTAGTAATTACCCTCACAATGGCGAGCATTGAGCCTTGGAGCATATACATACTAGTGCACTCTACTTCGTAATTAATACTAGTTAGCGACGACAAATTTCGGCCGATGTTTGTCTTTAAATAGTGGTAACTCCGGGATTGCAGTGTATGAAGTAATGACATGTGCACACATGTATATGTACTCTTACGTGTCCTTCCAGCTTTCTGCAGTTCGCTTTTAAGAGAAACCTGAGGCGGCGTTCTGATGTGTACCCCTAAGATATTTTACTGAAAACATACACATATGACGTAACATGTTCTCGAACATAACAAGTAATTCTATAAATTTGCACCCTGTAATTAACACAGAATGCTTTGGTTGCTTGCCTGAGGGCAAGTGAGCGCACAAGATGATGAGTTTTCCCTAAGAGATTCCATTATTCGCCGTACATTTGAACCGCCGACGATTAACTGACTTCTGTCTATCGCACTTGCTTCCCTGACACGTGGCTCACCAGGCTGTTGTTATAGGGGAGTTTCGTTGTTCTGGCTGTTTCAATTTCTGGTAGATGGTTGGTTGGTTGATTGGTGTTTAAGGGACCAAATAGCAAGGTCATCAGTCCCTTGTCAGAGGTGGTCCATTGGGTCGGATTTACACCTCAAGAGAGTTAAATCGATAGAAGGTAAAAGGCAAAAAAAAAGGTAGAAGTGCAGTCGTGTTGTCAATGGTGAAAACAAGAGGAAAGTCAGCAAGTGGACAACCCCAAGGCTATGTTAGAGGCAGGAAACATCCCACCTCTGATGCAGTACAGGCAAGACTACCTGCTTTTCAAAAGCGTTCAATCGCTAGAATGTAGAAGTGCGTATTGCAAAAGGACACTAACAAAATTAAAAAAAACGATAAAACAGAGTAAAAGGGAGAGAAAAGAGGATCTTGGCTAGGGAGGGGAGTCGGGAATCTATAAACACAGCTTACACTGCAAGACACCTCGACCCTCACCGCGTGTCTCTACTCCAGAGGGAGATTTGAAACTTAAGAACTGAAAATAAAAACCACTTTCATGGAGGAAACCAGTTCAACCATCTGGGAATCGTCTGCCAATTTTAAAGGTAAAGTTCGGGGAAGTCTGTACTTAGTACGCAGAGCCAAAAGAAGGGGGTCATTCCACCAAAATGTGGGCTACTGACTGGAAAGCTCCACAGTCACAAAATGTGGGTGGCTCATTGCGCAAAACAAAACCATGGGTCAGCCCGGTGTGGCCGATGTGGAGACGATACAGGGTGGTTGAGTCCTTTCGGGAGCGGCGGAAGGAGTAACGCCTCAGGATAGGTGTCACCTGAAGTGCACGAAGTTCATTAGACAGGGAGGTAACCTCCCAAGAGTTGGCCCATGATTGTGCGAAGTGGGATTTGATATGAAGCTGTAAATCCGCTGCGGGAGGGGTTATAGAGAAAAGGGTAGGTGACTGCTCCCCCAGCCAAACTATCAACAAGCTCATTACCTGGGATACCCACATGGCGAGGGACCCAAAGGAAGTCAACGGAACAAGCAGCATGGTGAAGATCAGCAGGACTGTCACAGATGGCTGAGACCAAGAGATGGTGAGAAAAACACCGGCCAATAGCCTGAAGGCCACTCATTGAGTCCATACATAACAAAACACGGTTGAGTTGGTATTGTTTAATAAAGTTAAGGACCTAGGAAATTGCTATAAATTTCACAGTGAACACCCCACATGCAGTTGGCAGGAGATGATTGTAGATGCCGACAGAGAACATGAAGGCATATCCCACACTATCAGCAGATTCACAGCCATCGCTGTAAAGGACAACATCCCGAAACACTCATAAAATTCGGCGGAACAAACAACGGAACACCATTGGGGCGGAATGGAATCTTTCGGATCTCGGCGGAGATCCATCCGAATCCGCCGCGAAGAACTAACCAAGGGAGGGGGGGGGGGGGGTGTTGGGGATGGAATGAAGGACACAGGACAAAGAAAAAAGCTGAAAATCACGGCGAAGAGACGCAATGCGGAGCCCAACTGGTAAACCCGCCCGAGGGAGGCAGATGGGAGATGTCCTTGGTCTGCGAACAGCATAGAATAGGAAGGATGAGTGGGAGAGGGACGGACAGCAATTACATAAGAGACCAGAAGCTGTGACTGTCGAACAGAAAGGGGGGGGGGGGGGAAATCCCAGCTTCAACCAGGAGACTATCAAAATGACTAGTAGGTAAGGCACTGGTTGCCAAACGGGTACCTTGATGGTGGACCAGATCCAGGAGGCACAGTGTGGAAGGAGCAGCCGAACCATACGCTTGACAACCATAGTACAAGCGAGACAGCACTAAAGCCCAATAAAGGCGGAAAAGAGTGGAACGATCTGCACCCCCAAGAGGTGTGGGCAAGGAAGCGAAGGACATGGAGTTTAGGGAAACATCCTACCTTCAGAAGTCTGATATGGGGCAGTCAAGTGAGCTTGTAGTCGAAAAGACGACCAAGGAAATGAAACTGCGGGACCACAGGTAATCGTTGTGCATCAAGATAGAGCTCCGGATTGGGGTGGACTGAAATGTGGCGATAGAAGTAGACGACCTGCAATTTTAAGAGATAATTGAAATCAGTGTGAGGGGGTCCGCGCTGAGGCATGCCGCTCTGTAGAGGCCATCGAAGTATAACAAACCCAAATGGAGATACCTTCCACATACAGAGCAGGGACGACCAAAGGAACGACGGAGGCCACATCTATAGCAATGAAGAGAAGTAGTACAGTCAATATGTAACCCTGTAGGATGCCATTCTCCTGGGTCCGTGGACAACTAAACAGTACCAACCAGAACCCTGTACGACCGATGGAACAAGAACTGGAGGATAAAAATCGGGAGTGGGCCCCAAAGAACCCACTCATGAAGTGTTAGAAAAATGTGATGGCGCCAAGCCATGTCATAGGCCTTGTGAAGGTCGAAAAATACTTCAACCAAATGGTGACGCTGGGTAAAAGCCTGCCGAGCTGTAGAGTCCAAGCAAAGTAAATGACTGACTGGAGACCGTCCCTCTCTGAAGCCACACTGGAAAGGGGCAATATATCCCGAGATTCGAGGACCCAATTGAGCTGACTGCCTACCATCCATCGAAGTAACTTGCAAACGACGTTTGTCAGACTAATTGGCAGATACCTTTCGACAAAATGGGGATTCTTACCAGGCTTAAGGATGGGAACCACTCCCTCCATGGAGAAGGGAATTTACCCTGGAGTCGAATACAGTTAAGCACCCAGAGATGATGTCGTTGTGGAGCACTGAGATGTTGAAACAATTGGTTATGAATGGAGTCTGGGCCAGGGGCCGTATTACGAGAAGACGAAAGTGTGGAAATAAGTTCCCAATCAGTAAAACGTTCGTTGTAATATTCAGAATGACAAGTAGTAAGACATACGGCAGAAGCTTCCGACTGCTATTTCTGATGAAGGAAAGCAGCCAGATAGGAGGTTGTAGCTGATGCTGTTGCATAACGAGTTCCAAGATGTTCCTCAGGAATCAATGGGTCCGTGCAAGGCCCGAGAGGGCAGACTGCCAATGGCAACCTTGGAGAGAGTGCAGTGTAGCCCATACCCGTGACATAGGGACAATAGAACCGAGGGAAGAAACAAAGCATTCCCAACACACCCGTTCGCTCCGTTTCATTAAGTAACGGACTTTGGCGCGAAGGCGTTTAAAGGTAATAAGATTGGCAGTGGATGAGTGCCTCATAAGGTGTTGCAAAGCTCGATGGAGATCAGACGGCAACGGCAATGGCAATGGCAATGGCCATACTCCACCATGGGGCTTGCCAGTTGCGAAATGGTCCAGATGAGCGTGGGATAGCAAGACTAGCAGTGTGAACAATCCCATCAGACACGTCACTTAGGACGTAATCAATACAACCCGACAAAGAGATAGAAAAAACGACCTGTGCAGTATATAGAGGTCAATTGACGCGTTGGAAAGACCAATGAGGTAACATGCCCATCGGGGAGCGGGAAGAGAGCGAGAGAATCAATGTGAAGTGGTCACTATCGCGAAGGTCGTCGTTTGGCGATCAATGTAAGGAAAGGAGGAGGGAGGGAGAAAAGGTACCATGACTGGCACAGAAATGGGTAGGGGAGCCAACATTAAGAAGGCGCAAGTCGTGGTCTGCAAGAAACTGGTATATGAGAAGACCCCCAACTAGATGGAAATGCACTGCCCCACAAGGGATGATGAGTATTAAAATCCCTGAGGAGGAGGAATGGAGGAGGACTTTGCTGAAGAGCGGCAGTAAAAGCAGCAGGCGTAAGAGTCCTGTCAGGAGGCAAACCGCGACCTCAGAGTCCAGGTGGACCCTAACAGCAACCGCTTACAACGTAATTTGAAGACGCATCCACATGCTAGAAACGTCTGTACAGACCAACATACAAACGCCACCAAAAGCCCACAGAGAGCCGACCCGATTTCGACAGAAAACACGGAATCCACAGAGGGTCGGTGAGTGAGCATCAGTAAAATGAGGTTCCTGTAGAACCACACAAGCTGTAGATTAAAACGAAATAAGGGGTTTAAACTCTGGAAGGTGACTGTAATACCCATTACAACTCAATTGGCTAATCACAGCACGATTATTCAAATGGAAGGTGGACAGGCTAAAGCCAATCATACCGCCAGGTCACCATCTGTCACTGAAAAGGAGTGGGGTGACATCCATGAACAGGAGGTCAGAATCAGGGTGTGAAGGTGGGGACGGAGGACCATTGGCAAAACTGGAGGATTTACGTTTCTTCTTCTTTTCTGTTTGAGATTGAAGAGGTCTGTGCTGCAGAAAGGAGTCAGCTGCAGCAAGATCTGTAACAGAAAGAGAGTGGGCGACCTGTGGGCCCAGAGACCATGGTTGTTGTGTGACAGCAGACCTTTGGCCGGGAAGGTGCCAGGAAGGGGGGTCCCGGGATGGGTGCCCTTCACTGGCAGATGCTGAAGAAGTGGGACACTTTGCCGGTTTCAGAGGGGGAGTGTCGCCCAGAGGGGAGGTTGTGGGAACTGCAGGGGGTGGGGGTGTAGAGGGGTTCGGGACTGGGATAAAGAAGGGAGAGGAAAGGGTGAAGGTGTAACTAAAGCATTGCTAGATGTCACTGACACAAAATGAAGGTGTGCGTACCACTTACGAGCCTATGTGTAGGTTAGACGATCAAGTGACATATACTCCTGCATCTTAATTTCCTTCTTATAAGCTGGGCAATCCGGTGAACATAGACAATGAGTGGCATGACAATTAACACACACAGGAGGGGAACACAGGAACTCCCTTCATGGAGTGGACATCCACAGTCACAACAGAGAGGGGTCTGTGAACAGTGGGAAGATGTATCCTAAATGCAAGTAGTAGCACATCTCATAGGAGGTGGGATGTACAGCTTCGTCACACTGATAAACCATAATCTTTACCTTCTCAGGGGGTATCCCCTTCAAACGCCAGTATAAAGGCACCAGTATCAATGTGATTGTCCTTTGGTGCCTTCTGAACATGCGAAACAAAGCGAACACCCCACCGTCCTAGATTGCCCCTAAGTTCATCAGTTTGAAGGATGAGGTCCCTATGAAAATTTACACCTTGAGCCATATTCAAAGACTGGTGGGGGTAATTGACATAGGAATTGTGCTACGATGGTCACAGGCACGAAGAGCGGCAGACTAGTCAGCTGAAGCAGTTTTGATCATGAACCCAACTGCACCTTGCTCAGTGTGTCCACTTGGCCACTTGTCTTCAATGTGTTCCACAAAAAATAAAGGTTTGGTATTGGTGTAAGTATCCCATCAGTCCTGGTGCAAAGCAGATAGTGGGGAAAAGGTTTCGCCCTGAGCTGACGAGCCTGGCCCCCCTCTGAGAGGTGGTAGCCATGGAAGGGAAGGGTGAAGGGGCGGAAGAAGCAGCACTAAAAGAATCATATCCTTCCAAAGAGACAGCCATAAGAGAATGGCCAGAGTTATGGACCGGTATGCATTTCATTTGCATAGCGTCCACCCTGATACTGCCCACTCCGAGTAGGGGCTCTGCCCACAGGTACCACCCAGCTACAATAACGGCCATCTGGCACAGCAGCCATTGCCAGGAGTTCCGATGCTCCAGGACAACCAACTACTACTCCTAGGCTTACATGACGAGGTCACAGCTCAGGTGTCAGAAGTGTGATCCCTGTGTTTTCAGGGGGCTCAACCAAACGGGTACAAAGTGACACCACCACATGGGCTGGTTATCGTGCTGGCTATGTACCCTAGCATCAGACGACGACATGAAGGATAAGATGGAAGGAACTAGGAGGGCACACGCCGTGGGCACTAGGTAAGGGGAGAATGGGACAGAGGGGGAGGAGGATCACAGGAGATTAAATAAAGCCCAGGTAGAAACAGTAGACTGCAGTAAGTAGAGGCCCTTGTGTGCGCCATGCACCAAGTCACAGAAGAACGTGAACCCTATGGGCTTGACAGTAGCAATGAAATAGGAGAAAGACTAGTTGAGTTCGGCAATAAATGTCCGCTAGTAGTAGCGAATTCTCTGTTCAAGAATCCCAAGACGAAGAGGTAATACTTGGAGAAGGCCAGAAGATAAATGAAGTTTCCTGTTAGATTAAATCATGGTCAGGTAGAGACTCTGAACTCAGATAGTGGATTGTAAGGCGTACCCAGGAGAAGAATTTAAAAGCAAGGGCAGTGGGAATCACACTGTTAAATGCAGAGAATACACAGGTGGAAAACAGAGTGAAGGCCTCAGAGGGAGAGAACCCGACCAGTGTGATAAAAGGAGAGCTGTCAGGGAAGGGAGAGTGGATGTAGTGTTAAAATCGGATTTTCGAGGACGTTTGGAAGACTGAAGCTCCAGTAATGCAGAAGGGACAGATAACATTCCAGTAGAAATTCTGATATTATTGGAGGAAGTGAAAACAAAGTGACTATTTACGTTGGTGTGTAGACTGAAATCGAAGATATACCATCAGGCTTTCGGAGAAACATTTCGGAAAACCACTTTCTTAGGGTTCAGTTTTTAACAGTTCATAAGCAATGTGGGAAACTGCTGAAATTACAAAAGAATCAACAATGTTAGTTTATCTTGAGGTCGCACTTCCTTAATGTAGAAAACATGTTGTGGCAGTCACACAGCAGCCCCACTGTCAACACTATTCAGGCAGTGCACGAGTTAACTGCTGTTTGTAAGCAGCCTTAAATCACTGTGACTGGTTTTAAACTTTCGGTAGCTAATGCAAGTGGGTGCGCCTGATGGACTATAGTGTCATTTACTAGAATTACCAATGCTGCCTCGAGCCTATGCTGTCTGATGTATACTGTCTCCTGTCTCCTGTAGGCTGTGTGGTATCTATAGGTATGTCTACTCCACAACTAGACACAGGGGCAAGTCAGTGGTACATCTAATACCCTGCACAGAGGAGGCGGGGATCAGGGAGAACTCAAGGTACTACCATCAGCCGTCTTACCAATGTGAGTGAGATGATTCCCACGCATGAGGCTCACGATCCTTTCGTGAATACGTGCGTGGCGAGCATGGGGTCCAAAGCTATTGCAGCAGCCTTCCCTCCTTTCCTGGGCTGCATTTTCTTTCCCTTCCCGTCATTTCTTGTCCTTGATCATTCCCTGTCCTTGCTCCTTCCCTTCTGCCCTCTCCACTCCCTCCTTTGGTGTCATTTATGTTGGCCTCGTTATCCTTCTGGTTATGTTGGCTTCACGATTTGTTTTTTTTTTTTTTTGCGTAATTACCTCATCCTTTTGACATCCACTGGTCCCTTCTGGAGTTTGACCTCCATTACTAAATTCCTATTTCAAAGTGTGAGCCATTTGGGGAAGAGCACCTTACCTAGTGCCCACGGCGTGTGCCCTCCTAGTTCCTTCCATCTTATCCTTCATGTCGTCGTCTGATGATAGGGTACATAGCCAGCACGATAGCCAGCCCATGTGGTGGTGTCACTTTGTACCCGTTTGGTTGAGCCCCCTGAAAACACAGGGATCACACTTCTGACACCTGAGCTGTGACCTCGTCATGTAAGCCTAGGAGTAGTAGTTGGTTGTCCTGGAGCATCGGAACTCCCAGTGTTCTTACTTAAGTCGACCTGGTTATTCCCCTGGTTTCCTCTACTTGTTTCCTTTATTCCCCTTTCCTCCCTTTTTGGCGTTTTTGGTCCGTCTTAGGGGTTTCACCTCCACTTTTAAATTTTCTCCTATATTGTGAACCATTGTAGGAAGAATTCCCTCTGGAGTTGATATCACTCACTCACTCACTCACTCACTCACTCACTCACTCACTCACTCACTCACTCACTCACTCACTCACTCACTCACTCACTCACTCACTCACTCACTCACTCACTCACTCACTCACTCACTCACCATAGCCCCCTCCAACCCACTTGATCACCAACCTGTGTAGCCAGCCAGTGTGGTGTTCTGTTATGTATCTATCTGGCTGTGCCTCTTGACAACACAGGGATCACACTTCAGATACCTGAACTGTTGCCTCTCCATGGAAGCTTGGGAGTGGCTGCTTGTCATTCGGGATCATCAGAACTACCAGCAACAACCACCTTGCCAGAGCGCCCTTTCTGCGGCTGGATGGCACCCATGGGGAGAGCCCCTGATCGAATTAGGTAGTATCAGGATGGATGCTCTGTGTATGAAAGATAAAAAACTCTAAAAAAATGGTCATTCTTTTATGGCACACTCTTCATTTGGTAATGTTTCATTTAATGCTACTTCCTACGACCCTGTGGGCTTACCTTCCCTGGTCACACACTGGGAGGAGGGACAGGCTCTCTGGCTTGGAGTGAAACACTTTCCCCGCTAGCTGGTTTGCATCAGGACAGACAGGGACACGTTCACCACCACGAACCCGTTTGTCTTCGTGGAAAATATCGAAGATGAGTTGGGAAAAATGGAGTGTCTCGGTAACATGCAGTTAACTACTGATAAAAACTTGTCTGCCGCCCAATCTCCAGCCTTTCATGCTTGCAATTAGCTTGACGACGTCCCAGTGTCCTTTCCCCATATTCAGTCATTTTTCATAGGAATCCTAACCATCAAATGAATTAACTCCGGTCCCATCTGGTACAATGGGGCGTTAGCTTCATTGGTTCATTCAGAAAGGTTGTAAGGACAATTGCACTGGTGCTGGCGCCTTCATTCTGGCATTTGAGGGAGATACCTAACTGGAGGTGCTCAACATTATGTGTTATTGGTGTGATGTGGAGCTGTACATCCTGCCACCCATTAGATGCTTTCAGCCCTTGTTTGGAGCTCATGTCTTAAAGCAGACCCTTCGAGCAGTGAATCAGGAGGCCTTTTCGATCAGGGTTGCCTCTGTGTTCTGCCGCCTGTGTATGTTGTCATACCTGTCACTCTTCACACTCACCATATTGCCCACCTTATAAGAAAGAAAAAGAGTACACAGGGGTATAAGTCCCTTGATGGTTTATCTTACACTGCGCCTCCTCAGAAATCCAAGCTACTTCACTATGTGCCAATGACTTCTATCTTGGCCTCTGTTACGTCCTATCCCTCTCATCCCTCATCCTTATCCCAGTCCTGCGACCTTTCCTCTCCCACTTCCCTTTGGTTCCTATGCCTCCCTCCAGGTGCCACTACTTCTCCAAACAGGGATTCCCCCCTGCTTCAGCGCCTATTGACGATGGGCCTTTCTTTCACGACCCCTCATCTGCAGCTCATGGTCAAGAGGCTAGTGTTGCTGCCTCTGGGTCATGGGGTCCCAGGTCAGATTCCTGGCAGGGTTGAGGATTTTCTCTGCCCAGAGACTGGGCACGTGTGCTGGCCTCATAATTTCACCATCATCATTCGTGACAGGGGTTGGATTGTACTGTGTAAAAAAAATTGGGACTTTGTATGGGTGCTGATGACTGTGCAGTTGAGTGCCTCATATACCAAGTATCGCCACCACCGTCACGATCACGCAGCTTGTGTCGTTTTCCAATAATCTCATGTCTAATTTTACTAATGCTCACCCACTGACCCTTCATAGATTCTGTACTTCATCGGAATGGGTCCATATTGAAGTTACTAGTGGAAGGATACATATTTGTACCACATTGAGAGCAGTTGCAATCTGTGTTGACTTGGACTGTGTGATCAGTTTCCAATCTCTGTTTCCCTCATGACAGGCCACCTAGACCTGCTCTTCCAACTGCCCTCCTTCAGCAACTCCATCACTTACTCTTCCTTGGTATTTTAATGCCAATGACCCTTTGTGGAGCAATGCATTTTTGTATAGTCAGGGGCCCCTCACTGACCAATTTCTTGTTGACAACCACCTGTGCCTTCTTAATGATAGGTCCCCTACTCATGTGGAACTTGCTCTGCCACTTGTTTTTCACTCACCTCCCCCTTATTCCTTCCTTACATAATGATCTCTGTGATAGTGAACACTTCCCGTTGATTTTCTCACTCCCAGCCCTTCTTCCAAAGATCAGTTCACCCCACTGAGCTTTCCAGCATACTATTAGGCCCTCTGCATACTCCCTGGGTCGTGGAAAACCTTATTAATGGGCCTGCACTGATGAAGGCGTCAGTGATCTGCCCGAAAAAGTAATCCATACTGCCAGAATTGACGCCCTCCACTCGGTGGGACCCATTCACTGTCAGCCCTTCTCATGGTGGAGCTCAGCTATTGCCACCCTCACCTGTGATCGTATTTGTACCTTGAACCATCTTAAGTGGCATCTGTCCTCCGCTGGTCTTATTATCTTTCAACGTCTTCGTGCCACAGTCCATTACTTAATCAAATAAAGCAGGCGGTTGAACTGGGAATTCTTTGCCTCCTCTGTAGGTTATTCAGTCCCTTCATCACAAGTGCGGGATACTCAGCATGCTCCAGGGTTATCAGAGGCAGTCTTCCATTCCAGACCTTTTCCTTCCTGGTTGCCTTCATACAGATCCACCACTTCTTCCAGAACACCTAAGGAACCATTTTATATTGGCATCAGCATCAGCCTCCAATCCAGCTGCTTTCCTCCAAACAGCAGGCTGAAGTTTCTCACTTCGGTATTATCCCTTGTCATGCAGAATCTTACAATTCACCTTTTACTGAATGGGAGCTTCTTCTGGCCCTGTCTTTTTCCTATGATTCAGCCCCTGGCCCTGATACCATTTATAACCAATTGCTTCAACACTTTAGTTATATCGCGTTCAAGTGTTTAATTGTATTTGGCTAGAAGGCGTTTTTCCATCTCAATGGAGAGATAGTAATGTTGTTCCTGTCCTTGAGCCTGGCAAGGATTCATTATCCCTTGATACTTATTGGTCCATCAGCCTGACAAATGTACCCTAGAAGTTACTAGAATGGATGGTGGCACATCAAATCAATTGGGTCCTTGAAGCTCAGAACCTTTTACGTACTTAACTGTGGCTTTCACGAGGGACAGTCTCTGAGCGATCATCGGTTTAAATTGGAAACTGAGTTTGGCAGGCCTTTTCTCGGTGTCGCCATCTCGTCGCAGTTTTCTTCAGTCTTTATACGGTCTACAAAACAGCTTGGCGCAATTGCATCCTACTCAAGCTCCTTGAGTTGGGGTCTTTGGGGCTCAATCCATATTTTTATTTGCCAATTCCTGTCCCACTGGTCGTTCATAGCTGGAGGTTGGCACCACTCTTATTTCTCCACAGACAAAGGAGATTGGTGTTTCAGAGGGCTCTGTACGAAGTTTTCTTCTTTCTCTCATCTACTGTCTCTCTTTCCCCTGGTTTGTCCTCACATCACGATTATGGGGATAGGGATGGGTTGGTGATGGTACGACAATGAGCATAGCGTTTCTGGGGCACCCTCCTCTCACCGCCCGCCCCCCCCCCCCCCCCATCACCCTAATGTTCTTTCCTCTTCCTGCTGCTCTGACTTACCTTTTACTTATATGTTTGTTCATTTTCCTTTCTTCTTGGCTATTTGTGTCCCATAATCAATACGAAAAGAAAAACTGGCCAGATAGAAACGGAATACACTAGGAAATACTGATGTCCTTCGTGTTGTGTTGACTGTGAGGGTTATTGTTCCATTGCATTTCTCAAAGCTGGAGCCAATGAACAATTTCATGGAAGCACTATATAACACACATGCTTTTTGGTACCTGTGCAACAAGTTTCCATAGTAGATTCATGCGAAAATGAAAGCAGTGTTCATATGCCCACAAGTATGAAGGGTAATTGCTGACACCCACTTCAAAGACTTCTTGAATTACACTAAGAGAACTGTATGGGTTACATTCAAATCAGATGTAACAAATTTCCTTGAAAATTTTTGAATCTGTAAATGTCATGACGAAGTGCACTGTTGCATACAAATTGTCAACACGTTTCTCGTGGCAGCATGCCTATATGATGTAGTAGTTGAAATGGTATGCCATAGCAGAGTTTTTCAATATGGAGCCATTCTTCAAGTCACTTAAATTCTGACTGCGACAAGTGCATTATAGTCGAATGTTTGATATAACGGTTCCTTGGTGGCAAACCTAGCATGTCTTGTACTTACATAGCCATTTCGTCGTTCAGTCACCACATGCCTGTATTTCGATTTATCTGAATTGCTATGTGACAAAGTAAGTTGACTCAAGTTATGTAAGCCAGACTATTGGGTTATCTGACAAGAAAGCCAGGGTTTTTCTTGCAATTGGACAAAGGATCACGTTCGCTGCTGGTAATTCAGTACTTGTAGGCTTCTGTAGACTTGTCAAGTAATGTGTTGATTATGCGACACGGGTTTTAGTGGTATTGTGTGGCAAGGTTGACACACTAACTTTTGTAAAATGCATTTTATTGTTCTGGGACACAGTTCATTTTTTCTGGCATGTATTTTGAAAACCGGTTGTCAGCAAATTTTTTGTAGAAATAAAATTTATTAATTCAATACAAGTGATTAATTACAATTGTTAGGTTGCAAATTTCTCATTTGTTTGTATTTCAGAGGCAACGTGAATAACCAATTTACACAGTATACAAGAAATATGTAGCAGACTACTCACTGTCCACAGGAATGTTTAGGAAAAAGAAATTCCAGCTGATACCAAATTACAGCTGCAGATTGAGGGTAAACTAATTTCTCTGATATCACTGATAATACTACTTTCGTCACTACAAAGTTTCTGATTTTTTTTGTGTGTGTGTGTGTGTGTGTGTGTGTGTGTGTGTGTGTGTGTGTGTGTGTGTGTGTGTGTGTCTGTGTGTGTGTGTGTGTGTGTGTGTGTGTGTGTGTGTCTGTGTGTGTGTGTGTGTGTGTGTCTGTGTGTGTGTGTCTGTGTGTGTGTGTCTGTGTGTGTGTGTCTGTGTGTGTGTGTCTGTGTGTGTGTGTCTGTGTGTGTGTGTCTGTGTGTGTGTGTCTGTGTGTGTGTGTCTGTGTGTGTGTGTGTGTGTGTGTGTGTGTGTGTGTGTGTGTGTGTTGATACCAGGAGTCTTATAAAAAACCAATACCATATGCTATTTATATTTAGTATCTTAGTGTCTTCTGTTATGTATAGCTAAGTGTTCGAAAATTATGTAATAGAACATAAGTAAAACATTTTAAAGGAAGCTAATAGTGACACGTGTTAGAAGCTCGCTAAGTTATCATATCTTCTAATGCATGACAATGCAACTACAAATACTTGGGGCACAATCTTGCATAATACAGAATTACATTTATTACATCAAGAGATAACTTCTATATCTGTAAGAGGATAAGTTAAAAACAAATAATCTACCAGTCTACTTTAAAAGACAGAACATAAAAGTTCCACAACATTCTTTTCAGTTTTTGTGAACCCAAAGAATGTTTACAATGCCAAAAGTAATAGATATCATTTAACTAAATCAGTTACATGAAATTTTGGGTCAAAGGAAAAAAAAAACTTTGAGTGCTGCATAATTATGTAGAACTAAAGCTGCATAATAATTCTGAGTGATTTTCAGGTTTTGGGGAAACATAATTCGAAAATGCATTGTAGAGATAACAGAACATAGAGTTCACATTCGGAATTTATTTCTCTGTTATTGACAGTAATGGAGGTTTCATTGATGATGTACAAATACATACTTCATATCAGTTGAGGACTGCACTCTCAGAAGAGTATAAGATTGTCGAATCTCCAAATTAAATGAATTTTATACACCCTTAGTAACAAGATTGATTACAAAATTAGGTGTGGTATCAAACAATGTAAAGCAACTTTGAAGGGTGTAGGTAATGGCAGAAGAGCTGTTATATTGCATATAATATTGTAGAAATTGAATGAATATCATGTGGAAACTACACATAAAAAGAACAGCCTTGCATGAAAATGATTGTTCTATTAAGGAAGCAAGTTCATGTGCAGAATCTATATAGACGTGTACTCATATCTTACCAGGTTCAATCACCTATTCTCAGAGGAGGACTTCTTTTATCTATCAAATGGATAAGGAGCAAATAAATTTGAAGGATTTGACAGACTTACTAATTACAACATGGAAACGTTTCACATATTTAAATTTTGAATGTTTTCTTAGGAAGGCTTTTTGAATGAAAGCATGCAAAAATTCAAAATTGCTATATAGTTGTATCTATAGGGGAAACACGTATTTCTAGTTATCCAGGTTTTAGAAATAATACAGTACAAATTAATATGGGTGAGGATGAAGATTGACATTTTAGTACTGACATGAACTCTCAAACATACGAATAGGCGTGTATACTTTTTTAAAGTATATAAACTATACTGTGGAAACTGTCCAGTGAGATGTATCTGTCTGACAGTGATGCAGATTTTGATTTTAGTAATGTTATAACTGGAATACAAATACACTGTAGACAACATTTATTGATCTTGTGATGTATATTTACTATTGTAATATGTGTGTGTTGTGGATATAGGTAGTCCAAATTTTATACAGATAGGAGTATGCAGATTAAGCTGGTTGTAATTTTACAATTTTTTTGAAACAAATTGAACTTCCACAATGTTCTTGATAGAAGAATTTTATCTAGTGTGAGAAAAGGTTGTTCATAAAGTGTACCACTGACGGAGATTATAGTTTGCTGATTCTAAGGGTCAATCTGCATGTGTATAATAATGAATAGAATTTTACTTGTGTAATGGATGAACTTGTGATTTATACATTTTTGTGATGAAAATGAACATATAATGACAGAATGTATTTCTGTTGTATGAAGGAGTTAAATACAGCAACCCAAAGATGTTTTTATCACAAATAATTGGAGTACATGATTCTGTATGAACTTCTAAACATTGTAAACTATTGATAATGAGAGAAATACTAAGTATACAGAGTATACATTCAAAAAATATGTTGTTAGATTTATATCATCAATTTAAAATTCGTAATTGGGGAAGCAATAAATGTGTGTGTGTGTGTGTGTGTGTGTGTGTGTGTGTGTGTGTGTGTGTGTGTGTGTGTGTGTGTGTGTGTGTGTGTGTACCAAAAATAATTTGTAAGACATGAGAAGTAGTGTGAAACATCTTGAAAACATAAAAAATTGAATTTTTGTAACAGCTATATTGTAATTCCTCTGTTTACATAACTAAAACCACACTTTTTTCATCATGTGTATGTAATCTCACTAAATACTTTTATGTGCGCCAAATATTGTACATCTCACTTATTCAGAATTTAGTACTATTTGTTTTTTTACGAAAGAGTTTGTCTCCAAATTGTTACAATCTTCACCACACCTTTCATATTATCAGAACCTCCTTTCTAACTTGCAGAATTCAGTAAATAAAGTTTGTGTGTTATTACATTTGCGTCCTGTATAGGTGTCTTTGTAACAGTCCACAGTGTTAAAATTACATTTGTTATATCTTCATGTAATTCACTGTTTTGACCATACTTCAGTTTAATGATATTCTGGAAATTATTATGCTTCAATCCCTTAGATAAATCTGACGAACTTCTACCCACATGCATTTCTTTATGAAATGTAAGTTTTCTTTTTAGCTTGTGAACAGTGAAAAAATTTTATTTAATTGATATAGTTTTAAAATTAGGTTTAGTGCACGATCAAGAATTCTTTCTCCATGTCACATTCATTTTATATGGACTGGATTTTCTTTTATGTTAAGTAGTGTTGACAAATCAAAATTTGTTATTAAATTAGAGACAAAGCTCGAAAAATCACTTGTGCACTTAGTCTCTGTGTCTACAGTGTGAAGTATTTATCTAATCAATTAGATTAATTAAACAACTTATGGGTTGCTACTTTATTTCCCCAATGTAATATTTGTTTTACAGATCTGTAAGATATGTTGTATCTTGTACTTAATGTAGCTGGTAATCTTGATGAATATAAAAAAAGCTTTAAATTTTTGTCAAAAAATAGGTTTGTTTGATAGAATTTTTTGTGTAACTGATACATTTCATTTTAATATTATAAATACGTGTATGATTTCTTTTTTCATTTCCTATCTTAGCGTTAACTCAAAATATTTAAATTTTGTATATGTACATGTAAGATTAATCGAGTATTAGGATACTATTGGTTTCTTGTTTTTATGGACGTTATATAGTATGTGTATCATACCCAAAAACAGCACTTGTTAAATGGAATTTTATGCAAGATGTTGGGCATTTTATTTCATTCACCCAGTGACAATCCTGTCTGGTAGGCAACAGCTTTGTCACTGAACAATGTTAAGAATACTACTGATGGTATTTGTTACTTATGTATACTGAAAACTTTAGTAGTTACAATTTGCTTTCATGTAGTATGACCTACATTCCTTTCATATCTGTTAAGCTTCATCTTTCAAGTATAACCGATACATCATTATAACACAGTTTCTTCAACGCAGTCTCACATTTGTGAAGCTACTCCATCTGTTAATATGCTTGTTAGAAGTTGAAAATGCAGTAAAAGACTTGTAGCATTCCAGAAATCTTGGAAAAGATGATAGGATTCTTAATAGGAATTACATTGAAGGCATTGTGAAATTAGCCCCATCTCAAGCTGGCGATTTCTGAAAATCTCTGACGCTATGGATTTTTCTGCATAACGAGAAAAAGAATTCAGATATTGTGCACGCAGCATACCGTGGGAGATAGTAGCGGTTGGCGGTATGGGCAGGCAGTAGAGGTGAAATGCCAAGTGCTGGAGGGTAAGAGTCCGATAACATTTTCTATAAATATTCAATGGGGGCCCTCCATTGCCACACACGCATGATAGCCATTTAGAAGGAACTACTGTCACCTCTACCTTGGTTAATATCTAAAAAGAATTTCGCCGAGAAGGCTTGTTAACCTTCTGTAACTTTCCAAGAGTCGTCATTAGTGGCGAATTTTGAGTAAAACCTCTGCTTGCCTTGTTAAAATTTGTGTCTTTTGCCAAAACTCAGCAGAGCTTACAGTCTCACCTGATTAACATGTTGGGCAGATGCTGTTGCAGTTGGATAATAATCCTTGAAAAGTGGTTCATTAAGCTTATTTGAGGAACTGAGAAAAATTAAGGCCAGTAGCTTATGAAAAAGACTTTATCGGCACGAAATGAACGTGTAACGTCTTAACTTACGTTGTGCCAAAACCCGTAGCATTACTCATTTCACCAGCTATCGATGCCCCCCCCCCCCTTAAAAATTACATTCTTCCACAGAAAAATGAGGTTCTGCATAATAGCAGTATGGTTAAATACTCTACCGTTTGCGTGCTATCATTTGCCAGGTTCTCATTTCGGTATCTCAAACTATTTGTGGAATACGAGGAACGTTGCGGATATTTCACTACGACTTTATCGCTCGTGCGGCACAATCGCAAATAAGTGTGCTACATCAGATCAATTTTCTCGAGATTGGTGACAGATAGATCTCCACTCAAGTTATTTTTCATTACAAACTTTTTCGAATTTCGTGCAGTATCAAATGGTTCAAATGGCTCTGAGCACTATGGGACTTAACATCTGAGGTCATCAGTTCCCTAGAACTTAGAACTACTTAAACCTAACTAACCTAAGGATATCACACACATCCATGTGCGAGGCAGGATTCGAACCTGCGACCGTAGCAGTCGGGAGGTTCCGGAATGAAGCGCCTAGAACCGCTCGGCCACCGCGGTCCGCCGGACAGTATCCTTCTTACACGTAAATCTCACAATAACTATACTATGACCATTAACGAAATGATGGGCATGTCGTCATGATCCCAACATAAGTGAAATTTTACGCCCTGAAACATTGTGTAACTGGATTGTCCCTGATAGAGGCCTCCGTTTAGCGTGCTTGTTAATGCAATCTGTATAACATACAAGCATATACGAATATATCGAGAAGTAAATCAGGAGATGAATCTGTCTGCAGGATTGATTCATCTCAGAGGCAACTAGATTCTAATTCAAAGAAATGTACGACATATGGTCGCTGGCTGTTCTATCACTTCATCTCATGCTAAAATTACTCGTGATCAAAAGTAGTAACAAAGTAGCTACTAGTCAAAGACATCTGAAAAAGAAAGTGCAGTTACATATAATCACATGAGTACCATGTATTGCAGGTTTGTGAAGGCCTGGGATGGGTTTTGAGGATACAAGTAGCAAATCTCGCGGAAACTGGTGCTCAGCTGGACGACGTCTGTTTCAGATTCTTTATATTTGGTGGGTAACATTTTGGAAACAAGACTGATACATGGGGTAGACTTTTTAAGTAACAGTAAAATTAACCTACAAGGAAAACGCAAAAGTCACTTGCAGTGGAGATAAGGAGAGGCAGCAGGGCACGCAATTCATGGAATGCCAGTGCAAGGGACAAGAAAGTAAGTGTGCTCACTATTAATACTCTTTGGTTCCATTTCCACAAAGACAAGTATCGAGTAGCATTTTTCTTGCCACAGTCGAACGTAATGCTCAACAGAAAACTACTGAAATAATAAACAACTGACTGAGGTGGCGCACTGGACTCGCGGTCTTGGGGACGACGGCTCAAACCCGCGTCCAGCAATTTTGGTTTAGGTTTTCCGCGATTTTCCTAGATCGCTTCAGGCAAATTCTGGGAGGTGTCAGTTGAAAAGCCACAGCTGACTTTTTCTCCCATCCGTCACTGATCCGATGCGAACGATGACCTCGCTGTTTTGTCCCCAGTCCCAAATCAACCAACCAACCAACCAACTAACCAAATAATTAACTGACCTGTTTTCGGCTGAGAGAGGCTATGAATGCAATACACAAGAGTGGTGAGAATGTAAGATGAAAGTTTGCAAATCAGAATTGTGGTCCAGAGACTTCAGTGAGTGAGAGTGTGTGAGTCCATAACAACTTCCACAGACAGAATTAGAAGAGGGGTAGTTAGATTGAGCTCCAAAAATGTCGTAAATGAGTATCTAAAGATAGGAAGTGATTTAATACGTATGATCGATCATGAATCTTTGAACAGGAAAGTGTAATCGCAGAATGACGGCAGGGGAGTAATGTACATGATTATACGAAAGCAAGTCAATGCATAAAAGCTAGGAGAGATAGCAGATAGTGTTTAATTACGTTACTGATCATCACCAGCAATCGGCAATAGGGAAGACAAAAGGAAAGTGTTCTTGTTGAGTAAATCACAAGCGACACTAGCGGGATGTGTCACATAATATTGGTACGATGCAAAGTATGTCTCGTAACTCTGCTGGTTGTGTATGTTGTCACAAGCCTATGAAAAAAAGTTCCATCTTAACTACTTAGATTTTAGCTTTCGTGGATTTACCAAGCAATGACCTGAAGGAAAAAGAACCTATCGTGACAGGATCTTCGGAATGGGCTTTTTTAAAAATACATGTACGTGCAGCAGATTTCAAACCAAGAGCAGGCATATGGCATACCCTCTACGAGGGCAATGAATTGGCGCAGAGTAATGGCATGGGCGAACAACTTCGTACCTTGCATCCTTAGCATACTCGAAATGATGCGTATCACATAATGCCACCTGCTCTGATATAGATTGGTACTGTTACAACGAAATGATTGTCCAATTAGTTAGGTTGCTGGAATAACAAGACTCGTCCAACCGGACAACATGTTTCCAGTCACCAACAGTCCAATGTCGGTGTTGACGAGAGCAGGCGAGGCGTAAAGCTTTCTGTTATCCAGTCATCATGTGTACACGAGTGGGCTATAGACTCCGAAAGCCCATATCGATGTTTCGTTAAATGGTTTGCACCCTAATACTTGTTGATGGCCCAGCATTGAAATCTGTAGCAAACTGCGGAAGGGTTGCACTCCTGTCCCTTTGAACAATTCTCTTCAGTCACGACGACGACTGGTCCCGTTATTGCAGGATCTCTTTCCGGCCGCAGCGATCTCTGAGATTTGATGTTTTCCCATATTCCTGATATTCAACGAACACTGGTTAAATAGTCGTACAGGAAAATCCCAACTTCACCGCTTCCTCAGAAATGCAGTGTCCCATCGCTATTACGCCGACATTAACAGAATATTCAAACTCTTATATCTTGATAACCTGCCATTGTAGCACCACTAACAGATCTAACAACTGTGCCAGACGCTTGCTGTCTTATGTATATAGTGTTGCCGACCGCAGTGCAGTATTCTGCTTGTCTACACATGCGTCTTTGAATACGCATGCCTATACCACTTTCTTTGGCTCTTCTGTGTTTTTCCATGTACCACAGCCTGATCATACAAAATGTATGGTGAAAAGTTTTTATCACTTGGAAATGTCTATATTTCATGATGAATCTGAACTACGTTTACAACATGTGCAATTTACATTATATACAGGGTGGCATATCTGAAATTTCGGATGAGATTATCTCGAAAACTATACATTGGGAAAAATAGTGAGTAAAAGTTCGTAAGCTCAAAGGGGGGGACATCAAATGATACTATACGTGACCTCCAGCCCCGCCCTCTTGGGTGGGGCGGGGGGCAGCTTTTAAATCTTAAATGGAAACACCCATTCTTTTATTGCAGATTGGGATTCTCCATAAAAAAGTAATCAAGTTTTGTCTGGAACATGTTTTTAAACCATTGACAAATGGCGCTGAAATCGAGAAAAAATAAAGTTGGGGGAAGAACTCCGGTTTATTTAGCATTATGCTAGAAGGACGCATCAAATCGATATAAAATGTGCACCAGTTTTTTCGTTACAACAAATTAAGCTACTTTTGTACAAACTATACTGTATCCTACTTTTAGCATTATCCAGGAACAACATGGACGTAGTAGAGTGATGTTCCCATGAAGTGCTTCATTGGTGGGAGTGCCCTTGCCTCCCACAATTTGGTGTCCTTAATTAATGAAATTAGCCACTAAGAAATTATTCCCGTTTGCTTCGATGCATAAAGTCTATCGTCTGCGAAAGTTGTCCACAGTTTTGAGCAGCACATCCCGTGGTATGGCTGCATACGCTCTTCGAATGCGTTGCTTCATATCGTTTCTGGTTGTGGGCGCCGGCCGAGATGGCAGAGCTGTTATAGGCGCTACAGTCTGGAACCGCGCGACCGCTACGGTCGCAGGTTCGAATCCTGCCTCTGCAGGATGTGTGTGATGTCCTTAGGTTAGTTAGGTTTAAGTAGTTCTTAGTCCTAGGGGACTGATGACCTCAGATTTTAAGTACCATAGTGCTCAGAGCCATTTGAACCATTTCTTTGGTTGTGGGCTGTCTTTCATAAACAATATTTTTCAAATAACCCCACAAGAAAGAAATCAGTAGATGTTAGGTGTGGTCAACGTGGAGGCCACTGAATTGGTCCGCCGCTTCCTATCCACCGACCAGGGTACCGTAAATTTAAAACGTTCCGCACATTTTTAGCATAATGGGGAGCTGCTGCGTCCTGTTGGAATAACATTCGTTGTTTGGTTTCTAAATTAACATCTTCCATTAGCTCCAACAAATAATCGCGGATAAGTTGTAAATAAGATTCCCTAGTAACATTTTCGGTCAAAAAAAATATGGTCCTATCAAGTAACCGCTTCAAATTCCACACCAGACCATTAACGACCACTTGTGTTGATTGTCAAAGGGTCTGTGCCAGTGTGGATTGACAGGGGACCAATAATGACAATCATGACGATTTAATTCGGCGTTCTTTTGAATGTGGCTTGATCGGTGAACATAACGTATCTAAAGAATCATCGTCACCTCTTGGCATTTCTAAGGCCCATTGGCAGAAATGCACGCGTATTTGCATATCTTTCGGCGTTAGTGCCTGTGTCAGTGTGATATGATTCGCATGATATTTATGTGCCTTCCAAATCCTCAAAACGGTTGATTTCGGTATTCCAGTTTGAATCGCACGACTACTAATTTCGGAATCCAGTTGAACACAGGGGAGAACGGTAAGGGTACGAGCGTCATTTTCGTTGTATTCGCGATGATGAGGTGGACGGTGCATGTATCCATTTCCAGCTCGTTGAATGCAATTTCGAGTAATGTTTTCGCTTGGATGTGTTCTGTTTAGAAAACAATCCGCATACAATTGCGCAGCTGCAGCGTAATTGTTACGGCATTCACGTAAAATTACCATCACATCAACAATATCTGTAGGAGGATGGTGAGCCATGTTTCGCTGAAGAATAATTTACTTTCGTTAGTTAATGTTTACGGTTCACAATTTGAAAGTGAAGTGACGCCTGCTGCTCCTGCCGCTGCCTGACAGGCACAGACCTTTATACTGATCCATAGTTCGCAGTTTGGACACGGTAGCGCCACAATCGGGTGAGTAATGCAATTGCGTTGAGATCCGTAACGCGATTTTAATACCATTCTGCCTCCCTCCATCAAAAGCTATGAGGTTAGGATACATTTTGTAAAAAAAAAGCTTAATTTGGCGTAATGAAAGAATTGGTGCATATTTTCTATCGATTTGATGCGTACTTATCGGACCATTCTAAATAAATCAGAGTACTGCTCCAATTTTAATTTTTCTCGATTTCAACGCCATCTGTCAAGGGCTTAAAAAAATGTTTGAGACAAAACTGGACTACTTTTTATGGAGAATCCGAGTCAAATTTTAAGTGGAAACCCCATTTTTTATTGCAAAGTTGCCACCCCACCCCACCCCACCCCACCCAAGGGGGCGGGGGCGGGGGCGGGGGCGGGGGCGGGGGCGGGGGCGGGGGCGGGGGCGGGGGCGGGGGCGGGGGCGGGGGCGGGGGCGGGGGCGGGGGCGGGGGCGGGGGCGGGGGCGGTGGCTGGGGGTCACGTGTAGTATCATTTGATGTCCCCCCTTTGAGCTTATGAACTTGTCTTACTCACTACTTTTACCCGATGCATAATTTTCGAGATAATCTTATCCGAAACTTCAGGTGGACCATCCTGTGTACGTTGTGTGTGTGTGTGTGTGTGTGTGTGTGTGTGTGTGTGTGTTTTAGAGTAGTTGTGTTGTGCCCTCTTTTCAGCAAAAGTACCACATCTTTTACGGTGTTGTCTCCTGAGTACGTTGCCTAGGTATTCTATGATCCTAAACTGGGCTTCTGAATAAGAAATGAAAATATTCAGTGAATAGAGTGGGGATACAGGACTATGAGACAGATATTAATAGGGTTAAGGTAGAAATTGTTCGTTTTCGCAAACTCTCGTTTGCTTATTCCAAGAATATAAATTCGAAAAATTGGCAGGACCTTAACTTACACCGATACTTACGAAGGACGTTCAGAGAGTAAGTTTCGTCCCTGATTTTCACGTGTTACCTTTATTGCCAAAAACAGAGCGTATCGTGAACTATATACCTTGCACTATTTTTCCACATAGTTGCCGCCGACATTGAGACATTTGTCGTAGCGTGCAGTCAGTTTACAGAAATCACTACTGTAAAACTCGGTGTCCTGTGATGCAAGGAATTGTCGCACAGCCTGCAACGCCTTAGCATTGGTTTGGAAGTGACATTCCGACAGTATAGTTTATAGCGCCGGGATCGGGCGAAAGTCCAGTGGGGTAAGTTCGGGACTGTAGGCTGGATGTTCCAATCTCTCCCATCCCAAACGACGATTCTGGTACTGCGTGAACTTGTCTGTGTGTGGTTTTGCGTCGTCGTCCAAGAGTAAAACACCTTCACTAGCCCCACGTGCTCATTCATATCGGATAACATTGTCCACCACGTCGTCAGTACACGTCCGCCTGTCATAGTGATGTGTGGCTCAGGCGCGCCGGTCTGCTCCTACTCTTGTCTTCTTCGGTGCTCTGCGCAGGCATCATTCCTCCTCTGAAGCCCTTTCTGACGCTGAGCCAGCAACGGGTGTGATTTAATATGGTGCTTATGTCACCTGGTGTCCCATCTTCTCTTCCACGATGACGAAATTTAATGATTAGCTCGTAAGTTCCTCCAAGAACGGATTAGGTTATGATCCGTCTGTGAGGTGTAAGTCTGCTTCCGTCTGAAGAATGTAAAACCCTGCCAAAAAATTAATTCAACTCCATAAAAAATATTTGAATGGAAAGTGATAAAAACAGAATAATTCCGCCATCTTTAGCAGACAATCGTAGATGAAGACGAAATGATGAAGTCATCACCAAAACGATTTCGGGTTATTGTTCTCCTGTGAATGAGGTAGAAGAGCACAACCAATGAGAACCAATACAATTTACGTATTTCTTGAAATATCTATGGTACAAATTAAAGTTTAGAGTCTTCACCTTAAACAATAATGAGTATGATTTGGTGTCAGACCAAAGATTCATTGATATGGAGAGGTGCATTGCTGAAAAACCTCCTTCTCAGATGATACTTTCCACTCTTCGACCACAGAATTCCATAGAAATGCGAAGGAATCTCTATCTTCATCTGTCCTCCCCCAGCCTCTTCACAGTGTGCGGTGGAGGGTCTCTTTGCTACGTTTATTATTTCCTCCCTATTCCGTTCCGTTCGTGAATGGCGCTAGGGGAAAAACAACCGTCAATAAACTTACATGCGAGCTTTAATTTCTCGGGTTTTGGCGACATGCCATGGGTGGAAGGAATCTGGTGCCAGCCTCTTCTTTGTGCTCACGATCTCGGAATTTCAATAGTCTCGCTCCTTGATACACGTCGCCTCTCTCGTAGCACTGTCTTTAGAGTTTGAGGAACATTGCCGTAACGCTCTCGTTTCAGCTAAACGATCCTGTGTCGAAATGCGGTGCCCTTCGTCGGATCTTCTCTCTCTCTTGTGTCAGTCCCATCATGTAAGGGTCCCAGAGTGGTGAAAAATACTCAACAATCGATCGAACAAGATTTTTGTAAGTCACTTCTATCGTGGATGTATTATATTTTCTTCAGTGGATCTCAACCGGGGATCTGTTTCTGCCACAATTACTTTTATGTGGTAATTGCACTTCATGTCTCTCCAGGCAATTACTTCCAGGTATTTTACGGTTGTTATCGTTGCTAGGGAGTTGTGAACAAGAGCTTAACCAAAAATTAATAGAGTTCTTCGCCTGTTTATGAGCCTGTGCGACCACCTACAAACCCAAACACCCTCATGCGCCCCTGCGAGCATAACATACACCTCCACACACCAAGCCCAACACACTCACCAACAAACACCCACCTGCCAGTGTGACAAATGACAATGAATATTACGATTTATTTTGCATGATACCCAATAGCGTATCTCCATTGGTTTGCATTATTCACTTGGGTTAATTACATAGATATCTAAAGGTCAAATGCTGTTGATGGTCTACAATTGTACAAAATACTTCCAGAAATTTATTGGCTGACTGTAACTTCCTTGACATCAGATATGTTAGGTACAGATCTACTACCGAATAATGGCATATGAAAATTTGTACCAGAGGTGGACTCGAACTCATAAGTATTAGGCTGCTGCATAAGCTCATACCGTTTTTGTTCTGAATGTTGGTATTCCGGTATGTCATTTAGCTATTGTTATTTTTTTGTCTTTCACTTTTCCTATTTGAGTTTACGTTTCGTCATTTTGTCGTTTGGAGATAGTGAGTGGAGCTGTGGCGGCTAGAAAACAGAGTGCCGAGTCGAGAAATTTGAAAATTTCCACATATTCTTCTGTTTGAGTTCAGTAGGGCGGTGACAGTAGCGGAGGCAACCAGAAATATTTGCACCCTTTATGGGGATAATGCCACTGGACAGGTCACGGAAAGAAAGTGGTTTTCTAGGTTTAAGGAGGATCTTTTGACATTAGAGACTCTCCTCGTTCAGGAAGACTTTCGGGGTTTGATGAAGATCGTTTAAATATATTAATCCATAATGATCCACGTCAGTGTTGAGGAGAAATAGCATATATGATGAAATTTGATTATTCCACCATATTGCGACGTTTATATATAATGGGGAAGATTAAAAAAGGCGAAGGTTAAGAGAAGGTTAAAAAAGAAAATGAGCAGGCGGTAAGATAAGTATCTTCGCTTGCTCGTCATCCATTGGGTCGTGAGCAACACTCACTACTCGTATCCTGTATCGTTAAGGGGAGGTTTACTATCTTTGTCCCGAAAAAAGCATGTTTTTAGAGAATTTTTTCTTTCTATGTTTTATAGATATTAATGTCAAATTTGGTCCTCTACGAACTGGAATCCTTTAGACCGGAAATGTAGAAGAGCAAAGGCGGAAGTGCCGACGGAACGAAACAAAATTTCGATGTAGACCTCCACGCTCGGTATGTCACAGGTCAGCCGGCTCGTTTGAAATGAAAACTGAGTGGACGTTAGCGAAGTATATAAGATTATTTAGGAGTTGTACCTCGCTTAAGTTATTTGGACCACAGGAAACAAAATGACGGCCATTTGAAAAAAATAGGGTTTTTTCATCGATTTTTCGACTTCGTCGGCCAAGTAAAATTATTTATAGTTGATGGATTGGAATAAAAGTGGTACAACTCCAAGATAATTTAGTTAACTTCATCGGAAACAAAGAATCAAGCCAATCGGTTCAGTAGATTTCAAGTTACCGTACCGCGCGACAAAAAAAGTAATTTCGAGAAACACTCGTTTGAAGTTTTGACTGCAAATAAATGCAATATTATGCAACTTACGTTCAACCTGCTGTTCCGGGTCCATAAACTAGTCCTTCCTCTTCCTCATACAGGGCGTTCTGCTCGATCTGGGCCATCCTGCGTTGCTCCAGAGCCGCTCGTACTGACGGTGACAAGCGGTTTTCGGCCACTTGAATCCGGTGGTTGTCCGAATGCTTGGCGAACTGCGACAATTAGAGTCCCAAGGTGACGTCCATCGTTGTCATGGTCTTGAGAATTGCTGAATACCCTTCGGTGAAGCTGCTCACTGCCGGGAAGGTCGCAATCTTCACAGTCTTCGCACCAGAATAGAAACGCTTGGGGACTAAGTTCCACACACAGGCGTTCAAACTTTGATTCGAATTTTGTATGTTTCCTCCCAATCATCGGTAAATCGTCCTCCGAAAGAAAAAAAAAACTGGTGCTTGAAAAAGGGCGATTTCAAGCAGGTGCATTTTTTTGTTCAACTTCGAATAACAAACATTTACGTTCCATTTTCGGAAAAACCGTATCAGCGGTGGATTCTAAACACTTTTATGGATCCAAAAATTAATTTTTTTAAATTAATTTTTTGACCCAAAAGATGGTAAACCTTCCCTTAATGGTGACGAGAAATTGTATCTTTATGGTAATATAAGGAAAATAAAGGACTGGCTGAGCCCAAACATAGTAGCAATTCCCCGTACAAACACCTGCTGGAACTGCGACGGTGTGATCTACTACGAATTGCTTCCCCGGGTGCAACCATCACTGCTGACATTTCTTGTCATCAACTGATACGTCTTGCAGACGCAATCGAAGAACAGCTACCAGGAAGACCGCGTGAAGTGAAGCTACTCTACGATAAAGCCCCTCCGAATTCTGCTAGACTGGGGATATGCACTATACAAGATTTAAGTTGGGAAGTCATTCCGCATGCATCTTAGTCGCCTAATATTGCTCCCTCACATTTTCACTTTTAACGTTCTCTATCCAATAACCTTCAAGGAATTCCGTTTCCAGATGAAAATGTGCTCCGAACATGGCTCGATGAGTTCTTTGCCTGAAAATCACGTGATACCTACAGTCGCGGAGTCGAGAAGTTACCTCAGCGTTGCCAGGCTTTTATGAATAATGATGATGATGAGGTCCCATACTCCGAGGAGCATAGGGGATGATGCGGGAGACCCGCACCGCCGACTAGGCAAGGTCCTTGCGGAGGTGGTTTGCCAGTGCCTTCCTCCGATCGTAATGGGGATGAATGATGATAGTGAAGATGATACGACACCCAGTCATCTCGAGGCAGGGAAAAATCCCTCACCCCGCCGGGGATCGAACCCGGGACCACGTGCGCGGGAACCGAGAACGCTACTGCAAGACCATGAGCTGAGGACCGTAAATAGTGAAGGATAATATATTATTGGTGACGAAAGTCTCTGTTATGTGTATGTGTTGTGTTTATTAAACTTAGGGAAAAACGCTATGAACTTATGGACCAACCGAATATTACAAGCCCACGTGAGTATACGACGAGAAAAACTTTGGTCTCTGCTCCTAGTTGCCTCATTCACCCTGTTGCGAGAATCCAAGTATTGTTGTGAGCAATAAGAAATTAATTTCGTGGACTAAGATAAGAAGATTTAGACAGTGTCACATATGGATGCATGCATGCCTTAGCACGGGGATTGCGCGCACATAGTCGAATCGGTTAAGATGACCGCTGTTAATGAGTGGGAGATCCAGTTTCTAGTCCCAGCTGGACACAAATTTCCATATGCCACTATTGGGTGGTAGATCTATATCTAATACACCCGATGTCAAGGAAATCGTACTCGGCGAAGAAATTTCGAAGTGATACTCTGGACTGGACAGTCCATCTGGCCATTAAAATTGCTACATCACGAAGATGACGTGCTACAGACGCGAAATTTAACCGACAGGAAGAAGATGCTGTGATATGCAAATGATCAGCTTTTCAGAGCATTCACACAAGGTTGGCGCCGGTGGCGACACCTACAACGTACTGATATGAGGAAAGTTTCCAACCGATTTCTCATACACAAACAGCAGTTGATCGGCGTTGCCTGGTGAAACGTTCTTGTGATGCCTCCTGTCAGGAGGAGAAATTCGTACCATCACGTTTCTGACTTTGATAAAGGTCGCATTGTAGCCTATCGCAATTGCGGTTTATCGTATCGCTACATTGCTGCTCGCTTTGGTCGAGATCCAATGACTGTTAGCAGAATATGGAATCGGTGGGTTCAGGAGGGTAATACGGAACGCCGTGCTGGATCCCAACGGCCTCGAATCACTAGCAGTCGAGATGACCGGCATCTTATCCGCATGGCTGCAACGGATCGTGCAACAACGTCTCGATCCCTGAGTCAACATATGGAGACGTTTTGCAAGACAACAATCATCTGCACGAACAGTTCGACGACGTTTGCAGCAGCAGGGACTATCAGCTCGGAGACCATGTCTGCGGTTACCCCTGACGCTGCATCACAGACAGGAGCACCTGCGATTGTGTACTCAACGACGAACCTGGGTGGACGAATGGCAAAACGTCATTTTTTCGGACGAATTCAGGTTCTGTTTACAGCATCGTGATGGTCTCATCCGTGTCTGGCGACATCGCGGTAAACGCTCATTGGAATCGTGTATTCGTCATCGCCATACTGGCGTATCGCCCGGCGTTATGGTATGGGGTGCCATTGGTTACACGTCTCGGTCACCTCTTGTTGGCATTGACGGCACTTCGAACAGTAGACGTTACATTTCAGATGTGTTACGACCTGTGGCTCTACCCTTCATTCCATCCCTGCGAAATCCTACATTTCAGCAGGATAATGAACGACCGCATGTTGCAGGTCCTGTACGGGCCTTTCTGGATACAGAAAATGTTCGACTGCTGCCCTGGCCACCACACTCTCCAGATCTCTCACCAATTGAAAACGTCTGGTCATGGTGGCCGAGCAACTGGCTCGTCACAATACGCCAGTCACTACTCTTGATGAACTGTGGTATCGTGTTGAAGCTGCATGGGCAGCTGTACCTGCACACGCCATCCAAGCTCTATTTAACTCGATGCCCAGGAGTATCAAGGCCGTTATTCCGACCAAGGGTGGTTTTAGAATGTTTCCAAATATGTACATTCATGGGCCCCAGCCCTACATTGATACCGGTGAAAGTCGTTTTCCAATAGCTGTTATTGTTCCAGAGATATTTTGGGTGGGCATGATAGCTGGGACACCCTACTTGAAGTGTTTGGTGTTTTGAAAAAGGCTTCCGATTACGTATCCATGCCATCAAGGCAGACGTTGTTTCTGCTTTTCTGAGGTAAGGAGACAACTTGAGGCAACATTTCTGGGCTAATTGATCTGGCATGTAGCGGTCAGAAGGTAACATACATTATCTTTAGACGCAGATTCACCGGTAGACGTTGTCCGCCCCTGGTAGCTGATTGGTCAGCGCGACGGAACGTCATACCTAACGGGTCTGGGTTAGATTCCTGGCTGGGTCGGAGATTTCGTCCACTGTGGAACTGTTGTGTTGTCATTATCATCATCATTTCATCCACATATACACGCAAGTCGCCGAAGTGGCGTCAACTCGAAAGACTTGCACCAGGCGAACGGTCTACCCGACGGGAGGCCCTAGCCACACGGCATTTCCATTACCGGTAATCGTTGACTCTTGCATGGAACAATAGTGACCATACAGCCCCATCGATCTTTTTACCAGCTGGGTACATATCGGTAGCCACTTACATCTCAGTTTGTGACAAGTTCCCAGAGGACTGCAGTTCTAAGGGAAATTTAACAGGGCGCCTATATGAGAGCAACAAATCCAGTCGATGGAAGAACAAAGGTATATTCCCTGCCCCGAAACAAGACAAAAACCGCTCTCAACAGAGCGGCGTCGAAGAAGAAATTCTTCTGTACTCTAGATGACGTCTGGTGTTGATTTCAAGAACGACTGGTAAACTGACACACTATTATGCAGAAGGGATCTGTTAATAAATGTTACAAACAAAGCTGTCCAGGATATCAGTACCATTTGTTCCTTTTCATATACACTGCAAGAAAGCGACAAAATTATCCGAATGAGACAGATGCTATGGAAATTTACAGGCAAAAAAATGATTAAAATTTCAGAAAAATTGGATGATTTACTCATGAAAAAGGGCTACTCATTGAGCAAGTCAATAACGCGTTCGTTCACCTCAGGCCCTTATACAATCAGTTATTCGGCTTGGCATTGGTGTATAGGGTTGTTTGATGTCCTCCCGAGGGATATCATGCCACGTTCTGTCGAACTGGGTGTTGGATCGTCAAAATCCCGAGCTGGTTTGGGGGAGGGGGATTTCCCCATAATGCTTCAAAAGTCCTCAGTTTGGGAAAAACGTGGAGACCTAGCTTGCGAAGGTAGTGTTTGAGAAGCGCGAAGACAGGCACTAGAAACTCTCGCCCCGTGAGGGCTGGCATTGTCTTGCTGAAATGTAGCCCAGGATGGCTTGCAATGAAGGGCAACAAAACGGGACGAAGAATATGGTCGACGTACCCCTGCGCCGTAAGAGTGACACGGGTGACAACCAAAGGAGTCCTGCTTTGAAATGAAATGTCACCACACACTACCACTCTTGGTACAGCGGGCGATAGGTTGGTATCCCACCACAGCCTGAGCCGTCTTCAGACACGTTTTCGCTGGTCATCGGGGTTAGTACCAAGCGTCACTGAAGACAATTCTTATCCTGACAATGAGGTTCGAGGCGAGATTCCAGGCCGAAGACGTGACGAGAGACGCCTCAGTCAGTAATGGAATACCAACCTGACTGTCACTCGCAATATGGCCAGACAACCAGAAGTGATCAAACGGACCCTTTTCGTTGTCATCCGCGGATCCCTGACAGCATAGTGGTGTGTCGACGATACTCTACTCCCCGTTTAGCTGCCCTTCATGGCAAGACATCCTGGGCTTACGTTTCAACAAGATAATGCCAGACCCCGCACGGTAAGAGTTTCTACTGTTTGTCATGATGCTTGCCGAAGTCTATCTTGGCCAGCGAGGTTGCCGGATCTCTCCCCAATTAAGAACGTTTAGAGCTTTATGGGCAGGGCCCTCCAACCAACTCTGTATTCTGACGAACCAACGCGTCAGCTGGATGATATTTGGCAGGATGTCCTCCAGGAGGACATCCAACACAACTCTATCAATCAATGCGCAGCCGAATGGCTGCTTGCACAAGGACAAGAGATGGACCAGTTCGTTATAGACTTGATAAATTAGTCTTTCTTTTGAATAAATCATACAATTTTTGGTGAAATTGTAATCATTTGCTTTTCTATACATGCGCCGACATCTGTCCCATTTGGATAGTTTCTACGTGTTGCATCAATTTTTTCTTTTTTTCTGTCTTGAATTGTAGCGTATTTTAGTGACTACCGTGGTGAAGTAAAGGCTAAGTATCATAACCACGCCGGAAAAAGATTAGACACTCTCAGCAGAAAGTATGATAATACCTTGAAACACCGCATCTAGCTTTGCAGTGGTCGCAGTTCGGCGAGGAAGAGAGAGATCACAAGTTTCTTGAGGAGTGCCATATCCAGCTGAACCATTCATTGACGAGAAAATCCTGTAGAGCTGCAAATTGCGGCGATGTTGAGTGCTAAAATTCAGCAGCCGATGTTGAAAATAGCCTCAGAAATTTTCAGCGGGATTCGAATCAGGTGATTTAGTGGGATAGTCGATATGCAATGGGGTTTCTGGGTATTCGTCAAACTAGGAACATACACTTTCAGCACTGTGAACATGTTTGATGACATTTGGAGAAGATGTACTGAAAACAGTGACACTTGGTACCTGCTCATAACTTATCGGTCGAATGTGCACCTGTTGTTCACAGTAGTTGTTAGTTGAAGCTGCCACCGCAGTTGGTGCGCCGACGTCTCGTGTACGCCAGGTGTAAAACCAGTCTCGGAACTTTTTGGACAGACAGCATATATACGGATTTTCCATGTCACCAAATACAGGCATGGAATAGCTCAGAAAATCGCAAAAATCCGTATGAAATGCCTTCCTACACACACCGTACAGTGATCTGCGGGATGTATGTGTAGATTTCTCTGCTGGTCGCAGGACGTGTGTAGGAGATGAAAGACGGATTCGGAACCTGCGGCAACGTATGCCGCACGCTGTTAACGAAGACCCGAGTGTGCGGGATAGGTTCTCAGATAAGTGAACGACTCGAATACTTTTCAAGTAATAGAAACCATTAATTCATCTTAGACTGCGAGTGTTTATCAGAGACACAGTCTTGAGTGCCCCAGGGAAGTGTTGGTTGGTTGGCTTGGGGGAGGAGACCAGACAGCGAAGTCATCGGTCTCATCGGATTAGGGAAGGACGGGGAAGGAAGTCGGCCGTGCCCTTTGAAAGGAACCATCCCGGCATTTCCCTGGAGCGATTTAGGGAAATCACGGAAAACCTAAATCAGAATGGCCGGACGCGGGATTGAACCGTCGTCCTCCCGAATGCGAGTCCAGTGTCTAACCACTGCGCCACCTCGCAGGGAAGTGTGATAGGACAGCTGTTGTTCTCTACACACAAAAACGATCTAAGCTGCTAGGGTGAGTAGCAGTCTGAGGTTGTTTGCTGATGTTGCTGTAATGTGCTGGAAAGTGTCATTGCTGAGTGTTGTAGAGGGATACAGGATGACCTGCGTAGAATTTTTATTTGCTGTGATGAATGGCAGCTATCTCTAAACTTGGAAAAAATGTAAGTTAATGCAGCTGAGCAGGAAAAACAATCCTGTAGCGATCTAATATACACTCCTGGAAATGGAAAAAAGAACACATTGACACCGGTGTGTCAGACCCACCACACTTGCTCCGGACACTGCGAGAGGGCTATACAAGAAATGATCATATGCACGGCACAGCGGACACACCAGGAACCGCGGTGTTGGCCGTCGAATGGCGCTAGCTGCGCAGCATTTATGCACCGCCGCCGTCAGTGTCAGCCAGTTTGCCGTGGCATACGGAGCTCCATCGCAGTCTTTAACACTGGTAGCATGCCGCGACAGCGTGGACGTGAACCGTATGTGCAGTTGACGGACTTTGAGCGAGGGCGTATAGTGGACATGCGGGAGGCCGGGTGGACGTACCGCCGAATTGCTCAACACGTGGGGCGTGAGGTCTCCACAGTACATCGATGTTGTCGCCACTGGTCGGCGGAAGGTGCACGTGCCCGTCGACCTGGGACCGGACCGCACCGACGCACGGATGCACGCCAAGACCGTAGGATCCTACGCAGTGCCGTAGGGGACCGCACCGCCACTTCCCAGCAAATTAGGGACACTGTTGCTCCTGGGGTATCGGCGAGGACCATTCGCAACCGTCTCCATGAAGCTGGGCTACGGTCCCGCACACCGTTAGGCCGTCTTCCGCTCACGCCCCAACATCGTGCAGCCCGCCTCCAGTGGTGTCGCGACAGGCGTGAATGGAGGGACGAATGGAGACGTGTCGTCTTCAGCGATGAGAGTCGCTTCTGCCTTGGTGCCAATGATGGTCGTATGCGTGTTTAGCGCCGTGCAGGTGAGCACCACAATCAGGACTGCATACGACCGAGGCACACAGGGCCAACACCCGGCATCATGGTGTGGGGGAGCGATCTCCTACACTGGCCGTACACCTCTGGTGATCGTCGAGGGGACACTGAATAGTGCACGGTACATCCAAACCGTCATCGAACCCATCGTTCTACCATTCCTAGACCGGCAAGGGAACTTGCTGTTCCAACAGGACAATGCACGTCCGCATGTATCCCGTGCCACCCAACGTGCTCTAGAAGGTGTAAGTCAACTACCCTGGCCAGCAAGATCTCCGGATTTGTCCCCCATTGAGCATGTTTGGGACTGGATGAAGCGTCGTCTCACGCGGTCTGCACGTCCAGCACGAACGCTGGTCCAACTGAGGCGCCAGGTGGAAATGGCATGGCAAGCCGTTCCACAGGACTACATCCAGCATCTCTACGATCGTCTCCATGGGAGAATAGCAGCCTGCATTGCTGCGAAAGGTGGATATACACTGTACTAGGTCCGACGCTGTGCATGCTCTGTTGCCTGTGTCTACGTACCTGTGGTTCTATCAGTGTGATCATGTGATGTATCTGACCCCAGGAATGTGTCAATAAAGTTTCCCCTTCCTGGGACAATGAATTCACGGTGTTCTTATTTCAATTTCCAGGAGTGTAGTATTAATGGTATGCTGCTTGACACAGACATGTCGATAAAATATCTTGGTGTAACGTTGCAAAGCGACGTGAAATAGAATCGGCATGTAAGGTCGGTAGTAGGGAAGCCGACTTCGGTATGTTGGGAGAGTTCTCTAAAGGAGACCTCACACGGAACAACTGTGCGGTCCTTTCTTGAGTGCTTATCATGTGTCAGGGTCCCCAGCAGATAGGATTAAAAGAAGACATGGAAGAAATGTTTGCTCTGAACGGCCAACGACCGTTCGTCTCAGTCTAGTCGGTTTCAATCTGTGAAGCACCAGCAGAGCAGCAAGTTACATATTTAGCTTTTTCTGTGTTTTTTAGTAGTTTAAATTCTACATTACACGCCTGTTTTTCTATTTAAGGGGACGATCTCATGTTGTGGTAGGTGTAAAGTGTAAATTTGAGCAGTCTATAACACAATTGTCGTTTGTAAGGTGGCAGAATAAATGGTCAGATTCGCACCTTACATGAGAGCTTTATACATCGCAACGAGAAGGTGAATATGACACCTAACGTAATTCGGCGGTTATGAGAACATTTGCCTATCAATATGTAATGCAAAAAGGGATGACAGTCAATCGATGGTAATTAACACACCATTCCTATACAATGCATGTCTTTGAGTGGAAGGTGGAACAGGCAACGTGAGTCGTTTTTAGTTTGAAAAGCCAGACAGACAACAGCATACCGAAGGCCTGCTGCAGGGGTTAGGAGGGAAACCACTTAAAGGGGTGGCAGGAGGATGGTCAGCGACCTTAGTAACGCATTTCGGTCACGTGTCCAGTGAGTGTGACACACGGAAAGATCAATGTACTTCAGACGTCTAGAACGGGCACAAAACGTCCGATAGGCGGAAACGTACTAGGAAGGAGAAAAATACTGAAGTTTCGACGAAGTTTGATAGAAGGGACATTGAAACTGGTAGAGAGAGTTTCCACAAAATAAGAGGAACGCTCCTATTGATCGAAAAAGGCCGTGACATGAAGAACGAATGAACCCAAGTGGGGGGGGGGGGGGGGGGGGGAAAGTTCTGCCATGAGTAGGACAAGAGACAACAAGAGACAAATTCTTTTTGGGACTCTTCTCTGAACTGGCGTCAAGTGCAGAATGGAGCACTTAACGCTCTGTACAACGTAGAGAAGAAATTTGTTTGGTCACTGCGTTCACAGCAGCTGCAATCCAGCTAGAGATTAGCTGCAGCAACGTTTAGCTCCAACTGTGGAGAAACGAACCAACCAAATTAGTTAATTGTTCTTGAGAGAACTGAGAGGGCACTATAATATGCACACTGCTCTAACTGTGCCCTTGTATATCACCACATACTAAGACTAGGGCTGAGTACACATTTTCTCGCATAACGAGAAACATAGGGAAAGTTTCTGCTGGAAAGTTCAGAAAAGGCATGATCAGTTTTGTAGGAATTTCAGTGGGAGAGAGGCCTTGCAGTCGGCAGCTCGTCGCAGCTTAAGGTAAATACCGTGTGCAGTAAACTTTGTTGGTTCACCAGCTTGTGTCCACTGTAAACTCGAGTTGCCTTGGGTAATCTTTCGCTCAAATTTTTCACATAACTAATCAATCACCATAGATTTGATTGTCATCATAAATAGTGCTGAACTTTGAACCAGCATCGGACGATTTTCGTAGTACTGAACAACATCAAATTGTATCTGTAGGAGCAATTTTGTAAAGAAACTTCCAGAATGGTTCAAATGCCTCTGAGCACTATGGGACTTAACATCTATGTTCATCAGTCCCCTAGAACTTAGAACTACTTGAACCTAACTAACCTAAGGACATCAGACAACACCCAGTCATCACGAGGCAGAGAAGATCCCTGACCCCTCCGGGAATCGAACCCGGGAACCCGGGAAAGAAACTTCCAATTAAACTTTCATATTATTGTGCTTAGGATTGGCGTTCTTTCAGAGAGTTATTATTTAGCAGTGTTGTGTATAGGATTATTTCACTTTTTGATGTTGGCAAGATGCGTTATCCATTGCGCTGTTTTTATGTCGAAGAGTTGAAAACTGTGTAAAAGCTGTAATTTTTGTGCTAAAATTTGCTCCATTAAACATGTCATTTCAACTTACACAGTTGTTCTCAATTCTAGAATAAGCACCCACCTTACACGTTTGTTGGTTTGGGCTGGCCGGAGTGGCCGAGCGGTTCTAGGCGCTACAGTCTGGAACCGCGCGACCGCAACGGTCGCAGGTTCGCATCTTGCCTCGGCCATGGATGTGTGATGTCCTTAGGTTAGTTAGGTTTAAGTAGTTCTAAGTTCTAGGGGACTGATGATCTTAGAAGTTAAGTCCCACGGTGCTCAGAGCCATTTGGACCATTTGTTGGTTTGGAAGTACACAACTGAGGAAGGCATCAGCACACTTTGGTAACACATCATGAGGGTAGCGAATTACGTATTTATGTCTCTCTGTGTGCTTTTATAATTTGCTTCTTAAGTTAGTCGTACTAGAATTGATAGGATGTGTGCATCCTCTGTGCAGGAGGAGCCGTCCACAATCGACGAACAGTCAGCCATCATCAGGATAGTGCCGTGGAGTGTAACTGTGGTGGAGAATCTGGCGCATCGTGTGGTGCACTGCAGGTAACACTTCTTTCGTGCATGAGCTCTGCTGCTGAAGCTCCTATCAAAGTACGCAACATAGTGGGTGCGCCCTCACTGCTGGATGAGTGGACGGTGGTAACATGTTTGCGTCACTCGAGGCAGAGGTTCAGTGTGGAGATTGGTCGTCTAGCCTTGTCCATTCGCTCTGTGAATGGACAGGAGACCGCTTCTTCACCACGATTCAAGCAGGCGCACAGGGAAAGAAGTTTACTAGTTATCGACAGCTCCATTGTCAGGCTCTGGGACATATCGTGCCGAGCTACAAAGAAACTCATCGGGCATCTGGTATCTCTGTCGGAGGGCCTCATCCCGGATGTGGAGGAGGCACTGCCTGCTGCCATTGGGTGTACATGAGGCAGCCATTTTGTAAGTTGTGGCTCAAGTGGGCACCAATGACATTTGTCATTTTGGTGCTGAGGCCACTCTCGGTTCATACAAGCAAGTTGTGGAAGTGGGAAGACAGCTGGCCCTACAAGAGGAGTGGATGCAAACCTCACAGTTTGCAGTATCATTGCCAGAACTGATCATGGTCCTTTGGTCTGAAGCCCAGTGTCTCAATCAAAAGCTGTGTCGATTCTGTGGCGTTCTTGGGTGCAGATTTCTGGACCTCCGTTATGGCGTGGAGAGTTGTAGAACTCTCGTTCATAGGCCAGAGGTGCACCGTGCAAAGAAAGCAGCTACTTGGGTAGCAGAGAACTTTTGGGGTGTACATGGGAGACATGCCTTGGGTGCAGGTTTAAGTCCTCTGATTAAGACTCGCCAGCTGACATGAAAATACCGAAATTTGACCGCACACAAAGAGATTTCGACCACCAAATTATTTGATGTTTTTATCAGCCACCTGATACCGCTCTGACAGTTTTAGTATCATACAAATGCCCAGATCAGGCCTATTAGATGGAGGCGAGTTTAACCTTCCGAGTGACGACTGCAACATCTAACGTGTCATTAGAGGTGGTACGGACAAGCAGTCTTGTGAAGTACTTTTGGACACTTTTCCAAAAACTGTCTTGAGCAGCTAGATCAAAAACCCACACGCACTGGAAATGTTTTAGACCTTGTAGCCATAAATAGGCTTAATTTTATCGTCGGTGTTCGTATGGAGAAAGGGGTTAGTGATTATGACACCATAGCGACGATGTTCACTAAAGTTAATAAATCAGACAAGAAGACTAGGTGAGTGTTTCTTCTAGAAACATAAGCAACTGTTAGCGTCTCACGTATACAATAAACTACAATCATTTGTTACATTATTATGGACTTAGAGTAATTATAGGCAAAGTTTAAGTGGACTGTAAACTGCACTCTGCAAAAGCATGTGCCGAGTAAGCGAATTAAGGAAGGATAGAACCTACCATGATTTAAAAACAAAATTCGAAAATGATGAGAAGGCAGAAACTGTTGCACTCTCGGTTCAAAAAAGAACGAGCAAATAACGACTGGCAAAAAGTTATTAGAGAATCGCGCCACTGCAAAAAGATCGTTGCGCGAAGCCATACCACAGCTCAAGATCTTGCGAAGTCGTTTGTAAAATCGATAATAATGTTTCTATTCAGTCACTCGTTGACCAGTGTGGTGATGCAACAGAATAGACAAAAAGGAAAGATGACGTTTTAAATATTGCGTTTAAGAAAACATTCATGCAGCAGCATCGTACAAACATCCTGCCGTTTGACCGTCACGCAGACGTATCTGTAGACCAGACAGTAATAGACGTCTATGTCGTAGAAATGTAACTGAATGAATTGAAAATAAGTAAATTGCCAGGTCCGGACGGAATAAAAGTTGAATTTTACAGAGGGTGCTCTATGACTTCGTCCCTTACTTATCTTTCATTTGTGGCGCAAACTCTTGTATATAGGAAGGGTAAAAGAACGGACCTGCATAATTGCAGAACAACATCCTTAATAATGGCTTTTTCGGAATTCTTGAACATCTTCTGAGTGTGAATACAATAAATTTCCTTGAGACGGGAAAGCTTGTGTCCAGAAATCCGCACGGATTTAGCAAGAATCATTTGTGCGAAACTGAGCTTGCCATTTTCTCGTATATATCCTATGAATTAATGAAGGACAACAGGCATACTCCATATTCATAGATTTCCAGAAAGCGTTTGACTCGGTTCCCCTATGCAGATTGTTAGCGAAGGTGGAGCATACAGAACAAGTTCCCAGCCGGCCGCGGTGGTCTCGCGGTTCTAGGCGCGCAGTCCGGAACCGTGCGACTGCTACGGTCGCAGGTTCGAATCCTGCCTCGGGCATGGCTGTGTGTGATGTCCTTAGGTTAGTTAGGTTTAAGTAGTTCTAAGTTCTAGCGGACTAATGACCACAGCAGTTGAGTCCCATAGTGCTCAGAGCCATTTGAACCATTTTTGAACAAGTTCCCAGAAATGTGAGTGACGCGAATGCATCTTCAGTAATAGAATACAGTAGGTTATCCTCGATGGCGAGTGTTCATCATAGGCAAGGTGTATCGTCAGGAGTGCCCCAGGAGAGTGTGACAGGACTACTCTTATTGTGTGTATACATAAATTATCTGACCGACACGGCGAGCAGTAGTCTGTAGCTGTTTGCTGACGACGCTTTGGTGTACGGGAAGGTGACATCGTTGAGTGACTGTGGAAGGATGGAGGCCGACATAGACAGAATATTTACTTGGTGTGATGAATAGCAGCTTGCTCTAAAAGTAGAAAATTTAGTTATTGCAGATTATTAGAAAAAAAACAAACGTGAAATATTTAAATACAGTACTAGTAGTGTGCTTATTGACAAAGATATATCGATTAAATATCTAAGTTCAACGTTGCAAAGCGATATGAAGTGGAACAAGGATGTGAGGACGGTAGTACAGAAGGCGAATGGCTGACTTCGTTTTATTAGAGGAAAGAGTAACTCATCTGTAAAGGAGACAGAATATCAAATGCTAGTGCAATCCATTTCTGAGTACTGCTCGACTTTTGGTATCTCCACCAACTCAGTTAAATCAATGTAATGGTGGGCTGCTAGATTTGTTACCAGTAGGTTCTAGCGACACGAGAGTATTAAAGAGATGTTTCGGGTTCTTAAGTGGGAATGCCCGGAGTGACGACGACGTTCTTTTCGCGTAACATTATTGCGAAAATTGAGAGAACCGGTATTTGAATCTGACTGCAGAACGACTCTACTGCCGGCAACGTATGTACCGCATAAGGATCACGAAGATAAGAAAAATTAAGGTTCGTACGGAGGCGCCATTTTTCCCTCGCTCGATTTGCGAGTAGAACAGGAAAGGAAATGACTAAAGGTGTAAGGTGCCCTCCGCAACGCACGATATGGTGACCTGCTGAGTATGTATGTAGACGTAGAAAGTCAGAGGCGTATTGCTAGATTTGCTACCAGTAGGTTCGATCAACACGCGAGTATTACGGAAATACTCCATGAACTCAAATGATAATCCCTGAGGAGACGAAAACGTTATTTTCCGAAACACTACATGGTCTGGGTTCACAGTCATGTATAATTTTTTAAAGGACATAAGATTTATCACTGCCAGCAGAAACTATTGATTTTGCTATTGCAATTTCGGCCTTTGGGTAATTTTCAAGTGGTACTGCAAAAGATGCAGTGTTCCAGAACATCGATTTGTGACGATTTACGTGAAAGATGCTAACATTGCTAACATGTAAAGGGCTTATTTCAATAGTGGTGCAAGTCCATTTTTGTTCATGTTGAGATACAGAGTCCTGAAGTTAAATGACCGCTGAAAAATCTGCAGTTGAGATACCAGAAATATCCAAGCATATGGCTTCTTGCTAGAGATGAACTTTTATTTCTGTTTGTTTGGCTCATTAATTTCAGAAGCATTACAGACAGAAAAGCGGAGGTAACGGACTTGTACCACTGTTGAAATAAGCCCTTCATGTCATGTAATTTACATCGTTTCACGACGTACGGAGGTTCACTCTCATTTGATATTACTGTGTTACTACAGTGAAAAAGACCTATTTTTGACGATGGTGTGTATATACATGTCGGAAGATTGTAAAGTCTGATATGAACTGCCGCAAAATCTTTTGCACTATCACTCAAAAATGACCCAGAGACTGAAATTGCAATACTAAAATAAATAATGTCTACAGTCAACTTAAAAAAATCCGGCCACTGTGGCCGAGCGGTTCTAGGCGCTTCAGTCCGGAACTGCGCTTCTGCTACGGTCGCAGGTTCGAATCGTGCCTCGGGCATGGATGTGGGTGATGTCCTTAGGTTAGTTAGGTTTAAGTAGTTCTAAGTCGAGGCGATTGATGACCTCAGATGTTAAATCCCATAGTGCTTAGAACCATTTGAACCATTTGAACATAAGAGAAAAAAAAAAACTCGCATTTGCGATTGACGGCAGAACATTCCTACTGCAACCTTCATATATGCCGCTTAAGCACGGCGAATGCAAGAGAATTCAGGCTCGTTCAAAAGCACATGGACAGCTGTTTTCCCTCGTTTCATTTGCGAGAGTAACAGCAGAAACAGGAATGTCCAGCACTGGTACAAGGTACGCTCAGCCATGCGCCGCGTATTGACTTGTGGAGTACGTTGAGTAGAGATTGTTGTTCCATGATTTGTGTGGTGAAATGCAAGGGGCGTGGAGCTTCATTTCATCTTGTCGGGTAAATATTCTAACACCCGTGTCAAAGAACACAGTGGCCATAGTATAGTCATCACATCTCACAAAAGTCAGATACATTATATTTTATTCAGATAGGTATATCTTCGTAATCAAAGAAGGCAAACAACTGGCGTTCTGTTTACGTGTGTGCCAGGACAGGGTCCCGCAACACCGTGGACAGGCAGTAACGAGAGTGCGGTGCTGGGCCAGGAGGAAGCAAACTGATCAACGGACGTCCAGCAATATGGTAAGCAGTCGCGACGTGTCATTCCCGCCGTTTGTTAAGCTGATAGTGTGTAGAACAGTAACGCATAATAGTTACAAGTAACGCCTGCCTTAAGAGAACTGTACAAAACAACTTATTCACTCCCTAACAAACAAGAAAGGCTAATTATAAAGCTATACCGGTACTCACAATCGAGTCTAGATATTAAAATAAAGGGGAACCTCACACGTTCAATAACAGTGTCAGACTACCAGTATACTGAACATCTGAGGGTGGTTATTGAAGTATTGTCAATATCAAACAATCAGCAGTGCTGATGGGCCGAAAAATGTTCAGTATTGTGAAAATATGCTGAGTGTGAGGTAGAGTATAAAAAAGTTGACAGTATGAACCGGTGACGCGACGTTAGTTTGCGGTTTGTTTTCCGATCGTTGGTGAGCACATCATACCACAGATTGTTTTTTAAGTAGTTTTTCTTAACATCAAACAGTTTTAATAGACCCGGAGAAAAGACTGTTCCAATTCATGATGGTCACTGGAGGATACAACATGGCATTGCTTCCTTTATTATTTTTTAATTGCGCAGTAGTTTGGAATAAACCTTTTACATAGAGATGTTGATTTTGGAATGACTAGTAGAGAAGTGTACGATGTGCAAATCAGTCCAACCAAATACTTAAACGTACATTGTTTTACGTTAACCGCCTGATTACTTCCTTGGGAGACACCCGTAATTGTTCCACAGGTTTCGATAAGTTTCTCGAATTGTTTATTAGTATTACTCCAATAAACTTAAAGCATTCGCATGTTCTTCCTGTCCCACAGACATTCCACTCATAGTCCCAAGTAGAATGTTGTCGTATCCCCATTTAACTTATTGTGAAATGCAGAACGCATCTGGAAATAGTTTGAAATTTTTCAGGTCCCTGGTTTTGATTTAAGCCACTAAACTAACATGCGACAAGTCACACGTTTGAGCCGTTCTCACGCCCATTTCGTCTTTTTCTTTTCGTATTATTTACTGCCAGCTGTAGCTAACAAAATTGCGGTACATTTTCTGTTGGGGTGGTCCCATATAATTCATGAATTTCATAAATAATTATAAACTGACGTCGCTCCTGTGTTATTAATTTTGGGAAAATTCATATTGTCAATAAATACTGAATATGTGCAGGCCCTTTTAAGGCTCGTATTACACGGTAAAAGAACTCTCAATCTCTTACAACAGTTATAAAAATCTTGAATGATTAGTTGTATATTTACATCGCTCACAAAAGACCATTGACCTAGCTTTGATTCAAGATTAATCAAAGTTCCCAAACAGTGCAATATGGCTCTTAGCTTCAGTGCATTGTCATGGTATGTCTGTGGTCGTAGCTACTAGGTTAGGAAATTTGTCTGAAGAACGTAGTCACCAGTAATATTTTATTGTCTAACGACTTTCGGAGCTATAACTCACTTTCCATTTTGTGACCAAGTGGGAGTAAACCACTAAAATAGTAAATTTGCGCGGTAGTTTCGATTGAGACGCTTTTCTCGTAAAAGTAGCAACTATGTGGTGACAAACTGAATTAAGAAACGTAGATATAATCCTTGAAAATGGAACTGTAGCTCCAAAAAACAAAGCATTTAAGCAGCAAAATGCAACACGTAGGTGAAGTAAGAAAAAACAACTTAATCAAACTTGGTCCTTCAATTCTGCCACAGCAGTTAGTAATCACGAATACTACCCCTGCAGTTAGATATAAGGTGGCAAGAAGTTTTGATCAAATTAACTGAAGTTTAATTTCCAGTATGGTATAAAACAGTGGCCCAAGTGGCAACCTATGACATTGAGATTGTATTTCTTTGACAAAAAGAATGTTTTTCACTGCTGTACTAAAAGATCATGCACCTAAAGGAACCCTATGAAAATATTGGGGTTTGAAATTACGGCATCGGCCACCATTTGGTCGGCCCCACTTAAAAACACAGGAGCGCCAGCCACACTGCCGCGTTTGCTATAGCGGCCACCGCGGCGTGAGAGCGCTGCCACGACCGGTTACGTCATTGCTAATGATACGCAAGCATCCCCTCTCCGGAACTACAACGGGTGTCTACTAAAGTTCAAACGTCGAAGCACAGAGCCCATTTTGTGTGTCTGTCATAACATTTGCAGACTGTCATAGCGTTGAGGGTTCGCCATCTACGAAATAGTCATTGTACTGAAATTGACTGAAATGTAAACCTTTACCTGTATATATTTTAACATCCACATCTACTGTTGGCAAATGACGCTGCAACTACAGCAAACCAAGATATTTATTAATTTTACTATTTCACTTTACATGTAGAATTAAGTCTATGAATTCCCCGTCGACGAACCTCATCTGTCCCTCGCTCCTGTCTCCACTGAAGAATCACAAAGCGTACAAAAGTTAGGACAAAATTTTCTTCAGTACATTTTAATTTTCAGTGTAACATATACATATCTTTTGTTCCTTGCCTAAGGGGACATTAATTAAAAATTCAGAGGTTCATGTTTCAGTAGACAAATATTTTTTGCCACTTACCGCTTTTACAAACTCTGACAATGGTTTGTGTATGTGAAAAATGCGAAGTTCTACCGTGGTTCGAAGTCAGCGTTAACCTGTAGGTTCCCCTAAAACTCGGGGACCGCTCTTTTCAAAGGTAGCAGGAAGGCAACGGATGTGGGCTGAAAATACCGATAATGGAAGTTGGCTTTGACCAGTGACGTTCTGATTTGGCGTGTGACGTAATACATGCACAAACATAGTGCAATAAAACGCTACCGATGTTTGTTTGGATAAAACGCACTTAACGGTACGCCTGGCACTTCGGTTGCGTGCTGCAGTCGATAGTTCGTCATCGATAATCGTAGACAATCGTCTGAATGTACGGTAGCCAGTGAGAATAACTCATAAAATTCATAATCTCGGTTGTGACGGATATTTGACTATTTTTCCGAATGTCACAATTTGAGGTGGTTGTAAAGTTTGGACCTAATAACACAGCTTAGATGGCAGAGAGTAAAACGAGTAGGAATGAAATTCATAATCTTGATTATAACAAATTTTCGCTGTTTTTTCGGAATATTTTACTATTTCCGAGGTGATAGTTAGGATGGGACTTTACAGTTCATTTTAATTGCAAAAACTAAACAGTTTGCTGAAATCATTTATGAAGCGAAGGAAATTGCGAACGAGCAGTATAATTGGCTACCCACATCCCATTCGTGATAAGCCTTCAATCTGCCTTATCCATTAAGAGAACCAACTAATGTCTGCGAGCAAACTTAATTGTGGTGGGAAATTAATCTGCAGTGCAGCCCGAGGCTTAGGTTAGGTTCAAAGATGTCCAATTTTAACTGCAAAAACCAACAAATGTAGATGCAATCATTATAATTAAGACTCCTGTTATAACGTGCGTTTTACCCACATCGAGCACATATTAGCATTTTATGTCCACTATTTTGGTGAGGCTATGGGTCAGAGCAAACTGATATTGGTAGTTAAAATACTCAGAAATATGGCATAGTATTTAAGTTTTTTTCCCCTCCATGCAATGTCAAAAGTATTCTATGGGTGCCAGAAAACACCAATCATACCTCACTGTGGGATTAAAATAGACTTAGCCTCTCTTGATACTGGGTGACAGATTTCCGTCCACTGCTTATATTCCTCCTTAGTTTATGGCACCGAGCAAGTTGGTGCGTTGGTTAATGCGTTGAAATGAAGAAAGGGGGGGGGGGGCGAAGAGAGCGGAACGAATTGGTATCTAATCTCTTCTCAGTAGAACTGATACAGAGAGGTGGTCCTGCCCGTCATACCTGTGTTAAGAGTTTCCGTAGAAAAGAAAATAACCAGCCAACACATCAGTGGGATATAGAAACATTATTTGTTATGACTAACAGTATTTGTTAGTTTATGGCCACTGATGTAAAACCCGGGTTCCGTGAAGCCAATATCTGCAGTTTAGCGTGATTGTATAATATTATTATGTAATACTAAAAAAAGATAAAACTGCCAACCGAAAGGCTGTTTTTCGTGGTTCAATTAGAGGTGGTGTGCCCTCACCTTGGGGGCGAACACTGAACTTAATCACAGAGACAATTTAACGTGGACTCTGAACTGCCTTGAAACTTGGCATTTTGCAGACCACCACCACCACCACCACCACCACCACCACCACCACCAGTGTTCAAAGATGAGGAAGGAGGAAAAAAATGCTGGGATCGTCTAGGCATTGGAGCTCACACGTTTCGATCTGTTGTACGACATTCACCCATTGAACCACCATGTCACAATAATACCAGATATTAATGATAGGAAAAACTAGAGCAGCAGACGTTGGGTCCCTGATGAGTGAGGTGAATTTTCGAGTAGACAAAGGGATTCCCAGTCCATGAAATACAATAACATACAAAAATACTAAACTGAGAGAACCCAAAAAATGAAGCACTTACTCTGATCTCATTTATTCAGCTCATTTCTTTTGGGTGCCAGAACAAAGTTCTGGCCATATTTCTCCTTACCCCATATTTTGTACGAGTTTTGCTAATATTTATCCCAATTACTGCTTTGTTACTCATATATACTCAGTCACTTCAATATGGGTCAGAGAGCGAGGTGGCGCAGTTATTAGCACACTGGACCCGCAATCGGGAGGGCAATGGTTCAAACCCACATCCGGCCATCTGGATTAAAGTTTTCCGTAATTTCTCTAAATCGCTTCAGACAAATTTAAGGAAGGTTCCTTAGAAAGAGCATGGCCGATTCCTTCTGTCCTTCCCTAATCCGAGCTTGTGCGCAGTCACTAATGATCTTGATGTCAACGTAAAGTGAAACACTAATTTCCCTCTTCATTACATGTGTAGTGGATAATATTTTGTGCGTTAAGTGGATCTACTGATACTATGTCATCTCCACCACGTAATTTAATAATGTGGCGTGTAAGGTAATATGTGCGCAAACGAAGTGTACACAACACTGACAATATTTATTTCACGAATGCATTAGTTCTTGGAATATAAATGGTGGTGATGGACTGACCCATGGTGTGATTAGAGGTTTAGGTCAGACTTAAAGGTGACGGCTCTGCTGGAAGCTGGTAAAGTGGTATCAAACGCTGCAGTTAAACCAGGTATACCACTATTACCTGCCCTCTTCTTTGCTGTTTTGTTCTGTTTGCAGAAAAGAAAATTACCAAGCCACCATCTGAGCTCGGATTTTTTCTAATTTTTTAGTCATTGTCATTCAGCATGATACTGGTCATGCAAGTTGCACTCTAAGAACAGAGGACCTGTGTGTTTATGAAATCTGCCACTGATTTTTCTTTAGATTTCAGCTTCTGTCTTCCATTAGTTATACCTAGAAAGGACCCCAGACACGCGAGAATCACTAGAGAATTTGTATAACGAAGGGTTTGTAAGCTACTGCTTTTGCAGATAAACTGAGAGAGAGAGAGAGAGAGAGAGAGAGAGAGAGAGAGAGAGAGAGAGTGTGTGTGTGTGTGTGTGTGTGTGTGTGTGTGTGTGTGTGTGTGTGTGTGTGTGTCTCGACAAGGCTTCATTTTTACATTTTATTTGCTTTCCATCACTCTGCATCCTGAGTTTTAAGTTTGGTCAACAAAACTGCCCCAGCTGCAAGGGAAAACGGTAATATAAAACTGTCGACAGCATTATGTGGCCTTGTTGGTGCAGTGGGAAAGAGGATGGGGCGGCTGATGGAGTGATACAGAGCAGAATGGGTGAGAGAGGTGAGAGTAGGTAGAACAGATAGGTTTCTAAATGAATAAGTGGGAGTGGGTAAAATCTATTCTGGGACCTGGTACTTGCTAGAAGACTTACAATGTGTCATTCATAAACAGGAATGCAGTAGAGATCTGCTGTTCTGATTTACCAAGGGACATGAATTTTCAGAAGGGTTCAACGAATTTAATGGAGCATGTGAACGTCAAAGTAATTAACCAGTGCAGTGGATGCGTGCGAGGAACGATAGACACAATCAAGGTATGAAGTAGAGGTAATGGCGGAAAACAACTAGCAGGAAGTGACAGAAAAAAGTAACATTGGAAAATAACGGTAGTGTGAGTACAAGGCGACAGATTTTGCAGTATTTTCTTAAAATTGGAGTCTCTAAACTCCATAATCTACGAGAAATAACGTTTTGCCATAACGTTATTCATTTGTATGTTTTATAAATTTCTCATTTTTTACTAAAACTGTAATAATTATTAAAAATAAACTGCGCTGTTACAGGTCGAAAATGACTTCAGTGTTACACCTTCGTATGTCTGAACCCTCTTGTGAAGGTGTTATGACTACGCAATAATATTTCCTCGCCCTTGTTCGTAATATGTTCCATGAACTCTGAGTCTTTGGCATTTCATGATGTAAATTTCCTCTTTTAAGACTCCACAGCCAATTCGACGAGGCAGGATCTAATTTCTTGTACTATATCTTGTATGAATATCAAGACCTCAGATGGAAACCAAGTTCTAAGCAAAGAGGGGAAAGCAGAAAGGTGGAAGGAGTATATAGAGGGTCTATACAAGGGCGATGTACTTGAGGACAATATTATGGAAATCGAAGAGGATGTAGATGAAGATGAAATGAGAGATACAATACTGCGTGAAGAGTTTGACAGAGCACTGAAAGACCTGAGTCGAAACAAGACCCCAGGAGTAGACAACATTCCATTCGAACTACTGACGGCCTTGGGAGAGCCAGTCCGGACAAAACTCTACCATCTGGTGAGCAAGATGCAGGAGACAGGTGAAATACCCTCAGACTTCAAGAAGAATGTAATAATTCCAATCCCAAAGAAAGCAGGTGTTGACAGATGTGAAAATTACCGAACTATTAGTTTAATAAGTCACAGCTGCAAAATACTAACACGAATTATTTACAGACGAATGGAAAAACTGGTAGAAGCCGACCTCGGGGAAGATCAGTTTGGATTCCGTATAAATATTGGAACACGTGAGGCAATACTGCCCCTACGACTTATCTTCGAAGCTAGATTAAGGAAAGGCAAACTTACGTTTCTAGCATTTGTAGACTTAGAGAAAGCTTTTGACAATGTTGACTGGAATACTCTTTCAAATTCTAAATGTGGCAGGGGTAAAATACAGGGAGCGAAAGGCTATTTACAATTTGTAGTGAATCCAGATGGCAGTGGTGAGTCAATCGAAATGAAGGGGAAGCAGTGGTTGGGAAGGGAGTGAGACAGGGTTGTAGCCTCTCCCCGATGTTATTCAATGTATTGGGGAGCAAAATCACTGATGATGGTCGAAATAGAGAGGATATAAAATGTAAGACTGGCAATGGCAAGGAAAGCGTTTCTGAAGAAGAGAAATTTGTTAACATCGAGTATAGATTTGTTAGGAAGTCGTTTCTGAAAGTATTTGTATGGAGTGTAGCCATATATGGAAGTGAAACATGGACGATAAATAGTTTGGACAAGAAGAGAATAGAAGCTTTCGAAATGTAGTGCTACAGAAGAATTTTGAAGATTAGGTGGGTTGATTACGTAACTAATAAGGAGGTACTGAATAGGATTGGGTAAAAGAGAAGTTTGTGGCACAACTTGACTAGAAGAAGGGATAGGTTGGTAGGACATGTCCTGAGGCATGAAGGGATCACAAATTTAGCATTGGAGGGCAGCGTGAAGGGTAAAAATCGTAGAGGGAGACAAAGAGATGAATACACTAAGCAGATTCAGAAGGATGTAGGTTGCAGTAGGTACTGGGAGATGAAGGAGCTTGCACAGGACAGATTGGCATGGAGAGCTGCATCAACCCAGTCTCTGGACTGAAGACCACAACAACAACAACAACAGTTTATTTGACGTGGTGATCATTAAAATTACGCTGTAATACCGTTCTCACTTTTAATGGGCGAAGTTCTACCAAGGAAACTGTACGAAGTCTCTCAAAGACTGCCCACTGACAGGGTGTGTAGGGCACAACCAGCATTTCTACAAATGTAAACAGGAAGACGCAAGTCTCGACCGTTTTCGAGAATATAGACTTCGAAAATTTTATGCTTGCTTACGTATTGTGTACGCCGTTTGTGTTCAGAACCTGCGACCTAATGAGTACACGCCTTAGTATCACAAGCATGAGATCTCTGGATCGAATCTTGCTGCCATTACTTTTTTTCCATTCACTGATAACTCTAACAACCGATTTATTGTGAGTGCAAATTATCAACTTTCAATGATTCATTTGTTGTTTTTATACTTTACATCACTAGGAAACTCTTTAGAGACCACTGGAACGTCTGAATTAAGGGTGTGTAACTTTACATCTTAAAAGTCCGGCAAATTAAAAACAGCATTACACAATTTTCTTACGTGACAAGAACAAAAAAAAAATTCTTTCGATCCTCGATTCAGGGGGAGGAGGTATACGAACCGTGGCTTGTAGGACGAAACCTTCCAAGATGGAGAGGATCTGGCAACGTGCAGTGTTAAAGTAATTCCTCCAGAACGTATTTCGCTTGTGCGGGCTTGAGATACTAATTTTCAGGCAGGGGAACAGCGCGTCATCGAAGAGTATGGAGTGTCTCCTGGAGAAGACTGCATGAAAATTTAATCACTCCCACACTATCAGTTGTATGCAAAAAGATTCGATGATACGCTTCGATATTAGTTGTGCGTGGCGAAATTGTATAATGACCGAGAAATGTTTGTGAATGTAACAAAATTCGTTTTGCAACATACACACTGAAAAAAATGCACTTGCAAAAGGCCGGCATTCACTCTTAAGCGCTGCATGTCGTCGTAACTGCGTCTGCTTCACGTCTGCTGTGCAGCGAGCTACCTTAATTAAAGTATTAACTGTATTTTTCTTCCTTGTCACTTCTTCCGTGTGTTTTTGCTTTTAGGAAGCTTAATTGTCGAGTGCTAGTAATAGTGTTCCATAGATTTCGTGTTTGTTTTGAATACAGTCAGGGAGAGTCCCTTTAGTCAGCCATAGTGCCAGTAGTGCTAGTGTTTTTCAATACAGTCCAGAGACAGGTAGTGCTATTTTCATGGTTTTCTACAAGAAGTGGCTAGCAACCACAGTTTAGTCAACAATCAGCCGCCTTTAGTGAATTAGCAGTCTAGTTAAAAGTTGATTAACTCTCTACAATAAGTTGATTTCTTAGGATTGATAAGATGTGTGAGTGCTGTGTACGGACGCAGGAGGAGCTGGCCACTGTTCGCGAACAGCTGAACTCGTTGATGGCCGCGGTCAGCCGTCTTCAGGCTGCTGCCTCTGAGTGTAGCGGCAGTGAGGAGTCTGGTGCGTCGCATGGTGCACCCCAGGTGTTAACATGCCTCACCCAGTGTCCCCGTTATCGAGACATCTTGGCGGATAGCGGGCGCGGTTTGGCCACCCTCTCCCCAAGGGGAGTGGCGGGTTCAGCGGCGCACGAGGCGGAGGGTAAATGTGGAGGCTGGCCGTGTGGCATCGCCCGCTCTGCCTGTGAGTGGACATGTGGCCGCTTCTTCAGCAAGGTCCGAGCAGGCACACGGGGGGAGGGGTTTATTGGTTATTGGGAGCTCCAACGTTAGGCGGGTGATGGAGCCCCTTAGGGAAATAGCGGAAAGGTCTGGGAAGGAGGCCAGTGTTCACTCTGTCTGCTTACCAAGGGGGGGGGGGGGGGGGTCTTATCCGAGATGTGGAGGGAGCCCTGCCGGCGGCGATAGAGAGCACTGGGTGCACCAGACTGCAAATTGTTGCTCGTGTCGGCACCAATGACTCCTGCCGTCTGGATTCAGAGGTCATCCTCAGTTCGTGCAGGCGGTTGGTGGAATTGGTGAAGGCGGAAAGCCTCGCTCACGGGGTGGAATCAGAGCTAACTATTTGTAGTATCGTTCCCAGAACAGATCGCGGTCCTCTGGTTTGGAGCCGAGTGGAAGGCTTAAACCAGAGGCTCAGACGATTCTGCGGAGATCTGGGGTGCAAATTTCTCTACCTCCGCTATTGGGTGGAGAAATGTAGGATCCCCCTGAATAGGTCAGGCGTGAACTACACGCCGGAAGCGGCTACAAGGGTAGTGGAGCACATGTGGAGTGCACATTGGGGTTTTTTAGGTTAGAGAATTCCCTCCCTAGGCCCGACAAGACGCCTCCTGAGACGGGAGAAGGTAGGAGTAGGCAAAATAAACAGGGAATAACAATATTAATGTGCTAATAGTAAACTGCAGGAACGTCTGTAGAAAGGTCCCAGAACTGCTCTAATTAATAAACAGCCACAACGCCCATAGGGATAAAAAGTTGGCTGAAACCAGACGTAAACAGTAATGAAATCCTAAACCCAGATTGGAATGTATACCCCAGAGACTGGCTGGACAGTGAAGGGGGAAGCGTGTTTATAGCGATAAGAAGTGCAATAGTATCGAAGGAAATTGACGGAGATCCCAAATGTGAAATAATTTGTTGAAGGTCACTGTTAAAGCAGGCTCAGACATGGTAATTGGATGTCTCTATAGGCCCCCTGGCTCAGCAGCTGTTGTGGCTGAACACCTGAAGGATAATTTGGAAAATATTTAGAGTAGATTTCCCCACCATGTTATAGTTCTGGGTGGAGATTTTAATTTGCCAGATATAGACTGGGAGACTCAAATGTTAATAATGGGTGGCAGGGACAAAGAATCCAGTGAAATTATTTTAAGCGCTTTACCTGAAAACTACCTTGAGCAGTTAAACAGAAAACCGACTCGTGGCGATAACATATTAGACCTTCTGGTGACACAGCCCCGAACTATTTGAAACAATTAACGCAGAACAGGGAATCAGCGATCATAAAGCGGTTACTGCATCGATGATTTCATCCGTAAATAAAAATATTAAAAAAGGTAGGAAGATTTTTCTGTTTAGCAAAAGTGACAAAAAGCAGATTACAGAGGACCTGACGGCTCAACACAAAAGTTTTGTCTCAAGTACAGATAGTGTTGAAGACCAGTGGACAAAGTTCAAAACCATGGTACAATATGCGTTAGATGAGTATGTGCCAAGCAAGCTCGTAAGAGATGGAAAAGAGCCACCGTGGTAAAACAACAGAGTTACAAAACTGATGCGGAAGCAAAGGGAACTTCACAGCAAACATAAACATAGCCAAAACCTTGCAGACAAACAAAAATTACGCGAACCGAAATGTAGTGTGACGAGGGCTATGCCAGAGGCGTTCAATGAATTCGAAAATAAAGTTCTACGTACTGACTTGGCAGAAAATCCTAAGAAATTTTGGTCTTATGTCAATGCGGAAGGTGGATCAAAACAAAATGTACAGACACTCTGAGGCCGAAATACTAAATGTCTTTTTCCAAAGCAGTTTCACAGAGGAAGGCTGCGGTGTAGTTCCTTCTCTAGATTGTCGCACAGACGACAAAATGGTAGATATCTAAATAGACGACAGAGGGATAGAGAAACAATTAAAATAGCTCAAAAGAGGAAAGGCCGCTGGACCTGATGGGATTTTCAATTCGGTTTTACACAAAGTACGCGAAGGAACTTGCCGCCCCCCCCCCCCCCCCCCCCCTACTTGTATCGGTGTACCGTAAGTCTCCAGAGGAGCGTAGCGTTCCAAAAGATTGGAAAAGTGGTCAGGTCATCCCCGTTTTCAAGAAGGGACGTCGAACAGATGTGCAGAACTATAGCCCTATATCTCTAACGTCAATCAGTTGAAGAATTATGTTCGAGGATAATGACTTTTCTGAAGACTAGAAATCTACTCTGTAGGAATCAGCATGGGTTTCGAAAAAGACGGTCGTGTGAAACCCAGCTCGCGCTATTCGTCCACGAGAATCAGAGGGCCATAGACACGGGTTCCCAGGTAGATGCCGTGTTTCTTGACTTCCGCAAGGCGTTTGATACAGTTCCCCACAGTCGTTTAATAAACAAAGTAAGAGCATATGGACTATCAGACCAATTGTGTGATTGGATTGAGGAGTTCCTAGATAACAGAACGCAGCATGTCATTCTCAATGGAGAGAAGTCTTCCGAAGTGAGAGTGATTTCGGGTGTGCCGCAGGGGTGTGTCATAACACAGTTGCTATTCACAATATTCATAAATGACCTTGTGGACGACATCGGAAGTTCACTGAGGCTTTTTGCAGATGATGCTGTGGTGTATCGAGAGGTTGTAACAATGGAAAATTGTTCTGAAATGGAGGATCTGCAGCGAATTGACGCAAGGTGCAGGGAATGGCAATTGAATCTCAATGCTACAATATAGCAGATCAGCAACTGGAAGCAGTTAATTCCATAAATTATCTGGGAGTACGCATTAGGAGTGATTTAAAATGGAATCATCATATAATGTTGATCGTCGGTAAAGCAAATGCCAGACTGGGATTCATTGGAAGAATCCTAAGGAAATGCAATCCGAAAACAAAGCAAGTAGGTTGCAGTACGCTTGTTCGTGAGATCTGTACCAGATAGGGTTGATAGAACAGATAGAGAAAATCCATCGGAGAGCAGCGCGCTTCGTTACAGGATCATTTAGTAATTTCGAAAGCGTTACGGAGATGATAAACTCCAGTGGAAGACTCTGCAGGAGAGACGCTCAGTAACTCGGTACGGGCTTTTGTTAAAGTTTCGAGAACATATCTTCACCGAAGTGTCAAGCAGTATATTGCTCCCTCCTACGTATATCTCGCGAAGAGACCATGAGGATAAAATCAGAGAGATTAGAGCCCACACAGAATCATACCGACAATCCTTCTTTCCACGAACAATACGAGACTGGAATAGAAGGGAGAACCGATAGAGGTACTCAGGGTACCCTTCGCCACACACCATCAGGTGGCTTGCGGAGTACGGATGTAGATGTAATGTAGAATTGTTTTCCATGTTTTGAGATCAGTATCATCCTGATTCGTGAAGTGCTCCATAGATTACACATAACGCCTGCAGACATAACAGTATAAATAAAATGGCTATACTGATTTGAATGAAAATTCTCGTTTATCTTTATTTCCAACCTTCTTAAGCAAAAGTTCCTTTTCCTTCAGGATAAAGATTATGGATATAGTAGGTGAATCATTTAATGTTGATAATCTTGTCATAATAAATCTGTTGATATTTGCATATCAATGGAAAAAAGTACCAGCAGCAAGATTCGATCGAGATCTCGTGCTTATGGAACGAAGCGCTTACTTGATGGGCTACTGACTCCGTAAGTACAAATGACCACACAAAGTACATAAGCACGGCTAAAAGTTTAAAAGTCTATTTTCTCGAAAATGATTTAGAGTTCTGCCTTCTGGTTTATGTATGTTGAAATGCTAATCGTGTACTACACATCCTGTCAATATGAATCCAATTGGTGACGAGAAATTCGTACGGTCACCTTGTCACAGATAATCGAAGCCAAATGGACCTCTCGAAGGCTAAGATTTGAAACAAAACTGGTATTCCGTGTTACAGAAAGTTTTCAGAGGTTCGTGCCCCTAAACCTATGATGAAACACACGTTTACCACCTATTACTCCACACCAGATGTTAAACTTGACGCACTTAAAGCAGGTTTGCCGGGCATCAGTAATAAGTGTTTGGCCGTTGACCTCACCATTAATCGTGTAGGTTGATCCTTCTGAGAACAGTAAATCTCCATGAAGTTCCTGATGATGTATCGAAAAATGAGTAATATTCTCACAAAACTAGTGTGTTGTAAAATATCCCAAAACTATTGTCAAGAGGAATATATGTAGGGGTTTATGGAAACAGCAGTTAACATTACAGTATCATTATTTCCCTCCGTTACAGTTCTGCGTGTCTTCTTCCGTTCCACATTTCCACGGGTGGAAAAATGAAGCGAGACCAAGGTTGGCGTGAAATGGCAATTCCGTGGTAACGTTTTCAACATGAAGGGCAACAGCATTAGTGGTTTGGATTTCACTTATTCCTTAATCTAATGATACCCGTATAAAAAAAAAAAATTGCTCACATATAAAAGCAGAAACTACTAACGAAATACCGTACGAACTATAACTTAGGCTGATCAGCAAAAGTGAATTAATGTGAACTCAATATGCCGAACACCAATCTCCGTTTCATTTTAGCTGTTCAGATAAACACAACATACTTCCACTTGGATGATGGTACAACTAGCAAAACCTACCATTAACTGTGTGTACGTTAGTGTACTTAACTTAGGTTCCCTTCCTTTCTGAAAGAAAAAAGTGTAGTGCAAAAGTAACTTTTTTGAATGCCTTGTGCAGTATGAAGCAACATGAGGGTGCAGGACCGGCAAATTTAGTAATCACCTGCTAGAATATTGACACTTGTTTTCGATCACCACGAGCAGTATCACACACCAACGCTATTTTCAAATGATTTTGAGTTTAGCGTCCTAAGAGTACACATTTTGTTCTCATAATAAACTGACACGAAGTTTGTTGAAAAGGTAACGGGAAACCTATAATTTAGCGTGTTGTATTAGATACAAGCAGTTTTTCGTTTTGTTGGTATAAAGTCTGCAAAATATATGTACATTGCCAGTCTACTGGATATTTAATACTGGTTGTCAAACCGGTTACATGTGTTCTGATAGAATCAGCAATTTTTTTATAAAAATGGATCAGAGAATTGGTGTTAAATATTGCTACAATAAATAATAAGTGCAGTAAAGTTTTAGATATGATGAATATTGCTTTGGTAAGTCTGAGTAAATAAAGGTAGAGTCGCATAGCCGTTGAAGAGTGTCCTGGATGCTCAATTACGTTATGGAAGAATCGATTGGATTAGAAACGTTATCCGAATTACAAATGTCAATTTTAGCGTATCAGGCCATAAAAGTTTCGGATGTCTGAGGTATGAAAGACATCACAGCTAAACAAATTTCAAAATTATTGAATTTCCGACAGAACATGAGCGACCGCAACAATGATGCAGAACAATTTAAACGTATCTTAACAGGCGATGAAACGTAATCTCTTAACATGACGTTGAAACTAAATAACTATTTTATCTCACTGGAAGCATTCTGGACTGCAAGATTAAAAAGCTCGAAAAGTGTTGTCTAATGTGAAAGTTACGCTCAGTGTTTTTTAGATGTTATAAGGGTATTCTGCATCAGCAGTTTTTGCCACAACGACGATCGATTAATAAGGAATTTTACTTTAAATTTCGTGCTGTTGGTTTGGAGCCACAGAAAAAGCAACAAGATTTGTGGCGAAAGAATTTATGGCTTTTGCACCACGGTAATGACTCTGCTTACACTGAAAGATACCAACAGAGCTCCAGACCACAGTTCAATAAAAAGTATCCCCTACGCGAGGCAGACAGCTCCTATAGACCCAACTAATTATTAAAGTTGTCACGCGACGGAGATGCTAGTTGTTTTAATTAAAACTATTTAAATTGTATCAACAAGGGCCCAAGTCACTGGGTTATTGTGTAGCTATCTCCACATTTACAACACCTAATACGAAATGGGATAAAATTTGAAATACTTAAAGGTCCAGTGAAAACGCATTTATCTTCTGAATATATTCACATGAGATAAAGGAGCTACAGTACTTTTATGTCAAGAAATCTAACCGAATATTATTATACCAAACATAAACATTTAATACAGATAAATGTTAAACATCAGGGCGATAACAGGTGAGCCAATGAATAACACGCTAACGGACTTGGAAGACACACAGAATTTGCCATTAGTGGTTAGTTACGTGAATGGTTACACGACACTAACAGCTATGTTACATACAGTCCCAGAGACCCTACTTTATCCAATGACTCACTAGTGAGCAAGATGAAAATTTACGTATATGGAATGACAATTTCAGATTGAATACAACGCACGGTCCGACCGAAACCCAGCGCCGCAGATAATTTTCATCAATTGTGTGCTGGAAACGGCAGCTACAAGGTGTGCGTTGCCGTAAGCAAATGAGTCCCAGACCCCAAGCATCAGTTCTGGAACGGCAAGCAGTCCCTTATTTCCGTCTCCGTAACTGGTAACCCGAAGTGTTGCAAGTCCGGACCAAGAAAAGTACTCAGTGATGTTTTGGGTCTTTGCTTTCTGTGAGAGCCTACCATGTAATAGGAACAGACTCCTCCGTTTCTTCGCACCAGAGCTCAGTATTATAATTACCGCTGTATTCCGCCCCTTCCCCTCCCAAAAAAAAAAATCTTTACCCAAGCTTGATGCCAGACCGCCGCCTTCCGCCCCACAAGAGAGTACTAAGTATTGCTCAAACTTGCGTCTTCTTCTCATTCAACATAGAAAGCTGTCACTCTGAAACTTTCCAGCCAGCATTCCAAGCATGCTTCCTTTCAGCGAAATAAATGTTTTCTTGTTTTCTACGTCCAGAAGGCGTTCTCTGAAAAACGTCCACTGACGACAAAAAATCGCAACGCGGAGTTGTTGTGCGACATAAACAAAATTTGGTAGGCGTGTTCCTCCATCTGAAAGGAGATATCTATTGAAGTTTCGCGCCATTTGCATAAGGGTAACACTAGTTACACCACTATCAGAATGCAAAAGACGTTCGCTTTAAATACACTGTAAAGATCGTGGGCGTTAATTACCTTCGAGACTGGACGTGGTGAGTTGTTAGTCAAGAAGACCTTTAAAGTGACAAAGACGCAGTTATCAACCTCCCAGAGTTTGAATGAGGTCGTGTAAAAGGGCTGCGAGAAGCTGAATATTCTTTCTGAGATACTGGAGAGACCTGGCAGAAATGTAGCCACTGTGCATGATTGCTGACAGTGGTGTTCACGAGGCAGTACGGTCGCCAGAAGACAGGGCTCCAGACCGCCACTTAGTACTACAGAGAGGAAAGACCATAGTGTTTCGCGTCTGACTCATGCGCATCGCACTGAGTCTGTAGCAGGAATTTGAGCAGCATTTGGTAGCACAGTTACACAACGGACTGTTAGAAATCCATTTTTTCAAGGGCATCTTGAAACTACATGACCTGGGGCCTGCATTCGACTGACCCCAAGTTAGAGGTGTCAAGCGAGAGCTTATTTGAGGGTAGTGTGGAGGTTAGTTGTTTTTTCCGATGAAAGCTGGTTCTGCCTCGGTGCCAGTTATGGCCCTGTGTTGGTTAGGGGGAGGCCAGTTGTTAGTCTGCAAGCAACCTGTCTGAATGCTAGACATACACCTAGAGCTATGGTCTGGCGTGCGATATCGTATGACAGCAAGAGCACACTCGTTGTTACCTGACGCACCCTGACTGCAAATTTGTACGGCAGTGTGGTGATTCGACCTACTGAGCTGCCACTCATGAACAGCGTTCCAGGGAGTATTTTCCAACAGGATAACGCTCGCCCACATACCGCTGTTGTAATTGACAAGCTGTATAATGTCGAAATGTTGCCTTGGACTCTTCGATTACCAGATGTTTCCAATCGAGCACATATGGGACAGCAGACGAAAACTCCGTCAACCACAACCAGCATTAACCGTCCCTGTATCGACCCTTCAAGTGCAACTGGCATGGGCCTCCATCCCACAAAGTGACGTCCGGCGCCTGTACGACACAATGTGTAAGTAGGCTGTTTAGGTTTTTTTATTGGTAACGCCGGCGCCACATAGCGCTCTGTAGAAAATCACTGGCTGTGCCGTGTGCAGTCTGTGGCTGGTTTGCATTGTTGTCTGCCATTGTAGTGTTGGGCAGCGGCAGCTGGATGCTAACAGCGCATAGCGTTGCGCAGTTGGAGGTGAGCCGCCAGCAGTGGTGGACGTGGGGAAAGAGATGGCGGAGTTTTGAAATTTGTAAGAATTGGTGTCACGAACTGATATATATATTATGACTATTAAGGTAAATACGTTGTTTGTTCTGTATTAAAATGTTTCATTTGCTAACTATGCCTATCAGTAGTTAGTGCCTTCAGTAGCTTGAATCTTTTATTTAGCTGGCAGTAGTGGCGCTCGCTGTATTGCAGTAGCTTGAGTAACGAAGATTTTTGTGAGGTAAGTGATTTGTGAAACGTATAGGTTAATGTTAGTCAGGGCCATTCTTTCGTAGGGATTTTTGGAAGTCAGATTGCGTTGCGCTAAAAATATTGTGTGTCAGTTTAGGCACAGTCTTGTATAAATTTTTCTAAGGGGACGTTTCAAATGCATGCACATATGCATGCTTCCATTTAAACATTCCACCAGTTACACCGGTTATTAATGTAACAGCATTTCACATTTACAATGGCTTACGCCGCTCTTGTATATCCTGTTACTTGCCATATTAAACACTTAAATATCTTACCTAGACAAGTATGTTCCCGAAAGTTCTTTACATTACTTTTTAGTGCTGCAGTTTTTTCCATCAGTATGTGCCCCGGCCGAAACTAAAGTATTGTCAGCCTCTACTTACCTCGGTAGCGCCTCATATCCACAGGCACTATGCCCTTGTGCAACTATGGCGTCATGTCGACGGAATCATCCCAGCGCCTTGTAATGCATCACTCTACCGCAGTTCTTGAATTTCGGCTGGAGAAATGCTGCTGCGATTGAAATCTCACCGCCAGGATGACTGCCAGGTAAACAGTGACAAACCTCCCCTTCTACACGATCCTGCAGCTCACACAGCACCACAGAACTAGCATACAGTTGGCATTGCGAATAAAACATGAACTACATGCTTTTAAATCTAAATGGAATTGTAAGGAAGAGATGACGTAACCAATCATCTGTTCCCACCGGTAGTGAATCACAAGCATTGTGTAATGTTCCCAAATTAGTACGTCAACACGAAGAAATGAATTCAAAGTGAGAGGAGGCAGCCCAGGCCAACATCAGTCTGACGCTGCTGAACACTTGGTTTTCTGTTAGTACGAGGGTCACTCCAAAAGAAATGCACACTAATTTTGTAAAAATACAGTTTTCATTCTGCATGTGTGAAAGTTTTACAGTGTGTAGATACATCCTTCCCGCTTATTTTCAAACTTAGTTCAACCTGTTCCCGTGAGTGGCGCAGTCACAGCATGTCTTAAAGATGGCTGCTACACATCACGTTCGTCAGAAGCAACGTGCTGTCATAGAATTTCTGAGCTGTGAAAAAGAGACAGTGGGAAACATCCACATGAGGTTGAAAAAGGTGTATGGAAATGCTGCTGTCGATCGCAGTACAGTTAGTCAGTCGGTGGGCAAGCAGGTTACGTGATCGAAGTGGGCACAGCAATATTGAGGATTGTCCTCGCAGCGGCAGGCCTCGTACTGCGCCCACTCCAGACAATGTGCAGAGAGTTAACGAATTGGTGACTCCTGACAGACGCATCACAGTGAACGAATTGTCACGCTACGTTGGGACAGGGGAAGAAAGTGTTTGCAGAATACTGTGTTAGCGTTAGAAAAGGTTCGTGCCAGGTGGATTCCCAGGATGTTGACAGTGGCTCACAAAGAAACAAAAAAATGGTATACAGCGAACTCTCGGAACAGTATGAGAATGGTGGAGATGAATTACTTGCAAGAATTGTGACAGCTAATGAAACATGGCTCCGTCATTTTTCACCAGAGACGAAGAGACAATCAGTGGAGTGGCAGCATGGAAATTCACCCAAGAAAAACATTCAAAACCACATCTTCTGCTGAAAAAGTTATGACTACGGTGTTTTTCGATTTCAGGACTCTTGCTTGCGGACATCATGCAAAGTGGAACCATCATAAATTCTGATGCATATGTGACAACACTGAAGAAACGTCAAGCTCAACTGAGTAGTGTTCGACCACATCGGCAAAAGCAGAATGTTTTGCTGTTGCACGACAATGCACGTCCACATGTCAGTTAATAAACCATAGAAGGATCACAAAACTCGGATGGACAACACTGAAACACCCCCATTACAGTCCTGACCTGGCTCCATGGGATTACCATCTCTTTGGGAAACTGAAAGACTCTTCGTGGAACAAGGTTTGAAGATAACTCCCTTGTGCACGCTGCCAAACAGTGGCTCCAACAGGTTGGTCCAGAATTTTACCGTGCGAGTATACAGGCGCTGGTTCCAAGAAGGCGTAAAGCAGTTGAGAGGGATGGAAATTATGTGAAGAAATGAAAATATTGTTCCTAAAGGATGTATCTACACACTCTAAAACTTTCAAACTTGTTGGATTTTAAAAAGAATAGTGTGCATTTCTTTTGGACCTTCGTATATTTGTGGCTGGCAATAGTGATGTGATGACATCCCAGGTTACATACACAAGACAAGTCGTGTTACTACTACACTGATATGTCATGGCGTAACTCCTAATATCATACTGGACTCTTGCTCGGCGTACTGAAGTAACTCGATGTTGCACAGACTCAACAAGTCGCTGTTAAGTCCCCAGCAGATGTATTGAGCTACGCTGCCTCTGCATCCGTCCATAATCGCGGAAACGTTGCCAGTGCAGGGTTTTGCAAACTGACATCAATCATATCCCATAAATGTTCTAATGGATACATCTCGGGTAATCTGAGTGGCCAAATCATTCGCTCGAGTTGTGCAGAACGTTCTTCAAACCCAATCGCAAACAACTGTGACCCAATGACATGGCGCATTGTCATTAATAAAAATTACATCATTGTTTGGGAACATGAAGCCAATGAATGGCTGCAGATATTATCAAAATAGCCAAACGTAGCCGTTTCCAGTTAACTTGGACAAGAGGACACAGTATATTCCATGTACACACAGCCCACACCATTATGAAGTCACCACCAGCTTGAAAAGTGCCTTGTCAACAACTTGGCTCGAACAGCCAGCCCAGGCCGTCTGCTACATTCTTTTAATACCTTCCACTAGTTTTTGCTTTTAGTGTACGTTTCCCCCTTTATCTCCTGCCCTTTATCTTTCAGTGTGATTAGAAGTTAGTTTTAGGCCTTTTACTTTCCCCAGCTCCTCTTGGGACTGTTTATCTCGAGACCTGTTCGAATGAGGAAAAGGGACTGATGACTCCGTAGTTTGGTCACTTCACTCCCCCAACCAACTTAACTCTGTGGCTTTGCGGGATATGTGCCAGAGTCGAACCCTAACGTCATCTCTCAAGAGCTCAAGACACCTGGTCACGTCGGTCTGACAGCAGACAGCAAACGAGGCTGCTGACGCTGCTGCCAAGGCTGCAGTCACCGTACCTCGGCCCGCTTGTTCTTACATTCCCTCCGATGATCTCTGTGTTGCCGTCTGTCACTTTGGCGCTGTCCTCTCTTCATGGAAACAAGCTCCGGGTTATTAAGCCTCTCCCAGCGAGAGACATTGACGACCTTCTCTCGGCCGCCTCGACGTGAGGTCATTTTAGCTGGGTTGCGTATCGGGCACTCTATGTAGCCATCCCCATTTATGTGGTACTCCCCCACCACTTTTTACTCATTACGCTCAACATTTGGCGGTCCGCAATTTGCCGCCGAAATGCCTTTTTTCAACCACTTACATTCTTGTTTATGTTTGCCGTCTGAGATATCGGCCGTTTTAGCGAACGACGCGCGGGCTATCGACCACGTTTTACTTTCAATCTGTCGTAGCAATATGGCGAAGGCCATTTAATTTTTAGTTCATAGCCTCCGTTTCTCCATGGCGTATTTTATAGACCTTTTTCCACGTGTTTTTAGCTGTCTTCCCTTCCGTCGATTGGATTAATGTGAAGTCATTTTTAACTCTCCTTTTTGTCTTCGTGTTCTACAAATATGAGATGAGCGGGTATGACCCTAGTTGTTCTTGCACCCTAAAACAGAACTAACAAAACAGGACACCTCTGATCAGCCACAATTTTTCCAGTCGTGTAGCGTCCAAGCGACACTGTCAAGAGCCCAGGCGAGCAGCTGCAGGCGATGTACTGTTTAGCAAAGGCACTCGCGTCGGTCGTCTGCTGCCGTAGCCCATTAACCCCAAATGTCGCCGTACTGTCCCAAAGGATACGTTTATCGTACGTCCCACATCTATTTCTGTGCTTATTTAATGCAGTGTTGCTTGTCTGTTAGCCGTGACAGCTCACAAACGCCGCTGCTCTCAGTGGTTAAGTGAAGACCGTCGGTCACTGTGTTGTCCGTGGTGAGAGGTAATGGCTGAAATTTGGTATTCTCCGCACACTCTTTACACCGAGAATATCACAATACTGAATTCTCTAACGATTTCGGAAACGGACTGTCCCATGGGTCCGGCTCCAACTACAATCCGGTGATCGAAATCTGTTAATTTCATAATCACGTCAGACATTTTTTTCACATGAATCAGAGTACAAATAACAGCTGCGCCAATACAATGCCCTTTTAGGCCTTGTGTACACGATGCTACTTCCATATGCAACTGTACGTATCGCTATCCCACGCTTTTGTCTCCTCATTGTACCTGCGGGGTGTTTTTTCTTACGGATATGTCCAAAAGAGCAGACATCAAATAGTCACGAAACTGCTGCCGTGCATGTACATGAAGTAGTATTAACATCAACCACGTGAGGGCACTGAAATAATTCAATTACATCTCAAAATTTGCTCCAGACGTGGACTTAAACGAGGATTTCCCACTTTACGCGAGCGGCCGCTTAACCTCTCTGGCTCTGCTACCATGTTTCCGTCCACTCCAAATCCGCAACTTGCCTCTCACTGCTTCGGTAGCATCCCCTGTCAATTTTCCTCATTACTTGCATCATCTCACATGATTCCCATAAGAGATCGGACCTAGGATCCATTCCGCAGATGATTAAATTCCGTCAAAGCATATGTATTACTATTGTACAATTTGCATTATAATTAATGGCGTAATCGCATATAGTTGAAAGTACACGATACTAGGTCCAAAAAGTCTCAGTAAACATAGGGTCGAAAATGCAGACTGTAAGAGCTATAAGCAATTTTTCAGCTTCGATCCTGTGAAACAAATATCTGCTACTGCAAGTTCTTTCTTTCCATATTTTGGTAACTGGTAGTATGAACCAAAACAAGGAACAAAGTCCAGTAAACATGTGCTTAAAAATGAATTACTTAAAACACTCTTCCAATTATAAAGTGCTCATAACTTTTAAGGTATGCCTTTTAGAGTACACTTTTGCTGAACGTTTTTTATTATTTTGGCCCATGGTACCACTTCACAAAATATGGAAAGCAAGCAAAGAACTTGCAATAGAAGTGATTTGTTTCACAGTCAGATGAAAAATTGCTCTTAGCTCTTACAGGTGCATTTTCGACCGTATGTTTACTGAGACTTTCCTGTTCTAGTATCGTGTGTTTTCAACTGTATGCGTTTACACCATTAATTATGATACACTCTGTATGTGTGAGTCCGCTCTTTCGGACTTAACATAGTAGTAATATCTTAATAGCATTTCATGGTATCTTCAGTGTTGACTCATCCTAGGTCCTTCTTCCGATGGGAATCGTGCAAGATGCTGCGAGTAATGAGGAAAATGTTTGCAGGGGGCACTACACATGTAGTATGTGGCTGGTTGGGAATTTGGAATCTGAGAAACATGCTCGGGTAGCCGAAGTGGTTAAGGCGACCGATGACGTGAAGCGGGAAATGGTGTTAGAAACACGGTCGGGCAGAAATTTTCACCTGCCACTATTGACTTATTTCCAAGCCATCGTGCGGGTGACGTTAATGTCTTTTTCTCATGTCCCAATGTGACTGTCTCTGTTACCTTAAATAAAGAAAACATTACAGATGAGATTAAGAATGCATCGCTGAGACCTAAAACCTATCCCAAAGATGGAGTTCCACTGGGGTTTCTGGGACTGTAACAATAATATTCGTGTATAATATACACTCCTGGAAATGGAAAAAAGAACACATTGACACCGGTGTGTCAGACCCACCATACTTGCTCCGGACACGGAGAGAGGGCTGTACAAGCAATGATCACACGCACGGCACAGCGGACACACCAGGAACCGCGGTGTTGGCCGTCGAATGGCGCTAGCTGCGCAGCATTTGTGCACCGCCGCCGTCAGTGTCAGCCAGTTTGCCGTGGCATACGGAGCTCCATCGCAGTCTTTAACACTGGTAGCATGCCGCGACAGCGTGGAAGTGAACCGTATGTGCAGTTGACGGACTTTGAGCGAGGGCGTATACTGGGCATGCGGGAGGCCGGGTGGACGTACCGCCGAATTGCTCAACACGTGGGGAGCGAGGTCTCCACAGTACATCGATGTTGTCGCCAGTGGTCGGCGGAAGGTGCACGTGCCCGTCGACCTGGGACCGGACCGCAGCGACGCACGGATGCACGCCAAGACCGCAGGATCCTACGCAGTGCCGTAGGGGACCGCACCGCCACTTCCCAGCAAATTAGGGACACTGTTGCTCCTGGGGTATCGGCGAGGACCATTCGCAACCGTCTCCATGAAGCTGGGCTACGGTCCCGCACACCGTTAGGCCGTCTTCCGCTCATGCCCCAACATCGTGCAGCCCGCCTCCAGTGGTGTCGCGACAGGTGTGAATGGAGGGACGAATGGAGACGTGTCGTCTTCAGCGATGAGAGTCGCTTCTGCCTTGGTGCCAATGATGGTCGTATGCGTGTTTGGCGCCGTGCAGGTGAGCGCCACAATCAGGACTGCATACGACCGAGGCACACAGGGCCAACACCCGGCATCATGGTGTGGGGAGCGATCTTTTACACTGGCCGTACACCTCTGGTGATCGTCGAGGGGACACTGAATAGTGCACGGTACATCCAAACCGTCATCGAACCCATCGTTCTACCATTCCCAGACCGGCAAGGGAACTTGCTGTTCCAACAGGACAATGCACGTCCGCATGTATCCCGTGCCACCCAACGTGCTCTAGGAGGTGTAAGTCAACTACCCTGGCCAGCAAGATCTCCGGATCTGTCCCCCATTGAGCATGTCTGGGACTGGATGAAGCGTCGTCTCACGCGGTCTGCACGTCCAGCACGAACGCTGGTCCAACTGAGGCGCCAGGTGGAAATGGCATGGCAAGCCGTTCCACAGGACTACATCCAGCATCTCTACGATCGTCTCCATGGGAGAATAGCAGCCTGCATTGCTGCGAAAGGTGGATATACACTGTACTAGTGCCGACATTGTGCATGCTCCGTTGCCTGTGTCTATGTGCCTGTGGTTCTGTCAGTGTGATCATGTGATGTATCTGACCCCAGGAATGTGTCAATAAAGTTTCCCCTTCCTGGGACAATGAATTCACGGTGTTCTTATTTCAATTTCCAGGAGTGTATAATGGGGACTACTTTGAAGGGATAACATGGGTGTAGACAAAACTCCTAGAAAGTTCCCCCTTAATATCTGAACACAGTTGATAAGCTGTTATTAATGTGGGTACTCAATAAAAATACAGATCCGGGAATAAACTTCATATACCTGGAAAGATGACGTCGATTTTGATCCGATGACGGCATATGCCACCCGGCGATAGTATATGTACTGATAATAGTTTAAACATTGTTCGCCAACACATAGCGTAGTGGCATAGGTATGAGAGTGTCAACTGTTTCTAACCTTTAATAGGCAATGCTCACAGCCAAATGGCTCACTGTGGTGCAAACGTGCGAAGCAAGCAGGGACCCATGCCTCGAAGACAATCTCGGACTTCCTATAACCAACTTAGCTAGTCTGAAAGGGGTCAAATTGTGGCCTTGAGAGTGGCGGGATGGTTCTTTCGGGGAATTGCCACCCCAAGTTGGACGTGCTGCGTCAGTTGTACAACGGTTCTGGCGTCAGTGATCACGTGAACGTCCCCACACGCATAGATTAGTTTCTGGGAGACGACGCAGCACAGACGCCCGCCATAATCATACTGTAACGGCAGCAGTTGCAGATCGTGCAGCTACCACAGCACAGGTAAGAGGCCTTGTGGGCCCGCTCGTGTCATGAAAGGCTCGACAGGTCCCGTTAGCGGATTAATAGAAAAATGGAATGGAGCGCCGTGTTTTCCACCGATGAAAGCAGATTCTGCCTGCACGCAAGTGACCGTCGTTTGCAGTATGACGTAGACATGGTGAGCGCTGTCTCTGAGTGAATTCGTCGAAGACAAACTGGCCCCAACCCAGACCTTAGTCTGGAATGCTGTAAGCTACAATGTCATTCACCTTTGCTGGTTCTGGACTGCATGCTAACAAGTACTCGGTTTGTGTAGAATATTGTTCTATCCGTTCTTTTTCCGTCTTTGTAACAGGAAAGTGACCTGTTTTTCCAACAGGATAATGCTCGCTCACACATTGCCCGTGAAACTCAACGTGCTCTGCAAGACGTGCACCAACGTCCCTGGCCAGCACGATCTCTGAACTTAGGTCCAATCTAGCAGTTGTGGGATATGACGGGACGACAAGTGACCCTTACAGAACTAAGAGAGCAGGTCTAGCACGCGTGGCATAACCTATCCCAGGATAGTATTCGCCATCTGCACGATTTACTGGATGCCAGAGTCAGCGCCTGCATCGCCGTCCATGGAGGAACACCGCGTACTAATATGGGTGTTTCAGCATAAGTCGATACTTGGTACCCTATAACCGCTTGTGCTATTGCTCGGTAAATGTAATGTACTCCATATGCACTGCTGCAGCAATAAATCTTGAGTTAAAGGGAAGCCTCTAAAAGGGTGTACTAATTTTTTTGCGGTAGTGTATTTGCCCCTGTTCCACTGACGACTGCGCCATGTAGTAAGTTCGTAGTGACATTTTGCAGGTCTGTGATTTGCGCAATTTTAGTGTGTGCTGTGTTTTATTGGGATGCATATTAAAGATATTCTGATGTCCCAGCATAGTATTTGAAAAGCGTTCAGTTGTTGAGTTTGGTCATAAAGAACCAGAAAATTAGCTTACTTTGTGTACAACTTACTTCCGCACAAATACAGCTTCACATATTATATTTATCCTGCATTCACATGACACGCGTTGCGAAAAATCTGGCATAATTTTAATATAACAGCTAATGTAAATACAACCCTAGGAAAAAATAGGCTCCACTGTGCACCATTCAAAACTATGTTCTCTCAGGAGTGAAGCACACAGCCATAAAAAGGCCAGCTCCCTTGTGTATTAAAAATGATTCCTTATTATGAAAATTAAACTACAAACTGAAATGGATGCTAAGAAACACACATGTATTGCTACTACAGGTTCATTTAATAAGCCAAGACTGGTTTCATTCCATATCAACACTAGCTTCACGCCCTTTGCTTTGCTCGCGTAGACTGTGAGGTCTGTAGATTTATTTTTCTTCAGTTATCTTCTACGTTCACATTCAGTAAGGCCATAGAAGCATGATCTTTCCGAATGCACTTATGACAAAAACGCAGATCTGGTAGCTGGAATGGGAGGTATTTGGTAATCCGGCCTTTTGAGTTCTTGTGGTGATTTTTGCATAAAATTTTCATGCCATAGTACAAAAAGTTTCGTCCCCATTCCACTCCCTCCCCCACTTTAGGCGTTAATTTACAGAAACGGAAAAACAAATAATTTTTTAAAATTTGTAACTGAGAAACGCATTACTAGTTTCCATAGACATTGTCTTAAAATGCTTTGGTAGCATGTTTAATTATAATTCATATTTAAAAAACTTCTCAGCCATTGTTTTGCCACCTTAGTGGTTGACTTTCCAAAAATGTTGAAACATGTATCTTTTTATTTCTGTGACACCAGATACCAATTTTCTTAGTTCTAGCTTCAAAAGCTTTAATAGCCACATATTTTCAAAAAGTGAATTTATAAAAATCCCTGTTAAGAGACCAGTTATCTCTGAAATTGTCATTTCATTTGTATCAATACCTGCAACTGAGTTTAAATCTGGTTCCCCGATTTACGTTCGATACTGAGGTGCTATTCCAGAACATGGAAAGCCTCGGCACTTCTGTTCGTTTGTAAGAGGGAATTTAATGTGCACTGGGTCGGCAGTGAGAATTTGGGTAGAGGAAAGAGGCGTGCCAGGATAATCGGTGTAGTTGTGCACACTGCTGCACCAAGGTGGCTTAGTGGCTAGAGCACCTGCATAGTAAACAGGTGGCCCGGTTTCGATTACCTACATTGGTACAAATTTTCACTCACCGCTTCAGTCTATATACGTAAAATCATATCTGTAAGAGACCGGTAAGGTCTCAAACATTGTCATTTCATTACCCTATATTCGTCTGTCCACAAAGGTCTTCTTCCCATTTCACTTCACTGACTGCCACTACATCTGGACTGAGCCTCTTCTACATTCCCCTTTCCAGATTTCATAGCTTACCTACTTCGCTCAAAACTGACATTCCATGCTTCGACTCCTAGAATGTTATCCAGCCGTTTATTCCGTCTTTTTCACATGGTCACCTTCCTCTTGGCAGTCCCCTCCTGGAGACCTGAATGGGTGCTAATCAGGAATCTTTTGCCAAAGAAAAGATCATCACGAAACTTCAATTACAACAGGCCGCTGTGGCCGAGCGGTTCTAGGCGCTTCAGTCCGGTACCGCGCTGCTGCTACGGTCGCAGGTTCGAGTCCTGCCTCGGGCGTGGATGTGTGTGTTGTTCTTCGGGTAGTTAGGTTTAAGTAGTTCTAAGTCTAGGGGACTGATGACTTCACACGATAAGTCCCATAGTGCTTAGAGCCATCTGAAGCATTACTTGAACTCAATTACAGGCTACAGGTTATGTGGATAATCTAAAGGTTTCTATTGCCTTCTGTATCCTTATTACTGATTATTAAACCTTTTACTGTCAGTTTGTCACGCCAAGAGCAAGAGTGTGCTCAAAGCCTCTGTCTGCTCCTGCGCCCTCTTCAAGGCCGTTCGCAGAACGAGGATGACTTCTTATGATTTATGTCTTTGGCCGCCATTGCTGATAATTATCAAAATTTAAGCACTGGCTTGTTACGAACATGGAATCCAGGACTATTGATTATTAGTCAGATACTGTCCCTAAATCACCGGTCATTGTGGGATTGTCAGTTACTGGCATTTACCTGTTCTATGAGCGGCTTTTTTTGTAATCTGTGGCAGTATCCTGTAATGGAAGACAAAAACAAAACACTGTATTAGTACAACGGTCAGAGTTACGTGCAGATTTTTTATTATGCAGGTGAACAGAACTATGAATGTACAAACCTCTGAGATGAGATTTCTTCTCTTGTGTTCTCATCACATACATCGTCACACTGAGATTGAAATGTGGCACTGTTAAACCCTTCTACAAGGAAGGTGGTGGGAGGAATGTTGACAACTACTGACCTGTTTTGCTACAAAAATAATTTTCCGAATTTTTGAAAAAGTGTGTTCTAGAATAGCTTCCCGCCTGAGCTACAAAGATGTCTACAGCAAGCGACAGTTTAGATTTCAGAAGAAAATAGCATTTACGCGTTCAGCCGCCAAATTGTACAGGCAATAAATTACAAAACAGCAGCGGTCGGTATTTTAAGCAACCTACCTGTTACTTGATCGTATAAATTACAATATTCGTCTAGATAAACTGGGATTTTAGAGATATTCATGGTATTGGATGAAGTCATATCTATTCAAAAGAATGCAGAAAGTTTTACTGACTAATCGTATCAGTGTAGTCAGGGGAGACGGTTCTGATAGGGAGGAAATCACGTATGGGATTCTCAAAACCTTAATATTTCCCCTATTGTTTCTTATGTATTAAACAATCTTTCGTCTAACATACAAGAAGCACAGTTAGTTCCATTGGCGGCTGACACTTGTATTCGTCATTCCAAGCGTATACAGGGTGATTCAACTGCCTCTACTGGCCCCATTTTATGCAACCCGCACGACATCTGTCTCTGGAACTGTATCTAGACCGGCGACAGCCACGTAATCAATAAAAGTTAACTCTCAGAGCTTTGAGCGACTGCTAGCAAACAGAAACATACTATGAAAAATAAGTGAGGACTGACTATGGGTTACACGGTATTTCTGGACAAATATGCAGGGTGGTTCATTGATTGTAACCGGGCCAAATACCTCACTAAATAAACGTCAAACGAAAAAACTACGAATAACGAAACTTGTCTAGCTTGAAGGGGAAACCAGATGGCGCTATGGTTGGCCCGCTAGATGGCGCTGCCATAAGTCAGATATCAACTGCGTTTTTTTTTTTTTTAAATAGGAACCCTCATTTTTATTACATATTCGTGTAGTACGTAAAGAAATATGAATGAATGTTTCAGTAGGACCACTTTTTTTAAGCTTTGTGATGGCGCTGTAATAGTCACAAACGTATAAGTACGTCGTATCACGTAATATTCCGCCAGTGCTGACGGTATTTGCTTCGTGATATATTACCCGTGTTAAAATGGACCGTTCACCAATTGCGGAAAAGGTCGATATCGTGTTGATGTATGGCTGTTGTGATAAAAATGCCCAACGGACGTGTGCTATGTATACTGCTCGGTATCCTGGACGACATCGTCTAAGTGTCCGGACCGTTCGCCGGATAGTTACGTTATTTAAGGAAACAGGAAGTGCTCAGCCACATGTGAAACGTCAACTATGACCTGCAACAAATGATGCCCAAGTAGGTGTTTCAGCTGCTGTCGCGGCTAATCCGCACATCAGTAGCAGACAAATAGCGCGGGAATCGGGAATCTCAAAAACGTCGGTGTTGAAAATGCTACATCAACATCGATTGCACCCGTGCCATATTACTATGCACCAGGAATTGCAATACGACGACTTTTAACGTCGCGTACAGTTCTGCCACTGGGAGCAAGAGAAATTACGGGACGATGACAGATTTTTTGCAGGCGTTATATTTACCGACGAAACGTCATTCATTAACAGCTGTAACGTAAACCGGCATAAAATGCACTATTGGGCAACGGAAAATCCACAATGGCTGCGACAAGTGGAACGTCAGCGACCTTGGCGGGTTAATGTATGGTGCGGCATTACGGGAGGACCGATAATTGGCCACCATTTTATCGATATCAATCTAAATGGTGCAATGTATGCTGATTTTCTACGTAATGTTCTACCGATGTTACTAAAAGATGTTTCACTGCATGACAGAGTGGCGATGTACTTCCAACATGATGAATGTTCGGCACATAGCTCGTGTGCTATTGAAGCGATATTGAATAGCATATTTCATGACCGGTGGATTGGTCTTCGAAGAACCATACCATGGCCCGCACGTTCACCGTATCTGACGTCCCCGGATTTCTTGGTGTGGGAAAAGTTGAAGGATATTTGCTACCGTGATCCACCGACAACGTCAGACAACACGCGTCAGCGCATTGTCAATGCGTGTGCGAATATTACGGAAGGCGAACTACTCGCTGTTGAGAGATGTCGTTACACGTATCGCCAAATGCATTGAGGTTGACGGACATAATTTTGAGCATTTATTGCATTAATGTGTCATTTACAGGTAATCACGCTGTAACAGCATGCGTTGTCAGAAATGATTAGTTCACAAAGGTACATGTATCAGATTGGAACAACCGAAATAAAATGTTCAAACATACCTGCGTTCTGTATTTTAATTTAAAGAACTTACGTGTTACCAAGTGTTCGTCTAAAATTGTGAGCCATATGTTCGTGACTATTACAGCGACATCTATCACAAAGCGAAAACAGTGGTCCAACTAAAACATTAATATTTCTTTACGAACTACACGAATATGTAATAAAAATGGGGGTTCCTATTTTGAAAAAAAAAAAACGCAGTTGATATTACTTTGATCTGTGGCAGCGCCATCTAACGGTCCAACCATAGCGCCATCTGGTTTCCCTCTCAAGCTAGAGAAGTTTCGTTCTTTGTAGTTTTTTCGTTTGACGCTCATTTCGTGAGATATTTGGCCCGGCCACGATAACTGTACCACCCTCTTACACCTTACTTTTGCCACACTTGCCGAAATATCTTCAATCTGTTTTTGTGTAATTAGCGGTTTAATTATTCAGATTTAGGATGCATCTGTAAATTTATTCCTTTTATATTGCTAAATCTTTCGTAAATTGTTCAGAAACTTTGCCCCATAGTGTTTCACCATCGGGGACAACAAATTAACAGGCGCTATCGAAATAGAAACTGGAAGTAACAAGTTTCCGGTATACAGGGTGTTTCAGAAGTGGTGGTTCAATAATTCACACATGGAAAGCACAGGGGCAAAAATAGCTAAAAAAGCTCCAATAAACATGGATCCGCAAATAGACATCTGCCGAGGTTAAGAACCAACTGTAAACGACCCTGGATACCGTGGTATTCACATTAGTATCTCAAGCTTTGGGACCGACTATCTGGTTCTATCTGGTTACGCGTGGGCAACAAAGACCCTTTCTCCCTCCATACACTGTGCTGTACCGGCCTCAAAATCAGTTGGGAATATGGAGGCACCAAGGACACAGGTTACACCAATGAAGAGTACGCTGACTTGCACTTCATTTAAGACAAAGCGAATGGCAGTGCCCTTGATCCTCCACGATTCTATGAAGGAGCTTTTTCTTCTCCGCAGGCAGCCCTATAGGCGTACATTCAGCCGGTTAGATCAGGGCATTAGAAAAACCGGGGGCTTCGCACGCCATGTACGAGAAAGTCGACACAGGTCCATAACACCCGATGTTGATGAAAGGGTGTTACGTACTGCATACGAACGTCCGAGTACTTCCACATGGAGTACTGCTACCAAAGAGCGAAACCTGAGTCATAGCAGTATGTGGACGATGTTAGATCGGCCAGTACTCCACCTATATCATCTCCAGTGAGTCAAAGCCTTCAACAATGAAGAGTACTACTACAAAGAATTTCTACCAGTGGATGCAAGAATAGAGCACCTTGAATCAACTGTTGGTAAGCAGTCTGCTGTTAATTGATGACGCTGGATTTCCCCGTGTTTAACTACCATAAGTGTCACATTTGGGTCGATGTCAATCTTAGTCCAACACATGTATCACGATTTCAGAAGCGCTATTCGTTGAACGTCTGGGCAGGACGTCTCACAGATCGCATAATTGGACCACCTTTCTTCCACAGAGACTAACCGGACAGCAGTACATGAGGTTTCTGCAGACAATACTACCTAGATGTGCATGATTGTCTCAACTGAATAAACTCCTGAACATGGGGTTCATAAACTCGAAGATTGGCAACCCATTTCAGAGACGAGTTCAATGTTGCATTCAGATGTATGAACATTTTGAACACCCACATTAACGTTTCAGTTTGGATTCCGTAGAAATGTTGGAACACGTGAGGCAATACTGACCCTACGACTTACCTTAGGAGCTAGATTAAGAAAAGGCAAACCGAAGTTTCTAAAATTTGTAGACTTAGAGAAAGCTTTTGACAATGTTGAATGGAATTCGCTCTTTCAAATTATGAAGGTGGCAGGGGTAAAATACAGAGAGCGAAAGTCTATTTACTATTTGTACAGAAACCAGATGGCAGTTATAAGAGTAGAAGGACATGAAAGGGAAGCAGTGGATGGGAAGGGAGTGAGACTGGGTTGTAGCCTCTCCCAGATGTTATTCAATCTGTATATTGAGCAAGCAGTAAAGGAAAAAAAGAAAAATTCGGAGTAGGTATTAAAATCCATGGAGAAGAAAGGAAAAGTTTGAGGTTCGCCGGTGACATTGTAATTCTGTCAGAGACAGTAAAGGACTTGGAAGAGCAGTTAAACGGAATGGACGGTGTCTTGAAAGGAGGATATAAGATGAACATCAACAAAAGCAAAACGAGGATAATGGAATATAGTGGCATTAAATCGGGTGATGCTGAGGGAATTAGATTAGGAAATGAGACACTTAAAATAGTAGTTTTGCTATTTGGGGAGCAAAATAACTGATGGTCGAAGTATAGAGGATATAAAATGTAGACTGGCAATGGCAAGGAAAGCGTTTCTGAAGAAGAGAAATTTGTTAACATCGAATATAGATTTATGTATCAGAAAGTCGTTTCTGAAAGTATTTGTTTGGAGTGTAGCCATGTATGGAAGTGAAACATGGACGATAAATAGTTTGGACAAGAAGAGAATAGAAGCTTTCAAAATGTGGTGCTACAGAAGAATGCTGAAGATTCCATGGATAGATCACATAACTAATCAGGAGGTATTGACTAGAAGAAGGGTTCGGTTGGTAGGACGTGTTCTGAGGCATCAAGAGATCACCAGTTTAGTATTGGAGGGCAGCGTGGAGCGTAAAAATCGTAGAGGGAGACAGAGATGAATATACTAAGCAGATTCAGAAGGATGTAGGGTGCAGTACGTACTGGGAGATGAAGCAGCTTGCACAGGATAGAGTAGCATGGAGAGCTGAATCAAACCAGTCTCTGGACTGAAGACCACAAAAACACCACCACATTAACGTTTAGAGATGCCATGTGTTCCTAGACACTGATGAAAAGCGACGGCTGTTGTTTCTTGGATCCTCGATTATTGGAGTTTTTTTAGCTACTTTTGGCCTGCACTTTTCATGTTTGAACTATTGATCATCGGTTCTGAAACACTCTGTATAACCCAGTGCAAAGATTAATATCCAGGATGATTCATATGACACTACCGATAACGTTTTATGCAGACCCACATGAAAAAACAATGTTGTTGGCCACTTACCTCTGGAGATGTGAAGCACATTGTCAAAATGACCTTCAGTAACTCGTAAAGTATACGAAAACGTCTTAGACCTATTGTATAAATTTTGTTTGAGACTATTTCACGACGTCGATGCAGCGAATCATATATTAATCTTTTAATTGGGTTATATAGTGGCAAACAGTTATTTCCTTGCTTCACAATTTATTTCCTGTTAATTTGGTAGTTCCAGATGGTGAAACACACTCTATATGGCTGAAAAATTTACGAAACAGTAAGAGGTATAAATGAAATTCTTACTGTCATCCAGAACCTGTGTGACTACATGGCTTAATTAGGCAACGACAGATTGAAGACACTTCAATAAATATGGCTGAAGTAAGGTATATATTCGTCCAAAAATTCCATAGAACTCTGACTGCCCTCATATGTATTTTTACACTATACTTCCATATGCTAAGTCACCAAAAGCTCTGAGAGGGTACTTACATCTATTACATGGCTGTCGGCTGATGGACATCGTTCTCGATAGTTTCGTAGTGCGGAATGTATGAAAAGACATATGGAGGGCCAACTGAATCACCCTGTTTACAGAAACAGAAGACATGATAAAGTTCTTGAAACTATGATTGACTGGTCGTCTGCGAATGGGTGCTGTTACCCGAAACACACAACATACTAAATTCTTCACTTTTATGGGTATTAAATTAGTAACTGTTGTATATTGTGAGGAAATAATAAATAGGGTAGAAACTTCTAAATTTTAGATGTCTGTGTTGAGAATTCAAGCTGAAATAGCCAGATTTTGAAACTTTCAAAACTACTTTGCCGTATTTTCTCTTCGACTCGCTTCAAATCTTTGTGACGGGCAAGTTTGGAAGTTGACATATTTTCACTGAATAATGTGACCTGAAATAATGTTCCCTGGTAACCTTTTTTAGAAAGTAAGTGTTCGTTACTAAAGAATGACATGTGCTTACTCACGATCATCTTGCAAATATCTGTTTGAGGAGTTAGGAATTTCGACTACTGCTTCACATTATTCCATCATAAATTTTGTTGTAAATAATACGCTACGATTTAAAAGGAACAGTGAAGTAGATAATTACGATATCAGAAGGGAAGTGTAATCCATTAACCACATTGTCTTCTTCAGCGCAAATACGGTAGCACAATTTTGCAACCAAAATTTTTGATCAGTTACCCAGTGATCTAAAGAAAGTTAAGTTCGTTTTCAAACCGAATAATTTTCTGCTTGGCAATTCGTATTATTATACTTAAAAGGTGATGGGTGGAATATTTAAAGAAATTTTAAATTGTCAGCATGTAGCTACAAATCAGTTAGTGATAATATAAAATGACTCTTCCACATCATTACTATTCACCATGCAAAGAATCCAAGGAACATGAAATTGTTTAAAGTTCGTATATACTAAACTTACATCCAAGCCTTTTTCGCTTTGTTCTGTGTATACAAAATGTAAGAGAAGTAATCACGGCAGAAAACAGGAATCAGTAATTTTTTAAAGGTAGTTAAACTTCTAAAAAAATTCCGAATACTGACAGGTGTACAAAGTTTGTATGAAATCGATACAGTGGTTTGAGGTGGTTGGATCTAAGTACACAGCTTTACATACATAAGATTTTAATAAATATATAGATAAATGTTTTATAATAAGCAAAAATGTGCAACTGGTAATATGGTGCTAGCTGCAGTATTGTTAAGTGATTAGGAGAGCTGTGCATTGCTATTTACGTGAATTGTCTGGTTCCATTTCAGGGTGAGCGGTCCGACGCTGCGCGGCTACGATGTGATCGGAGCCCTGTGAGGTCTGACGAAGTCTCATCGACCACAAATCCACGGCCGCCTCAACTGCCGAGAGCCAAAAGCTATGACCGCTTGATGGACATGTCATCGCATTCGTCTACAGACTGGTCAGGCGCGTCTGCGTACTGGTCAACTTCGTCTTCGGAATGGTCAACCCCTGCAGAGGACACGACGGGAGAAGATCCAGGGCGCCCCCACAGCCGGCAGTCGCCACGAAGTCTAGTAAGTCCACTCACAATGGCCGCATTTGTATAGCTGAGGTTGGTATTAGGCTATAATCATGTGATAAACAATGTGGCCCTGAACTTTGTCTTTCGACGGCCACCAAGTTGATCTTAAATACTGTGTTTATTCTTCAAAAATTGTTCAAATCGTCGATTCTGATGTGCTATTGCGAAGTAAAATGTCAACTAAAAACGACCACCATAGGATACGGGACAGGAACAAAAGTAACTGAAAAATGCTATAGTATTTGCCCTTTTATCAGCAATTCATCGTAGGTCTTCAGGCTACAGTATTTCATTCCGAAAGAGACTACCGACTCTTCATGTCACATTTACAGCATTTAAGCCACCGTACAGTGTGTCGCTGGGTATATTTCTCACATCACTGTTAATTCATCACCTTCTTTATTCCAAGCGCTAACTGTGAGAGGGCAGAAAGGCTGTCAGTGAGTCTGAATTTCTCAGATTTTTTTGTCATGGTCCCCTAGAGATACAAATTGTTAATGATTAATGAAAACAATGTTGAAGGAATGTGTCGTCTCGAAACTTGATGGTAAGCGTAATCATGCAAATAGTCCCTTGTAGTGTCAGCCACTGAAGCTCAATGAACGTACGTGTGACAATTTCACACTTACTAAACCCACCCGTGAACAAAGGCGCCGGTATTTTCTGTAGCTTCTGTTCTGCGATGAATCTTTTTGTATTTACCTTTTTGAAACTGAGTCAATGAAACGCCAGGAAATCACATTGTTAGAGATAAGAAGCTGTGCACGGCTAACGAAGTATGCCAGATACAATTAGGTGGCTGGATGAAGAGACGATTTCATTGGGAGGCATAGTGTAGCTATAGGGGGCCTGTAAACTTCCTGGCTGATAGAAACTGTGTGCCGGACTGGGTCTTCGAACGTTGGACTTCGTCTTTTTGTGACTGAGTTATCGAAGCAAGACTCTTGACCCGCCCTCGCAACTGCACTTCCGACTGTAGCCCATCTCCTACCTTCCAAACTTCAGTTGTTCTCCTGCAATCTTGTAAGACCACACGATATATACTACTGTGAGGTGTATTATAAATCTGAGAGAGGATGAAAATAAATAACTGGACGAGGATTGGTTAACGGATGGATAGAAGTGCAATGGAAGCAGGAGAGTATGACACTGAATAACTGCTATAAGGGACAGAATTTGGACCAAAGGAACGTTCGTAAATTAGGTGGTGGTGGTTGTTGTTGTTGTTGTTGTTGTTGTTGTTGTTGTTGTTGTTGTTGTTGTTTCAAAAACACCCAGTGCCCGGACAGAAAACATTCCCGTCCCGGCTGGGAATCGAACCCGAGATGCAGAGGCAGCAACACTAACACTAGACCACGTCTGTAGCCTGAGTCACCTGACATATATCAAGCTGTTTATCCCACAAGAAAAGGTGACAGATAAAACTGGCGTAAATGATACGGGCTTAAGATTTCATTTCATTCGACACCTTTTAAGAGGAACTTATATTGGACGGAACAATCTTGTACTGTACCAAACTGATTTTTACACAGAACCGCTCTTACAAAACGTGGAATCTTTGAACCAAATGCAATTACTGTGAACAAGTTTGTGATGAGTTTGTCTCGATACATTCACTAATCCTTTTAATGGAGCCCTGATCATGCAATAATACAACCGCGAGCTGTGCTGCGTGCAATGCGGTGCAGGGGTCCGCACTCAGTCTTTAGTTTCCAGTCATTCACTGACCAGCACCATCGATCCTGACAGCACATAGTGTCGCTTAGCAATGGCGACAGAAACGAGTGGCTTTTGAGGAGTTTCTGCACTTTTGTTACCCACTCCTTTTAAACCTTGCAATAGCAACGTACTTTAGAGTATATTACTGGGAGGGGGTGAGGTGTACGTTATGCCTGTCTTAAAAAATTAAAAAATTAATTATGCTTGACTTAACTACAGACTTTTTAAAAAGTACAGAATCGTTAACTATGATTGGCTTTCACTCACAGCATATCTTTGAGAGATACTGATGTTTGAGTAAGATCCTTAACAGAAAATATTGAATGACGTACATTGCAAAAAATCAACTGCTAGTGAGACTTAAGTTTGTGGATTAAGCGAAACTGAAATTTTTTAAAAATGTATAGAAATTGGTAAAACACATCGTTAAGCACAAATATTTTTTTCGAAACTTTAAAATTAATAGTATCGGACTAGATTACAGTATTTTCAAAAGATGGAAGCAAAGTACCTCCTCTCCCCCTCTCCCCTCCCAACCCCTTAAGTATTGCGAGTGTTTATTCCTGACAATCATCTTTAGAGCTAGGTTGCTGATAGCACTTTCGAACTCTTATTTTATACAGTTTTTTACGATTTCCCTCTACAATGCTCGACGTCGTGTCTTCAAAAAAGTGCTACCTCTTTAGTTGATCCCTTGTGTACAATATTATTTTTCAAAGAAATTAGTTAATAATGTAACAGGTAGTTCATTCACTTTCACTACCAATCACTGCACATACTACACACACAGTAATTAATGATATAACACTGCGTACCCCGTCAGCTTAAATCAGGACCATAGCGACAAGGTTTGTCTTTGATTCTGTATAACGGAACGTCCCATTTATTTGTCTAAAAGTACTCGGCACGCTCGATAATGAATGAGATGCTGAGCTCTGAAAGAAGATAAATTATATACTTCATAAAGATGATTTACCAGAATAAAATTTTTGACTCATTATGAGAAATATTGTTTTATTTCTCATCAGACACAGACACTTACTACCAAACACCTACTAAGTAATCCTTCGCCGTAGAAATTTTATTGTTAAACAAATATTTAAGTGCCTTTTCAGATACGTTCACTTTGGTAATCTCTTTAAGGTCCTTGTGCAATACATTATACAGTTTTATTCCTTGGTAGAAAATGCTGTTTGGAGTCTTACGTTCGCTTCTTCAAAAACATAAGTTCCGTCCAGATCTTAATCTATGGTGCAGACTCAGCCATCACTTTCCTCACTGGTTTTCCCCAACAAACCACGAATTCCTTCTTGCACCAAATTCTTGATCGTAGGGTAGCACTTACACCCTACATCTTGGCTTGCCCTACAGTTCCTACCTTCTACGGCTCCCACTACTAATATGTCTTAACACATACTATCAATGTACCCCCTCTTCTTGTTCATATATTCGTTGTTCGCCTACTATGCCGAGAACCACCTAACTCCTTACCTTCTCAAACTAATTTTTAACACCCTTCTACAGAACCACATCTCAAACGCTTCGATTCTCTTCTTTTTCAGTTGCAGTAATTGTCAGTCAGGGTGCGATTTGTGCTTTTACCAGTGGGGGAGATGTCTTAGGGGGTTATTAGAATTATATATGTTACTAGCTTGGACCGTGGCGTTACACATGGTTAAACAGCTATTTATAAATAGATGTTAATGCCGAAACTAACTATTCACGCGTATCCACTATCAGAAAAGCGATCCCTTGGTATATCTTTATAAGTACAATATAGGTAAAGCTTATTTACAAAATCATCTACACACAGGTATACGAGGGGAATTCAAAACATAGAGGCACATTTGTGAAAAGCTATACTTCTTCTGATGATAGAAAACTGAAACATATTAATAGTAAGACTTGTTAAAGACTTTCAGTGTTCGGCTCCACAAATTTAAATTATATGTAAAGATTTACTCCAGTGTGTGGGAAATAAACATCCTAGGTTGGGACGGATAAACTAAAACCAGAGGAGGGGATGGTCTGATGCAGAGGGGGGGAAATACCCCCCCCCCCCATCCCCCCTGCAAATCGTACACTGTTGTCAGTATTAATTCTGATGAGGATAAGTGTTGGGCATGTACTTGCGTTATGTAGTGTAAATGCCCAGTATTCTGGACAGGTATTTGCAATGGCTCGATTACTTCTATTGGTTTCTATTCTTACTTCTTTTCTGTATTTTGGAAACTGTTCATTCTTTCCATTTGTGCCCTAGTAAAGAATTAACCTGGTTAGAAATAAGGGTACATATGAACACACTCAGCTGACAAGTCATGGGATATCTCCTACTATCGTGTCGGATCTCTCTATTATCTCTCTATTATATCTCTATTATATCATATATATATCGCGTAGTGCAGCAATTCCACGAGGCATGGCCAAGTTGTTGGACGCCCCTTGCAGAACTATTAATTCATGGTGCCCTAGGGCCGTCCATCATTGCGCAAGTGTTGCAGGTAAAAGATTTCACGTCCTGTAAATATAGTGTAGGTTGCCTATCTTACGTTCGAATTGGCCAGAAAGTTCATCAACCAATCGCGAAGAATTGTGGCTTGATGACATGGCACATCTGTAAAAAGTGCCATGAATGGCCACAAATAGTCTTAAAGTAGGTAAACATAACCGTTTCTAGTCAATGATAAGTTCAGTTGGACCAGAGGATAGACACCATTCCATGTAAACATAGCCCACACCAGTTTACACAGTGCGTCGTTACCTTGGATCCATGGCTTCGTAGGGTCTCTGAACCACATTCGAACCCTATCATCAGCTCTTACCAACTGAAGTCGGGACTCGTCTGACCAGGCCACCGTTTTCCAGTTCAGGGTTCAAACGAGTCACGAGCCCCGAGAGGAGCTGCAGACAATGTCGTGTTGTTAGAAGGGTACTAGGGTCGATCGCCTGCTCCCATAGCCCATTAACGCCAAATTTCCCACCCTCTCGTAACTGATACGTTCCTCGTACGTACGACATTGATTTCACGTAGTGCTGCTTGTTTATTAGCACAGACAATTCTACGTAAACGGTACTGCTCTCAGTCGTTAAGTGAAGGCCGTCAGCCACGGCGTTGCCCTTGGCGCCAGGTAATGTCTAAAATTCGGTATTCTCGGCATACTCCCGACACTGTGGATCTCGGACTATTGAATTCCCCTAATGATTTACGAAATTTAACGTCCAGTGGGTTTAGCTCAAAGTACTGTTTGGTGTTCAAAGTCAGTTTCCGTCGTACAGCTATAATCACTTCGGAACCCTTTTCACATGAATCACCTGAGTAAAAACTACAGCTCTGCTAATTCACTGCCATTTTATACCTTGTGTACGCGATGATACACCAACTGTATACCTCCATATAGCTATCCTATGACTTCTGCCACCTTATTGTAATACATAATATTCGTCACGAGCTGTGTGTCTAGGACATAATGTTAAGGCTCGTTGATTGAGAGCCCCTGGGAAACGCCATTCATAATCACACCATCATCATTGTTATCTAAAATGTGTAGTGCAGTGAAGACTAAACTGTCTGTACAAATATTCCATGTAAGCTGTGTTTGGCACCTGATTGACATTGCTGTTCTCCTTACAGGGTGAAGAGTTCGATGCGGCACCTTCCGGTAGATCTGCTCCGCTGGAACGTGAGCCAAGCCCTGAGAGGAATGGAGAGGTCTCATCAACGACGACGTCAGCGCCACCTCAGCAGCAGAGGGCTGAAAGCCAACAACACATGCTAGCTACTTCGCCGTCCTGGTTAGCGGCCCGGAATCGGTCACTTCCAGCCCAGCATCGCTCATATGCTGATTGGTCGCTTTCACCTGCAGACCAGAATAGCTCATATGCTGATTGGTCGCCCTCAACTGTGGCTCGGTATCGCTCATATGCTGATTGGTCGTACTCAACTGCGGCTCGGTATCGCTCATATGCTGATTGGTCGTACTCAACTGCGGCTCGGTATCGCTCATACGCTGATTGGTCGTACTCAACTGCGGCTCGGTATCGCTCATACGCTGATTGGTCGTCCTCAACTGCGACTCGGTATCGCTCATACGCTGATTGGTCGTCCTCAACTGCGGCTCGCTACCGATCGTACACTGATTGGTCACCCTCAACTGCAGATCAGTATCACTCATATGCTGATTGGTCGCCCTCCCCAAGGCGCAGGATGGGACGAGATGCAGGACGCACTTACTTCCAGCTAGTAAGTTGTCACAACCGTCTCTGTTGCTTTTCTACTGTGCGTAGTGACTTTGGTATTCGACAATTTTTAGGTGCTACGAGTACATGAAACTAGTTCACACAGCCACCTAAAGGGAACGTTTTGGAGAGATAAGTTAAATACTGTTTGTCTTCAGAAAATGTTTCATTAGAAGATCCAGATAACTTTAAGCAAATCAGAAAACCAACGAAAAGAAATCGTTCTGATCGCATAACTGTATAGTTAAGTCTAGATTATCTTAGAAACAAGAATGGTTCCTCTCCCACCGACAGTTCGTTGTAGGTCTTTGGTGAGAATAATGTAAGTTATTGCAGATGTACGTGGTTACCATATCCAGGAAGAGTTGTCAGTCAGGAACACGTCGAAGGCATGCGTTTTAAGATGTTTGGAACAAAGCTTCCCTTTGGTTGTGACCGGTATGTGCTACACAGATAGAGATCTTGTACTGTTCGGTGCCCATTTGTTGCCATATTCCTAGATTTCCAATTTAATTGCATCTTGTTTTGATTATCAAACAACATACAGCTTTTATCGACTGCATGAATCTTGGGCAAATCGTACACTAAAAGATCGATATTCTGATACCCTGTAATATGCTTCTTTGATAACAAAATATTCCCCATCAGGCTTGCGTCGATATATTCATCCAAGCAGGAATTGCTCCAACGACCTCAATTATTTGTTTGATGTATCTCAATCATCGTCTCCTACAGTTTTTATGCCATACAACTCCTTCAGTTATCGTGGAAGTTATTCCCGAAGTCGTACCATTCGTCCTGTCATCCTGTCTGATCTTCTCAGAGATTTCTACAAATTCCTTTCCTCGCAGATTCTGCGGAGAACATACTCATTCCTTACCTTAAGAGTCCACCTAAGTTTCAATATTCTTCTGTAACACCACATGCCAAATGATTAGATTCTATTTTTTCCGGTTTTTACATAATCCATGGTTAACCGTCACATTATACTGTGCTCCAAACGCACATTCTCAGAAATTGTCCTCACATTAATGCTGAAGCTTGATACTGATTCCGTTTGCTCAGGAAAGGGCTGTTTCCCAGTGCTAGAGTGCTCATCAACATGTTCTTAGTGCATCCAACACATTACTTTGTTTCCTTTGAGATGCCAGTTTTGTTAAGTTCATTACCAATCTCACATCTACTCATTACTTGCATCCTTCGCTTAGCTCTAAATTCATATTGCATGCTGTTCAGAGTATTCCATTCAACTGCTCTTGAAATTATTCATTTTCACTGAGAATACTAACGTTACCCGAATCTCGTCACTGACTAGCTTTTATTTATTTATTAATTTATTTATTTATTGCTTACTCTGGCCAGTTTAAGGTCTTAAGGGTCTCTTACATCTGACTAGGAACAACATGTGTAAAAGAAAATAAATTACAAAACTATTTTTTTAATAATAATAATAATAATAATAATAATAATAATAATAATAATAATAATAATAATAATAAGCATTAATAAAAACTATTTTCCGCTCTAAAACACACACAATGTACAATTTTACGACATATCCACAAGGCAAAAACAGAAATGAATGAGGCTCCCTCAGCCTTTAACTCTCACTTAGTAATGTTAAAAAATAAATGTGGCAATTTACCACACTAACACACCAAAGAGAAAAATTTCACACATCACTATTCAAAGAGAACGAACACTTTAAAGCATTTATTTCTCATAATTGCGCGTGGGCCCAAAAGGAGACATAAAATTAAAATAAAATTCTTTCGTAAATAAATAAGACGTGCATAACAGTAACAAACATTAAAATCTAAACCTTGTTTATCCTACGAGTAAGCTTAAAGTAACTTGGGCATATACCAGTAACTCGGAATGCTGATTCACGCTGGGAACTAAGATCAAACTATCGCTCGAAAATCAAAACTGAACAGGGCTACGCGTGAGAAACCCTAATTAAATTTCTTTAACAAAATATAGCTCAAAGAACAAGGGTTTTATCAACTGCAGCCATATGTAACAAAAAGTGGCCACAGTTCTTGCCTCTATTCTGCTCCGTGGCGGAATAGTAAATGCTGGCGGCTCAGTATTCACAAATCAAAGTACTAGAAATAAAAGATGAACCTATTCTGAGAACGGAGACTGACACCCACGAGGGCTGTGGGGAAGGACTAATTCTTCCAATATGGTACGCACACTTTCCACGCGTACCGCTGTCTGTAACATGATGAACTGAATCTGGGTCCACGGTGATTAATCCCCGTCACCATGCAGAAAGGGAGAAAGTGTTGGTTTATGAGCGGCAGATCTTAATACAAACGCACATTCAGCTCACACTTTGAACTAATTTTGGTGGTTGTTTTTCATTGTTCTGCCTCATATTTTGTGCAGATAGTGCCACATAATTGTCGTATAACATACCATAAATTTTGTTAAATTTTATGTGAAATAGGGTTCTTCTAAATTTTATGGTTGTTCTGGGATTTTGGACAGTTTCGAATAAAATAACTCTCTTCGCATTATCTTCTCAATCTAGTAGCTCCTCCTGATTCTCGAAAATAAAAACTCTGGCATTAGGTGGAAATTCTCTCCTGTCGGTCTTTGCAGTTGCAGCAACTAAGAAGAGTTAAAATATCCAAAGGATGATGGAAACTGGTCAGTTCGATCATTTTAATTCAATGGCACAAGCATTATTCCCATCAGGTGATTGAATCTACCAAACTGATACTCCCAACCATAGCTTCCAAACATCAGCTGATAAGCACTAAGATGATACAGGTTTGTGCTACCTCCCTCGCCCATGTTAGAATATCATCGAGCCTTTTCCGTCTGTTGTCCTTGGTCTTCTAACCATATGAAATAGTTCTGTTTGCGAGCAGTGGTGTAAAATCCTAATAACCATTATTTACACTTCACATACAGTATCTGTAGAAAGATTTTGGCTGTTGCAGGAATCATATGTAGCACTAAGTCAGGCTTGTGGTTTTTTATATTATCTATTGCTGTTCTGTTATAGTCTGCAGAGTTCCATAAAAGGTCTTAACTTTTCATGATGTCACAGCCTTTGACTTTTGCATTTACCAGTTACTATCGCACTGTTTGTGTCTAGAAATAAATCTGTAACATAACTATTCGATATTTCAGGATGTGACCACGGATTCTGAAGGCTGTACATTGTTGGATTCTTTCGAAATGGAATCGGAACCGCTGCTTCATCCCACACTTTCAACATACCATGGAGGAAGAACTGCATCGGCTGCTGGTGACTCTGAACCCTTAGGCATCCATTATGATAACGAACCTCTCGACGTACAGTTAACTGCTGGAGTCAGATCCCCAATGCCACAGCAGGAACAATCGGTGCCGATTGCTGGGACTGCAAACCACTCAGAACAGCCTCCCTACCGGACACCACCTGATACGTCCCTACTTACCTTTGAGCCAACATATCCAACTGTTAATCCGTCGGTGTTCGGATTATCAACATCAAGCAGAACCACCGAGTTCGGTAGGACGTCTTTTGCTTACGGACGCCCAGGTGCTCAACACACAACTGGTGTCAGATCGGCGATGACAGTGCCAATAGCTGGCAGTGGGTGCGACTCGGCACTGTCTCCATATTGGATGTACTCCGATTCCTTACCATCTGCCTTTCATCCAACAAGTCATTCGATAAATCCGACAGGGTTTCCGTTACCAACATCAAGCACACATTTTACGGCACCATACTCATATCAATCTTCGTGTCCTCAGACCATTTCTGCAGTGGAATCTGCTAGTGCCGGACCGGTAACGACGGCGCCGGTAAGATCAGTACCTGCAGTTCAAACTGGGTGCAGTGATGCAAATAGCCTCCAGCATGGCCATCTTGATTCTTTGCCTGGCACTACTCCTATAAATCCTTCTGTTAGCACAACACCGGTGGCACCAACTACAGCAAGCACGCAGACCACAGCTCCTAAGTCTTCAGTGGAAATTTCTATGCTGTCTAACCTTTCAGACTTTCAGGCTTCTGCAGCAGCACAATGTGCCTCAAAGGTAGTTGAAAACACAGCTTCGAATGTTACACACAAAGAGCCAGTAACCTCTAAAGTAACTACGAAGGGAAACGTCTCAAGCATTGGGAAAGAAACTGCTCTAATGCGAAGCTCGCCTTTCCAAGAGTCATTTTGGAAAACTCAACGAACAGGCAGCATTGAATTAGTCCAAGACAAACAGTCAAATTTGCTGTTGAGGCAGCAGGTACCACATCCATCAACTGTAACGAATGTAAACAGTTTCATAACACAACCAGGTAAGGTGCAGCCAGTTGATCTCTCAGGGGGTTCCACAGGCAGCCAGCCACCTCATGGTCCAGTACAGCTACAGCTACAGCTACCTCAGTCTTCTGCTTCATCACATGCCATCCAAAGGCAGATGCCACATTCTGGAAATCATCGCATGCCTGCTCCACAAGTCATCACACCCAGACCCACACTAGGTTTCTCTGAAAGATCAATGATGTTACCGCAACTTGCCTCAACACATGGAATTCCAAACTATATTCCTTCTCCTGTCCTTCCTCCACCTGGGTTTGCGAGCACACCATGGGTATCTGTGGCTAACAACGATCGAAGACAATCTCCTGTAACCGTAACACAACCTTACAGTGCTAATCCTGGTGTAATACTAAAGGTGTCAATAATACCCACTGCTGCCACAAGGTGTAACAGCCAGCGTGAAGTGCCAACTGCGATATCACCTTCCACAGTTTCAGCGGATCCTCAGTGTGTGTCACCAACACCAGATCCTACCGTCACAGACTGCGGTTCAGACACAGGGGCTCAGCAAGAAGAATGACAGTTTAGACCCTCAGCGATATCTTGTGGGAGTGACAGACAATATTCACGAGACACACAGTCTCGAAGTGACACCATCCAGTGAAACGCCCAACCTTCATGTTGTTGCTTGTTCATTTCTCTATCACTGGAAAGAGCGTCAGTAATCTGCGGTAGCATAAGATATTTCAACTGGACGAATTCGTAGCTAGCCAACTATATGATGTGGTCACTATTTCCACAGAAGATAAACATTTACATTTGTTGCCACCACCCAGTGTAGAGGTGGTGTCAATTACATACAGCACCAGCAGCAGCAGCAGCAGCAGCATCATCATCAGAGCTCGCCAAAAGCATCATATGATAGCAGCATGGATAACCGCCACTGATTGCTGCCAGATGTATAGACTCCAGAAGTACTGGTAAGTTTCATCAACTTAAAGGTTCACGTTATTCCTTTTGAATTCTTAAATCTAATAATTACCGACATTGACAGATTAGTTTCTCTTGACTGTTACCACAAATGACTTAATTCCTTAGGCCCCTATGAGGGGATAGGGCATCCAGGAGAACTCACCATCCGTCTCTTTGGCCATTTGCCTCAATTTTACCCAGGTCTTGCCAACTCTTTTTGCTTACCTTTCCACTGTCTTCTTCCATGTGCCCCTTGGTCTTCCTCTATTCCTTGATCCCTGGGGATTCCCTTCCAATGCTTTTTCTCGATGGCTCCATTTGGTTTTCTCAAGGTGTGCCCCAACCAGTTCCACTTTCTCTCTCGTATCTGGTCTTCTATAGGTGTCTGGTTTGTTATTCCCCAGAGCTCCTCATTACATGTTTTATTTCTGGCCACCAGATATTCATGATGCGTTGAAGACATCTATTTATGAAGCTTTGTAACTGGGATGTTATCTTTTTATCCATTTTCCAGCTTTCACTGGCGTACAGAAGGACAGCCTTCACATTTGTATTAAAAATGCGGATTTTTGTTTTGTACGTGATATTTCTATTTTTCCATATTGGATACAGTTGTAAGAAGGCAGCATTTGCCTTTTTAATGCGGTTTTTCACGTTATCTCCAGCTCCACCATCTTCCGCCACTATACTATCAAGATACAGGAATGAGGTGACAGTCTCTACCCGCTGTTCACCTATTAACAGTGGCTCCTCGATGTTCCCTGAATTTACTCTCATTTCCTTTGTTTTGCTAGCATTTATCTTGAGGCCAGCAGTCTCTGCTTCTTCCTTCAGCAAGTTTAATTTAGCTTGCATATCAGTCAGCCTTGGACCTAATAAAACTATGTCTGCAAAATCCAAATCCTCCAGACGTTCGTGGATCCCTCACTGGATTCCTCGTCTCCTGCCTGCTGTGACTCTTCTCATAAGAGACTAGAACGAGTAGAAAAAGTGTTGGTGACAAATTGCAACCCTGCCGGACTCCTGTTGTTACTTTCATGGGCTCTGTCATATTTCCCTTGCAGAGTACGCAGCATTTGTAGCCATCATATAGATCTTTTATGATGTTTAAGATCTTCTGTGGTATGCCATACTTTCGCGACACCTGCCAGAGCACTTTGTTTCACGGAATCGAAGGCCTTTTGAAAATCAATGAATGCCAGGTACATGGTTGCTTGGAATTCTTTGCTGTGCTCTAAAATGACCCTAAGAGTGTTAATAAGATCACCACAACTGCGTTGTGCCCTAAAACCGGCCCGTTCTTTACGCAATCGCTTTTCAAGGGATTCTTTAATTATGTTCAAAATAATTCTGTTACCGTAAATAATGTACATGAATTGGACAAAATACGCGTGAATGGACAAAATACGGAAACAATGAGAAAAATGAAGATATTAGGCAATACGGCAGGTTGCGCTGTTGTATTTGACCACAAACGACAACCTTACAGTACCCTCAATACGTCGCAAGTATCAGTCGTGGACAAAACCGTGTTCTGTGTAGTTGCCGTTGTGTTAAAGCGTAACTAAATGAATTCGAACATGGACTATTCATTGGTGCTAGTATGGGAGCTGCTTCTGTAACAAAGATAGCAGAGTGTTTCATGTTTTAAGAGGCATTTTATCGAAGACTTATACTGCATACAGGTGAAGAGGGAAATCAGTCCGCTAAGACCTAACGCAGACAAAAAAGGGTGTTGAATGATCATGTTGGATGGTCATTGAAGAAGATAGTGACGAAAAATAAGGGAAAGACAGCTGCAAGTCACTGTATAACTGAACGTCTCACCCATGAAATCTGTCCAGTACAAAACGCGGATGGAGCTCCATAAGCAGGAATATGCAGGGTGAAGTGGATTTCCGAAACCTTTTTTTAGTGAAACAAATGCCCATAACTTGGGCATCACTTCGTCCCTTTACTTTACCGAAGCATCCCCCAGCTGGGACCAGAGTGTCTTGCAGAAGTGTGTGATTCTCTGGAATCTCAACTGATCTTCTCCATGGTCAGCTTTACTAGGTTTCCATTCTCCTCCAAAAACGTCGTGCAAACAATAGAACAAAAAACTAAATTTTCGTTCTGCTGATTAACAGAAGTTGCTGACACAAGCTATTACAGCATGCAGGAAGTTCGTATACTTCGAGCAAGGTTTATCAGCACTACTTACTAAGCTGATAGATCGATAGTATTCACACCTTCATGACCTACCTTCCTTGGAATTATTACGTTCTTCAAGACGTCTGAGGGTATTTCGTCTCTCACACACGGTGAATCACGTAAAACTCGTACCGCAAATATTGCGAAAACTGATGTGCACTTTTCACAGAATGGATTGGTAGTCAGGGACTCGTATTATTAGCCAAAAAACAGATTGTAATAACTCTTAGTATATTTTTTTTATGTACAAGCATACTTTACATGGGACAATGCCTATTGCCACTATTGAGCCTCTTTCCAATGACGCCATTGATGCGGTGGTTCACCCTGTCAACCGCCATCGTTACTGCCACAGAATCTGCCATTCCCTGTTTTTCTGGGTCCCCTCGGTGGAGGACTTTGCCTTGGTGGTCGCCTGAGATCGCTGAGGCGATTAAAGATCGCCGGTGGGTCCTCCAGCCTCACAAGCAGCATCCCTCATTACAACACCTCATCGCCTTTAAACGGCTCCGTGCGCGGGCCCACCGCATCATTCGCCAACACAAGCAGGAGTGCTGGGAAAGGTATGTCTCCACCATTGGCCTCCATATCTCTCCATCGCAGGTTTGGGCCAGGATTAGGCGCCTCTATGGCTATCGGACACCCGTCAGCGTCCCTGCGCTCTCACTGAACGGAGCAGTTTGTACCGACTCCAACATAATTGCAAACCGCTTAGCAGAGCATTTTGCTCTGAGTTCTGCTTCTGAAAATTACCCACTGGCCTTCCGCTCCCTGAAAGAGCGGTTGGAACGTTGGAGCCTTTCATTTCACACGCGTCGTCCTGAATCCTACAATGTTCCGTTCAGTGAGTAGGAATTCCTAAGTGTCTAGCCGCTTCCCCTGATACTGCTCCCAGGCCAGATCGCATCCACTGTCAGATGCTCAAAGACCTCTCGGCGGACTGCCAGCGACGTCTCCTCGACCTTTACAACCGTATCTGGGTCGAGGATGAGCTCCCATCACAATGACGGGAAAGCATCGTAATCCCCGTTTTGAAACCTGCCAAGAACCCACTGGAGGTGGACAGCTACCGCCCCATTAGCCTCACCAACGTTCTTGGCAAGTTGCCCGAACGCATGATGACCCGGCGGTTGAGTTGGGTACTAGAGTCTCGGGGCCTTCTGCCTCCGTCTCAGGGTGGGTTCCGTAAAGGCCGCTCCACCGCCGATTATCTGGTGAGCCTGGAGTCTGCCATCTGTATGGCCTTTGCCCGCCGTCAGCACCTCGTCGCTGTTTTTTTTGACATGCGGAAGGCACACGATACGACATAGTGACATCACATCCTCTCTGCGCTTCATGGTTGGGGTCTTCGGGGTCCCCTGCTGATTTTCATACGAAATATTCTGTCGCATCGTACCTTCCGCGTGCAAGTTGCGGCCTCCCATAGTCCCCCCCCCCCCCCCACCCCCCCGCGTTCAGGAGAATGGGGTACCGCAGGGATCTGTCTTAAATGTCTGCCTGTTTTTAATTGCAATTAATGTGCTCGCTTTGGCGGTGGGAACGTCTGTCTCATCTTCCTTGTATGCTGACCACTTCTGTCTCTACTACAGCTTCATTGGCATTGTAGCTGCTGAACGTCAGCTGCAGGGTGCTATCCGCATTGGGCTGTAGCGCGTGGCTTCCAATTTTCGGCTGCCAAGACCTGCGTTATGCATTTCTGTCGGCGACGCTCGGTTCACCCTGAGCCACAGCTTTATCTTTACGGAAAACCTCTTGCTGTGGTGGAGACACACTGGTTTTTGGGTGTGGTTTTTTATGCCCTGTTGACTTGGCTCCCTCATATTCGACAGCTTAAACTTGTGTGTTGGCTGCATCTTAATGCTCTGCGTTGCTGGAGCCACACCAGCTGGGGTGCCGACTGATCTACTATCTTACGGCTCTACCGGGCGTTAATCCAGTCCCATCTGGATTATGGGAGCCTGGCTTGTGGTTCAGCAGCCCCTTCTGCTCTGCGGGTGCTGGACCCTATCATTCACAGCGGGATCCGACTTGTCACTGGAACTTTCCGGACTAGCCCTGTGAACAGCATTCTTGTGGAGGCAGGTATCCCTCCACTGCGGTTCCGGTGCCAACGTTTACTGGCCGCTTATGCTGCACACGTTTGTAGCTTGCCTGGGCATCCCAATTATCATCTCCTGTTCCCTGTCAGTCATCCATCTCCCAGAATGTCGGCCCCGGTCGGGTTGTAAGATAGCAGTTCGCATCAGAGAGCTTCTCTCCAGGCTTGGGGTTTTCCTTCATCCACCTCTTTTCCGGGCCCCTGTGCTTACACCCCTGTGGTGTGTGCCCCGCCCATGCCTTCGGCTCGATTTGGCACAGAACCTCAAGGACTCGGTCCCGCCAGAGACCTTCGGCCGCCGCTGCCGCCGCCGCTTTCTTTCCAATCTTGCCACGTATCAGGGCTCTGGCGTTGTCTACACTGACGGTTCGATTGGTTGTGTCGGTTATGAGCTCAGTCTAAGGGACCATTACGAACAACACTCATTGCCGGCTGGCTGCAGCGTTTTCACTGCTGAGCTGTTCGCCATCTCTTGTGCCCTATAGTGTTTCCGCTCCTGCTCAGGTGAGTCCTTCGTTATCTGTAGCGACTCCTTGAGTGCTTTATGAGCTGTCGACCAGTGCTTCCCTCGCTCTCGTCTGGTGATGGCTATCCATGAGTCCCTCCATACTCTTGCACGTTGCGGCCGCTCTGTGATCTTTGTGTGGACCCCTGGTCATGTCGGCATCCCAGGCAATGAACATGTTGACATGCTGGCCAGACAGGCTGTCGGTGCACCAGCTTTATCGATTGGGCTTTTGGAGAGTGACTTCAGGGCAGTTTTGCGGCAGAATGTACTTCGACCTGGGGTGAAGAATGGCACACCCTGCCTTCACCAAACTAACTTCGGGCCATAAAGGAGACTACCGGTGCGTGGTGCTCCTCCTTGCGGGTCTCTCGCAAGGAGTCTGTTGCCCTCTGCCGCCTGCGCATTAGGCACGCACGGATGCCACATAGCCACTTAATGCGCCGTGAGGACCCGCCTCTACGTCGCTGCAGATCCACTTTGACGGTGGTCCACATTTTGTTGGCCTGTCCCCTTTTAGCTGTGCTCAGGCAGACGTTTGCGCTGCCTGACCTTTCAACAGATGACACTGCCATGGCAGGCTCAGTTTTGCGTTTTATTGGGGCAGGGGGCTTTTACCACTTAATCTGAGTGTTTGTCATTTTTTTTGTTTTTTTGTTTTGAGTCTGGCCTTTGGTCTAAGATTTTAGACTGCGTTATTTTTTTTAGTGCGTTTCTAGGTGGTTGGCTTTTCCTTTTTTCTCTCTTTGGTTGGCCAACCACTGTAATTCCTTTTGTCTGGTCTCTGTCTGTCTGTCTGTCTGTCTGTCTGTCTGTCTGTCTGTCTGTCTGTCTTGTCCTGTGTCATCTGTTGTCTCCATTGTTCGTTTTTATTCTGTGTGGGTGTTTGAAGTTTTGGTAAAAGGGACCGATGACTGTAGCAGTCTGGTCCAACCAATGCCTATTGACATTAACAAACTAAAAATAGTGTAAATTAGAATGTCAATGGAGTTTGTTGCAGTATTTAAGTGTGCGTCATTTATGAGATAACATTTTGAAAAGTTTTCATACTAAGCTCTTGTACATCACCTGTGCTAGCACACAATAAAGAACACCACAAGTGAATACATTAGTTATGTCGATCCCAACTAGTAATGAGACAACTGACCATCACAGGTGGTGTTCAAATGATCACCAACAGTGGTAATACATGCTTCTGGTGTGGTATGGAATGACTGTTGCAAATGTGCTAGCATTTCAGCGAAGATGTCCAAGCAGGCTGCATATCATCAGGTGTAGTTATGTCTTTGCAGACAGTGTCTCTCAGCATTTCCCACCAAAAAATCTATAGGTGTCAAATCCTGGGAACAGGCCAACCGAGTTAAGTCCTCTATGTCCAATCCAACGATTGTAAACAGTTCATGAAGACATGCTGTAGTTCTTCATGCACTACGCACTAGACAGCCATCATGTTGGTACCGCAGTTTTCTCCTAGTAGGCAGTTGAATGTCTTCTAGCATCCATGGCAGATTGTCTGTTAGGAGGCTCTGGTACTTACGCATGTTCAGTGTCCCATCTATGAAACACAGATCCATGAAATAATGGTTCACTATCACACACCACTTGTTTACACTCCATGGATGCTGATATTCCACTAGACAAAGCCAACAGGTATCAACAGACCAATAGTGCATGTTATGGTGGTTTACCTGGCAATGATTGGTAAATGTGACTTCGTCACTAAACAAGATACATTTGGAGTACCCTGCCTTAATGCTTATGTACGGAAGTTGTCATGATTCTCATAATTGTTTCTGCGCCACTCATGAGAGAGAGAGAGAGAGAGAGAGAGAGAGAGAGAGAGAGAGAGAGAGAGAGAGAGAGAGAGAGAGAGAGAGATGTGATAGGGATGGAACCTTTATCGTGCAGAATGTGTAGGACACTTGCATATCTCGTCACTTCCCCATGCAACTGCACTGGACCTAATAGTAGTTAGGAAGAAGCGACCAGCTTATCATGCCCTTGCTATAGTTCATCATAACATAATAATCTGTGCAGGTTATCAGGTAATAGAAAAAATCAGTACAGATGCAGCTCAAAGTGCTGTCCCACATTGAGGATTGTTTACTGAGCAAAAAAAGTTTCAGGACCACTGAATCAGAACATCAAAACCAATAAAAAGGACTTACAGTATTTGTATGGTGCAGAAAATAAAAATTGATTCCAAATAATGAAGTGTAAAATCATCTACAGGTGTACTGAAAGGTAAACTGCAGTAACATGATAAATCACATGAATCTAAAAGGCTGTCAATTCAACTAAGTACATAGGAACTACAATTATGAAGAACTTAGATTATAACAGTCACATAGATATTGTTGTGGGAAAAGCATAAGAAAGTTGGTGTTATTGGAAAAATGCTTAGAAGATGCAAAGGGGCTATTAAAACATAAAGTAGAGTGCCTACACTACACTTACCCATTTTCTGCTGCTGTGTGGTATGGGATCCTTACCACATAGGATGGACAGAGGACAAAGTCCAAAGAAGGGCAGCTTGTTTTGTATTATCATGAAGTAGGGGAGAGTTTATGGGTATGGAAATGGAGCTGGGGAGGGGGGTGGGGGCGGGCGCAGAACGGAGTGTGGCGCATGGCGTGATTATCTAAATAAAGGCATTTTTTGTTGCTGCAAGATGCTTCCTTGCTATACCTCTTTGGAATGAGATAATATTTTATTGACACCAAAGTAAGTAGGAATAAATTATATCCATAATAAAATAAGAGAAATCAGGGATCATATGGAAAGTGTTCATTTTTCCAACATGCCATTAGATTGTGGAAGAATAGAGAAATAGTGTGAAAGTGGCTCAATAAACAAAGTGCCAGGTATTTAAGTGTAAATTTGAGTGGTCATGTAGATGTAGAAGCACTTAAACTACAAGGTGATCAGCATGCTGAAGGAATGAACATGAGTGGACTAGTGTACATGGAAGTCGGAGGGTGCTGCTTATCCAGCCACATAATGTGGAGGTTACATAGAATTCCAGATGTGGGTCTTCATGCTCCTGCTGAATCAAGTGGTCCAAGAATGAAATTAATCCTAACATAATAGTTAAAAGTATTGATAATACAGAAGTGAGTTTTGGGAAGTGTTCTCATTTACCACCAAAGCATCCAGATGAAATACTTAGGTGGTATAAACTGAAGATACTACAAAACACAACCAATTGGAAGAGGACATAGTTCAAAGAAGCTGTGATCTGACAGGGAAAGAAATTATGGGACTGTGGTATCCGGTTATGTGGATACAACAGAAGAGCACCACAAGATTTTCATTAAGTGGCAATGTGCAATGATAAATGGCACATTGGGACAAGAGGTTTCAGGATAAAACAGGTCACAGTGTAATTAAACTCCTGACATTATGTACCAATTCATTGAGTGCTTCAGAAAATAGCTTGATTTCTACTCTCTAAGATCATAGACCTTGCAGCCTGGTCTGTAAGTTGTTTCCTTGTATTACTGAGGCTGCTGGAACTGTGTTTGGCAGCTAAGTTGTTTGACTCTTGGTAGTCTAGAAGAGTGACTGCACAAGATGTCACTCTGATTCTAATAACTGATTGTTAAAATATGGGTAGCGGGTTGCACTAAGTGACACAGACAAATTTAATATTTTGCATGATCAACAGAATTTGGTAATAAATCTTGGTTTATTGCACAGAGTGCATGTGTATAAAACTGAATTGTACTCACCATTGTCAGAGTTTCTCTTGGGCCTCATCAGACTTGAGCAGACTGTTTGTTCTGGCATAACATCAAACAATAGTATGTCAGTGTGGAATGTAACCACAGAGAAGGCTGTAAGAAGAAGTTAGTCAATAGTATGCTGACTAGGACCGAAGTACAACAGGAGCGGCCTCCATTGGAAGAGAATATAAGTGGCACTAAAGCTAGCCTTGAGTGCACTAGAAGAGAGGCAATAGAAGACAAGCAATCATCCTAACTGTTCAGCTGAGACTTGTCCTTCATATTAATTACTTGGATGTGAATTGTATATAGCAAAGGACACTGACTATTTGCATGTCACCAGTTGCTTGTGAGATGTCATTGCAAAAATGCAAGTTAAGTATTGTCAATTCAACTACTTCAGTAAACTCCATTAATGATTTGCTTGTATGTTGTCCACCTATCCAAGAAAGCAGCTTCCTATGTGCTCAATATTACATGAGTGGGCAGGATCCCTCACTGCTGCTATGCAAAATCTATGAGGGAAAAGCTATATGCTTGTAGTTTCTACCTATGTTCAGGAAAGTCAGTCTTTCTATTAATTTTTCCTAAGTGAATGATATTTCCCCTTTTCTCATACCTTATTCAAATATCTGCAGTTTGCCAAGCCCATCTGTAGACACTCAAATTTTCAGGTTTGTTGTTAATAGCAGGTATTGTCATTCTCTGAATGGGCACTTTTTCATTGCTGGAATGTTTTTACTGCCAGCTGGAGGGTAAAATAATTGAGGTGAGCTAACACTCAGGAATGCAACTGGAAAACATCCTGCATTAAAAGGAACTTGCAAGTTTTTGTAGTTCCTTGCCATTTTTAGACCATAAATTCTCATAACCTTGTACCCCTTGAAAGCTTAAAAATATGGAAATACATGTAAAAAATAAACATTATTAGTGAAAATTTTCAAGATAGACACAAATTATAGCTGTAATTATTACATTAAACATTTAACATTTTGTTGTTCTTAATTATTAAATTGCAACAGCATTTCAAATTTTTAAATTTGGTCAGTAATTCCACTGAAGAGCCAAAGAAACTGGTCTTAAATCACACAGGGCCCCAGCGAGCATACAGAAGTGCTGCAATGTGATGTGGTATGGACTCAGCTAATGTATAAAGTAGTACTGGAGGGAAATGACACCATCAATCCTGCAGAGCTGACCAAAACTAAGTAACAGAAAGTGTGTGGAGATCTATTCTGAACAGCACATTACAAGGCATCCCAGATACGTTCAAGTGGAAGTGTTTAAACTCAGAAGTGTGTTACTGGAGCCACTCTATAACAATTCTGGATGTCTTATAATATAATAAAATAATGGAATAGATGATAATAAAATGTTGAAATGTGTGGCTTTCTAAAATGTATTGAATCACTGAGATTAATTTTTCAGCAGGAATGACAAGTACAATAAGCTGAGCTATGTCTGGAAATAAGTTCATATTATTTTGCAGGGCAAAGTAGTTTCTTTCTCCGCTGTAGATTTGTGCTTACCATTATTTATAATGCTACGTTTGGACACCGTGTTCACCTTTGAAGTCTAGACCGTGTTCCCATTAAGCTTATCGGATCTTCGTAATTTTCCAAAGTACACAGGTGGGCTTCAGTTCTTGTAATTATTGTACTATTTGAAATAACAACTCGCACGACCTTTCTGTTAATAAAACAATACTGTATTTTTCTAAATGGTGCACATATGAAATACATACTCCTCGCTTATTCATAGTGATCCCAAAATGGCGGTTCGCAATTACTCGCTAAAAATGGCGTGCTTCTCACTCGTTCACTAGCTGAGTGCGAATCCTTCCTTCCTCCTACTGGTACCAGAAAAAAATCCTCTGTTTCTTAACAACTGAAAGTCAAAATACATGACGGTAGGCATTGGCTCTATGATGGGCTACCGCTTCATCTTCTCTCTTTGCCCTTAAAGAAGAAGAAAACATAAAGGAAATGCAAAAGGTTTATCACAATCTGGGACACTCCATTCTCCTGCTGGAATTGCCAAAGTCTGTCAGATTGCACATCAGGCAGGATGATTACATATGTGTCACCTGTCAGTCATATCTAGACATACCTGGGGTCCCTTACCGCTCCAACTGTACATGCCCTACACCATTACAGTGTCTCCACCTACTTAAACAGTCCCCTGCTGACATGCAGGGTCTATGCAGTCATGAGGTTTTCTCCATACCTGTACACATCCTTCTCCTTGATATAATCTGAAACAAGATTCATCTGATCAGGCAACATGTTTCCAGTAATCAGGAGTCCGATGTTGGCATTGATGGGCCCAGGCAAGGCTTAAAACTTCATGTCATGCTGTCATCAAGGTTACACAAGTGGGCCCTTAGCTCTGAAAGCTCATATCAATGATGTTTCGTTGAATGGCGTGCATGATGCCGACACTTATTGTGGTCTAGTATTGAAATCTGGAGGAGGAATGCACTTCTGTCACATTGAACAATTGTCTTCAATCATTGTCAGTCCCATGCTTCCAGGATCTTTTTCTGGCTACAGCAATGTCAAATATTTGATGTTTTACCAGATTCCTGATACTCGTGATTCACTCGTGAAATGGTAATATGAGAAAATCTCCACTTCATCGCTACCTCAGAGATGCTGTAGCTCATTCACTGACTAGAACACCACATTAAAACTCACTTAAATCTTGATGACCTGCCACTGTAAAGACAGTAATGGATGTAGCAACTGTCCTGACACCTGTTGTCTTGTATAAGTATTGCCCACCACAACTCTGTATTCTGCCTGTTTACATATCTCTGTATTTTAATATTCATGTCTAGAACCGGTTTTTTGGCGCTTCAGTGAATGTGAAATATCAAAAAACAAATTTTTTGTTGCTCCTGGAAACTGTTAGAGGCAAACTGTATATGGAGTATGTAACCATTTTAGCTGTTTGTAAATAGGAGGGATGTTATTACAAGAAGGGACAGGGTAAAGGGGTGTTCACTACAATATCCAGGTAAAGCTACTGAAAAGAGTTGTGGAAGGTAACAGTAGGGGTAAACCATGACTAGGATATAGCAAACAGATTGAACAGGGTGTTTGGTGTAGCAGCTAGAGATGAAAAGATCAGTACAAGGTAGGAGTAGACAGGAGACATCAAACCAGTGGAAATAGTATAAAAAATATATATATTTCAGGAGTGGTAAAGTGTCCCACCCTTGATGTACTTTGATACCTGTGGTGATATGGCTGGTATTGGTGTTGTAGGAAAGCAACTATTCATCATAGGGATTCAAATACACAAATCCAAGAGACTAACAGTAGATGGTACAGTTGCATACATGGGGATCCAAACTTGGTACAAAATGCAAATACACTTGCAACTGGTCATTGCCCATTGCAAAGCTTGCAACCAATTCTGTAATGTAACAAATGGTTTTTGGTTTTTTTGACCATGCCATCTGCCTTCAATAGTTGAAATCAGTCACATCTTCAAGTATAAAGAAGTTTTCACCCAGAAGGATTGAAGGTGAAATGACTACATAAATCTTAGGTGACATTAAGATAATGTCATACATCATAGTGGAGAGTTTCACCAACGTAAAAAAGACAGTAAAATAAAAGAATCTTTGGCTCATACACAATAGTACGAGCAATCTTCTGCATACCATCTGAGACTGGAGGAGGAAGGGGTTAAAGTGATACTGATGTACTGTGTACCCTCCAACACACACTGCATTGTGGAGTGTGAAATATAGCTAGGAGTTTCATGAAGCATTTGCCTCTGAGAAGGTTATTTCTCTGAGTACACTGTGTATTGTGTAAAACAGAAGTTATATAGGGTGAGCATAAAATCTTTTCCTGATAAGAAAAATATTTTCTAAGGAATTAAGCTAGATACATTTGCGTGGTTTATTGCAAAAAGTAGCTTAACTCTTACAGCTTTTCTCGATACTTCATGTGCTGTGACAGCCTCTGGTTTCTCTTTCTTGTTGGAACCATGGGTAATGTGTTAACCAGGTGGTGCACTGCCAGGTATAAAATCCATTGTGGCCACCATGTTCACAAGGAATAAACTCTGTAGAAATTTTTTGTGGGGCTACATCTAGGATAAGCAGTTCAGTGGACCAGTTACTGATGTACAAACTCTAATGGAATGTGAACAACTTGCTGCAGCAGTGTCATTTGAGAAATGTTTGCAAAGAGAGGAAGAGACCTTTCACAACAGGCAGCACACCTGTATCTAGAATGGCTGCTGAGAATTATTCCGGGTTGCATGGTCATGGTCGATGGATATCTTCTATCCCTGATGTTTTGTCCAAAGCTACATTTGACATCTTCAGAGGTGCTCCTGGTTGTGCTGAGTCTTGCCTACTGCACAACCAGGAGCACCTCTGAAGATGTCCAATGTAGCTTTGGTTGAAATGTCATGGATATAAGATTTCCATGGACCACGGCTAAATAACCCCGGAGAATTCTCAGCAACTGAAACGTCCAGTTCAAAGCCTTCATTGTATGTATCTAGAATAGTTCTGCAAAAATAAATTTTAGTTATTGTTGTTTATTTAGGTTTTAACTTATTCCACCTTTTTTGATGTGTAGTGTGCCTTTGCAGGACCAGTTTCAGAACTTGCACACAACATATAGATTTGAGCAAGAGCAGTTGCATGATGCTGTTCCTTGGAAAGCATTAAGGGGGATGAACCTGCCTAAAGTTTTCATGAAGTCTACAGAAGTGGGATCGGGCAAGACAAATCATTTGGCAATTACCTTATTTTGCATGATGACAAAGGATTTTCTAACCTGCTCACATTTAAAGGTAAAATATTTTCTCTTCTTCTGGAACATTTTTTTAATGATTGCTACACAGACATTCACATTTCCTTACCTAATTAAACACTGGAGACTTTGTACAACCACAATGGGCACAGGCACATTTTACTACTGATGTGATGATATATAACTAAAAAATATGATATAAAATGGATAATTTGAGCCTAGCATCGCCCCCAAGTTTATCTGGATCAAATTTTTTGTATTTTTCCTCTGGTGTTATCTAAAATAAAATTTATATCACTCACACTAATGTACTTGAAGAATTGGAGCACCAAATCATACAGTCTTGCAAGCCTTAACAGGGTGCTTAAATGGTTTGCTAACTCACTGCAGAGATGATTGTAGTATTGCCCCTAAATGGAAGTGTGTAAGGTAGAAAACCATCAGGAGTGGTAAGAGAATATGGTAAATTACAATTCAATGTAGTGAAACAGTATTGTATTTCTTACATACTTGCGTAGGCTTCCATGGAAAGTCAGTCAACATAAAAGTTTTCTAGTTATAGTACTGCTTCATAATGTATAAAACTACTGGTGCTGGAGAAAAACTATGTTTCAGCCACAGTTGCAGTGGCCTTCCTCTGGGTCTATTGGCACATTATAGCTATGCTGTGTTCCTTATATTTTGTTGTTACCATTCACTACACATGCCATTATGCCATAACTTAAAAAAAAAAGATATTCATTTCATTGGTCACTTAAGGAAGGAGAGGGGACTTTATTTTAATAGGATAATATGGTGGAGGGAGAACATAACCTTCGTTGTCTATTGGCTCATGTGTTATGTGCCAAGATCCGTGGCCACCATTGCATGAGAAGTTGGCTGTTGTTTACCAAATGCTGGACATGGACCATGCAGTGGCAGTTACTCACCGGAAGTGCTCGTGCCTCTTGTTGACAGTGTAGTGTGTTGGGCTCTGGTTCTTGGCAGCCAAGATTGGATAAGCTTGAGTCCATCTTCTTCTATTGATGTTGTTAGAGTGTTTAAGTATTTCGATGGCCTCTCTGATATTGCATTTCGTCATAACCGGCTGCTTGGCCAACACACAGGCTTCGCTGGATTTTCTTTCTTTCCTGCAGTCTCGCTGATGATCTGCCGCTGCAGAGTTATTTTGTTGCCCTAGACAAATATAGCTCTCATGTTCTGGAATATGCAATGCTATTGGCCTGCCAGTCTTGCAGATGTATGCCTCTCCACATTCGCATTCCAACTTGTACTCACCTGCAGTGTGTAATGCATCCACCTTGCCTTGTCCTTCATGGAGCCTAGCATGTCCTGAATCCTGTGACCACTATAAAAGACAGGCTGCTCCCCAACCCAGTGAAGGTGTTTACCTATTTGGTCAGTAACTTTTTTCACCTAATGTAAGTGCACTGTAGGCTGCAGTTTGTCTATTTTTTGCTTATCTTTCTTACTTGTGTTCATTGATAAGACTGTGTGGATTGACATATGGCTGTAGCCATTAGATAGAAATGTTGTGCATAGACTTTTAAGCTCAGGTGTGTTTCAAGCATCACTTAGGTGCTGCACATGGATTGCCAAACAACGGATGGCAGAGTTCTGCACTGGGTGTTGGTAGGATTTCGTGTGTAGGGTTGCAATGTACTCTGTGCCCCAGTGTGCCCTCTGTTATCACGTATACTTCTAGATGTAGAAATGGAATTGCACCATTCTTCTTTACTTACAGCATGAACTCTATCTTCCCATGCAATTTGTTCAAATATTCATGAAACGTGAGTAGCTCCACTTAACTATGAGGTCACATAGCGAATGTGTTGTCCACATATCTGAACCAACAACATGGACATAAGGGAGTTGAACCAAGGGCCATTGCTTCAAAGTCTTCCACGAATGTCAGCTGCCAGCAGAGATAGGGGAGAACCCATTGTTATGCTGTCTGTCTGTTCGTAGTACTTTCCTTGCCATTTTAAGTACATTGAAGTCAGTCATAACTCACAGGTCGCATATGGCTGGTGGGACATGCTGCTGAAGGATGTAGATAGTTTCATCTACTGGCACAATCATAAATAGTGACTTCATGTCAAAGCTGAGCATAATGTCTGTAGGTGAAATTGATTCTCCCTTTAGGCATTCTATAAAGTCCATCGAGTTCTTCACATAAGAGTCCATCTTGCCAACTAGACGTCCTAATTTGCAGGCTAGATACTTTGCCAGAGTGCAAGTAGGCAAATTGATCTCATTCACTATTGGCCTCAAAGGATAACTTTCCTTATGTATCTTTGGAACACTGTAAATTCTAGGATGGACTGGTACTCTGGGAATAAGACCCTCCGCTGTGCCAGTGTCAATTCACAAGTCCTTAATTGAGGCCTGTCTTTTGAATTATCTTCACCTTAGGGTCCATCCTTAGTTCTTCGTATATGGGATCATTTAATAATTCTTTCATCTTGTCTTCATACTGCATGCTGTTTAAGATGACAGTAGCATTGCCTTTACTGCTTCAATGTCACAATTTAGTCATTCTTATTCAGTTCCTTTATAGCTGCTCTTTCTTCTCGGCTAAGGTTGTGTTTTGGTGGCTTGGTAAATAACAGAACTTCAACAGTTTCCCACCTAATTTTCTGAGCTTCTACTGCAGATATGTGCCAGAGTGCTGTTTGCATGGATTCAATAATTACTTCCATGGAAATTCACTCGGGTGTGACAGCAAAGTTTAGTCCTTTAGCTAGTGCTTCTGTGGCTGAGTTTCCAATAAGATGAAAGGCTAACCACTGTTTGAGATGCACCCAGATGAAGCATAGTGTTCTCTCATCTTTGCTAGCTGTTCAAATTTCTTCTTCTGGTGAATGGTGGTAGCAGCAACTGTTAGTTGTTGAAGTCAAGTTCTCTTCACACCTGCTGAATATGCTCCTTTGGAAGTGATTTGCTGGCTTGCCTGTAGATGCTTCTTGATTTGTGAGCATTGATGTTAAATCTAAACTGAAGAAATTTAGGTACAATGTCATGATCCCGATACCTCTTCAAGTAGATAACACTGTTGAGAAGTTTCCCCTTTATTCTTCCTAAATATTTCCAGTTTGTGGATGTTGCTGTGTGTTTCCTGCCCATACAGATTTCTAATATAATTCCAGCCAGTGGCTGCAGCCATAAGTCAATCCACACAGCCTTGTCAACGAGCACAAGTAAGAAAAATAAGCAAGAAATAGACAAACTGCAGCCAGCAGTGTGCTTACCTTATGTGAAAAATGTTACTGACCAAATAGGTAAACACCTTTTCCACATTGGGGTGCAGCCTATCTTCTATAGAGGTCGCAGGATCCAGGATGTGCTAGGCTCCACTAAGGACAAGGTGGATACATTACGCACTGCAGGTGTGTAAAAGTTGGAGTGCAATTGTGGAGAGGCATATGTTGGTAGGACTGGCAGGCTAATGGCAATGCGCATTCAGGAACATGAGTGCTATATTTGTCTAGGGAAACACAATAATTCTGCAGTGGCAGAACATCAGCAAGACTGTGGAAAAGAAATAAAATTCAGTGAAGCCTTTGTGTTGTCCAAGCAGCCATTATGATGAAAGAAAAAATCAGAGTGGCTATTGAAGTACTTAAACACCCTAATAACATCAATAGAGAAGATAGGCTTCAGTCTATCTCATCTTGTCTGCCAAGATCCAGAGCCCAACACACTGCACTGTCTACAAGAGGCATGAGCACTTCCGGTGAGTAACTGCCTCTGTGCAGCCAATGTCCAGCATTTGGTAAGCAGCAGCCAACTTCTCATTCAACAGTTTCCACCAAGTTATGACATAATGGCATGTGCAGTGAATGGTAACAACAAAATGTAAGGGACACTGCATAACTAGAATGCGCCAGTAGACCCAGAAGAAGGGGCCGAAGCATTGGTTTTTCTCCAGCAGCAACAGCAGTAGTCTTATACATTATGAAGTGGCACAATACCCGGAAAACTTTTATGTTGATTGTATTTCTTGTTGATGTAGGCATTTAATGAAATTTGAGCCCAGTTAGATGGCATCTCAATTTAAAAGTTAACATTTCAATACTTTAATGAACTGGGATGTTGTCTGATGATTATTTCACTTACGGCTCATAACCATGCATCTGCAGTTATTGTGGAAATCACTAGCTTGTGGACCCACAAATACTGGAATGTTTTTTCTGCTCTCAAGAGCCTTCTACAAGATTAAACTTACTCATCAATTTGCTGTATCCTATCAAAGGACTTTTCAAAGAACACACAGATGTTCCAACAAAGTTTATTAGATTTTCCTCACTTTTAACAGTTGTTGTGCTGTGCATATTATATCATAAGGTATTTCTATGCTTATGGGAATGGCTATTACTGCAAAGTATTTCTTGCATTGAATAGTACTGTATATAAATAAATTGAAGAAAAAATGATACTTGCTGTGGGAATTGCTGAAATTGAAAGGTAAATATGCCCATGCAAATCTGCTTAATGAAATTTTAAAATTAGAGCCTGATGACTACATCAGTTACTACTTTTTATTATTTTATTGCAGTCTCACATGTATTTTGTCCATAAATGTTCATGTTCTTCTTAATGTCCTTCTGCATAAAATATGGCTCAGTAAGATGAAACACCTTTACCATTTTTGGGATTTCCAGTGCTCTTTGCTTTTATTCATGCACTCTTCTGATCACAGTTTCCACAATTGAAACACTCTCACTAAACATGTGTGGTGAAAAATCACCAAAAACTGTCTAACATCTTGTCAAATCAGCTAGCAATCAATAATTCTCTAACAAGTCATACAGTTTAATGATGTAAATAAAATAGAAAGGAACTTCCACATTGGAAAAATATATTAAAAACAAATATTCCAAGACTTACCAAGCGGGAAAGTGCCGGTAGACAGGCACAATAAAATCACACACACACACACACACACACACAAAATTTCAAGCTTTCGCAACTGGCAGTTGCTTTGTCAGGAAAGAGGGAAGGAGAAGGAAAGATGAAAGGATGTGGGTTTTAAGGGAGAGGGTAAGGAGTCATTCCAATCCCGGGAGTGGAAAGACTTACCTTAGGGGGAAAAAAGGATACACACACACACACACACACACACACACACACACACACACACACACACACACACACACACACACACACACACACACACACACAAATCTATCCATCCATATATATACAGACACAAGCAGACATACTTAAAGGCAAAGAGGGGGGCAGTGATGTCAGTCGAGGTAGAAGTGCAGAGGCAAAGATGATGTTGAATGACAGGTGAGGTACGAGTGGCGGAAACTCGAAATTATCGGAGATTGAGGCCTGGTGGATAACGAGAAGACAGGATATATTGAAGGCCTCTCTTTTCGTTATCCACCAGGCCTCAATCTCCGCTAATTTCAAGTTGCCCCCTACAGTGCTTTATGCCAACTATGCCCAGCAGCTGATCATTCAGAGCATTCAATCAGCCTCTAAGTTTATGCTCCTCTTCTGGGTTTTATGTCTGCTGCACCCAGTGGCTCAGTATTCAGAGTTTACTCCACCTCACCAGTGTGTTCATCCAGTATCAGTTCCAGCACTGACCCAGACACAAGGCAGGATTTTGATGAGTTTGCTAATGAGTTAGCATTAGTCGGCATCCATTCTCACCAGTGACACTTACGGTCAATCACTTAATAAATTTAGTCAATAATCTTAACATTCAAGGCAAACTATCAGGAACCTTAGTAAGAGACACATTTTATTTGCTAGGAGTATTGGTTCTTACTTTCCACTGTTCAATTATTGTATTAACTCACAAAAGAACTCTAAAGTGTTTCTTCAGTTATTAATGATAAATATCTTGTTCTTTGCCTACTGGGGAGCCTATTATTTTCGGTATGCTCCTGTGCCAACCATATGATATGCAACATTATCTCTGTCCAGTTTGTTTCTTCTAGCCTCCTCCTCCTCCTCCTCCTCCTCCATAGTGCTGCTTCCAGTGCCACGTTAACCATTTCTGATTGTTGCAACAGATTACCATTAGCTTGTGTTGATTCTGGTTAGTGTCATCCACAGACTTCTATGTTCAACTATTATTTTTAGTACCTGCTTCATGTAATTTTTAACATTCGTCATTAGCCTCAGATTTCATACCTTCCAGTTCCTTTTAAGGAGTTTTGATCATGGAATAACTTCCATAGTACTAAAAACCAGTCAAAGGACAAACATTATAGGGGAAGAAAGAAATGAGAGTATGTCCAACAAAAATTGTGTATGTTGGGTACATATGCTACTGAGATAATGAGGTAGGCACAGAAGGGAAATTTAGATATGGGCCATGTCAAACCAGTTGGAAAGTTGGAAGACTTGTCATAAAATCGGAACTAAAAGAAATTTTGCCTTGCAGAATTAAGTATAGACTATTTTTTCTCTCTTATTAAAACTGTGAAGCCCATTTTACATATTTGCTTTCAAGAATCATTTCCTCGGAACTTCCATTTAAATAGCTGGTATTTGCCCATTTCATTGATATTGATTGGTAACTGTTACATGAGCAGTTTAATCTTCAAATTCTGTGAATTCTCTTCAGTCTGCTACACTGAACTGCACTAACAGTAACTTACCTTACAGGTTTAATGAGGAAAGAGGCTGCTTTGAAGAGTCTGATGGTATGACGGTCCATTTTCATTTTAAAAATGTGGATATATTAGTAACAATGGGTTGAATGCAGAAAGAAATGGCATGCCCACCTCTCTTCTAATGGTAAAGGTAATAGAAAATTAAGCCATATCAAAATACTGAGAAATGCTATGTACAACAATGTAGAAACTGTGTTCAAAGCTTTACTTCAGGCTTGGAATACATGCTGCATGTCATAAATTCATAAATTAAGGGAAAAAAGAAAAGTTATAAAAAGATGGAGAATTTTGGAACAGATAAATAAAGTTGCTAATGTAAAAAGGTGAATGACAGATACATTGTGGATGGTTGTAATATGAGGGTAATCCCAATAGTAAGGTCTCCTATTTTTTTATAAGTACAGAACTGTGTGGCAGTTGATCATTGTTATGTAGGGTGCTTCATGCACTGTGTGTAAACATGGACACATTGTGCTGAGATGGTCAGTCTTGGTTTGGCAGCCATCAAGAAGGGAGCTCCCATTGGATGTTAAAGCCAAGTACGAATTGAGCAGTTACTTGGTTTTTGAACGCAAAGTGCACAGTGCCAATTGAAATCCATTGATAATTGATGGAAGAGTATGGTGTGTTGTGCATGGATGTCAAAAATGTTCGTAAGGGGTGTAGAGAGTTTGCAGTTGGTCAGACCAAAATTCATGATGAACAAAGGAACGGGAGACAGTCAACTTCTAAGGAGACAGTATTGAAGGTTGAGCAAAGCATGCATGAAGATCGGTGGATCACCCTTTATGATCTATGCATGTTGGTTCCTGAGGCTTCCCCAAGCACTGCTCACATAATTTTAATGGAAACATTGAACTGCCGGAAGGTGTGTGCAAGATGGGTGCCACGCATGCTGACTGAGAACCACACGCAGCAACGAGTTGATGCTTCACATGCATTTATTCACCACCTTGCAGCTGAACAGGACAACTTTCTGGACTCAGTTGTCATGGGTAATGAAACCTGGGCATAACACTTTACACCTGAAACCAAGCAACAATCCTGCCAGTTGATAACTTTCTGAACAGCATTGTGGCGAACTGGTATGACAGGGGCATACAAAAACTGCCACAGCGTCTACAAAAATGCATCAACAGAAATGGTGATTATGTTGAAAAATAGCTAAATGTTCAAGCTGTAAACTGATCTAAACCATTGTCGAAATAAACAGGTCTATGAACGTATAAAAAAAATGAGACCTTACTTCTGGGATTACCCTCATACTATTTGTCTGTCCTGTACCACAATTAAAAAAAAAAAATCAGTGTTGGAAACATAAGATAAATTTGATTAGGGAATGTAATAAAGTTATTGATAATAAAAACACATTTATCACCTAAAGCAGTTCTGTGCTATCTTTAAGATCAAAGACAGATGCATATTACAATAAGTAAATTTCCGTCTCTTTCTGTGGATATGTAATGTAATGGTGATCTGGCTCAGTCATAGGTGAAGCATGTGGTAGACATTAATCTATTAGGAGAATACTGGGGACATGCAATCAGTACACAAAGGAGTTTCCTTCAAAATGACCAGGACCATTCCTAGATTATTGCTCAAATATGAAGGGACCAATAACAAACTGGATTAACATTGGCACAGTCAGTGGCAGCCTGAATGGTCACAGGTTTTTTATCTGTGGGAGACTAAGATGCTGAATAAATTGATCTGGTGTGAACTTAAATATAGGTATAAGCTATCCTGAGAGAGCCTACCAAAACAACTAAACACCCAGCTTTAAATGGTCACTAGGAATGTGTTACATCCCTGTGGGGATCACGAGGACAAAATTAGATGAAATAATACATGCAAGGAGGCATTCAGTCATTCTTCCAGTGCTCTGTGCATAAATGGAATGGGGCAAAAACAGTAGTAACTGATAAGGTAGGATGTGCACTTAGCAATGCACTTCTGATGTTTGCAGAATAGAGATGTGGAAGTAGAGAAACGGGATGTTTCCTGTGAAAAATCAAAATCTACTCATTTATGTTACACTTACATTACCATCCATTTGACACATCTCTATTATCTCTCTGTATGTCATCTTCATATCAATGCACCTTCTCAGTTATCACTGCATCCACACATTTTGTGTAAGTACAGCAGCCTCTGCCTGTTCACTTCTTGCTAAAATAGTGGCATGAAGGTATTTCTCTGGAAGCAATCAAGTACACGGTAACTGTGTTGCTTTTGCCTTCATAGTTCTGTCATGGTGATATGGACAGCTGATATGGCAGTAAGCACCTGATTGTATTATGTCTAGTTAAGATTATTGTTAATAATACTACTCCCAAAATAATACCAATTATGTGGTGTAACAATGCACGAGAAAAGATCTTAAAGTACTGTGGAACATAAAAACAAATGAAAAAGTAAATATTTGTGTAGAGACACCCACTCTCCTCATTTTTTTCACTTACTTGAGGTAACCATTAATGAGGGAACACACAGTTTCTCTTTGGTACACACTGCAGTTGCCTGTGAACATATATTAAGGTTGAGTGTCTTACAGTTAACATAGTTGAAATGCAGTGGATAGTTCAAAAGGCACACCATACTTAATCATCATCAGCTGCTGTCCACTTTCACGGTACAGACGTGATACCTAGCAGTGGGTTGTTTCCAGGAAAAGCAACAACACTGGTGTGGTGCCTGACGACAGCATCATACAGACCATCACTTGCAGCTTTTACTGGCTTATGAAGAAAGCTTGTTCTTCCTTGAAACAACATTCAATAACCAGGATTTACAATGAGAATATGACAAGAGTGCTGTGGCATAACAGGAAAAAAAAAAAAAAAAATGGTTGTCCATAGTGGTCAATGTACTTCATCACAATTAGTGATTGTCTTTTTCTGCCAGAAAAGAGCAAGCATCCTGGAAATTTGGTGTACAGGCTTCTGCTTATTACGTTCACTAATGTGTTCAAATGTCCAATAAAATATCTTCATAATGGTCAGTTATTTGCATCAAAACTGTTCTTAAAAATATACAATAGCAGTGCTGTTAAAATAGTGGTTCCCAAAACAGCGTAATTAGAAGCTCAAACAACTTGGCTTGTAATGTTAGGACTTACGCTGATGTAACTAACCGTACCTTACCACATGAAGAAATATGACTACACATTGTGTATGAAATTAATGATCAAATGCTCCAAAAAAATATCTGAAGTTGTTTGGTCATATAATTTGTATCCAACAATGTTTTTAAATCTCAGTTTTGAACCATTCTTTGAAACTACTTACAGCAATTATCTAAAATGAATCTTAAGAATTCGTAAACAGAAGTACTACACTACTGGCCATTAAAATTGCTACACCAAGAAGAAATGCAGATGATAAATGGGTATTCATTGCACAAATATATTATACTAGAACTTACGTGTGATTACATCTTCAAGCATTTTGGGTGCATAGATACTGAAAAATCAGTACCCAGAACAGCCACCTCTGGCCGTAATAGCAGCCTTGATACACCTGGGCATTGAGTCAAACAGAACTTGGATGGCCTGTACAGGGACAGCTGCCCATGCAGCTTCAACAAAATACCACAGTTCATCAAGAGTAGGGCCTGGCGTATTGCGACGAGCCAGATGCTCGGCCACCATTGACCAGAAGTTTTCAATGGGTGAGAGATCTGGAGAATGTGCTGGCCAGGGTAGCAGTCGAACATTTTCTGTATCCAGAAAGGTGTGTACAGGACCTGCAACATGCGGTCATGCATTATCCTGCTAAAATGTAGGGCTTCACAGGGATTGAATGAAGGGAAGAGCCATGGGTCGTAACACATTTGAAATGTAACGTCCACTGTTCAAAGTGCCGTCAATGTGAACAAGAGGTGACAGAGACGTGTAACCAATGGCACCCCATACCATCACACCGGGTGATACGCCAGTATGGTGATGACGAATACATTCTTCCATTGTGCGTTCACTGGGATGTCGCCAAACATGGACGCAAACATCATGATGCTGTAAACAGAACCTGGATTCATCCAAATAAATGATGTTTTGCCATTTGTGCACCCAGGTTCGTCATTGAGTACACCATTGCAGGCACTCCTATCAGTGATGCAGTGTCAAGGGTAATCGCAGCCATGGTCTCTGAGCTGATAGTTCATGCTGCTGCAAAACTCGTTGAACTGTTGGTACAGATGGTGGTTGTCTTGCAAACGTCCCCATCTGTTGACTCAGGGATAGAGATGTGGCTGTATGATCCATTACAGCCATGCGGATAAGATGCCTGTCATCTCGATTGCTAGTGATACGGAGCTGTTGGGATCCAACACGGCATTCCGTATTACCCTCCTGAATGCACCGATTGCGTATTCTGCTAACAGTCATTAGACATCGACCAATGCGAGCAGCAAAGTCGCGATACTGTAAACCACAATCATGATAGGCTACAATCCGACCTTTATCAAAGTCGGAAACATGATGGTATGCATTTCTTCTCCTAAAACGAGGCATCACAACATCATTTCACCAGGCAACACTAATCAACTGCTGTTTGTGTATGAAAAATAAGTTGGAAACTTTCCTCATGTCAGCACATTGTAGGTGTTTTCACTGGTGCCAACCTCGTGTGAAGTCTCTGAAAAGCTAATCATTTGCATATCACAGCATCTTCTTCCTGTTGGTTAAAATTTGCATCTTTAGCACGTCATCTTTGTGGTGTAGCCATTTTAATGGCCAATAGTGTATTTAGAACAACAAATCTATGTTTTCAATTAGACTGACTTCTACATAAAAAGTAGCATTTCACAGTGAGAAGTTCTCCAGGTCAACCTGCCAATCACAGGTGCTTTAATACGAAAATCAAAAGCACATGGTTGCTTTAGTATATGTTGGTACTCATCAAATGTGGGCTCATCTCTTTCCAGTGACCATCTCTATATTTTTGCTACTGGCAACAAATTATTGTGAAGCATGCTTTTGTTTTCTATCAGTGAGAGCTGACTAAGTGTGTCTAAATCAGTTCACCAATGTACCAGACAAAACTCTGAAAAATTGAAGTTGTTTTTAGTTAAGAAAAAGTGTCAGAGGTGATCACATAAATCTCTACAATATAGTCCCTACCAGCTCAGAAAATATTTGATTCTTCAAGTATTAATAACTTCATGTCTTTAAAGTGTCTGATGCAACTCCCTCAGTTGGACTCAACTATCATGGATGGTGTTTTCCTACCCTATCTCAGCAATCCTACTAGGAAAAAGAAACCTACAGTTTAATGTGGAATCCAAAGCATGTGTTGTCATTGAACTTTACTTCACCTTTAAGAGTTGAGTGCTAGGCAACAGGAGGATGTAATGTAAGAATCACAGGTAACTACTTAGCTCATACTGTAAAAACTAACCAGGTGAATTTCCTGCACAAAGTTAATTATGTGTGTTTTGGTTTTCATCTGAGTTGATAACATTTTATACCAAAAATTTAGATGGTCCACTAAGTCATCTACTACAGGTGCTTCATACATACCTGCTTCCTGGTTTCCAGACTGTACTTAAAACAAATTTTTAATTATTTAACCTAAGGAAACTGGAAGAAATTGGTTATTTCTTAGGCCAGAAGTGTTGACTGCATGTATTAAAGTTCCATTTAACTGTCACTTTCCCAGAACAAAGATAAATTTGCTGGTGATGTACAGGTCACTATAATTTTATTTATCATCATCCCAATGATTACATTTGTGATACAGTATTTGTCAGGATACATTATAACAATTATATAATATCTTCATGAAATTTTTTTCTATGCTGAATTCATATGAAACTATCTAATGTTTAATACAATATAGAACTAATAAGTCTTTTTATAGTATGTCGTCTTAAGTGCTTGACAGAGTTATCCTGATTTTGTGATTTAATTTGTCACATTTGTTGTTGTTGTTGTTGCTGTTGTGGTCTTCAGTCCTGAGACTGGTTTGATGCAGCTCTCCATGCTACTCTATCCTGTGCAAGCTTCTTCACCTCCCAGTACCTACTGCAACCTACATCCTTCTGAATCTGCTTAGTGTATTCATCTCTTGGTCTCCCTCTACGATTTTTACCCTCCACGCTGCCCTCCAATGCTAAATTTGTGATCCCTTCATGCCTCAGGACATGTCCTACCAACCGATCCCTTCTTCTGGTCAAGTTGTGCCACAAACTTCTCTTCTTCCCAATTCAATTCAGTACTTGCTCATTAGTTATGTGATCTACCCATCTAATCTTCAGCATTCTTCTGTAGCACCACATTTTGAAAGCTTGTATTTTCTTCTTGTCCAAACTATTTATTGTCCATGTTTCACTTCCATACATGGCTACACTCCATACAAATACTTTCAGAAATGACTTCCTGACACTTAAATCTATACTCGATGTTAACAAATTTATCTTCTTCAGAAATGCTTTCCTTGCCATTGCCAGTCTACATTTTATATCCTCTCTACTTCGACCATCATCAGCTATTTTGCTCCCCAAATAGCAAAAATCCTTTACTACTTTGTGTCTCATTTCCTAATATAATTCCCTCAGCATAACCCGACTTAATTTTACTACATTCCATTACCCTTGTTTTGCTTTTGTTGATGTTCATCTTGTATACTTCTCTCAAGACACTGTCCATTCCATTCAACTGCTCTTCCAAGTCCTTTGCTGTCTCTGACAGAATTACAATGTCATCGGCGAACCACAAAATTTTTATTTCTTCTCCATGGATTTTAATACCTACTCCGAATTTTTCTTTTTTTTCCTTTACTGTTTGCTCAAGATACAGATTGAATAACATTGGGGAGAGGCTACAACCCTGTCTTACTCCCTTCCCAACCACTGCTTCCCTTTCATGTCCCTCGACTCTTGTGACTGCCATCTGGTTTCTGTACAAATTGTAAATAGCCTTTTGCTCCTTGTATTTTACCACTGACACCCTTAGAATTTGAAAGAAAGTATTCCAATCAACATTGTCAAAAGCTTTCTCTAAGTCTACAAATGCTAGAAACGTAGGTTTGCCTTTCCTTAATCTTTCTTCTAAGATAAGTCGTAAAGTCAGTATTGCCTCACGTGTTCCAGTATTTCTACGGAATCCAAGCTGATCTTCCCTGAGGTTGGCTTCTACTAGTTTTTCCATTCATCTGTAAATAATTCATGTTAGTATTTTGCAGCTGTGGCTTATTAAACTAATTGTTCGGTAATTTTCACATCTGTCAACACCTGCTTTCTTTGGGACTGGAATTATTATATTATTCTTGAAGTCTGAGGGTATTTCGCCTGTTTCATACATCTTGCTCACCAGACGGTTGTTTTGTCAGGACTGGCTCTCCCAAGGCTGTCGGTAGTTCCAATGGAATGTTGTCTACTCCGGGGGCCTTGTCACATTTGATATCGTTTATTCTCATACAGTTGAGCAGCTCTATTCACTTATACTATAGTGACATTTGTCAGGCATGTGGTTCTTAATCTTCTTATGTGCATGACAGACATATTCATTGATGTAATTTAATTTGTCACATTAAGTTAAACATATATCCTAATACAGCTGAGCGTAGAAATTCACTTACACTGTAACAACATTTATCAAGAATGTGATTCTTTATAACAGGTTTAAATTTATCCTCATTTTCCAGCTCATTGATATGTTGTGGTAGTGCATTAGAAAGTTTGATGCCTTGATTACATACATGTTTCTGACTTTGGGTCCTTGTTGGAGCTTGTAATTATGGTAGTCTGTATTGGTTTTCAGTTTGTCCTGATTTCTTTGGTCACCAACAGACATTTCAGAATGTATAATGATGGAATTGTTAAAATTTTCAATGCTTTAAAAAGGGGCATTCAATGTGTTTTTGAAGTGGGCTCTGGGGCATTATCAGGATAGTGCATTATTGTAATTTGAAAATCTCATTTAGACGACAATTTGTTTTTCCCCAGGATACTATCCCATAGGATGCAATGGATTGAAAAAAGCCGAAATATACTAATTTGGTGTAGTCTTACTACAAACTCTTGATATTATTGTAAGTACAAAACACACCGAATTTAGTTTTAGTGCTAAGCTCACGACATAGTCCTTCCAGTTTTTCTCATCAATGTGCATACCCAGGAAGTTTGCACACTGTACACTTTCAAGTTGTTTGCCCTCCATGGTGGGTTTTAGGTCATAATGTTCACTTATTTTTCCATATTGCACATAATTAGTTTTTTTGCATTCAGTGGTAGCTTATTTGCATTAAACCATTTCTGTACATCTTGTAGGACATGATCCACAGTACAGTGCAATGACTGCTTCATATCATTCACTACTAACTAGTATCATCAGCATATAAGATGATTCTAGCTTTTCTCTCTGACACCTGAATGTCATTAATGTAAATGAGGAACAGCAAGGGGCGTAATACATTTCCTTGTGGTACTACTCCTGTGACCTACCTTGATCTGATTTTAGTTTAATTTTTTGGTTAATATGTGGTGCTGTAATTTCAACCACCTGCATCCTCTTTTTCCAGATATGACTTGAACCACTTTTTTCCACTCTGATACCTATAGCTTCAAGCTTTTCCAAAGGTATGCTTAGGTCAACAGTGTCAAAGGCTTTTGAAAAATCTTCATTTATCCCGAGTACACTTTTTCCCTCTTCCAATTTACTGATTATTTTGTGTATTACAGTACAGCTGTTTCGTTACTTCTCCCAGCTTGAAATCCATGCTGATTACTGTTTATCAGATTGTGGATATTAAGATAATGTGTGATTCTATATTTCATTAATATCTCTAAAATTTTAGAGAAAGTTGGGAGAAGTGAGACAGGTCTGTAGTTTTCTATGTTAAGCTTATCACCCTGTTACAACAGGGGAATGACATTAGAAATTTTCTGTTTCTGTGGAAACACGCTGTCAGCCATTGACATGTTTGCTATGTGCACCAATGGTTTCACTATTTGATTAGCTGTTTTCTTTACTAGTATCATTGGCACCTCATCTATTCCAGCTGACATCTTGGACTTCAGACTTTTAATCACTTTTAAAACTCCCTTTTTGTTTGTTGGGACTGCCATCATACTGCTGGTTGCCTTGGGTGCTGCCATCTTTATCTGCTACCCAAAATTCCTGCTTAATGTCTGGGGTACATTTAAAAAGTAATTATTTATATAATTAGGCATGGCATATTTATCTACCATTTTATTCTCCTCATCTTTTAGAATAATTTCCTCATCTTCAATAGGTACCCCGGTTTCTTTTCTAACAATTTCCCATGCTTTTATAGTTTTATTTCTGGACTGTTTTATTTCCGTATCGTTACGTAGTAACTTTGCATTTGTAATTACTCTGCGGTATATTTCCTATACCTATTTACATATGCTATAAAATCAGTTTCTGCACACTCCGTAAACTCTGAATTCAGTTTTTCATGTTTTCACATGATTTCTTAGTGCCAAGAGTCATCCAAGAACTTGACTTTGTGTATCCAGTGTACTTGATTCTGGTCAGTTTCTTTGGAAAACACCTCAACGTTAATCATATAAATCGATGCAAATACACCATATGCCTCATCTGTACTTGTTTTTTTTTTTTTTTTTTCATAACATCTAACCAATTTTCATTTTCTAAGATACTTATGAACTGATGACAGCTGTCCACTGAGAAGTTTCTTTTGTAAATATTATTTACACCTTTATCTTCCTTTGACCTTAAAGGTATTTAAATGGCGAGAACATTGTAGTAAGACAATCCTAAATCTATGTTTGTTACCTCTGTCAGTTGTTGACATATTTCAGTAAATGTTATCTATGCGGCTATTGGAGGTGTTCATTATTCTAGTTGAATTGCTTAAGTGTGGTGACATGTTGAACTCTTTAATATGACCAAAAAATGCCTTTTTGTTGACTTTCAACTAGAAGATTAACACTGAAATCCCCACAAAGAATAATCAATTTCTTGTTTGTAAAAGTTATTTATCAACAATTCTAATTTATCAAAAAAGACTTTTGTGTTTCCACATGGTGACGTATACACTGTTATGACTGACTTTTTTCATCAGGCCTTATAGCTGGACAGCACCTGCTTCAAAAAAATGTTCAATAGTTAAGTTCTCTGCTTGATATCTCTTTTCAAATTCCAACTCTTGTCTAAGGTAAACACAGACTCCACCACCTTTAGAAATTTTGCTTCTATAATGATTTGCCTGTTTAAGTGGATTAATATGAATACTACTAATTTCATGGTCCTTACACCAGAGTTCAGTAATACACAAGACATCAGGTTGGGTGTTACTTACTGCTATTTTGAGTTCACAATATTTGTTATTGAGGCACTGCACATTTAGTCATAATCTTTAGAACAGGGTAGTGAGTATAGATGGTATTTCTCCTTTCATTTAACACTGTTACCTTGGAGTTTTCATTGAGAACAGATGCCAAAAATCCTGTTGTACCACAGGTATCTTGTTTCTGTTGCTTTTCCTACTTGAAATGGGTGATGCTGATTGATTGTTTATACTAGCTATGGCAGCTGATGACATTTTAATATTAAGTGTAGCAGATGTTGATGTTTTTAGTGCTTAAGCAAATGTTGCTCTTGATAAGGTTTCCATTACTTCTGTTTCTGCCCTCATTTGGAGTGGGATTTTAGAGAACTTTCCTATTGCTATATGGCTTATTTCTTCTAGTATGTTTTCACCCATTATCTTTTTTCCATAATAGTTCCTATGCTGTTCATGTCTCATGAAATGATTTCTGTCTGAGCTGTTTGCATCCACAAAAGTTGCACACTTAAAAGTGCAGCAGATCTTCCTAAATTTATTATTTTTTGACTTTATTTCTTTGTTTACACATGATTCCTCAATTAGATCATGTCTGTGTGGCACTCTTACAACAAGAACCTTTAAATTTAGATCTGATGGCTTTTTTAGAGTTGTTTGAAGTGCCCTTGTCGCTAGTTGGCTTTCATTTTTCTATATGTCATTTGCTCCACTTATTAGCACACAGCATGTTCCAGTCTTAACTAAGTTTTCACAATTATTAAATATTTCATTCAGGTGAGTTCCAGGTTTGACAATGCCTGTTAACTTAAATTTGAGAATTAAAGATAAGAAACAAACAAAGAGCTACCTATTATTTGACAGAGAATGTTGTAAAATGCCCTCTGATACTCATAAGAGTAACTTAGCTTTTTATACTCAGGAACGTGGTGTAATGCACCTCACAGAACTTAAAAAATGGAAGTGATTTGAACTAGACATTTGATGTATCACAACTAGGATTGTATCAAACATCTACAGGTATATGAAGTTCAATGATAAGATAACATCATTGTGATAAAGCAAAAGGATGGTTGGCTGTTTGTTTGGAATACCAACACTCTGTGACTTGGCTATGAAAGATATTTCTTATTTTGCAGTATTTATGGCCTAAATCACAGTATGGCTAGGGTGTGTGGTTCATTTAAGGATGAATCACAGAGACTGTGAAGCACATAATAATTGCACAATATATTAATAAAGCTTTTTTGATTTGCAGAAAGTCTCAAATACCTCTACAGGCATAGATGTGATAGTGATTTTGTTGCTCCTGGTATTCTCCATTGTATGTGTATTTGTAAAACAGAGTAAGTAATTTTACTTGAAAGCTTAGGAATATAAAAATATAAATGCTTACACAGTTTACACATGATTTTGACAGTGTTTCTTACACATTTGACACAGAATAATTTAATATTGTCTTCCTGGGTAGTAATAGTTCTTATTAGAGGTACCATCATGTTTGTCACAGGGCTACTTAAATGGTTCATTCATTTTCAAAGCTCTATGCTCTTAAAAGCTCTATGCTCTTCAAAGTATTACATATATAAACACAAATGATGCATGAATTGAACCATGAAATAGAACCATAAATACATGAATCTTGCAGTTCACACTCTACAAATGACATAAGAGTGCTGCTTTGGTGACACATGCTCAAGATTTGGTAAGCTTCATTTCAAATTTTGCATAGCAAAATCCTAACAATGGTCATCGGAATAGCACTGATGCATTCTAAACCTGTTCCAGTGTTCTTGGCAGTGGGAGTATGTAAACATGGTCCTTAACTTACAAAGCCAAAGGAAAAAGTCTAAAGGCATAAGGTCAGGCAATATGGAGGGTGAAGGGATCAATCACATAATCTCCATCACTAGGTCCAACCCAGCGATGCAAAAGTTAATTTTTCAGGTGATAATGAACACCAGTGCTCCATTGAAGGTGTGCCCCATCTTGCTGGAAGATGAAATTTTTGGGTTGTACAGTAAGTTTTGAAAAAAAAAAAACTGCAACATATTGAGGTAACAGATACTCATCACAGCCTTCATAGAGAGAAATGGCCCATACAGCTTCATATGAGAGATTACACAGAAAACAATAACCTTTGCTGAATCACATTCATGCACCACAATTTCATGGCAATTTTCAGAGCCCCACACAGTAAAATTGTGGTGATTAACCTTTCCAGATTACTGAACAGTTGCTAAGTCACTTAATACTGACTTGTGAGGAGATGTGTTCATAAAGTGCTTCAGTTTTGTGATCCAAAATTGAAGGTGCCAATCATAAACTTACATTTTTAATTGTGGCATGAGTTGTAGATGATGTGGTTCAAAATGTAACCACCACTGCAAGATCATCCATGCAGTTTGCTGATGTATTAACAGTTAGTTCATAGCATGCACAGCTCATGGATGTTTTGGCCTGAATAAGAAACTTTTCTCCATGATTGCATTCATCAGACTTGGTCAACCAGTGCTTTCCTCTTTAGAGACAGAGTATTGCAACATGCAATACTCTGTATGCATGGTGGTTAGCCTTCTGATGCCAAGCAGTGTGTCAGCAGTGTGTAAGTAGCAGTATTACTGCATTTACTAGGCAGTTTTGTATTTTAATAACTGTTTAAATTTTGTGTCGAATTGTTTGTGCTCTCTGCAGATTAGTTCAGACATTCTTTGCACAACAGTATTTATCATGGATAGGGACAGCGATTGCTGTGTCTGGATGTGGACAGAGTTGACATCCCTTCACTCCCAGCTTCAGGCAGTGTTGGCTTAGGTGACACAGCTTGAGGCTGTTGCCAATGGGCATCACTGTGGGGGTCCGGATGGGAGTTCGTTGGGGACTACCAGCTCGTCCCATGCATCCCCCCGATTGGACTACAGCTGTGGCTGCCCAGGATACTGCCCACATTGAGTATGACCTCTCACCCATGGTAGAGTGGGAGTTCACCTTGAGGTGTGGAAGGGGTGAAAGACATTCTGGAGGGCTGAACGGACGGCCTCTCCAGTTTCTGACAGACCAGTTTCAGGCTCTGTCTCTGGTTGATACTGATCTTCGGCCTGACTTGGCTGCTTGTGCTGTTCCAGAGGTTCCTCCCTCAGTCTGCAAGATTCGGGCAGTCACAGAGGGTGGGCTTACTGGTAGCTGGGAGCTCCAACGTCAGGCGTGTAATGGGGCATCTTAGGAAATGGCTGCAAGGGAGGGGAAGAAAACCAATGTGCACTCAGTGTGCATACTGGGGGGAGTCATTCCAGGTGTGGAAAGGGTCCTTCTGGATGCCATGAAGGATACAGGGTCCACCCATCTGCAGGTGGCTGCTCATGTCGACACCAATGATGTGTGTCGCTATGGATCGGAGGAAATCCTCTTTGGCTTCTGGTGGCTATCTGATTTGGTGAAGACTGCCAGTCTCGCTAGCAGGATGAAAGCAGAGCTCACCATCTGCAGTATCATCAACAGGACTGACTGTGGACCTTTGGTGCAGAGCCGAGTGGAGGGTCTGAATCAGATGCTGAGAGACGGTTCTGCGACCATGTGGACTGCAAGATTCCTCAACTTAGGGCCATAGGGTGGTGGGGTTTTGGGTTTCGCTGGATAGGTCAGGAGTCCACTACACACAGCAGGTGGCTACATGGGTAGCTGGGGTTCTGTGGAATGGAATGGGCAGCTTTTTAGGTTAGAAGACCTCAGGCAAGTACAGAAAGGGCAACAGCCTCAAAGGGTGCACGGCAAAGTCAGGACATGCAGGGACCAAGCAGCAATCGGTATTTTAGTTAAACTGTCAAAGCTGCGTTAGTAAAGTACTGGAACTTCAAGTGCTGATAGAAAGCACCGAAGCTGGAATCGTTACAGGTATGGAAAGCTGGCTGAAGCCAGAGATAATTCTGCTGAAATTTTTGCAAAGGCACAGATTATGTTCAGAAAGTATAGATTGCATGCAACTGGCGGTGGCATGTTTGTAGCTAATCTTGTAGTGAAATAGAAGTGGATAGTTCCTGTGGATTATTACAGGTGGAGGTTATACTCAAGAACTGAGCTAGGTCAATAATTGGCTCCTTTTACCGACCAACAGACTCGGCAGCATTAGTGACAGAACAACTGAGAGAAAATCTGGAATATATTTCACATAAATTTCCTCAGTCTTAGGTGGAGATTGCAATTTACCAGATGTAGACTGGGACACTCAGATGTTTAGGACTGGTGGTAGGTTCAGAGCATTGAGTGACATTATGCTGAGAGCATTATCTGAAAATTACCTCGAGCAATTAAACAGAAAAATGACTCGTGGAGATAACATCTTGGACCTACTGATAACAGACAGACCTGAACTTTTTGACTCTGTAAGTGCAGAACAGGGACTCAGTGATCACAAGGCCGTTGCGGCATCCCTGAATATGGAAGTAAATAAGAATATATAAAAAAAGGGAGGGAGGTTTATCTGATTAGCAAGAGTAAAAGAAGGCAGATTTCAGACTACCTAACAGATCAAAACGAAAATTTCTTTTCCGACACTGAGAATGTTGAGTGTTTATGGAGAAAGTTCAAGATAATAGTAAAATGCGTTTTACATATGTACGTGCTGAGTAAAACTGTGAGGGATGGGAAAAACCCGCTGTGGTACAACACAAAGTTAGGAAACTACTGTGAAAGCAAAGAGAGCTTCACTCCAAGTTTAAACGCAGCCAAAACCTCTAAGACAAACAAAAGCTAAATGATGTCAAAGTTAGGGTAAGGAGAGCTATGCGTGAAGTGTTCAGTGAATTCGAAAGTAAAATTCTATGTACCGACTTCACAGAAAATCCTAGGAAGTTCTGGTCTTACATTAAATCAGTAAGTGGATTGAAACAGCATATCCAGACACTGTAGGATGATGACAGCATTGAAACAGAGGATGACACGTGTAAAGCTGAAATACTAAACACCTTTTTCCAAAGCTATTTCACAGAGGAAGACTGCACTGTAGTTCCTTCTCTAAACAAAAATGGCTGACATTGAAATAATTGTCCAAGGAATAGAAAAGCAACTGAAATCACTAAACAGAGGAAAGTCCACTGGACTTGATGGGATACCAGTTCGGTTCTACACAGAGTATGTGAAAGAACTTCCCCATTCTAACATTCATTTAGTGCAAGTCTCTAGAGTAAAAGAAGCTCCCAAATGATTGGAAAAGAGCACAGGTAGTTCCAGATTTCAAGAAGGGTCATGGAGCAGGTGCGCAAAACTATAGGCCTATATCTCTGACATCCTGTTTTAGAATTTTAGAACATGTTCTTTGCTCACGTATCATGTCATTCCTGGAAACCCAGAATCTACTCTTTAGGAATCAACATGGAAACAGTGATCGTGTGAGACCCAACACAATTAATTTGTTCATGAGACACAGAAAATATTAGATACAGGCTCCCAGGTAAATGCTATTTTCCTTGACTTCCGGAAGGCATTCAATATAGTTCCACACTGTCACCTGATAAACAAAGGAAGATCCTATGGAATATCAGACCAGCTGTGAGGCTAGATTGAAGAGTTATTTGCAAACAGAACACAGCATCATGTTCTCAATGGAGAGATGTCTACAGACGTTAAAGTAACCTCTGGTGTGCCACAGCGAGTGTTATGGGACAATTGCTTTTCACAATATATAGAAATGACCTAATAGTGTCGGAGGTTCCATGTGGCTTTTCGCAGATGATGCTGTACTATACAGAGAAGTTGCAGCATTAGAAAATTTCAATGAAATGCAAGATGATCTGCAGTGGATAGGCACTTGGAGGAAGGAGTGGCAACTGACCCTTAACATAGACAAATCTAATGTATTGCGAATACATAGAAAGAAGGATCCTTTATTGTATGATTATATGATAGCGGAACACACTCTGGTAGCAATTACTTCTGTAAAATATCTGGGAGTATGCGTGTGGAACGATTTGAAGTGGAATGATCATATAAAATTAATTGTTAGTAAGGCGGGTGCCAGGTTGAGATTCATTGGGAGAGTCCTTAGAAAATGTAGTTAATCAACAAAGGAGGTGGCTTACTAAACACTCGTTGGACCTATGCTCGAGTATTGATCATCAGTGTGGGGTCTGTAACAGGTCGGGTTGACAGACGAGAGAGAGAAGATCCAAAGAAGAGCAGCGTGTTTCATCACAGGGTTATTTGGTAAGCATGATAGCATTACGGAGATGTTTAGCAAACTCAGGTGACACTCTCTGCATCATGGTGTAGCTTGCTGTCCAGGTTTTGAGAGGGTGCATTTCTGGATGAGGAATATATTGCTTCCCCCTACTTACACCTCCTGAGGAGATCACGAATGTAAAATTAGAGAGATTTGAGCACGCACGGAGACTTTCCGACAGTCGTTCTTGCCACGAACCATACGCGACTGGAACAGGAAAAGGAGGTAATGACAGTGGCACGTAAAATGCCCTCCACCCCACACTGTTGGGTAGCTTGTGGAGTATAAATGTAGATGTGCATGGTTCTTTTTCATAATTCCTTCTGAATGTACACTGCATGGTTGTGATAGATAAATGTCTCAATCATTGCACTACACACATTTTCCTCACTTCATCATTTTGTCAAGAGGCTGTGGTAATAACACCAACTGGTGGGCACCATGTGAACTCAGCATGTTTGTGGTTCTAGTCATACATAGTAGTTCTTGTATGTGTCATATTTTGATTGAATCCTTTACAGTATCCCTGTACAATATTGTGATGATTATTATTATTATTATTATTATTATTATTATTATTACTACTACTACTACTACTACTACTACTACTACTACTACTACTATTAGTTGTGCAGGATGAACAGAAGACAAACTATTGAGTTCACTTTGTCTTCATACCTTAAATAAAATTTGTTGACAAGTGAGACAGAAATGCTTCAGTTTACTGTTTTTCCTTATGTATACTCCACAGCAATACAGCCTAATTTATTATCAGAAGTTGTTTTAGGGTTGAAAGAAAACTCTCCTTAGTTTTGATGTTCTTCTATGTTTTTGGAAGTGCTTGCATCAATTTGATAGAACAACAATAAGGCCATTTCCACATGGTTGTACCTATGTGAAAGACATCTAAGTTGTTTTGTTTCTTGTGTTATGTGTCATTTGCAAAATATGATGTTACTTTAACCGGGTTCAAAGCAGCCTCAGAATGAAGTTTGTGTTAGAACCTGATGGAGGTTTGGAAAGTTTCTCTTACTATTTTATTCTTTGGAGGATTTGATAAGAATTATTGGTTGAACATGACTAACAAAATGTAGGTATATTACAGTATCAGAGCTTCAGCAAGCTGTGTAATACAGCTCATACCCATACTGTATAGTATTTTTAACATACAACATAATCCTTGTTTGTAGTTAATATACTGTAATTGTGAATTGAAGATTAGTTAGTTGGTGAAATATCCTACACGTCTATGTTCACTGTGTGACCTTCCAAAGAAATTTGAATATTTCCTGTCCTTCCCTTCAAAATTTAGCATTTTTGTTCCTCATGCTCCTGAATACCTGCTCTAGAAATACCCATGTAATTTACTTGTTCCAACATTATATTACCACTTTATGCATGAAGAAATGCTTGAGTGGGTCAAAGTAGCCCCAAGTGTGGGTAACATTGGCCCACTTTCTTGTGTGGTACTGCAGCAGCAAATTATAAGTAATTTTGTTTAATATCATTCCTTATTGGTATAAGTCCTTCACAATATCAAAAAAATGTATTTGAAATTCTCTCTCTGCCACTACAGCTTCTCCTGCCACAAATAAAAAGGAAGGCAGAAGTTTGGCCAAAGGAACCACAGTTTATTGTGCTGCTGAAAAAAATGATCAGCTTATTTTCAATGAGCAATAGTGCTGTGTTATTGACATAACTTTTTAAAAATACTTCAAAATTGTTGGCTGCATTCGCCAGCATAAGTGTCTTCTGTTTCATTTTACATTAGTACATTGTTTAATAAGTACACTGGATGTTACAGATCATTTACACATCACACTTGATGCGCCTATCTTCTGATCTGTATCGGTTTTAAATAGTTAAATTTCATCTCGTATTGCTGCCAGTTGGCTTGCTATGTTGTTAAAATTGGTTCCGGCCCAGTCATGAAAGTTAATCAACATTGGGCCTGTCTAGTACTTGTATGGGAAACTGTTTAGGGAACACCAGGTGCCACTGGTTTTCAAGACAAGAAAGTCACCGAAGTGGCACCCAGTCAATAGGCTGCCACCAGGCCACTGTGCCACCTGATGTTTAATCATTTATCTCATGTTGCTGAGATGCTGAGGAACTAAATCAAACAGAGGAAAACCCAGGAGGGACTGTAACAATATTATGAAAACATTAGTAGCTACTTACCATATAGTAGAGATTCTGAGTAACAGACAGGTGCTTACTTTCTGACAGTTTTCTTGGTGTGCCTATCTGAATGGAAGCATCTCGACTACTTGGTGAGTAGCAACTATCCTTTTTCATAATACTGGGATACTAAATTCTACACTTTTTTGTATGCATGTTTCTTCAGCAAGACAGTGTGAATATGTCAAATGACTTGTGTAAGTACAGAAAGACTAAAGACATCATCTCTGTGCTATATAAGGCCTGCACAATAAGTTAACTTCTTAGTGTTATCTTTTTCATATTTATGCTTTTATGGGAAAGAATTAGAAGAGCACTGACATTTATAATTATTAGAAAAATCTGGTACCAGAAAGAAATACTGATCTGTAATTAAGATAATTTTCTTATTTGTATACAAGTACTACCTTAATTTAATCTGACGACAAAATAATCCTTGTTGGTTCAGTTGGCAATATCTAATAGTGATGTCCTAATTTCTGCTGCCACTAGCCTCACAAAGTAATCTGACATATTTTCATGGCCAGTAAACTCATTTACTTTTAGCTTCTTAATTGTTTTCCAGTTCCTGGTCGGTTACTGGTGTCACTAATGTGGACTGTTGGCTTTCCCTATAACATGCCTTACTTCCTCTACTGTACATAGCATTCACAATGATTGTGTTAGTCATTTAAATATTTTCTAAAGTATTTCTTCTGTTCCTCTTTATCCTCATTATGAAGTATGTTCCAACCTGTTTTCATTCTATTTGTTGTTTTCAAGATACTGGCAGTAAATGACTTATGCTTGTCTTAAAAACTGCATATGCTGCCACTGGTGCACTTTGAACAGGTTAACACTTTGCCTTTGTTGTACTCTGTTTTGTGAAGCCCATTTATTTTAAGAAAATCTCAAAGTTCTTAATAATTATGTTGAAGTACTGTGTTAAATTACATTAAAAAGGTCATACCTATAACTAACTTCCTGGGCTTGAAGAATAACTGCACACCATCAGTAGATGTTTAAGAGGCTATAGAATTATCTGGAATTAAACTTACTGGCCTCAATATACTCTTAATAGCTATTTACATAGGTTCATTCTTTAAAAATGTTACATCCCTTCTTGGAACACCCACAAAGGGAAGCATTCCAAATATTGTAATGTGTAACAATTTTAATATTGACTACTTGAATGATGGCTACACACAGGCAATGTTCATAAATTTGATGAATTCTTTCAACCTTCATTTGAAACTAAAATCTGCAACTAGAATAAATTCCACAGTAGTAGCTGTATTGACGAAGTAGCCACTAACATAGAATGTTTTGCAAACTCTTTACACATAGAGTTCTCAGTTCACAATGCTATAATTATACACTCCTGGAAATGGAAAAAAGAACACATTGACACCGGTGTGTCAGACCCACCATACTTGCTCCGGACACTGCGAGAGGGCTGTACAAGCGATGATCACACGCACGGCACAGCGGACACACCAGGAACCGCGGTGTTGGCCGTCGAATGGCGCTAGCTGCACAGCATTTGTACACCGCTGCCGTCAGTGTCAGCCAGTTTGCCGTGGCATACGGAGCGCCATCGCAGTCTGTAACACTGGCAGCATGCCGCGACAGCGTGGACGTGAACCGTATGTGCACTTGACGGACTTTGAGCGAGGGCGTATAGTGGGCATGCGGGAGGCCGGGTGGACGTACCGCCGAATTGCTCAACACGTGGGGTGTGAGGTCTCCACAGTACATCGATGTTGTCGCCAGTGGTCGGCGGAAGGTGAACATGCCCGTCGACCTGGGACCGGACCACAGTGACGAATGGATGCACGCCAAGACCGTAGGATCCTACGCAGTGCCGTAGGGGACCGCACCGCCACTTCCCAGCAAATTAGGGACACTGTTGCTCCTGGGGTATTGGCGAGGACCATTCGCAACAGTCTCCATGAAGCTGGGCTATGGTCCTGCATACCGTTAGGCCGTCTTCCGCTCACGCCCCAACATCGTGCAGCCCGCCTCCAGTGGTGTCACGACAGGCGTGAATGGAGGGACGAATGGAGACGTGTCATCTTCAGCGATGAGAGTTGCTTCTGCCTTGGTGCCAATGATGGTCGTATGCATGTTTGGTGCTGTGCAGGTGAGCGCCACAATCAGGACTGCATACGACCGAGGCACACAGGGCCAACACCTGGCATCATGGTGTGGGGAGCGATCTCCTACACTGGCCGTACACCTCTGGTGATCGTTGAGGGGACACTGAATTGTGCACGGTACATCCAAACCGTCATAGAACCCATCGTTCTACCATTCCTAGACCGGCAAGGGAACTTGCTGTTCCAACAGGACAATGCACGTCCGCATGTATCCCGTGCCACCCAATGTGCTCTAGAAGGTGTAAGTCAACTACCCTGGCCAGCAAGATCTCCGGATCTGTCCCCCATTGAGCATGTTTGGGACTGGATGAAGCGTCGTCTCACGCGGTCTGCACGTCCAGCACGAACGCTGGTCCAACTGAGGTGCCAGGTGGAAATGGCATGGCAAGCCATTCCACAGGACTACATCCAGCATCTCTACGATCGTCTCCATGGGAGAATAGCAGCCTGCATTGCTGCGAAAGGTGGATATACACTGTACTAGTGCCGACATTGTGCATGCTCTGTTGCCTGTGTCTATGTGCCTGTGGTTCTGTCAGTGTGATCATGTGATGTATCTGACCCCAGGAATGTGTCAATAAAGTTTCCCCTTCCTCGGACAATGAATTCACGGTGTTCTTATTTCAATTTCCAGGAGTGTAAATGCAAATTTACCTTACAGAGATGCCTTGGTCAAAATAGTAGTAAGAGAAAGCAGAAAATTTTCTGAAAACAATATTCTAAAGTTTCTATCCTACATGAGAAAAGAAAATTAATAGTCTTCCAATAACAAACAATAGAGAAGTATGAAGACTCTCTAAACATTTTCTCCTATTACTTCAGTTACCATTTTCCTTTAAAATTAGAAAAAAGTTGTTCTTGGTTATTCCAGAAAGTGGATCACTTAAGACATTCCAACTTCCTCCAAAAGAAAGATGGAGCTTTTCTCCCTGAGCAAAACATACTTTGGCAGGAGTGTTCAGTTTAAGAAATACTTCACTACTTTTAAAAAGGTATTTAAAAATTTGTCAAGGCAGCCGAAAAACTTCCTTATGAGCTACCTCTCAAAAACTCAGGTAACGAAAGTAAATGTGACAGATAGTTAACACTAATGCAAGTAGAACTAAGAACAATACAAATAGTAGTAACCTAGAAATAAAGGGAAGAAAGGGCTCACGAATGAAACTCCTTCATAAATTCTGTTGAAAACCTTACTAGTCACTTAAAGAATAACTCTATGCCAGCCCCTCTTTTGAGCAACCCTACTTCTTCACCATTATTCTCACCAGCCTCAGAAGCAGAAATCAAAAATACAATCTGCCAAAAAGTAAAAAGTTCTTTCTGCTGGACAAGATGAAATCCCTTGTTTCCTTGTTCACAGATGTTAAAGTATAAAAGTAAGTCTCTATCACATATCATTGATTCTTCATTTTTGGAAGGCATATTCCCTAAATTACGTACCGTACCAAAAATTATTCTGATACACAAAAGACTCTAAACAAGAATCCAATAATATCAACCTATAGCATTCCTATTTGTTTTTAGTAAAATATTAGAGTATGTAGTGACTGATAGACTAAAATCGTTTCTGAATAAGTATAGTATCCTTTCTCCAGCTCAAAAGGGATTCCAGGATGGAAAACAACAGTAGATGCTGTTAATAAATTTCTAGATACAACTCTCATTCTAGCTGATAAGAAACAGCCAACTGTGGAGCGATTCTTTGATCTTACAAAGGCCTTCAATACTGCAAACCACAGAATACTATTACAAAAACTGTATAAGTATGGTACAGTGGACACTGCCTATGATTGAGTTGCAAGCTACCTACTAAACAGAAAGCAATATGTGCAGTTATGTGAGGTCACCTCTCCAGGAAAATACAATTTCATGGTCTGATATGCAAACCATAAAACATTGTGTCCCTCAAAGATCAGTTTTAGGCCTGATCCTATTTCATCTGTTCATTAATGACCTTCCTCTTCACCTAACAACTTGCAGTACCTTTCTTTTTGGTACCTGATTCAGATGATTGCATTGAAGCTGTAGTCAACCAATGTACAGCTCTACTAGATTCACAGTTTACAGCTAATAGGCTACTTCTTAATATAGAAAATACTGTAGGCCTAACATTTCATACCATCCAGAACAGAAACCTCACTGTCCCAACTATACAAATAGGTGGAAAAAGTATTGAGCTGGAAAATGTAACCAAATTCCTTGGAGTATCTCTCTCTGGCAATCTAAGCTGGGAAAAGCATACTGGCAGCTTAGCTATGAAGTTAATAAAGTTTGTTCCAAGCTTCTGTCGGGGAAGTGACTAGTATAAATATGCACCATGCTCTTTTTCACTTGAACCTAACATGTGGCCTCATATTCTGGGGCCAACTTCAGAGTACAATAAAATATTTAAGTTTCAAAAGAAATCTGTCAGGATAATGTTATTTAAAAAGCACATACTCTCATGTCAACATCTATTCCAAAGCTAGGTATTCTTCCACTTCCATGCCAGTATGCATTGGAGATACTAAGTTTTACCAAGCTAAATATTGGCTGTCTGAAAAGAATTGGAATTGTTACCAACTCAACACTAGAGGGGAAATACTTGTTGACATTATTTCCCCCATTCCACCAAATTATATGCTGATAGTGTAAAAGGCATGGGGATTATAAAGCTTAATCATCTACCACTGAATGAAAAAAAAATCAACAATCCAGCACTTTCAAAAGAAGGCTTAAATTGATATTATTAAAATACTCCTTTTATAACTTACTTGAATATTCTGAATACAATTTTTGTATGTAGTATATTTGTACAGTTATCTTATGCACTACAATATATCTTCAAAATGTAAATTTCAATAAGGCCTTACTGACTGTTAAAATTGATCTACTTGTGTGTACTTACTATATTTATCTAGTGAATCTTAACTATTGTATAAATTATTTAATGCTTATCTGTACTTAATTAATTTTTAATGTATCCAAAAATTTTGATTTTTGCCTTGTTGACCTTAATTTTGAATAACATGAGTCTACTGATCCTATATCCTGTAATCTAAAAGTATCATACAAATGTGTAAGTCTGTGTGTTTAATTGTTATGTATCTTTTAAATGCTCAACTATGACTTGTCCCATGTCATGTAGTATTACGTGTACACAAAATAGTTCAGTTGATTGATAATTGATTAATAAATGAATGAATAAGTGTGTTCCATTGGTTGGTAGATCTAAAATCTCTGTTTTTGTCTTTTGGTTGTGATTTGCTACTTATATTTACTTAAAATAGCTTAAAGCATTACCTACTTTTTCTGTACCTCGAGATTTTTTTTTTTAGGAAGTTGACTTTCATTGTTTGGTTATTTTTCAGCAGTTTGTTAATTTAGGAAACTTATGATTTTTTCCCCTTCAAAGCAGAAAATCCAGTATTGCAAACTTAAACCAGTAGAATTTTGACAGAAATGTTATGGCTGTGACGCTCTGGATGACAAAAATTTTGAATCTGAATAATTTTTGAAATATTAAGTTCTCACAAAATTACAATGTGTATGTAACAGACACAAATGGTTTCCAAACAAGATGTGTCAATCTTAATATGACTATTAATAATATAGATTTTATTGTCTTTAGGCCCTTACAGCAACTGACAATGTCAAAGACAGAATTAACAATACAGTGTGATAAAGTATTGACTAATGAAATATTTTAGCTTATATTACAATAAATGTTCAGTGGGTCATCTATTGGATTACTGAATTTTACCATTCAAGGATTCATTGATGTCATAGAATGGGTAGCCAATTAACCATTCATGCAGTCTTTCTTTGAATGTATGTTCAGCGAGATCCTATATAGTATGTGGCAGCTTATTAAATAGTTCATACCCTATGACTTCATAGCTATTTATTCATTTTCATAATGTGTGGTAAGGTGTGTTTAAGTGTTTCATGCTTCTTTTATTATAACAATGTACATTGTCTCTGTTCCACATCTTGTAGGATCTTCTTCTTATGGATTAAGACACTGTATATATAGTTTTATTAATGTCATAATTTTTTGTTCAGTAAATAAGGGTTTTCAGTGAGCTTTATGTGAAGAATTTGTAATTATATTAATGGCTTTCTTCTGCAATAACAGTATGTCATATATATGACTACAATTACCCACAAGATAATGCCATACAATATTATACTTTGGAAAAATGCAAAATAAGATGATCTGATGTATGTTTCCGGTACACAATTTCTGAGCTGTCTTAATAAATAAATTACTCTAGATAGCTTACTACTAACATAGTTAACTTATTGGCCCCAGGATAACTTTTCATCTAAATAAGCTCCCAGGAATTTAACAGAACTAGGGTCATCAGGCAGTGGCTTGTCTCTTAGAGTGAAGAATATCTGCTGAGGTTTATTTTCATGTAGAAAGAAGTAATTTGCTCTGAACCAATATGGTTCATGAGTGAGTGTATATTCAGCACAGGTTTTAAGATCTTTAAGATTATTACTGCTATGTAGAAGTGTCATATCATATGCATACAATATAGTGGTGGATCTAATAAATGAGGTGAGATCATTCATCATTATCAGAAACAGGAAAGGTCCCAGAACTGATCCCTGAAGCACACCTACTTTAACATTTTCTATGTTCGATGTTTCGTTACTAACACAAACTACCTGTTTCTAGTTATTGAGATAATCTTTTAATAGCCTGAGACTGTTTCCTTTGATGCCATAGAATTAAAGTTTCTCTGGTAGCAGCCTGTGCTAAACAGTCGAAGGCTTTGCTTAGGTCACAGAATGAGACCTGAGCAAAGCCCTTGTCCCAAAAAACTTTGAGGATGTAACTGACTACCATGTTGACTGCATCAATGGTTGACAGATTCTTGCTAAACAAATATGTTTTCAAAGTGAGATAATTGTTGGTACATAATGCATTCTATTACCTTGGAGAACGTGGGTACAATTGAAATAGGCCTGTAAATAGATGGAGAGTCTTCATCTCCCTTTCTATATACTGGGAAGATGCTAGACAGTTTTAATTCATCAGGAAAATATCCCTCAAGTAAGCACTTGTTTGTGCAATGGGTTAAAGGATACAGAATGCAATTACATGTTTTTTTTTAGTAGGTTGCATGATATGCCATATATATCTAAGCTATTAGATGATTTCAGTTGTTTTATGACCCCTTGTACAAATCTATGTGATACTTTGGAGTAGTTTAGCATTCTTGTGTTTAGTAACTGTCCATCCCAATTTTGAGAGAGTAACTCTGATGGACTAATATATGGTTGGTAATTGTATCTCCAATTTCTTTCACTGAATTAATAAAAAAATTCATTGAGATTTTGATGTGAGACATTAATTTTGTCTTTTTTAGTATCTATGGCAGCACTGTTAATTATTTTCCAAACAGCTTTCCATTTATTGGCAAAATTACATATGCTGTTGGCATTGTAGGTTTTTTTGGTTTGCAGGATGGCTTTTTTTTTTTTTTTTTTTGTTTCATTCCTGCATTCCACGTAGGCTGATTTGGCATAGTCAGACTTAATAATATTGTACATGTTGTACAGTAACAATTTTTTTTATTTTTTTTTTTTAGGTTAGCTGCTTAGTGTACCACATATTTTGTCTGGTTTGAGATCTGGATTTGTGGCTGCTGTCTGTTGTTTTGATTATCTTTATGGGAACACCGTGGTTAAATAGCATCAAGAATGTATTAAAAATCTATCAAATTTTATTTTGGCTGGCAGGTCATTACTTGATTCTCGCACGTAGCCCCTGGTACAGGTCAGGCCCAGGGAGGGGTGATTACCTGAGCTGTAACCTTCCCAAATTGCCAGTTTGCCAGTTGGTCCCTCTAACAGGTGTTTGGGAGGCGTGCCCTGATGTGTGAACCCTCACCTAAGGCAGGTGCACCCCCTTGTGAAGGGGGCCTCCAGTTGAATGGAGTACACAATTGGAGACACTGCCAAATATGGGGATTTCCTCACGATTAGTCAATCATACTCCCCTTTGACATCTGCGAAATGTAAATGTAATGAGGATACCGATCTGAATACCCTTCCCACTGCACAATGGTTTATTGTGGTCTCACATACCGAAGATGATCAGAAAGGTGTACATGCAATTGCTGGCCCTGTGAAATCCTGCTCTCGTTTATGGGGTGGCACTTCACTTTTGGAGACAGTCTCTGATTCTCAAACACAACATCTTGCTGCCTCACTTCTCCACAGATACCCTATTCATATTGAGGCACATAGAACGTTGAATTCTTCCCAGGTGTAGTTTACACCAGGCTGCTTGATGGTCTAATTGAGGCTGAAATTCAATCTTACCTCTCTGACTAGGGTGTCATTGATGTACATTGTGTAATGAAAAATGTCAATTCCTCTTTGGTGTCCACCCTCACTCTTTTCCTCATCTTTGATAGTGTGACACTGCCATCCAAGATGAAAATGGGCTATAAAGTTATCACAGTCTGGCTGTACATTACGAATCTGATACACTGCCACCAGTGTCATCGTTCAAGAACATCTTGTCGACACCCAGCCAAATGCATAACCTGTGGCAGGTATGCACACAAGAGTGAATGTCCGCCTCCTTCTCCCCACTGTATCAACTGCAAAGGCGGCCATGCTGCCACCTCTCGGGATTTTCCCAAGATCTAAGTGAGCAGGCTGTTAAAGAGATTTGAGTAAAGAAAAAAGTGCCTTACCCAGTTGGTCGCGACAACTGGCTAGCCACAAACCCTGTGTTCTCTGGTCTGGCACCTATAGTTCTGTTCTTATTACCCCTTGCTCAATGAAGGACATAGCCATGCTGATATGTGACTTCAAATTCGGCTCTGAAGTTGTTAAATCATCCAGTCTGCCACCCCTACCCCCCCCCCCCCCCCCCCAACCTGTTGTGCAACAAATGGTCAAACTCTCACCTCAAGGGGCGAAGCCACCCACTACACAACCTGCAGGCACAAAATGACGAAAGGAATACTCCCATGAAGACTTCGTCTATAACTCCAGCCGAACAACCACCAAGTCTTTCTCTAACCAGAATGGCTTGAAGAAATCCACTAAAGAGAAATGGTCTTCTCCTTCACCAACTCCAAGAACCTTCTTGATGGTGTTGCCCGGCCAGCTGCTGTCTCACCAGCTCACACCATCAACTGTTTTTCAGCATAGGACTTCGCAGACTGAGTGCACAAGCACACTGATGCTTCTTGGACCCCATGGAGAAGAATCATCCTGCTTCTGTGCCCTGTAGTGGCGACTCTACACTGGCTGTCACTTGGCAGCCATGAAATTGACACCCTACATCTCTTCCTCCTCATGCCTACCCTCCAATGGAATGTTCGCGGCCTTTGGTCCCACAAGGAGGATTTACAGTGTCTTTTAGCATTGCAGCATCCCCTTATACTCTGCCTTCAGGAATCGAAATTGTGCCCTCACAACCACTTCGAGCTTTCACACTGTTTATGATTCGTTTTGACCTTCCCTGTGAGGTCAGCATTCCATCTCATGGGAGCGTTATGCTGCTCATATGGGATGACCTTCATAGTCCACCCTCTCCTTGGCTACCTGTCTTCAAGCAGTTGTAGTTCCCCTTTTCCTTCCCTGCCTAACTCTTTCCCTCTGTACCATTTATGCCCCTCCGTCATTCACTGTCACCAGGGCAGACTTCCTTAAGCTTGAAACTTCCTGGCAGATTAAAACTGTGTGCCCAACCAAGACTCGAACTTGGGAACTTTGCCTTTTGTGGGCAAGTGCTCTACCATCTGAACTACTGAAGCACGGCTCACACCCAGCCCTCACAGCTTTACTTCTGCCAGTATCTCGTCTCCTACCTTCTGAAGTTTACAGAAGCTCTCCTGCGAACCTTTCACAAGTATAAGATGGATGCATTACAGGCTATGTTTTAGTAAGCCAATTAAGTACCATTCAGTAGTGCTACCTTAGCCTATGAAAAAGAACTTTAAGTTTCCAAATACATAGATCATATGATAGGTTATTCTATGCAAATCACACCTACTGCTAACACTAAAACATGTAATGAATACTGCAAATAAAATACATAGGAATTATTTCTGGTAAATCTGGCAAATGGTTAAAAAAAGCCAGTACAACATCCACATTTTACATACTGAACAAAGTACGCCTACATTACAGATGGCATGAAACACACAGACCCAAACCATTCTCACTGTCATGTGTCTATCAAATTAATTGTAATGATGGCCAATGCATTTATATAGGACAAATAGTGTGTGCAACCACTATTTGTTTCAAAGAACACACAGAATTCAGTAATTAGATCTGTGTTAGTCACCTAAAAGCATACACACTCTGCCCCAGACATAAATAACAACTCAAGTATCCTTCATATACATCTGAAGTAGTGAGTCCTTGCTTTATTGCATGAAATGGAAATTTTAAGCAGTTTGGACCAGAATCTACTATGTGCCATGTTGAAACACATGGTTCTGTTAGACATCTAAAAGTTCCTTAAATAATATGTTGCGGGGTTCAGGCCTGTTTCTCTAAACTCCCATTCATTTATCTGTTGCATTTCCTAATTTTATTTCCACTTCAGTATTGGTTTGTATAATGCAAGGTGTTTGTTTTGTTAATTAGCTGCTTGTATTGATACACTTACATTTCACATTGTTGATAGTTTTTGTGTATTTTATCTTGTGTACATGTAAATAAAATAGAAAGAAACTTCCACATGGGAAAAATATATTAAAAACAAAGATTCCAAGACTTGCTTTCCCGCTTGGTAAGTCTTGGAATCTTTGTTTTTAATTTATCTTGTGTACAGTTGAACAAGTTCTTATGCTCTCTCCAGAACAGTAGGTGCTGTTCCCATCTTCAGTACTTTGACTAACAATCATGGGTGGGACAGCTGTAGGAGGGATGACCCAACTACATCATGAGCTCTGGAAGCACTGACACCACCCATGTACTGACTTGGCTATGCCTTCCACCTTATTTTATTATTGTTGGTGTAAGTGATGTTCTTATAATAAAAGTCATGCTTTGACAACATTTTTTTTCTTCGATGCTTCTCCATTTCAGCTCTAATCCTTTAGATTCAAGGCAGCATTTGCAACTTAATACTATTAAGTGTAAGTGTGCTGATTATTAATACTACTAACTTGCAAACGATACTCCATATCAACAGGATTTTGTTCCTTTACAAGCTTCTAAAGCCAAAGTGCACAAGGAAGAAAGGAATATGTGGTGTTCAAAATGAGCTCTAAGTGCAGAATATGATCACTATGTCTCTCAATGGAGTTTCAGCTTTGTGTCACTGTTACAAATCTTGCACTCAGAAGACATCGTTTTTCTCCTTAATGAGGTTGGCAGGAAGGGGGGATGGAGGAATTAAAATGTGGGTGAGTTTCTCTCTCTCTCTCTCTCTCTCTCTCTCTCTCTCTCTCTCTCTCTCTCTCTCTCTCTCTCTAGACCACCTTGGCTCTCTGAACTTCATACTGGCACAGCCTATGTACATATCCCTAATTATAAATTATTTCTCTGCTCTGCTTCGATTATTGCTCTCGGTGCTTTAATTTTACTACTACTACATACTTTCATAATCCAATGAAATTTCTTTCTAACATATCTAATCTGTTTCTTGACAGAGGTACTTACTTCCAGCCTTGTTGTTTCATCCCTTAACCTCCACAGCCAATGAGGCATAGATCGGTAACAAGAGATTTAGTGAGAGGATGGGGATGTAGGGAAGTTGTGCAAGAATGTAGACAAAGAGGATTAGGGTATAATAGTGGGTGAAGCAGGGGACGTATTGGCTAAAGACACAAATTATAGCATTAAGTGTGACCTGGATGTAACTTCACTCAAAAACATTTTTTATGGAGGTCCTGTAGTGTCCTGACGAGCTCTGGGTCAATGCTGCTGTGAGCCATGTGAAGGTGGAAGTGAACTGCCCGCTGCTGACAAAAAGTAAATATTAAAGAATAGGCCTACCCACAAAATTAAGGTTAGCTTATTTCGTCACAATACTAGAATGCTGAGTAATAAATGTAATACATGCTCGTCTGCTTGAGAAGCTTAAAGATGCTTAAAAAGATAAGCATCCTGTGTGTATCTGGACACCACATAATCAGAGATGTTAAATGTAAAAGACTGCACTGTATCATAATGATGTAGATCTAATATGTGAAAACAAGGAGTTGATACATGTATAAAGACTGAACACAAGTTTGAAACTATTGGAAACATTTTGATTTTTGTCTGGATAAGCATATAGAGATGTGATGCTGTGAATGAATACTAAAACCAAGTCTGTCTGCAATTGTAACCACCTATAGAAATTTGAACTGTTGGCAGCCTATTGATTGCTTACTGTGTCTGGTAGCCTAGTAGTGAATAGTCTGTGATTTCAGTGATAATTTGCTGAAAGACTCTGATAGGAAAAATGATCTGGGTACCTAATTTAGATCATCCAATTTGATATTGGTTATTAACTTCCCAACACATACGGATAGAGAGTAGGTAGTGCTTTCTTGCTGAAACACACTGCAAGAAAATGACTGTGTATTCAGTAACAATAGCTACCTCTCATCATGATGCACATTTAGTATGTATCCAGTGGAAATCAGAATAATTATGACTCTACAACTAATGTTTTTAAATGTTTATGAGAGAGATCTCAGGATGAAAATCATAATTTACCAAATGATGACATACAGTTAAGCTCCTTCCACAATAAATTAGTATCATTCTTTGAAAAGTAACCTTCCTCATAAACCAATCATAAAGTATATTAAACATCCACATAAAAAAAAATCTTTGATTATTAGTGGAATTCAAGTATACTGTGAAAGGAAAAGGAAAATACAACTGGTGGTAAGAACAAGTAAAGATGCTGCGGTAGATGCACACTAAAAAGCTGCACAATTGCTAAGTAAAGTCACTGAAACAAAATAAAGAAAGAACAGGCACACTGCCAGAAATCGGACACAAAACAAAAGGTCACAGGGAAGGAACACCATACTATTGATTGAAGTGGAAGGGCTGTAAATGATTAGTAACAGATAGCACAAATGTTTAACAATAATTTACCAAATGTAGGGACGAACAGTTAGACAGAAATCAAAGTAGTATGGTAGAAAAGCAAACTTCAATCATAGGGATGTCTCACCCACTCTACCCTTTTGAAATTCAAAAAATCAGTTATTATTTCAAATATAAGCTCATCTGCATTGGATGGCATTCTCATTGTACTAAAGACTTTCTTCCATAAAATAAATGCATCTTTCCTCCAGTGGTTGCATAAATATGAGTGGTGCCCCCTCCCCCCTTCAAGGCCACACACATTACCATCCACACCATCCCCACCAGTCAGCTCACACACTATTAATTCATTGCTTTCATCAGTCAAATCAGCTGAATCAAGTTACTAAGTAATTGTACTTTCCTATGTAGCATGCTCATCCATATCATTGTATTTTATACATTTCTTTCTGGCTCATAGATAACACATGCCTATGAGAAAAGTCACGGTCATTCTAGTGATCTCAATACATTACTCTGTCTGGCATTTGTTTGAGAAAAGTTGTGAATATTCTACTGTTTTGTGATTAAAAAGAGGCTAATGGGAGAGATTCTTCAATAGAAGCAAACAGGCATAAATACCCTTAACGATCTCCCCACCCCCCATGGGGTCCACAACTCCTTTGTGGACACGTGCGCAGTGAGCACGGGACCCCGAGCTAATGTGGCCCTCCTTCCTTTCAGGGCTGCATACCTTCTTTTTCCGCATCCTTCCCTATCCCCCATCTTCGCTCCCCCCCCCCCCCTCCTCCCCCAACCCCTCACCTCTGGCTCTTTCCTTCCCTTTCTCCCCCTCTGGGAGTATGGTTTGTGCCTACGTCCGGAGACGGATGCTCGTAAATGTAACGCATTCTTCACCTTCTCTGCTTGTATGTCTTCATCCTTCCTTTGTCCTTCTCTTTTCCATACCTCTTCTTTTTACCCTTTTCTCCACTGTAGCATTTGAGACCCCTCTTCTTTCCTTTCCCTTTCTTTGTTTTTCCCTTTCCCTTTCTCTTTCTTCCTCTCTGTGCGTGTCTGAAGGCTGAACCATGCATTTTCGTGTGTAGCCGGTGACGGGGTAATGCGTAATTCCCCACCCCGGGTAGACAGGTAGGACACGTACATACCCCTGGTAACGGCCAGGCCCAGGGAGGGGTGATTACCTGAGCTGATACCTTCTGAAAGTGCCGATTGGTCCCTCCATCCGTTTGTCGGGAGGTGTGACCTGAGGTGTGAACAATCACCTAAGGTGGGAATGCCCTCAAAGAGGGCCCCCACAAGGGAAGAGTGCGCCATCGGAGATGCCGGTAATCATGGCGGATTCTTCTGCAATGGTTTCTTCATCTTCCACTATGTCTGCTCACAAGCGTAAGTTCACTGAGTCTCAGCCACAGTTGCCATGGTTGCCACAGTTCCTTGTTGTTTCTCGGTCTGACGAAGGTCACGACTTCTCCATGGTCAACCCTTTCATTATTCAGAAAGGGGTCGATGCAATTGCAGGTCCTGTAAAGTCTTGTTCCAGATTATGGAATGGCACCTTGTTGTTAGAAACAGTCAGTGCCCTCCAGGCACAAAAATTGCTGCGTACTTCAATGCTCCACACCTTCCCTGTCCAGGTGGAAGCACACTGCACTTTAAATTCCTCACGTGGAGTCATTTATACACGCTCCCTAAACAGATTGTCTGACGAAGAAATTCAGCACTACCTGTCTGACCAGAGTGTAACGGCTGTTCATAGAGTTATGAAAAGGGCTGACACGAACATCGTTACAATCCATACTGTCTTCTTGACATTTGACAGAGTTCAACTCCCATCGAAAATAAAAGCGGGCTATGAGATAATTTCCGTTCGCCCCTATGTCCCAAACCCTACGCGTTGCTATCAGTGCCAGCGGTTCAATCATACAGTGAGTCCTGTCCCAACCTGGCCAAATGTGTTACGTGTGGCAAGGATGCCCATGAGGGTGCTTGTCCACCTCCCCTCGTTGCATCAACTGTATGGGTGATCACGCTGCTTCCTCTCTAGATTGCCCCATTTTTAAAGATGAAAAGCTCATTCAGGAAATCAGAGTGAAAGAAAAGGTGTCGACCTTTGCTGCTCGAAAATAATTCTCCAGTCGACAGCCCACTGTGCCTCAGACAGGAAAATACAGCACTGTCCTTGCCTCTCCTCGGCCAACAAAGGAGGCGGCCACGCAGACTCGTGATCTCACCTTTAGTGCCACGGTCATCAGATCGGCCAGCGCAAAGATCAGCGTTCAACCTCCCCACTTTGCCTGCTCAATCTATGGCACACCCTTCATCGGGTTCTGCTAAATCTCGATCCCAAAAGTCAGACACCCGGACTTCCAAAAAAGAGCATACTCATGAAGATTTTTTACATACCCCAACTTCACAACCATCAGTTCCTCCTCCATCTAAACATCATGTTTCCAAGAAAGCTAATAAGAAATCCAGTTCCTCTCCTCCTCCGCCACGGCGTGTCTCATCTACAGCACCACCTGCCAGTAACCGCTCTCAGCTGTCTTCTGTGCTGAGGCGCACTGCTGGCGGCCGATCAACTGGCTGATGGCTGGTGGCAGGAGCTGTTCCTGAACAACCTATGGACCAGGATCTTCTGCCTTCAGCTGAATGCCATTCCATGCTGCCGGTCGCAAGCTCTGAGCAGTCGTTCAGTTGATGCCAACCTTCGTCACATTCTTCCATTTTCTGTCCACCCTATGTCCATTATCCATTGGAATATCCGCAGCATACGAGCCAATCAGGATGAGTTGACGATCCTTTTACAAGCATACTCGCTGGTCATCTTCTGTCGTCAGGAAACAAAGCTGCATCCCCACAACCGCTTTGTCTTCCCCCATTTTTAGTCAGTCCAATTTGATCTCCCCTCTGTTAGAGGCACTCCAGCACATGGAGGACTAATGATTCTTCATCATCATACTCTCCATTATCACCCAATCCCCTTAAACAATTCAAATGGTTCAAATGGCTCTGAGCACTATGGGATTCAACATCTGTGGTCATAAGTCCCCTAGAACTTAGAACTACTTAAATCTAACTAACCTAAGGACATCACACACATCCATGCCCGAGGCAGGATTCAAACCTGTGACCGTAGAAGTCGCGCGGTTCCTGACTGAGCGCCTAGAACCGCTAGACCATCACGGCCAGCCCTTAAACACTTCCTTCCAAGCAGTTGCTGTCCGTCTTTCCCTTTCTGGATACACCTTCTCTCTTTGTACTGTATAAATTCCATCGTCCACATCAATGGCACGAGCTGATCTCCTTCATCTTCTTGGTCAGCTTCCACTCCCCTATTTCCTGGTTGGGGACTTCAATGCCCACCACCCGCTTTGGGGATCTCCACATTCATGTTAGCGTGGCGCACTATTGTTAGACGTCTTCCACCAAACGGATCTTGTGTGCCTCAATACTGGGGACTCTACATTTTTGTCTGCCTCCACGACAAATTTCTCCCATTTGGAGCTTTCGGTTGGTACTGTTCCGCTAGCTCGGCGTTTCGAACGGTGTGCCCTTGCTCTATACACACTCAAGTGACCACTTTCCATGTGTCCCTCAATTGCATCCACAACTGCCATATATGCACCCAAGATGCTGGAAGTTTGCCCAAGCCAATTGGACACCTTTTTCGTCTCTAGTGACAATCGTAGAGCATCACTTTCCTAACGTCGACGATGAGGTCACTCATATGTTGTTGTTGTTGTTGTTGTTGTTGTTGTTGTTGTTGTTGTCTTCAGTCCTGAGACTGGTTTGATGCAGCTCTCCATGCTACTCTATCCTGTGCAAGCTTCTTCATCTCCCAGTGCCTACTGTGACCTACATCCTTCTTAATCTGCTTAGTGTATTCATCTCTTGGTTCCCTTATACGATTTTTACCCTCCACGCTGCCCTCCAATGCTAAATTTGTGATCCCTTGATGCCTCAAAGCATGTCCTACCAACCGATCCCTTCTTCTATTCAAGTTGTCCCACAAACATCTCTTCTCCCCAATCCTATTCAATACCACCTCATTAGTTACATGAACTATCAACCTTATCTTCAGCATTCTTCTGTAGCACCACAATTCGAAAGCTTCTATTCTCTTCTTGTCCAAACTAGTTATCGTCCATGTTTCAGTTCCATACATGGCTACACTCCAAACAAATACTTTCAGAAACGACTTCCTGATACATAAATCTATATTTGATGTTAACAAATTCCTCTTCTTCAGAAACGCTTTCCTTGCCATTGCCAGTGTACATTTTATATCCTCTCTACTTCGACCATCATCAGTTATTTTGCTCCCCAAATAGCAAAACTCCTTTACTACTTTAAGTGTCTCATTTCCTAATCTAATTCCCTCAGCATCACCCGATTTAATTTGACTCCATTCTATTATCCTCGTTTTGCTTTTGTTGATGTTCATCTAAAATACTCCTTTCAAGACACTGTCCATTCCATTCAACTGCTCTTCCAAGTCCTTTGCCATCTCTGACAAAATTACAATGTCATCGGTGAACCTCAAATTTTTTACTTCTTCTCCATGGATTTTAATACCTACTCCAAATTTTTCTTTTGTTTCCTTTACTGCTTGCTCAATATACAGATTGAATAACATCGGGGAGAGGCTGCAACCCTGTCTCACTCCTTTCCCAACCACTGCTTCCCTTTCATGCCCCTCGACTCTTATGACTACCATCTGGTTTCTGTACAAATTGTAAATAGCCTTTCGCTCCTGTATTTTACCCCTGCCACCTTTAGAATTTGAAAGACAGTATTCCAGTCAACATTGTCAAAAGATTTCTCTAAGTCTACAAATGCTAGAAATGTAGGTTTACCTTTTCTTAATCTTTCTTCTAAGATAAGTCGTAAAGTCAGTATTGCCTCACGTGTTCCAACATTTCTATAGAATCCAAACTGATCTTCCCCGAGGTCGACATCTACCAGTTTTTCCATTCATCTGTAAAGAATTTGCGTTAGTATTTTGCAGCTGTGGCTTATAAAACTGATAGTTCAGTAATTTTCACATCTGTCAGCACCTGCTTTCTTTGGGATTGGAATTATTATATTCTTCTTGAAGTCTGGGGGTATTTCGCCTGTCTCATACATCTTGCTCACCAGCTGGTAGAGTTTTGTCATGACTGGCTCTCCCAAGGCCGTCAGTAGTTCTAATGGAATGTTGTCTACTCCGGGGGCCTTGTTTCGACTCAGGTCTTTCAATGCTCTGTCAAACTCTTCACACAGTATCGTCTCTCCCATTTCGTCTTCATCTACATTCTCTTCCATTCCCATAATATTGTCCTCAAGTACATCGCCCTTGTATAAACCTTCTATATACTCCTTCCACCCTTCTGCCTTCCCTTCTTTGCTTAGAACTGGGTTGCCATCTGAGCTCTTAATATTCATAGACTTGGTTCTCTTCTCTCCAAAGGTCTCTCTAATTTTCCTGGAGGCAGTATCTACCTTACCCCTAGTGAGATAAGCTGGTACATCCTTACATTTGTCCTCTAGCCATCCCTGCTTAGCCATTTTGCACTTCCTGTCAATCTCATTTTTGAGACGTTTGTATTCCTTTTTGCCTGCTTCATTTACTGCATTTTCATATTTTCTCGTTTCATCAATGAAATTCAATATTTCTTCTGTTACCCAAGGATTTCTAGCAGCCCTCGTCTTTTTACCTACTTCATCCTCTGCTGCCTTCACTAGTTCATCCCTCAGAGCTACCCATTCTTCTTCTACTGTGTTTCTTTCCCCCATTCACATAGATTGTTCCCTTATGCTCTCCTTGAAACTCTGTACAACCTCTGGTTCTCTCTGTTTATCCAGATCCCATGTCCTTAAGTTCCCACCTTTTTGCAGTTTCTTCAGTTTTAATCTACAGTTCATAACCAATAGATTGTGGTCAGTGTCCACATCTGCCCCTGGAAATGTCCTATAATTTAAAACCTGATTCCTAAATCTCTGTCTTACCATTATATAATCTATCTGATACCTTTTAGTATCTCCAGGATTCTTCCATGTATAGAACCTTCTTTTATGATTCATGAACCAAGTGTTAGCTCTCATTAAGTTATGCTCTGTGAAAAATTCTACCAGACGGCTTCCTCTTTCATTTATTAGCCCCAATCCATAATCACCTGCTATGTTTCCTTCTCTCCCTTGTCCTACTGACGAATTCCAGTCACCCATGACTATTAAATTTCCGTCTCCCTTCACTACGTGAATAATTTCTTTTATCTCATCATACATTCCATCAATTTCTTCATCATCTGCCGAGCTAGTTGGCATATAAACTTGTGCTACTGTAGTAGGCATGGGATTTGTGTCTATCTTGGCCACAATAATGCATTCACTATGCTGTTTGTAGTAGCTTACCCGCACTCCTATTTTTTTATTCATTATTAAACCTACTCCTGCATTACCCCTATTTGATTTTGTATTTATAACCCTGTATTCACCTGACCAAAAGTCTTGTTCCTCCTGCCACCGAACTTCACTAATTCCCACTATATCTAACTTTAACCTATCCATTTCCCTTTTTAAATGTTCTAACCTACCTGCCTGATTAAGGGATCTGACATTCAACGCTCCGATCCATAGAAAGCCAGTTTTTTCTCCTGATAACGACATCCTCTTGAGTAGTCCCCGCCCGGAGATCCGAATGGGGGACTATTTTACCTCTGGAATATTTTACCCAAGAGGACACCATCATCATTTAATCATACAGTAAAGCTGCATGTCCTTGGGAAAAATTACGGCTGTAGTTTCCCCTTGCTTTCAGCCGTTCGCAGTACCAGCACAGCAAGGCCGTTTTGGTTAATGTTGCAAGGCCAGATCAGTCAATCATCCAGACTGTTGCCCCTGCAACTACTGAAAAGGCTGCTGCCTCTCTTCAGGAACCACATGTTTGTCTGGCCTCTCAACAGATACACCTCCGTTGTGGTTGCACCTACGGTACGGCCATTTGTATTGCTGAGGCACGCAAGCCTCCCCACTAACAGCAAGGTCCATGGTTTAAGGGGGGGGGGGGGTCACTCATATTACAGACATTATTCTTACAGCTGCGGAACGTTCAATACCATGCACCTCCGATTTGCCCCGGCACCCCCCAGTTCCTTGGTGGAACGAGGCATGCCATGACGCAATACGTGAGCGGCGACGTGCTCTTCGCATTTTCCGCCACCATCCTACTTTGGCCAACTGTATCTGCTATAAGCAGTCCCGTGCGTGACGCCATCGCATCATCCGCGATAGCAAGAAGGCAAGCTGGAAATTCTTTACTAACTCATTTAACACCTTCACTCCCTCCTCGGAAGTCTGGAGTCAGATTCGACGGTTATCTGGCGTGTCTAGTTTCTCCCCAGTCTCTGGGCTCACTGTCGCGCATGATACATTAGTGGACCCCATTGCAATTTCTAACTCATTTAACTCATTGGGTCAACACTTTGCTGAGATTTCGAGCTCTTCAAATTACCCGTCAGCGTTTCTCGTGAAGAACGTGCAGTGGAAGTGCAACCTCTTCTTTTCTCCTCTCAAAATCGTGAAAGCTATAATACTGTTTTCTCCATGTGGGAACTCCAACATGCACTCTCTTCGTCTCGCTACTCCACCCCAGGACCGGATGGTATCCAGATCCAAATGTTGCTGCATTTATCAACCCATAGTCTGCGTTACCTCCTTCGCCTTTATAATCGAATTTGGACCATCAGTACTTTTTCCAGACGATGGATGGAAGCTATCGTCGTCCCTGTTCCGAAACCTGGAAAGGACAAACATCTCCCTCTAGCTATGGCCCCATTTCTCTCACGAGTAGTGTATGTAAGGTTTTGGAGCGTATGGTGAATTTGCCATTTAGCTTGGTGGCTGGAGTCCCACAGTCTTTTAACATCTGCCCAATGCCGTTTCCGAAAGAATAGTTCTGCAGTTGACCATCTTGTTGCTCTCTCCACTTGTATCATGAACAATTTTCTCCGGGAATGCCAAACAGTAGCAATATTTTTTGATCTGGAGAGAGCATACTATACCTGTTGGAGGACAGGAATTCTATGCACACTGCTCTCTTGGGGCTTTTGAGGTCGGCTGCCACTTTTTCTTCGCGAATTTATGGCAGAGTGCACATTTAGAGTGCAGGTGAACACTACTCTCTCCCGTACTTTCTCCCAAGAAAACGGGGTACCCCAGTGTTCCATGCTAAGTGTTGTACTGTTTGCCATTGCCATAAATCCAATTATGTACTTTCTCCATCTCGATGTCTCAGGCTCCCTCTTTGTGGACGATTTTGCAATCTACTACAGCTCTCAATGGACCAGCCTTCTTGAACGACGTCTTCAAGGATATCTCGATTGCTTCCACTCTTGGAGCATCGAAACCGACTTCCACTTTTCTCCCAATAAGACTATTTGTATTAATTTTTGGCTTCTTCAGGAGTTTCTTCCACCCTCCTTACATCTAGGACCTGTCAACCTTCCGTTTTCGGATGTCGCTAAATTCTTGGGTCTTACGTTTGACAGAAAACTGTGCTGATCCTCCCATGTTTCCTATCTTTCGGCTTGCTGTCTGCGATCCCTCAACACCCTCCATGTCCTGAATGGTACCTCCTGGGGAGCGGACAGAGTGGTCCTTCTCCGCCTCTACCACGCCTTAGTGTGCTCGAAATTGGACTATGGAAGCATAGTTTACTCATCTGCTCGGCCGTCTATTCTTCGCGTCTCGACTCTATCCACCACTGTGGATTACGTTTAGTGTCCGGAGCTTTTTACACCAGCCCTGTGGAAAGCATTTATGCTGAGACTGCTGAACCTTCACTGTCCAATCAGCGAGCAGTCCTTCTGAGTCGTTATGCTAGCCATCTGTCTTCCATGCCTGCTAATCCGGGCCATGACATTTTTTTCGACACCTCCTTGGATGTAAGGTATGCAGGCCACCCTTCCTCCCTACTACCACCAGGAGTCCGCTTCCGTCAACTGCTCCATTCTCTTTCCTTCCGCTTTCCTAAAACTTTCTTGATGACTTGGGGTACAGCACCACCTTGGTTGCATCCCCGGATCTGCCTGCTCCATGACCTTTGTCAATTTTCCAAGGATGGTACCCCTTCACTTGTTTATCATCGGGCATTTGCTGCTCTATGTGCACAAATGAAGGAAGCCACATTTATTTACACTGATGGCTCGAAAACATCGTTAGGTGTAGGGAGTGCCTATATTGTCGGCGACACCCCAAATCGCTTTCGGCTTCCTGACCAGTATTTGGTTTATACTGCGGGGCTTTACGCTGTTCTCCAGGCTGTCCAATACATCTGCCGCCATCAGCGGATACAGTATGTTATCTGTTCCGGTTCTCTCAGCTCTCTTCTCAGTCTCAAAGCTGTCTACCCTGTTCACCCTCTGGTCCACCGGATTCAGGACTGTGTACACTTGCTACACTTGCGAGGCGTCTCTGTGGCGTTCCTCTGGATCCCAGGACACGTTGGTATCTGTAGAAATGAGGCGGCCGATATAGCTGCCAAGGCTGCAGTCTCTCTTCTTTGGCCAGCTATTCGCACAATTCCCTTCACCGATCTATGGAGTGTTTTAAGCCGTCGTGTTGTTCTTTTATGGCATGCACATTGGTCGACACTTCCCCATAATAAATTGTGGGACGTGAAAGCTCTTTCCTGTGCTTGGACCTCTTCCTCCCATCCGCGTCGTCGGGAGGAGGTAATTTTAACTAGACTCCGGATAGGGCACTGTCTTTTTAGCCATCGACATCTTTCAAGCGGCGATCCTCCCCCATTCTCTCCCCACTGCTCTCAGCTGTGGACAGTAAGACACCTTTTAAATGAGTGCCCCTATTTTACTCCGTTACGCGTCCGTCTACAGCTGTCACCTGATATATCATCCATTTTAGCAGATGACACGCACTTGGCTGATCGTGTTCTTGAGTTTATTAGTGCCAGTGAGATGACATCGGTCATTTGAAGCTCTTTTTGCGGACAACCAACCCCTTTCTGTAGTGGATTTTTAAGCTTTCCTTCTGCTTTTAGTTTCTTCAATTTTTTGAGTTTTGTTCCCATTGCTGCTGGTTTCCATTTTCATTTTTTACTGTTTCCTAAGTCACAGACTGGGCGCTAAGGACCATAGCAGTTTTGCCCCCCCCCCCCCCCCAAAAAAAAAAAAGAAACCACACTCGGATAAATTGAATTCAATATATTTCCTATAAAGTACCTCTAACTACTTTCCGTCAATTGGCTACATATGCATTTCATTTCAACTTAATGTTGTCATGATCTGTCTTACACAGGACTCAGAACAATAGCACAATAAAATCTTCACATCAATGCCATGATGATCTCTTTTGTGTTGTGGAGGTCACAGGCTCTCTACGCCTTTTCCTCATGGTCACACAGAGTAAATGTCTCCACCCACCAGGTAGAAATGTCAGTCCATGGCCCACACTGCTGGCAGCAAGTGATCAGCAGAATTTAAATCCGCACAAACCATCAAAACATATAAGAAATGTTTGGTGCTTCCTGCTTACTAACTACCTTAACCCAAGAACATCTTTCATTAACCACTGAATATCAAGAATGTGGAACATCTCCCTCTATGAATGGCATGTTAAATCGCCCAATAATATCTTTAGTAAACCAGAGTATGTGTATCAGAAGGGTGGCTAAACTGAGAGTGCCATTTACAAGTTCTCACCAAATTTTACAAGCATTACACAACAAAATATTACCACTTGGTGCTTTTGTGATCCTTCTAATGCATTTGACTGTGTGTAGCACAGTATTCTCATATATAATCTGAGGCTTAGTGGAATAGACAATATACCAACACAGTACATATTATATCTAGCAAAAAGAATGTAGAAAGTTCTAAGTAATAATTCAGTCAATGTAAGGAGGGGATATTATCGTGCAAGGGGAGAAGTCACCTAGGGAGTTCCACAAGGCTAAATCTTACGTCCACCATTTTTTGTCATATATGTAAACAACCTTACATCTACACTCCTGGAAATGGAAAAAAGAACACATTGACACCGGTGTGTCAGACTCACCGTACTTGCTCCGGACACTGCGAGAGGGCTGTACAAGCAATGATCACATGCACGCCACAGCGGACACACCAGGAACCGCGGTGTTCGCCGTCGAATGGCGCTAGCTGCGCAGCATTCGTGCACCGCCGCCGTCAGTGTCAGCCAGTTTGCCGTGGCATACGGAGCTCCAACGCTGTCTTTAACACTGGTAGCATGCCGCGACAGCGTGGACGTGAACCGTATGTGCAGTTGACGGACTTTGAGCGAGGGCGTATAGTGGGCATGCGGGAGGCCGGGTGGACGTACCGCCGAATTGCTCAACACGTGGGGCGTGAGGTTTCCACAGTACATCGATGTTGTCGCCAGTGGTCGGCGGAAGGTGCACGTGCCCGTCGACCTGGGACCGGACCGCAGCGACGCACGGATGCACGCCAAGACCGTAGGATCCTACGCAGTGCCTTAGGGGACCGCACCGCCACTTCCCAGCAAATTAGGGACACTGTTGCTCCTGGGGTATCGGCGAGGACCATTCGCAACCGTCTCCATGAAGCTGGGCTACGGTCCCGCACACCGTTAGGCCGTCTTCCGCTCACGCCCAAACATCGTGCAGCCCGCCTCCAGTGGTGTCGCGACAGGCGTGAATGGAGGGACGAATGGAGACGTGTCGTCTTCAGCGATGAGAGTCGCTTCTGCCTTGGTGCCAATGATGGTCGTATCCGTGTTAGGTGCCGTGCAGGTTAGCGCCACAATCAGGACTGCATACGACCGAGGCACACAGGGCCAACACCCGGCATCATGGTGTGGGGAGCGATCTCCTACACTGGCCGTACACCTCTGGTGATCGTCGAGGGGACACTGAATAGTGCACGGTACATCCAAACCGTCATCGAACCCATCGTTCTACCATTCCTAGACCAGCAAGGGAACTTGCTGTTCCAACAGGACAGTGCACGTCCGCATGTATCCCGTGCCACCCAACGTGCTCTAGAAGGTGTAAGTCAACTACCCTGGCCAGCAAGATCTCCGGATCTGTCCCCCATTGAGTATGTTTGGGACTGGATGAAGCGTCGTCTCACACGGTCTGCACGTCCAGCACGAACGCTGGTCCAACTGAGGCGCCAGGTGGAAATGGCATGGCAAGCCGTTCCACAGGACTACATCCAGCATCTCTACGATCGTCTCCATGGGAGAATAGCAGCCTGCATTGCTGCGAAAAGTGGATATACACTGTACTAGTGCTGACATTGTGCATGGTCTGTTGCCTGTGTCTATGTGCCTGTGGTTCTGTCAGTGTGATCATGTGATGTATCTGACCCCAGGAGTGTGTCAATAAAGTTTCTCCTTCCTGGGACAATGAATTCATGGTGTTCTTATTTCAATTTCCAGGAGTGTATTATACAACAAGAATCGGTTCTTTTTTCTGATGACTCTTGTACTTCAATCAGCTCATACATACAGCAACAGGAGGTATGATAAATAATGTTCTTAAAAATATTAATGAATGATATTCTGAAAATGGTCTCTCTCTGATATAAAAAAAGACATAACTTACTATGTTCTACACATATACTGGCAGTACACCAGTGATAAAAGTATCACACAATTTGGAAATGATTAGAATGGTATCTTTAGCTGCCCATTTAGATGAGAATTCAAACTGGAAAAACACTTGTTCGAATGCCTAAAACAATTTAGTTCAGCCACACTGGCACTTCAGAACATTGCAAATCTTGAGGGAGGGAGGGAGGGAGGGAGGGAGGGAGTGGGAGAGAGAAAGATCAACAAGTTAACATGTTTCATAATTTTCATTTATTAATATAATATAGAATAATGTTGTCACCTAACTCACTGTTAATTCTCAAGCAATCATTCTGTGCTTCATAATAAAATAAACCTTCCAATCACTCTGTTGCTGCTTGCAAGTGTTACCTCACAGTAATGTCCCACCCAACCCATTAAACACTGCAATTGCATCACATCATTGCCAACCACATATTTGAGTGCTAATTATTTTGTAGATAACTACCTCACTGTCCCCCCCTGCGAGTTTGGGGGGTAAGAATAGGCCCGCGATATTCCTGGCTGTTGTAAGAGGCGACTAAAGGGAGTCTCAAACATTTCGGCCTTAATGTAGTGGTCCCCCTTGGGGTTTGACCTCCATTTTTCAAAATTATACAGATGTATGAGCCTTTTGGGGAAGGACGCCTTAGGTGGTCCTCAGTCCTCAGTGCACTAAGACTTTGGCACTCAGCATTGTAACGGCATTGTAACCGCACCCTCTATTCCTCAAATTGGGTCTAGACGCCTGATGGGTTGCACAAGTTACGCCCATAGTGCATCCCCATCTGCACCTATGATCATGATGGACTTTCCATGGCACCCAAAATCCAGCACGGTAGCCAGCCCGTTGTGGTGGGATCGTCATGTACCCTCTAGGTTGTAGCCCCCTGACAACACAGGGATCGTACTGCCGATACCTGAGCTCTACCCTCCCCACGTCGGCCAAGGAGTAGATGCCCATCTCCTTGGGGCATCAGGACTCCCGGCAATGGTCATCCTGCCAGGTGGCCCTTGCTGAGGCTGGGTGGCGCCCATGGGGAGAGCCCCTGGTCAGAGTGGGTGGTATCGGGGCGGACGTTTCGCAGATGAAACGTCAACATGTATCAGGTCGATCTGGGGCTGAGTCTTTTAAAAAGAAAGGTACTGTTTATGGTTCTGGTTCCGGTTCTCCTGCCCTTTCCCCCTTGGCCACTCCCTGGGAGGAATGACAGGCCCTTCGGCTTGGGGCAAAGTACTTCCCCTGCTATTTAGTCTGTTCTCGGACCGATGGGGGGACGTTGGCCACCTCCAAGCCCATGTTCTTTGTCCAGCATATCAAGGACATCTTTGGAGAAATCGAGGCTCTCAGTAAAATGCGTTCGGGGTCCGTTCTTATAAAGACCACCTCTGCCACACAGTCGGCAGCGCACCAGGCGTGCGACCGACTAAGAGACATCCCAGTGTCCATTGTCCTGCATCTGGCACTGAACAGGACACAGCGGGTTATTTTTCATCGGGACCTCCTGCTGCAATCTGATGAGGAGCTCAGAGCCAACCTGGAGCGCCGAGGCGTGCATTTCGTCCGGCGAGTCGAGCGCAGCCCCAAAGACCATCGCACCTTTATCCTCGCCTTCGAGGGGGACGTTCTCCCGGAGAAGGTAAAGGTGATGTGCTACCGGTGCAACGTGCGACCTTACGTCCCGCCTCCTATGCGCTGATTTCGGTATTTGCACTTCGGGCACATGTCACGGTGTGAAGCTGATTCCCTTTGTGGCGATTGTGGACGTCCTCTTCGTGAGGAACATACATGCACCCCACCACTTCGGGGCGTCAATTGTCCTGGTCTCCACTCGCCTAGATCTTTAGACTGCCCCACGTGTCAGAAGGAGATGAAGATTCAGGAAATAGAAACTTTGGACCGTCTCTCTTGTTCTGAGGCCAGGAAGAAGTATAACCGTCTCCATCCCGTGACGTTGACGACTTCGTTTGCCTCAGTCGTGTCCACTCCTTCCACAGTATCCTCACTCCTATCCTGTCCCCCCTCCACCTCCTCACCCCATTCGGGGTCTATGCCTCCACCTCCCAAATCCCTCCCTTCCAAATCCTCCTCCCTCGCGGCCCCTGCCCCTCTCTGCCCCAGGGGCCACCCTTCCTCCTCCGCCCCCTCCGCCACCTGAGAAGCGATCCTCTTCTCAGGCATCCATCGGGGAAATGTTCCGGACCCCAGCTTCTGAGGTCTGGCGTTCCAAAACGGACCCTGTGCATGAGGACCTTCTTCGGGTCCAGCCCACCATCCCCTTGCCTTTATCCCCCTCTTCACCCCGGCGCGTTTTGTCTGACGCTCCACCCGTGAGTCGCTGCTCCCGGCCGTCCTCAGTTTCGCCGGGATGCTCTGCTGCCAGGCGCTCAGCCTGTCGTCGGCGAATGATGCTGCCCCTCCTACGCAACCCAGGAATGCGGCCGCAGCTGGTGACGATTCGATGGAACAGGATCCGCCTCCCGCCGGTTGTAGCGTTGTTCCCTCGAAACCTGGCCCTCCGCAGCTGTCGAGGTGACCAGCTCTTCACCCGTTTCGTTCCCCCTTTTTTCTGACAAGCAATGGCTTTGTTACATTGGAACATAAGAGGTATTCGATCTAATCGGGAGGAATTACAACTGCTCCTCCGCCTGCACTGTCCGCTCGTCCTTGGTCTCCAGGAAACCAAGTTGCGCCCAACTGACCGTATTGCTTTTACCCACTATACCTCGGAGCGGTCTGACCTCACCCCTGAGGATGGTATTCCAGCTCATGGTGGGGTCATGTTGCTCGTTCGGGACGACGTCTATTACCATTTCATCCCATTGACCACCCCACTCCAAGCAATAGCTGTCTGTATTACTCTTTCTGCCTTTACTTTTTCTGTTTGTACTGTCTACACTCCATCGTCGTCCGCAGTTAGTTGGGCTGACATGATGCACCTGATTGTTCAGCTTCCAACGCCGTTTTTATTATTTGGCGACTTCAACCATCTCAATCTTGTCTGCCTCAATACTGGCGTCCCGACTTTCCTCTTGGACTCTACTCATACCTACTCCCACTTGGACTTCTCGATCTGTTATATCACTCTTGCCCGTCGGTTCGAGTGGTATTTCCTTTCTGACACCTATTCGAGTGACCATTTCCCCTGTGTCGTTCGTCTCCTGCACCACACGCCATCCCCACGTCCTTAGAGGTGGAACATACCGAAAGCTGACTGGGGACTTTACTCTTCCCTGGCGACCTTCCCAGACCACGATTTTCTCAGTTCTGAGAGTCAGGTCGAATACCTCACGGCTGTTATCATCAATGCCCGCTGAACGTTCCATTCCTCGTACTACCTCTTCTTAACGTCGCGTTTCCGTCCCCTGGTGGAATGAGGCTTGTAGAGATGCTATCCGTGCTCGACGACGTGCTTTACGCACCTTTCGCCGCCATCCTACGTTGGCTAATTGTATTGGATACAAACGAATCGGAGCGCAATGCCGTAGAGTCATCAAAGACAGCAAAAAAGCTTGTTGGGCCTCTTTCACCAGCTCCTTTAACAGTTTTACTCCCTCTTCTGTCGTCTGGGGTGGCCTGCGCCGGTTGTCGGGCATTAAGGCCCACTCCTCGGTACCTGGCCTAACCTCAGGTAATGAGGTACTTGTTGATCCCGTGGATGTCTCCAACGCCTTCAGCCGCTTTTTCGCGGAGGTTTCAAGCTCCACCCATTACCACCCTGCCTTCCTTCCCAGGAAAGAGGCAGAAGAGGCTCGGCGACGTTCCTTCCACTCGCTGAATCTGGAAAATTATAATTCCCCCTTTACTATGCGGGAAGTCGAACGTGCACTTGCAATGTCCCGGTCCTCTGCTCCGGGGCCAGATGCCATTCACGTTCAGATGCTGACACACCTTTCTCCGGCAGGCAAAAGCTTTATACTTCGTACCTACAATCGCATCTGGACCGAAGGTCAAGTTCCCATGCGTTGGCGTGACGCCGTCGTTGTTCCTATACCCAAACTCGGGAAGGATAGACACCTTCCTTCTAGTTACCGTCCCATTTCTCTTACAAGCTGTGTCTGTAAGGTGATGGAGCGCATGTTTAACGCTCGGTTAGTTTGGATTCTTGAATCTCGACGGCTACTTACCAATGTTCAATGCGGCTTTCGTCGCTCTGCTGTTGACCACCTTGTGACCTTGTCGACATTCATCATGACCAACTTTTTGCGAAAGCGCCAAACGGTAACCATGTTTTTCGATTTGGAGAAGGCTTATGATACCTGTTGGAGAGGAGGTATCCTCCACACTATGCACAGGTGGGGTCTACGCGGTCGCCTGCCCCTTTTTAATGATTCCTTTTTAACAGATCGAAAGTTTAGGGTATGTGTGGGTTCCGTACTGTCCGACGGCTTCCTCCAGGAGAACGGAGTGCCTCAGGGCTCCGTCTTGAGTGTAGCCCTTTTTGCCATATCGATCAATCCAATTATGGATTGCATTCCACCTAATATCTCAGGCTCTCTTTTTGTCGATGTCTTCATGATCTACTGCAGTGCCCAGAGAACATGCCTCCTGGGGCGCTGCCTTCAGCGTTGTCTTGACAGCCTATACTCATGGAGTGTGGCTAATGGCTTCCGGTTCTCTGAAGAGAAGACAGTTTGCATCAACTTTTGGCGATATAAAGCGTTCCTTCCACCATCCTTACATCTCGGTCCCATTGTTCTCCCATTCGTGGAAACGACTAAGTTTCTAGGGCTCACACTGGACAGGAAACTTTGTTGGTCTCCGCACGTCTCTTATTTGGCTGCCCGTTTGACACGTTCCCTTAATGTCCTCAGAGTTCTTAGAGGTTCATCTTGGGGAGCGGATCGCACTGTCCTGCTTCACTTGTATCGGTCCATAGTCTGATCAAAGCTGCTCGGCCATCCCTCTTACGCCGTCTCAACTCCATCCACCATCAGGGGTTACGTCTTGCGACCACAGCATTCTACACTAGTCCCGTCGAGAGTCTTTATGCTGAAGCTGCCGAATTACCATTGACCTACCGCCACGACATACTGCTTTGTCGGTATGCCTGCTGGCTGTTGTCAATGCCTGACCACCCCTCTTATCAGTCCTTCTTCACCGATTCTCTCGACCGTCAGTATGAGTTGTACGTGTCTGCCCTGCTGCCCCCTGGAGTCTGCTTTCGTCGCCTGCTTCGACAATTGGATTTTGCCCTCCCTTCCACCTTCAGAGAGGGTGAGAGCCCGACACCACCTTGGCTCCAGGGTCCGGTTCATATTCATCTCGACCTCAGCTCGCTCCAAAAGGAGGGTACTCCGGCTGCAGTGTACTGCTTCCGGTTTGTCGAACTTCATGCGCAACTTGCCAGTCACACCTTTATTTACACTGATGGCGCCAAAACTGACGATGGTGTTGGCTGTGCCATTGTCGTCGGGGCCGTCACCTTTAAATACTGGCTCCTCGATCAGTGTTCCAGCTTTACGGCCGAGCTTTCTGCTCTACATCAGGCCCTTCAGTATGCCCGCCGCCACCGCCATTCATCGTATATACTCTGCTCTGATTCACTCAGTGCTCTTCAGAGCTCCATATTCGGTACATCCCTTGGTGCAACGGATCCAGCAGTCCCTCCATTCTTTTGCTGATGATGGCTCTCCTGTCAGCTTTCTGTGGGTTCCCGGCCATGTAGGACTGACTGGGAACGTGGCTGCTGATGCTGCAGCCAAGGCTGCAGTCCTCCTGCCTCGGCCAGCCTCCCATTGTCCCATCATCTGACATTAGTGGGGTTGTTTGTAAGAGGCTTGTGTCATTGTGGTGGGATACTTGGTCATCACTTCAAGGAAACAAGCTCCAGGCCGTAAAACCATTCCCAACTGCTTGGACAACATCCTCCTGACCATCTCGGCGAGAAGAGGTCCTTCTGCCCAGGTTGCGGATTTGGAATTACCGGTTTAGCCCCCGCTACCTGCTCTCCGGTGACCCAGCCTCGCAGTGCCCTTGTGGTCATGCATTGACAGTGCACCATGTTTTATTGTTGTGTCCCCGTTTTAGTCAATCTCGTGTTGTCCTGTCTCTGCCATCTACTTTACAGGATATTTTAGCTGATGATGCTTGAGCAGCTGCTCGTGTTCTTCATTTTATTACTTAGACTGGCTTGTCCAAACAAAGACATCTAACTCTTTCACTTATTTTATCTGCATCTTTGTAAGAACTTTCTGGTGTTGTCCCCCCCCCCCCCCCCCCCCCTTCTCTCTCTCTCTCTCTCTCTCTCTCTCTCTCTCTCTCTCTCTCTCTCTCTCTCTCTCTCTCTCTCTCTCTCTCTCCCCTCCCCTTGAGTTTTACTAGATTCTATGTGCTCCTATAATTGTGAGTGGGCGCTAATGACCTCAGTAGTTGAGCGCCCTTAAACCCCAAACAAAAAAAAAAAAAAAAAAAAAAAACAAAACAAAAAAAACCTCACTGTCTGGTCATGCTGTTAGCTTGGGCTCTGAGTCATTTTCTTGCACAGAAAATAAATTTTTCCCACCTGGCTTGTGGTTTATTTTATATTACTGCTACTCACTTGGATGTATGACAACACAACTTGTTACTGTGTTAGCTGAAGCAATAATGAAGGAATATGTATGGACTTGCAAATGTAAAGCAACACTGGAACTGCACTTAACTCTTTATATACAGGTGCACACACTTGAGGTTTAAGAAAGTAATTTTTCATTGTTGAAAAAACTTCTATAAGAATATTACTTGGTGTTCACCCAAAATCATCATGTAGACAACTATTAATACATGAAAAAATAGTCAATTAATTTGACAGATAAAAGATCTACTCATCAGACAGTAGCAGGCAAAAACATATAAAGATTAAGTGAACATACCAACTTTCAGAACCACTGGCTGCTTCTTACAGAAGGGCTGGAGGTGTAGGAAGAGGGCTGAAAGAAAAGGACTAGTGAGGTTTTGGGAATGAGGAGAGGTCAGGAAAGTCACTTAGAAGCCCTGGTCAGGGGAGACTGCTGCATTAGATGAGAAGGAAAGATTGACTATTAGGGAATGCACCATATGAAATTTGAGGATCTCCTCCTGTTTTGAATTCTATGCCAGTTTCCTTGGTGTTGACCTGATCCTCACCAGGGGTCAGCTATGCATGTCTGTTCATATTAAACCCACTAACAGCCAACAGTATTCACATTCCGACAACTGACAGCTTTTCTGTGTGGAACATTCTCTCCCATACAGCCTTGCCATTTGAGGCAAGTATGTTTGTTCAGATGCAGACTCTTTGCAGCAATACACCACCATTTTACCTTAGCCTTCACTTTACACAATTACCCCACCAGTTCAAAATCAATTTCCCAGGCCATCACATCTAGTCCCAATACTGCTGATACCTCCAAATACAGCTTAGGAGTACACCTCTTGTCTCTCAGTATTATCCATTGCTTGAATGTATTAATCAGCTTTTTTGACAAAGCAACGACTTCCTAAAATCATAATCTGAAATGAGGCCCACCGTGCAAACAGTTTGCCTCCCATATCTGGAATAGTTCCTCATTTTAAACAATTCTTGGTCAAGTAGTAACTATGGCCTGGAACTTACAATGAACCAGGTCAGCGATACATCTTCTTGCTATGCTTCACAATACATTCAAGTAAATATGCTAAGTGATCCCCAGAGATATTTCAAATTTGTGGTTTTTATTTATAAATAAACAAACCATCAATTATTATTTTGTTTAAATTCAATTACTAGACAATCTGGAAATGCTTTCCAGTTGCTTACATGTGTGAGAATTGGATGCACATTCCAAATTTCCTTCTCTGCCTCCCTGTCTTTATGCCCATTTTCTTCCCCCTCCCTCTCTGTCCATCACCTATTTCTCCCACTCTCTCTGACCTTGAGCCTTTTTTGTTGTTATTGCTAATGAAACCTTGATTGGGAATAAAAGTTGCTTAAAAGAAATGGGTGAATTGGTTTCTGTCATTGGTATTCAGAGTATGAGAGACATCTCATGTTGATTGATCAGTGAACAAAGCAAGGTAGCACAGTGGTAGCACACTGTACTCTCCTGTGAGGGATAAGTGTTCAAATCCATGTTCAGCCATCCTGACTTAGGTTTTTCTTGATTTTTTCTTTAATCACTCCAGGCAAATGTTTGGATGTTACCTTTGAAAGGTGATAGCCAATTTCATTCCCCATCCTTCAACCATTCTGAGCTTGTGATCCATCTCTAATGACCTTGATGTCAGTGGAATGTTAAACCCTAATACTGCTTGCTTGGATCTATGAGGAAAGTCGCTTCAATGGCAGCATTTTGCATAGTTTCAGTCTGAAAATGTTTAAGGTTATAAAGTTTCAAATGATTCAGATGTCGTAGTAGTCTTCCAATTAAAAGCTCATAAGCCATAAATAAAATTTTTTCTGTTTGTTAAAACTGACTGTGAGGAAGAAGACAAATTGGCACAGACCTTTGTATAGAGATTTTGTTTAAAATTACCTTCAAGGAAAAAATATATACATGGGAGAAACAGTTTGCTAATGGTTTAAATGTCCTACTATTCTAGATAAGGACTTTGAGGAAGAAAAAGAAAAAAAAACCGTTACACAGCACAGCAGTTTCTGTCTCATAGTCACTTTTAACAGAAAACCAGTACACAGACTATGTCTGTCTGAATGTCTACTTATTGTGAAAACATTTGAGATAAGTTGGTCAACTACTTTGTGAATCTTTTTTCCCTAGTAAACATTTACATACATATATAATATGCAGATATACAGCCTATGTCTATTTGACCATTTATTAGAGTGTCGTATAAGATAATGAAGCAAATCAGTAAAGAAGTTCTGAGAATTTCGGTAACAAGTTTAAATGATGACTGGTCTTTCTACAGGATGAATCACCTAAAACTTGCAGCATAAATGTCATGTAAATGGGAAGTGCTATGCTACTGATGTGGTTTTCACAGAATGGATTGCTAGTCAGGGTTGATATTGTTAGCCAGTCAACAGATTGCAATAATACTTAAAAAGTGCATTTTTTGTGTAAACAGCATTCTAGTGCAAGTAATTAGTGAGATACAGTGTGTCTAAAAAGGAAGTTTATATTTGAAAAACTCTCTGTACATGTGCAACAAACTGAAAGAGATTGGGAAGTGTGTTCAGTGCGTGCTTGACCTTCCATAATTTAGTTGATATGGAGCAGTTCTCAGGAGCAGGCCACTTGTGCTGTATGTGTGAATTTTATGAAAATGGTGATTTGGTAACTGTATCATGGAGGAAATTTTGCAGTTTTTATGGATTTCATGATGTAAATGATGATCAAAATGTTTCCCTTATCCAGAAATGGTTCAAAACGTTTGAGGAAACCAGCTGAAACTGGCCAAACTGAACTTCAGGTAACCAAGATCATCAAGAAAGGGCAAATCCATGGAGAGTGTAAATTCTTCTGTTCGTAACAATCATAACCTCTCCATTTGTAAGCTTGCAAGTTCTATAAACGCACATAAATCATCACAATACTGACTTCAGCTAATAGACCTTGAATTAAACTTTTACAAAATTCAGTTGGTTCAAGAATTAGTATCAGGATACCAGATATAGAGTGCAGTTTGTTAATTATGGGACTGAGTTTCCTTCATTTAACATCTTGTTTTCTGATGAGGCTCTTTTACACTTGAACAGTCATGTCAGTAACCAAAATTGCTGCTAATGAAGTGCAGAAAATCCTAAACAAAAGCACGAGAAATCGCTTCATTCTCAAAAGTTAAATGACATTATTTTTAAGACACAAGTTCTAATACTGTCTGTTCAAATTATAAACAAAGATTTTGTCAATAACTTTCAACCTCTATTTTATTTTTACACATCACATTTCAAACTTTCTTGTCAGGCCTCTTTACTGTATTCAGGAATGTTTTCATATCAGTACTTGTACAGTACCTGTGGTAGCACACAATAAAGAGCAGCACAAATGGATATATTACTTACATGGATTCTGACCAGTAATGAGCCAACTGACCAACATAAGTTGTGTTCTAAATGACCACTGCCAGTGGGAATAGATGTTTCCAGTCTAGTATGGAATGACACATGTTAGAATTACAGTGGAGATGTTTGAGCAAGCCACAGTAATACATGACTGCATATCTTCAAATGTACTTGTTATTTCCTTGTAGACAGCATCTTTCACTTTTCTGCACAGAAAAAAGTCTATGCTGTCTAATCTGGGGAATAGTTTACCCAAAGTATAGGTCCTCTATGTCCAATTCAATGATTTGGAAACAATGTGTGAAGTCATGCTGTAGTACTATGTGCTCTATGAACTGGACAGCCAACAATATGGTACCACAGGCTTCACATAGTTGGCAGAGGAATATCTTCTAGCATCCATGGAAGATGGTCTGTTATGAGGCTGTGATACTCCTGCATGTACTGTGTTCTGTCAGTGAGAAATAGGCCTATGAGTTGATAGCTCACTATCCCACACCACACACAATGGCATTACACGTGACCAAGTCATTGGGGATTGTCAACAGACCAACAGTGCATTTTTTGGCTATTTACCTGGCCAGATAAACATGGCTTCATATCTAAATGAGATGTATAATACATCTGGAATACTGGTACCCTGTCTTAATGCTCATGTCTCGAAGTAACGTGATTCTCACAATTATTTCTAGGCAGCTGATGATGGAAAGAAATGTGATAGGTATTTTGATGGAGAATGCGTAGGGCCCTCACCTGACTTGTCACTTCCTCACATAATTGTGCAGGAGTTACCATGTTTATCAACTGCAACAGCACCAGGATCATTAATTTTTCTCTTCTCAGTCATCATTTATTTCCTTCTGTTACATTGTCTAGGTGTTACATTACCACTTTCATGTAGCTGGTTGAAGAGGTTGATAAATAATTGTCAACATGGTTGATGTCTATTAGGGTATCTTATCACATACACTTTACAAGAAGGAACTGCATTCTTCCTATATTCCACATACACCATGAGCATGTCAGCTTTCTTTGCAGTGGTGTATCCCATCTTCGACTCGCAGCTTATTGCTTGGACTGTCACTCATCAAATGACTTGAAGTCGCAATGCACTCAGTGTACACAGAAGCGCACTGTAACAAACATAACATCTTCACACCTAGCATTTACATATTTGCACAGTATCGTAACTTGTAAATGATTCACAATATAATCCTGCAACAAGCACCACTGATATTGTAATTTACCCCAACTTTCAGTTTATTAATGTCAATAGGCAGTGTTACATTTAAAAACTGTTATTTTTTGACAAAAATACACTTCCTAAGTATTATTACAATGTTTTGATTGACTATCGATATGAACCTCTGACTACCAACCCTTTCTGTGAAAACGGAACATCAGTAGCATAAAAACATGCAATTAGGGATTCTTTTGAGCCAAAAAAGAAAATACTGAAAAGTTGTGGTACACATTCTTCTAAATTTTTAAAATACATTTGATATTGATGTCTCTACAATTTGAAAATAAATCCTCCTACTCTATGGTCATGTGCAGTAACTGTTACACATTTTCCATAGAAAAATCAATCTGGGTTGCAAAGACAGTGCAAGTGTTATTGATGTGTTTCATCTTTTTGAAGCATATTCAGAATTTCTACATCAAAAAAATACTTAAAAACAGATTAGGGTTGTGGTCCTAGCTAACGTGAGAAGGTGGTAAAAACTTCTTTAAAGTACTCTAAAACATATAATTGAAGGAGTCTTATATTTGGAGACCACAGGCAATGCATTAGTCAAAATTTCTGCTAAAACAATATTGCTCTAGGCAAGCAGTGAAGAGCAAAATATGTAGTAGAACAGTGAAAGAGGTTATAAGTCTTATCTTTGGCAAAGCCATGTGACAATGCTTAAATAGCGCCATACCTCCTGTCTTGAAATGAATATAGGTACACACATTGTAGTGACCACGAATACATGCCAGTGGGAGTGCAGGATATGTGAAATTTCCAGGCAGTTTGCTGCTGATACAATGGAGGTAATCTCTGCTAGGCATTGTTTACATGTTTGAAACTACTGTAGATAAGAATAAAGTAAAACATAGTCGTAGTTAAAGTCAGTGCAAACAGGAAAATTTATCTAAAATGGATGACAGAAATAAAAAGGATGAAAAAACAATTAAGTGTCTTTACCATAAAGAAGACAAATTAAGCTGCTAATAAGCACAATTAAGACTCTTATGTAAAGCTTTTGGCCACAACATTCATCAGTAAAAGAGAATCTCACACACCATTCATACACACAAGCAAGCATACCCCATGCATACAAGACCACCAACTCCAGCATCTTGGGCCAGAATACTATTATCACTGCTGTGCAGGATTAGCTGAGCGGTCTAAGGTGCTGCAGTCATGGACTGTATGGCTGGTCCCGGCAGAGGTTCGAGTACTCCCTTGGGTATGGGTGGGTGTGTGCGTTTGTCCTTAAGGTAATTTAGGTTGAGTAGAGTGTAGCTTAGGGAATGATGATCTACATCTACATGACATCTACATGACTACTCTGTAATTCACATTTAAGTGCTTGGCAGAGGGTTCATCGAACCACAATCATACTATCTCTCTACCATTCCACTCCCAAACAGCGCGCGGGAAAAACGAACACCTAAACCTTTCTGTTCGAGCTCTGATTTCTCTTATTTTATTTTGATGATCATTCCTACCTATGTAGGTTGGGCTCAACAAAATATTTTCGCATTCGGAAGAGAAAGTTGGTGACTGAAATTTCGTAAAAAGGTCTAGCCGCGACGAAAAACGTCTATGCTGTAATGACTTCCATCCCAACTCGTGTATTACATCTGCCACACTCTCTCCCCTATAACGTGATAATACAAAACGAGCTGCCCTTTTTTGCACCCTTTTGATGTCCTCCGTCAATCCCACCTGGTAAGGATCCCACACTGCGCACCAGTATTCTAACAGAGGACGAACGAGTGTAGTGTCAGCTGTCTCTTTGGTGGACTTGTTGCATCTTCTAAGTGTCCTGCCAATGAAACGCAACCTTCGGCTCGCCTTCCCGACAATATTATTTATGTGGTCCTTCCAACTGAAGTTGTTTGTAATTTTAACACCCAGGTATTTAGTTGAATTGATAGCCTTGAGAATTGTACTATTTATCGAGTAATCGAATTCCAAGGGATTTCTTTTGGAACTCATGTGGATCATCTCACACTTTTCGTTATTTGGTGTCAACTGCCACCTGACACACCATACAGCAATCTTTTCTAAATCGCTTTGCAACTGATACTGGTCTTCGGATGACCTTACTAGACGGTAAATTACAGCATCATCTGCGAACAGTCGAAGAGAACTGCTCAGATTGTCACCCAGGTCATTTATATAGACCAGGAACAGTAGAGGTCCCAGGACGCTTCCCTGGGGAACACCTGATATCACTTCAGTTTTACTCGATGATTTGCCGTCTATTAGTACGAACTGCGACCTTCCTGACAGGAAATCACGAATCCAGTCGCACAACTGAGACGATACCCCATAGCTCCGCAGCTTGATTAGAAGTCCCTTGTGAGGAACGGTGTCAAAAGCTTTCCGGAAATCTAGAAATACGGAATCAGCTTGAGATCCCCTGTCGATAGCGGCCATTACTTCGTGCGAATAAAGAGCTAGCTGCGTTGCACAAGAGCGATGTTTTCTGAAGCCATGCTGATTACGTGTCAATAGATCATTCCCTTCGAGGTGATTCATAATGTTTAAATACAGTATATGCTCCAAAACCCTACTGCAAACCGACGTCAATGATATAGGTCTGTAGTTAAATGGATTACTCCTACTACCCTTCTTGAACACTGGTGCGCCCTGCGCAATTTTCCAATCTGTAGGTACAGATCTATCGGTGAGCGAGCGGTTGTATATGAGTGCTAAGTAGGGAGCTATAGTATCAGCGTAATCTGAAAGGAGCCTAATCGGTATACAATCTGGACCTGAAGACTTGCCCGTATCAAGCGATTTGAGTTGCTTCGCAACCCCTAAGGTATCTACTTCTAAGAGACTCATGCTAGCAGATGTTCGTGTTTCAAATTCTGGAATATTCCATTCATCTTCCCTGGTGAAGGAATTTCGGAAAACTGCATTCAATAACTCCGCTTTAGCGGCACAGTCGTTGATAACAGTACCATCGGCACTACGCAGCAAAGGTATTGACTGCGTCTTGCCGCTTGGGTACTTTACATACGACCAGAATTTCTTCGGATTTTCTACCAAATTTTGAGACAATGTTTCGTTGCGGAACCTATTAAAGGCATCTCGCATTGAAGTACGTGCCAAATTTCGCGCGTCTGTAAATTTTAGCCCATCTTCGGGATTTCGTGTTCTTCTGAACTTCGCATGCTTTTTCCGTTGCCTCTGCAACAGCGTTCGGACCTTTTTTGTGTACCACGGGGGATCTTAGCAGTTAAGTCCCATAAGATTCCACACACATCTGAACCATTATCACATGGGATGCAAGCAGCAGTCTTGAGGGGAAGGGATAGTAGTGTATGGTGGGGAGAGAGCGAGATGAATGCTGACTGGTGAAGTGTGCAGTGGCTAGAATGCCAACAGGCACAGCATCAGTAGGTTGTGAGGCAGAGAGGTGGGGAAAAAGTAGCAAAAAAGGAGGGTGGTAAATAAACAACCTTCCTCTGCCAATGCACTCACCCATCTTTCCCTGCTCCTCTCCTTTTTTGCTCTGTCTTCCCTACTTCCCTACCCTGCAACCTCCCAATGCTGTGCCTGTTGGCATTCCATTCCCTCAACATTCCACCAGACAGCTTTAATCTCTGACCCCCTTCCTAACCGCCTCCAGGCTGTTGCTTGCATCCAACACAGTTGAATTCCAGCCCAAGAGCTGGAGATGGTGGCCTTGTTTGCATGTAGTGCGCTTGCTTGTGTATATGAATGTTGTGTGTCTCATTTTCTGATGAAGGCTGTGTCTTTTAATTGTTTTTGTCTGCAACTTAAGGTATCTATTTTACAGTAAGTAGCAATATGTCTTTCCCTGCATTGTTGTTATTCCTAACTGGAGTTCCGATTGTAAAAAAAAAAAAAAAAAAAAAAAAAAAAAAAAAAAAAAAAAAAAAAAAAAAAAAAAAACAAGTAAAGAAGAGTTACACTATCTAACACACAGTGCCATCTGTTGGTGGCAAAAGTGAGAACCCCCTTCTCATGATATATAGGACCATACTCTTAATCTGCTTTTATATATTCAAGAAGATAGTATACATGGAAGAACCCTGGAGATACTAGAAGGTATCAGATAGATTATATAATGGTAAGACAGAGATTTAGGAACCAGGTTTTAAATTGTAAGACATTTCCAGGGGCAGATGTGGACTCTGACCACAATCTATTGGTTATGACCTGTAGGTTAAAACTGAAGAAACTGCAAAAAGGTGGGAATTTAAGGACATGGGATCTGGATAAGCTGAAAGAACCAGAGGTTGTACAGAGTTTCAAGGAGAGCATAAGGGAACAATTGACAGGAATGGGGGAAAGAAACACAGTAGAAGAAGAATGGGTAGCTCTGAGGGATGAAGTAGAGAAGGCAGCAGAGGATCAAGTAGGTAAAAAGATGAGGGCTAGCAGAAATCCTTGGGCAACAGAATAATTATTGAATTTAACTGATGAAAGGAGAAAATATAAAAATGTAGTAAACAAAGTGGGCAAAAAGAAACACAAACGTCTCAAAAATGAGATTGACAGGAAGTGCAAAATGGCTAAGCAGGGATGGCTAGAGGACAAATATAAGGATGTAGAGGCTTATCTCATTAGGGGTAATATAGATACTGCTTACAGGAAAATTAAAGAGACCTTTGGAGAAAAGAGAGCCACTTGTATGAATATCAAGAGCTCAGATGGAAAACCAGTTATAAGCAAAGAGGGGAAAGCAGAAAGGTGGAAGTAGTATATTGAAGGTCTATACAAGGGCAATGTACTTGAGGACAATATTATGGAAATGGAAGAGGATGTAGATGAAGATGAAATGGGAGAGACGATACTGTGTGAAGAGTGTGACAGAGTACTGAAAGACCTGAGTCAAATCAAGGCCCCAGGAGTAGACAACATTCCATTAGAACTACTGACGGCCTTAGCAGAGCCAGTCATGACAAAACTCTACCAGCTGGTGAGCAAGATGTATGAGACAGGCGAAATACCCTCAGACTTCAAGAATAATATAATAATTCCAATCCCAAAGAAAGCAGGTGTTGACAGATGTGAAAATTACCGAACTATCAGTTTAATAAGTCACAGCTGCAAAAATACTAACATGAATTGACAGACAAATGGAAAAACTGGTAGAAGCTGACCACAGTGAAGATCAGTTTAGATTCTGAAGAAATGTTGGAACACGTGAGGCAATACTGACCCTACGACTTATCTTAGAAAATAGATTAAGCATTTGCAGACTTAGAGAAAGCTTTTGACAATGTTGACTGGAATACTCTCTTTCAAATTCTAAAGGTGGCAGGGGTAAAATACAGGGAGCGAAAGGCTATTTACAATTTGTACAGAAACCAGATGGCAGTTATAAGAGTCGAGGGGCACGAAAGGGAAGCAGCGGTTGGGAAGGGAGTGAGACAGGGTTGTAGCCTGTCCCTGATTTATTCAGTCTGTATAATATGCAAGCAGTAAAGGAAAGAAAAGAAAAATTCAGAGTAGGTATTAAAATCCATGGAGAAGAAATAAAAACTTTGAGGTTTGCCGATGACATTGTAATTCTGTCAGAGACAGCAAAGGACTTGTAAGAGCAGTTAAACGCTATGGACAGGAGTTTTGCTATTTGCAGAGCAAAATAACTGATGATGGTCAAAGTAGAGAGGATATAAAAGGTAGACTGGCAAGGAAAGCGTTTCTGAAGAAGAGACATTTGTTAACATCGAGTATAGATTTAAGTGTCAGGAAGTCGCTTCTGAAAGTATTTGTATGGAGTGTAGCCATGTATGGAAGTGAACCATGGATGATAACTAGTTTGGACAAGAAGAGAATAGAAGCTTTCGAAATGTGGTGCTACAGAAGAATGCTGAAGATTAGATGGGTAGATTACATAACTAATGAGGGGGTATTGAATAGAATTGGGGAGAAGAGGAGTTTGTGGCACAACCTGACAAGAAGAAGAGACAGGTTGGTAGGACATGTTCTGAGGCATCAAGGGATCACACATTTAGCATTGGAGGGCAGTGTGGAGGGTAAAAATCATAGAGGGAGAAAAGAGCTGAATACGCTAAGCAGGTTCAGAAAGATGTAGGTTGCAGTAGATACTGGGAGATGAAGAAGCTTGCACAGGATAGAGTAGCATGGAGAGCTGCATCAAACCAGTCTCAGGACTGAAGACAACATACTCAAGATGACTCAAAAATGGCAAACAATGTCAATAAAACTTCTGCCGTCTTCGTAACCTCAACTATTTTTCGTAATGAAAATTTCAAAATATTTTAAGTAAATTATTAATGACATACAATTTTTTTAGTAGGTGTATAGGTCAGTATCTTGTAATATCTTTGTACAGTGAGACTTGCATCTTTCGTCGTTTCTGTCTAACTTCTGGCATGTGTTCAATATTTTATAAAAATGCTCTTGCACATTGAGATGTAAATTTCATGAGATACCTCCTAATATCATGTCAGACCTCTTTTTGCCCAGCATAATACAGAAACTTTATGTGGCATCGAGTCAGCAAGTGAGTGGAAGTCCCCTGCAGAAATAGTGAGCAACCCATAACTGCGGAGGTGTTGCTGGTGCAGCATTTTGTGCATGAATGCCTCTTGGTTATGTCCCACAATATTTGATGGGGTTCATGTTGGGCAATCTGGATGGCCAATTCATTTTCTCAAATGTCTAGCATGTTCTTCAAAACAATTACAAAAAATTGTGGCTCAGTGATGTGACACTCTGTCATCAATAAAAAATTCCATCTTTGTTTGTGGACATGAAGTCCATGAATGGCTACAGAAGGTCTTGAAGTAGCTGAATATAACCATTTACAGTCATCAGTCAGTTCTGTTTGAGCAGAGGACCTGAATAAACACAGTCCACACTCTTATGTAGCCACCACCAACTTGCACATTGCCTTGGCAAGTTGGATTCAAAGTGTTCACTCCACACTCAAATCCTACCACCAGGTCTTACCAACTGAAATCAGGACATTTCTGACCAGGCCATGGTTTTCTAGTTAGCTAGGGTCCAATTAATATAGTCATAAGCCCAGGAGAAGCACTGAAACCAATGTTGTGTTGTTGGCAAACATACTCGCATCTGCCTTCTGATACCACAGCCCATTAACATCACATTTCACCACCCTGTCCTAACAGACATGTTCATCAAACATTCTACTCCAGTTTCTATTGTTATCTGAAGCAGAGTTATTTGTATGCTGGCACTGACATCTCTGTACAAACATTGCTGTTCTCGGTCATTAAGTGAAGGCTATGAGCCACTGCATTGTATCTGTTTTGAGATGACATCAATGGCAACAGTGAAGCAGCTGGCATTGGTATCAGTAGCATATGGACACATGAAGATAAACTAAAAAAGAGTGCAGTGCTTTTATTAATTTTTATTGTTACAAGTGATGAAATAAATTTAGGAAACATTCATTACAGGACCAAAATTAAAAACAGATGTTGGGGATGGGAGGCTTATAATAATTAAACAAGGAGAAGAAATATGTGAACAAGTACAACTGCATGAATCAAACATGAAGAAACTGATTGGATCATCATGACTATCATTTCAAGCTATAATAAGTAAAAGTACACAAGATCTTGAACAATCCATAGACAACATTTTTGGAAACCATAAGGAATGAATGCCCAAATTTGATGAAAAAATAATAAACAATCAGTAGAACATGAAGAAAAATCCAGTAACACAGAAATTAATTGTCAAAATCATTCAAAAACTTAGAAGCTGTAACTGAGTGTACATAAAAATGATAAAAGAGGGCTAAACTGGTCACCAAAATTAAACACTTATTAGTATAATTAAAAGCAGCCATAAATAGTGGTGTTTAAGTCTTCCATGAGGGATTCCTTTGATAAAAGTTGTTGGCAAACTTAGCATGTCAACTTCATACAAAACCCCAAGCTTTCAGTGACAACCTCCATCACTGTTGTCAGGGGATACGCCTAACTGTTGGTAAACTGGTAATGCTCCTACTACTACACTTAAGTGATTTGATTAGCAAGAGTGTGTCATGGTAACATCACAGAACTGACAAGGACTGAGCTTGTGACCTTTAAGGTCATAGATCTTTTGAACCCTCTGTCCAGCATTCCAAGTATTGTAATTTCTCACATTGGGTGTTTAGCTATGAGAAGTCTTCCTCTGAGCTCTCTCTTTGTCAAGTGCAAGCATCCATGCATTTCTAAGTGCATAACTGGTTCTCTGTTGGGCCACTTGGACATTCCGTATATAAAAAAACTGTCGCATACAGACTTATATTTCAACAGATGCAGCTTTCACCTTCCATCTCAGAAAACAGCTATACTGTATGTACTATTAAATAGAGCAATTACTATTTTGGACATGGAGCACCTTGGTTAAAGATGAATCATCTGACAGTGGTGTTTAGAAGGAGAAGGTATTCAGCCAGTGATATTAGGTCAATGCTGTCAAGTAAACCAAGACATTATACTGTTCAACAAACTGAGGAGGACCAACAAACAGCATGGCCTCTAGTCTGTGGTTCAACAATTAGTAAGATAGGTAAAGTCCTAAACTGGCAAAAAATCAGACTGGCGTTTTAACCCCCCAGGAAAATTAAAGAAATGTTGCAACATGTTAAAGATAACCTCAGCCTGAGAGTGCCAGGGATTTGTGATACTCCTCACAACTGTGGCAGCAGTTAGGTGGGTCATCTGTGTAAACTGTTGCTGACTACTGTGCTGATCATCATCGTCACCTAAACCAAAGGAATTCTGAAAGTTAGTGACTGAGCATGATCTAAACAAAAAATTATCTTTCAATATATCAAAATTCTGGCCCATATTCTGAACTATTGGGACTATGTGATTAGAGAAGCCACAGAAAACTTCAACAGACACTTGCTATGCCTTTAGAAACTTATGGAAGCTTGTACTTGATAAAGAGAGCGCTCAGGAGAAGACTCATTGTAGCTTACTGCTTGATGCAAGTGATTGCACTACTAGCGATGCTGGAGAGAGGGTGCAAATATGATCTATGGACATAGAGGGTGCCACCTCAGTATGTGACAGTTCTCCGATATCACAATGATGTAATCCAGCTAATCAGATGCCATCACTTGGGCATAAAAGTGGAAGCTTCCCTAGTTTCATGATAGTCATAACCGATGATGATGGTGATGGTGAAGATAGTCCTCAAAAGCTTGAGATTCTATCTGAATTTTATGTGACAACTTTAAAGATGATTTTTTTTATCCACGCATAAATTATGTCAAAAGTAATGTCAAGAGACTAATGCATGTGAGATTAGAGTGGAGAATAATGTCAGTTTAAGGCTGAAGTGACCCAAGTCATCACTTGGGATGCCAGGCTAAGAGGGACAGTGGTGACACCCAAGTGCAGGCTTTGTATACAGTACATATCGCAGTTAGTAGTGAAACTGACATGTGTGATGGTACATGATGGAAAGGTGGGAAGGGGGGAGGGTGGGAGGGTGGAGGGTGCAAAATGAAAAGTCATTTCTATGGAAAACTGTTCTTGAACCGGCAGTGGAGGAGAATGTAATTAATTCATGTAATAATGATGTAGAAGCTGTTAATGTTTGAGTTAAGTGGTTAATGTTGATGGAAACAGTAAATGTTACCTTGATTTAAAAGACAATTTTGTAGTTTAAGAAAGTGGAAAAGGTATTCAAGTTGTCAGTAACTAATGAGTTTCCAACATTACAGAAAGTGGTTTAACATCAAAATTTTGTGAAAATAATTGTATGTGGATTAAGTTACTCAAATTTTGTAATTGACTGGTGGGAGATGTCAGAGAATTTTGAGAATGGATCAAAATCTATTCAAAGGAACACAATGTTGCTATAGCAAGTGATGTTGAATCATCAGAATGTTTGATCCTGATTTAGAATTTAGGACAAATGGCTAGTGGGTTCCAATTAAGGAAAGAAAAACTACAGTCTGCGAAAGTAGAGTTATTTTAGTCCTTGCTCAAATCGAACAGTTTTGGTTTGCCTGTAGGGTTACAAGAAAGAAGTGAATGTAGGATGTTAATCAACATTATATCTGGTTATCGAGAGTGTAATGGTAGCATTGTGTTCAGGTTTGTCATTGAAATGGGAAAGGTACCCCAAAATGTATTACAGGTACTGAACAGAAAGAAAAGTCTTATATTTTGATAATGGAAATTTTCTTGTTCTGTACATCATACATCATGTATTGTTTACTTTTGCAATATAAACATGTTATAATTATTTTATATTACAGCCTATTTTGTACTGATATTAATGCTGAACTGTGATATCTAGATACTTTTGCCTATTTTATGCTCAATGTTGATGACTTTGACTTCATTGTATGTGATGAGGGCTACCCATACATCTCATGGGCCACTAGACAAACTTTTGTGAGGGTCCCCAAGCCTTCTCAGCCCATAGGAATTAATTATGACAAATATTCTTTGGTAAGTTGTTCTACTTATGTGCAGTGACCAGATGCTGCTTGCACAGTGGACCATCAGTAATTTACTTATTAACTGAATTTACTTTATTTGAATAGTTACAAATATCAGTACATAATAGTAATAATAATAGTAACAGTAATAGTAGCTACTAAAAGAAGCAAACTTAACATTTAGTGAGATCCTTTGCAGCATATTTTGTTATCTAGATGTAAAAAGTCTGGTCGAAACTGTCAGTGTCAGTTGAATAATTTTGGAGAACTGTAGGTGGAAAACTGAATCTTCTATTCTTGCAGTCATCCACTGCATCACTGAAGTTCATTTTAGAAGCAAATCATGCTATATTGATAACAGTGCCAGATGATTAATTTTCTCTTTGTCTTAAATGATTTTTGGTTAATGCAAATTACTAAATACTCTCTCACCTGAAGCAACAGTCACTGATAGGATAATGAAAATCCTAAATGCAGTGCAAAGTTCAGGAAATACCTCAGTTTATAAGTTTCATTTAGAACAAGAAATGGAAAAATTTTGTTTTCTATTGTCTTTGTCAAATGCTGAAAAGTAAGTGTACCCACTGACTTAAACATTTGTATTTTTTTCAACAAGCTTCTTACACAGACCACCAGGATAATTTATAATTAATTTTTAATTCATATCATTGTCATCTAAAGTTTTTGAAAGCACTGACTCAGTCTCAATTTCCATAGACAGTTCTTCAGCTCTGCTGGAAAAAAATTCAGGTGAGATACCTCTTTCTGCCTTGTCTATGATAACAATAAGAGCTTTAATATGCTTTATTTGAGTATCTCCATAATCAAATGTGTTATATTTGTATGGTCTAAAATGTTCTTTCTAACATTCAAGAGAACTGATCTTCCACACTGCACTATCATCACTTATTGCATTAATACACACTTGAGGCCTACAGCAGAAAGACAAAATAAAAAACTACATTACAGGAGGAAAATTCAAAAACTGAACACTATAAAAAATTTATAAGGGGACACATTATAAAATGCAGAATTGAAGAAGGTAAGTCGATCGGTCACAATCGAGGAGATACCTACTAAGGATAGTACTCCACTGTCGTTAACCTCTAGCTCCATTTTCAATTGCTGTTGTCTCCACTTGTTTTAAGGCTTGATAGTACTTGATCCTCCCATTACATCTTTGGATGTCCCTTGGGCATTTTCCAGCAGGCTGAGAGTGGAGGACTCAATCAGAGAGGGAGCACGAACGCTGGTCCAACTGAGGCGCCAGGTGGAAATGGCATGGCAAGCCATTCCACAGGATTACATCCAGCAGCTCTACGATCGTCTCCATGGGAGAATAGCAGCTCGCATTGCTGCGAAAGGTGGATATACACTGTACTAGTGCCGACATTGTGCATGCTCTGTTGCCTGTGTCTATGTGCCTGTGGTTCTGTCAGTGTGATCATGTGATGTATCTGACCCCAGGAATGTGTCAATACAGTTTTTCCTTCCTGTGACAATGAATTCACGATGTTCTTATTTCAATTTCCAGGAGTGTACAACCTTCTTTCATGATTCTTGAACCAAGTGTTAGCTATGATTAAGTTATGGTCTGTGCAAAATTCTACCAGATGGCTTCCTCTTTCATTTTGTACCTCCAATCCATATTCACCTACCATGTTACCTTCTCTCCCGTTTCCTACTCTCGAATTCCAGTCACTCATGACTATTAAATTTTTGTCTCATCATACATTTCGTCAATTTCTTCATCATCAGCAGAGCCAGTTTGCACATAAACTTGTAGTCATGGGCTTCGTGTTTATTGTGGCCACAATGATGCGTTCACTATGCTGTTTGTAGTAGCTTACCTGCACTCCAATTTTTATTCATTATTAAGCCTATTCCTGCATTACCCCTATTTGATTTTATATTTATAATCCTGGATTCACCTGACCAAAAGTCTTGGTCCTCCTGCCACTGAACTTCACTAATTCCCACTATATCTAACTTTAACCTACTCATTTTCCTTTTTACATTACTTATCTGCTTGATTAAGAGATCTGACATTCCATGCTCCGATCCGTAGAACATCTGTTAACTTTTTCCTGATAACGACATCCTTCTGAGTAGTCCCCGCCCGGAGATCTGAATGGGGGACTATTTTACTTCTGGAATATTTTACCAATGAGGATGCCAACATCATTTAACCATACATACCATACCATACCATACCATTTAACCATAAGCCCAGCCATATTTGGTTCTTTATCAAAGCACTGACCCTGTCAGTACCATAATGCAATCTCATGCTTGTTAAATATGTCTATGGTAGCAGTACTAATCACATAACAGATCTTCCTTTTATATAAGATTTTCTTTAATATTTAGTCCCCCACACAAAGACAAAAGATCATCCTGTGCACTCAATGATAAATAGTATGCTATCTTTTCAGATTACTCTCAACAGCTTTTAACACAACTTTGCATATAGTCTTAAATGGATCATATTTACCCAATAACTCATTTTATCCCAAGAAGTTACCATTATGTTGTTCTTGTAACTAGTGGCTTTTTTTCCTTTTTTTTTTTTGAACTCATGTAAAGAGTTTTTTCTTTCAGCAGTAGCTTCTTGGATGTAGAATATGTACTTCTAACCTCCAGGCATTGTTGTTGTTGTTGTCTTCAGTCCTGAGATTGGTTTGATGCAGCTCTCCATGCTACTCCATCCTGTGCAAGCTGCTTCATCTCCCAGTATCTACTGCAACCTACATCCTTCTGAATCTGCTTAGTGTATTCATCTCTTGGTCTCCCTCTACGATTTTTACCCACCACGCTGCCCTCCAATGCTAAATTTGTGATCCCTTGATGCCTCAAAGCATGTCCTACCAACCGATCCCTTCTTCTATTCAAGTTGTGCCACAAACATCTCTTCTCCCCAATCCTATTCAATACCACCTCATTAGTTACGTGATCTACCCATCTAATCTTCAGCATTCTTCTGTAGCACCACATTTTGAAAGCTTCTTTTCTCTTCTTGTCCAAACTAGTTATCATCCATGTTTCACTTCCATACATGGCTACACTCCATACAAATACTTTCAGAAACGACCTCCTGACACTTAAATCTATACTCAATGTTAACAAATTTCTCTTCTTCAGGAACGCTTTTCTTGCCATTGCCAGTCTACATTTTATATCCTCTCTACTTTGACCATCATCAGTTATTTTACTTCCTAAATAGCAATACTCCTTTACTACTTTAAGTGCCTCATTTCCTAATCTAATTCCCTCAGCATCACCCGATGTAATTTGACGACATTCCATTATCCTCGTTTTGCTTTTGTTGATGTTCATCTTATATCCTCTTTTCAAGACACTGTCCATTCCGTTCAACTGCTCTTCCAAGTCCTTTGCCGTCTCTGACAGAATTACAATGTCATCGGCGAACCTCATAGATTTTACTTCTTCTCCATGAATTTTAATACTTACTCCAAATTTTTCTTTTGTTTCCTTTACTGCTTGCTCAATATACAGATTGAATAACATCGGGGAGAGGCTACAACCCTGTCTCACTCCTTTCCCAACCACTGCTTCCCTTTCATGCCCCTCGACTCTAATAACTGCCATCTGGTTTCTGTACAAATTGTAAATAGCCTTTCGCTCCCTGTATTTTACCCCTGCCAACTTTAGTATTGGAGAGAGAGTATTCCAGTCAACATTGTCAAAAGCTTTCTCTAAGTCTACAAATGCTAGAAACATAGGTTTGCCTTTTCTTAATCTTTCTTCTAAGATAAGTCGTAAGGTCAGTATTGCCTCACGTGTTGTTTTCATGAATTCGGGTCCATCATCTAGTTAAGCTAACCTAACCTAACCTAGACATAACAGGCCATTTCGGATCATTCTGAAATAAAAAGCAAAGCCAACAAAAGAGTTCTTGGTGGCTGTCACTCCACGCTAACCTATCTCTCTTTACTTCAAATTTGTTGTTTGAGCCTTTGGAACACAAATGAAGCTTGATAAATTTTCTACTTTGTTTACCTACAAACTGTTGAAATGTTTGAAGGTCTACATTTGAAATGCCTTTCTAACAATCCTGTTCCTATCAGTTATTTAATGTACATGGCTACTGCCCAGGATCACTTGGCTTTGAGTCACAGTTGCTACATTCACCTGGTTCAGACTTTCCTTGAGTCATACCAGTGTTGGGTTTGTGTCAGTTCTGGAGTGCCATGACTGACCTCATTTGAGCTCTTCTGCCAGGAGAGTTAATTTGGAGTTGGAATGGCTACTTGGATCTGGTGTTGGGTCACACATTGGTGTGGTTCCTGTTGATTCACTCTGTAGGTGGGACTGTACTAGACATGGCCTACACCTCAACAAGAAAAGGAAGGGTAAACTGGCTGGGCTGATAGCAGGAAATTTAAAGGGGGGAGGAACTACATCTTATGGTGGAAACTCTTTTTTAATGTAAGATCAGTGTCCAGTGGGAAACTCAGCCAGGCAAGTACTAAAGATGTTAAAAAAGTTCAAGATACTCACAAAAGTAAAGTGAAAAATAATGTTAGTATATTTCATCAAAATTTGGGGGATTGAAGAATAAAATTGATGAGCTTCTGCTTTGTTTAGAAGATATAGAAACTGAGAATGTAATATATGTACTATGCTAGTCTGAGCATCACATTGTCACTGGTATGCAAAAGGTTAGCATCAATGGGTACAAATTAGCTGCACATGTAAGTAGAGATAATAATATGATCAGAGGAGGAGTTACCATGTATGTCAAAAGCTTCCACAGTGTAAAAAAATTAGAAACTAAAAAATTTTGTGTAGAGCAACATATGGAAGCATGTGCCTCTGAACTTAAACTAAATGATGGCACTTTAATAATTTTAACAGTGTATAGGTCCCCCTCAGGGGAATGTCTAGCTATTTCTAGAAAACTTGGATGCTTTGTTGTGACATCTGTCAGACAGGGGGAAGCAAATTATCATTTCTGGGAATTTCAATGTTGATTCCTTGAAAGAGTGTAATAGGAAGAATGACCTTGTAGTATTACCAAGTTCTTTGAATTTGAGCTCCGTCATACTCGGATAACAAAGAACAGCAGTACATTGATAGGTAACTGTTTTATAGACCAAGATAAGTTTAAGGACATAAATGCTCAGCCTGTTGGGAATGGTCTTTCAGATAATTGTACACATTTAGTTACAGTACATGACATAGCTCCATGCAGTATATCAAATCAGACTTTCAAAGCAGTGCATTCAATTAACAATATAAATATTGCAAACTTTAGGGAAAGCCTACAGCAGCCAGACTGGGATGAAGTGTATAAGGAACCTGATGAAAACTTGAAATATAACTTAATTCAGGATACATTTTTAAGGGTATTTGAAAATTGTTTTCCCAAGAAAATAGTTAAACATAATTCCAAGAAAACATATTTTATTTATTTATTTATTTATCCATCCGTAGACAATCAGGATTGTATGGATGTTGTCAACATGAGTATATACAATAGGTACACAAATTTATAATTGTCACAATCGGAATTCATGAATATTATAACAAGATGCATTTTTAAACCACTTAATGACACAGTTGCTAATTTTTACATTTTTCTATGCATTCACATCATCTCAAGTAATCATTGACAGTATAAAAGCACTTTTCCGAGAGATATTTTTTTAGCGATTTCCTCAGGTTATCTATTTTGCTTATGTCTTTGATCCCTTGTGGAAGATTAGATTAGAGAGATTAGATTAGATTAGATTAATACTTGTTCCATAGATCATGAATATGACACTTCGTTATGATGTGGAACGTGTCAGGTTAATAAAAGATGTCTGTACAAGAAATTACATTACACAAAATATTGCATGACACTAATGATTAAGGTTTTTTTTTTTACTTAGTTTATATCTAAAAATTCAGCCAATGAGTAGAAGGAGTTGTCATCTAGAAATTCTTTTAATTTATTTTTAAATGTTAGTTGGCTATCTGTCAGGCTTTTGATGCTGTTTGGTAGGTGCCCAAAGACTTTTGTGGCAGCATAATTTACCCCTTTCTGTGCCAAAGTCAGATTTAACCCTGCATAGTGAAGATCATCCTTTCTCCTGGTGTTATAGGTATGCACACTGCTATTACTTTTGAATTGGGTTGGATTATTATCAACAAATTTCATAAGGGAATATATATACTGTGAGGTTACTGTGAGGATCCCTAGATCCTTAAATAGATGTCTGCAGGATGACTGTGGGTGGGCTCCAGCAATTATTCTGATTACACATTTTTGTGCAATGAATACTTTTCTACTCAATGATGAATTACCCCAGAATATGATGCCATACGAAAGCAGTGAATGAAAGTAGGCATAGTAAGCTAATTTACTGAGATTCTTATCACCAAAATTTGCAATAACCCTAATAGCATACGTAGCTGAACTCAGACGTTTAAGCAGACCATCAATGTGTTGCTTCCAGTTTAACCTCTCATCAATGGACACACCTAAAATTTTGAAAATTCTACCTTAGCTACAGACTTCTGTTCAAATTCTATATTTATTACTGGAGTTGTGCCATTTACTGTACGGAACTGTATATACTGTGTTTTACCAAAATTTAAAGAGAGTCCGTTTGCTGAGAACCACTTAATAATTTTGTGAAAAACATCATTTACAATTACATCACTTAGTTCTTGGTTTTTGGATGTTATTACTACACTTGTATCATCAGCAAAAAGAACTAACTTTGCATCTTCATCAATGTGGAATGGTAAGTCATTAATGTATATCAAGAACAGTAAAGGACCTAAGACTGAACCCTGTGGGACCCCGTGCTTGATAGCACCCCAGTTTGAGGAATCAGCTGTTGTTTTAACATTACACGAACCACTTATTTCAACTTTCTGCATTCTTCCAGTTAAGTATGAATTAAACCATTCGTGCACTGCCCCACTCAAACCATAATGATTTAGCTTATCTGAAAGAATTCCATGATTTACACAATCAAAGGCCTTTGAGAGATCACAAAAAATACCAATGGGTGATGTCCGGTTATTCAGAGCATTTAATATTTGATCAGTGAAAGCATATATAGCATTTTCTGTTGAAAAGCCTTTCTGAAAACCAAACTGACATTTTGTTAGTACTTTATTTTTACAAATATGGGAGGCTACTCTTGAATACATTACTTTCTCAAAAATTTTTGATAGAGCTGTCAGAAGAGAGATTGGGCGGTAGTTGTTGACATCCGACGTATCCCCCATTTTATGCAATGGTTTTACAATGGCATATTTCAGTCTATCAGGGAAAACACCCTGCTCCAAAGAGCTATTACATACGTGGCTGAGAATCCTACTTATCTGTGGGGAACAAGCTTTATTGTATAATTTAATTCCATTATATAACATGCTATTTTGAGTTTTTGATTTGTTTCTCCTATAGAGGTGTAAGTGTTGTCTGTGTCTGGTGTCATGTGCATGTATGGAACTGTTTATCGGGAACTGGTCAATGTGTCTTTTTATGTATATTACTGTCTGCAAAATGTATTCACACGGAACTGTCAATATACCCAAAGATTTAAATAACTCTGTGCAATGGGATCTACTGCTACTTTTTGTTATGATTCGTACGGCCCGTTTTTGCAACTTAAATATTGTTTGTCTGTTCTGCTCTGTTGATCCCCAGAAGGTTATGCCATAACTAATTATAGAGTGGACATACGCAAAATATGCAGTTCTAGTACACCGGCTACTACACACTGAATTTATAATCCTAAGTGCATAGCATGCTGAAGCTATTCGCTTTCCAAGTACCGCAGTGTGCTTGGTCCAATTTAGTTGAGAGTCGACATGCATGCCTAAAAATTTTGTTGATGGTACACATTCTATGTGCTCGTCATTAACTTTTAGCTTGCTACTGTTCGGTTTTCTGTTTAAGTGGAAGCTAATACTGTTGGTTTTTTTTTTTTTTTACATTTAGGGTTAATTTATTAGTCTCTATCCATTGGCATACATGCTTAAGTGTTTCCTCAGCTTTTTCAGTGAGTGCACTTGGCGACTCAGCTTTGATTAGGATGTTACTGTCATCAGCAAACAGTACTGATTCACCATGTTTGACACTTTGTGGAAAATCGTTTATGTATATTAAAAAGAGGATTGGGCCCAGCACACTTCCTTGGGGGACTCCTATGTTGATGTATTCTGGGTTTGAAAGGTGTGATTGGAGTTGGTTTGAGTGATCTCCACCTGTTGGACCCTGTTTTGCAGGTATGAATGAAACCACATGTTTGTTACTCCTCTTACTCCTAGTGCATTTAGTTTGTTTAGCAAAATTGTGTGGTCTACCATGTCAAATGCTTTGGTCAAATCAAGGAAGATCCCTGTTATGTGGTCTCCTTTGTCTAGTGCTTCGAGGATAACATTTGAGAAGTGAGCTACAGCTGAATTTGTGCTTTTGCCAGCCCGGAAACCAAATTGCTCTTTACTCAGAAGATTGAACTTTGTTAAGTACCCCATGAGCCTGTTTTTCATTATGGTCTCTATGACTTTTGAAAAGGATGACAGTAATGAGATTGGTCTGTAGTTTTCTATGATTTCTGGGTCACCTTTCTTATATATAGGTAGGATTTTTGCATGCTTTAGTATTTCTGGGAAGCAACCCATGGAGAAGGATTCATTGATGATGTGCACTAATGGGTCTTTGATGTTGTCTATGCAGTCCTTCAGTAAGCACACTGGATTTCATCTATGCCTGCTGAATTTTTACATTTTAGGTTACTCACAACATTGGATACTTCTTCTGCTGTGGTTGGTCGTAGCATCATTGTGTGTGCTATTTTGTTCAGAGTTTGTGATTGCTTTGTTTTGTTGAACTTCTGTTGCAGTCTGGTAGCTATGTTACTGAAATATTGATTGGCAAAGTTTGCTAGTTTTTTGGGATCATTTATTTTGGTATCATTGTGCTGAAACTGTATGTTTACTGGCTTTAATTTTTTCCTATTAGTTTCTTGTTTGGTGATTTTCCATGCTGCTTTGATTTTATTACTGGCTTTTTCTATAAATTTGTCATTTTGGTACCTTTTAGCCACTAACAATACTTTTCTATAGATCTTTCTGTATCTATGATAATAGTTATGAAATGCTGAATCATTACGGTAGTTTTTCAATGAGCTGAGGTGCTTGAGCGTTTCAGCAGATTTCCTTATCCCATTGGTTAACCAGCTGTTGTTGTTGCATGATTTAGTGTTTCTTAGAACTTTAGGGAACACTTCTTCAAACCTGAATTTAAATACTGACAGAAACTTTGAAAACTTCCCATTTATAGTAGGTTCTCTGTACACTTCCTCCCATGTTTCACTGTTAAGTAGTGCAGCAAATAGAGCTCTTTTTGACTTAGAGAAAACCCTACTGTACTTGTGTATTTTAGTGTTATTATCTAATTCTATACCCAATTTTAATAACTGACTGGAATGGTCTGTGATGCCAAGGTCATCTATGACAACGTCACATCTATCTTTCTCTATGTCTGTTAGCATATGGACAATACTTGAAGCTGAATGTCTGGTTATCCTAGTGGCAGTGTTAATTAATGGTGATACACCATAGGCATACATAATGTTCAGAAAATTATTGTACAACATATCTGGGTTCATCATGTTAATGTTTAGATCTCCACAAATGATAATTTTGCCTTTGGGGCTGGAGACCATATCTAATGCTTGGGTTAACTTTGTAGTGAATGTGTCCATGTCACCACTGGGAGCACGATAAATACATAGTACTGTTAGTCTTTGGAATACATCTAGGTTTTTTATATCTAAAGCAGATATTTCTATGTGTTTATCTTCACTCAATGCCATGACGTCATTCCTAATTTTATACATAATCCCCTCTTTCACGTATATGCATGATCCACCACATTTCATAGTGTTTCTACTGTAATGACAGGCTAGAATGTATGAATGTAGTGCTACATTTGATAATTCTGAACCGTTACACCAATGTTCTGTTAAGCAAACAAGTGAGCTGTCAATAGACTGCAGTTCCACTTCTAATTGTTGCACTTTGTTTCTTATGCATTGCATATTTTGGTGGAAGACTGAGAAGCACTGAGCACTGCTTACCTTGTAGTCTTTACGTTTCTCTTGCCTTGGTCTAAAAAATCCTTTTGGTGATGGGGTGTTATGGTTATCCTACTGATTGATGGACTGGCCACTGTTTCTTCCTTTGAATCCTCACATTTTCTCGCTGCTTTTGTTGAAGATGATTCTGGAGCTGCCTCTTCTTGTTCAAGTGATGATCCTGGCTGCACTGATGCTGTGGCTGCGACTGACTTACTAGTTATGCAGCTGTTAAGGTGTTTTCGTATTTCCTTGATAGAAACTGGCTGTATTGCAATTGTATTTCTTACAGCGTGGTCGTCTTTTTGTATTACTTTTGTCAGCATTTTGCTAATGCACGACTTCCCAGCGCTGTTATAGTGTTGACCATGTTTCGTGAACAGTTCTCTTGAATTGGGAAGCTCAAAGAATGTTACGTTTTGATAATACTTGCATATTTTACGAAATTGTCTATTTACTTTAGTAAGCTCCAAATTTACGATTGAGTTGTCCTGCAAGTCGTTACTATGAGGCATGCTTGTGACTACGATATTCGGCACTTTGAGGTTCAGTAGTGTTGTTTTTATACATTGTGTGGCAAATTTACCCTCGTTTCGGTATACATCGTTGCTTCCACCCATGATTATGACCGTGTCATTCTTAGATAACTCATTTAGTGAATTACTGTTTTTCGTTATCTCGGTCAAAGGCGCGCTTGGCTTAGTTATTCCTGCGGCCGTAAATGATGAACTGTATTCATTCATTTTCTCGGCGATTCTCTTGGCGTGACTATCTCCAAGCACAAGAACTCGTTTTTTGTAGTTCCTTGTTTTATTAGTTGTAAAAATTTTCCTGACTGTGCACTTTATTGGACGTTTAGTCACTGATTCTGGTTCATCCCTATTTGCTGTTTTATTACAGTCTTCGTCTAGAACCAAGTATTTATTTGATAGCGGTATCACCGAAGCTGTACTTACTGTTTGTTTACATGCTTTAGTCGGCACACGCCACGTTTTTTGCGTGGAAAGATCTACGACATCTTGTGCTAGGCTTGCGGTTTTATTACAGTCTTCGTCTATAACCAAGTATTTATTTGATAGTGGTATCACCGAAGCTGTACTTACTGTTTATTTACATGCTTTAGTCGGCATCGGCACTCGCCACTTTTTTTGCGTAGAAAGATCTTTTACGGCATCTTGTGCTAGGCGATGATTTTGCTCCAATCCTTGGTATTTTATTTCCAGTTCTTGATATTTCTTCTGGAGTTCTTGGTATTTCGTTGTTATAGTCACTAAATCGTCTGATAGAACCCTTATTATTGTTTCTTTTGATTTTAGTGTGTACAGTGTTTCGTTTTTCGCGGCACTCGTAAGGCACTGACGGCATGTCCAATCATGATCGTCTTTTATATACTTCAGATTCACTTTTACGCATTTATCGTGGTACCACGACTTGCACTCGATACACAGGATACCACGCTTAACCTTTTTTACACAAATTTTGCACATATCACTATCACTTTTTATGGAAATTGAGACATCATTACACGAGGAGGGTTTACCCGGCGCCATCTTGCTTCCAGACTTAAAAATATTGGCTGACTAAAGGAATAAGAATATCTTGCAACTGTAAAAGAGAACTGTATCTAACAGCAAGAGGGAGTACTGACCCCGAAATTGTTCAATATTATAAAAACTATTGTGCGGTACTAAGAAAAGTTATTAAAAAGTCCAGAAGCATGTGTATCATGTCTGAGATCAGTAACTCTGATAATAAAATTAAAGCAATTTGGAATATTATTGAAAGGGAAACCGGGCAACCAAGAGCACAGGAAGCTTTTAGTGACATAAAACTGAATGACAAGTGTACCAACAAACAATCAGAAATTGAAAATATTTTCAATAATCATTTTTTAAATGTTGTGGAGAAAATGGGATCTAGATCTTCACTAGAAGAGGCAAGGCTACTAATAGAAGAGGCCATACTTGTGTGGTTTGAAACAACTGTAATTCCACCAAACTCTCCCTCTGAAATCAATAAAATAATATACTCAATGAAAAGCAAAAGCCCTTAAGGAATTGATGGCATTTCCAGCCAGGTACTTAAAGCTTGTTCCCCACAGATAAGTAGGATTCTGAGCCACATATGTAATAGCTCTTTGGAGCAGGGTGTTTTCCCTGATAGACTGAAATATGCCAGGGGGATACGTTGGATGTCAACAACTACCGCCCAATTTCTCTTCTGACAGCCCTATCAAAAATTTTTGAGAAAGTAATGTATTCAAAAGTAGTCTCCCATATTTGTAAAAATAAAGTACTAACAAAATGTCAGTTTGGTTTTCAGAAAGGCTTTTCAACAGAAAATGCTATATGTGCTTTCACTGAATAAATATTAAATGCTCTGAATAACCAGACATCACCCATTGGTATTTTTTGTGATCTCGCAACGGCATTTGATTGCGTAAATAATGGAATTCTTTTAGATAAGCTAAATCATTATGGTTTGAGGGGGGGGGGGGCAGTGCACAAATGGTTTAATTCGTACTTAACTGGAAGAATGCAGAAAGTTGAAATAAGTGGTTCATGTAATGTTAAAACAACGCCTGATTCCTCAAACTGGGGGGTTATCAAGTATGGGGTCACACAGGGTTCCATCTTAGGTCCTTTACTTTTCAACTGTTCTTGATATACATTAATGACTTACCATTCCACATTGATGAAGATGCAAAGTTAGTTCTTTTTGCTGATGATACAAATATAGTAATGACATCCAAAAACCAAGAACTAAGTGATGTAATTGTAAATGATGTTTTTCACAAAATTATTAAGTGGTTCTCAGCAAACGGACTCTCTTTAAATTTTGATAAAACACAGTATATGCAGTTCCGTACAGGAAATGGCACAACTCCAGTAATAAATATAGACTTTGAACAGAAGTCTGTAGCTAAGGTAGAATTTTCAAAATTTTTAGGTGTGTCCATTGATGAGAGGTTAAACTGGAAACAACACATTGATGGTCTGCTGAAATGTCTTAGTTCAGCTACGTATGCCTACTTTCATTCACTGCTTTCATATGACATCATATTCTGGGGTAATTCATTGTTGAGTAGAAAAGTATTCATTGCTCAAAAACGTGTAATGAGAATAATTGCTGGAGCCCACCCACTGTCACCCTGCAGACATCTATTTAAGGATCTAGGGATCCTCACAGTATATGTATTCACTTATGAAATTTGTTGTTAATAATCCAACCCTGTTCAAAAGTAATAGCAGTGTGCATAGCTGTAACACCAGGAGAAAGGATGATCTTCACTATGCAGGGCTTTGGCACAGAAAGGGGTAAATATGCAGCCACAAAAGTCTTTGGTCACCTACCAAACAGCATCAAAAGCCTGACAGACAGCCAACTAACATTTAAAAATAAATTAAAAGAATTTCTAGATGACAACTCCTTCTACTCATTGGCTGCATTTCTAGATATAAATTAAGGAGAAAAAAAACTTAAACATTAGTGTCATGCAATATCTTGCATAATGTAACATCTTGTACAGACATCTTTTATTAACGTGACATGTTGCACATCATTATGAAGTGTCATATTCATGATATATGGAACAAGTATTAATCTAATCTAACCTCCCCTTCTTCAGGCAGCAAAATGCTTACATCAGATGAATTTAGTTTAGATTTTTGCCCAGAACAAGTTTCTGCTTCACTGATGTTAAAGAGTTGCTTACATTTGACAATGGTTTATTTTTTGTCAAAAAGTAGCTACTACTTTTATTTTCAATTTCATTTTTTATTTTTCCCCCTTTGTCACATTCATATTTCACTGATTGCTTCTCTGCACCAGATTTATGTGGTTACCAGATACATTTTTTAACATGCCTAATAAAATATGTCTACACATACAATAAAAGCTTAAAATAAAAATGAAAGTAGTAGTAGTACTAATTTGTTTTTCAAATTTTGTAACCTACCTTGGATTAAAAGCAATGTGGAAAGAATTTTCTGATAAATTCACGGATACCCATAGTATGTGCACAACCAAAGAAGTTTCATTTTCACAGTAACAGCTAGCACACAGTCATCAACCCTAATGTTAATTGAATAAATGAAAATAAGCACAGCATTTAAGTCTGAAACATACTACATGTAAAACACTAGTATGCTGACAGTAGAGCTAAGCCCAAAAACAACTTTAGTAGTATTGTTGCCACTCCATTTTTATGAAAATAGTAAAAGAACAATGGAATGTGTAAATTCTTGTATGCGTGTTCTCAATAAGACTAAATTTTTTCTTGGAACTAATGGGACTTTAGAAAGTTGGTCAATCCATATTTACATATATTTAACCTCTAGAAAAGTTAAGACTGTTTCTTGCTAACAAACATAGCAAACACTGGATGTGGGGGCTTACATTTAATTTGGCAATAAAGGTGTTCAGTCAGCACTGCAGTCAATTATCAGCAAGTGTTATAAAATTGATTTACTTAGTTAGAAGGCTATAGTGTGTGTATCTTTTGTTGAATTGTGTCAAAGGCTAGTGCAGGCAGCTAAGGAGTAGTAAGCACTATGGTGGCTGTGCGACAAGGAATGTTGTGCAGGAAAAGTCTCTGACAGTGCTTACATTCTGGCCATTTTTTTCTGGAGGAAATGATGCACAGAAGTACCAAGACTTCATGAAAACACATTGAAGTAACATTCATATTCATGGGTGGTACTTGCTTGTAGCAATGAAAGTGGTAGGAAATTAAGTTCAGTCCACACTTCAAGGTCAGACAGTAAACAGAGTATTGTGTAATTAGCTACTGCAGCAGCACTCATTGTCAGCTTTTATAGTTTGGCAACAGTGCAAAGCATCATGATAAGTGTCACAAAACATGAATTCTGTTGAGAAGTGCAAGCACTTCTTGGGGACATTGCCACAAGCAACAGTGGACAAGGTAAAACATCCATGATGGGTTGATTTATTTTCTGTTATTTTAAATTTATAAACTAACAAAATCAACACTGATCATACATGCTTGTGTAATTCCCCAGTGTTAACAGTTTGATTAAAATTTCAATCTTAAATAAAAGTTACAACTGAATGAATAAAAAAAAATAAATATGAAGATATAATATTTTTTCCATAAGCTGCTCAAATGCCTGGGTCCTCTGAAGGATAGATGAGAACTGTTATATACTATTGTAATATTTGCCATTTTGCAGTTGGAATTTGAGGTAGTATGAAAAACTTTGAACATTGGTAAGAATTTTGAACTGGTAACTGAAAGCTGGAATTGTAAGTGTCTATATTCAAAGTAATAACAACTATTCTATATATGTATACTACCCTAAGAACTTTTTCTTGAAGAGGTTGTATAGAAAATGGGGCTTGGTGTTTCAGACAAAATATGTAAGATTTTGAGGAACTGAGGAGGAGGAGGAGGAGGAGGAGGAGGAGGAGGAGGAATCGAAGAAGATCAGTGTTTAATGTCCCATCAACAATGAAGTATTATAAACAGAACAAAAGCCCAGATTAGGTAAGGATGGAGTGGAAAGCAGCCATGCCCGTTTGAAGGAACTATCCAGCATGTGCCGTAAGTGGCTTTGGGAAACCATAGAATATCTAAACCAGGATGGCCAGTCATGGGTTCAAACCATCATCATCCCAAACCCGAGTCCAGCTTGTTAACCGCTGCTACCACAATATACTGTGGACATGGGCTGGAAATGATCATAGGTTGACTATAATGTAATGATTTGTGGTAACATCAGCTCATGACTTACTACATCTCAGCTAAATTCACATGCTGTCATGTAGTTACTCCTTGCTGTGGCACAGATGTTATGTGATTTTCGAATGCTACATTTTAGATTATTCTGTTATGTATTACTTTTGGAGATTCTTGCTTTCAGTGTCTGTCAACAAATTGGTTCCTCTTGTTTCTGTTAACTCTGTTTTCATGTTTCCTTGCGATTCCTGTAACTGGAAAGCACCCCAATTACAGATGTAAAGTGCACTGAGTGTAGGAGGAGCCTAAACACAATTCTTAAACAATAAGAACATGAAATTAAGTCTCAAACCTTGCACAAAGCAAAACTTCCAACACTGGTGAAACTAACGTGATCTGTGGTCAAGAATACGATTTACCACGTTGAGGAACATCGTATTCAATAACAACATGTCAGAGGCATATGCACCCACACTCTCAAGACTGGCAGTATGGCTACCACCGCAATGGCCTCACAGTCCCTCGTTACATTCGTGCAGATCGAGGCGAGCTTCCATTGTGTCAGTGTTACGTCTGATACCACCAAGTTTGCTTTTATAGTTAGTCAGTTGGATCATCAGTGTGCTGCCAAAGTGCAAGATATCACAACTTCACCATCCGAGACAGAAGCATACGTGAAGCTCAAGACGGAATTACGAGGGTGAGTCAAATGAAAACCTTAAATTTGTAATAACAAATCGAAATTTCGCGCCGTTATCCTGTAAGTTGGTTCACGTGCTACAAACAGCATGCAGAGTGGCCTGTAGGTGGCAGCATAGTGCAGATGGACATATACCGTTGCAGTATCAGTGTAAAGATGGCCACCCCAGTTGCGACTTGCACCAGGGAAGAACAGCGTTGTGTTATGCGGTTTTTGCGTAGTGAAGGTGCGACACCTATTGAAATTGATCGACGAAGGAAAGTGATGCATGTTTATCACTGCAGCAAGTCTACAAATGAAGTAGGAAGTTCGCAAATGGTGTGACTTCAGTGGAAGATGGTCCTCGTCCAGGTCAGGCGCAACGAGGATTTGACACTACAGAACACTGCAGCAGTTGAAGCCATAGTGAAGGAAACCCACCGAGTGACACTGAATGACATTGCAGCATGTTTACAGATTAGTTACGGGTAAGCACACCACATTGTGCATGATGTGCTCCAGTTTCACAAAGTGTCTGCAAGATGGGTGCCATGGCAGCTGACACCTGAAATGAGAGAACGACGTGTTGATGCTTGTGAAGAACTTCAGCACTTTGAACGGGAAGGTGATGGTTTCCTTGCAAGATTCGGTACTGGGGACGAAACCTGGGTTCACTTCCACCAACTGGAAACAGAAATCTAACATACTCACCAGACCTTGCCCCCAAGTGATTTCCATTTGTTTGGACCACTCAGAGACGCAATGGGATGAAAGAAGTTCCGTTCTGATGAAGAGGTACACCACGCGGTGCATGACTGGTTGTGCAGACTACAAAAAAATTTTTTTTCTAAAGGAATTTATGTACTTTGTAAGTGCTGGAGGACTTGCATTGAGCGCTGGGGAGATTATGTTGAAAAGTGATACAGCTTTGTACCACTTCTGCACAATAAATAATATTTAAAAAAAAATTAAGGTTTTCATTTGACTCACCCTCGTAATACAGTGAGTATTAGCGTCACAGGAGGAGAATATGTGACAAGTACTAACACGAGGATGTTGGGGGACAAGAAGTCGTCGCTATACCTCTGTCACTTGAGGAGTAAAGTCGACACTTGCTTGGTTTCAAACACACTGGAGCAGTAGATTACCAGCCCAGATCAAAGCTATCACTGCATCACAGATGGATCTACCACTTGACACCATAGCAAATCTGGCCAACCAAATTCAAGACGCAATTGTGCATACCTCCTGTTCTGACCTGTCGACGGCGTGTAACAGTTGTTCAATGGGAACCATACATGACTACGTTTGTCTACTGAACGAAGCTGAAGCAGTGAACGATCAGCTTAATGACAGCCTCTTGAGCATGGTCGATGTTCTCAGTAAATAGGTGGGTAAGCAGCTCGTCAGTTGGAACGTTAGAGGACAGAGATTGCAGAATTGTGCTTTATCACACGCACCTTCCTCTGTCGATTCGCAGTAAGTGAGGATATGTTGGCATCACCAGTGATTTGGAGACCAGGCATACAAATGTAATCTACCATGCACATAAGACAGCTGTAAATGTCAGATGGTGGTAGATACAACAGGGCGTCCTTCTGTATGCCTGTTTATAACGGATCACAAGTTAGAGTGGATGTTTTTGATACATACAGGATATTACCATTCTGCTGTGTAAGGAACTACACAAGTACTGCCCAGCCACCATGTTTCGACTGTTGGCTGCTAACAATGCTGCTAACATGACATATGGCATGTAGCAATTTAGCACTTCGAACTGGACCTAGGACTTAGGAGTGCTTCAGTATGGTACTTCACAATTTTAGATGTGATGGAGCCTATCATAGGCGCAGACATCTTGGTGCATTACTACGTGAAGTCAGAATTTGACACTATGTTAACTGAGGGCATCATCCACCTGTCGAGAAGTCCGTGGTCATCACCCTTGCATTTAGTCCCAAAAAAGAATAGTATTTGGCGGACATGCGGTGACTACCGTGTTTTAAACGTGAGATCGACCCCAGACCATTGTCAAGTGCCTCTGCTAAGAGGCTGTATGGGAAACAGGTATTTAGCGTGTGACAAGAGGAGGTCACACAGCTGTCGCCACACGATTAGCTGATCACTTATTGTTTGTCAAATGAGTTCGTGCTCTGTCCAGTAGGGGCGCTGACAAGTGGTTTCTCCTTGCTGTGGGACGGACATTCTGTAGTTGCCGAACGTCATATTTTAGCTTATTCCGTTATTGACAACTTTCGGAGATTCTTGTGGAAGCAAGACTTCTGACAGATAAAATGTTACTTCTTCCTTTGGCTTAGAATGAAGAGATGTGGTAAAATATTGATGTGATATTAGGTGTACCTGAATGGTGGTGGTGGTGGTGGTGGTGGTGGTGGTGGTGGTGGTGGTGGTGGTGTCAGTGTCAGAGACTGATTCATTAATTTCAAAGAGTATACATATGCATCAAGAAATATGCTGAAAGTTTATAATGTACTTAATGTGCATTTGTTAACCATGAAAAGAGTCTACTTACATCTAACAGTTTGGAAAATAAAAATGTGTTGGGGAACAGAGAGAAAAATAGTTAACTGTGAAAAATCATTGTAATATATGCTGACTAATCTTGTACCACCAGTGTGTTTTATGAAGCAAGTGTTGATTATTTGAAAGAAGTGTGCACAAAAAAGAGTAATGGCCATTAAAATGAAAGGAAGATACAAGTAAATGCGTTTAAGTATAAGAAAGGACATTCAAAGCTGTAATATATAATGCAGTGCTATAAATTTTGCATGTTTTCTAAATTTTACAAAAACACCGAAATTTCTGTGTCAACATTTCTCTCTCATAAATATTTTCTATGGAACATAGAGATTCTATAAAACTATGATTTAAACTGTTCTTAAATGACAAGATACATTGGACTATTTTCTGTACTATTTAATTTTGATATCCTTGTGTATAATTAATAACCATTTTAGCATCTTGTGAATCATGTTAGCTTGAATAAAGTGATGATCTGTGATGAGTTAGCCAGAAGCAAATTTTTTTTACTTACCCTTTGTAGCAATTTTATGGTTAATCTTGGTAATGGATATATAATATTAGATTGCTCAAGATATTTATTTTAAAGTGATTACTAGCAACTATCTCTCTTATTTTTGTAGTAGTACAAATTTTGAAATGTACTTCGCTGAAATTAGTTGATTTTGCTATTTATATATATGCCATATATGCTAAGAATGGAATAACTATTTTTCTCATGAGATGTATACAAACTCGTAACACTTAAAGAATATAATGCAAGCACATAAATCAGTTTTCTTCAATATTACAAATGCTCCATACAGTGACTTCAATATTTATGTAATTTTGTATCAGCTGAATGTTATTGTGCTCTGAACATGTACATACATTAAGAACACAATTTTTAGAAAAAAATTTTCAGGAAAGTGTATTTTGTTTCTAAAAAAATAAAAGTTTGGTAGTTCAATCTTATTGGTATAGGAAATGTGCCCACGTATGTGTATTATGCTTGCCAAGTTCTTGCAGCTATTGTATTTTATATAGTTCATGATACATTCAAATAAATTTGAGTAAACAAACTGTGAAGTATTGTGCTGTTTATATTCAGTTACAAAAACATGTAATTAGAGATCATTTCAAGCTGTAAAAGAAAATACTAAAACATTGTGATCAACGTATTTTTCAAATGTTTGAAAAGATATTTGAAATGATAATGATAATAATAATAATAATAATAATAATAATAATAATAATTATTATTATTATTATTATTATTATTATAAGAGTAATAATAGTAATAATTGGAATTTGTTGTTGCTGTTATTGCTTATAGAATTTTTTGGATTATAATTTGAAAATACTTGCAAAGTAAATTATGCCTTTTAATTACTATTTTTGTTGTTGAGATGTATAGGTTGTAATCATGTATTGTGAGATTTGCACCTCTGGTCATTTTTGTCTTACTTATGATAGGCATTATAGATGTTGTGTTGGAGAAATGCTGTTCTGTATTACCAGTTCTATATTAAGTTTGAGTGTGATTTGCTGAGATATTGTACCTGAAGCATAAGTACTCAAGATGAAAAAAGCTCCACAATGTTTTAATGTAAAATTTAATGAATGAAATGGAAAAGACATGCATCCCTCCTTATAAAACAGGATTCTATCGAACGAGACACTGAGCAGTCAAATGAAAGAAACTTTGAGAACAATAAATAGAAAGGACAAGGCAAGTAATGTTAGTTTTCAGTTAGTACTATGATAACACCCTTATAATCATTTGCCTCTCCTTTTGTGTTTTGTCATATGCAGCAGACACCCATGTATGAACTGAATGTCTGTTGATGAACTTGAATCATTTGATTTTAACAAAATTCATAATAAACGGGGGAGGTTAGAAACGGAGACAGCACAAGTTGTTACACTTTCGAAGCCTGGAAAATTCCCAGATGAATTGTCATCATATAGAATTATTCCACTCTAAGGTTGTTCCTTGAAGGTGTTAGAACGAATAGTGAAACATAGGATGGAATGGTGGTGGTACATTTACAGCTACAAACAAACCCAGTAAGCCACCACATGGTAGATGGTGGAGGGTACCTTGCACTGCTGGAATCAGCGAAGGAAAAATGACTCTCAATATGCCTCTATACGAATCCTAATTTCTCACCTCTTCGTGGACCTTAGGCAAAATATATGTCCGTAGCAATAGAATTGTTTTGCAGTCCATGGCAAATGCCAGTTCTCTAAAGTTGCTCAAAAGTGTTTCGCGAAAAGAACGTCTTAACTCCATGGCTACCGATCTGAGTTGACAACGCATGTCTGTAATACTTGTGTGTTGATCGAACCCACTAGTAGCGAATTTAGCTGCATGCCTCTGAATTTCTTTTACGTCTTCCTTCAATCCGACCCGACAAGAATCCCAAATATTTGAGCGGTACTCAGGATTGTGTTCCACTAACTTTCTATAAACAATCTGCTTTAGAGAAAACATACACCCTCATAGAATTACTCTAGAAACTGAAGTGAGCCATTCACCTTCGCTGCTCCTGACATTACGAGCTCATTCCATTTCACATATCTCTGCATCGTTAAACCTCGATATTTAATCTTTGTAACTGCGTTAAGCAACTCGCTATTAATACTGTGTTCGAAAATTACAGGATTATTTACTCTACTCACCTGCATTCTCATTTTCCCACGTTTAGATCAAGCTGCCATTCATCACAGTAAATAGAAATTCTATCAAAGTCATCTTGCGTGTTCCTGCAGTCACTCAAAGACGACATCTTCCTGAACATCGTAGCGTCATCAGCAGACAGCCGCAGGCTGATGCTCATTCTGTCAGATAATATAAGTATACAGGAAATAAGACCGGTCCTATGGCATTTCGCTGTGGCACTTCTGACAATTACCGTTTTCTCTGATGGGCAGTCGCCGTCGAGGGCAACGTTCTGGCTTCTGTTAATTAATAAGTCTTCGAGCAAGCCACAGATCTAAGATCCATCCGTATACTCAAACTTCGTTAACATTCTGCAGTCGGGCGCCGTGTTAAGCACTTTCTGGAAAACTAGGAATATGGAACTGGCTCGTTGCAAGGTTCATGCAAGGTTCGCAGGATATTGTGTGAAAAAAAGAGCAAGCTTAGCTTCGCACGATCGATGCTTTTTAAATCCGTGCTGATTTGTGAATAGAAGGTTTTATGTGTCAAGGTTATTTATTGTATTCGTACTGAGAATACACTAAACAGTTGCGCAGCAAACCGACTTTAAGGAGATTAATTTGTAATTTCGTGGATCTGTTCCTTTACTGTATATACAGGTGTCACCTGCACTTTTCTCCAGTGTCTTGAGACTATGCGTTGGGCGAGAGATTCGTGATGAACAGAAGATAAGATGAGAACCGGTTCCAAAGAGCTCTCTCTTATGATTCCATATGGACCAGGCGACTTCTTTGTTTTCAACTCTTTCAATCGCTTCTCAACGCCAGGGACGCCTATTTCTATGCCCTCCTGTCTGCGCGACGGTCAATCGTTGATACACCTGTACGATGCTCTTGCGTGAATTTTTAAAACGCGAAATTTAAAACTTCAGTTTTCCATTTCCTTTCTTTTATTAACGCACCAGACTGGTCGGCGTGTGATGGAACCGAAGCTTTCGACCCGCTTAGTGATTTTACGTAGGACCAGAATTTTCGCGAATTCTCGGCAGGACCTATCGCTAAGTTGACGGTGAAAGTTGTATGCTTCGCGCATCCATCTTTTTTTTGGTAGAAGTTAGCATTTCTTCTAACTTTTGCGTCAACATTATCGCGTTATTATTTGAACCGAGTATGCAACCATCTCTGTTTCCTAAGCATTTCTTGAATTTTGTTTTTATACCAAAATCGATCTTTTCCGTCCTTAAGGGTACGTTCTCCTCAGTCAGCGATTGTTTTAGAAAGAACTCATGAAGCAATCAAAGTAAATCTTTCTGCAGATTATTTATTGATTCTTGTAGAACATTTTATGATTTTTTTAAAAAGAAACTCAGTCATCATTCAGTCCCCCATGTGAGGGGTTAATTGCTCTGTCGAAACTGACGTACGTCCACGACTGAAGTCCTGCAGTCAACAAATCTTATCTGAAATAAAAGATTGGCCAGATGCGAGTAGGACTCGCTTTTTGAGGGTTCTAAACAAACTTCAGTATGTGTATAGAGAGTTCATCCATTCCAGGTACCGAGTATCTTGACGAATTTTGCCTGTTGTCGACGCTGACACTGGCAAGATATCCGTTCCAAGGATTCCAAAACTCTGGAGAGCGAAACTTCCTGGCAGATTAAAACTATGTGCCCGACCGAGACTCGAACTCGGGACCTTTGCCTTTCGCAGGCAAGTGCTCTACGGACTGAGCTACCCAAGCACGACTCACGCCCCGTTCTCACAGCTTTAATTCCGCCAGTAACTCGCCTCCTACCTTCCAAACTTTACAGAAGCTCTCCTGCAAAAAATACGTGTGGGAGGGTCGTGAGTCGTGCTTGGGAAGCTCAGTCGATAGAACACTTGTCCGCGAAAGGCAAAGGTCCCGAGTTCGAGTCTCGATCAGACACACAGTTTTGATCTGCCAGGACGTTTCAAATAAGCGCACACTCCACTGCAGATGAAAATTTAATATTGGAGAACGTTTTAATTTCAAGTTCGAAGTCGGATAACGAACGACAAAAAATTTTTTTTCGTGTGGTATAATTACAAATTAACAGTTCTGTCATCTTTTCCCTTAACTTGTACCTCATCTTTCTTCTTGCCAGATTTCATGATTGTACGTCAAGGCGACGAACTCTGTAGGCTTTAATGGTTGAGTTTCCGTGTATCAAAATATGTGACAATATGGTTGTACCTTTTGATTGCACTGACTTAAAAGTTAACGTTTATTATGCCGTAGAGGAACCATTGACGTTAGTATGTGACATAAATTTAAATTTGATACCCTACACATCCGAGAGAATAAGGGGTCTTAAGAGATGGACGGCAGACACAGTCTAGTAACAAATGACGAATTATTTTTCGTGCGATATGATTAAAAATTAACGATTTTCGGATTTTTTTTCCTTGGTTGTTCCGCGATCCGTGCTTCTTGGCGAATTTCGAGATTCTAGGAAAACAGGAAATATCTTATACCTTTCGAAAGTTTAGCTGAATTACTCCTCGAGCATATCCCCAAGGAATAATAGGCATTTTTTATTTTAATGCATTCGTTATTTATTGCAAAAGACGTAACCTGGAACACAGACAAACTACATTTTTCTTTCAAACGAACACCATTTTATTATTTAATTTCAGACAAGATTTGGAAACTGTAAGACTTCCATCATAGTGACGCCTCTTTTTGGACATAGAAAATTTAGCACCACACATGGGGAGCTTAATGATGACTGAATTTCTTAAAAAGATCAGAAAATGTTGTCGAAGAATCAATGAATAATGTGCAAAAGAATTTACTGTGGTTGCTTAATTAGTTTAAAAAATTGTTTATTTAATAGCCTGCCTGCGGAGAATGGACCTTCAGTCCACCTATCTCCCATGTGCTTGAAAATCCATTTAAATTTGCTCATAATTACTGTATGTCCATCACATTTGCAATAAATTTATTTATTGAATGAGTGGGACGCTAACAACTCCTTGTGTGCTCTTTGTAGCGAGAATAATCTCCTAGCCCTCTTAATGGATTTATTAATTGTAGTAACCATCGTCGTTTTGTCATCATGATCACTGATCCCTGTTTCAATATTGACGCACTGCTGTCAATAACATCAGGCCTTTCTGTTGCTATAGGGTCTAAAATATTCCCATTGCGCGTGGCTTGTCGAATTAGTGTTCTTAGGAAGACGCGTTCAGAACTACTTCACAAGACTGTCTGTCTTCACCACCTGCAATGAATCAACAGACGTCTCAAACCATGATCGACAGGGTAAAATCGCCTCCAACTAAATGGCATGACTTGGATATTTCCGCACTACTGAGAATAGATTTTCTTTGAATGATTCTACAAACTTTACGGTGGAATCGGTCTCTGGTAAGAAAATCTAATGATTAACTGTAGTTTGCGTAGACCGGTTACTTGCGTCCACATAGCTTCACAAGCAGACTCAATTTCGACGTCGATAAATTTAATATTTTGTTGATTACAATGGCGTCCAACCTGTATTTTCGGTAAACGTTTCATGCCTTGTAAAAATTTTCGGAGCTTCCTACTTGAGGATTTATCAAGGTCTTGGTTACAAGTACAGATTGAGCGTAACAACATTCTTGGAGGACGATAAATTCAGGGAGTGCTTCGCCAATTTGCCGTTAAAATTTTGAAATTAGATTTGTCTTTAATTTGCACGCGATCTCGTTCACTCTCTGCATATCGACTGGTGAGCGTTCATTAAGAGGTCCTCAGTCGCCTAGCCTATAAAAAAAATATATGTGAACTCTACAAGCACTCTCAGCTACTTCCCTGACCTATCGAAGGAAATCCTACAACTCTCCACTCCATTACACAGGTCTAGGAATCTGCAGCGAAGACCGTCACAGAAACGACGCAGTCACGGGTTGGGACTCTCCACTCTGCTCCGAGCGAAAGAACTTCTATTATTTCTGGGTACGATACTGTAGACTGCAAGCTCTGCTTTGAACCTGCGAGCGAGTGAGCTCTCACCACTTCCGCCAGCAAGCCTCATAACCTAAGCGAAGCTGCTGAGATGAGCCACACAGCTTGCAATTGAGTGCACCCTGTACTCATGATGGCCGTAAGCAGTGCCTCTTCCGCATCTCGGACGAATGCCTCGCCCCACCCTCCCAGCAGATATGTCGGTAACATATTGGACTTCTTCCCAGCCTTAGAAGCTATTTCCCTGAGGGACTCCATGACTCGTATGATACTGGACCTCCCGAAAACTAGCAAACCCTTCTGACTGTGTGCCGGCTTGGACCCTGCTGAAGAAGCGGCCACTCGTCCACTCACAGGATGAATGAGCGAGACCAGACGGCTAGTCCCTACATTAACTCCGTCTTACCGCGTGACCGCTACGGTCGCAGGTTCGAATCCTGCCTCGGGAATGGATGTGTGTGATGTCCTTAGGTTAGGTAGGTTTAAGTAGCTCTAAGTTCTAGGGGACTGATGACCACAGATGTTAAGTCCCGTAGTGCTCAGAGCCATTTGAACAATTTTTGAACTCCGTCTTAAGGGGGTAGGACGTCAAACGGGCCGACTTGGAGCAGGAGAGGCATCACAGGACATTTTACTTTCCAGTGTCTATAACATTACAAATAAATTCATAAAACTTTGACAGCAACACCAGGAAGGATTCAGGATTCACACTCATTGCAGTGGAAGTTCGAAAACATAACAAAATAATTTTTTTACGTGCGAAATTTCATCATTTTTTTACACTTACTAATGGCTGCATTTGTTGCTATAGGTACACTTTTCTTCATAAGTTAGAGAGATTCTTCGATGAATTTTGCACAGCATACATACCATACTCACAGGTGTATGAAACTCTAGAATTTATTTAATTTATGAAAAAATGAATGAACTGTTATATTTTAAACTCGATGTTTAGAAAAAACACAAATTTTTTAGTTAATTACCTCAATTTTTACCACAGTTTTTAATAGATTTGGAAAATTCTAGAGTTTCGTGCACCTTTAAGTATGATTTGTATGCTGTTCAAAATTCATCGAAGAATGTCTCTTACGAAGAAAAGTGTACCTATAGCAACAAATACTGCCATTAGTAAGTGTAAAAAAATGATGAAATTTCGCACGTAAAAAAATTATTTTGTTATGTTTTCGAACTTCCACTCCTATGAGTGTGAATTCTGAATTCTTCCTGGTCATGCTGACAAAGTTTTATGAATTTATTCGTAAAAGTACAGACATCGGAAATTAAAATGTCCTGTGGTGCCTCTCCTGCTCCAAGTCGGCCCGTTTGACATCCTACCCCCCTTAAGTAAAGCGAAAGAGTTACAACCTGCTCCTCCCTCTGCGGTGTTCGCGGCTGTCACGTGTTGGCTACGGAGAAAGGTGCCTGGGCTCCAGGGTCGTGAGGTGCCCCATGCGACGTGCCAGCTTCTCCGCCACCGCTACATCCCGAGGCAGCAGCGTGTGGTTGACTGACTGTGACTAGCGGCGTTTTCAGGTGTCTGTGACCTGCAGTCAGCTCCTACTGCATCCGCACACAGCATGTACATTTTCTATACACTTTACTACTGAAATTAAAATGAAAACAATACACAAATAAACTGGATAAAATGAACCTTGTTGCGTTTTCGAGAAGTATTTGCACTACCAAACTTATTAAAAATGCAGCTGCATGCTGCTATAAAACACTAAACCTGTCATTGACGGTCGTTCAGTGCACTCTGGCAGACAAGAAATGCAAACTGGTCACAGAATCAAGTAAATAAAGCGACACTAGTTTTTCGCCGCAGCAACCACTAAAGTACAAAGCTAACTCACTCTACACAAATGATCGAAAAATACGCAAATTCTTAAAAAAAAAACTAAATAGCTCTAGTAAAAACAGATAAACAGCTACTACTCACTTCTGATTAGAAGCAAGTGAGAATAACTTTGAACTAAATGATGTACACAGCTTATGCACGCCGCACGGAGTTGCTGCGCGGTTTGAGGTGCCATGTAACGGTCTGCCCGGCCGCTCCCGCCGGAGGATCGAGTCCTCCCTCGGGCATGGGTGTGTGTACTGTTCTTGTTTAAGTTAGTTTAAGTAGTGCGTAAGTCTAGGGACCGATGACCTCAGCTGTTTGGTCCCATAGGAATTCACACTCATTTGAACATTTTTTGAGTCTATGCACAAAACGAAAGCTACTGCTGACTTCCGCTTTGCAATAGGAATGGAATTCTGCAAACGTAACGGGCTGTTGCAAACTTGACAGTCGGGTTTCTGAAGCGGAAACGAAAACTTACACATTAGCTTAACCTATTAGATATCCACTTTGCCTGGGCAACACAAAGTTCCTGAAAGCGATTTACACGGACGTGAGGACAGTGATGCACGGAACCGCTGGTTAGTAACTACGACGGTTTAGCGGCACAATATCCTTAATTTCACCGGCGATCACGTTTCTCCACATAAGGACACAGAATTTTTTATCAAAGTTGATGACATAGTGGGATCAAGGAAGAGGAATAAGGGAATTCCGCAAGGATCAGTTCTCTCCCCTGTACTATTTTAATATCTACATAGCAAAGATGCAAACTGTTTTCTAGAGCAACATCAACATAATACAATATGCTGATGATTTGTGCACATACAAAACAAGCGACAGCCTACGACGCTGTAAAATGAACGCAGCGATGAAAGCTGTCAGTTACCGGCTGGAGGAAAACGGATTAACCATATCAAAAAGCCTACTGTAAGCATGCACGCCAGCAAACAGATCCCGTCTGTAATGCAAGGAGCACATGTTCTCCTGGCGAATCCAGTGGAGAAATACCACAGCTTATACACTGATCAGTGAAAACATTATGACCACCTGCTTAATAGATTGTTTGTCTGTCTTTGGAACTAAATATATCATTGATTCTGCCTATCAGGGATCCGACAGTCTTCTGGTAGGTTTGTGGAGGTATGTGACATTAAATGTTTTCGCACAGGTCATGCAATTCTTGTAAACAACTGGCCGCTTATTTGGGACCCGATAGCGGTCCAGATGGGTTTCACAGTATTTTATAGCCGAGAAATCATCATTAGTTCACTACAATGCTCCTCAATGTACTATAGCATGGTTCTGGCTCCAAGACAGGGACAATTATACTGCTGAATGATGACATCGCCGTCGGGGAAGACGTCAACCGTGAAAGGATGCAGGTAGTTCTCAGATGTCAGTGTGTCTTCAATTGCGACCACAGGTCCCATGCAAGCGTAAGATAATGTCACCAATAGCATAATATTTCTCCCGCCATCCTCCGTCCATGGCGTGCTGCACGTTTCGAGCCACCATTCACTTCGATGACGGCCTTTTTGGAGACGACCATTGACCTAATGTAGCAGAAATGTGATTCACCATAAGAGCCGACACGTTTCCATTGATCGACGGTCGAATCCCGATCATACCGTGTCCATTGCAGTCGTAATTGATGTAGTTGGGCCAACATGCGGACACCCAGGGGTGGTCTGCTGCGGAGCTCCCCATGTTCTACGATGTATGATAACGATGTGCTCCTAAACACTTGTGCGTGCACCAGCATTGTGCTCTTTCAGCAGAGATGCCACAGATTATCATCTATCCTACTCTGCAGAGCAGACAAGCCTCCGAACCTCACGTTCTGTGAGGTGTCATGGACGTCCAACCATTAAGCTCCTAATGGTAATTTCACTGTCCGTCTACCTCTTTCGGTGTACACTTACGACAGTAGCACGTGTGCATTCGGGCAGATTCGCCATTTTCGAGATACTCGTTCACAGGCTCCACGCAACAATAATCTTCCCTTTGTTAAGTCACTAATCTCAATGGATTTCTCCACTTTCAGCCCATATCCTCGATAGGGCGATCCCCCGCACGTATCTGTTCCACTTATATACTTTCACTACAGGGTCACGTATCTGCAACTCCACCAGGTGGCATCCAACGTCGTGGTGGGCAGTGGTCATAATGTTTCGGCTTAACAATGTATATCGACTGCAAACTAAGGCAGGCAGCACATATAAATAACATAGCAGCAAAATGGGAGAAAAATAGGAACGTGTGAAGAGCAATGGCAGGCTTAACACTGAGTGCGGACAACAACGCTAATATGATAATGTGTCCTTTACGAGTAATGTCACATCTGGGTTATGTATCAGTAACGGAGACCATAGTAAAAAAAAATTTAAGAAGGTACGATACAAAGCGTTTAGAATATGTCTTGGTGCCATAAAGTCAATGCTAACAGATGCTTAACTTGTGGGAATGTAGTGTACATAGTTCCGCGTAGTCAGCGCGTACACAACTTTCCCACTAGAGCGCGCCCCGCTAAGCACAACAGTGCAGGCGCAGCGCTCGTCCGTCTCGGCACTACGAGATGGCTCTGCCATAGAGACGGACCAAATTCAGCTTCCGCCGATCCAAGTATTAATACGTAATGCAGCCAATGAGATCGCTGCTTACGTAGAACCTGTTCTCCTCGCAGATCACACTCACGCAGTGATACATGAACGCGCGAGGTATTATAACGAGTGTACAGAGATCTGATTAGTCAGTCTGCATTTGTCTGCACCAGTCTGTACCAGTCTATAGTCAAGTTTCAGTTTGCGCCTAATAAGATTACCAAATTCCTGTACTTCGCCGTGAAGATAAATGTATAGACACTTTTGTCAAGTATCAGAGATATATGTGAGAATAAGGTTAACGTACCAATACCAAAGGAACTTCAGATTGACGATTGTAAATAGCATCCAAACCAAATTAAGTAATTTTTATGTTGGTTGTTATTTTAATAAATGTGTGTGAAAATTAATCAAGTTCTGTTTAAAGTTGGTCACCGTCAATCTGCTACTCTAAGCGTGCAAGTGGCATTTCTATCGTCTGACCTGACGGCAGAAGATAAGCACGCCACGATAAGACCACGAGACATATTGCTGACACTCGCCTACATCGTTAGAATGACAAGTCAAATAATCTGATGGTGTGTGTACTGAAGGTCTTACAGTACGTACACCACAGGGAACTACACTGATGTGACAAATACCGTGTCGGATCTCCTCCTGCCTAGTGTAGGGCAGCAGGTCGACGTGGCTTGGACTCAAAAAGTCGTTTGAAGTCCTCTGCAGATATATTGAGCCGTGCTGCCTCTATACTCGCCTGTAATTGCGAAAGCTTCGCCGGTGCAAGCTTTGTGCACGAACGGACCTCACGATTATGTCCCATAAAGTCCAATGGGATTCATACCAGGCGATCTGGGAGGCCAAATCATTCGCTCGAATTGCCCAAAATGTTCTTGAAACCAATCGCGAATAATTGTGCTCTAGTACATGGCGCATTGTCATCCCTAAAATTTCCATCATTGTTTGGGAACATGAATCCCATGATTGAATGCCAATGGTCCCCCAAGTATCCGAACAAACCATTTGCTTTCAATGGTCGGCTCAGCTGTATCAGAGAATCCAGTCGATTCCACGTAAACACAGCCCACACCATTATGGAGCCACCACCAGCTTGTACAGTGCATTGTTGATAACTTGGATTCTTGGCTATGTGGGGTCTACGCCACACTCGAACCCTACCATCAACTCTTACCAGCTGCAATCGGGACTCATCTGACCTACGGTTTTCCAGTCGTCTAGGATCTAACTGATATGGACTCGAGCTGAGAAGAGGTGGTGCAGGCGACGTCGTGCTATTAGCAAAGGCACTCGCCCCGGTCGTCTGCCGTCATAGCACATTAACGCCAAATTCCCCCGTACGTACCCACATTGATTTCACGCAGTGTTGCTTGTCTGTTAGCACTGACAACTCTAAGAAATTGCCGCTGTTCTCGGTAGTTAAGTGAAGGTCGTCGGTCACTGAGTTGTCAGTGGTGAGAGCTAATGGCTGAAATTCGGTGTTCTCGGCACGCTCTTGACATTATGGATCTCAGAATGCTGAATTCCCTCACGATTTCGGAAATGGAATGTCCGTTTCTTCTAGCTCCATCTACCATTCGTCATTCAGAGTCTGTTAATTCCCGTCGTGCGGTCACAAACACGTCGGAGACCTTTTCGCATGACTCACATATGTACAAATGACAGCACCGCCAATTCCCAGCCATTTTATACCTTAAGTATGCGATTCTTCTGCCATCTGTACTCGTGCCTATAGTTATTCCATGACTTTTGTCACCTCTGCGTATAACAGAAAGGTCCAAATGGTGGAAATGATTCTGAGCACTATGGGACTTAACATCTGAGGTCATCAGTCCTCTAGAACTTTGAACTACTTAAACCTAAGTAACCTAAGGACATCACACACAACCATGGCCGAGGCAGGATTCGAACCTGCGGCCGTAGCTGTCGGACGGTTCCAGACTTAGGCGCCTAGAAGACCGGCTAACAGAAAGGCTCTGATAGCATATTGGCGGCTACGATTCTATACTGAGGAAGGATGCTGGGCAGTTGAAGCAGGCCCGATGGTGGTTACGACGACTTTTTTAGTTGAGGCTTGATTACGATCATTAGTGGGCGACGTGGAGGATATGATAGCGTCTTCCCAGATTTGACGGGTGCTGACTATGTTCCGTTGCTGGGCGGATGGTTTTGCGTCGCCAGGTTCCCGTGTTTCCTGGCTGTAGTGAGTGTGGCGGGTGGCGGCGATCGTAGGGGCGTCGGGCTGCGACACACTCTTGAGCTTGGAGCGAAGCGGTCTTCTGTGGGTGCACCGGCGGGGGCAGAGATGGCTCTCGACACGGCGGAAGAGCACAGAGCTGCTCCTGGCGCCCAGAAGTTTAAATGGCAGGCAGCGGTTCGGGTCACGTCTGTAACACAGGCTCGACGTCACATCGTAGTCCAGTTGTTCAACGACGACAGGGTGGACCGAGAGTCTGCCTCGTGGCAAACCGTCTGAATATGACGTAGACTTAATAGCTTTGTGTAACCTGAGTATGTCATTTAAAGTTTTTGCCTTTATTTTGTATCACCTTCCTTCGTGTTACACCGAAGTGAGGGACGAGATTATTCTAACAATTCGTGCCCTTCTGGTGACAGTTCTTAAAGGAAGTAGTAATAATCGTAGCATAACAAATCAGAAATTAAGAAAATTTGACATATTTTCAAATTCCCTTAATGATTTGTTGCGTAATAGCTCCGTTACATCCATTTATAATATGTAGATTAGTGTTTTAGGTGTACATAGGTGTGAGTCACACAATCATACTAAGCAAAAGTGTAGGCTCCACATCTTACATACTTTTCCAATACGTAAACTGTGTGCTGTGAACCCATTGATAGATGACACAATACGTAATTACAAAGAAGTGTTTTCTGGCGAAATTATTTTGTAATAGGCCTCTTACAAGCCTTCAAAAATTACAAAGATTCTAAACATTCATGGTGGTGTCTGTTTGTACTATATCGTGTCTCCCTACCACTTTCGCGCAACGACGCTCTGAGCGTGTTTTTTAGGGAATTAACTAGTTTGAACCTGGGACCTGCTGCTGGTAAGAAGACGCCAGACCACACATGACATGTAGAAATCAGAAGAGTTGAGTGAGACTAGCGATGATATAACCAAGTACTAAATGATCTCAGCGTCAGCTCCACAGCACTCCCTGTAAAAGAATCTTAATACTAACTAAATTTAGTGGAAAGGGTTCAAGGCTTTCCTATTTTTAGTTAGCTGGTAAAATAACGTCGAAAAAGCAGTTAAGTTCACCATTGGAAATTTTATTCTACTCACAAAACATCGTTTATAAATTGCACTATTGATAAAAGGAAATGTTTTAATACAGGATGGTAAAAACCAACTGCGTTCAACAAAAATGTGAACGAATATTCCCTAAATGGGTTTCCAAGTTCTACAATCGATCGAAGGATGACCTATGCCATATCACATCTATAATCTAGGTTTAAATTAAGTTTCACAAAAGAGAAAACTATCAAAATGGTCTACAGTGACGCTCAATTATCTTTAATTACTTATCTAACGTGTCGTAAATTACAGTGGCTGATGTGGCTTCTCAATAACTATAAAATTGAAAAATCATCGCGTTTCAGATCTTTACTTCAAGTGGCAAATGTGAACACAATTAGTTTTAATTAACGACCGACACTAGTATTACGCAAAAAAAGGGGGTGTAACAGATGAGACTTCTGCAGTTCTGAGTGAAGCCTTATGGGCTCAAAAATGCGGCATCGCGTGCGTTCATTACCTTGTCGGTGTTTAAGCAGCGTCAGGGCGGCAGCGGCCGGCGCAGCAGCCATCCAGCTCGCCGTCTCGGAACCAACTCTCTCTTAACTTCTCCTTACTACAATTTTACCGGTAGTTAGTTTAAAAAAACTATGTGGCTATGTTTTCATCTGACCAATCAGGGTCTCAATGTTAACCTTAAGCTCCGCCTACAAAAATTCTGTCTATCCAATGAGAAAGTTATACTTTTCGTGGTGGGGCAATGTTTTCAAAGTTTGCAACGTAACAGAGACGCTAAAAAGACTCACGCTAAAACGTGCAGGTTGTGTAGTTGTACAGGTAGGCTCGCGGCGTGGGTGCCCAGCCCCTCCCTTATCGTAGAGCCTTCTAGCTTAACACGGTTCTGCTCTCGGCTTCTGTCCTTGTTTCTCCCCTCGGAACTGCGTCTGCCTCACGGTAGGAAGGTACGACATGCATTTAGGCATTCTTGTGTTAGTCTGTGGTATTCCATTTGCTCACTCGTTACTCGTATTACTTTGGTTAATTTAATGTCACGATTTATTCAGAGCTATGTGACATACTAGTAGATTTGCTTATTATGTCAGGGTTTTCATGGAAGGTGTTGGATTTGCCTGACACCTTACATATCACCACCCTTCGAACTTAATTTTTGCACTGAATTTAGGTAATGATTGAATCGTTGTCTAAGTCAGTCAAAAATTTTCTAATTTATCTAAATTTTGTTGCATATTGTTCAGCCACGTTATTCTGTTCTATGCTAGTTTGTATTACTAACTTATATTCTTCCACATTACAATTAAAAATGACAAGAGAAGAAAATTTTTATGCCATTATTAATTTTTAATTATTTTCTTTCTTTATTTAAGTGTGAAGTTTGTTTTTTAAGAAGTTTGTTATCAAAAGTGAGGAGTCTTTCACATCGATTTTCTTAGAAATATTGTTTTTATAAATGTAGTAATTAAGTAAAATCTATTCCTAAGACATTTTCTAAATAACATGTGCAAGTAGAATGCTTTTGTTTCTAGACACTCATTTCAACTTTGTTACATTAACAAATAAGAATTATTTCCAAGAATTGCTTTGACAAAGAAATATACATACACAAGTATTGAGATATTATCCTAACAAATTTTACAAATGCTAAAAAAAAATGCTTTGACAAAGAAATATACATACACACGTATTGAGGTATTATCCTAATAAATGGTACAAATGTTAAAGAAAGGGAAAACATCCAACAAGATAATTTTTTATTTTTTGTTTTTATTAGGAGAAACTATGTAAAATATAGTTATTCTTTCATTTTTATGAAGAGAAAATAAGTGGCATATTGTTTCTTTATATACTGTCCATTTCAGAACTAATGACTTATTTTTATCGATAGTCTATTTTTTATTTAAGTCCATAGTCAATGACTGTTATTTTTTTTTAGTTTTATAGCTGTCTGGTGTGCTTAACTTATTTAGTTTTTCACACGTTTCCTTTGCACAATTCCTACATCGCGTAATTTGATTTCACACGTTCACACAATCCTATGAATGTTGAAGCATGTGGTTGGTGAATATTTTTGCACGAAGGTGATGGACATGAGCGAGATGAATGTGGGCAAGTATTTGATGTACAGCTTCGTTCGTCGTTCCTGGTTGGCTTTGCAAGTGTGTGTTGCTGTTGTGGAGGTCCCATAATGGAATGGAGCTGTGAGTGCAGAATCTCGTGGTTTACTGGCTTTATATGCGTGAAAGTCATCGTTATGTGTCGCTGAATGCGGTCGTTTTTCGTTGTAATACTTCGCAGACGACTAGTTTACAATAGGATAGGGATTTGGGAAGGTATGTCGTCAATTCTTCACCCATCTTCTTTCTTGGTCTCAATCTTGCGAATCTTCAACTTCTGTTCTTCCTGCTTTTTCTCTGCTTCTTACTTGCTTCTTGGTTCTTCTCTGGGCAGGATATGGAAATATTTATTGATAACTAGTCGCTTTGAAGTTCTCCTCCTAGTAACAGTTTGATAAATTGTTTGGGCGCGTCATTTTTACTTTGTGGAAGTTTTCTTCAGTTTCGTGCATCAGCGTGCTGTTTAATAGCAGTAGTGTGACTTTTACGCATATTTTTTGCCAGTGTTGGCTTACCCAAGCGGTCTTCTCGTCCGGCCGTTTTTTGCTCGCTCCGTTCATTCGGGGGCGCGCTGGGGTTTACGAGCGGTGAAAATCCGGTGTCCTGGCGTCCCGTGGCGCCTCTGCAGGGCTGTCACTGTGCGGCTTCCTGTTCCATCCCAGCAAGGTTCTACCTAGCGGACACATTTATTGCCCACTTTCGCTACAAGGGCCGTCAGTTAGTTTCGCCTTTCCCTTCTCTCGACGCTCCTGCTATGTAGGAATCGTGCCTTGCTAATTACGTCCTTTTCTTTCTTGATACATCTCGCGTTGCAACTTGTGGGTCGTTGCATCTCTTCCTTGCTGGAGTTTTTTACAATGGTTCTTACAAAAGTTTTACATATAACCATCTAACATATGTCTAGTATCTACTTGTTATACGCCTTCTTAAAAAGCTTTACAAATTTCGGCGCCCTTTCAATGTTACAATTCTAAGATATTTGGAGTCTTAACGTCTACTCAAGAATCCTCAAATTTGTTTTTTATTTTTGTGTAGTGTCGTGGTGTATATTATTTTAGTATTTCATGCTGTTAGACTATCTACGCTTTATCCCTTCACTTTAATCTATGGTACTATTGATGTTATTATTGAACCTACTTTCTTTTTCCCACCTTCCTCTCTCTTCATTCTTCTTTCACCTGACGATCTTATCTGCAACATAATCTTGAAATATTGTGCTGATTATTTACGAGTAATAAAATTAATCTTCAAACTTGTACTGAAAGTGTTTAATACTGCCAGCTTTAGGTAAAAATACCTCTGCTTTATCTCGTAAAATACCTTCTAATTCTCTTCTACTGTGTTCCGAAATACCTTGAACTTCTTGCAATTTTTTGTCGATTTCTTTATGGACTTCTAACATTAGTTGAGGCGATTCCTTCTTTTGTGCATACCATTCTAATTCTTCGTCCTCTTTATCTCGCGTCATTCTTAATTGTTTGTTTATAACTGGTACTTCTTCTAATTTTAGCTTTTGCTCAAAGAGAAGTGTGGTATTCCCGAATTTTACGCTACCTTTCCCCATATCTATTTTCGCTCGTCTCTCATTTAAAACATCTGCACCTATAATAAAATCTACAGTTAGTTTAGGTATAATCACGAAGTTGGCTTCGATCTTTTGACCTTGGCACGAAAGAGTTAACCTTGTTTGTCTCGTAACTTCCGTAGCATTGTTTCTAATAGGACCTCTTACTTTAATCTTACGTGTTTTCAGAACTGGTAATTCCTCATTGGCATTACACTGCATGAATAAATTTTCTGAGATCGCAGTCAGTTCACTTCCGCTATCAATTACAATATTGACTGGGATATGCTTTACCATAGCCTTCACAATTGGTTGAATTTGAAAGGGTTGGTTCTGTTCTTCTTCTTCTTGCATCAACGAATCCTCCACTGAATCATACATGAGTCTTTTTAGTAATTTCCCTTGTGAATTCGAACTTTCTGTAGGATAAGCTTCGACTGCTACTTCTCTCTTATTTATTTCCTCTTCTCTATTTCTTCCTTCATTTACGCTTTCTTCTACATCGCCTACTTTTTCCTCATCCTCGTCTATCTTCTTCTTCGTCGCTACTTCCACATAATCGCATCTAAATGCACTAATTATCGCTTCATAACTTCCTTCATTATATACGTTGGGTTTTGTGCCCACTTATTTTCAACTTCTGTCGACTGCGCATTATCCTCATTGAATTCACTTTCCCTGGTTTCCATCTCAAATAGCTCTGCAATACTCATTACTTCGTCCTTTCGTCCTACATTCGTTGTGCATGCCTCTGGTAATTCATCTTCCTCGTCAGTATTCTCCCAATTAATTTCGTCCCAACACGATATTCTTATTTTCTTGTCTTCGTTTTCATCTGGCCCCTGCGGATTTGTTTCTTCCTTTTTCTCTTTTCGTGATAAGATTTTTACTTCTCTGTTCAAGGTTCTGCAATTGTCCTGGGTCGGTGCGTCATTCTCTTTGGCATGGGCGCTTAGCTGTCAATTCGAACGTTTATCGGGCTTTGGTGATCTTACCTCCACGTCTTCTATCTGTATTCGCTTTTCTTGTTCAGCTTGTTGATAGTGGTTTCTTTGTTGATAATTTGTCGGTCTATTGGTTCTCCAGTACCCGTTCCGGTTGTCGTTATTCAATCTGTAATAGTTGTTGCCGTTCCTGAGTGAATTATAGTTATTGCCATATTCTCTTCTAAATCCATAACCGGTTCTCTGTTGAAATCTATTCTGGTTTCTTGGTGCGAAGTTATCACGTGGTTCGTAATTGTTTCTTCGTACTGTGTCTTGTGGATTCCACTGCTTTTTGCTTTCGTTCTCACGTGCGCTTCGTCTTTTTCTTGCGTCATCTTCCGAAAATATGAACTCTAGTTCCCTTAGAGTTCCTTTAAATGCTTCGACGTCATTGCCTCCGCGACCTTCTAATGATTGCTGGTATTTCAATGGTAGCTTCATCGCGCATAATTTAATCAACTCTCCGCCACTGTATGGTACATCTAAGCATTGATTTTTGTTTGCCATTACTTCGAAAAATTTCACGGGACTCTTCTCTCCTGAATTTTCAAAATATGGGTTCTGTAATAATTCGTACTTCACTCTGTTCTGTGCTTCGCTGGACCAATATCGTGAGAGAAACTTCTCTCTGAAATCTTCGTACGATCAGCATGTCGTTACAATATTCTGCATGGTTTCTGCGACTGTTCCTAACATGTGTGCACATATAAAGTCTAATTTGTGTGCTAGCGTCCAGTGTTCTGGTAATCCTACTCGGAATTGATCAATAAAAGTTCGTGGATGTAATGAGTTTCCTTCTCGAAAGTGTTGAAATTTTCTGACTGTGAGGAAATGATCGTTGTCGTACTTCGTCATAGTTCCAGAGGAAATTCGCGATTCTTCGCCACTTTTGTTTCTGATCATTTCTCTCGTCGTTCTTTCCTGTTGTGGTATATCCATTGGATATTGTCCACTGTAACTTTCGCGTACCCGCGGTGCAGGCTGTCTGATTTCACGTATGTTACTTTCCGCCTGTGATTGGAATCGCAAATGCGTAATATCTTCGTTAATTGCTTGTTTTTCCGGTGCTGTTACAGATACGGATGTGGCTGCAGACTCTGTGCTTGTTAGATCCTGTTCACTACGCTCTTCAATGGTTTGCAACAACTCTGTTCGCAATTTCTGAAATTGTCGCTTCGTTTGCGCTTCTATTTTGACTATGCGGTTGTCATATCTTTTCAGCGCTGCTTTTGTGATACGTTTGTGTAACACACTGTTTTCAAAAATTTCACGCGCTGTACCTGCTGCTTGTCTAGTAATTTCGTTTGTCTGTTTCTTTAGTTTCTTGACTTCTCCCTGGGTGTTGTTACGTAATGTTTTGATCTCGTCCTGAATGTCATTACGCAATGTTTGTACGTCCACTTGTACCTCGTGAATGTCTGTTCTCAATTGATTGTGACCTGTTATTAAGTTTCCTATCACTTCTCGAGATTCTTTTGCCTCGTCTTCAATATGACTTAGGTGTAACTGATTTTTTTTGTTTTGTTCTTTAATCTCACGCATTTGTCTCGTGGTTTCCTCATTTTGAATTTTAATTTGGTTCGCAATTTCTTTATTTTGCCTTGTCATGGTTTCCGTAATTTGTTGTAATAATTCTGCCAGATTGGTGGGTCCTATTGCGTTTTCTTCCGACGTCCTACGCTCTGTGTTTTCGCCCAAGTGTTGGTTCGCAACCGGTTGCATTGACCTCTGCTGTGACACGTTTCTACTCGCATTCCTTGTACTCTGTGGTGAGGGAGCTCTGATTACATGTACTATGGGTTCTACGTATTGAAGACGCAAGTTAAAATCCTCATCGCCTGTCTCTCTACTTTCCTGCTCTGTCGTATGCTGACCTAGGTTTTCTGTGCCTTGGCGTACATTATCCTCGTTATGGTGCGTTATATGTCTTATTTCCCACGATACTGCATCTTCTGTTGTACTGTACTCTATTCTCTGTCCATTTTCATTCTGGGTCTCAACCTCAATTCGGTCAAGGTCTCGATCTGCCATTGCTAATCTTTCCGAATCCCTTATTTTCTGTTTTAAAAGCAATTCACGCGCCCTACTTCGCGTCAAAATGCGCTCATACGATCTCACACGTTTCATAACCTTTTTGTTCACACGACTTGACACTACCAAGACTGACAATCCATTCACTTACTTGTTGGGTCAGAACCAACTTGTCAACGATGTATACGCCACCTGCGCGCTTGCATTGGAGAGAAAACTTAATTCTAACAATTTTCAAAATTCATAACATAATTATGCTATTGTCTCTGCTAGAATGTTATTGAATACTTTCTTACTATCTATCGCTGCAGCTACTGTTTTCGACTGTGTATAACTTTAGAATTTTTTTATTTTTTACGAAAATTTTTTTAGCAGGATATTTTTTTGATCTACTTACGCATGTGGTCGACCTTCAGTCATGGTATTTTACCATCCTGGCAGGGTCGCCATTTTCTAAACATTCCTGGTGGTGTCTGTTTGTACTATATCGTGTCTCCCTACCACTTTTGCGCAACGACGCTCTGAGCGTGTTTTTTAGGGAATTAACTAGTTTGAACCTGGGACTTGCTGCTGGTAAGGAGACGCCAGACCACACATGACATGTAGAAATCAGAAGAGTTCAGTGAGACTAGCGATGATATAACCAAGTACTAAATGATCTCAGCGTCAGCTCCACTGCACTCCCTGTAAAAGAATCTTAATACTAACTAAATTTAGTGGAAAGGGTTCAAGGCTTTCCTATTTTTAGTTAGCTGGTAAAATAACGTCGAAAAAGCAGTTAAGTTTACCATTGGAAATTTTATTCTATTCACAAAACATCGTTTATAAATTGCACTATTGATAAAAGGAAATGTTTTAATACAGGATGGTAAAAACCAACTGCGTTCAACAAAAATGTGAACGAATATTCCCTAAATGGGTTTCCAAGTTCTACAATCGATCGAAGGATGACCTATGCCATATCACATCTATAATCTAGGTTTAAATTAAGTTTCACGAAAGAGAAAACTATCAAAATGGTCTACAGTGACGCTCAATTATCTTTAATTACTTATCTAACGTGTCGTAAATTACAGTGGCTGATGTGGCTTCTCAATAACTATAAAATAGAAAAATCATCGCGTTTCAGATCTTTACTTCAAGTGGCAAATGTGAACACCATGTGTTTTAATTAACGATCAACACTAGTATTACGCAAAAAAGGGGGTGTAACAGATGAGACTTCTGCAGTTCTTAGTGAAGCCTTATGGGCTCAAAAATGCGGCATCGCGTGCGTTCATTACCTTGTCGGTGTTTAAGCAGCGTCAGGGCGGCAGCGCCCGGCGCAGCAGCCATCCAGCTCGCCGTCTTGGAACCAACTCTCTCTTAACTTCTTCTTACTACAATTTTACCGAAGTTAGTTTAAAAATCTATCTGGCTATGTTTTCATCTGACCAATCAGGGTCTCAATGTTAACCTTAAGCTCCGCCTACGAAAATTCTGTCTATCCAATGAGAAACGTTATACTTTTCGTGGTGGGGCAATGTTTTCAAAGTTTGCAACGTAACAGAGACGCTAAAAAGACTCACGCTAAAACCTGCAGCTGGTGTGGTCCTTTTAGCGTTATCGTGAGATCTATACTGTTCTTCTGGAGGGCTCTATCTTTTAACATGGGCTGGAGGATTGTCCTAATGTAACAGACACGCGAAAAACTCTCACGCTAAAACTCGCGGGTGGTAGTGGCCCTTTTTGTGTTATCGTAAGATCTATACTGCTTTTCTGGAGGGCTCTAGCTTTTAACATGGGCTGGGGGTTGTCCTTGACGTGCCTGAGACGCGAAACAGTCTCACGCTAAAACGTGCAGGTTGTGTAGTTGTACAGGTAGGCTCGCGGCGTGGGTGCCCAGCCCCTCCCTTATCGTAGGGCCTTCTAGCTTAACACGGTTCTGCTCTTGGCTTCTGTCCTCGTTTCTCCCCTTGGAACTGCGTCTGCCTCACGGTGGGAAGGTACGACATGCATTTAGGCATTCTTGTGTTAGTCTGTGGTATTCCATTTGCTCACTCGTTACTCGTATTACTTTGGTTAATTTAATGTCACGATTTATTCAGAGCTATGTGACATACTAGTAGATTTGTTTATTATGTCAGGGTTTTCATGGAAGGTGTTGGATTTGCCTGAGACCTTACAAGATATGGAATATTTTTTTAGTTGAGGCGAAGGGCATATGAGACTTACACTAGGACCCGTCGAGTCGCAGTTCAGGGCCAATTTTCCTTCTTTGATTACTAGTTTTGGAGTAGTTACAATATTTACAAACAGACTGCTGTCTTTTACGGTAGTTCTTAATGTCACACCCAAGTAGGAGAATGCGTCGCATCGGATAAGTAGGACACAGTGCTGTACAGCCTTCATACTGGTATAAAAGGAACTTGTTCATTTGTTTCAGATGCCGGTTGGTTTGAAACAAAAAAAGTCTTTCAAAAACCAAGATTAAATGGACACGGTGACCCTTTATGGAGAACGCAGAAGGAGGGCTGGGAGAACAGCTGAATTGTGATCATGAAGATACGTCGATATATGGTGTCCGGCAAGAATGAAAATTCAGAGAATGTGCTGCAAATTGTTACTGGAAGGGCACCGGAATATTACTCACAGCGGTATGAAACAAGCCAGCAACGAACGGAACGGACGAAATACTTGCGCTAAATGTTGGTCATAAGCGGCATGTCAGCTCCAGAGAAATTGTGGGTGCTTTGGAACAGTTCAGCCGAGAGATGTTAGAATTTTGCTCACAAACACACAGAGAGGATGTGCATTACTGGGCCGTTGAGAATCCACCCTAAGTGAGGCAGGTTGAATACCAGAGGTAGAGGAATGTGAACTCTCAGGGCGGGATTATTAGAAGCTTCATGATTGGTCCTCACTTCATAATAGAAACTTAACGGATATTATTTACGCATAGTTAATTGCTGAAGTGCTACTGGTGCTCCTACAAAACGTTCATTTCGATATACGTAGATACATGTGCATATGGAGTCAGCACGTTGGATGCCTGGCTAACTTTCCGCTTGTGTTCAGGAAAGCGCAGCCTAGCTCTTCATTATTCCACTTTTCTTATAAGTAAACTGTCCAATCCGACATGTCAAAACCTGCCCTGAAATTTTTTATGAGGGAAGAATACATACAAAGAAACACGTCAAAATTTTAGCTGCTAAGAAACACTGAAAGTAGTTTTTAAAAGAAATGTTGAAATTTGCTAAATTAGTTGCTCGTAGCTGTAGCGGACAGTGCATTTGCAACAAAACGGTTCAAATGGCTCTAAGCACTATGGCACTTAAAATTTGAGGTCATTAGTCCCCTAGACTTAGAACTACTTAAACCTAACCAACCTAAGGACATCACACACATCCATGCCCGAGGCAGGATTTGAACCTGCGACCACAGCAGCAGCGCGGTTCCGGACCGAAGCCCCTAGAACCGCTCGGTCACAACGGCCGACCAGCGCATATGCAACATGGCGGGCACATATCCTTGATTGTCAGCATATCGGTAAACAGATAACACGACACAGCGCAGTGGTAATTTGTAAAGTGAATTTCAATTTCCGTTTTATAGCTTCCCTGAAACAATTGGTCACAGTTAATATTCTCTCGAATTTGCAGTTCATTCAATGTTGGCAATAATTATCAGTTGCCTTTGCATTATCAGTTAGGGTAGAAATGAAGATGAAACAGATTTAATTTTCTTTGTGATTCCATGGTGTATGTTGCTAATAACATCTGCCTTTGTGCAGGTTCCAAAAATGGTTCAAATAGCTCTGAGCACTATGTTACTCAACTTCTGAGGTCATCAGTCCCCTAGAACTTAGAACTACTTAAACCTAACCAACATAAGGACATCACACACATCCATGCCCGAGGCAGGAGTCGAGCCTGCGACCGTAGCGGTCAGGCCACACCAGCCGGCTGTGCAGGGTCCAGGGTTTCATAGTGATGTGAAATCCTCTTACTGTTTTTAGCATTGCAAAGATGAACTATGAAGTACGTAGTACGCTATCGAAGTCACCTGTTTCTCCTGAAGACCTACATACCTGTTACTTACTAGTTAATTTCTTGGACATTCATTCCAGTGGTGTGGAAACATTGGAAGTAACAGGAAATAACTCGGACGTTTCTCTTAATTGCGGTTAGAACGGTGATCGTTGTGCTAATTAAAATCCAGAATAAACAGAGTACCTTCTAAGTTCAAACAAAAGATGTGCGGTAATAGCTTTTAGTGACAAAGGAAAGGCTGTAAGGTTCAAATGGCTCTGAGCACTATGGGACTCAACTGCTGTGGTCATTAGTCCCCTAGAACTTAGAACTACTTAAACCTAACTAACCTAAGGACATCACACACATCCATGCCCGAGGCAGGATTCGAACCTGCAACCGTAGCAGTCGCACGGTTCCGGACTGCGTGCCTAGAACCGCGAGACCACCGTGGCCGGCGGCTGTAAGGCTTTTGATTAATGTAAAGAGGGAGGAAACTTTGAAACTTAAGCAAAGCCGATCTCGTTTCGTAAAATCTGAACATGAATCGTATAAACGGAAGAAAGACGTATAAACGGAAGAAAGACTTAGACGAAGTACGAAATATGCACCAAAATAAAACGCGCGAAAATGTGAACGATGAACTGTTCGAAAGATTCAGAACTCCTCATGAGAGCCAATGCACCGCAACAGAGAGAGATCTTCGACAACGGGCGGTCAGATGAACATTACTGATTACCAGGCTTCTTCGACCTGTTTAAACAATTTCAGGAAATTATACAGAAAAGGAAGTCACAAAATTACGAAGTTTACGTCAAGGAAACGTGTAGAGGAGATGCCATCAATATGTAATATTACAAAAAATTCGTAGGAGGCGTACAACGAAGCTCCTTGTTATCCTCTAAATTGCTGTGTATGAAGCCAATCAGTCAGGTTTCGTGCAAAATGCAGTTTATCATATCGAGCGATAGAAAGAATCGCTTATACAGTCGACGAATTTGTATACAGCAATGCCAGTGATAATTACCAGTGGATTACTGTTTCGGCAGGTGTATCTCTGCCTTTAGGTATGTCAAGAAAGTTTTTGTTAATAGAAAAAAGGGCTATTTACTTCCAAATCTCTAGCAATCTACGTAGCAAAATCTGGAGAAATCGGAGAAAACGACGTTAACAGCTAACAGTGCACGGTTCTTGTTGGACCATTGGCGTGGACATAGCGACACCTCTGTCATTAGGAGGACGACGACGAATATACACTGAAGAGCCAAAGAAACTGGTACACCTGCCTAATATCGTGTAGGGCCCCTGCGCGCACGCAGAAGTGCCGCATCACGACGTGGGATGGTCTCGAATAATGTCTGAAGGGAACTGACACCATGATTCCTGCAGGGCAGAGTGCGAGGGGGTGGAGATCTCTTATGAACAGCATGTTGCAAGGCATCACAGCTATGCTCAATAATGTTCATGTCTGGGGAGTTTGGTGGGCAGTGGAAGTCTTTAAACTCAGAAGAGTGTTCCTGGAGCCACTCTGTACCAGTTCTGGATGTGTGGGGCGTCGTATTGTCCAGCTAGAACTGCCCAAATCCGTCGGGATGCACATTGGATATGAATGGACGTATGTGATCAGACAGAATGATTACGTAAGTGTCACCTGTCAGAGTCGTATCCAGACGTATCAGGGGTCCCATATCACTCCAACTGCACATACCCCACACCATTACAGAACCTCCACGAGCTTGAACAGTCCCCTTGCTGACATGCAGGGTCCATGGATTCATGGGGACGTCTCCATACCCGGAGGCATCTATCCGCTCTATACAATTCGAAACGAGACTCGTCCGCCCAGGCAACATGTTTCCAGTCATCAACAATCCAATGCCGGTGTTGACGGGCCCAGCCGAGGCGTAAAGCTTTATGTGGTGCAGCCATCAAGGGTACACGAGTAGGCTTTCGGCTCCGAAATCCCACATCGATGATGTTTCTTTGAATGGTTCACACACTGACACTTGTGATGGCCCAGCATTGAAGTCTGGAGCAATTTTCGGAAGGGTTGCACTTCTGTCATGTTGAACGATTCTCTTCAGTCGTCGTTGGTTCCGTTCTTGCAAGATATTTTTCTGGCCGCAACGTTGTCGAAGATTTGATTTTTTACCGGATTCGTGATTTTCCCGGTACACTCCTGAAATGGTCGTGCGGGTAAATCCTCATTTTATCACTACCTCGGAGATGCTGTGTTCCATCGCTCGTGCGCCGACTGTAACACCACGTTAAAACTCATTTAAATCCTGATAATTTGCCATTGGAGCAGCAGTAACCGATCTAGGAACTGTGCCAGACACTTACTGTCTTATACAGGCGTTGCCGACCTCAGCGCCATATTCTTCCTGTTTACATATCTCTGTATTTGAATACGCATGACAATACCGGTTTCTTTGGCGCTTCTGTCTATATACACTCCTGGAAATTGAAATAAGAACACCGTGAATTCATTGTCCCAGGGGGTCAGATACATCACATGATAACACTGACAGAACCACAGGCACATAGACACAGGCAACAGAGCACGCACAATGTCGGCACTAGTACAGTGTACATCCACCTTTCGCAGCAATGCAGGCTGCTATTTTCCCATGTAGACGATCGTAGAGATGCTGGATGTAGTCCTGTGGAACGGATTGCCATGCCATTTCCACCTGGCGCCTCAGTTGGACCAGCGTTCGTGCTGGACGTGCAGACTGCGTGAGACGACGCTTCATCCAGTCCCAAACATGCTCAATGGGGAACAGATCCGGAGATCTTGCTGGCCAGGGTAGTTGACTTACATCTTCTAGAGCACGTTGGGTGGCACGGGATACATGCAGACGTGCATTGTCCTGTTGGAACAGCAAGTTCCCTTGCCGGTCTAGGAATGGTAGAACTATGGGTTAGATGACGGTTTGGATGTACCGTGCACTATTCAGTGTCCCCTCGACGATCACCAGAGGTGTACGGCCAGTGTAGGAGATTGCTCCCCACACCATGATGCCGGATGTTGGCCCTGTGTGCCTCGGTCGTATGCAGTCCTGATTGTGGCGCTCACCTGCACGGCGCCAAACACGCATACGACCATCATTGGCACCAAGGCAGAAGCGACTCTCATCGCTGAAGACGACACGTCTCCATTCGTCCCTCCATTCACGCCTGTCGCGACACCACTGGAGGCGGGCTGCACGATGTTGGGGCGTGAGTGGAAGACGGCCTAACTGTGTGCGGGACCGTAGCCCAGCTTCATGGAGACGGTTGCGAATGGTCCTCGCCGATACCTCAGGAGCAACAGTGTCCCTAATTTGCTGGGAAGTGGCGGTGCGGTCCCCTACGGCACTGCGTAGGATTCTACGGTCTTGGCGTGCATCCGTGCGTCGCTGCGGTCCGGTCCCAAGTCGACGGGCACGTGCACCTTCCGCCGACCACTGGCGACAACATCGATGTACTGTGGAGACCTCACGCCCCACGTGTTGAGCAATTCGGCGGTACGTCCACCCGGCCTCCCGCATGCCCACTATACGCCCTCGCTCAAAGTCCGTCAACTGCACATACGGTTCACGTCCACGCTGTCACGGCATGCTACCAATGTTAAAGACTGCGATGGAGCTCCGTATGCCACGGCAAACTGGCTGACACTGACGGCGGCGGTGCACAAATGCTGCGCAGCTAGCGCCATTCGACGGCCAACACCGCGGTTCCTGGTGTGTCCGCTGTGCCGTGCGTGTGATCATTGCTTGTACAGCCCTCTCGCAGTGTCCGGAGCAAGTATGGTGGGTCTGACACAGCGGTGTCAATGTGTTCTTTTTTCCATTTCCAGGAGTGTATATATTCCAACACATCTTTGTTATTTCAAGTTTACCTGTGGAACACTGTTCTTAAGCTTCAGTCATTTCTGCACTGTCAGCCTGCATGACTACAGTTTACGAATTTGAAGAAGTATGTCTGGTGCACAGCGCAATATGCAGAACAATAGCCGCGACCATTTCTTACTGCTGGCCGTAGTGGCCCGAGCGGTTCTAGGCGCTACAGTCTGGAACCGCGCGACCGCTACGGTCGCTGGTTCGAATCCTGCTTCGGCCATGAATGTGTGTGATGTCCTTAGGTTAGCTTAGGTTTAAATAGTTCTAAGTTCTAGGGGACTGATGACCTCAGCAGTTAAGTCCCATAGTGATCAGAGCCATTTGAACCAATCATTTCTTACTTCATTCCAGTTGTGTTTGAATAAAACTAGTAGTTACTGTGAAGTGCCTGAATGCATTAACTTTCCTTCCATCTGGTGTGCCTTACGCAAGAAAATATTCGTTTTCATAGTACAACAGACGTTTCGCATTTTTGTGAAGCTTCAGCGAATAAACAAGGAACTGAAACTTTCTTTCAGGAGTGCTAGTTCTGCAAGGTTAGCAGGAGAGCTTCTGTAAAGTTTGGAAGGTAGGAGACGAGGTACTGGCAGAAGTAGAGCTGTGAGTAGCGGTCGTGAGTCGTACTTCGGTAGCTCAGTTGGTAGAGCACTTGCCCGCGAAAGGCAAAGCTCCCGAGTTCGAGTCTCGGTGTGGCACACAGTTTTAATCTGCCAGGAAGTTTCATATCAGCGCACACTCCGCTGGAGAGTGAAAATCTCATTCTGGAAACAAGGAACTGTTTCAGCGTGACCAAATGTACATTACTCAAAAATTATCATAAGAACTGTGCTACAGGAATTGTTGCAAAACGTTTAATCCCAACAAATCCCTACTGATGGAAGTCGTCTGTAAGGTAATATAATGCAGTACTTGGAGTTTCTTTATAGATGTTAGTCAGTTGTATAACAATTACATCTCTTCAACAGTTTAGCTGTCGATATTAACCTCAAGCTATTCAAATATTTATGATTTCAGACATTTTCGTTTGGTTTAAGTGCTTAAAAATGGCATGTGCGCACTTTGAACTTCGTGCTAAGCAGCGCTACGTCCTCCTGTCACGGTTGCGTCTGCTTGTTTGCCTGTTTCCGCGCTGGGCTGGAAAAACTGTACAAACCGCTGTTGTAATCGGTTCTTCGTGGGGCAAAAATCGATAAATTTAACATTTAAAGAAAGTATTTGCAGCGTGCTTTAGCAGATAAAGTTTTGATAGTGCGTTTCTTTCGGTGCAATCTTCCTCCGTGAAAGATTTCGGCATAGTTTTCGATATTTCGGATTGGACCATTCGCTTGCGAGTAGATACTCCTCACTTACATCAAAGTGGAGCGCCCCGATATTGTGACGCGACAACTGTGTAACCACACAAACTTCTGCATAGAGAGCAATACGTTTCATGTTCAAAACAAATGTACACCATGTGATCAAAAGTACGAAGACACCCCCAATGACACACGTTTATCATGTTAGGTTCTTTGTGCTGCCACCTACTGCCAGGTACTCCATATCAGTCACCTCAGTCGTCATTATACATTGTGAGAGAGCACAATGGGGCGCTCCGCAGAACTCACGGACTTCGAGGGTGGTCAGGTGATTGGGTGTCAGTTGCGTCATACCGTCTGTACGCGAGATTTCCACGCTCCTAAACATCTCTAGGTCCACTGTTTCCGATGTGATAATGAAGTGGAAACGTGAAGGGACACGTACAGCACGATGGAGGGCGCTACGAACGTGTAAGACATTTTCAGCCATGTGTCCGGATACTTTTGATCACATAGTGTACGTCTCGGTAATATATGTAGCTACGAAACTAGACTATACGAGGCTTACTGAGAACGTTCTTATAATTCATTTTAGTGAAACCAAAATTATGTGTGATATCTTAAACGGTTTAGGAAATATTTGAGATGTATAAAAAAATGGCTCTGAGCACTATGGGACTCAAATGCTGTGGTCATTAGTCCCCTAGAACTTAGAATTACTTATATCCAACTAACCTAAGGACATCACATACATCCATTCCCGAGGCAGGATTCGAACCTGCGACCGTAGCAGTCGCACGGTTCCGGACTGCGCGCCTAGAACCGCGAGACCACCGCGGCCGGCGAGATGAATAGCTAAGCTGAATTTTATCTATGGCTGTGTGATTTGCAAGCCGCATCAAATATGTTTTTAATGAACAATAAACAATAATGTTGTCATTTATTTATTTATAAATATCATAACCCAATACTAGTATCGATAATTTCCTGTTGCCAGTTGAGGCAAAGGCACCCAGGTAGATGCCGTACTCCTTGACTTCTGGAAGGCGTCCAATGCAGTTCCCCACTGCCAGGTAATGAACAAAGTCCGAGCCAACCTAGTATCAGACTGGCCTGAAGAGTTTCTAACAAACAGAACACAGCAAGTCATTCTGAACGGAGAGAAGTATTCAGAGGGTAAAAGTACTTCGGGTGTGCCCCAGGGAAGTGATATTGGACTGTTACTTTTCACAGTGTACAGTATATCAGCGATATAGTGGATAATGTAGGAAGTTCCATGAGACTTCTGGCGGATTATACTGTTGTATACAGAGAAGTGGCGCCGCTAGAAAACTGTAGAGAAATGCTGGAAGACCTGTAGAGGATCGACGTTTGGTGAAAAGAGCTGCAATTGACCCTCAACATAAACAAGTGTAACGTATTCCGAATACATAGACAGAAATATGCTTCATTGTGTGTTTACACAATTGCGTAATAATCACTGGAAGCAGTGTTGGAGAAAGCGTTCGCAGGGATTTGAAGTTGAACGACCACATAAAATTAAACGTGAGGAAGGCGCGTAGCAGACAGCTTCACTGGGAGAAGCCTTAGGAGATGTAGTCCATCGACAAAGGAAGTAGCCTACAAAACACTTGTCCAACCAAAAACTGAATACTGCTCGTCAGATCCTTAGCAGCGAGGACTAACAGAAGGCATAGGAAAGATTCAAAGAAGAGGAACACAATTAGTTAGAGATTAATTTAGTAAGGGCAAAAGCGTCAACCACTCGAGTGGCAGACGTTATAAGAGAAGTGTTCTTCATCACGGTGTGGTTTACTGTTAATCTTCCGAGAGCGTTCACTGCTAGAATAGACAACAAATATATTGCCTGCTTCTACGCATATCTCGCGAAAAGAACATGAAGATAAAATTTTAGTGATTCGAGCCCACACGGAGACTTATAAGCCATCTTTCGCCCCGGTGACTATTGGTGACCGGAACAGGAAAGGGACTAAGTGACAGGGGTACAAATTGTGCCCACCGCCACAAACCGCTATGTTGGTTGCGGAGTACAGATGTAGATGTAGAGTTAGACGTAAAATTAAGACTTTGATGTTGCAGCCATCACGTCTTCAACAGCAGTTTAAAATTTGGTGATATACCGCAGTCCTCTTGCACTTTTGTTTTGGTGAGTTTACTCCTTACAATAGTAGGTGAAAAATGGAAAGATTTGTAGGCATTTGTAGGCATTAAATGAATGAAAAATTAATGAAAATGTCCTAAATAACTAAACCTGCAGAATTGCGTATTCGCTGTTGTTGGTAGGTGGAACTTTATACAGATAAACTCTGACGAGTTTCGTAACAAGTATTTTTTGTTTTACGAAGTAGAACGGGGTGGGGGCAGCTCGAAGTACCTAGATCTGCTTCTGGGCTGCGACGAAACTAATTACAAAAAAAATTATTTCGGTTTCTAGTACGAGTGTTTCTTTCTCTACAGATGTGGGATCGTACCAAACAATTTATTGTAATGTTGATGGATGACAACAATTAGTTCCAATGTACGCAGATTTAACTTCTCTATCAAGGAAACAAATTCACGGATAACTAACATGATCAAATCCCTCACAAAAAAAAACTGTACATATCGGAAATTTATGTGGATCAACATAAAATCTGACGTTATATTCAAAGAACTGCTCGATAATTTTGGGAATACTGCCCTACGAAGTGGAAAACTTGAAAATGTTTAGCTATACCTGTCAGACCTGAAGATGAGAAGCCGAGAACCTCATTCTGGAAAGCATTAAAAGAAACTAGTATGGATCAATCCAGGCGAGTACACATTCGAAGTGCTCGGTCAACACAACTAAAGCAAGTTAAATAAAACATTAAAGTTACAAAACTACCATGGGCTATAAAATAAATTATTCCTCAACCTTCTCAACCACAATAAATTTCGAACTTCAGTTTGAATGTGTATGTGACGGTCAATGAGGAAACATAAATATTTTCCTCACATATACTACGTTGTAAGAGAACATACGAACGGAAAGTTTATTGCGGTTAATCAGGTATCATCAATCATTATACTAATATAACTGTCAATAAGAAAGATATTTACATTTTCCAAAGAATATATTTAAAAAATAATAAAGTCCATAACATAGAAAATCCACAAAACACGGATATAGCTGTGTCACCGACAAACAATGGCAAAGTCCATTGCGTTTAGAGATGTCTAAAGAAAGTAGAATAAACAGAAATATTCAGATGGAATCAACAACCAGTTGCAGTTTGTCTTCAACGTTTTTCTCTATCATGGATCATCTTTCAAGTCATTGCAGGCTCATCGTCTCATAGTATAATGATAATTCTGGGTGGTTCAACGGCCTGTAGCTAGTCTTTCAATTCAGTGCCACTTCGGGGAATTGCGTGTCTCCAACTTAACCGGTAGTTCTCCAGGGGAAAGGTGACCTACATTTTAATGTGGAGTCCGCAACAGATGTTCTTCCCAGCGAAACTTCCTCATTCGGAGGTGAAGGTTAGGTTAAAAGCCGTCTGAAATATTCCGTGGTCTGGCAGGTGTTCGATCCAGTGACTTTTGAGTGTCCAGGGAGGTGAATAACCACCAGATCCGACATCTCATAGCGACTTCTTGGTGAACTACGTGAAAACTGTCTTCAGAAGTGTAATACTGAGCAGAATCTAGAAGATTGCGAACTCATGAGACCTGGAAAGAAAGAGCATAAATTCCTTATCGTTTACAGCGCAGTATTTTCTTCACGCTGAGGCTTTCAAGCCATGGAACTTTGTTATATGTACCTCACGAAACGGTATCGGGAGCAGACTATTTGAAGCAAGATGAGCTGCTAAGAAAGTAAACCAGGAATTTGTGAAGTCTGGCGTTCTGCCCTCCGAGCGCTCTTATTTTTAGCTTTCCTCACAGTCGATAACTGCCTTGAAAGTTGTTTGTTCCCCAGTAGTCTTAACAGAGGGTAGAGTGGGCGAGTGTTTCCTCGCAGCATGAAAGTGTTACGCCACTCTCGTGGCGGAAATTACGTGGAGATTTCAGAGAAGTGCTTCTTTCAAAACTCCCACGGGGAGATAAGACGCGGCATCTATTCCATTAGTATGCATCTCATTTCCAACAAATACCACTCATGTTCAGCGCGCAGTTACGCATCTTCCTCTGTACTAAATGACTTAACGCACTATCGAACCGATACAAATGTTTAGCGTGTTATTCTAGTTTGATAGCAGTATAGTAATGATTTTCCATAAAGTACATTTTCAGCATGAAACATAATCTTTGTTATTACGTTTGATACACTATTCCTTGCCCGGCCTGTAGTGATAATATACTCGAAAATATAGAAAACGTCAGAAATATAAAAATCAATAACACATAATTGCAAAATATCTTTTATGATAACCCATACACTCCCAACCACGGTTCTTCAAAAGTCTTCAAACTCCTGCTTAATTTACAAATAACTTATAACTTAACACTTTTAATCAAACTGTAGAAAGTCCATGATGGAATAACAACATTATTATGAAAATGATACAGTGATACTCACCTTATAAAAGAGGTGTTGTGTTGCAGATAGGAACAGTTGAAGGAGTTACAAACATTTAAATTTCCGGACATAAGGCTGTCATCGGAAATAAAAAGCACATATACATTTCCAAGAAAAACTGTAAAAAACAAAAAGGATTGAAGTTACGTTTCAAGTTCGTCCGAAGTCGCTAGGAGATTTGCTCGTCAAAAACAGGTTGAGATATCCTGCGTAACTTGCACACCATTTTAAGGAAAAGCTGGTTCTTGAAGCATCTCAATGTTTACAACGTCATACCTCCTGAAGTATGTTTGGTAAATTATATAACTTTGTAGGTACATTCAGTGGTATGTGTGGACATTGTTTGCAAAATGTGTTGCGAATATAGTTAATACTAAACGAACGATAATTTGAAACATTATGTCTCATTCTGAAGTTTTATTGTATGAACCGTGAACATGTAGCACGCGATAAACTTTTTTCCTTTAACTATCATGTCGGCAGGTGTAAGCAAGAAGAAGTTTCGTAGAGATTTTAAATTACGTGTGACGTTTGTTGGAAGTTTCTACATGTTCTCTGTCTCAAATACAGGGTGTTTCAAAACGGACTTTACAACTTTGAAAATTCATATAAAATAATTCATAGTGTCTACAGAGGTGATTGCAGTGTCAATGTGTAGGGAAATATATCAAGTTTTGTCTCGCGTAGGTAGCTAGTACCGAATCGCACTGTAAGATGCGCTAGCGGCAGTTGTGTTAAAGATGGCTATCTTTACTGGACCCGAGCGTGCTAGCTGTGTGTTTTGGTTTGAAGAATCGAAGTCGGCAACAACAGTTCAGCGTAATTTCCGTACCAAGTACACCAATGATCCTCCTATTAGGCCTACAATTTATGAGTGGCATACATGTTTTGTAGAAACAGGGTGCTCACTAAAATCATCAGGTCGTGTAAGCAAATCTGACGACGTCGCTGAGCGAGTGAGTCAACGTTTTGTCAACATCCGCACGAAATCGAATTGCAAATCCCACATAAGATTGTTTCGCGTGTGTTGAGAAATCGTTTGCATTTGAAACTGTAGAGATTGACAATCGTACAAGCAAAAAAAGACACTGATAAAATTGCACACAAGAACTTCTGTGCGGATATGTTAAATCTATTACCTTTATCTATTACCTTTATCTATTACCTTTAACTATCATGTGGGCAGGTGTAAGCAAGAAGAAGTTTCGTAGAGATTTTAAATTACGTGTGACGTTTGTTGGAAGTTTCTACATGTTCTCTGTCTCAAATACAGGGTGTTTCAAAACGGACTTTACAACTTTGAAAATTCATATAAAATAATTCATAGTGTCTACAGAGGTGATTGCAGTGTCAATGTGTAGGGAAATATATCAAGTTTTGTCTCGCGTAGGTAGCTAGTACCGAATCGCACTGTAAGATGCGCTAGCGGCAGTTGTGTTAAAGATGGCTATCTTTACTGGACCCGAGCGTGCTAGCTGTGTGTTTTGGTTTGAAGAATCGAAGTCGGCAACAACAGTTCAGCGTAATTTCCGTACCAAGTACACCAATGATCCTCCTATTAGGCCTACAATTTATGAGTGGCATACATGTTTTGTAGAAACAGGGTGCTCACTAAAATCATCAGGTCGTGCAAGCAAATCTGACGACGTCGCTGAGCGAGTGAGTCAACGTTTTGTCAACATCCGCACGAAATCGAATTGCAAATCCCACATAAGATTGTTTCGCGTGTGTTGAGAAATCGTTTGCATTTGAAACTGTAGAGATTGACAATCGAACAAGCAAAAAAAGACACTGATAAAATTGCTCACAAGAACTTCTGTGCGGATATGTTAAATCTATTACCAGATGATGAAAATTTCTTGGACATAATCATGTTTTCTGACGAGTCGACTTTTCATTTAAGTGGCGAGGTTAACACGCACAGCTGCAGGATTTGGGGCAGTGAAAATCCACATCAAAAATTGCAACATGTTCGTGATAGCCCTAAATTGAACGTCTTTTGTGCATTGAGCAAGAATAAAGTGTACGTCTCCTTTTTTTTTTTCGTGAGAGGTTCATCGACAGGATAGTGTACCTGGATATGTCACAACGCTTTTTGATACCGCAAATGAGGATGACTTAGAAAGAAATGTTTACTTCAGTCAAGATGGAGCAACACCCCACTGCCTGGTTGACATCCGGGATTTTCTCAGTAACCGCTTTCCAGGTCAATGGATTGGCCGCGATGCGCCAAGTACATGGCCCCCACGTTCCCCAGACCTGACACACTTGTTTTTTTTTTATGGAGATTCATCAAGGATATCGTATTTGTACCTTCTGTACCGGCTTCTCTACCTGAACGTAGAACAAGACTTTACGCCGCCACTGAGCAAGTTATACCTGCAATTCTACAGCGGGTTTGGGAAGAAATTGACTTCCGATGGATGTGTGCAGGATAACCAACGGAAGGGACATACAACATCTTTATTTTAAGGTAACAAAAGTGATGTGTTTCCCTGCAAAATAACACTAAACCCAGCTCTATATTTTCTTTCAATAAATGTATATGAATTTTTAAAGTTTTAAAGTCCTTTTGAAACACCCTGTACTAGATGAATATACTCTAGGGTAATTCGCACGCCATGTGTTAACGCTGCCTAGAGACATAAACGCATTTTACAACTGTCATACTTGATATATTGTGTTCGAAATACACTCAGTTAGCAATACACCCTGAGGAAGTCGCTTTGCAACAGTCGCTGAATCGTCGTAGTTTTACAGATGACAATGCGTCCTCAAACACAGAAGAATTTTATTGACTGTGACAACGGCCGCGGAAGCCTACGTTTACATTATTTCAGCTGTTTTTCAACACCACTGATCTCTCAGTGATAAGCGGAGCAGTACTCCTATCTAAATGAACATTTTTAAAATAGAGCTATGTATTTCTGCTTTTCGTTTGCTACTCTCAATTTTATTTCCTGACCCGTTGAAGTGTGACTGGACACTTTTGTGGCACTAACAGCACACGAAAAGAATTTCACTGGGTTCTGTGAAAGATCTTTCCACAATATTCCGCTGTGGTAGTTACTGAACGCTTCATGCATTTCTCTCTTGATAGCCAAACGCTTTTCATCCAGGATCTTTTTATCTGTAGTCCCATGCCTTGTTTTATACCTATAATGTAGTAGTCTCTTCATATGTTTTTGGATGGGGCCATCCTTTAGCAAAACACAATTTTGTTTTTCATCCCAAACACGTTTCACTGCAGTTGCAGCATCATAGTGGGCTTTTATTTTATGTCTGTTAAACACAGAATGTTCTCTACTCTTTGTATACATGCAAATATTAGTCTTTAAACTCTTAATCGCAGATTTTGAAGAAGCACATCAAATTATGAATTCATACGTTTTTACCACTTGGTGTGCTTTTCCTGATGTTTTATGTTTTTATGGTGACTGTTTTCTTTCACAGTTTGTAGTAGTCTCTATTTCTTAGAAGTCTCTTCCATCATGTGCTGCTCTATTGAGTACATATCGATCCATTGCTTGGTCAATTACTCTTTTAAGCTTGAGCCATGCTATTATCCCGAGAATAATGTTTCAAGTCCCTCTTTGAGATATGACACTGTTGCTTCTTTTTATAGTTTGCTGAATATATAAATCTGTCTAGTTGTTTTAGGTGCCTTTTATACTTTAGTATTCATTGTTGCTATAACTGCCTCATGATCACTGACACCAGTTTCAGTGTGGACATCCTCGAAGAATCTAGTTCTGCTGTTGCCATTAGACCTAATATATTTCCATTATGAATGAGGTTACGAACTACCTGTTCAATACAGTTTTCAGGGAACATCCATGCCAGAGGCTGGTTTCGAACCTGCGACCGTAGCGGTCGCGGGGTTTCAGACCGAAGCGCCTATAACTTCTCGGCCACTCCGCCAGGCAGCATTTATTTCTGAGGAGTTTTCTAAAAAGAACATCATATCTGTTACCCTCACATCCATCATGTGACAAGAAATCGTTTGTGATCAATAAAAGAAAGTTCACAGTTCATCTTCGCAAGATCTCCAAATAAAATGACAAGACTTTTAAGAATTATGTCTTTCGTGCAGACACCTTCCCATTGCCATCTTCGGCGAGCTAGCGTCTTTCTTGTGGACGTATAGAAGGCAAGAGTAACTGGACAGGAGGGTGTTGTTGGCGCTGGTGTGGAAAGGCGCTGGGGGGGGGGGGGGGGGGGAGGGGAGGGAGGGGGTACGACTGGCTGGTTGCCCGGCCACCACTCTCTACGGGGAAAAGACAGACAGAGAGGACGGACAAACAACCCATCTGCTTCCTCTGGTAGGTGTTTTCCACGAGTTAAAGCGTAAATTACTACTTCATTTTGTATAATAAGAAGCTAATATTTAGTGTGACTCAGATGCTATCCTGATGGACAGTACCATTCCCTACCTCTTTCTTATGACATAAGAAATTTCGTATCTCTCTTATGCAACTGTTATAACTAAAAACACTTGGCTTCATTAGAAAAACTTATTAATTTGCTACCGCTTTCGGTCAGCGACGATCATCTGGTACCTGGATCAACGTATTGCCAATTTTAATAGATGTTGATGTTGTACTCTGGATATTGCTGGGAATTTAATTGTTTTCCGGATATGTCCCTGTTATAACATCCCAGCTTCCTCAACCAAATTATAACGTCCCAGGACTTTCTGCACCAAATTATAACATTTCAGCTCCTCAACACCAAATTAAAACGTTGCATTAAGAGGTGTCTGCTTCGTGCAAAAGGTCTTGAGTTCATATTGACGACAACAAGTAATTCTTCATTACCGACGTTTATTTACAAACAGAACTGACAGACTTCACAGACTCAACAACTGACTCTCCGAGCTAACCGCACTGCATATCCGAACTGAACTGGCAACTGACAACTCCTAGGTGTATTAATATCTTTCCAAACAATGAGAGTCTTTGACAATGTTTTGTTTACAATACGATAGCAATTCACGACTTAAAACTAAATTAGACATTACAGAATTTTAGTACAGATTAAAGTAAGTAAAAGGATCAGTACATATAAATTCTTACAAGCATAATTTCCAAATAGATTTTATAACATTTTTCTACCAGCTTCTGGATAACCTTCACCAGATTTGTACCGATGTTTCCAGAAATATCTTGACATTTGATTCTGGATATTTCTTGAGTGATTTAGAACAACTATCTATATGTAAAATGATTTAAATCGTGTTTCAAAACGTAAATAAATCTTTTTAGCAATATTTCTTGATACAAATCGTCTTTCGAAATTAGGTTATGAAACAGTTTTCACAAGTTTTCGTATTTTTGCGATCATAATATAGAATTTCTCCATAGAAAGTTCCAGAAGTGTGCATTAAACGTTCATTTAAAGACTTTCTCTTTAGCTGGTGAGTTTTTTAAAAGTATCTTGTCCATATTATACGAAATAATTTAGCTCAAAACTGATAATTTATACAATTAATCAGAGCTACAGCAAACAGTGAGTCTTTTTTTTACAAAATGAAATATAATTACAAAATTGAATGAAAATAGGTTACTAACACTAATATATATTTACATTAATTCTATTTTTGTTCTTTCTGTGCAAAATATCCTAATATTGACACAGTACAATATTTAAACATCACCAAAGTTTCCCTTTACATTTTGCATGTCTGTATCGACATCCCCTAAAAGTCTACAGTATCGAATACTTCAATATGTCCCAATATGTCCCGTTATGTTACACTGTCCTATATACATCATCTGACTTGTGTATCAATACTGGTGTTGACAATGGTGCATTATCCTCTTTGAATACCATTTCTCTCACTGTTCTGTGTAAGTGAACTACATCCTCCACAGTTTGGCATCATCAGATTTTGTACAGCTGCCTACATTAACTTGGTACAACTTTTGTTCCTCATCGTCGGACGATTCCCCATCAATTGTCTCCCAGCTTGCTAGTATTTCCATCTGATCACCCCCTACACCTAGCTGAAAATCTTATTGATCAAAGCTAAGTCTATTTACATATTTAATTATAAAATCAACTTCATTTGGTGATTTAATCTCTTGTGACTGACCTTCGTATCCTTCATCTCGTCAAATCTGTATTTTACCAGGGTTTGGTGGCCTCAACTCGACTTCCTGTACCGATTCATCTCGCGTGTGTTGTCCTGCTGAAGTCTGATCCTCCCAACCTTTCTGCGCTCTAGGCATTCTAGTTCCGCCCGAATAATCCGGGTTTTTGGGGTGAAAACCTCTAAATCTTCCTGCTTCGTTTACATGGTGACCACATTGCGAATTGTAGTTACCACCATAATTTCTGGAACCTAAGCCATTATTCTGGTGCAACTGCCTTGCCGCAGTGGATACACCGGTTAAACGCTGTTGGGCGTGGCCGGCACTCGCTTGGGTGACCATGCAGCCGCCATGCGCTGCCATTTCTCGGGGTGCACTCAGCCTCGTGATGCCAATTGAGAAGCTACTCGACCGAATAGTAGCGGCTTCGGTCAAGAATACCATCATAACGACAGGGAGAGCGGTGTGCTGACCCCATGTCCCTCCTATTCGCATCCTCCGCTGAGGATGACACGGCGGTCGGAAGGTCCCGGTAGGCCACTCGTGGCCTGACGACGGAGTGCTTTAAGCCATTATTCTAATTCCGCAGCTCACAAAAACCATAATTATTGTTTGACCTCTGTGGGTTGCCAAAACCATAGCTATTATTATCCCATGGGCGATTCCTATTCTTCCCAAACGATTCCCCTTCCCAACATTACTATTGTCAAGTTGGTTGTTATTATACCTCTTCTCTCACTGCACGTTGTTTTTTCGTGTAATCTTCACTGAAGCTGAATTCGAGTTCTCTTAATACCCCTTTAAATGCCTGTATATTATCTCAAACTCTGCCAACCAACGACTGCTGATAACGCAAGGGTAACTTCATTGTGTACACATCTATCACTTCTCCATCACTGCATGGATTGTGTATACACTGATTCTTTTTCGTCATTTCTTCAAAAAATCTAACTGACTTCTTTCCTCCCGAATTTTCAAATTATCCGTCTTCCGTAACAATTTATATTTTATCCTATTTTGGATATCGTTCTAAGAACACAGACTTAAATTGTTCATACGACTGACAATTTGCAGCGAATCTTTGCGTCGTTTCCGCTATTGGGCCTTCCACATGACCACAAATGAAATCATGTTTATGTCTAAATGGCCAATTTTCTGGAAAAACGATTTGGAATTGATGTATAAACGTGCGGGGGTGTAACCCGTTCCCGTTTTCCTTCTAATGTTGGAATTTTCTGTCAAAAAATGATAGTTGTCAAATTTTTGTGCTGCACCATATGACGTTTGTGTTTTCACAACATTTTCCGTTCCTTTCAATTGAGTCACGTTTTCCTTAAGTCGTACTACCGAATTTGGATCATGAGACGACATATTTCAGTCACATCGTATCTACGCAGTGGTGTGCAATTATCTAAACCGTAACGTTCCTCGTGTATCGTACTAGATCAGTGGTTTGTCTTTGTACTTGCTTCATATTGACCAGCGGAACATGGCCTGTTGTACTGTGTCTCGTAAACTGAGAATCTGGTATGTGTCGCCAGTAAACTGCTCTCTTATCGCGTCATTCACATACGTTCCGGGAGTCGGCTGCCGCTCTGTTGGTATGCGAGCAGTTACCGCTTCTCGCACCATTGTCAGCTGTGAAATCACATTACCTGCTTCGCTCACCTGTCTCAACTGTACTCCAACCATTGCTTCTGTTTCGGATCGGAAAATACTGACGCAACATCTTGTGGACATACAAGTGGAATCTCATGACTTTTTGTGTTTCTGCAACTGACACGTAAGATTGGATAACGGAATTGGTTACCTCTGGATTTTTTTCCAGCACTATGTCAGATGATACTACCAATTCCATCACCTCACTACGGCTATCTGTATGGTTCTCAATATACTGCTACACTTCTGTAAGAAGCTGTTCATACTGCTGCTTATTGTTCGAGAACATGTTAACGACGCGCGTATCGAATCTTTTTAACGCGGCTCGCGTGACACGTTTCTGACAATGAGTTCTTCCACGATTTGTTGCGCCTTACCAGACGCCTTACATGCTAAATTTTCAACTCTTTCTTTGATATTAGAGACTGCATCCTGCACCAGGTCAAAGTCAGTACGCATCTTTTTCTGATCGGCCATAAGCGATTGAATTAGATCGCGCGAGTCTCTCGCCTCTTTCGGGATTCCAATAAACTGTTCATTAACTTCTGTTCCCATCTGTTGCTGATGTTTGCAGACTTTCTCGAACCCAGCACTGGTTTCAAATTTGAGACCATTAAAAGCAGCGTTTGTGGCCGCTAACCCTACATTTGTTTCTGTTTTCAAATTCGCTGTTCCGGTTTTTAAACTCACCGTTTCGGTTTTTAAGTCTGCTGACCCTGCTCTCATCGTTTCACTTGTTTGCGTGACAACAATAGTTCATTGCTTCAACATTCCGAACACACTATCAGACTCTTCGTCATCAACATCTGTCACCATTTGGTGCAAGTTTTGTCTTTAGCGTCTTTCATGTGACGTCTCACCGACTTCCGTGCATAGTGCTGATGCACTTACACACATCCTTTCCGTAGGAAACTGTCCAGTGTGTTTCAGTATTACAACATTTCATTCAACATACCGAATTTGCACGTCCTCTGATTCTGCTTCTGAACCACTAGATCCGTCATCTGTTGGCTTTTGTGCGGACGCAACCTGAGATACCGATCACGAGAATGCCACCGTTCCCCCTGCATTGTCACTTGGTTCGGTTTCGTGAATTGCATTCTATACATTTTGCTGTACATCATTTTCCATCCTATCAAGATCTTAAGTATGCTCTATATGCGATGATCTACGTCTGTCTGCCATCTCAGACCGTCTAACTAACCTCTGTCTTTCACGATTTGGTGGTCTAGCGGTTCTATGGCGCTCAATCCGGAACCGCGCGACTGTTACGGTCGCAGGTTCGAATCCTGCCTCGGTCATGGATGTGTGTGATGTCCTTAGTTTAGTTAGGTTTAAGTAGTTCTAAGTTCTAGGGCACTGATGACCACAGATGTTAAGGCCCATAGTGCTCTTAGCCATTTGAACCATTTTTTTTTCATGATTTGCGCCAGCCTGTGCTCTAGTCAACATGAATTTATATGACTTGCCATGTCTCAAAAATATCACAGAAAGTGTCTTATGCCATTAACACATCATTATCAAAGCCGTTCACAGTTTTTGTGTATTCAAACCAAGTCAACAACGCCATGAATAACTTCGCGCACGCCAGAAAGGTCATACATAAGCTACGTTTACTCGAAACACAAAAATGTTTTTTTTTTTTTTACTCGTTAATATAACCTTTTCTACTCTGTGGATCACACATATACGGTAATCTGACCACTACTCAGACACATTCATTGAGTAACCTTGTCAATTTTTGTTTTTAAAAAATAATTTTTTAGCAAATTTTAATTACACTTTCTAATTTGACTAACTGCCATCCTGGCAGACCAAATGCCATCCTGGGAGGGTTGCCATTACCTGGTACTCCACCTCTTGTCACATTCGTCAGACATCAGCAAAAACACCCTGTGAGTATGTTAGCATCACCAGAATCAGTTACTGGGGCTAGGAGTGGACTCATATTCTAGGACAGAGCACACTAGTGTTTAGCTGGAAAATTGGTTTATTCCTATTTTTTTTGTTAAAGAAGCACACTGGTTTACATAGATTGTGACATGAAAATTTCAGGCAGTTGTCAGTATAACGCATTGTGTCCTGCTTAGCAGAAATAACACAGAACACGATAATATCAAGTTTAAATGGAAGGTTCTCTACAAGATTTTTCTTAGTTATACACAGTGAAATTTGCCAATCTTACGTCAAGTAATCAGATTCCGATTCTAAGTTCGATACTATTTAGGATGATAATCAAGTCTACAGATGAAGGTTAGTTTTTGCGACAAGATGAGCAATAGATTTCTCGAAGTTGCTTGAGGTCACAGTGGACACACCAACAAGTTTACATCTCTCACAGCGGCAATTACCTTTAGCTGTGATATGCTGTTGGCTGCATGGCTGCTCCCGCCCACTGAAAATCCTATAAAAAGATAATGAAAATCTTTATTATTTTATCAGCTGAAACTGTCCTGTATTTCTCATTAGGCAAGAAAACATGCACTCACCCCAAGTCTCGAAAATATGGTGATGTACACGTCCATAGATGGAGCAGCGGGTATTCTTCAACGTCGCCACAGTTCTCGCAAGAACAATTAACCCCAAGGCTGTTTCGTTACTCTGTTATCGGAGCTCAACGAATCTTCAACTAATTTCTAGCAGAATGTTAGACAAAGTGAACGCAGTGTTCACACAAAATTACTACTTTGGCGTCGTACGGAGCGTGATGCGCCCTCTTCTACACTTAACACTGGTTCAGAGGAGAGTCCCCCAAGTTTTCGGTCTTGTGTCTTTCGTAGCAATCTGTCCACCCACCTGCGTCCTTTCGTGCTTCATGTCACGGCTTTTTCAGACCAATGGGATCGTTTTCTTCATCTTGTGGTAACTAACTCTGCCAATCGCAAATGGTCTACATTTAAACTGCATCGAAATATCACTCCTTTTTCCTACTTCCGAGTTTATTTCATCCAATCGGACATTTTTTGCCTGCTCCTGACGCCTAAATGTTACACAGGTACATCACGAGCGTGCAAAGGGCATTTCACTTGATCAACTGCGTCGTTGGCCTGTTTGTATCCATCTGGAAATTCCCCAATGCAGTTTTCTAAAGAATTTCACCATAGCAAGCAGCGCTACACCGCTAGCTGCTTCTCTCGATGTATCGCTTGGCGCGTTCATTGTCCCTTTCGCCATGGGTCACCAACCCATTTAAGAAGCCTTCCATTGTATGCAGGACATGAAAGTGCAACTCGCGTTTGCTTCCACACCGAAACGTTTCTTCCAGCAGATTTTTTTTACCTTTTGCTCATTGACATGCAGGATTTGGATTCGGTGTGTTAATACTGTCGAATCGAGTGTCATCCCTTTGCATTACATACTCTATATTTTGATAGGCAAATATGCTCATTATTGGTGAAGTAGTGAAATATTCACTACTTATTACGATCTATAAAATCTCATGTACGGTGCGAAATTGATATTCATTCAAGCTGCCACCTTACAGATCGCGACTTTTATCTTTGACATTTTTATATGAGCCTGCCCTGACATGTGTCTATTATTTGTTACAAGTAGTGTAGCAGCCTCTTTACTACATCACGGATGCAGATTTACGTGTTACTATGTCAGATGGCTTTCGATCTGTCTGAATCATTTGCCGTTTTGCCTACGTTATCTTCTTTGTTTCAGAGAGAATTGACCATTTCTCTTTTACATTCGATGCCTTTCGGTGCTCCAGATTTGTTACATTCTCGTGAGGTAAGCCGTATGTGGAGAGAGGATAGCTTTTGTATCGCGACGATCCTTGCTGACACACAAGTTTCAAAATGAATAACGTATTCGGTTATTTGATGTGGTGAATTTAGATATTGCGTGTGAGATTAGACTGGTGTTATTAGGTAAAAATCACTACACACGGAGGAATGGAACTGTGTTTATGAACAGAACACTGAAACGCCAAAGAAACTGGTATAGGCATGTGCATTCAAATAAAGAGGCATGTAAACAGGCAGAATACGGCGGTGTGGTCAGCAACACCTATATGAGACATTGAGTGTCTAGCGCAGTTATTAGAACGGTTACTGTTTCTACAAGGGCAGGTTATCAAGATTTAAGTGAGTTTGAACCTCGTGTTATAGTCGGCGCTCGAGCGATGGGACACAGAGTCTCCGAGGTAGCGATGAGGTGGGGAACTTCCTGTATGACCATTTCACGATTGTACCATGAATATTAGGAATCCAGCTAAACTTCAAATCTCCGACATCTCTGTGGCCGGAAAAAGGCCCTCCAAGAATGGGACCAACAACCACTGAAGAGAATGGTTCAACATGGCAGAAGTGCAACCCTTCTGTAAATTGGTGCACATTTCGATGTTGGGCCATCAACAAGGGTCAGCGTGCGAACATTCAAAGTAATATCATCGATATGGCCTTTTAGAGCTAAGGTCCACTTATGTACACTTGATGACTGCACGACACAAAGCTTTACGCCTCGTCTGGGCCAGTCAACACCGACGATGACTGGAAACATGTTGCCTGGTTGGACCAGTCACGTTTCAAATTGTATCGAGCGAACGGACGTGTATGGGTATGGAGACAACCTCATGAATCCATGGACCTTGCATGCCAACAGGGGATGGTTCAAGCTGGTGGAGGCTCTGTAATGGTTTGGGGAGTGTGCAGTTGGAGTATGTGGGACCACTGATACGTCTAGATACGACTCTGACAGGTGACGTGTATGTAAGCCTTCTGTCTGATCGCCTGCATCCATCCATGTCCATTGTGCATTCCGACGGAATTGCTACAGAGTGGCCCCAGGAACAGTTTTCTGAGTTGAAACATTTCCGCTGGCCACCAAACTCGCCAGAAGTGAACATTATCGAGCAATCCGGGATGCCCTGCAGCGTGTTGTTCAGAAAAGACCTCCACCCCCTCGTATTCTTACGGACTTATGGATTCTTGGTTTCATTTCCCTCCAACACTGTTTAGGATATTAGTCCAGTCCATGCCACGTCGTGTTGCTGCACTTCTGCGTGCTCGCTGGGGTCCTACAGGATATTAAACAAGTATACTAGTTTCTTTGGCTCTTCAGATTAGAATGGGAGCTCATACATTACCAATAGTTATTTGGATGGAGGATGATTACAGCAATGTATATTACTTTTTCATGTTGTCATACTATACGTACGTTCAAGAATACTATCGACTCCCTCGGTACAAAATACTGTACATTTCACTCAATGAATGTGAGGTAGGAGCGTCATGTTTCTATTGCTGGTTTTAGAGCTGAATCATGTACTTGTTACTTTCAGTAGCCTTGTCTGATTGTAATGCCGTTTGCTGAGTGGTTGGTGTAGCTATAGTCTGTCTGTTTTAATCATAGACTTTTTTGGAGTACACAGTTTATGTTATTCTCAGTAAAATTGTGACTTTGAGTGAGCGAGGGTATTTCAGGACTGCTGAAAATTATATCAAAATGTATACTTTTCACCCAAGAAACCCACATTATTCTGCCACTAGTTAAGCGTGGACGCTGAAAATCTCGCTATTGAGCGTCCTACAAATACCACCATGCCATACGGAATGAGAGAAGGGACTTAGATATTTACAAAGAAAATTTAACTACCTTTTCTTACTAAACACGACTGACGAAATATCATCTTTACGGTAATGTATGCAATAAGATGAAACTTACCACACACTTCATGTAGTACATTGCCTTTATGAAACAGTGCATTTACTTTGAAGTATAAAGTTATAAGAGATCCAGGCCCATTTCTGACAATTCAAAGCGTGTTTCATTCGCACGTTCTACTACGGTAATGGCGGGTAGAAAATGTGTAAGTGACGATGATATTGCCAGGTGGCTTCTCGAAGGCATTTAGGGACGAAGAACAATTTAGTGATGGAAGCGAATAGGAATTAACTTCCACCACGAGCAGTGATATAGGGTCCAGTGAATCAGAATCTACTGATGGAGTGAGAAGTGATGAAAGATACAACCTGTAGCAAATATCTGTAAATTCTGTCGTGATGGCGAGACTGATCTCATGAAGTTCCCTTTTTCTGTCACGCAACAAAATTTCACCATACCTCATAGCGTTCGACCCAAGCCCGAACTTGAATGTATCCAATTCTTCTTCACTGACAGTCTTATTAGTGAAACCATGAATCATAAAATATGTATGCAAAATAAAATATACGGAAAGTCACTCCACTTACAAAACACCCAATGTCACATTGTGAAACAACGGTTCATTAGAAGAACTGAAGGCCTTTGTTGGTGTAATACTGAACATGGTCCTGTATTTGATGACAGTTAGTTGACTATTTTGGGAGACCGGCTAGAATGAAGTCAACTCTAACCACTTTTCAAGGATTTTTTCTCTTGTCGTCGTTTTTTGTTTCAAATATTTTGGATGCTGCATTTAGTCCCACCTGTCACAGCTCAGAAGTGTCAAGGTCCTAGAGGGAGGAAGGTGAAGTTCTATAGTGAAATTATTGACAGTAAAGGCTAAGAAATTTTTGTACCAAAAATATATGACTGTAGTTGAAAGTACAGAAGGATTAAAAGGAATAATTCACCTCATATACTAATACCCAAGGAAGCCTACGAAGTAGGATTTACGAGTTTTCTGTGTGTGTGTGATTCAGAAAATGGTTCTGTTTTTCCTCACTCACAATATAATGGGAAAACAACTACAGAAATCAACTATAGAAATTCTAATTCTTCCCGATTTGCCTTTTGCAATACGAAAAGTGGTTCATTTTGCACAGCAGTTGCTAGTTCGTGCAGGTGGTTCAGGCTATCACGTCTTCACTGACAGTTTATACAGAAGCCCTCAACTTGCTCGACCATTGTTCAAAATAAAATTTAATGCAACAGATGCAGAAGTGCCTTTTAGGCAGTATTTCGCATGCGATATTAAGAGCATGAAACTTACTCAATTCGAGTTTTGTGCGTGATCAGACTGAGATGAATGTCTTTCATTTCAAGACTCGTTATAGGAAGAAAGAGCCTATTCCGTCCCTGAAACCCTCTGTTAGTTTGGAATAAACGAAGTTTGTGGGAGGAGTGGACAGAGCTGATCAATACTGTGACTGCTACTGCATTGCAAAACTGTCATACAAGTAGTGGCAATAGTTACTCTTCTGGAATATTGAAGCTGAAGTAGACAACAGTTATCTTATTTACTCAAGAGCCAAAAAAAATGTGGAGAACAACTGCAGACTCACCTTTACTAAAGAAACTGCCTACTCAGACAGCTCGACGGCCACGCGAGAAATAAAAATTCCAAGAAAGGAGGGAGACCATGCCCGTCTAATACTAGGGAGAGACTAAGAGGGAAAATGCCTTTTATAATGCAAAATTTTAAAAAATTCCACAAAGCATTGCATGGTCCGCAGCTAATGCAAGAAGAAAGGAAGAAGAATAGAAGCTATTTCCTACAGAGAAACATGCAAGGAGAAACCTGGACTTCACCTGGAAGAACGTTTTAAGAAGTACCATACAGAAAAAAAATTACAAGTAACCATAAATAAATGCCAAATTAGTTTCGAAATCTAGCGTAAAAGAAAATATAGTTGCCATGTGACCTCATACTCCATTTTATTTTTTAAGAAACCGTAGCGTAATAACCCTTTAATGCCTTACGTACATACTAGACTAAAATAAAGAAGAGATGGGAAAAATGCAGAGTGTAAAAAAACTATACTGGTAACTATTAGCTTTATGATTACGTTAAGGTGTTTTTTATAACATTCAGGTGTCGGAACTTCATCTGAAATTTGTTCGAAAAATTTTGGATAAATATAGTAACTACGTTTCCTAATGAAACTTTCTTGATGATCAAGCATTGCTACGTTTGTTGCACTATTAAAGGAATATTACTGTTCTCTTAAGAGAAAAATGTTGTTGCTAAATCACTTACCTGCTGCTGGAACAAATAAAATAATAAACTATTATGTACCTTTATTATTATTGTTGCGTCTGGGTGGGGGAAGAATGTTTGTATAAAATATAGATGAGAAGAACATTTTCTACATTATAAAGGCGATTAACGTCCTTCAACTGATTAGTGATGTATTCTCATCGACGATCAGCCTGGACGCGCGCGATTTTTTCTTTTCATACAGTTGAAAGAGGAATTACTAGCTTCGATAGGGACAATAGGAAGTGCCTAGGAAACTATATCTTTACGGACTCTCCACTAACTTAACAAACTGCGGTGGAGCCATAGTTTCACAATAAACTGTTCCTAAGTAAAGTGAAACAGCATCATCCGAAATGCTGTTTCCATTCCAAAGGTCGTCTAAGTCATCTGCCCAAATTCAAAATCTCCATTCCTTGGTTACTATGGGGGAAAAATAATTTTCTTTCACTGATATTAAACATTATTTGTATGAAGTATAAAACTTCACCTTTTTGTATCTGTGGCTTTTTGGACAAAGAAGTTAACAAAAGAAACTAAGAGGCAAGGAGTAAATCAAAAGACAAATCGAGTGAGGGGGTGGAGGAAAGGAAGGATAAAAATAGGCAAGAAGGGAGATACCGCATTAAAGAAGAGGATGCACGGTAAAAGTAAGGGGAAAGGAAGCAAAGAAGAAACGGGGCCCTTCCGGGACTCTGTGGGGCGAGCCTGACGCTGGTCGAATCTGCCTCGCGGTTGACGACTACTGCAGTTGTCTGAGCGTGGATTTTAGGCGGTTTCCCACACACCACTAGAATGAGAACAGGGCTGGTACCCACGTCCCTCTCCCATATACACGTTACACTGATATTTAGAACCCGTTTGCCGACTTGCACTTAATCCTAACTCCGTACGCAAACAAACAGCTCGTATACACAGATTCGTTCCTGTGTGTGAATGAGTCATTGATGAATTTAGATGTTTAGTTTCATACAACACACTATCACCAAGAGAAGGTCACAAAGAAGAAAATACTTCCTCGCACTGTCTCTACCATGCCACGAGGCACATGACTCACATGTTCTAATGCGTCAAACTATGCTTTCAGTACTAAGAAGTTTATCATCTTCTTATTGCGCTGCATTCTTGACATTTAAAGTGTTTGGACACAAGAATTTCACAACATGATGGTCAGCAAAATCTATACTTTCTCTTTCAGGGTGGTTCGAATCCTGCCTCGGGCATGGATGTGTGTGATGTCCTGAGGTTAGTTAGGTTTACGTAGTTCTAAATTTTAGGGGACTGATGACCTCAGATGTTAAGTCCCATAGTTCTCAGAGTCATTTTTGAACCTTTCAGGGCGGAATTGTTCTTTTTTTAACAGCTGCATACTGTGCCTAAAATTTAAAATACTGCCCTACTAACAAACTTTCGTGGGAGCAATAAATGATATTAATAAAGAATCAGGAACTTTCCGAGAGTTATAGTTGCTGCTGTTCTGTTTTTGAGATTTCTGCAACAGACTAATAATCATGCATATCGTAGTATCTCACTAAATCCAAGTGATGTGCCGCATGTACCATTGTTTTGAATCACGTAAGTAACATCTTGAAACTTGGAGAGGTAAGCTGACGCGGAAGGATTCTCTATGTTTCGACATTCTAACAAACCCATTTTGGTCAGTTATTTAAGTGTCGTACTAATGTCACCAACTGCATTTGCCTCCGACTGTATGATGTCAACACCAGTAGCTCTGCGGAAATCTGTCATGATGGACTAACTCCAACCGGGTATTTTAATGTAACTAATGATATCAATTGAAGTAGTTATTAATTTAAATGTCTGAGCTGTATAATCTTTAAGAAATCTACCTTCCGTTAATGTTTGTCGCAACACAGTTGCACTGCAATTTTCTGTACAGGGAATCTGCTGTAACGACGAACGCACGGTGTTCTTGTTGATAACTAGGTCTATGCAAAGGTACCTTGTAAATCTCACTCACAAGTTTCATGATTTCCTATCTGTGATAAAATTTCCGCCCTAATTGTGAGATCAGATTTAACATCCTCGCCAAACATGTCTGCATGTCTGCCATATGCTAACGTACTCACAATTAGTATATATATCGGGCCACAAATCCACTTCCAAGTCACATGAGTTGGTCACTAGGCAACCAACGTTTTCCTGCTGGCTATCTACTCTGATTTTGCAGTAGCCTTAGAAATATTACGTGAAATCGTTGACGGCTTAAAGAGGCTGTATGGAAGTAGCCGATTCCGATTGTTGTGCAGCTATGGCTAAAAGCTCCTGACAGACGATCTTGAAAGATTCACCTTTGTCGTTACTATAGGAACGTGCGCACTTGGCGAAAGGCAGAACGCCACTCCTAACGAGACTGCAGTTTGTTCTTGACGAAATTAGTGGGATGTCTCTTGAAGGAATAATCTAAACAATGGGGGTTACACTTCTCGAAAACATCATCGTTCGAGAGTGTAGAGTTACTTCGTATTTCTTTTCTCCTTCTCCTTCTTCTTTAGCGCGAGCTCTCAGTTGTCCACCTCATGTCCCTCTTTCCTTAAGGTTCGTAATGGGAAGGTAGTTTTTGAATTTCTTCTTTCTTCCATTCGTTCCCAAAGTTTCTTCCAGTGCGCAGTTTGCAGCTAAAAGCTATTTCCGTGCTGCTGATAACTCATTCTACTTTGAAAGTACAAAACGAATTATTTTTAACTAACTCTGTCTTCACTGCTTCGTTGGTAAGAACACCCTGTGGCGAGGGCGACGTTGACACATATGAAGAAGACGATGGTAGCAACTTGGGTTTGCCTCCCACATACGGAGTTTACGAAAGTTCCGTGTAGGAAAGATATGTCACCACTTTTTGTTGTTGTTGTGGTCTTCAGTCCTGAGATTGGTTTGATGCAGCCCTCCATGCTACTCTATCCTGTGCAAGCTTCTTAATCTCCCAGTACTTACTGCAACCTACATCCTTCTGAACGTGTTTAGTGTATTCATCTCTTGGTCTCCCTCTACGATTTTTACCCTCCACGCTGCCCTCCAATGCTAAATTTATGATCACCTGATGCCTCAGAACATGTCCTACCAACCGGTCCCTTCTTCTTGTCAAGTTGTGCCACAAACTCCTCTTCTCCTTAATCCTATTCAATACCTCCTCATTAGTTCTGTGATCTACCCATCTAATGTTCAGCATTCTTGAGTAGCACCACATTTCGAAAGCTTCTATTCTCTTTTTGTCTAAACTATTTATCGTCCATGTTTCACTTCCATGCATTTCACCACTTTCTCTCACATAAAGATTCACACTTCCCTAACAACATGTCAAATAGCAGAGTCAGAAATAAAAGGCAGAGCAGTCGCCCTGGGTTAAAATACTCACCGTGCTAGTTTTAGATTCTTTCTTATGATTAAAATTATTCTGAGTAATTCACCTGTTACTCGCTATAAAATTATGAAGTGCAAATAAATATTCAGACAACTCCATCGATTAGCTGATATTCATTTCTCTCACAAACGTTAATATGCTGATATGTTAAAAGTTATACAGGGATAAAATGTGCACTTATAAGACAGAACTACTATGTTTCATTCTTTTCTTTATTTTACTCATTTGTTATCAGAGAGTGAATCCGGTTCATTGCCTCAGTCCTCAGAATCTTGGACTGCTGTTTTTCGCTGGCCATGTGCATCTGCGTTACCATGGTCTCCAGGTCATTTTTGATCATCGATCCACCTCAATTTTGGACTACTTTCAAAGTTCCCATCTTGCTCTGCCTTCATCAATTTTTTTTTCTTTTCCTCGATTCATGTTCCAGCCACTAAATTCTTTTGCTATTTATTACAGGAATCACATCTGGTTCATTAAACAGCGTGTTCATTTATGTTTTACTCTGCTCTTCTTCTTCTTCTTCTTCTTTTTGTAATTCCCCTTCCTCCTCCGCTACAACCACAGTCTCATCTATCTACATTTACACTTATAGCAATCGACGACTTTCTTCTTAGGCACTTTTGAGTACTAAATTAAATATGCTTTTTAAGAAATCATTGAGCAATGAGAGTCGTACAGACATATTGTGGTTCGACTGTGGTACTAACTTCCCTGTGGTAAGAAACAGGCATCCTTGGCGTACTGAACAAAGAAAATAAAACAAAAAAGTAAGTCAGCAGTTCCAGACGGAAGTCCATTTTAGTTTTACGGACAGTACTCTATGGTATTAGCCTCTTACTTTGCTCTCTTTTATAGCAAATCGCTCACCCAGTGCAGGGCCCCAAACGCCTATAAGAAAAGACAGGTGACTCAATGCCGGTTTTCTGCAGAATTCCCGAACAAATTCTGAGTTCGAATGTGAATTTCCTTGAGAAGGAAAAGCTTCTGCCCACAAATAAGCACATTTCGGAAGCGTCGCTGGAGCGAAACATGCCATTTTCTCGCATGAAGTCCTACGGTTCCTTGGGTGAAGGGCAACTTGTAGTTTCCATATTCAGAGTATTCCGGAATATGCCTGAAATAGTGATATCTGCAGACTGTTAAATAGTGGCTCGAAGATTTCTTAACTAATAGAACCCATCACGTTCCCGACTACGGCTAGTATTCATCAGCGTCAAGGCTATCGTCACTAATGCCCCAGTCAAGTGTGATAGAAACGCTCACGTCCTCTGTACATTTACTTGTAAATGGTCTGTCAGTCTTGGAGAGAAGCTGTGTATGTTGTGGTGCACAGGAGGGTGTCAAAGTCGAGTGACTTTAGGAGAATACAAAGTGACGTAGACAATATTTATAATTTTTCTGATGAATGACATCTTCCTGAAAACCTAGAAAAATGTAAGTTAGTACCGACGAGTGGGAAAACAGCCATGTAATATTCGAGTAAAGCAGTAGTAGAGTGGCGCTTGACAGAGTCACGTCAATTAAATACCTAGGTATTAGCCCGATGCGGTTTCCCTGTTTGCCTCCTCCCTCCACTGCAAAACGAACTCCCTAGCTTCGGTCATCACTAACCATATAGGAGGTTTCATAAATCGTATAATTTCAGATGTGATTGAAACCAATGAATCTGCCGCTTCACAGTTCTTAGAAATAACAAACGTGAAGAAGTGGAAGATACAAAGACAGAGGCAGAATGCGGCGCACCATATGCGACAGGCTGCCCTCGCGAGTGACCACGTCACTCTACGTCACAGTCCCCAGGAGTAAACCTGCTGACTGCTGTGCTGGCAGGGCATTGCGCGTATTTAGGAGGGACGGCAATGTCTGAAGCCGTACTGAGAAGGGGGTCACCAAGTCGGGTAGCTTCTGGCAGCTGTGGCATATACATGACATGCATTTTGCACTGCTAATATAAGTTACGTGTTAACGAATGATCTTAGTTCGATCTTTGTACCATGTACTGAAGAAGTCAAGGAGTGCTTGCATTATTTGTCAAAGTACGTAGAAAATTGTTCTGTAGCATCATAAACACACATCACACAACTACTGATCTAAGTTACCGTTAGAGTGTACGTGTGTACAAGAATTCTTTGATTTTTGCACCAAACTAAACAACTCTATTCCCGCTTCAAAACTCTTTATTTGTCAAAACTGGTCTTAGTTGTCTCATCTAAATAAGATAGTCATCCAAATGTTATAGTGACCCCCAAGATGGGGAGTCAACATTATCTTGCATTACAAAACATTTGCCATCCTTTGATGATAATGCTGACATCTGTCATCGGACAGTGGAGACTACAAGACATTTCTCACACCATACTTCGTCATTCTACAGAAACCTTTCGTAATGGTGTTGACTTCATGGTACAGTAAATAGTAAAAGCTTCTGACACTTTGGTGTAACATGGGGATGTGTATGGTATTTTACGGTATTTTTCCAGTAGTACATCGAAGTATGCCACAAGTTATTATAATTTAGGTGGAGCATGTATATTTGTTGAGCAGTTAGTTACAATTTGGGGTAACTTGTTACTATTTAGTATAACACCCTGAAGTATAAATTATTTTCTTATAAACTGGGCGATTTGTTACATCTTTGTTGTAATATAGAATAATTTTGTTACAATTTTTCCAGTGGCACAGCGATGTTTGTGGTAATATGTTACAATTTTGCTGTAATGAAATGATTTTTGGAGCACTTTGTAACAATATTGCTGTAAATAAGGCGATGTAAGAGGCAATTTCTTACAATTTAACTGTGACATGGGATAATCTATTATACTTTTACTGCAAGCTAGTAATACTCGAGACACAAAAGAATTCGAACCTCTACATAATACTCGAGGTCATTTGTTATAATTGTCCAATGGCAGAAATAGTTGATTTCTTTGTTTGGGGGTCACTGGGATGTTTGGGTGACTTTGATATTGGTTTTAGTTGAACTAAGATTAGTTTTTGGAAGTAATGCTGATGATTTAGCTGTAGAGATGACGCTGTTTACTTTCGTACGAACATCGATACATTTTCACTGGCAAGTGTTCTTTAGGCTCGCAGTCAGATCACGTGCAATAAGTGTTTTATATTCTTCTAGGAAACAGTACTACGTCAATCATACCTGCCCACGTTAAGCTAAATTATTCTGCCTGACTCATGTAGTACCGTCACTGTCAGGGTGGTACGGGACTACAAGTCCCACCTCCACACCTTCAAAGTGAATGCAGTCACTGCCCTGTGGATAAATTGAGTGCCTCACCAACACAGTTAGACCGCAATACACCGGTGATGCTGTATTATAACATATCACCAAAAAAACAACATGCTGTGTTCTGTTTGCTAAAAACTCTTCAATCCAGCCACACAGCTGGTCTGATATTCCGTAGGCGCTTACTTTCTTTATCAGGCGACAGTGCGGAACTGTATTGAACGCCTTCCGGAAGTCAAGGAAAATAGCATCTACCTGGAGCCTGTATCTAATATTTTCTGGGTTTCATGAACAAATAAAGCGAGATGAGTGTCACACGATCGCTGTTTCCGGAATCCATGTTGATTCCTACAGAGTAGATTCTGGGTTTCCAAAAACGACATGATACTCGAGCAAAAAAACATGTTCTAAAATTCTACAACAGTTCGACGTCAGAGATATAGGTCTATAGTTTTGCGCATCTGCTCGACGACCCTTCTGGAAGACTGGGACTATCTGTGCTCTTTTCCAATCATTTGGAACCTTCCGTTCCTCTAGAGACTTGCGGTACACGGCTGTTTGAAGGGGGGCAACTTCTTTCGCGTACTCTGTGTAGAATCGAATTGGTATCCCGTCAGGTTCAGTGGACTTTCCTGTGTTGAGGGATTCCAGTTGCTTTTCTATTCCTTGGACACTTATTTCGATGTCAGCCGTTTTTTCGTTTGTTCGAGGATTTAGAGAAGGAAAGCTGTGCGGTCTTCCTCTGTGAAACAGCTTTGGAAAAAGGTGTTTAGTATTTCAGCTTTACGCGTGTTATCCTCTGTTTCAATGCCATCATCATCCCGGAGTGTCTGGATGTGCTGTTTCGAGCCACTTACTGATTTAAAGTAAGACCAGGACGTCCTAGGATTTTGTGTCAAGTCGGTACATAGGATTTTACTTTCGAATTCAATGAACGCTTCACGCACAGCCCTCCTTACGCTAACTTTGACATCATTTAGCTTCTGTTTGTCTGAGAGGTTTTAGGTGCGTTTAAACTTGTAGAGAAGCTCTCTTTGCTTTCGCAGGAGTTTTCTAACTTTGTTGTTGAACCACGGTGTGTCATCCCGTCCCTCACAGATTTACTCGGCACGTACCTGTCTAAAACGCATTTTACGGTTGCCTTGATCTTTTTCCATAAAGACTCAACATTGTCAGTGTCGGAACAGAAATTTTCGTTTTGATCTGTTAGGTAATCTGAAATCTGCTTTCTATTACTCTTGCTAAACAAATAAACCTTCCTCTATTTTTTTATATTCCTATTAACTTCCATATTCAGGGATGCTGCAACGGCCTTATGGTCACTGATGTCCTGTTCTGCACTTACAGAGTCGAAAAGTTCTGGTCTGTTTGTTATCAGTAGGTCCAAGATGTTATCTCCACGAGTCGGTTCTCTGTTTAATTGCTCGAGGTAATTTTCGGATAGTGCACTCAGTATAATGTCACTCGATGCTCTGTCCCTACCACCCGTCCCAAACATCTGAGTGTCCCAGTCTATATCTGGTAAATTGAAATCTCCACCTAAGACTATAACAAGGTCTTGTCAAGAGACGGTTATCTTCTCCTCTACAACCATGCTTGATCAGCTTGATTTTTGCCCAGAGTCTCTTGTGTAGCTGACAAGAACTATCAGCTGTGTGCTTAGCACGTCATTTTAGCACATCACGTGTTATATAACAGTTATAGATGTAGGTGTATTATTACTGTTTCAGTTAATTTGAGAATCCGCATTTAGGGTGTTAGGGGGTTACACGATCTCATCCTTTGAACTTCTTGGGTGTTTGCATCTTGTATTGGGAACATGATAAAGCTTCCATTGATTATTAAGATAATATGGAGTGCAAGTGATACAAAGCATTAGAAATATCGTCATAAAGTATCATTTCTAACGTAGCGTGTCTGCTTAAGAACCATAAAAATATAACGTTGATGGTTAAACACGTTATCACATGTATGTTAAAGTTCTAACGTAATACAAACAGAATAGCTTTCAGTAACATCGATTATATTTTTCTAATGGATAACAATAAGCGTAAAACTTCCACCCCCTGCCCCCTCTATAAACTCGCTTCCCGCGCCTGGGTTCCAATGTTGGATTCCCGGCGGGGTCAGGGATTTTCTCTGCCTCGTGATGTCTGGATGTTGTGTGATGTCCTTAGGTTAGATAGGTTTAAGTAGTTCTAAGTTCTAGGGACTGATGACCATAGATGTTAAATCCCATAGTGCTCAGAGCCATTTGAACCAATTTGAACCCCTCTATAAAAGTGCTCAATGAAATGATGCATCACCGAAAAACTTAACAATATGTCAGATGATGAACATTTGATCGTTGTACAGAGAGTTCATTGCCTCAAGTAGGTTTAAATAGGAATACCAATATCCTTTCGTAATTGGTTAATTACAACAGACAGGAGATGTGGACAATAATCAATTCTGCGTTTTTAATCAGCAACGGTGTCATGTGCATTTCGATAAATAATATATATATTTTAGACACTGAAATACTGTAATATACACCAAATTTAACACTATCTTAACACAGTCTATTAAAAAATACAGTCAATTTAGGTAAGGTAATACTTAATTAGGAGAATTGGTGGCTAGTGTAAGGTACAGAGAACAAAGTTAGCGATTGGAAGTTTCGCTTTAAAGGCAAGTTTAATACTGTATTCTGACTGGTTTGTTTCAGTTTTCATGTCTGGTAAATTACTTGCATGAGACCGGAGGACTGAGACATAATGAAATGACAGAAACAGGCACTGCTTAGGCAGGAACATGGCCTCCACCTGCCACAGTCGGAGTCTCTACCTACCATCCTCAGAGGAAGGAATGGTGTGCACACCTGACACAAAAACCCCTTACGTTTCTACCGACGAAGAGTCCAGGTAAGGCGCGCGCAGGCAACCTCACTCTAATTTTTAACGATTAGCAAGGTGGGATCAGCACAGTTGGTACACTCAACGAATAATTAACGTCTAGCAGAACCATAATATCTCGATACATCACTCTGTATTGAACTCCGACTCAATTCTGTATCTCAATAACAGTGAGTTTGTATACAGTGGATAAAAATCACCATTTGGCCATGATCATGGAAGGAGGACGTTCATTTAATCAAAACATCTGTACAAGATGCTAGTTATAATACTACATAGATGCTGAGAAGCTACCATATGTACCGTTACATTACTATGGCCTTTGGTATTACTTGCATTATACAAGTGCTACTTCATTTTTAATTGTATCAGTACTACTTAGTTTTAATACGTTTACCTATCCAGTGTACCAGTAGCCTCTTGAGGAAGACTGTGTATATCGGGTTTAGTTATTAATTAGTGCACGTACCCCTCTTTTTCCCATTATGTGTCAGCATTTTATTACCATGTAGATAGCGTGGAGTGAGTCACGAGCATGAATATTTGCTGATCCATCCATAAATGCATGTGTAATGTCAAGTTGTTACCTACCCATATTTCTGGGAAAGAATGCAAACAAAACAGGTATGGCGGAGGTACACAATAGTCTGAAATTTGTTGTGCGAGGGTTGGTCACGGAAGTGATTCAATATATTCTACCGTGGAAAAGAGAGTCGATGCTGCCTCATCTGTATGCCACGATGGGCATCGTATCTTCGTCTTTTAAGTGAGCGGTAGTTCCATCGGAGTGCCCCGTTCACATGACTGTCTACGGTACAACAATGAGTTATTTAGTAACTGATTAATCGCTTTCTTGTAGGTCTGTTACTAGTAGGGAAGTGTTGTAACGCACATAAATGTTTATACTTCTCGAAACTTCAGTAGGGACAGCTTAGTCTCGTGGAATTTCCTTTGTGCAGTCATTGAATCATCAGTGTGCGTGAATATTTGCCCAAGCCTTTAGCGTTAGGACTGCTGTTGTTATCATTATTTAGTTACAGGTGCTCCGTTCTTATTTTTATAGCAATTTGTGTAGGATCAACTGATGATTTCTTTGTGTGAAACGTATCAGCCATCGTTGATGGCCACACAGACGGTTACGTTTCACTTTAACTCGGACATTTCATACCGAATAAGTTGCGTGTTTTCCTGTGCAGTCTATAAAAATATTACACTGTGAACGTTCTTACAATGATGAATGATCTCACGGTCAGTAAACTGTATGCCACGGTTCTCCATGTACCATGTGGCCATGGCTACACATACAGTGAGCTCTCAAGGTTCATCAATGGCTCTCATTTAAGGCAGCACGCGTGTGCAAACATACATTGAGAAAGAATATTACTGTGTGAATATTATCGGAATCAAGATCAATTAAATGGTGAGTAATGTATATACCATGCTCCTTGTGCATAGCTTTCAGATCAGCCCGTGTGCGTGTGTTAATGTGAATTTGGTATAAATCGTAGTCGATGAGGTTTCTTCTTTCTTGGCCTGTGCGATGTTGTGCATTCTGTTACGCTGATATACCGATAAGCTCACCTTCTTTTTGTTATTACGGTTACTTGCTTAACTTCTGCATTCAATGGGTAGATGTGCTCTCTCTGTGTACCGTGCGTAAATATTCCGTCTCCGTTCTCATTGACCACAATTTCTGGTAGGCGTATGCTGCCGCAGTTGATTTCTTAAGACTTTCAAAGTGACTGTATCAGGCCCAGCTATAAACCCGGCCAATTAGTTACTGAAGACACTTCCCCTCCATATCCATTTTACTGAATTAAAGAATAATAAGGCCATTTAGCATACTGAGATGCTACATCACACTATGCACCTACTGTCTGTACTTACAAGCTTGTATGCTTTGTTTTCCCACCACACATTTGCTTTCAAATAATACACGTTGGTGTAGCACACGGAAAAAGTCTCTGTTGTTCACGCACGTACTTTCGTAGCCCATTAACCGTATATAACTGGGCCCTTTTACATACTTCTGATGAGGACATAGTGCAAGAATACTCATTGAGGATAATAATGAGTGGTATAATTAAGCTGAGCGGCATACGATACATTTCTTTCTCGTTAGAACGAATCATATTACCGTGCTACGCAGATGAGAAGCTGGTCAGAGAAGGATACGTGCTCGAATTTGGAGTTCTCCTCACAGCACCACTCCTACTCTATTTCTCCTCTCTAGGGATTTTCCAGAGTTAAAAGGAGAGGAATACTGGAACAACCCAATTTATTTCGCACGTATTATTATCGAGGAATCTCATAACTCATACCAGAAAATAATGGGAGACAGTTCCTCTCTATTGAGGCTTGACATCAGTTTTTATATTCCGGCACGTCATGACAGTATTTTTAAACAAGCTACAATGAAACTCGATGGAGAAGCAGGGAGGACCACAAACAAAATGTCCCAAATCTGTCAACTCTGAGATTTAAGGATGTATGCTTCTCCTACAAACAAGTTAGCTTCATAAGGGAGAAAAGATTACAGCAATCTCTTCAATATTCGTTTGGCATTTTTCATCCAAAGTACTCCCACACGTGTTGCTGCCATGAAATACACAGATTGGTGACTCTCTATTATCTATAAAATCAGACTGCGTAAATCGGCATTATGTGATGTTCGCAATACAGGTGTGTATGTAGCACTTACTGATGATTATTATCTTGTATATATCACAGACCTATCAATGTCACTGAAGTGAGCTTCATAAATGGCTTAGACTGAGTCCCGGGTTTAGTCTATTGTTGATTTCATTGTAACGACAGGGAGACAGTAGGCTATAGAATAAACGGAAAATGAAACGTACTTTCAACTCGGCAACTATTACTGTTGCAGATGTACACTAAAAAATAAGAGAACAATTGGTGAAATACGTAAAATTTATTTTTTTGATTTAAATAAACCAAGGATAGATAATGAAAATTGAAAAATGAATAAACACAAACAACATTAAATGAACGCAAAAAAACGAAACACAGAACTCAAAACGAAACCAAACACAAATAGAACAAAATATGAACACAAACAAGAACTTTAGGAACAAACATTTTTTTCAGTGGGTAATAGCGGCACCCAAGAGTTGGCTACAAAGACTTCCAGCTGCCCGCTCCTCCACCTCTACACGGACTTCTTCCATCTTGGCACCGCACCTGAGGCTCTCTGCTGCGTTCTCCTCTAGATATCTAGGGGCTTGTTCCGCCTTGGCAACATTCACGAGACCCTTAGCTGCCCCTTCCTCCCCATCTCCGCATTCTGATTCAATCTTTGCAGCATCCAAGAGACCATCATCTGCCCCTTCCTCAATCTCTCCAGACACTTCGCCCATCTTGGCAGCACCCATCAGACTCTCGGCTGCCTCCTCCTCTATGTCTTGATAGGCTCGTTCCATCTTTTCAGCATTCACAAGTCCCTTAGCTGCCTCTTCCTCCTCCTCTACACATACTGGATCAATCTCTCCAACATCCACGAGACCATCATCTGCCGCTTCCTCAATCTCTCCAGACACTTCGCCCATCTTGGCAGTACCCATCAGACTCTCGGCTGCCTCCTCCTCTATATCTTGATGGGCTTGTTCCATCTTTTCAGCATTCACAAGGCCCTTAGCTGCCTCTTCCTCCTCCTCAACACATACTGGGTCAATCTCACCAGCATCCATGAGACCATCATCTGCCCCTTCCTCAATCTCTCCAGACACTTCGCCCATCTTGGCAGCACCCATCAGACACTTGGCTGCCTCCTCCTCTATATCTTTATAGGCTTGTTCCATCTTTTCAGCATTCACAAGTCCCTTAGCTGCCTCTTCCTCCTTCTCTACACACACTGGATCATTCTCTCGAGCATCTATGAGACCATCATCTGCCCCTTCCTCAATCTCTCCAGACATTTCGCCCATCTTGGCAGCACCCGTCAGACTCCCGGCTGCCTCCTCCTCTATATCTTGATAGGCTTGTTCCATCTTTCCAGCATTCACAAGGCCCTTAGCTGCCTCTTCCTCCTCCTCTACACATACTGGATCAATCTCTCCAACATCCACGAGACCATCATCTGCCCCTTCCTCAATCTCTCCAGACATTTCGCCCATCTTGGCAGCACCCATCAGACTCTCGGCTGCCTCCTCCTCTATATCTTGATAGGCTTGTTCCATCTTTCCAGCATTCACAAGGCCCTTAGCTGCCTCTTCCTCCTCCTCTACACATACTGGATCAATCTCTCCAGCATCCACGAGATCATCATCTGCCCCTTCCTCAATCTCTCCAGACACTTTGCCCATCTTGGCAGCACCCATCAGACTCTCGGCTGCCTCCTCCTCTATATCTTGAAAGGCTTGTTCCATCTTTCCAGCATTCACAAGGCCCTTAGCTGCCTCTTCCTCCTCCTCTACACATACTGGGTCAATCTCTCCACCATCCATGAGACCATCATCTGCCCCTTCCTCAATCCCTCCAGACACTTTATCCATCTTTGCAGCACCCATCAGACTTTTGGCTTTGTCCTCCTCTATATCTTGATAGGCTTGTTCCATCTTTCCAGCATTGACAAGGCCCTTAGCTGCCTCTTCCTCCTCCTCTACATATACTGCGTCAATCTCTCCACCATCCATGAGACCATCATCTGCCCCTTCCTCAATCTCTCCAGACACTTCGCCCATCTTGGCAGGACCGATCAGACTCTCGGCTGCCTCCTCCTCTAAATCCTGACAGGCTTCTTCCATCTTCGCAGCGTTCATGAGACCCTTAGCTGCCCCTTCATCCTCATTTCCACATACTGTATCAATGTTAGCGGCATCCACATGAATCTCATATGCCCCTTTCTCAATCTCTCCAGACACTTTGCCCAACTTGGCAGCACCCATGAGACTTTCGGCGTCCTCATCCTCCAAATCTTGACAGGCCTGCACCATCTTGACAGCACCGACGACGCACTCAGCTATTATCTCCTCCTCTTGATCCATCTTGGCACCATCCACCTAGGCAACCAAGATAGTGTTAGGTGCTTGGTTAAACAAGAAACGACATTATGCTCTAGAACTAACATTATGAAATAAGAATGCGTAAGAAACAACATTATACTCTAGAAATTACATTATGAAATAATAATGGGTAAGAGTTTTCAGACATTGCGGTGAACAAAAGGTTTATATGTATCATCACAGTTTTATGTTACATTTGAAAGAACTTCAATATTTCAATAGTAGAGATAATGTTTAACAGGGAGTAAGCTATTGGAATATTATTAAAGCTTGGCATTAGAAGCTGATGACTGTGTATGGTATGAAAAAGAGGGTATTCCATTATCACCGACTGCACAGATACTAGCAGCATGTCTATAACTAAAAAGTTTTGGGCCTACGGAAGAACGGGCTCTGGCCAATGACGTCATAATTTACCAGAGATGATTTAGTACACAGATTTAACAGCTGAGACAAGTGTTTATAAACTAAGAGATGCAGGAGAGAAAAACAGGTTGTAGACATATTTAACGTCCAGTAATATTTCTCCCCTAATCTTAAGGATATCGCTTGTTTGAGTCCTAGTGTTCTGTAAAAAGTAAACGGAAAAAAAGACAGGAGTAGTGGTAGTGTAGAATACCTCAGTTGACATATATATGAGTTGTATCTCGAAATCTTCTATTTAGTATATAGGTCAACTGAAGAATAAGATACTAGTGATAACGAAAACGAGGAAATCTACTTACGTAACATTGGCAACCTGTTGAGCTATCTATGTCAACTGAAGTGTGATATACAACTTATTTTTGGCTTCGATACTAACAGTATAGACTGAAATTTATCACAAGGTTCCTATCGACGACAAGAAAACCAATAACAGTGACATTTGTATCCCGTTCTTCCGTTGAGCTATGTAGGTGAACTGAGGCCCTTAGCTGATACTAATTAGTATTAGCGAATGGGAAATAACGGAATTTATAACATGTGTATTCTGAACTTCAACTGACCTATATAGGTAAATCAATTCAATGCTACATATGTGCCAGCTAGCACCAGTATACCGTACTTTAGTTGACCTGTATACGTCAACTGAAGTACGGGATACAAATTTTACCTATGCCGGTCTTTCGCCTTCTGTAGTGGTAGTATACACTCGGAAAATAATATTGCCACCTGACGAAGAACTGTGTCAGTTACAAGCGTTATGTGGTTTGGGGATTCGCAAATGACGCAGAATTCTCCATTTGCTCTTATTCCCTATGTTTTCAAATCCACTCAGATTGTAATTAACGAGACAGCGATTTGAAAACCAGATTTTAAACAATTTTTTTCCAGGAGCAGTTATGGACTATATCCACACTTCGTTGGATACAAACGGCTAATTGAATTTGAAAAAGCTGCAGAAAGATTGAAATCTGGAAAAATGGTCAGAGGAAGTCCAAAACCCACTGAGAAAGGGGAAGCATTGCATTAGAAAACGAATGGAAAACTTGAACACATGAAATAGAAAGGGCAGTAGAAAATCAAATGGGCAAAAAGATTATTCCCAATAGAATTCTTGCCTAATTCACCAGATGCTGCTCGCAACCGTTTAAAGAAGAAAATTAAAAAGGAAAAACAGGAAATGAAGCCTCAAACGTAAAAATAAATTTTGCAGTAAACTGAAAACATGAAAACAAGGCTGGATGCAGAAAAAATGCGAAACAATACTAGCGTGTGTAACAATCTGAAAGTTAGATACCATATAAGGGAAAATTAAGGAAACCGTTAGAGGAGCGAGATTCAGATGCATAAATATCAAAAGCTTACCTGGCAAGCCATTACGAACGAAAGGACGGAGGGCTGAAAGCTGGATTTAACGTACGAATGGGTCCTACAAAACAAACCAACTTAAAAAAGGAAGTGAATGAAGATTCGAAGTGAAATATGGTACACTAAAAAGAGTTTCACACAGCAGTAAAAGACCCAATTCGAAGAAAGATTCTTGGCTTATGCTACAGTGTTTCAAAATTAGTAAGATCACTGGTAGGGAACCCGAAAAACCTGTTCCAAGTGATATGTAAAATATCCTAAGCAGGTGAAATACGCTCAGACTTTCAAAAACAGCTAATAATCCCATTCCCAGACAGAACAAATGCTCACAAGTTTCAAAATTTAACCGAATGGTCACGAAAAATCTAATACGACTTAATGAAGACGTCGGTAGCGGAGGTTTCGCGGAAGTATGTGGACGAGTAAGTCATTTCCGACCTTAAGACTGTGAAGACAGATTGCTGCAAGTCAAAAGCAAATCGGTAGGAATTCAGTTTCTGAGGGTCACAGTGATAAAATACAGGGAGTGATGTCCAAAACTTGTGCATAAAACAAAGTGCAATTATAAAGGTCTCATGATATGTCAGGCATACATTAGGTAGACCGGGGGTGGGATACGTTTTTAACCTAGCAACTCAGCAAGCATAATGGAGAGTAGACAGAAATTAGGTATGGGGGATTGAAGCTCAGCGAGAAGAAATAAAACTTTGAGTTCATGACATTACAGGTCTGTAAGATACACCAATTTCCTTTGATTATCAATTGAACGAAATGAGTAATGTCTTGAAAAAAAACTATAAATGAATACTAGCAAAAGTAAAAGTAGGATAGTAAAATGCGGAAAATGCGGTAGAATTGAATTAGAAGTTGAAGGTGGAAAAATGTTAACAAATGACACTGAGAGAAGTTAACCGATCTTTGTTGTTTGGGCAAAAGTAATACATTATTAGCAAAGTAGAGGACATGTAAACATCAGGATATCAATAGCAAGAAAGACGTTTTTGAAAAGCAGAGATTAGTTAACCTATATCATAAATTTCAGTTCTAGGTAGTCTTCTCTCGAGGTATTTGTCTATAGTGTAGCCATGTACATGAGTGGAACGCTGAAGATAGTTCAGGAAGAATGGAATATATATTGTTGTTGTTGTTGTCTTCAGTCCTGAGACTGGTTTGATGCAGCTCTCCATGCTACTCTATCATGTGCAAACTTCTTCATCTCCCAGTACCTACTGCAACCTACATCCTTCTGAATCTGCTTAGTGTATTCATCTCTTGGTCTCCCTCTACGATTTTTACCCTCCACGCTGCCCTCCAATGCTAAATTTGTGATCCCTTCTAGTCAAGTTGTGCCACAAACTTCTCTTCTCCCCAATCCTATTCAATACCTCCTCATTAGTTACGTGATCTATCCACCTTATATTCATCTTTCTTCTGTAGCACCACATTTCGAAAGCTTCTATTTTCTTCTTGTCCAAACTAGTTATCGTCCATGTTTCACTTCCATACATGGCTACACTCCAAACAAATACTTTCAGAAACGACTTCCTGATACATAAATCTATATTCGATGTTAACAAATTTCTCTTCTTCAGAAACGCTTTCCTTGCCATTGCCAGTCTACATTTTATATCCTCTCTACTTCGACCATCATCAGTTATTTTACTTCCTAAATAGCAAAACTCCTTTACTACTTGAAGTGTCTCATTTCCTAATCTAATTCTCTCAGCATCACCCGATTTAATTTGATTACATTCAATTATCCTCGTTTTGCTTTTGTTGATGTTCATCTTCTATCCTCCTTTCAAGACACTGTCCATTCCGTTTAACTGCTCTTCCAAGTCCTTTGCCGTCTCTGACAGAATTACAATGTCATCGGCGAACCTCAAAGTTTTTACTTCGTCTCCATGAATTTTAATACCTACTCCAAATTTTTCTTTTGTTTCCTTTACTGCTTGCTCAATATACAGATTGAATAACATCGGGGAGAGGCTACAACCCTGTCTCACTCCCTTCGCAACCACTGCTTCCCTTTCAGGCCCCTCGACTCTTATGACTGCCATCTGGTTTCTGTACAAATTGTAAATAGCCTTTCGCTCCCTGTATTTTACCCTTGCCACCTTTAGTATTCCAGTCAACATTGTCAAAAGCTTTCTCTAAGTCTACAAATGCTAGAAACGTAGGTTTGCCTTTTCTTAATCTTTCTTCTAAGATAAGTCGTAAAGTATTGCCTCACGTGTTCCAACATTTCTACGGAATCCAAATTGATCCTCCCCGAGGTCCGCATCTACCAGTTTTTCCATTCGTCTGTAAAGAATTCGCGTTAGTATTTTGCAGCTGTGACTAGTTCGGTAATTTTCACATATGTCAGCACCTGATTTCTTTGGGATTGGAATTATTATAATCTTCTTGAAGTCTGAGGATATTTCTCCTGTCTCATCCATCTTGCTCACCAGCTGGTAGAGTTTTGTCATGACTGGCTCTCCCAAGGCCGTCAGTAGTTCTAATGGAATGTTGTCTACTCCGGGGGCCTTGTTTCGACTCAGGTCTTTCAGTGCTCTGTCAAACTCTTCACGCAGTATCGTATCTCCCATTTCGTCTTCATCTACATCCTCTTCCATTTCCATAATATTGTCCTCAAGTACATCGCCCTTGTATAAACCTTCTATATACTCCTTCCAGCTTTCTGCCTTCCCTTCTTTGCTTAGAACTGGGTTGCCATCTGAGCTCTTGATATTCATACACGTAGTTCTCTTCCCTCCAAAGGTCTCTTTAATTTTCCTTTAGGCAGTATCTATCTTACCCCTAGTGAGATAAGCTTCTACATCCTTATATTTGTCCTCTAGCCATCCCTGCTTAGCCATTTTGCACTTCCTGTCGATCTCATTTTTGAGACGTTTGTATTCCTTTTTGCCTGCTTCATTTACTGCATTTTTATATTTTCTCCTTTCATCAATTAAATTCAATATTTCTTCTGTTCTGGAATATATAGCTTTGATATATTTCTCCAGGAGAGTACTGAAGATAAACTGGGTACAGCGTGTAGCTTGCGATGAGGAAATTAATCGAAATGGATTAAAAAGTCTTTTATCACACAATTCGACTAAAAGCTGGGATCAGTTTGTAGTATGCATCGTGCGGCATCATAGGATATTATGTTGTTAAAAGGGTGATCCGAAAGGGTCAGTGGGGAGATGGAAGGGTTGTAAGATTGGTACAGGTAGAGGAAGACTTGAACACAGTAAGCAGATTGAAATGAATGTCGGTTGATGCACTTATGGAGAAGCAAAGAGCCTGTCACAGGATAGACTACCGTGGGAATCTGCTTCTCATCTTACTTCAAATGGGAAACCGCATCATCAACAACACCACAACGTGAAGATTTTCCAACAGTTTCCTAGCCGTTACTTACCACGGGGAAATGGCCGTATTGATGTTATTCATAGAAGAAGAGAGGCCTAGACTCCATGGATATATCTTCACGCGGAAAAATTTCTATCGTGGTAGCAGGGGCTAACTCACCGTAGGTAATAAAACAGCAGTTCCTACAACTCTACATTCTATAGCTTCATTACGCTTTTAAAATTCAATCCACTTTCATTCTCCTAATCTTCTTTAATTGATTATTATAGACTAATACTGTCATGGTATTTGATAACACGGCTGTTGTAATTTTTTGTTTTATGTTGCGGACGATGTTTGGTGTAACAGCCGCGATATATTCACTCCGCCGCTATGTGGATGTGTTAAATCTGTTTGAATAAGGGGAGTTTATTTTCATAACCCTTGAATGTATTTCAAGCAACCTGCTACGACCTCGTGTGGTTCTTGTTCTATGATCATAAAGATGTACTATAATGGTGGAAACAATGCCTTTGTAAAGGCCTATGAGGGAAATAGTGGAGATAAGGAACAGGAGAACGCTGAGGCAAGCATTCCGGAAGAGAAGGGAGTTTGTTTCTCGTGTGATCAGTTTTATCTCGTAGTCAAGCAGCTAAAACATGGGAAAGCCACTGAAGATGGTGATAAACCAGCAGAACGCGACAAGGCTGCTAGACAACAGCTACATGAAGAACTGTTCCATTTCATAGAAATTACGTACGAAACCAGGGCACACCGAAAAGACTTTGAAGAATAGTTACAGCGCCAACACAAAAGAAAGAATCTGCAAACAAATGTGAACAATGCAGCACCCTAAAGATGATAACACATGCCACCCATATCTTGACCTCTTATCATCGTAACGCGGACTGAAGAGAGGATAGGTGTACAAAATACGGAAGATCAATTTGTCTTTAGAGGAGCTGTAGGCACACGAGAAGCAATACTCGGGATACGGCTAATACCTGAGACAAGACTAAGCAAGAGCCAAGAATGCAGCAGAGTGTCGTAGGAGGAATGGTCAGTATTCATGTGTATGACAGGAACGATCATACGAAGCTTAACCATCTACTAAACATGGGCTCTAAAATGCAGCTATGAGCACTTCATATTCGATAGTGTAACAAAATCACGTCTTGGCCTTCTATATTTTGAGTGGCGTAAGTATGGCCTAAATCACGAAAACAATTTTCTGTAAATATGCTCACCTTCAGATCTTTGAGCACTTGTGCAGCTTCACTGGTGTGGAATACACCTCTTCGACAAAATAAGTGCTTGCATGTTGAGATTTTCTGATGATACTACAGTGTGTAGTGAATGTGCGGAACTACAGAAGCGAGATGCGGATGAAAGTCAGCCCCATTTCATCCTAACATGCAATTTAATGAAGTTAAGACAACAATCTTGATGAGTAGACAAAATACCGTTGCTCAGTGCTCACTTAACAATGAGGGACTGGGACTGTAGAATCCTTTTGCTTCCTATGGAGTAAATCCACCTTCAGACGGATCAAGGAAGGATGTTGAAAGCCAAATAAACCAGCCATCAGCTGCTTTCAGCAATAGCAGGAACCTTACACATCTCGTTTCATAGCCCAATACCTGAGGAAAGACCTCATAAAGATTTTGTGTGGAGTGTGCTGTTGTACAAATATGACATACGGACAATCGAGGAGAAAAAAGAAAAAAAGCACTGATAGCCTTCGAGATGTGATTCTATCGAAGAAGGCTCAAGATTTTCTGTGAAAAGAAATAATTAAATGAACTGGTCCACTGCAGGGTAGATAACGTGCAAGTATGTCTCCTAAAGCTTATTGAACGCCACACGTGTCAGCCATATGCTGAGACATCATGGTGTCACTAAAGGTGTTGCTGAAAGGACAGCAAAAAGAAAGAACACAGGAGACAAACCTAGCTTAGTATACATCAACCGTATCGTGGACGACATATGTTCCACCACCTATCCTGCACTCAAGAAAAAGGCCGGAGACAGAAATGCTTGACAAGCTGCTGATACCAAACCTGATAGTTAAAGACCAAAGAAGAAGAAGAAGGAAATCATGATAAGTTTTGAAAACGAATGGCAAGACGCTTTAAATGTTCAGAAATGGGTACATGTTTGAGTAATTAGCCTGCGCTACATGTGAGGGGAGAAGTGCACATACACTGTGTGATCAAAAGTATCCGGACATCCCGAAAACATACGTTTTTTTACATTAGGTGCATTGTGCTGCCACCTACTGCCAGGCGCTCCATGTCAGCGACCTCAGTTGTCATTAGACATCGTGAGAGAGTAGAATGGGGCGCTCCGCAGAACTCACGAATTTCGAACATGGTCAGGTGAGTGGGTGTCACTTGTGTCATACGTCTGTACGAGACATTTCCACACTCCTAAACATTCCTAGTTCGACTGTTTCCGGTGTGACAGGGAAGTGGAAACGTGAAGGAACACGTACAGCACAAAAGGTTACATCCCGGCCTCGTCTGTTTGACAGAGACCGCCGACAGTTGAGGGTCATAATGTGTAATAAGCTGACACTATTCACACCATCACACAGGAATTCCAAACTACATCAGTATCCACTGCCAGTACTATGACAGGCGGGAGGTGAGAAAACTTGCATTTCATGGCCGCTGCTCATAAGCCACACATCACGCCGGTAAATGCCAAACGACGCTTCGTTTGGTGTAAGGAGAGTAAACATTGGACGATTTAACAGTGGAAGAACGTTATGTGGAGTGACGAATCACGTACACAGTGTGACCATCCGATGGCAGGTTGTGGGTATGGTGAATGCCCGGTGAACGCCATCTACCAGAGTAAAATTCGGAGGCGGTGATGTTAGGGTATAGTCGTTTTTCTCATGGGGAGGACTTGCACTCGTTGTTGTTTTGCGTGGCACTATCACAGCACAAGCCTACATTGATGTTTTAAGCACCTTCTTGCTTCTCACTGTTGAAGAAGAACTCGGGGATGGCGATTGCATCTTTCAACACGATCAAACACCTGTTCATAATGCACATCCTTGTAATGGACTGGCCTGCATAGAGTCCTGACCTAGATCCTATGGAACTCCTTTGGGATGTTTTGGAACGCCGGCTTCATGTCAGCCCTCACCCAACCACATCGATACCTCTCCTCAGTGCAACGCTCCGTTAAGAATGGGCTGCCATTCCGCAAGAAACCTTCCAGCACCTGATTGAACATATGCTTGCAAGAGTGGAAGCTGTCATCAAGGCTAAATGTTGGCCAACACCACAGTGAATTGTAGCATACCGATGGAGGGTGCCATGAACTTGTAAGTCATTTTCAACCAGATGTTGGGATACTTTTGATCACACGCTGCTCTGTTAACCTCCATCTACGAGTAAATTTTTTGTCAATCCGCGACAGCTGTGTCAAAGTAAATGTTTATTAATACATCAAATCATAATTTGTACGCTTTACCTCAAACTTGTTGCTCAGTCTGGAACAGAGTATAATCCTCCCTATTGTTCTAGCTTTAACTTAATCAGCTTAATTCTAAAGCAGCCTATATCTGTAGAAAACAAAGTAATTCAACTTTATAGACTAACATCCACTAAGGATGTTGTAATACCCTTTTAATTATCTTTTTGTTTCCAAAACTTAATTATTATGGTGTTGAAAACTAATGTGGGCATAGTGTCTCTAGCAGTACCTGTATGGAGACACGTGGGAAACATATCATTCGCCTCAATGAGAGACAGTTATACTTTCTCATAACCAGGACCACTGCATTTCTTATAAAGGTAAATTGATAGTATGGACTGACGATCCTTTTACAAGATCACGTTTGTTTCAGTGTTTGAAGAAGTGTCGTAACAGAGCAAAGGAGACCCCACGAAACTGGATCTAATTGTGTTCTCATTGTGTGAGCAGTGTGGGAAGAGAGATGACGTGTTCTTTAGGACAGACGATCATTTATTTACACAGATGGAATATCCTGCTCAGTTGTTTCAAGAGACCGTAACAAAGTACCGTTAACAATTACTGGATGAAGTAATTATACCATTTCAGCCATCCGCGTTAGGTGGGATATAATAACCTTCTTGTAGGCAACAATCGTTGAAGTGTTATGACGGCCTTATCCGTCCTCTACCGTTTCACATGTTCTTTGGTGGTATTCATGGCGTCAACTATTCCCAGCTGCTGGTTTCACATCCACTGTCTCCTACGTAGCACACAGAAGTGCTCTTCTCCCCTAAGAGGTTTGCCTAATTGTACTTACTTGTATATAAGTACGCAGGAAGTTTTGCCTTTTATTGTGATATTTCTTTGCGCTAATGTGACTGTTGAAGGTGTGACTACTTGACGAGTGTATGGTGCTGTGGTCCAGATTTGCATTACACACCAGCATCTTAATGACTTCCATTATCATTGATAGCAAATGACAACGGCAGCAATCGCATTTTGTCCCAAACTTAAATTCCGCTGCTGATATTGCAGCATTGCCTGGTACTTGGAGTACTGGTAAATGGATGTGTCTACAGTTGGCGAACTCACAATCGTTGAAGGCTAGCGTCTGTAACACGAGTAATACTTGACGAACCCGTGACGGTTTTACAACGGACTCTTACATTACCTGAGTTGTACTTTATATTTACGTTTGAGTCTTCGAACCAACGGTTGCTATATTATTCGATTCTAATAAGGTGAATCAGTCTGTTAATACTTCATGTAAAGATGAGAGACAACTGCATTTTATAGTCATAGAGAGATGTGCAAATCATGAGATTTTCTCGATTGATATCACCTGCCTAAGTGGCTAATTCTGCAATGTGTACAATCAGAGACGCAGCTGCTTCCTCATCGCTCACTCTCGCATACTGTTAATGTCAGTAATAAGTCGACTCACCTCACTGGGGCCCTCCTGCGTCGCATCGACCAGTATTACATCTCGTTCCTCGGGGCAAATCTCTCTCTGTGTAGGCAGGTCGCGGTCTTGATTCATAAACGGTGGATTATCTTCTTCGACGTTATTCACTTTGAAGCGCCCGATAACGTGGACCTATGGGTGGTTTGATCTTATAGTTACTTACTCAGCTAGGATGGCGTATATCAGTCATACATAAAGCTTTATGTACTTCACTTAGCATTCTTATACATATTGTATATTAAATTAGCAGCTCTTAAATGTAGGCTATAAGAAGACGTCATTTAAAAACTAAGTTATTAAATAAGGTTCAAATGGCTCTGAGCACTATGGGACTTAACAGCTAAGGTCATCAGTCCCCTAGAACTTAGAACTAGTTAAACCTAACTAACCTAAGGACATCGCACAACACCGAACTACCACGAGGCAGAGAAAATCCCTGACCCTACCGGCAATCGAACTCGGGAACCCGGGCGCGGGAAGCGAGAACGTTACCGCACGACCACGATCTGCGGACTATTAAATAAGGTAGAGAAGTGTGGGATACGAGAATGAAAGGACGATGATCAGTGGTAGTTTGACACGACTATTTCTAACGCATCCATGATTAGTTACGCAGGCACTTGGTAGGAAAAGCTGAAACGATGTGCCTAGATTGGAATATAAGAAACAATATACTACCGAAGCAGTGCATAATTTGTGAGAAGACATAAAGAGTTTAGCTCACACAGAAGAATGAAACCAGCCTCTTCAGTGAAAGATCTAACCACATGAGACATTCTAAGTGGCCTGTTTTGTAGGTACAGTTTGTGAAGGTTTTTTCTTTACTACTTACCACGCTAGATTGTCGTATTATCTTCTGAATCTGGGCGATTGTTCAAATGAGTAACGGGGAATCCTACTGACTGCATGTAGGACACAGGCCACCAGAAGAAGTGAGCGTGTGTCGGTGTCTGGCCACAGTATACTGCATGTGGTATGAGCTCCACGGCACAGGCACTATAAGTGTCTGCATCCTAAGCGATGGAAAGTTGATCTGTATGTTTTATCTTGGCGTGTCCACTGGCGCAGAGGAGGCACATCGTGAGTTAGCAGCTACAGGTTATGATCCCATGTTCTGGGAACTTGAGGCCCACAACGGTGAAAAGGTATGATTGGAGTGGGACGAAAGACCATCTGGATCTTATCTGCTTAACAGCGCGGCTCCCTGAGATGACTGCTCCGAAGCTAGCTGAAATTTTGTTGACTCTGCTAAGAAACGTGCGTGCACTGACATAGGATAATGCAAATAATTTCTCGAATGGAAGAACAGAACTCGCATGTGTCTACATGGAGAAGGCCTGATTGGCTGAACGTGACGTAGGACAGACGGTGTCAGTCAGAAGTTGCCTGTTTCTCAGGTCCAGCACAATGAACCTATGACTGGTTTCTTATGTTAAACTAAATAGGGAAGGGAGATTTATACGCTGTTACAAGGGATCTGATGGCTGGTACTTAGGAGCGTAACAGTCATTGATTATTCGAAACCACGCACACTCCGAAAAGTAAATAAAATTTCTGATTCTTATTGGGAGTGCTCTGAAGAGCAAACTTCCACCAGAGACTCTCCAGCGGACACATCAGTTGAGAGAGGCACATAGAGTTTCGGCTCTCAGGGAGAGCAGCCTTCAGTACAGGTCAGATGACTGATAGTGCTCGAGCCACTACGGCAGCCGCACGCTGCCACAGGTAACGCTAAGTATGGTGAGCGACAACGGCGTCCACTAACAGAGTTGCAGGGTGTATGTAAAGATTTCCGACTGACGTTATGACTTCCACTGTTCAGATGAGTTTACTGGCAATCTCGGTCACAACATGTACTCAGTCAAGACAATGGATCTGTACTTCTTTCATATAGATTAATATTCTGGAAGCACTGTGGTACTTTCGCGAACTTGGTTCTTTCCCTAAACTAATGAACCAATCTTTGCCAAGGTACGGGTATTTTAATTACAGTATAAAGTAAGTTAATACTTACTGAATGTAATAGTTTGCTGTTCGTGTCAGCTTATGTATAACATGGCGTCTGTAACGAAGTGTAATATATACGGCCATATAATGATCATTTTTTCTTTCAGAAGTACCATAAAGACCCAATTAATATCCTTATAACGCCATTAGGAAGAAAATTTGTTATATAAATTCATTTTATTAATTTCTGCATTGACCAATACCTTTAACTAAACTCGTGTGATCCTGTAGGAAGCGATTTGTTTATCGGTAAGTCACCCGATATATTATTATGCAGAATCTTGTGCCGAGGAAAAGCATTACTTTCAATTATAAGTGAACCATGTTGAGTTACTAACTACCTATATGTCAGTTGCCCTGATAAAAAATTACTCGTTATACTGAAAGTATTTAGTGACACGTAGTATCTCGCGGTTCTAGGCGCGCAGTCCGGAACCGTGCGACTGCTACGGTAGCAGGTTCGAATCCTGCCTCGGGCATGGATGTGTGTGATGTCCTTAGGTTAGTTAGGTTTAAGTAGTTCTAAGTTCTAGGGGACTGATGACCACAGCAGTTGAGTCCCATAGTGCTCAGAGCCATTTGAACCATTTTTGACACGTAGTAGATTTTCGCGCTGTTCCTGTATAGTATGAGAGGCCCTATATCTGCAGTAAGGTTATTAACGCAACACAATTTTTTCAGTTAACAACTGTCATATTAGAGCCCTTTATATCTGTGTACATTGTCCTTGATCTTAATTAGTATCTACAGATGGGATGACATATGATCCTATCAGAACCTTCGCCAAGGCTCCTAGGCCATTTATGATTCGCTCCAGTGAGAGGCAGTAACAAATTTTTACAAGTTGTGCCATTGACGTCATGTGTGCTCTACCGACGGTTGTTACTACTTTTTCACACAAATAGTGTGGCTAAGTTATGTAGTTGCAAACTCTACCTTATCTCATCACGTGAAGAATTGTTGATGGGACTGTAATAAACCGGAAAAGACTGCAATGATGCTCTTCGTGCTTCAGGTCTGTTATGAGAAACTTAAGTTGTTCCCGGTATGCCATTTGTGTCAGTCACAGAGGATTTCATTAATACAGTTGGACTGTATTTGAAGTCTGATTAACTTCGACTAATTCTTACCAAGTTTTGTATTATGTTAAGGTAGTCACTTCACTTCTGCCATGTACGTTAGATGAGTCACCACTTCCTTGCAGGCATAAATCGCCAAAATGTTGTAAATGATTCCGAGTGCATTATTGGTTCCCTCATAAGTGCCACTGATGGTACATGGGGCGTCACTGATATTCATCGTATGGTTCCGTAGGATTGTATCCTACTCAAATAGCCACAGATGCAATCAAATTGGAACTAGAGGTACTTAAGCTAACCCTTTGCTGAGCCAACCAATCGAGCAGTTCAGCTCTCCAGTCTGATACATGTGCGATATTTCATGTCGCTGTAAGAGACAAGCTGAACAAAAATGGTATTTCCACAAGAAGCTTTAACCAGGTGATGGGTCGAGTTGCTTAAGGCGCACCAAGTGAAATCAGTATGTGCTCAGTCAGATAAACCCACGTCGGCCAATCGGATTGCGGTACTCCGTGTTTAGATATATCACATAAAACGGTTATCGGGATACTTGCGTTTAAAATGAGTCAAACGGTTTCATTCCCAACATTCCAAACTTCGAACTACATCAATAATGAATCTGTCAACACTGGGTGCTGTTCGCTAGTCTTACACCATTACCCCAAATCTGCGATACTAATGGACGGATGTGTATCCGACTGGCAGTAGTCATTGGCTAGTTGTGACTCGCACAGCTGAAGATATATAATTTGTGCACATGAAGCTGCTGTGTTTCGCACAAGTGTTGTAATACGAACCCGTGGATATTTTACATCGGGTTTTTCTATCCCACAATAATAACGATCCGTATGACGCAAGATTTACATCATAATCTTATAACCAATCTATCATTAGATTGTAATAAAGTGAATCTCTTAAATTTTCCTTCGGGAATTTATAGTCGAGGGGACATGTCTGGAGCATCATAATTTCTAAATAGACATGATCTGGCTTAGTGGCTGATTCTGCAATGCGTGCAGTTTAAGAAGTAGATGTTGTTTCTTAGCTCTCAACCTGTCTGCCCGTCCCCTCGTGCTTACCCTTCATGGAAGTAATGACGCTGACTTACCCCAGCAGGGCCTTCCTGCGGCGCAGCGACCAGTTTATTCTCACGTCTCTTGCGGCGACGGCGACGCTGCTCGGTGTGTTTGCGCTCGCGGTCATCAGACGGTGGTGCTTCTTCGGCTGCCTTCCTCTTCTTGACGCGTCCAACAGCATGGCCCTGTGGACGCTCGGTTTTACTATCGCTTATTCAGCTAGGGTGCCGTATGTCTAACAGAACAAAACTTTAGACAACTGACTTTGTTAAACAAATGGTATATTAAGTAAGCAGACCATAATTGTGTCTAATAACGAATGTGAAATGTGATGCTACAGGTGTTCGTAAAAAAATAATATATCAAATAGAGGCACACGAATGAAAAGGGTAGCCCGCATCTCGTGATCGTGCGGTAGCGTTCTCGTTTCCCACGCCCGGTTTCCCGGCGAGGTCAGGGATTTTCTCTGCCTGGTGATGGCTGGGTGTTGTGTGATGTCCTTACGTTAGTTAGGTTTAAGTAGTTCTAAGTTCTAGGGGACTGATGACATCAGATGTTCAGTCCCATAGTGCTCAGAGCCATTTGAACCATTTGAACCAATAAACAACCCCGCACCTGAAAGGGGAAAATGTGAAGGTGTGCAAAGTGTATAAAAACCAGATTGTTGTCCGCGCACTGTGTAGTACACAACATATGACGAAACCTGAAACAAGTCAATAGATATATGACTCGAAAAACATACGACATTGTCTTTGATCCCCATTTGTATATAACGTTTGTGATGCATCTTTGTTCACTAATTGCGACAGTAGAGCAGAAAATAATGCGTACAGCAAGAACATAGTAAAATATGCAGGCAATTGTAAACAAGAAAATTTCCTAACGAGAACCTAAATTTATATTTATAATACTCTTTGTTACCACCTTAATTTCTGTCATTTGATCCTCTGATCATCACGTGAATATACGTGTAAAGCTATATGACGAAGCCTAGTCTACTCCGAATTCACATTCTGCAAGACTACACAAAGAGACTACGACAACACCGCTACCTTTTGTTTAAGAGCGCCCCCCCCCCCCCCCCCCCCCCACACACACACACAACACAACTCTCTGTTATACCTTCATGTGGTTTGGTCTGGTTACGTATATTCTTATTAACTATTCTTCATGTTTCGAAACCTTATTCTGCATATCGCATTGATGGGAGCCACAAGTACTGAAAGTGTAAACCATATTACGTCCTATTGGTATCGTGTGTATTTCTCGTGCAGGTACTGAATAGAAGTTGAAGTCGGATTTGTGCTTCTTATTACCGACAACATATTCCCACTGCAGTTCATAGCAGCACTTAGTTTCACGAACAGGTTCTGAAGCTAACACTCCGTATGATTGTACATCGTGTACTGGACACGTGAGGTAGTATGTCGAATGCACATGGGAAACCATGTAAGACTGAACTTGAGTTTTTAGCTTGTAATTTTACAACGGGAAGTTTACTTTCGACAGCAAGATCTTTCCGTTGTATCTTACATTTATTTTAGGATATAGTAATCACTGCTATTTTGTATTAATGGATTACAACAAATTGCGTTCCTTACTTAGTCCCACGTGTGAAAATGAGAGAGGAGTCTGGGAGAGTGACTGATTCTGCGATGCATACTCGTTAGTACTGATGTTTGCTCACCTCTGCACGGCCGTCCTTCCGTTTATCGTCCTTATCCTCTTCTTTCTTGATGCGGGGGGCAGGTCCTGGAGTCGGTTGACAGGGAAAGATGTCGAAGATGGACGGATATTCTGGCTCCCTTCTCTCTCTGAAGCGTCCGTACTCCATAAACTGTGGGTGTTTGGTTTTTGCTATTACTGACTCACGTAGTATTGCCTATAACTAACACATAGGAATATTCTATAGATTCGACTTACCGCACTTGAATCGATTTTATATCACATAGGCAGTTCGTAAGTCTGAAGCCTGAAGAATGTGTTACATAGTGTTACAGGGAGCGGTTATAAATTAAGAAATCAAATAAATGAGAGAAACGAGAGCTAAAAGAGTGAAAATTAGTGGTAAGTCTCTAATGGAACATGCTCAACAGGATTGGACACAGGTTAATGGGACTGCTGCTAAGAAAACCTGAACTAGTTAACGGCCACTTATTAATAATACACCCACTATTTTATTTATAAGAATTTATTTAATTGTTAGTATTTGTCCTCTTATAACACAAATATTTCGACTATAAAATGCTATACTCCTCGTTTAAATATATGTTCATTAAGTATGAAAATATAGTTGCTTCATAAAAACGTAATATTATCTTTAAGTCAGTTTTGAACCTCTTAATGGGAAGTGATTGTGGATGTCTGAGGGCAGAGAAATTTGGACAGTGAACCACAAACAATAAAGGTGAGCGTCTCTTTGAGTGTTCAGATGGACATGTCATGACAAAAAAATCATAATCTTTGAGGTGCATAAAATAAAGAAGTGCACCTGGAAATTCAGTGTGATAATAACAGCCATCTCATCGATTTTATATTAACGATGAATGCTAAAGACATCAAATAAAGTCTAACAACAGTTCTACAGAATTATACGCAGACACCGAAAACGAGTAAGGTCTAATTTAAGATTTAATATAAACCAGAAAACTCAAACCAATAGTGGGAATATAAAAAAAAACCAGGGAAGTTAAATAAACAGATATTGCTTCTAGAGTAAGCATTGTTACTAATTTCAGTAATGTTTTAACATCGCTGTGCCGTTTTTTAAACGTCTTGGAGTTGCTCACCATGTTCAGATCCATTATTCCAGCATCAAGGTCTTTCTTCCACTCTTTTCTACTTGTGTAGCGCTCCACATAAGGTGACTCTTTCTTCGTTTTCTTCGTTTTCTTCCTGCAGGGAAGACACGAACAGCACAAGATGTACCGTAGCACCTGAGAAGCCAAAACGAAATCACTATACGCGTAAACCAGTGCTACACATTAAGACAACGATGACGCCGTCGCAAAAGTGGACTACATAGCAATCAGAAAGTTGAGATATTTTGTGGCCTAACTCTGACAAGGGCTTGACCATTGCCTCAGTTTTTTGGAATTACCTCTTGAAACAGTAAAATTTTTTCCTAACGTTGAGAAAAAATTAATTATAAACTTCCAGCAATGATTCACGTTCAATGCGACTGTGGTGAAGTGCAATATCGAACAGTGCGGGTATGCATATGTTTTCGAGTTAGTTTTATGCTACATCAAATGAGGAGATGTGAGACACAATGGGGGCTCACACAGTATCCTCCTGCTTCATTTATCCCAGGCGAACTGGAATTCCATATTACCAAGCCGTAGCACAGAGTCAGTGTTCAGGACGTCCATGGCGAATGGCAGTTGCAGTTAACTCGGAGAAATTACCTGGAGTATCATATTAACAACTGAGGTACAATTCCTTACCAGAGCAGAGTTATTTCAGCGCTCACACCTCTATTTAGGGATATTCGTGTACACGAGACCCAGGACAGAGCTCACTTAATGTAATGGAAGACAGTCACCACATAGTCCTCAACTACGGCTGTTCTATCCTGGAGTCTCTTTCCCACTATACTGGCTCACGTAATGCTAGCCACCAAAAGTGAAAATTTGTGCTCGGTCGATATTGCATCAGAAATCAGGATCAGGTAATTTTTCCTGTTACTTGGACGATGGAAGCGACAACAAGAGACGTGGAATTCTTTCCTAAAAGTTACTGGAACACCAATAACGCAAACTGGCACTCTTTCAAAGAGTGAGAAACGGTTGCTGAAGTAAGTTTACCAGAGACCGGCTCATTGTAAATATTTTACTACACATTCCGCAGAGTATTAAATGCGACAGACTTTTAGTATCAAAAGCGACATTTCATCTAGTTACATGTTACGAACTCTGTGGTGCGATGGAATACGGAGTACTCACCAGAGACTGCCGAACGTTGACTAGAACGTAAGAAGGGTAACATCTTCTCATCTGGGGAAGATTACCCGTGAAACTGCTAGGTAAATGCTCGAACTAACATGTTTTGAAAACCTTTTAACTGGATAAATTCCTCGCAGCAGTCATCGCATTCATCATATCCTAAGATATCAAGCTCACAGAAGTCCTCTACGAATTCAGTCCTTGGAATGGATTATTTTCACTGTCCTATGCTCTCTCTCGTGACAAATCGTCCCTTCAAAACTTTTCTACGATCCTTATCGACATCTGAATTAGAGCTCGCTACCTCCCTGAACTTTTAAGGCTTCCAGTTCTCTAATCTAAAGCGGTGCCTGGAATTCCAACTTCCTACGCTGTCGGCTTCTCAGCGTTTACTAAAAGAGCTCTTGGAAGTCATATTTTGTTTTGTGTTCAAATCTTTCCAAAGGACAGTACCACATGTGTAAGAATAAAAAAAATTACTCATACAGAGTCAAGAGGACTCCCTAAATGCTCAGATAAGAGCACTATTCAGTTTTTAATATACCCACGAGATATGAAGAACATCATTACACCAGAGGTTAAATCTCTCCAGTATGCAAATGATTTATGGCGTTTTTTCTACACTTAAAGACCAAATCTCTATGCCTAATGTCAGGCAGAGCCATTTACACGTTCAATCACTGTATGAATGACAAAAACCTTACAGTTTGACTAAGAAATTTTCTGTAGTTCTTTTCAGCCCACTATGTAACGTCGAAAAAAAAAAAAAAAAAACAGAATTAACGCAATGAGACCTGCAGCTGGAACTTGGCGGTGTGCACACTGTAACTTTGTCTTCGTCCGCTGCATCATAGATTAGAGTGATCGTTGTACCATATCGTTGCGAAAGGTGCACTTCATCAGTCTGACTTAGTACAATTCGGATGCAGGCTTGTGGGCCTTGTAGCAATGCGATCAACTTCCAAGAATGTCTTACCAGGAGAAGTTATTGAAGCTCCTCTGCTTGTACGATGTCAGTACTTGGAGAGATATTTTAACAGCCTAGTAGGGCTGTATGATGAACGCCGTTCTAACATCCTCAGATTTCCAGCTGTGGTTGCGAAAACTGGCTAAATTCAATGCGACACTACGATCAAGCCAGTAATTAGAAAGTTCTCCTGTCTTCGATAATTTCAGACGAGCAGGAAGCTGAAAACTATCTTTGTGCTTATTCATATGAACCGTAGTTGATCGTAGCCCCCTTACATTTGGTAGATGTCAGGGATAACCTTTCTGCGACTGTCGGAATACACAAGAAGAAAGGAGACTTGGATACACATCAAAACTCTTTTACTGCAAAACTTTGTGAAACGGACGGCTTCCATTCCAACAAGTGCCCATGTTTCTTTATATCATAGGTGTCCTCAAATAACCTCCTCACTCCTTATGATGCGTTTACGCTACATACAAATTTTCTTTTTCTCTAGCTTGGAAAAGTAAGGAAATTCGGTGTCCTCAATTGTAGCTTGTAATTCACACCACGTCCTTTTTGTTCATCATTTGCTATCATTTCGGCAAGCTCGCAGTAGGTTTCAGCATTTCACTGATGAAACATGTTTATCGCAGTATTAGCATGGTTTTGAGATAAAGAATTAGTTTCTGTTTGAATGTAGTAAAAATGGTTCAAATGGCTCTGAGCACTATGGGACTCAACTGCTGTGGTCATTAGTCCCCTAGAACTTAGAACTACTTAAACCTAACTAACCTAAGGACATCACACACATCCATGCCCGAGGCAGGATTCGAACCTGCGACCGTAGCAGTCGCACGGTTCCGGACTGCGCGCCTAGAACCGCGAGACCACCGCGGCCGGCGAAAGTAGTATTTTTGAACTAGATTGACAATAGAATGTTCTTTAGAATATCAATATAGCCTGCGCTATAGAGAGAGAGATCACTTATTTCCTGAAAACAACACAGCGATCCTTTTTATAGGTGTAGCGCTAAATCTCCATTCGGCAAGTTCACAGCAGGGAATACTAGACGTAGAAGAGAGCGTAGAAGAGAAGGCGGAATATGATGACAAAGATTCCGCATTTCCAATGAGGAAATGCACCAGAACGCCAAAGCCTATACCTACGGAACAGTTATGATGTTTCATACAGTGCATCTATCTGAGACGTTGAATATAACTTGTAAAAGTAGATTCTGATTGAGTTTCCTGGTTTTATGGATATCTGTCTGACGTCAGGCATAGAGATTTGGCATTTAAGTGTAGAAGAGAAAGGCAATAAGCATCTGCATACTGGAGAGATTTAACCTCTGGTGTAATGACGTCTTTCATATCACATTAGCGTAGTTGACGAAATGCAAAATACGTTTTCGTTTCAGAGAAAGCGAAAGAAGGAACTTTGTTTCAGTTACATAACAATTGGGTCAACGCCCTTGCCGCAGTGATAACACTGGTTCCTGTCAGATCACCGAAGTTAAGAGCTGTCGGGCTGGGCTAGCCCTTGGATGGGCGACCATGAGGTCTGCCGATCGTTGTTGGCAAGCAGGGTTCACTCAGCCCCTGTAAGGCAAACTGAAGAGGTACTTGTTTGAGAAGTAGCGGCTCCGGTCTTGTAAACTGCCGTATGGCCGGGAGAGCGGTGTGCTGACCACATGCACCTCCGCATCCGCATCCAGCGACGCTTGAGGGCTGAGGATGACACGGCGACCGGTCAGTACCGTTGGGTCTTCATGGCCTGTTGGGACGGAGAGAGGGAGAGAGAGAGAGAGAGAGCAAATAGAAGAAACAGTATAAAGGACCAGATACATAGGGACTTGGAAAAGTAAGTGACACATATCGGCCCATGCTTGTGAAACAAGTGTGATGCGTTGTCAGAAGACAGTACATGCTCTGGGGGTCCTGCAGACGTAGTTCTTCAGAGGTACGGATAAGAAGCGAGAGTGAAATCGCGCGACAACTGCACACGTACTCCAAGTTTGAATTGCGTGGGACAGAACGATCATTGTGGGCACAACGTCTGACACACAGATTAACCGTGAGGTTATGTGGACCACATGCAATACCGCGTTCAGCAAGAGTAAAATTTTGCCGAAAGTTTGACCAAAGCCGGACAGATTAGGGTCATGCTGATCAGCAAGGGAGGTCTTCGACTTGTTCGTCTACCACAGACGGCAATGTGAAGGTGTCCAGGAACAGATTCACACAAATCACAGATTTTACGACGTTGAAGACATTTACACAGCTGTCCTACAATGGCGGATTTCTATAGTCGAGGAAGTAAGCGACTGTTAAAACGTTTCGAGTCTTTCTTACAGAGATTTGATAACTATGGTGCAAAACATTGTCGTGTATCTGTGAGCGTTTGAAGTTTAATGCAGCAATCAATATAATTTACTCGGCGTGACATAACAACGTGCAGCTTACTTTCTGAAGGCGCTGGAATGAACAATTTTGTGATAGTATTTTATGATGTAAAAATTAACTAACATTTTGCAGTACTTACATAAATATATTTATGCTCTTCAGTTGTCAGTTTACTAATAAAATCTCTAAAGATAATCGGTTAAAATATGTCATTATTAAGATGATAAACGAGTTTGATGAATGATGTTTCATATATGAGGCTGCATGCCCTAATGTTTTTATGATTCACAAGAATGTTTTAAAATTTGGCATTTCAGCCCTATTCAGTCCCAGAAAATTTCATTGACAACCAATAAAAACTTTCATTTGCAAAACCCAAGCTCAGAACCGAGGAGGTTAAATAAAGCTCCTGTTCGAAATTTTAATCTTTCCCGGAGTAATGAGTATAATAAATTCTCCTCAGAGGTCTGTATATTACGAAGCCCTCAACCTTGGCGTCAATTTTCAACAGGACTCAGCTGCAGCGTTCTGATAAAGATGGGGAACAGCTGGATCGCCGAAATATTGAATTAAGTTGATTTTATAATTTGGCATCGAACCTGAGGTATCACTCAAAAATCCCTTATTTGGTTTACACGAAATAATAGTGTCTTTGTATAAAATATGGGTTGTTATTTGTAAGTGAATACTCTTGTTAATCTCTGTGTACGCCTTTCATTCTCTTTTGAATACTACTTCGTGTTCTCCCATTACATTGATATGTGATAATATAGCAATAATAGCAATAATAAAACTGAAACAAAATAAAGGTTATGTCTGTGTTTGCGCGAGCTAGCGCGCTCGTGTGTGTGTGTGTGTGTGTGTGTGTGTGTGTTGGCTATCCTACTTACGCCTTCTTCATATTACTCCATGCTTTACTTACTCTGTTCCTCCTCCCCCCCCCCCCACCTCCCCCTCCCAGCTTGGTGTTCCAACTTGGGACTTGAGTTTCGACGATTTCAACACTACCAACTAACTTTATTTATTTATTTATTTTATTTTAAGGACCTTCCCCGCTCCCAAAGGGAGGGTTGGGGGCAAAGTGAGCAAGGGACGCAGCTCGAGGCCTGGCCATCATATCCCATTCCCACACCCCAGGAACCAAGGAAAGTGAAAGTGTAGGGAAAGTGAGCAGGGGTCGCAATTCGAGGCCTGGTCACGGAGTAGAGGTGCAATAAACATAAGTTTATTTTTTTATTATTCTTTATGTATTTTTTTTAACGTTAATACCAGCGAGAATAGTAGGTTGATACCGTATAGACACACAAAGTTTGGAATTGGTCCGAGTGTTTGACGTCTCGAGGTTTGGGTGTTGGTGACAAAATGCTATGAAAGGGAGGAGGATCATCATATAGAGGCGACGACGATGTATTTTGGCCACACATGTATCAAGGTTTTGACTTCCAACGCCCAAGAAAACATATGTGACATATTTTACTGAACCTGTAAACCACTATAACCCGTTCCGAAATTTTTCACGTTAATGATAATGCCAAGCTGAGAATCACAGTCAGTATGGGCGTTCTTACTTCGGAGTATTTCACTTCTATCTCCCACTACGTATGGTTGTAAGTAGTGATAAACAAAATATTGATACTGTCAGGGAATAGCGATAAATACCTGGGTTTTTATCTACTTATTCTTAGTGTTCTTCTCACAAGCATCTGGCAACGTATTTGCATCCCTTCCACCTTCTTGTGGACTGAACTCAACCACTCACGGTAATAAGGCAAGTTGGTTCGTACATCCAGAGAAAACTGTTTATTTAATCTGGATGATCGTTTTACTATTGCATTTTTACATGTTTTTAGATTTACGTTGCAAACGATTCCATAATCACTGGACGTAATTCGGTCAGTTCTGAGCCTCAAAAAAAAAAGTATGTTTAATGCTGTTTGCAGAAACGTGCACTCACATGAGACGGAGTTAAAATTCAGCAACATGCATTCTCGATTACTGTATTTGCACTGTGGACTTGTGGAACAGTTTCACATGAACAAGCACAAACAGTATACGTTGCTCGCATTGGCAGTTTGGTGGAACTCAACGAGCTCATGCTGAGACTACTGCATGCTGTACTACACTGGAGAAGCGTAAGTTCATTGCAAATCGGAATTATCTATCTGTCACTTCGTTGGCCATACTGGCACAGAAATGCAAGGGGATAAGAGAAGAACATATTAGTGAATTCGATTTTCCGAAAATCGCCACAGAATGTTATTCGGATGCTACTTTCGGACATTGCACAAACGTGCAAGCGTTAGTTTTGAGACAAGTATTCAGGATATAGGAAATCAAGTGAAATCCCTAGCCAGGGGAAACGCAACAAGGCCGGATGAGAAGCTGGGACATTCTACAGAGGTCACTCAAAGAACTTGCACCCCTTCAATTACTGGTCTATTATAGGTCGCCAATAGCTGAGTCGGCAGCATGCCAGAGGGTTAGCTTCCCTCTGTAATAAAAAAAAAAACTGAGTCAACGGATTAACAAAGAACCTGAACGGGTTTCATCGCACGTCCGTTCTGAACAAATTCAAGAAACAATATAGAACAAAATGAGATTTAAAAAAAGTGGTCAGCGGGATGAAATGCTATCCAAAGTGTCCCGGTCTCGATTCCTGCTCAGGGACTGGGTGTTTTGTGTTGTCTCCGTTATCATCTTATGCACTGGGGTGGGGAAAGGAAGCTCATCCGGCCACCCCTAAAATTAATCATGCCAAACCCTGCCATAACCATGCCGACCTGGCAGAAATCGAGGCAAAGGAAGAATATGTGTCCCTTACATACTTGGTGTGTCTAAAAGTTTCGGTGAATGGTACGAGACAAAACAAAAGAAAAGATAAAACCAATGTTCTTTGTTATTTGTAGCCATTCATAAAGGTTGCCACCCATTACAACACACTTTTGACAACTTCCGTACAGCGTCTGGAAACTATCAGCGAAGGCATCCTGTGGAATCGATCACAGAATGGTTGTTACACAATTTTAGATGGCATTCACTTTCCCACAACTTTCACCTATAATGGCTGCCTTCGTTAGATGAAACAGGAAGTCCGCAGGAGGAAAATCTGGGGAGTACTGAGGGGATTCAAAAACAGTTATCATCTTCTGACCCAGGAACTGGGGCACACGGATCAAGCAGTCTGGTTAGGCATTATCATGGAGCAGCATCCATTTTCCAGTCATGTAGAACTCTGGTCGAGCCCGCCGGATACGCTGTAGGAATCGGTTCGAAACGGAATGGTAAAATTCAGCATTAATGGTTGCGACCTGCTGAAATAAAATCCTTGTGGATAATGCCGTTGTTGTCGAAGAAGGTGATCAACATTGTTTTCACTTTGTATTTTTTGCAGACAGTTTTTTTTTTTTTTTTTTTTTTTTTGGGTGTCTGCCGTTTAGATTCCGTATCGAACTAGTTGTACCAGGTGTCATCTCCAGTGACGATGGTGTTCAGAAACAATGGATACTGGTCACGCATGGAAATAAAACTACCAGACATTTCCATCCGTTTTGCTTTCTGATCGTCCGTGAGCCTGTGCGGCACAAATCGGGAGCAGATCTTCCTATTACCCAAGTTGCCGCGGACGATGTTGTGCCCCGTGTCCTTGCTAATGCCCAATTCCTCCGCAATCAATCCGAGAATGCGTTGCCGATCTTGTGTCAGCATTTGTTGCACTTTCTCGATCTTTTCTGGCGTTCTGCTTGCCAATGGCCGACCTGAACGTGGCTCATCCTCACTGGTTTTCCTCCCTTCGCGGATGCCTTTAAACCATTACTAAACACATTTTATGCTCACGGCTTTCTCCCCGAACACTTGTACTATCATTCCATGGGTCTCGTGATGTTTACACATTGCTCCATTTCGCAGTGACACTTCCTCTCACACTAAGTTGGTCGCAGTCTGTTTACACAGCCAGTCACACGCAGCGCATGCTGTGTATCATTCTCCTCAAGTCTCTGAAGACCCATGTGCATGCAAGCATACAAGAGCCAACTTGCCGTTCAGATATGACGCCATTCACTGAAACTTTTAGACACACCAAGTATAAACCCACACTTGGGATGTGCACCCGTGTATGGCCACAATTCATGAGTTAAGGTTACAACTAACAGGAAAACTTGTATTAGGTTTTGGTATCCCGACACACAATGAAACAAATTGCTAATATGTGTAATGCGAAACTTTTTCTACTATCTCCCATTACGTGTATTTGCAGGCTAAGAATGTTCTCTCTAAAGCACAAGTTGTCAATGGTGCATATTTTTTCGAAGCAGTTTCTCGTGGCCTCCAATACATTATTACTCCTCCCCCCCTCCCGAATATTTTCTGACAGGTTCCTTACATCTTCAAATACGGAATTCCTTAGAAGTACATATTAGTTAATTTAGTGAAACCTGTTGTAACCACTGTAACAGGTATTACCTCCAGACACATCTGCACCTCAGAGATCACGTCTACAGCACCTTTCACTGGCAGAGATGTGGGCACTAGGCCTTGGAATCCAACGGATAGATGTTGGAATTGATCTCTCAGGAATGCTAACATACTTATCTTCCGTAAGAGCTGTGTTAGATTTTTCAATTAAATCTAATTCACTAGAGTAAAATGAGCCTACTATACCTCTCAATTTTTGGCAGTGTTCAGCATAATAGAAAGCTACCAAGAGCCACGTGCACTAAAATGTAAGTATGAGTTCAGGCAGGAGTGGAGTATTTGGACCTGCTTCCTTAAACAAGCTAAGAGTTTGGAGAAATACTTTCTTAACAGAGGAAATCATAGTGCTAGGAAATCATAGTACTAATCTCAGGAAAATTATTTCTGACTACGTCTGATAGACAATGTAGACCTCAGGTAATGAAATGAAGTGGATCCCATCGGGATGCAATTCTTTCAGTGTTGCACAGCACAGTCTGTCAGCACCAGCAAAAATTTTCACCCCCATCCACTCCTGTCTGTAGGATGCAAGAAGGCATTCCTGACGGAGCGTGCTACATTACTGTGATCCGTCTTCTGCAGCTCTTTACACAGAAGTAGAGGGAGAATTCTTGGTGCTGTGGAATCTAATTTCCTCCCACGGCATTAATTTCAACTTTGTGTTAAGTGCACTGATTTATTCCGCAATCATTTACCTGGAAATATTCCTTTTTCCAGTGATGCTATAATTCTCACTGACTGAATTCTAATAAGTATATTATAATCATTATTGTTTCAAAAGTGTTTGTTAACTTTCGTGAAGTAATAATTTTCCCAAGTGTTCAGCAGGTCTTTGGTATGGATTGCAGCACATCATCAGTGAAAGTGAATAGTTAAAGAATTTCAGAAGATTGAGTGCACAGAAGGAGCCTTAACTACAACGTTTAATTTTCATTCTTATCAAGAGCTTTGTTCAGTACTAAGAATAAAAAAATAAATTTGTGATCATAAGAAGCATTTAGAGGTCGTTATAATTTAAAGACCTACACAACTCTTATTCATTTTACGTGTTTGTAAAACTGATTTTGTTCATATGTTGGTATCTATGTGTGTGTCCTTATAGTGTCTTGTTTGAAATGGTAGTCCTCAACGCAGCCTGTCGGTAGAACAGTTTCTGCGTCCCCCACCAAACGCTGAATCAAAAGGACAGTAATCCTTATACTGAAAGAGTTTCTGAACTGCAATAATCAATCTGGAAATATTTGTGTTCTTGTACATATGTCTGGCAACAAGCTATCGAAACCATAAAGATTCAGGGTCTCCATGTTGGAGTTATGCTCTGCATAGGGCAAAGACGTATAAGAACCACTTGAAAAGAAGTAGTAATATTACTTAGCATAATAGTCTAATAATAATTACTATACTATTTTCATTCAATACTTAAGTTTTGAAGCCAAATCAAGTCCATTTCAGCTGTGTTCCTCCTTTATTAAGAGGTACTGTGTCATAATAATTATCTTTCTTGTGATGAAGAACAGCAAGTGTAAGTTAGAGAGAGGTAGTTGTTACCAAGAACTTTTAAGGCTGGTCCCGGCATAGGATCGAGTCCTCCCTCGGGCATGGGTATGTGTGTTTGTGCTTCGGATGATTTAGGTTAAGAAGTATGTAAGCATAGGGACTGATGACCTTAGCAGTTAAGTTCCATAAAATTTCACACCTATTTCAATATTGTTTTGAACTTTTAAGGTTTTTTCTGCCCTCAGCATGGCAAACTACTAACGAGTTCTTCATAGGTTACACTACGGTTTCCTGTTCAATGTATAATACGTACAGGATGTCCGAAAAGACTTTCCCAGATTACATAAATTGATAACTCAGGCTAGAAGTAAGATACAAATATGAAACTTGTGTCGAATTGCTTACAACTATAAAAGGTTTCTTCCGTTTTAGGTTCGCAGTATGTAAGTAGTGGATGAGGTGTAGTGCCCAAGAAGCAATGTTAACCAATCAGGAGAAGGCACAGTGTGTCCTGCGCTACCATGAGACACGATCACCAACCACAGTGCAGAGACACTTCCAGATAACATTTGGAAGGAATCCACCTGATGTCAAAAGCATTAAAGCCTGGTATGAGAAGTTCAAGAACACAGGATCGGTTGCTGACCTTCCGAGGTCTGGTCGAACAAGAACCTCATTGGACAGGGTGGAAGCTGTAAGGCAGTCTTTTCTGCGAAGTCCGAAGAAATCGGTGCGCAGGGCGTCACGTGAATTACAGATGCCAAAAAGCTCTCTCTATGCCAGTTTACACAAACGTTTATTGTTTCGTGCATACAAAGTGCAAATCGTTCAGGCCTTGTTGCCCAATGACAGTACACATCGATATGACTTTGCGGTCGAAATGCTATCACGTATTGAGGACGATGATGGTTATCTCAGACGAATTTCCTTTTCTGACGAAGAGACCTTTTTTGTCAGTGGAGTAGTGAATCGTCATAATGTGCGCATTTGGGGTTCACAACCCCCTGATGAGGTCATGGAGTGCACCAGAGGAAGTGCAAAGGTGAACGTTTGGTGCGCGCTATATCACGATCGAATTATCGGGCCATTCTTTGCTGAAGTTACTATCATATCTGCAGTGTATCTGGACATGTTGCAACTGTATGCTGTTCCTCACTGCTTCAGTATCACCCCGATGTCTTGTTTCAGGAAGACCGTCCACCGCCTCATTGGGATTTGGACGTCCGTGCCTACCTCGATATCACCTTTCTTGGAGATGGATTGGTCGTGATGGGCTAACGGTTTGGCCTCCACGCTCTCCTGACATAACCCCATTAGACTTCTTTTTATGGGGTTATGTCAAGGACGAGGTCTACCGAACACGTGTACCAGATGTTGAAACCCTGCGGCAACTGATAACCGCAGTTGTTGAATCGATCCCTCCAGTGATGTTGGCTAGTGTACGGACGGAAATTGAATATCACCTAGATGTGCTACGTGCTACCCAGGGTGCTCATGTGGAAGTTTACTGTCGTGTGAAAAAAACTTTGATAGTCTGTAAACAATTACACACCAATTTCATATTTGTATCTTACTTCTAGCCTGAGTTATCAACTTATGTAAACAGGGAAAGAGTTTTCGGACACTCTGTATTTCAGTCCCAAGTAATTCATATTCGGCAGTTACTTTTCTTGATTAGCGGTATATGTACTTGTAATACTTTATCTACTTCGTCTGGTGACCATTTTCAATTTATGTGGTACATAACTACAGATTTACTTTACAACCAAAGTAGCGTTGGTTCGATTAAAAGGTAAATGTGCTCCCTGTCAATAAGTGATCTTCCTGGGGACGAAACATTGTCGAATAAATTTCCTTTACCACACCATCGTGGTCAAACTTAAAATTGTGTTCGAATGAGTGACGTTATAGAGTATTTACTCTCGCGATGCTAAACATTAGTGTCATATTCTGTATATCGTATGTCGCACGCAACATGAGAGCAGCTCACATTCTCTAGCTCACATTCTCAATCCATCGGATTGCCGCAGGAAATAGCGAGATTAATCAACGTCACTCGTTTCCTGTGGTCAACTGTCCAGCGGAAGCCTCGCTTAGCACTGAATACAACAACCTGTGGCTTATGAGGAGGTGCTCTATCCTTGTATCTCATTCTTTTGAGCTCCATAGGCATAGGAGTTATGTTAGCTGCGTTTTTTTTCCACTCTGGAACTCACGAGCGATCCGTTCGGCTGATGTCATGCTTTCTTTACAACGACCGTCTGCAATGAGCGACGGTTACTTTCTGTGCGTTCATGGTTACTGTCCTGTATTCCTTTAGTTGTGGTCGCTCCTTCACGTTTTCGTCTCACAATTATGTCACCAACAGTCAAAACAGGCAGCAGTGTGATTGAAACTTCTGTAATGAATTTGTTACTAAGGCAGCATCCAATGACTAATACACCTTCGAAGTCTCTGAGCTCTTATCTCCGACACATTCTGCGCTTATTACTCCTCTCCTCTGCTGACACCGCAATGTTCCATGCCCTTTCTACTGGCGGGTCCGTCTGTCGTCAGATATAATAGTGAACTTCGCATTACGTAGCGGTGTCTGAATACTTGTGACACGATAGTATGCTTTGGTGGCAAAACGATGGTCACATAGTCAGCTCCGAATGTAGGTCCCTGCATGTACTCAATAGGGCTACGCGATAACTTCGTCGTCTTTTTTCCAAATATTCTCGTCTAAGCACCCGCAAGTAATTTCGTACAGACTATGCCGGATGTCTGTTGTCATCGATACTTGATACCAAATGCAGACATTGGAATAATACTCTAGAACTGATCGTGCTGTCATAGTGTACGCATTTTTTAAAATATCGGTTCCTGATATTATTCCAAAACAGTTACAGTTTGTAATATGCGCAAGGCGCTTACCACTCAACATGTAACCATATAGCCGGCCGGAGTGGCCGTGCGGTTCTAGGCGCTACAGTCTGGAACCGCGAGACCGCTGCGGTTTCAGGTTCAAATCCTGCCTCTGGCATGGATGTGTGTGATGTCCATAGGTTAGTTTTTTTTAAGTATTTATAAGTTCTAGGGGACTAATGACCTCAGAAGTTGAGTCCCATAGTGCTCAGAGCCATTTGAACCATTTTGTAAACATGTACCATTGGAATCTTTCTCACTATGTAAACTGATGCATGCTATTTTAAAAAGTTTCAGATATTTCCTGCAGAATGTAGTATTATTCAAAACTGAAAGGAGAAAATAATGACATGTTCGGAAACAAGAACCTATTCAGATGTGAATCGTTGAATATCCCCAGTCCACAGCCTCCGTTATAATTACAAGTAAGGTGGCATTCTCATGTGATGGCACAGTAAATTACGGGGGTACGGTCGAGACGGCTGATGCCATTCCTGGTGCAAACGTGACATTTGGCTTCAGCATCAGTTAATGCGCAGCAGTTGTAGGTGACAGACTAATTGAGCCAGACACTTACCCAAACTGGTTAACAAGTGCTTTGTATTCGATATACTCGCCGAGTAGGTCCGGTATCATGTCCCCATCGTTTACCGGGTATGAATGTTCCGGATTTCTGGCTGTGGAGGCATCCAAAGTCATTGGTGTATGCCCAGTACATCGACACAGTGCGGGCGTAACAGGAGGGCATATGATCAACGCATGTAACGCAATCCGAACAGAGGCAGGTGTCTATGAGAGAGAGTGTGCTTAACAGAGAAGGATGTCATGATCCGTGCAAATCACATGCCGCCCTACTTATAGAGTAATAGCGTTCTAGGTGTTACTATGGGAAATTTCTTTGCTGATTTGGACAACACTGCGTCTGCTTGGAATAGCTGACACTTGCTTTCGAACACCAGTATTTATCCACAGGTAGTGTAGGTGATGATCGTATGCCGCAAAGGCTGACCACAAACAATAAACGTAATGAATGCGGTTAAATGGGCGAAAAGTTATGAGGTGCTTCAATCATGAGATTGGTTATCAGTCACTGGAATCAGTCACAATCTTCAGAGGTCTGGAGCTTAAGTTAGAACCGGTTTAAAGTTGAACGACCACACAAACCTGGCTCTGTTTATGGCACAATGGAAGCAAGCAGCCAACCAGTCCACAATGATCCACCTATTACGCACGACTGAAGTAGTTACAGATATGAAACCAATGATACTCTACTATGATGCAGGACTGTCGCACAATCAGCTTAACAGCTCACGCATCCACATTGATGAGAATAATACACAGAAGAATGACAAATGTTCTGGATCTGCTAGAAGACGATCAATTTGACTTTGGCGAAGATGGACAGGAGCAAGCAATTCTGACATAGTGATTGATAATGGAAGCAAGATTTATGGAAAATTAAGACAGGAAATGTGTGTAACCTGCAGCAAAATACGGATGATATAAAATGTGTACAAGAAGCAAGAGGGAACGAAGGAAATGAAAACGAAGATCGGAGAGCTCTAATTAGACAGGACCCTATCGTTCAACCTGTACGTCTAAGAAACAGTCAGGGGTGTACAAAAATAACTCATGAGTTGGATTTGAATTCAAAGTGGAAGATATCAGTGAGAGGATTTGTTGATGACGTTGCTACCCTCATTGAAAGTTAGGTAGAATTGCAAGCGCTATTGAATGGAATAAATAGTCTAAATAGCAGACACAGTAGTTACAGAGTAAACCAGAGAGATTAGAAAGTAATTAGGAGTAGGAGAAATAAGAGTACCGATAAGCTCAAAATAAAAATTAGAACATGAATTAGAAGAATGACGGAATTATGATAACTTGGCAGGAAAGACACTTTCGATGGACGAAACAGGGAGAACATTCAGACCTGAGTAGCACTGGAAAAGAAGGCCTTTCTGGTCAAAAGAAACCCTCTAGTATCGCACATCGGCCTTAACGACCAATGAAGAAATTTCTTAGTGTATGTGTTTGGCATACAGCACTGTACGACAGTAATCAAGGATTGTGGGGGAAACGCATAAGAAGATTATCGAAGCGTTTGTCATGTGCTGCTATAGAATGGCGCTGAGAATTAGCTGGCCTGTTGAGATAAGTAATGAAGAGTTGAAACTTCCTGGTGGATTAAAACTGTGTGCCGGACCGAGACTCGAACTCGAGACCTTTGCCTTTCTCGGGCAAGTGCTCCACCTTCTGAGTTACCCAAGCACGACTCACGACCCGTCCTCACAGCTTTAATTCCGCCAGTACCTCGTCTTCTACCTTCCAAACTTCACAGCTCTCTTGCGAACCTTACAAAACTAGCACTGCTGGAAGCAAGGATATTACGGATTCATGGCTTTGCCTCAGCCTGGGGGAAGTTTCCAGAATGAAATTTTCACTCTGCAGCGGAGTGTGCGCTGATATGAAACTTCTTGGCAGATTAAAACTGTGTGCCGTACCGAGGCTCGAAATCTGGATCTTTGCCTTTCGCCGGCAAGTGCTCTACCATCTGAGGTACCCAAGAATGACCCAATTAGATCAGAGTCTGAGTCACCTTCTTGTGCCACAAGCTAATGTGCTGCTTCTTATTCGACTTCTTAAGAGTACCTGTGATGTTACAGTTTCGAATCTGTACTGTTCCTAGCATCATCTGTTTCTACATCCGTCACCTTCAAATGTCATCTGTCATTCCTGTTCTGTTCCTACCTATTTCTCCTGTTACTCCCACTTTTTCCTATGTAATTTTTGTTGCAGGTAACTCCTACACGTTCTTTTCCGATGCTTTGGAATAATCTTCTTTCATCATCTTTCCTCTTAATCTTATCATCTTTCTTCATAACTTCCTCATTATAAAGTCGGTCTCAGAATTATTCTCCATAGCTGCATTTCTAAATATTCTAACATTTTTTCTTTCTTTTTAACCGTCCTTGATTCACTGCTGTATAACCCGCAATCCTGACACAAAATTGAGCAGATCCTTTCCTCAAATCCGTTGGAATTCATCTAGATGTTAGTAAATGCTTCACTATTACAAACGCTCTCTTTTCTTTAGACATTCTCCTCCTTATTTCGTCACGTAGTTTAGAGATACTTTTGTAATTCCTGCTTTAGTGTATCCCTTTAATGGTAAATCAAGCACCCAAAAAGGATGCACTTCTGGCTATTAAAATCGTAACACTAGGAAGATTAACCAGTAACGAAGCTTTACTCATTATGCGTATATGCAAGAACATCAAGAATACAGGTTTAAATTTGCATGCCATCTGGGGGTGTACACAGTGTGAAATACACAGAACTACCTCCTCACGAAGCGATATTAATTTTAATTCGGTGGGCCATCATGCTGAACTGAGCCTAGAGGGGAGGCAGGGACACATCATCCAGAGTTGCCTTAACTCACTGCCACAGTCCACCCATTGTAGTGACTGGCAAGTGCTAGCGTACTAGCCGTTGGACAACGCACTACCAGACGTTTTCAATCTAGAGAAAGCATTGGCCAAGGCAAGAAACTAACACCCTAAACCACATATCATGTATTAACTGAGAGGACACAACATGTCGTATCTACTACTTTATTTTCTTCTCCTTTCAAATGGCGCAAATAGCTCCAAACACTATGGGACTCAACATCTGAGGTCATCAGTCTCCTAGACTTAAGGCTACTGAAACCTAACTAACCTAAGGACATCACACACATCCATGCCCGAGGCAGGATTCGAATCTGCGACCGTAGAAGCAGCGCGGTTCCGGACTGAAGCGCTTAGAACCGCTCGCCCACTGCGGCCAGCTTCGTCTCCTTTCAGAGATGTAAGTATTACAGAGATGAATCGCAAATAGATATTTTATTTAATCCTCAACAGCCTCACCATCTGGTCAGTACCATGTGGGATGACCCGTTGCACCGGCCGACTAATATTTCTTCCTTCTGGGGTATGAGGCATTAAGGTCCTTACAATTCCATCTCTCCCTTGCCTTCAGTCGATAATGCCAGTTCTCTTCACCAAGTGCCTCACCCTCTGTCTTCCTGCAAAGGTACAATCCACTCGACATTTACGTGTTTTCCTATTAGATCGCTGGACTTCATGGAAATTTCAGAGGTCGAGCAGGTATGCTTCCATTCATATCTTCATCAAGTCATTTTGTCCTGTCCCTTGTTGCTTGGCCTCTCATTCAAGATCTTTCAGTATACTTTGTTCACGACCGATGGGTATTATAGTCAACCATTATCCAGTCAAGAAACAGCTTAGTGTAAGTACTTCCGAGCCTCCCTGAGCGATTGCTCGCGAGTTGTTGTCAGACTCTATCTGCATCAATGAAGTCCTAAGTGTTGCCTCATCTACCAGCGATTTGTCCAAAGTTTTCTCGTCGAGCGTTCCATTGTTTCCACCATACGCTCCCACCAACCTCCCACAAAGCCGCAAGTGGTGTAGTAAGCTTCTAAGTAAAACTTGCTGAGGGATGTGCTAGCTGGTCTTCGTGTTCTCGAAGCCATGAGTGAGGTCTTCAAGTTCTCTGTTTGCTGCTCAAAAGCTGTCGCATTATCGGAATAAGCAGAACATAAATTGATGCTGGAGGGCGGAGAAACTAACAGAAAGGGAAGGAAATATTGATGTCAGCTGCATCCGGGAATTTATGCGGAATCAGCGATGACGAGTGAAAATGTGTGCCCGACAGGTATTCGAAACCGGGTCTCCTGCTTGCTAGGCAGTTACGTTAACAACTGTGCTATCCCGACTCGGCAGTTATCGCAGACGCGCTGACAATCTTGGCGCTTTCCCAGCAGTACCACATTCCTGTCTGGCGCCGACTAACTGCAGTCTTCGCCCGTGTCCTTCATGGTGGCGACTTCGAGATTTCCTCTGGAATTGGAACGTATTTCTGCATCCGTTCTGAAGCAAGTGCTGACATATGCGAAAATTACCGAACTGTCAGTTTGATTACACTTGGTTCCAAATACTAACGCGAATTCTTTACAGAAGAAAGAAGTCGAACTCTGGGAAGATCAGATTGAATTCCTTAGAAAGGTAGGAACAGGCAACCCAATACTGATCCCACCAATCTCTTAAAAGATAGATTAAGGAAAGACAAACCTATGTTTATAATTTTGGTAGAGGAAGAAAAAAACTTACAGAAAAACTGAATGGAACACTCTCTTTGAAACTTTCAAGGTATCAGGAGTAAAATAAAGGGAGTGAAAGGCTATTGACAACTTGTACAGTAGCGAAGACGGCGGTTATCGGAGTCGAGGGGCGGGAATGAGAAGCAGTGGTTGAGAAGGCAGTGAGATAGAGTTGTAGCTTATCCCCGACGTTATTCAGTCTGTACGTTGAGCAAGCAGTATGGAAAACTAAAGAAAATTTGTGAGTAGGAAATAATGTGCAGAGAGAAGAAATCCAGAGCATCGGATTTCTGCCGGTTGTTCCCAGATTTCCTGTACCAACAAATCAAAAGCGTGACTCGCAATCTTCTTCATGCGCTGCCTGATACTGATTTCAGTGTGGAACGAGTCCGGTGTTTATGACTATGTTGTGCTAGGTGCTCCGTCTGCGGTCCGCGCCGCGTCATGCGCTCTGTCTGTGGTATGCACCGACCAATAGCAGCGACTGTAGTGCTTTCCTCTAGACGCGGCAGTTTCTTACGCTGTGGTCATTACCCGTTGTCAGTCTCGCTGTTCTAGTTCTGAACGACGTCCAAGTCGTGCTAGACCTTTTATCTTCCGGTTGTCGTCATTTAAGACCACCTGTGACCCAGGACGTTCTGTTACCGTGACCTCAATCTCAAGAGATTCTATGATAACGCTGCTCCAATATCTCGATGTATGTGTTAGAATCTTGGGATCGTTATAGTTCACAGAATGATTGAATTTTAAACAATGCACGACAATCACTGACTTGGTTGCCTGTCTCAGTATGGTGTGCCTTTAATGTTCTTTGCACCTATGGCAACGGTATTAGTCGTCTTGGCGATATTTTCCATCCCACATTCAACTGGTCTGTGGAAAAGCCTTGTGTCCGCAGATCCAGGTAAACCTTCACCCCAGCTTGGTGGGTGGATGGAACACGCTCTTGATGTTATGTTTGAGGAGAATTCTACCGATTTTTGCAGATATCGGCTCCAAATATGGCGAATATATAACTTTCTTCGTTTCGTCTTGTACCTCTTTAGGAACCTCTAATGGGGAAACAGGGAGCAGTGCCTTTTGAACGTATGTAGAAGAGTATTCTTTTTTGTAGAACACAGATTGCAAGTGTTCCATCTCCATCGCCAAATTATTCGTGTCTGTTCAACCAGTTCTGAGTACACTATTTTTCTATGTCGAATAGTGGCAACTGCTGGCGTGCAGCTACAACTCGGAGTGTGTTTGGGGTACGCACTGTGACTGAAGATACCGTCTGCCTTCCTGTTGACTAATACACCTAGGAATGGGATAGTCCATCCATCTCCAGTTCCCTGGTAAATTTAATGTTTGGATGGCGTGAGTTTAGGAAGTGCAAGAAACCAACGATATATACCCAACGCAGCCCAGAGCTGAGAAACAAGTGTCACCAAGTCAGCTCGCATCCGCAAACGGCAATCACAGCCCGTATCCTTTTTAAAGATGGTGGAAAACTACACTGTACAAACAAACCACTAACGATACGAGCTACGACACACTGTTATAGACACTGGCGTAAATGCAAGAACTGTGTCTAATAAAATAAATTAACACACAGAGATTGAAAAACTAAACTTCCAAAGCACACAGGTGAAACTAAATAATTGACTCCTTGTTAGTAACTCGTAAAAAGTTACAAAATCGGGTACTAAGTTACACAAACGAAATTACGATAACCCTGTCTGCTACATATTAAATGTTGAATAAACTCATAAAAGCTCATTCTGATATGCATTGCTCAGATGGAAGGATTTCACATTTGTGTAATACGCTAAATGCAAAATACTTTTTTGTTGCAGAGAAAAAAATGAACTTTTTTGCACGTCCATAAGTAACAGCAGGAGGGACTACGAAAGAGACACACACATTGTCTCACTCTAAGATCATTGTGCAAGAAGAGTGACGCATTGCCAGAGGACAGTACACGCTCTGGGTGTCCTGCAGACACAGTTCACTGTGGTGCAGATAACAGGTGCCTCACAGTGTGAGAGGGAACTGGCGTAGCAACTGGCGACCAACTCCAAAGTTGAATTACGCGGGACAATACGATTCCACTGGCCAAAAAGTCTAATCTGCTTACAGATTAACCGTGAATTCTGATGGGACGTAGGCCGGAGTCAATGTTGTGTCCAACCACAGTGGAGTGGTCCCGACAGTTTGAGCAAGGCCGTACAATTGTGGCTGACGCTGATCGGGTGGGAGGGCCATCGACTTCCAAGTCGTCCACAGACAATAGTGTAAAGGCAGTCGAGGAAGTGATTCACAGCGATCAAAGATTTTGCTACGACGAAGCAATTTACACAGCGGTTCTGGAATGGCTCCGTGACCGAGGGTCTGATTCCGGTAGTCGGGGAACTGAGCGACTGGAAAACCGATCCGAGGGTCATTTTCATAGTTTTGATAATTATAATGCAAAGCAGTCTGATGTATTTGTGTCAGTTGGAACTACAATGCAGCTTTTAATAACAGTCACTTGGCGTGCCATAACAACACATATCTTATTTTCTGAAGGCCCTGGAATGAACAATTTTGTGACAGTTTTTTCAGATATGATAAGTAACAAACATTTTGTAGCACATACATAAATATCTTCATATATTTGACTTGTCAGCTTAATAAATAAAGTCTACGAAAGTCGTTCGTGGGAATATGTAATTACTAGGATGAGAAACGAGGTTGATTTATCATTAGCCTATATCCTAAATGACAACAATAAAGGGCACCAAGCTGTCCCTTAAGATTTTTTTAAATTTGGTGTTCTGGTCTTGTTTGACCCCAGAGCAACTAACTGACCACAATAACTTTTCTTCACAAAATCTAAGCTTGGGATCGAGGAGGGTCAACAAAGCTGTTTTATATACTGTCTATATTTGATATGAGAAAAATCCTTATCTATATATACTGAACCTATGTGACATAGTAAAATAATTTAAAGCAATTGTACGCACTATTTAGACCTTTTTTCTCTGCATATATGAGCTTAGATGCGTACCAAGCTGTTTGCATTATTTATAAGTAAACCCAAGCAAATAATAATACTAAAAGTGCATCATAATAAACGCCTCATGTGCGTCTTGCCTGTCCTGCTAACGCCTTCTTCACCTTACACTTTGCCTAATGAGCGTTGATTAAAGCCGATTTGATAGATGAGCATACAGGTCGATTCATAAAGAAACAACAGATTTCAATTGTTTATTACAGACAAATTATGAAGGACAGAACACTTTATGTACGTCACTGGAGAGAGGAAGGTTGAAAGTTTTATCTTCGCACAGCACTCAACAATACTCAACACGTTGATGGAGAAACGTCGAAACGGTTATGCGCACGAATCAACAAGTCACTGTTTACTGAAGCGCCAGATCCAACAATTAGGATTTTGTGATCCCAAATACAACTAATAGATCTACATGCTCAGAGGTGGCTTCTTTCTATATCGGTGACGACTTGCAGCTTCGACTGACCTCACACAAATTCCAACACACAAAATGATTTCTCTTCTATATTTGTAGTGCTGGCAGAACGGTTAACGCTCTGGAGTTTCATACGTCTAAAGTTACTCGCACCGTCATTCAGAGATCTCACTTGAAATTTAACTAATTTCCTCTAGCCACTTAAAAACGGTATTGGTTCACCTGAAAAGATTATGATCCATTTCATGGTACATCTCTGCCCAATCCGAAAGTCAACGAGTCGTCAAAACAAAGTTTCCACGCCTGTTAATGTAGAGCTCCAACACAGCTTTAGAAATCAGGTGGTAAATTTTTGGATCCATAGTCGATAGTTTTCGTCATAGAAAACAACTCTGCATCATCTTCCTTCCTTCCTGGAGCTTGGTAAAATCTTCGTTATTTTGTTTAGAGATGAAGATTAAGAGTGAAGCTGTGCGTCATGGACTAAATCGACCACGGTTAGCATCCATATCCATCCCTCTTTCTGGGTTGTCTCCTAAGTAGTGAACGATTACTACGATCAACAAAACTAAACAGTTTCTTACATTGCATTACTCATAAATTTCGGTAAATATGCCTATAAAAATATATCATGATCAGACACTTGAGACTCGCAAAATAATTGCTAGTTGCATTTACTGTAAATATTTATCAGTGTTACAACATAGCTCAATGCGCAGCCGCAGCAGAATCAGAAAATTCGGTGACATGGCAGCGCACATCTTATGATGAACATGCGCAGCAGACTCAAGAACATGCAACTAATTATATTCATGGTACACCTTTCTTGTGACTGATATATGGTTGTGTCCGAATAAGAATACTTAAATAGTAGTTTCAGGAACATGCAAACAAGTTGTTAAAATCTGAATTGTCATCTTATGTCTCGTACTTAGATGCAAAATGCTGCGGAAGGGTGGAAAATCAATACGTACATCCGGTGGCCACTTGGTGCAGTGTTTTTATCTTATAATGCCTTAGAAAATTTATGTAATACATACTTTACTCAACATGTATACTTCTATAAAAAGTTTCGAGAGACTTCAATGGTAATGTTAATGCTAAGCCGATAATGACATTCAGTATGAACGCTGTCCTACGAAACATTTCAAATCCGTAGCCCATAATGTATGGTTCTAAGTAGTGGAACAGCAAATTCTGATAATATGAGGCAATAGTGAATATGATTCCGTATCTGGGATTATTTTTTAATTATTTATTCCTAGAATTATTCTCAGATGCATCTAACCACAAGTTTTAATTCACGTCAATCTTCTTGTGTACTGAACAAAAAGGTCTTAATGGTAATCAGACAAATTGGTTCGTACGTACTGACAATACATGTTATTTAATTGGTATGCTTGTTTTAATACTACAGTTCTACATTCACGCTACAAACGCAAAACTAATGGATTTCTCCTGATTGTCAAAGAGCTTTAATTTGATTGACAATGGATATAAGGCGATCTGTTTTCTTAGCATATATGGCGAAGAATTTATCTAAGATGGCGATGTGTCGGGGGGTTACAGATGAACCATTTAACACACATTTTTCCTTATGACGTATGCTTACTGCTGTTTGGCAGAACATGCAGACACCTCACATGGAGTTAAAATTTAGCATAGTGCATTCTCGATAACTGCATGATCACTGTGTACTGGTGAAACTTGTTTCACTTGAGTTAGCGAGAAAGAATCCGTTATTCGTTGTTTGGTGAAACTCAAGAGGCTCATGCTGTGACCACCGTGTCACTGCACTGAAGATGCGTGAGTTGATCGCAATTTCCCTTAAGTAATCTAAATCTTCTAATCAGTCGATGAGGTAGCCCTACTGGTCCAGAAATAGAGGGCGATAAAGAGAAGGCCGTACTGCTGTATTGGACTTTCGGAAAATGTTTCGCCACGAAGCTTTACAACTATTGCTCCTTTGAATCATCGCACATTTGTGGGAAGAGCTGGTCTTGAAACAAGTGACCACGAAATAGGAAATCAACTGAAACGTTTCATCGGAGGAAACACATTGTTGATGCGTGAGACAGTCCGACATTCTACACGGATTACTCGCATCAAGCGGTTGGAAAAGAAGAGAAAGGTATTCCTGTATTAAGGAGGGGTCGTTGGGTACATGCACATGATTCTAGACCAGTATTACTGAAGTCAGTCTGTTGTAGAATTGTGGAATATATTTTACGCTCACGCATTACGACGTTTCGGTGGAAAAGAAAATGTGCGAAAGATTCTTGTACAAACAGAGGTAGATTACGTCATTAGCCCACTGAGGGTACACGCAGAAGAGGCTGCTAGCTGAAGGCTGCAACGTCAGAAGAGTGTGAGCGGAATGCAGAAATAGCTGGGGATAGTCGATTAGTACTACAGAGAACGTGCAGTACCTTAAAAACTAAATTAATTCTAACACATTGCGTATAAATAAGCGAAGAAATCCATTACTGTTCGATAAAGCTGTTGGGGGAAAAATCCCTGGAAACAGTAATTTCGGTAAAATACCTAGGATTAACTGTCCGAAGCGAGTTAATGTGAAATACTCACATAAAAGTAATTGTAGTAAAAGCAAATACCAGTTTGGTATTCACTGGAAGAGACTTAACGAAATGTAATTCATTCACGAGAGAAGTGGCTTACAAAAATTTTGTTTGACCAATTTTTAAGAATTGCTGATCACTCTGGAGCCTTTGTCTGGTTAGATTGATATAAGTCACTGAGAAGATTCAACTAAAGTCGGTACGTTTCGTCGAAGGACTCTTGAGTAGGCGCGAGAACGTTACGAGTATGTTCAAAATACATAGTCAAGCCGCAGACGCCACAAGATGTCGTTGTACATCACGAAGATGGTACTGTAGAAATTTCAAGAGCATACATACCGAAGAGAGATATTCTTACGAAATGCTAAGTACTGGGAAATTAGAACAATTGGAGTCGTTACGATGGCTTGTTTACAGGAAGCCTTCCCTGTACCACGTGCGAATACAAGAGAGAGAGGGGAGGGCAGGAGTGCAGAAGCACTCTCTGCCACACACCGTAAATCGGTTTGCGGAGCATATCTGTCGAAGCTGAGTGATGCACCATTCACAGGAGACTCCCACGCCGAAGTAATAAGGAAATTCCTGTAAAAACTTTGGAAGTGACTTTGATGTTGCTCGGTTTGACGCTGTAACTTACTCTGATTAGGACACGCAGGCAGCAATCATCTGTAACAGCCTTTGAAGTTGTTGCCTACAGTATCAGAATTCAGCTTGGACGTGTTATGATGGCTGAATATGGATTGGTCACTTACCTCCATTGTTTTTCGTGCCAAGTCTGCTTTGCTTCAACAGTTAACCTTCTTTCAAAGTCTTATTTAACTTCTATTTGCGAAGATTGGCAGCAAACCTTTTAATCACTGTATTCCTCTCAAAGAACTCCGACACACGCCGAGATAGCTTGAACTCTCAAAGCAGACAATTGCTAAGGAACGGCAGTGTCACGTCGCGCGATTTTTTCATTGTTGTGAGCCTGCCCTGGGACCGATGCTAAGCAGTGAAAATTGGCGATGACTAGCGCCCGCGTTATTGGGTTTCTGTAAAAGTGATTTTAGCGTTTTTGGAGTCCTTCAATGGAAAGTGTAATGGACTCCAATATTGACACAGAAACGTCATTATATTTTTGACAAAGCCATTCTAGTTCTTTCTGGCATATGAGGGATTAATTATTCCCTATGTCGAACCTCGGAAAAATTTACAAGCAGTTGAGATATTTACCGGTGTTACAACTATCTTGTCTTTTGATAATATAGTTGTATACGTGGAAGAACCCTGGAGATACTAAAAGGTATCAGATAGATTATATAATGGTAAGACAGAGATTTAGGAACCAGGTTTTAAGTTGTAAGACATTTCCAGTGGCAGATGTGGACTCTGACCACAATCTATTGGTTATGACCTGTAGATTAAAACTGAAGAAACTGCAAAAATGTGGGAAATTAAGGAGATGGGACCTGGATAAACTGAAAGAACCAGAGGTTGTACAGAGTTTCAGGGAGAGCATAAGGGAACAATTGGCAGGAATAGGGGAAAAAAATACAGTAGAAGAAGAATGGGTAGCTCTGAGGGATGTAGTAGTGAAGGCAGCAGTGGATAAAGTAGGTACAAAGACGAGGGCTGCTAGAAATCCTTGGGTAACAGAAGAAATATTGAATTTAATTGATGAAAGGAGAAAATATAAAAATGCAGTAAATGAAGCAGGCAAAAAGGAATACAAACATCTCAAAAATGAGATCGACAGGAAGTTCAAAATGGCTAAACAGGGATGGCTAGAGGACAAATGTAAGGATGTAGAAGCTTATCTCACTAGGGGTAAGATAGATACTGCCTACAGGAGAATTAAAGAGACCTTTGGAGAGAAGAGAACCACGTGTATGAATATCAAGAGCTCAGATGGCAGCCCAGTTCTAAGCAAAGAAGGGAAGGCAGAAAGGTGGAAGGAGTATATAGAAGGTTTATACAAGGGCGATGTACTTGAGGACAATATTATGGAAATGGAAGAGGATGTAGATGAAGACGAAATGGGAGATACGATACGGCGTGAAGAGTTTGACAGAGCACTGAAAGACCTGAGTTGAAACAAGGCCCCCGGAGTAGACAACATTCCATTAGAACTACTGACGGCCTTGGGACAACCAGTCCTGACAAAACTCTACCAGCTGGTGAGCAAGATGTATGAGACAGGCGAAATACCCTCAGACTTCAAGAAGAATATAATAATTCCAATCCCAAAGAAAGCAGGTGCTGACAGATGTGAAAATTACCGAACTATCAGTTTAATAAGCCACGGCTTCAAAATACTAACGCGAATTCTTTACAGACGAATGGAAAAACTGGTAGATGCAGACCTCGGGGAGGATCAGTTTGGATTCCGTCGAAATGTTGGAACACGTGAGGCAATACTGACCTTACGACTTATCTTAGAAGAAAGATTAAGAAAAGGCAAACCTACGTTTCTAGCATTTGTAGACTTAGAGAAAGCTTTTGACAATGTTGACTGGAATACTCTTTTTCAAATTCTAAAGGTGGCAGGGGTAAAATACAGGGAGCGAAAGGCTATTTATAATTTGTACAGAAACCAGATGGCAGTCATAAGAGTCGAGGGGCATGAAAGGAAAGCAGTGGTTGGGAAAGGAGTGAGACAGGGTTGTAGCCTCTCCCCGATGTTATTCAATCTGTATATTGAGCAAGCAGTAAAGGAAACAAAAGAAAAATTTGGAGTAGGTATTAAAATTCATGGAGACGAAGTAAAAACTTTGAGGTTCGCCGATGACATTGTAATTCTGTCAGAGACGGCAAAGGACTTGGAAGAGCAGTTGAACGGAATGGACAGTGTCTTGAAAGGAGGATATAAGATGAACATTAACAAAAGCAAAACGAGGATAATGGAATGTAGTCAAATTAAATCGGGCGATGCTGAGGGAATTAGATTAGGAAATGAGACACTTAAAGTAGTAAAGGAGTTTTGCTATTTAGGAAGTAAAATAACTGATGATGGTCGAAGTAGAGAGGATATAAAATGTAGACTGGCAATGGCAAGGAAAGCGTTTCTGAAGAAGAGAAATTTGTTAACATCGAATATAGATTTATGTATCAGGAAGTCGTTTCTGAAAGTATTTGTTTGGAGTGTGGCCATGTATGGAAGTGAAACATGGACGTTAACTAGTTTGGACAAGAAGAGAATGGAAGCTTTCGAAATGTGGTGCTACAGAAGAATACTGAAGATAAGGTGGATAGAGCACGTAACTAATGAGGAGGTATTGAATAGGATTGGGGAGAAGAGAAGTTTGTGGCACAACTTGACTAGAAGAAGGGATCGGTTGGTAGGACATGTTTTGAGGCATTAAGGGATCACAAATTTAGCATTGGAGGGCAGCGTGGAGGGTAAAAATCGTAGAGGGAGACCGAGAGATGAGTACACTAAGCAGATTCAGAAGGATGTAGGTTGCAGTAGGTACTGGGAGATGAAGCAGCTTGCACAGGATAGAGTAGCATGGAGAGCTGCATCAAACCAGTCTCAGGACTGAAGACAACAACAACAACAACAGTTAGGGGACGCGTTTTAGGGAAAGCATCCCATTATATGTCACTCACAAAAAAACGCGCACTTGTAATGCGTACCTGAGTATGACCACAGTCCGTGGCCAAACGAAACAGTCATATTACATTTTGGAACTGCAGTACACAATGAACCACACTTCTAAGCTATGTGGTATGGATCTTTTTCTACTGTCCCTCAGAAATTTTTGCAGACTGAGGAAGTTCTGACATAGACATCAGTAGTCTCGTCGACTTAGAGCCAAATGTAGTGGTCACAAATATCTGTTTTAATACCAGCAATAGCCTTTTCAGACATCTGTTACAAATAATATTTGCAGTGTACACTTTACTGGTATATTGCAAGAAAGTCTTAAGATGTTGTGCTCCTTAGAACAACCCATGGCAGATTAGATGACTCTAAATCCTCGCACAAGTCTAGATGAAAGATGTCCACTTTTATATTTGCCATACGAGACTTTAATGATTCAGTGTGTGTTTGCTCTGCTTACTAGTGGAGCTATGGAAACGTGGTGCTGAAGAAAATGTGTCTTTTTAGATCCGATTATCTAAACAAACTATTACTAAGAAGATGATACTAACTAAAAAAATAAGATGGTAATCATATAAAATCTCTACTTAAGCTCAGTCACATATGCCTGTCAGTTATCTAGTTTTATAGGGGACAGTCCAGAACCGGTATGCCGATCAGTAAAATTCGCAGTGAGCATTGAGGATATCACCACACCGACGCACCAGGCTGAAGACAACTGTTTTCTAAAACAACAAGTCGTGCTGGTTGACGAAGCCCGTAACTCCCTGATACACATCCTCCTACAGGTATCGCTGATTTGTCAAGGTCTTATTTTAAGAGAGCGATGGCGTGATAATCCAATGGGATGAGAGCAGGTCCATAGGTCGGGTGTTCAAGTGTCTAACACGTGGGTTGGGGTAACTTGTATGTTGCGACATTTTTGACGTGGGGACGTGTGTTATCGTGAAGCTGGTGCTCCATTTGTAGGAGTTTTCAGGGACGTTTCGCCTTACTTATAGGGCATAATTTCTCAAGCGTTGCACAGCACCGTTATCCAGTGAAAGAGACACCACGCTCCTTAAAATCAATAAGCATTAGCCTCTGGTAGTCAAATAAAAGGTTAAAGAGATTGATGACTCTTGGACTTCTTGGGATGAAGGGACGATGGATGACAACAATGTATCGGCAATGCTTTCGATTTCAGTTCTCAGTGGTGGCACCAGATTTTGCCTCTTGAAACAATGCGCTCAAAGAATATGTAGCCTTCAACATCCAGTCTCGTCAAGTGCTTTAGACAAACATCCAACCGGTTTGCTTTTTGTTGGAGATCCTATGCTTGTTACACAGTGGCTGTAGACCTTACGGTAGCCTAATTGCTGCCGAAATACGTGTTGCACCCTGGAGAAGGTGATGTCGGCTTCCTTTTATAGCGCACGATTTGTGTTCCGGTCCATCCCAATTGCATCGCTTGTGGTTTTCCGTCGTGGATGCGGGTGGTCTCTCACATCGACCGATACCTTATGTCGAATCGCGACCACCACGAAACTTTGCGCACCGTTACACAAAGGTGGTTTCAGATTGATATGCTAGCCCTCATATATTCTTCTCTCTCCGATGGATGTCTATTGGCCATTGTCCTTCGGCAGCCAAGAAAATAGTAACAGTACGTTGGTCCTGTTTGGAGGCATGTAGTAATAATATCGCCGTAGTTCACGTTTCCCTTTTTACCATACGCACACAGTATATATACGAATGCCCCACTAACATCACATATAGATGCTGGTGCTTATATAACCGCACCGGAGTCGCGCTACGCCTTCTGGTTGCACATACACCTTCCGGTCGCCCATTACAAATTCGGTTTACGAATCTCAGGGAAGAAGACCAGCAAGAAAACCGTACGGTAAAGTGAATGATAAAAATAACCTGTGTTTAGTTATTTGTTTTTGGCAGAGTTCAAAAGATTAGTATTCGGCCATCAGTTATGACATTTGAGACTTTCCGAATAGAATTTTTGATGATGACAAAATTACGCTTAAACCATGTACTCAATGCAAGTCAGCACACCACGTGACTTTAGTTCGCACATATAAACATCAATATTCTTGGTGTTGCCCACGTGTTTCTTAGATATACCTCCCTATTGTCGAATGGTATTTAAGTTAAAGCTAACTGAGTCTGTCGTGATGAAGCGAGGTTGTGGATGTATTCACGCACATTGTCTATCTCAGTGTGGGCTGTACACAAACGATATTGTGCCACACGAGTTTCATGATTTCAGGACAGCGTATAAACTATAATCTCGTATTTTCTTAAAACGGGCAAAATCACGCAGTGTTTTCGTAGTATTGGACAAGAAATTTTATTTAAGAATCATTTTTTGTAGCAACAAGTCTGTTTAGTCCTTACATTTTCTGTGTAAGTTCAATTTAGCTCCTTATAAGTCGTTTAACACGGATTTTTCTGTTTTGAGGTATGTTGTACAGTGTAATAGTAAGTAGCGCAGGGATATAATTTTGTTAAGAACCGACATAGGCGGCTGAGTGGGCCACATCTGCTACCCGTTTCGTATCGGAGTTGTAACTGAATATCAACGTTGGAGGCCAAAACTACTAACAAGCTACGAGCACATTTCATCAGACTATGCGACGGGGAATCTGAGAACAATCGATGCAGCATTTCAACAACAGTGCAAAACAGACAGAACGTGCTACTGTACCGAGACTGCATTAGTAACTTCACTAAAAGGTATCATAAAGATATCTTTAGGGATGCAAAGTTCACATAAAGGAACACTCTGAAACCTTGAAGCTAAACATTAGAGAAGCCGAGAGCTCCTACAGGCTTAGATAAGAGAGAACATTCAGATACGTCAGTCACCAGTGTGCGTGTGGCGGGGGGTAGTACCACATCATCGTTAATTTAGAGGATGCTCTGGGGTGAACTCACCTACCATCCGGCAACTTGTGGTCCACTGGTGCAAATCTACAGCCGTTCGGCCTCAGAGGGGACTTTTGATCTGCGATCCGCATTCCTGCCGACCACGGCAGTGGCTGTCTGGGGATGGTGGAGGCGTGCTTATCTTTCCTAGATGGAGAACCGATCTGCCTATCTCCGAGAGCTGGGCGCCTGTGTCGCCGCTACTGGGACAGTACAAGTACCGCCTTATCGGCTGTGTGCTGGGACCGCCACTCCGGCAGCCCTTCGTACTGCTGTTGGGTCTGCCGCCTACATGCCATCCTGACAACCGACAACAGGGACAAGCCGAGCCCAGGTGCAGCTTCACTCGTCGATAACGCTGAGGCTCTGACGGACGTCCACAGCCACATCGGGCTGCGGGGACGCACAGCCGCCGCAGTCTCCTGCGACGGGGGCCGCAGTGCTGACTGCAGACAGCATGGGACACGTTCGCGCCAAGTTGTAAAATTCTCTCAAAAAATGATTGTTCATTGAATGACGTTGCATTGCACATAAAGCAGCAGCTTTCTTCGTCAAGAAATTCAAATGGCTCTCAGGACTATGGGACTTAAATCTGAGGTCATCAGTGCCCTGACTTACAACTACTTAAACCTAGCTAACATAAGGACATCATACACATCCATGCCCGAGGTGGGGTTCGAACCTGCAACCGTAGCCGTCGCGAGGTTCTGGACTGAAGCGCCTAGAACCGCTTCGTCACCGCGGCCGTCTTTTGCATTGTTAATGACTTACATGTTATGTGGCAAATTTATTTCCGAGAACTTTCAGTTCTCCGCTTTAATTACTTTTCGGTGCTGTGATTTATTCACTTTCCCATATACAGAGTGTGAATGTGCTATACATATGATAATGACACGCGGACTACCCGTCACATTTTCTTCAGCACCATCCGTGTTTGTGTTGTCCTTGGCGTAAGTTAGTTTAAGTTAGATTAAGTAGTGTGTAAGCTTAGGGACCGATGGCCTCAGCAGTTTGGTGTCATAAGACCATACCACAAATTTTCAATTTTTTATGTAATACTAATTTATTGAACATTCCATTCCAGGTGCCATGTAATAGTAGCTACGTACGAAAGTATTTTAATCACATTTAATTTTGAACATTGCGATGTAAGTCAATGTGCAGTGAATCGAGTGACCACAAAATGAAATAGCCGCCCTTCACATGCTGAATTAACATGCTTATAATTGTCTGTCATTTGAGTATCCGCTTTTAATTATTTTTCAATATATTAATGTAGGGTTTCATGCCTTATACATTACAGACACATGTGCATTACACGGGTGATTCCTATAGGGAACAAATCAAACAAGTTAATACACTCAGATGTTGCAGTGTTGCAAAATTTACAGGTTAATAACCATTTAGTTAGCTTACCCTGCGAGAATTAGTTATGCCACACGACATAAAACCTGATTGTATCTTACAATGGCCTTACACTGCCAGGATACTCAGTTAACTTACCCTGCGAGCATCAGTTGTGCCACATGACATAAAACCTAACTGTATCTTACAATGGGCTTACCATGCCAGGATTCTTCAACTAACTGTTCAGTACCATTAAAATACTGCTCTTTCAGTGTACATTAGGACGAAAATCATCTATTCTTAAAGTGAAGGCTATAGAAACAATGCTCCGTTTCCTACATGGTAGTTGGTGTAGCAGACAAAAACACGTTGACACAGGAAAGAAAAAAAAGTGATGTAATCGACAATTTATGAGCTGGAAAAATTAAAAATGGAAAATTGAGATCACGGTTAACATGAGAGGGCCTGACAGTTTATAGATTGAACTGTTGTTACGTCAGAGGTAATCTGGTATATAGACATCGTAGTGGCTAACATTTCATGAGAGCCGGGATAACGGGGCGACAGCGAATGCCATTTACGTTCAGATAACTAACAGGCTGAGGTTGTTGTGAGGCGTGGGTCGCACGTAGAGGAAATGGCCACTGCTTGTTCCCTGAATCTCTACAGTTGCTTCTGGGATCCACCTGTTGCCAGCTGATGACAAGCATGGATTTTCTACTTATCGTTTGACTCTCCCCGGAGCTCACTAATTTACGAGACTTATGCGTCTTCTGTGTAGCCAGCTGGAAAACTTAGTGATACGCAAATTGTCTGTGTCGTATTTTTAGACGCATTCTTTGAAAGAGGGAATGAAGAAAATTACTGCAGGTGGTACAGTGGTGGTTTCTTAACTGACACTTAGCCAGAACTAACGCACCCTACGTAGCTTGAGACAGAGTCGCATCATACCTAGCTCATCTGAAGGAATCGTAACAGAAAACGTTACCTCGCACCCACATACATATTATATTAATGACAGTATTTCTGCTGAATATGAAATTGTACATGGTCCAAGAAATGTGACGAACAGAATCAATATCCTACTTACGTTCCGGACAGCGCATTTTAAAATTTTTCATTTATGCACTGATGTTATGGTAGCTGGGAAAAAACTGCTCGTAGGGGTAGCTAACTGAGTGGCTACGCATCAGTAAATGTTGCAATAGTGCAACATTTGAGGATATTAACTTGTTTGATTTGTTCCTTGTAGGAATCACCCGTGTAATGCACATATGTCTGTAGTGTCTACAGAAAACTGAGGTGACACACGCAGTGTCTCAGTGTCATATTTTTTGATGCAGTCTTAGAAAGAAGGAATGCAAGATTATATATATATATATATATATATATATATATATATATATATATATATATATATATATATATATATAATGTTGAACGCTGAATATCAAATGATCAGCTTTTCCCCACGTACCATAAAAGCTGTATATAATCAAAAAATTAAGTTTCATTAAAGTGTCGCTTGCCTCTTACTTCACTGTATGTCACACCTCACATTCAAATTTTGTAGTTCCTTTGACACGGTAAGCCGGTTAAAGTCAGTGCCTGGTAGGATCGATTGAAGTGGATAACAACTCATTTCCTTTACTATCCTTCTCCAATCAAAATTTCTGATGTCATTCCGAAGATACTGTCCTTTACGCGAAATTACAACCAAATCTTTACTTTATGTATGATCAGAAGTTGTGGAAATACTGGTATATGTATCTAATGAGAAAAGAAGAACGAAAAGCCCATTGAAAAGCATTACTCTGAAACGACGAAGTATACCCTCAGTAAAATTTAATAACAAAGATAAAATAGATACATTTCCTCTACTTCTTGGAAAATTTAGTCCTTAAGAAATCTTTCTGATTACGACTTAGTGTATCCCTCTGCTGTACCACGTACTATCTTGAATACCGTCTATCCACATCCACATACACATTCCACAAGCCATCGTACGCTGCGTAGCGGAATGTGCCCTGTACCACAATTTTTTCCACTTCCTTTCCTGTTCAACTCGCAAATAGAGCGAGGCAAAATTAATGACTACATGCCTCCATATGAGCCCTGATTTCTCGTATCTAATGTTCGTGGTCCATAGACGAAATGTATTTCGGCGGCAGTAGCGCAGTTATGGAGTCAGCACACATACCAAACTTCTACTTTTTTCAATAATGTTCCTAGAAACGAATGTCGCCTCCATCCAGGGACAACATTTTGCATTTTCGGAACATCTCCGTAACCCTTGAGTTTTGTTCGAACCTACTGATAACAAATACAGCGGCACACCTCTGTATTGCATAGATATCTTATTTAACCCCGCGTGGTACGGATCCCAAACACTCAAGTAGTACTCAAGAATAGGTAGCGCTAGCGTCATATGTGCGGTCTCCTTTACAGACGAACCGCAGTTCCCCAAGATTCTTCCAATAAACATCAGCCGTTCAGTCGGCTTTGCAACCACAATCCGCACATGTTTGTTCCATTTCATCTCGCTTTGTGGCATTGTCGACAGGTATTTTCACGACATGACTGTGTTACCTTGGACACTACCAGTGCCGTATCCCAACATTAAGGGTTTGTTTATCATACCCAATTGCATTGCCTTAGATTTTTCTTCCTTTAGATAGAGCTGCCATTCAACACACCAACTGGAAAGTTTTTCTAAGCCATCTTGTATCGTCCTACAGCAGCTCAATTCTGATACCTTCCGTACACCACAGCATTATCAGCAAACAACCGCACATTGCTACCCACGATCTCGCCAGAACATTTGTGTATACAGAAAATATAGCGACCCTATCACACTTCCCTAGGGCACTTCCGACGGTACCCTTATCTCTGATGGTCACTCGCCGTAGAGGACAACATACTGGGTTGCGTTACTTAAGAAAACTTCGAGCCACTCAACACGTGTGAAGCTGTTCCGCATGCTTACAGTTTGGTTAAAGATCTGGAGCGGAGAACCGTGTCATAGGCTTTCTGAAAATCTAGAAATATGGAACCTGCCTGTTGTCCTTCATCCATAGTTAGCAGTATATTATGTGAGAGCTGAGTTTTGCACGAGCGATGATTTCCAAAACCATGCTGAATCGTTAACATACTATTTATTATATTCGAACTGAGAATATGTTCAAGATTTCTGCAGCAAACCAATGTTAAGGATATTGGTTCTCTTCGTTCTCTTACCTTCCCTATACAAAGGAGTTAGCTGCGATTTTTCCAGTCGCTTGGGACTTTGCGCAGGGCGAGATATTCACGATAAATACAAGGTAAGTAACGTACCAGTGTCTTAGCGTACTCTTTGTAGAAACGAATTGGGATTCCATCCGGACCTGGTGAGTTACTTGTTTTCATCTCTTTCAGTTGTTTCTCTACTCCAGGGGCGGTTATTACTATGTCGTCCGTATCGGAGTCTGTTCAATAATCAGGCGACGCTATATTTGTACGACTTCTCTCCGTGAACGATTTCTTGAACGCGAGATTCAAAACTTCAACTTCGGTTTCGCTATTACAACTACGACGTCGAACAGGTCAATAACGCCATGAATGGTAGTCTTAGCCCCGCTTAGCGATGTTTCTCGGGCACCCGCCCAAATCTTTTGCCAGGGTATGGCGGTGGCAGTTGTTGTATCCTTCGGGCATAGATCTTTTCACGGAGGCACGAATGTATGTTAACCTTTGTCTGTCGCCACTTGCGCGTTCTCTTCTTAACCGAAAGTGCAACAGCCTGTGTTCTCTTAGCATTTTCTGAATTTCGTTGTTAAACCACGGTTGATCTTTTCCGTCCTTAATCCATTTACTAGGACCATAATTCTCTAGACTACGATTTAAAAACTGTTTAAGTTTCTGCCATAATTTTTTTGCGCATATCTCACTAGAACTAAGTAATTCCAGTTCACTAGTTCACTGTCTAAGTAAGATGCTGACAACTGCATATCTATTCTTTTTAGAAGAAACAGTCTCCTAGCTTTCTTGACTGTTGTAACCATAGTTGCTATAATAACATCACAATTACTAATCCAAACAACTATACTGACGCTTTCGATGAAGTCCGGCCTCTTTGTAACTACGAGTTCTAAAATATTTAAACTGCGTATGGACTACTGAACTAGCTGCTCAAGACTGAATTCAGGACACGTGTTCCAAGGTAAGTCGCAAGACTGCCTATCTGTACCCCATGCAATGAATCTGTAAACGTCTCAGTCTGCATTTGATTGGTCAAAGTCGCCTCCTAGTTTTACAGCGTGATTTAGGTATTTACGTGCAACTGGCCGTAGATTTTCTTTGAATAACTGTAGAACTGTCACAGCGGAATTGGATGCCCGGTGAAACATCTAACAATTAACATGGTTACACCTATGCCCTTTGGACGCGACTGGATAACTTTACTGTCGCACCCAACATTGACCTCAGTAGAGACTATTTTAGTTAACTGCATTGAATATTCCCCTCCTATGGCACCTAATACGCGTTTCCGATGTACTCACTAAATGTCTCAGAGCTTTCTACTTCAGGTTTCAGCCGGTCTCGGACCCAGGAAAGATTTGAGTGCGAGAACGTTACAGAAAAACAGAGAATCCTTAAAGTCGATAATGGCTAATCAACCACCCGAAAGAAATTCACAGCTGGCCACTGAAACTGAACCCAGGAAGATCAGCAAATAACTAAGTTTTACTTAATTTGCGTAGACGCAAGAGCGGGAAGAAAACACGATAAATTTGCTGGTGATCTGATGGTATACAGAGTACGATCTACACAGAGCTCCCATCTCAGCCAGCAATAATAGTTCTAACACGGTTCGGCATAGAGCTTAACTGAGCTTGGATGGGAGGCACTGGTGCCTCAGTTCGTGCTCCCTCAGCACAGTGCCAGAGGCCATCGATTATCCTAGTTGTAACCTGGTGGCGTACTTAGTCGTTCGTCAGCTCGTGACCAATTATTTTCAATCTAGAGAACGCATTGGTCAGGGCAAAATACTAACACTTTCTATTATATATCATGTATTAACTGATAGGAGACCACGTGTAGCTTTTAATACTTTATTTTCGTCTCCATTCAAAGCTATACAAAGTATAGAGATAAATAACAAACACAGAATGTTTTCAACCATCAACAGCCTACCCCACCTGGTCACTCTCAAGTTGGTAGACCGACTGGACCGGCCTACCAGAGTTTGAAGAATTAACGTCTGCATTATTCCGTATTTCCCTGGACTCTTCCACATATGCTTCAGCTGTCTATCGTCCTGAAAGACTACAATATCTCCAAGAAGACATTTCTAAGTTTTCCTGGGAGGACGTTGGCACCCATAAACTTTCCGCAACTCGAGGAGATGATGCTTCTTCCATCTCTTCATGAAGTTAATTTGTAGTTTATCTGGTAGTTTCGCATCTCCTCCACTATTAGTGCTTGTACGAGGTTCAAGACCTGTGTCTATGGAAGTCAATCGTTTTCCAGTTGAGAAATGGCTTCGTGTCAGTATTTCCCAGTCACACGGTGTGGTCGACGGCGAGCTGATGGTGGCATCTACACTAAAGGGCCAAAGAACTAGTATAGGCATGCGTATTCATATACAGAGATGTGTGAACAGGCGGAATACGGCGCCGTGGTCGGCATCGCCTGTATATGACAAAAAGTGTCCGGCGCAGTTGTTAGATCGTTTACTGCTGCTGAAATAGCAGGTTATAAGACTTAAGTGATTTTGAACGTGGTGATATAGTCGGCGCACAAGCCGTTCGACACACCGATGTAGCGATGAAATGGGAATGTTCGCATACGACCATTTCACGAGAGTACCGATCTTCGACATCGGTGCGGCCGAAAAAGGATCCTGCACGAACATGACCAACGACGACTAAAATGAACCGTTCAACATGACAGAAAATGCAACCCTTCCGCAAATTTCTTGTTTATCAACAAGGGTCAGCGTGCTAACCATTCAACGAAACGTCATGGATACGGGCTTTCGGAGCCAAAGGCACGTTCGTGTACCGTTGATGACTGCACGACACAAAGCTTTACGCCTTATCTGGGCCCGCCAACAGCGACGTTGGACTATTGATGACTGGAAATATGTTGCTCGTTTTGAATTGTATCGAGCGGATGGACGTGTACCGGTATGGAGGTAACCTCGTGAGTCCATGGACCGTGCATGGCAGCAGGGGACTGTTCAAGCTGGTGGAGGCTCTGTAATGCTGTGGGGCGTGTGCAGTTGGATTGCTATCTGACCCCTGATATGTCTACACACAACACTGATAGGTGACACGAACGTAAGGATCTTGTCTGATCACCTGCATCCATTCATATCCACTGTGCATTCCGACGGACTTGGGCAATTCAAGTAGGGCAATGATACACCACACACTCCCTATATTTCTACAGAGTGGCACTCTTCTGAGGTTGAACACTTTTGCTGGTCACCAAACGCCCCATACACGAACGTTATTGAGATTATCTGGGATGCCTTGCAGCTTGCTATTCAGAAGAGATCTCCTCTGCCTGCTACTCGTACGGATTTGTGGACAGCCCTGCAGGTTTCATGGCGCCAGTCCCCTCCAGCAGTACTTCAGTCGTTAGTCGAGTGGGTGCCACGTCGTGTTTTGGCACTACTGCGTGCTCGCTGGGGCCCTGCACGAAATAAGGTACGTGTACCACTTTCTTTGGCTCTTCAGTGTATTTCCACCAATAAATGTTTCCTCTTTTCTATCAATTTTCCGAAATCTTTCTCAGGTAGTTTTTCGCAGTTCGAACCACACGGTTATCGACGAAGCTGTATTTAGTACACTAAACTTCCACCTTGGTGAGTCAAGTACTGATTGGTCTTCGTGTTCTCGTAGAGGTGAGTGAAGCCTTCTAATTCTGTGCGCGACATGAAGTATAGTCCCTGGCAGTCCCCTTCTCGCCGCAATTATCGGAACGCCACCAGGTAACTGCTTATTCTCATATTTCACATTAATTCATGTTGAAGAGCTATTGTTATGGCACATGTAAAAAGAAAGGGGTAGCACTGAAACAAGATATCGAGCTTGACGAAACGTTGACCTGCAAAATCTGTGCCTGGTACAGAAAACGGCATGGTACTTCTAACACAGCCAGGTGGCAGAAGACCTTCTACCTCGTATACGCGGACAATTTTGTTTAGTTGTCAAGGAGACACGCACGTATGACGATATTTACCGATTCTCTTCCCCTCAAGAAGTAAGCGTCGCTACGAATTTAAGACAGTACTGTATCATTTCCTAGGTGGTGTATATGTATATGGCTCTGTCGAATGAGTAGTTTTGTGAATGGGTGGGAATACTTTATGATGAATAGGTGCTTCTCTTGTTCCTTACACTCTGGAAAGTGCAGTCGTCTTCCAAGTCGTATAAGTTCGATACGAGGGAACATGTTGTAACGTTAAATTTCACATTTCGATGGAAACTGGGTATTCGACCGGGAAGCTATGATGCTGGACCATTCGTATCCAGCTGCATTTTGCTGATTCTAACTATTGGAGTGTGAATTTGCTTTTAACATTTTCTGAACGTCAAACATTATAAATGAAAGGCAGAAATCCATGCCGTTATGCATAATACTGTCCAGTAAGCTCTATATTTTGACGCATCAGCGTAACACACCAAACCATTAATAGTAAGAGAATGTTCGAAATATTTCGTATCAGAGACTTCTTCCAGAGACCAAGTGTGAAGTGGTTGACTTTGCCACGAAGGCCCAGTCCACCATAGCGTGGAAGACATTAATTTACGCACTGATGTTCCACGTAATACCAGATCTGAAGGAGTGGATGTTATGGGAGAATGTCATCTCTGCGGTGGCGTCAAACTCTCTTAGATATCAGTTCCTCCACCGATAAACTTATTCCAACGATTTTGATCTCTCCGTATCTAGTCCAGAACCACCATAGAATCGCTTCACATTCTTGCGTTTACGATGTAAAATCCGGAGAATTGGTGGATAAATCTCCCAAGTCGCGCACTCAGGAAGGCGTATACTAAGTCAAGGCGCGGAAGCGTCGCCATTTTAATAAAAGTACATTGCTTTTACTTACGATTAAAATGAAAAGTGTGTTTTTAGTCTTGGAGATTCTAACGTAAGCACTGCTATGTGAACCATCTCCAAGGCATCACGTACACTAAGAAACAATTTTTTCTACAATGAGTGTTGATGAAGACATCAAAAGAGTCGTAGAATTTTGCAGTCACGTGCAGTAACTTGTGTTTAAGTAGCGGGCTCGTACTGTAGTTAACGTGACGGTAGTCATAAGCCATTGATTCCATGTTCAAATCCATGCATAACTCTGTGGTGTGTTCTTCAGCTCTTCGCTGATCCGTTTTCAATATGACCTATAGTAAATTATAAATCTTATTTCATTTTTTTCATTGGAAGTTTTTTCTGTTACAGCGGACTTGTCAGATTCTTGTATATGGATGTCAGACTATCGTCAACCTCGCAACAGGCGGCAAAGTCGGCGACGAACGTACTTTAAATCAGAAGCTCTGCTGCAGTATGATATGTGTCCCTAAGTCATGTAGCCAGTTCACGTAAAGATGAAGAAAGTAAAAACTGGCTGTATGTGAGGCCAACATAAAAATGCATTCTTCAGAACAACGGTTAATCGTATGCTTAAAATCCTAATGGACACAAGTGAAAGACAAAAAGAAACAGAAATTATTAAATCGGCTGCCTCCAACAATATTTATAACCGTGCAATAATAGATAAACTAATCCGTTCAGCAAAATTAAATCAACAAACTGCTGAACAACCACCCACAAACAAGGAGGCCACACTCATAAGCCTGCCTTTCCCAGGGAAGATTTCTCACCAAATTGCCAACCTCTTCAAGACATACAACATAAAAACAAGCTTCTTCACCAACAGAAAAATACAAAATAAAATCATATGCAGCACCAAAACCACTATACAACAGTATCAAAATCAGGTGTACACAAGCTCATTTGCAACTCATGTCCAAGCTTCTACATTGGACATACTGTTAGAAGCGTCACAACAAGATTTAAAGAACACATAGATGCACTCCGTCTTAACAACCTGAATAAATCTATCTTGCCGAACATAATCAATCTTCAAACAACACAGAACAAAAGCTCCAAACACTCCATTTTGCCAACAAAGGCACCATACTTGACCTTCTTGAAGAAACTGAAATATTTATCTACACAAATACAGCACCTGACTACCTACTCAATAACCAAATTGAACTGAGAAACGCCGGCCGAGGTGGCCAAGCGGTTCTAGGCGCTACATTCTGGAACCGCGCGACCGGTACGGTCACAGATTCGAATCCTGACCCCGGGCATGGATGTGTGTGATGTCCTTAGATTAGTTAAGATTTAGTAGTTCTAAGTTCTAGGGGACTGATGACCTCAGACGTCAAGTCCCATAGTGCTCAGAGCCATTTGAACCATTTGAACTGAGGAACAAATTCTTCCTTCAGAACTGTGAAGATATATTAGTTCAAAACACGTAACCACACAATCAACCCGACACAGCCTCCCCATTCCCCACCACCATCCCCCACGCCTCACCATCCCTGTCCTCAAATCTTAACAACACTGGTATAAATGTAATATCGTACCACAGAATAAAAACTGTATTATATTTCTAAACGTTAAAGCCCTCTACTATTAACATAAATCAGTGCTTTTATACATACTACTTCTAGCAGGAACAAACAGAAGTTACATTTACCAATATTCCAGATCACTTTAACGTAAGAACAAAAATAAGCCAACAGTTCAGTTGAACTTTTGTTTTTGGTTTTAAATATAAAGTGTGCAGTCATACAAACAGCTTTAGTCCATTACAAACACTACAACTTTTATACATATATCTTTAGTTAAAATGAACAGAATTACTCTCACTAATATCCCAGATCATGTTAACTTAACAACAGAAATAAATCAAAAGTTCATTTGAAGGGTTGTTATAATTTAAAAATTTTAATTTAAATAGAAAGGTCCTAGTCATTCTAACAGCTGTATCTCATTACAAATAAAATAACCCTGTGTTATTGATTCCTAGCCATTCATGTTAATGACAATCATGATTAAAGTATTTGCTATAAACTTCCTGTATTATAAGGTAATATACAAATAGAAATAAGACAACAGATCACCTGAACTTTGTTCTTGCAGTAATTTCTTCATTTTATTTTGTGCTCTCATGTTATCGCCAGTCTGATTAAGTATTTGCCCTTATATCGACTTTAATAAATGTAATAAAGAACAAATTAGATCTCGGTGCAAAGTAGGTCTATACGATATCGTTTTGTCAAGATCTTTGTTACAACCAACAGTGTAAAGCGCATGCTGGATGCTGGCAAAGTCTAGCTGTCAGAGTGTAAATTAATGTAATTTGTGTGAAAGTGTGTGTAGTGATATAACAATTGGACATCAAAACGAGGACAGATAGATGGACGCTAACGAAAAAAGCCGCCTATACTATCGCAGTAACTAAACAACTAAATTTACACCCATATCGACAGATACGCAACAGTCATGGCGATACATTAGAGAGTGTTCCATCTTTTTGTCATAGAGCCAGCACCCAGCATTATGTTAGAAATAATGATGTAACTTCCAGAAGCCATCTGAAGATGAATCTGAAAAGATTCGAAAACCGGTTCGTGGAATAAAACGTAATTTTTAAAAAAAGTGACTGGTTGCAGTTTTACATAACTTATTTACATTCGATTAACAGTCAGTGTTCTAAAATATCCGTAATGGATAAGAATGATACAATGTTACTAGCTTTCTTCCAGTGATTCGTTCCTTATTAAAAATGCACAAATGTATTTCTGTATCCGTCTCCGACATCGTACCTCGATTTGATGTCGCGTGCGAACAGTCAGAGAATATAGTACAAGGCACTGTCCATAGGTTGCGCTATCGCGGATTAGTGCTACGCTAGAAAACTCAAAGATTATAGCAATATAAGCAAATAATAGAAAGCGCTACTTGCGGTTAAATATTTTATCATTAATCAACTGAGTTTTGACCTGTGAATCACCCTCACAAAACTTGCAGAGTTTACTTAATATACTTTTGTTAGAATTGTAAAGCATACTACTCAACTGCTGTACCGAGGCAGTGTGACTACAGAGTATGCTGCTATGTGCTGTCTCACATCTTACCTCGACTCGAGGACGTGAAGCAAACGGATAACGATTTTCATCTTGTAGCTGGACTCGCACTCAACTGCCATACTATCCTAGTCAGAGGTTCCCGGTTTTTGGCACCGTATTGTGTACAGGACATTAACTAAAGTGTAATGTTTATTGCTATGTTTTCGTCTCCAGTCAGAGATATACATACAGGTATTACAGAGATGAATAAAGATCCGAGCACATTCACGAGGAAGGTCATGTAGAACCTTTATTCGACCTAGATGGCTGAGGATTCCCTCATGACTAAATGTAATTCATATTATGTAACATAAAAAATTTATTTGCCTTGACTGTGTGGAACCAGGAATCAAAGCTTAGAGAGCATGTTTGGCAATGTTTGTCCATAATTTTACCATTTCCAGCTAGTTGATGATTCATATTGGACTGCCCACTGGAGTCTTCCTCTTCTGTATATCAGCGATCGCCACTACCTCATCGACTACTTCATTAAATATAATGTTAGTGTGACGTTTGATCTACATAAATGTTAACATCTACGCAAAAGTACAGACCCTTATTTTCTGGCATTCGTTGTGTCCGCTACCATTGGATTAGGTTTCCTGGGAAGAGCTCATGTCTGAATATCTTGGAACAGCCTTCTACAGTACAGTAAAAGCACAATGTTTATATTTATATTTCTGCAACTAATGTAAACCTTCACTCATAGTTCGTTAGAGCTTCTATGGAAAGACACGCCGGGAAGTGAAATTAGATTCTTTGCAACATGTGTTTGGACACAGAAACACGCAATAACCCATTCCGTTAGCTGTGATTTTGGATCCGTCATTATATACACTGCCGGTCAAAAATTTACGATTACCTATCACAACTACGGATTTTTAATCAGAACAGGGATTTCGTTCTGAATTTTTATCACATCCATAATTCCCATAATGAAACAAATATAATCATGTAAGGTTGGAAGCGCGTGTATTGTGTATTTGACTGTTTGTTCACCTAGAGGGGCACTGATGAGTATCCGCAACAACATTGACTTAGTTTAACCTAAGCTGGTTCCATTCTAAATGGGCCTCATTCCTTCAGTTCGCGTTAGTGTACAGTACAATGGACGAATCTGGAAGTGTGGTTGAGTACCTAGTGAGGTTCATACCATGTTACCTCCAAATGGGACGGAATTAGATGGGTAACGTAGCTACTCGTCACTCGTCACCATCGCCTTCTTCCACGTTATTGGTACATAGGGCGTTGGCAGGAAATGAAAGTCACAGAAGCGGGAGCTCTGTCTGTTATCTTCACTGATCCTGGCAAGATATAATTCCTGACAAGTCCAAGACTTCTGAGAATGTTTCAATTATAAGTTAAATATCGGACAACAAGCGAGCAAAGATATATTTTTTGTATGATTTATTTACAAATTTACGATTTTCGGATATTTTCCTTTGCTTATATGGGGAAACATCGCTATTTTCCAAATTTCACGATTCCAGGTCAAGGGGAAGTATCCTATAGGTGTTGATGAGTGAGTTTCCGATTATCCAAATATATGCCAAACAGGTTGACAATTATTTAACTGAATGAAAAAAAAGAACGTAAATTTGTTACATAATACAGGGAGCACACACTCCATTCTACATGTAATCGTCACTACAAATATTCGTATTTAGCTTGTGACATATTCGATATGCCTGCAATCTTTGGGGATGATGTGGCGGAGGCGAATAGCGAAATTCTCCATGACCGGCTCAAGTGTCGGAAACTCGATGCCGTCGATGACCTCTTGAACGGCTGTTTTCAGGTGAACAATGGTTTTCGGGCTATTGCTGTACACCTTGTTTTCAACTTAACCCCACAAAAAGGAGTCGTAAGTGCCTAGATACGGATAATATGGTGGGCAATCGAGGGCCATGAGAGTGGACTCTTGGGACCCAATAGCCAGAATGTTGTCCCCAAAGTGCTCCTGCAGGACATCAAACACTCTCCTACTTGGATGGGGTCGAGTTCCACCTCGCATGAAGCACATTTTGTCGAAATTATGATCACTTTCAATGACAGGGATGAAATCATCTTCCAAAACCTTCACGTGCCATTCGACAGTCACCGTGCATTAAAGGAATATCGCCTTGATTATTCCGTGACAGGAAATTGCTCACCACACAGTCACCCGATGAGGGTGAAGAGACTTCTCGATCACGAAATGCGGATTCTCAGTCCCCCAAACGCGCCAGTTTTGCTTATTAACGAATCCATCCAAATGAAAGTGGGCTTCGAAGCTAAAACAAACCGTGCATGCGTGTACTAATTCTCATCATGCACGCGGTCGACCGTGCAGTTTGGATGTCCTAACTCAAACCGTTGAGAAGCTGTGACGATTTTATTTCAAATAATTCAGTGTCACGTGTAAATAACCGCACATTTTGACTGCATTTATCTAGAAGTTTCCATTTTTTCCACAGCCAAAAGGCCGTAAACTTTAGTATGTAGCAAAAGGTAATGAAATTTCAGCTTGATACGTGTACCTGTTCCTGAGATAAACAGTTTTTGACAGTCAGATAGGCAGACAAACGGAAAGACGGACATCAAAGTGACCCTATGAGGTTTCCTTTCTTGCCGACTGAGGTACGGAACTTGCGAGGAATTAACCGTTTACAATAGCATTGTTTCCAGGCAGCATTTGGTATAGCGGAAGATGTAGAAAACGGTAATTTCAGCCCCATGCGGTCGAGTCCCTGGGCGGAAGCTTATTTTTATTTTTGTTTTCACTTTCAATTTTGACGTTACACAAAGGCTCACGTTACACTTCCTCACATTCCTCTCGATCGCCGTCTTCTTCGGAGCAAGTCAGCTCCTCATCGTACATAAACGTGTACGTCGATAAAACTTCTGCTGCTTTCTCGTGTATTTTACTTCCAGTCTGGACGTATTCTTCACTTATTACCGCGGGACTTTCTCAAGTGATAAGTTCATTTTCGACCGGAACATGTGAACTATGATGCAGCGTCGTTTTCCGTCGTTGCTTCGACACTTCCTGTGACTCCAGCCTTCCTTCTAGCGATGTTCCAGGGACATCAATACTTTCACTTGTACTATCAGAAATCTTCCGACGACTCGAAATTTTTCACTCTCCTTTCACTGTGTTCTCACGGTATTCTCAAAAAATTCACATTACTTGATGGACAACTAGCAAGTGAATGAGGTCTGTAGCCGTACCTAGCACTGACCTCAAAGGCCAATGGACCGAATTTACCAGCTGCAAGATGTATTTTTTGCTTGCGTCTGCCAAAGGCTGTTCGAAGATCAAATTGACATTGACGGAATACAATCCGTCCTTGAAAGAAAAAAAAAAAACCTACAATTTTCCAAATGCACAATGAAAAAGAGGTAGCGTAACCGATTTGTGATAAAAACGTGTTCTGTCCTAGGTTCGAACTCCACCAATGTTTGAATTTTGACTAAAAATCATCAGCTAAGGCAACCGAAGACCTGCGTCATTAGAAGTCATCATCATTCTTCCAACGGCCTTGTCAAAGAAGGCCGAGGAGCGGACAGAGGTTCGGTGCACTCTCTCAGCCTTAGTGTCGAAAACTGCCCCTAAACGGTGAAAGAATCAGCAATGACAATGGCATGATGATTCAAAAGGCAGTGGAAACCATTGCATGAAAAACACATGACTTGTATCCATAAGACGAGGCCTGTAGTTGAAAATAAAATTTGTGGCGAGCCACATCGAACCAGTCAGAAGACTGAGTAAAAAAGAGCGTACTCAACGATATTTTTGAACTTTTTTCCATTTGTGCTCCTCATCATTGAGTATTTGATGGTGACCACCAAGATACCTGCATTTTGTATCTGCCATTCTTGTTAAGCAAAAGTATGTTGCTACCATTCTTAACATTCCTTGTAAACCCGTAGCCATTGTTCCGATCAAGGCCTTAACTATCACTGAAACCTTCCTCTGCGTACTGATACGATAAGTTTAGGTCTGTTGCTAATAGGTGTAAGACGTTACATTCACGAGTTATTTCTCTATCTGCTCGCAGCAATATTCGGAAAAGACGTTCAGAATAATATCACACGAAGCCCAGTGTGTGGCACCAGTTTTGATTGCATGACCTTCGCAATATATAACCGGCAAGTTGAAGGCACCCTCCATTACAACAGCATGATGAAGCAAATTATTGACAATAACTTGCAAGTTTTCTGTGAAGCGCTGAATCACTACAAATCCTGACCCAGACAGTCTATAAGAGCACACGATTATCATTTTTGACCGATCTTTGATGCGTGAGGTCACGCAGATTAATACATCCTAACGATGGAGCTACCAAGGGATAGCATACCCCTACTGCGTACTTGTCCGGACTGGGCAGGAAAGTAGGTCACCGGTCCAATATCCCGTGCTGGCTAAGAAGTATTATCGCTATTGGGGTAGCATCTCGCACCTGTTGCTGAGGCATAAGGAGCCAGGCGTACAGCGTATTCCCTGTTTCACCTTCCGCAAGAGACACCCCACGTTAACCCACCGCTGTTTGTCACTCTCTCTCGAGTGAGGACGGACAGGTCAGATCTTGCACATCTGAGGATACAGCGACGAGCGACAACCAGGTCACCAGCGGATTCCACAAGATCTCAAAAAATACAACTAATGCAGTCAGGAGTAAATGAGAAAGTACAAACAGAACCCCCGTAAAAGGGAAATTATCCGACCTTGGTGTTACTGAGGTTTGAATGTAATCAAAACATAAGGAGGACAATAAATGAACTCTGAAATCTGCTCTGCAGGTTCACACTATGGCCTGAGACCGCAAGATCCGCAAGCTATGAAAACGTAAATAAATGTCGCTGCTGACAGTCTGATATATCAGCAGTTCCTTTTTTTACGAAAAACCCAACTTCCACAACAGCTACTGCAGGAAATAAATGTGCATAGTCTAATGAACTGATCTAAACTATGCACTGCGTACTAACACGAGACTGAAATGTAGTTCTGCCTGAGGAAGAAATACACGAGGAAGCCACCTCACACAAGGATATGCACTAATACTTATGCAGAAACAAAAGCTAGGAGTAATTTGCTAAACAGTAGTTTACGCAGTAAAATACACAGGTACAGTTCACTGACACTAACCTAAATTACTGTGTATCAAACAACAGATACTGTTGCTACCGCTACAGGGGCGTTCTCTTCTCTCGGCGCCTGACACTGCACTTCCGAGGAGCTGCCCGACCACCGTACCCTAAACTCCTAAGTGCTGGCTTTATGTCAGATGGACTGCTAGCAGCACTTTGGTACAGGCGAGTGATGCCTTTCGCTGACCTCATACAATTTTTGACAGCCATCCTCCACAATGCTCGACTTTTGCTGCCCCTTAATACGGGAGGTAAGTTGGTCTATTCAACTTTGGTTTCTCCTTCGCATTTTCACTTCAGTACCAACTAACCAACAGTCGACTTGTGAAATTTATGATGGATTGAGACGTCTGTCGATGGATTTGTCACTCAGGGGTCATTTAATGACTTTCGCAGTGTCCCGGTCTGCAGTTATTGCCTCTCTACTGATAGCACAACACGCTCCGCCGCGTCTGATACAGGCGAGTCAGCCTATCGCGGCGCATAGTGGTCGCTTCTACAATACTTAGTGATGTCCGAATACCTTTGATCAGACAGAGTAGCAGGTACCTGTGTACAGTTACTACGAAGTGCGCTCCCTCTTTCGCTGCCATAGTAATGTGGTACATGCTGAGCAAATTATAATACCTTTTTGAGAGTAGTTAATAATTTCACCTGCTACCACCATTCTGACTTACATCTCATATGTATATAATGCTTTTAATGAATTAGGTCTAGACACATGTCAAAACAGGACAATATATCGTGTTTTAAACATTACAGATAGGGTTGGTTTTAGTTAGTGTTACTCACCCCATGAAGCACTCACAGGTGAACGACATACCTAAATTAGTCTATGACCATCTAGCTCGTGAAACATGTAATAGTATCACGGGTTGGACATCCCACTAATACACTTGTCAAGGCAGGACAACGTGTGGTGTATTAAACGTAATTTTTAATGTGTCATTACAGAGGCGTAGGACAACAACTGATAAAATTATTAAAGGAATTTAAAACAGCTGATAGATCGCGGAATAATGATCACATATTGTTACTGGATCATTTAAGTTTTGCAACTTGTAGACGATTCAGCGTAGCAGCTGCAACTCCGCATAAGTAAACTCCGTAAGACTGGATGGAGTAGACGTATAGGTTCTATCACACTTCACTGCGGAGACGTCGCCAGTTGTATAATCTCACACAATGTTTGTATAATCTCTACAAACCATAAAATTATATAAAATTTATAATTAGTAATACGTTTCATGCCCGCTCGGTTGGCCGTGCGGTCTAACGCACGGCTTTCCGGGCGGGAAGGAGCGCCTGGTCCCCGGCACAAATCCGCTCGGCAGATTTGTGTCGAGGTCCGGTGAACCGGCCAGTCTGTGGATGGTTTTTAGGCGGTTTTCTATCTGCCTCGGCGAATGCGGGCTGGTTCCCCTTATTCCGCCTCAGTTAGACTATGTCGACGATTGCTGCGCAAACAAGTTCTCCTCTTACGCGTACACCACCATTACTCTACCACGCAAACATAGAGGTTAACTCGTATGGTGTGAGACATTCCCTAGGGGCCGGGGGAGGGGGGGGGGGGGGCTCCGGGGGTCGAACAGCACAATAACCCTGGGTTCGGTGTGGGGCGGCGGAGGGGTGAAGTGGACTGCGGTAGTCGTCGTGGGGTTGTGGACCACTGCGGCTGCGGCGGGGACGGAGCCTCTCCGTCCTTTCTAGGTCCCCGGTTAACGTACAATGCAATACCTTTCATGCCAACGAATAAGGAAACACAAGGTGTGGTGCAAATAATTAAAAACAATCGCCGCTGAAAACCAGCTAAAACTATCAAAAACGCAAAAAGTGCTAGTATGACAAGATACTATTTTTTCCTGTGAAATGAAGTCATTTGAACGTTATAGAATTGGGATACACGGGCAGAAGTAAGAAGAGCATATTTTGTCATATTTCTGTTGCAACAAGTCGTTGGAAATAAATACTGAAAAATAACTATCTGCTACTAGTAACATCTTCGTTAATTACGCTATTCGGGGATAAAGGACCGTGAATGTCCAAAATTCTTCCTTTCGGCGCAACATTCGTTATGATTAAGCTGTTGTCTGTGGTAAGTATATCATGGTTATTTTTCCAGAAATAACAACCCAGAACGCTTTTATTACTATCGTAATTATGCTTTCCGTCTGACCAATTAAAAATTATCACAATAACCACATTTCATTTTAAAACACCTGATAGACTGTAATTATCTGACCTTTCATCCTTTTTGTAGCGTAGTCATGGTCATGTTCATTTTCTTACGAAACAGTACTTTTATTTTAGCCTTCCTAAAGGCATTAGCAGTCATTTCGGAACAAGAGCCCCCATATGATAAGGAAATATGGGCCACGTTATGACTATGTTTAATCCCTACCATTCTGTCGTTTTGAAAACCTTTTTTTAACGATGTGGCGAATAGCCATTTCGACAAATCCATTAGCCATACCAACGAATAATATTGTTTTAATTTCTCTGTCGACAACATTCGTAGAAAGTCCTAGTTCTGCCAACAGATAAAACATCGATGTAAAGTAAACATGTTTGAGTGCTGCCGGATGACAGCAGTCTGGTGTTATAATTAAATACGTTGCTGTTGGCTTGCAGTAAATGTTTGTGTCCAAACTAGACCCCCATATAACGAATTTGCAAGTCTAAGTAATTTATTGACTCTTCAGTTTCATTTTCTACAGTGAGCTGAAATTTTCTTGCATTCTATTAATATATATTCTAATCCTTGGATGATATCAACATTCCTGGTCTGGGAATGCTAATAAAATCGAAAAGTTAGCACATGTACTTAACAGTATTAATGAAGTCTTCTCTTTCAGTTTTATACTGAATCTCCCTTTCCTTATGTTAACCATTTTAATAACAGGCATTTCTTTCTATGTGTTTAATTATAGACGCCTTGGGTACAATTTTTTTGTGACTGAAGTCAATTTCTTCATGGCTGCTTTTCATTTTACAGATATAATTACGTATTATTATCTTCGCATGCTGCTATACAGCCTGTTGGCGCATATTACCAAATTTCTTCTTTTAAAAATTAATTTTTAATATGTGCCCATACCATTCATTATTTCATTGCTGTTCTTTATTGATAGAGCTTCCCCATGTTGATTCTGTAATTTTTATGATGAATCTCAGGTACGGTATGAAAATGTTTTGTGATTGTCATCTGCATGTGTTCCGGCTACTTAACAGTTTGTGGCGCTGTCTGGTGTTCAGCTGTATACATGCCCGAGGTTATTTCCTGTAGTAGTAGGTTTTCATTGGACTATGTTTAGTCATCCAAGATGTGTGCTGTTCTGCAAGTGGGATCATTTTACTGCGCTACTCCTCCCGATGTCATGACTGCATCAGAGGTATTGTTTTGTATTTTAACACGTTATTTCACTTATCACTATGTCAGTTATTTAGTGTTTTACCATTCTCAGCAACTGTTGTTGTGTATAAAGAAATAATAAGCAACCAACTGCATAAGATGCTACTATGTATTCATTTAAGACCTCTGCGATCAACTCTGTATAGCGTGGCCACGGTTATCCTCTTTGGTCGCTTTTCGGCTATAAGCCCATGGACCTGTGTTTAGAGCTCTGGTTTTGGTCGGTTGGTTGGCGCTCCGGTTTGCGGTCTGGTTGTCGGTGATCGTTCTTTGTGCGTGCTCTGCATCTTTCCGTCACTTGGGCAGTGGGGCTGCTGACGGAGACGTGCGTGCGGTCAGAAGTGTGTACTGCGTCTAGTAAGAGGGCGATGGTCTCGTCTGTGCTGGTAAACGATGTGAACATGTGAATGTGGCTTTCGAATGTATCAGCCTGCAACGGGATACACTACAGAATCGAACGGTGGGAATTATTCAGGTTCTTAAAGTCCTGCCGTATATTGTTGTTGTTGTCTTCAGTCCTGAGACTGGTTTGATGCAGCTCTCCATGCTACTCTATCCTGTGCAAGCTGCTTCATATCCCAGTACCTACTGCAACCTACATCCTTCTGAATCTGCTTAGTGTATTCATCTCTTGGTCTCCCTCTACGATTTTTACCCTCCACGCTGCCCTCCAATGCTAAATTTGTGATCCCTTGATGCCTCAAAACATGTCCTACCAACCGATCCCTTCTTCTAGTCAAGTTGTGCCACAAACTTCTCTTCTCCCCAATCCTATTCAATACCTCCTCATTAGTTACGTGATATACCCATCGAATCTTCAGCATTCTTCTGTAGCACCACATTTCGAAAGCTTCTATTCTCTTCTTGTCCAAATTAGTTATCGTCCATGTTTCACTTCCATACATGGCTACACTCCAAACAAATACTTTCAGAAACGACTTCCTGATACATAAATCTATATTCGATGTTAACAAATTTCTCTTCTTCAGAAACGGTTTCCTTGCCATTGCCAGTCTACATTTTATATCCTCTCTACTTCGACCATCATCAGTTATTTTACTTACTAAATAGCAAAACTCCTTTACTACTTGAAGTGTCTCATTTCCTAATCTAATTCCCTCAGCATCACCCGATTTAATTTGACTACATTCCATTATCCTCGTTTTGCTTTTGATGATGTTCATCTTATATCCTCTTTTCAAGACACTGTCCATTCCGTTCAACTGCTCTTCCAAGTCCTTTGCCGTCTCTGACAGAATTACAATGTCATCGGCGAACCTCAAAGTTTTTACTTCTTCTCCATGAATTTTAATACCTACTCCAAATTTTTCTTTTGTTTCCTTTACTGCTTGCTCAATATACAGATTGAATAACATCGGGGAGACGCTACAACCCTGTCTCACTTCTTTCCCAACCACTGCTTCCCTTTCATGCCCCTCGACTCTAATAACTGCCATCTGGTTTCTGTACAAATTGTAAATAGCCTTACGCTCCCTGTATTTTACACCTGCCACCTTCAGAAAGAGGGTATTCCAGTCAACATTGTCAAAAGCTTCTGCCGTAAATATGTATACTGAATTTCGTGCTGTTTGCAGTTAGCCGCTCTCCCAGTGTTTGGTCGCTCATGTTATGTTTCGTATTGACCTGTTTTGAAAGCACTGGAGACACTGTCAAGGAATGTGTATCTAAGTACGTGTCTGTGCACTCAAAAATAGCCAGAGGGTTTATTTTCCGGCATTTCTTCCTTCCTTTTGTTAAGTGTAATCCACCAATAGTAGCATTCATTTGAAAAATTAAGAGATTTATGACACTGTTTTTGATCTTGTATGTTATTGTTTTTTTAGGATGGTAAGACAGTGTGTGTGTGTGTTCTAGTGTCTACACATTCTGCAGTGTTTACATGGTTAATTTTTAGGTATCGTGTTTCCTGTGCAAAGGGAGAGAGAACTGTAGTTGTGAACAGTGATTGCAAGAGATGTAATTTGGGTGCAAAGAGTAATTGTATTCCTGATTTGAAATTCTTCTAATGTTTGAAGGATTGCCCAGTTGCTGTGTGGTTTTACGTTGTTGATTCAGTGCTACAATCAGCGGTGCGTGTCGTCCGTTGTAGCTGGTCGTTTAGCTGGGGTACGACGCCTTGGCGACGGCCAGTTTGGATTGTAACCGACAATGCGGTCGCTGTGCTTGTCAGTAGATTCTAGTTCTGCAGCGAATTTAAGTTATTCTATGATGTGTTCCTTCTTCACCGTTCCTTTCAGCTTTCATTCAGGCTCGATCTGAGTTGCAGTTTTCGGGCAACTCTGATGTGCCATTACTTATCACTCAAATTTTGTAATGCCTTGAAGATGCCTTTCATTGCACTGTGTTTTTAATATCTTATTCAGAAAGAGAAATTGTAAGTTGTTTCTGCTGTTTTGTTAAAAGGTGTCCTGATTCTGGGACAGTTTTTCTCAGTAAACCATTTATTGTATGTATGGTTCTTAAATTTATGTAAAGAGGGTTTTAAAATTATTTATTGTTTGGGGTGGGCTATGACGCTTGTAGACATTTTTTTCTGTTTAGTAATGTTTCAATTTCTGTGGCAATTATACATACTATTTTGGGGTAACAGCAGTTTGTTGTTGTCATGCAATTGCTAAATAAAATCTCTTGGAAATTACATGCCAGAGTTTGCGTTTGATTGGTAGTTATTGCGTTGTCTTTATTGAGTTGAAGCATCCTTGAGCGTGAGTCCCACATCATACATGCAACGAAATTCGGTTCTCATGTGGTTCATAGTCTCTATAGATACTGTTTCAACTGGTTGCCTATTATTTCGTTATATATTAATTATTATTTCTTTTTAAGGTTTCGTTATCAGTTCGTGTTCATTGTCTACGCTGGTTTGTGTGGCCGAGCGCTTCTAGGCACTTCGGTCTGGAATCGCACGACCTCTACGGTCGCAGGTTCGAATCCTGCCCCGGGCATGGATGTGTGTGATGTCCTTAGGTTAGTTAGGTTTCAGTAGTTCTACGTCTAGGGAACTGATGACGTCAGATGTTTAAGTCCCATAGTGCTTAGAGCCATTTGAACCGTTTCATTGTCTACACACATGCCCCAATTAGCTCGATCTGGACATATGCTTGTTCCACAGCATAACAACTCTATGAACGTCTCTCAGTCCATGTATCATAAAAATTCCCTTCGATATTTTGTTACAGTCGTGCAAGACATGACCATACCTTAGCTGTAGCTTTCCCTTAGAAAATCTGATGATACATTTCCACTGCGAAAACGCATCATTAAATCATTATTTTCGCTACCAAGACTATTTTATCAAAGATAAGCTTAATACTGTTGCTGCACCAGTCGACCAGTTGAAGCGGGAAATCTTATATTTAAAATCAATCTATCTCAGTTGTGTTTCGCACATAAGCGGTCTCTCACCCTCCTTACTCCATGTAATCAGATAGAGTATTAAAATGACGCATAAAATATAACCAAGTCTCATTACTTCCATGATACTTATTTAAAAAGTTACATAAACACACACACTGCGTAATGTACCTCCTCCCTTCCTTCCCTTCTTTCACTATAACAGCCTAGTATTTGAGCTGTCACTAAAATGGGAAAGCCAATTACAGTGTAGTGTCATTTGGAGACATTTCCAAAAGCTTCCAAGCTACCTGAAATATTTATCAAAAAATACATTACACACTTAAAAAAGTGTCTGAACAGCGTATAACGCTGAAAATATTGTGAATTAAAATCGTTTATAGACTGGCTCGCCACTCGCATCATTAGATTTCATTGTGAAATACATCATTTGCCATGAAATATTTCAAGTGTTACATTACATTTTCTCTATATATAATTTGGTATCAACATTTGCTTATCTAATATAACCAAGGAATAATTTCTGAAGGTATGTTCCACCTTAAGCACAGCTGCACAAACCCTTATGTATCGCAATGATATTTACCACATATATATATACTCGTAAAATTAGTACCCAAAAGATAACTGTATATTCTTAAGTAAATACTGCAATGCTCTTTTCATTCTTAATAACGGTTGACTTCAGAAGTTAGGCTTAAGGAACTGATCTCTGAGATCTAATGTGAATACGCTTATAATTGCAGAATATAAGGGTTTGCTAAGGTACTAATTAATCAAGCAAATACACAACGAAATGGTTCGATTTGCGGGAAGAATGTAATTAGTTAGAGCAACTGTTGACATAGTAAAGTTGGAGTACAATCTCAGGTTTCATATTTCCACATCTAAATTGTTTTCAACAACCACTTTAGCAGTGATGAAGGTAATGTTTTACGTTATACTCTATAAAAAATAATCAACGGCACTGACGGATAACTATTCATTTATTGCAACTGACTAGACGTTATGTACAATAACAACTGTCAATAAAGGTTACAATATGTATCAGTCAGGAATATGGTGCCAAGGCTATCTAAAATGTTTAAAAACTGTATTTGCCGCAATCGACTAAACACCATGTTGGAAGGAAGGATGAAGGTATTATTCCCTTCGATTTTAATAAAGAAGGTGTATTACAATGCACACTACATGATCAAAGTTATCAGGACACCTGGCTGAAAATAACTTACAAGTTTGTGGCGCCCTCCGGCGGTAATGCTGGAATTCAAAATGGTGTTAGCCCACCCTTGGTCCTAATGACAGCTTACGCTCTGGCAGGCTTACGTTCAATCAGATGCTGGAAGGTCTTTCGGGTAGTAGCAGCGTATTCATCACGGAGGCTTCACTAAAGAGAGGTATCGATGTTGGTCGGTGAGTTCTGGCATGAAGTCGGCGTTCAAAAACATCCCAAACATGTTCTGTACGATTCACGTCAGGACTCTGTGGAGGCCAGTCCATTACAGAGATGTTATTGTCGTGTAACCACTCCGCCACAGACTGTGCATTATGAGCAGGTGCTCGATCGTGTTGAAAGATGTAATAACCATCCCCGAATTGCTCTTCAAAAGGGGGAAACAAGAAGTTTCTTTAAACATCAGTGTAGGCCTGTGTTGTTATACTGCCACGCAAAACAACAAGGGGTGCAAGCCCCCTCCATGTAAAACACGACCACACCATTACACCATCGCCTCGGAACTTAACTGTTGGCACTACACACACTGACAGATGATGTTCACCGGACATTAGCCATACCCACACCCTGCCATCGGATCGCCACATTGTGTACTGTGATTCGTCGCTCCGCACAACGTTTTTCCTCTATTAAATCATCCAATGTTTACGCTCCTTACTCCAAGCAAGGCGTCGTTTGGCATTTACCGGCTTGATGTGTGGCTTATGAGCAGCCGCTCGACCATGAAAGCCAAGTTTTCCCACCTCCCGCCTAACTGTCATAGAAGTAGCAGTGGCCCCTGGTGCAGTTTCGAATTACTGTGTGATGGTCTGGATAGATGTCGGCCTATTACACATTACGACCCTCTCCAACTGCCGGCGGTTGTCAGTCAACAGACGCGGTTGTCCTGTAAGCTTTTGTGCTGTACGTGTCCCTTCACGATTCCATTTCGCTATCACTGTGGACCTAGGGTTGTTTAGGAGTGTCGGATTCTCACCTACAAACGTATGACTCAAGTGACACCCAATCGCCTGACCACGTTCGATGTCCGTGAGTTCCGCAGAGCGCCCCATTCTGCTCTCTCACGATGTCTGATGGCTACTGAGGTCGCTGTTAACGAGTAACTGGCAGTAGGTTGCAGCACAATGCACCTAATATGAAAACGTATGTGTTTGGCGGTGTCCGGATACTTTTGATCACATAGTGTCTCACTGTAACAGGTGGTTGACTTGCTTTGTTTATGCACTCTCACAAGGCGAACAACGACGATAAGACAGAGATGTGTCAACGGCAAGAACGATGTCTAGAAAATACTCGAAGACAAATGTATTTATCATTTGTTGTATTATATTTAATGCTTTTTGAACTTTGGTGGCACAATGAAGCTTCAAATTGAATAGTTCAGCACCTAAATTTTCGCCATGGGTTATAAAAATGGCACTACCTTTTTTTTCTTTGAGTCATCAGTGTTCTGATTAGTTGGAAGTGGTTCGCCACAAATTCCTCTCCTGTACCAAACTTTCCATCTCATTGTAGTCTTATAGCCTTATAGCCTACGTCTTCAATTATTTGCTAGATGTATTTCAATCTCTGTCATCCTCTATACTTTTTATCCTCCGTTACTCCTTCTAATACCATGGAAGCTATACCGTAATGTGCTATCAACCTGTCCCATCTTCTTGTCGATGTTTTCCATACATTCCTTTCCTCGCCGATTCTACTGATGACGCTCATTCCATCCCTGAAAGTCCACTTAATTTTCATCATTCCTCTGTAGCCCAACATTCCAAACTGTTCGGTTCTCTTCCGTTCCAGTTTCCGCACAGTCTACGTTACACTGCCATACAGTGCTGTGCTCCAAACGTATTCGCTCAGAAATTTTTTCTTCAAAATAAGGCCTATGTTTGATACTAATAGACTTCTCTTGGCCAGGAATGCTCTTTCTACCAGTACTAGTCTGCTTTTGATGTGGTCCTTACTCCGTCCGTCACGCGTTTTTTCGCTACGTAGGTGGCAGAATACCTTAAGTTCATCGACTTCGTGATCATCAGTCCTGATGTCAAGTTCCTCGCTGTTCTTATTTCTGTTCCTTCTCATTACTGGCAATCCGTATTGCGTATCCATTAGATTTTTCATTCCATTCAGCAGATCCTGCAATTCTTCTTCACTTTCACTGAGGATAATAATGTTATCACCGAATCTTATCATTGATACCCTTTCACCATGAATGTGACACTCTTGAACCTTTCCTTTATTTCCGTCATCGCTTCGTCGATGTATAGATTCAAAAGTGGTGACGAAGGACTACATCTATTTCCTACAACCACTTTAATCCGTGCATTTTGTACAGTGTCATTCACTCTTATCATTCACCCTTGGCTCTTGTACATACTGTATATTAGCCGTGTTTCCCTATAGCGTACACCTACTTTTTTCAGAATTTTGAACATTTGCACCATTATTGATTATTCTTCATCTTGCTTCCATTACGAATCGCAACATCAACTGATTCTCTGGCGCCTTTCTCTTTCCTAAAACCAAACTAATCGTCACCTAATAGTAACTCAATTTTCTTTTTCTTTCTTCTGTATATTATTACTGTCATCAACATGAATCCACGACTTGTAAAGCCAATAGTGCGACGATTCTCCCACACTTTGAAATTGTGTGGATGATGTTTTTGCGAAGATCAGATGGTATAACGCCAGACTCTCACACTCAACACACCAACGTGAATAGTCATTTTGTTGCTATTTCCCCCAATGATTTTAGAAATTGTGATGGAAAGTTATCTATCAATTCTGGCTTATTTCATCTTAAATCTTTCATAGCTCTTAGCTCTGTTCCTAGTACTGGATCCTCTATCTCTTCTGTATCGAATCCTGTTTCTTCTTCTATCACGTAATCGGATACGTCTTCCCTATCATAGAGGCCTTCAGTATCTATCGCCGTTTCTTTTAGTTTCACCGAAGGTTGTTCTGACTTTTCTGTATACTGAGTCCGTCCTTCCGACAATCATTTTTCCGAGTTTTTACATTTATCATTTATAACTAATGAGTAGGTATTGAATAGAATTGGGGAGATGAGAAATTTGTGGCACATCTTGACTAGAAAAAGGGATCGGTTGGTAGGACATGTTCTGAGGCATCAAGAGATCACCAATGTAGTACTGTAGGGCAGCGTGGAGGGTAAAAATCGTAGAAGGAGACCAAGAGATGAATACACTAAGCAGATTCAGAAGGATGTAGGCTGCAGTAGGTACTGGGAGATGAAGAGGCTTGCACAGGATAGAGTAGCGTGGAGAGCTGCACCAAACCAGTCTCAGGACTGAAGACCGCAACAACAACATTTATCATGTAGCCATTTCGTCCTAGTTTCCCTGCACTTCTTATTTGTTTCATTCTAAGTGAATTGTTTTTCTGTATTCCAGAATTTCTCTGAACACTTTTTTACTTCCTTATTTCATCGATCAAAAGAAGTTTTCTTTTGGTACTCAGGGTATTTGCTTAGTTAGCTTCTTTGTACCCATGTTTTTACTTCCAATTTTCGTGATTGCACTTTTTGGAGATGTCTGCTCCCCTTCAACCAAAATAGCTACTGAGCTATTATGTATCGCTGAATCAATAGCCTCAGAGAACTTCAAGCGCATCTCATCGTTCCTTAGTACATCTGTATCGCACTTTTTTTGCGCATGGATTCCTTATGACTAATCTCTTAAGCTTCAACCTACTCTCCATCAATACTAAATTGTGATTTGAGCCTATATCGGCTCCTGGGTACGCCTTGCAGTGCTGCATCCGTTTTCGGAATTTCTGCCTGACCATGATATAATCTTATTGAAATCTTCCCGAATCTTCTAGCCTTTTCTAAGTATACGTTCTCCTCTTGTGATTCGTGAACAGAGTATTCACTGTTACCAATAAAATTTATTACAGCACTCAATTAGATTTTCTCCTCTTTTATTCCTATACCAAGTCCACATACTCCGGTACTCCTTTCGTCTACTCCTTCCCCTACAATCGAATTCCAATCCCCCGTGACTATTAAACTTTCATCTCTCTCTACGTGCTGAATTACCCTTTCAATATCCTCATATATTTTATCTGTATCTTCATTTTCAGCTTTCGACGTGGACATGTATAACTGAAGTACTATTGTCAGTGTTGACTTGCTGTCGATACTGATGAGAACAACCCGTTCACTGAATTGTTCACATTAACTCACTCTTGCCCTTCCTTCCTATTCATAACGAATCTCACTCCCGTTATAACATTTTCTGCTGCTGTTGATATTACTGTATACTCATCTGACCAGGAATCCTTATGTTCTTTCCATTTCACTTCATTTACCCCAAGTATATCTAAACTGAGCCTTAGTATTTCCCCTTTGCAGCTTTCCTCGGTTCCCTACCTACTTCTGAAATTCCACGCTCCGACTCATAGAACGTTATCTATTCGTTAGTTTCCAGTCTTTTTCTCATTGTTGTCTCTATTTGGCAGACCCATCCCGGAGATGCGAATGGAGGCCTAATCCTGAATCTTTTGCCAATGAAGAGATCATCATGACACTTTTCAGTTACAGACCACATGTCCTACGGATACACATAACGCCTCTTTAATGCAGTGGCTCCCATTGCCTCCTGAACCCTCATTTCGTTGATCATGGAAAATTCTTCGACGTTCTGAGGCCGTTTCCCACCCCAAGAGCAAGAGTGGGCTCTGAACCTATGTGCTCTCCTCCTCCCTCCTTGACAAGGCCGTTGGCTCAATAATGGTGACTTCTTATGGCGGGAATCTTACGCCGCCAATCTGATGATTTTTACTCAATACTCAAACGTTTCGAACTCGGCACAGTGGATATTTTGATTACTAACCAAGGACGCTACTCCTAGACCACGGATGCACCGTCTATAAAGCTTATTAAAACGCACGCACATTTCATGCTTGTCACAATATGATTGAAGAGCATGCAGTTTCGAACAAAATAAAAGTGTATTATATGTATGATTTCTTACACTGAAAATGCATATTCACACATCTAATTCGTCTATTTTACTTACACTGCCCGAAATTAGTTTATTAGTTTTACTTAAATAAATTGTAGGTTAGTTGGATGCATTTTTAATAGGCGACATTACAGTGATTTTTAAGATGCAGTGGCTGACATCCTTCTGATGTTAGAATACAATATAAGACCAAGCAACTCCTAACGCCTTACGTGTCGTACCTAACGCCTTAGGCCTAATGCCTAGTGTGTAGTGCCTACTGTCAAACACTTATTGCCTAAATCCTAATGCCTAATAAAGAACGCTTTGTTCCGTCCGCACATTAAACTTTTTATCAAGAGACAGAGCGCCTCCACGCTCACACCGGCATGATGGTCAGCTCAAAAGTTCTGCAGAAGGGTTCGTTTTCACTTAAGTGAGATGTCGCAGGATGTGGGTATTAATAAGCACTCATCTGGAGATAGATTGGGTCGAAAGTTGAACAAAGGGTAGCGGTCTGAAGGGCAGAAGACAAACAGTGCCAAGGCAAGAGCCAAGAGAAGAAAACTTCTGTGATATTTAGGTCGGGTGGTAAGAGCAGTAGCGGATGGCTTGCTGCCTGCAACAGGTCGTGCAAGGGTAGGCTTTGTTAGTAGAGGGTATCATGCATGTCGATACCTTAGACGTGGTGCGGTGCTGTTACTCGGCGGCTCCCGCTGGGTGCCGGTGTTGATCTCTCGGTCAGCGTCAGCAAACCTGTAACAGTTAGGTTCATCATCGTTTTGTGTCCACTAGTGATATCAGATGCACAGTGTAGGGTGATGTTGGCGATTTGTTTGTGTGTCAGTGGGCGAGCTCGTCGGTTTCCCTGCTGTGGCCTGTTGGTCGGCATAGTAGCAGCTGGTATTTCCAGTCAACGTTGCTGATATGCAGGGGCTTGCCGACGTTTGTCGTTTGTTGGTGTGTGCTATCTTGCCGTAGGTGGCTATGTCCTAGCTAGCAGGGTCTGAGGCTGTTTATGCTTTCACCTATGGTTATGAGTGAAACTGAAATAACGTTATTTCTGAATGCGGGTGTTAGATACTGGGAGTGTTACCGAGTAGATTTTAAACTTACAAAACACTCAAAGTCACTTTGAGAAACAACGGTCCATTAGAAGAATTGAAGGCGGTTGTTGGTGTAATGCTGAACATGGCCCTGTATTTGATGATAGTTAGTTGACTATTTTGGAATACCGGCTAGAATGAACTCCACTCTTCCCACTTTTCAAGGATGTCTTCTCTTGTCGTCGTTTTTTCTTTCAGATATTTTGGTTGCAGCATTTAGTCTCACCTGTCAGTGCTCAGAAGTGTCAAGGTCCGAGAGGGAGGAAGGTGAAGAACTATAGTGAAATTATTGACAGTAAATGCAAAGAAATTTTTGTATCAAAAATATGTGACTGTAGATGGAAGTACAGAAGGATTAAAAAGAATAATTCACCTCACATAGTAATACCCAAGGAAGCCTACGAAATAGGGTTTAAGAGTTTTCTGTTTGTGTGATTCAGAAAATGGATACGAATTGTGGTTCATTTAGCACAGCAGTTGGTAGCTCGTGCAGGTGGTTCAGGCTATCACGTCTTTATTGACAGTTTATACACAAGCTCTCAACTTGCTCGAGAATTGTTCAAAATAAAATTTCATGTAACAGATACAGATATGCCTTTTAGGCAGGATTTCGCATTCGATCTTAAGAACACGAAACTTATTCAACACGAGTTTTGTGCTTGATCAGGCTGAGATAATGTCTTTCATTCAAAGACTGATTATAGGAAGAAAGGAATAAACGAAGTTTGTGGGAGGAGTGGACCGGTGGTGTCGGTAATGTGACTGCTACGGTATTGGAAAGCTGTCACACAAGTAGTGACAATAGTTATTCTTCTAGCAGACCGAAGCTGAAGTATTCAACAGTTACGTTATTCACTCGACAGACAAAAAGAAATGTGGAGAACGACTGCAGACTCACCTTTACTTCAGAAACAGCCTAATCAGACAGGTAGACGACCACGCGAGAAATAAAAACTCCAATATGGGAGGGAGACCATCACCGTGTGACATTAGCGAGAGACTAATTGGGAAGATGCCTTTTACAATGCAAAATAAAAATAAAAAATTCCACAAAGCATTGCAAGGTCTGCAGCTAATACAAGAAGAAAGGAGGAAGACAGAGCCAGAATGCGGCGCACCATATGCGACAGGCTGCTCTCGCGAGTAACCACGGCACTCTACGTCACAGTCCCCAGGAGTAAACCTGCTGACTGGTGGGTTGGCAGGGCATTGCGCGTATGTACGTGGGACGGCAGCGTCTGAAGCCGTACTGAGAAGGGGGTGACCAAGTCGGGTAGCTTCTGACAGCTGTGGCATATACACGAATTGCATTTGGCACTGCTAATATAAGTTACGAGTTAACGAATGATCTTAGGTCGATCTTTGTACCATGTATTGAAGAAATCAAGGTGTGCTTGTATTATTTGTCGAAGTACGTAGAAAATTGTTCTATAGCATCATAAACACACATCACACAGCCACTGACCCAAGTTACCATTAGAGTGTACTTGTGTACAAGAATTCTTTGATTTTAGCACCAAACTAAACATCGCTATTCCCACTTCAAAACTCTTTATTTTTCAAAACTGGTCTTAGTTGTCTCATCTAAATATGATACTCATCCAAACGTTATAGTGACCCCCAAGATGGGGAGTCAACATTATCTTGCATTACAAAACATTTGCCATCCTTTGATGATAATGCTGACATATGTCATCGGACAGTGGAGACTACAAGACATTTCTCACACCATACTTCGTAATTCTACAGAAATCTTTCGTAATTGGTGTTGACTTCATTGTACAGGAAATGGGGATGTGTATGGTATTTTACGGTAGTTTTCCAATAGCACATCGAAGTATGCCACAAGTTATTATAATTTAGGTGGAGCATGCATATTTGTTGAGCAGTTAGTTACAATTTGGGGTAACTTGTTACAATTTAGTATAACACCCTGAAGTATAAGTTTTTTTCTTATAAACTGGGCGATTTGTTACAACTTTGTTGTAATATAGAATAATTTTGTTACAATTTTTCCAGTGGCACAGCGATGTTTGTGGTAATATGTTACAATTTTGCTGTAATTAAATGATGTTTGGAGCACTTTGTAACAATATTGCTGTAAATAAGCGATGTAAGAGGCAATTTCTTACAATTTAACTGTGACATGGGATAATCTATTATAATTTTACTGCAACCTAGTAATACTCGAGACATAAAAGAATTTGAACCTCTACATATACTCGAGACAATTTGTTATAATTGTCCAATGGCAGAAATAGTTGATTTCTTTGTTTGGGGGTCACTCCGATATTTGAGTGACCTTGATATTGGCTTTAGTTGAACTAAGATCAGTTTTGGCAAGTAATGCTGATGATTTAGCTGTAGAGATAACACTGTTCACTTTCGTACGAACATCGATACATTTTCACTGGCAAGTGTTCTTTAGGCTCGCAGTCAGATCACGTGCGATGAGTGTTTTATATTCTTCTGGGAAACTGTTCTGCGTGAGTTCGTAATGTATTTCTACAACTCCTGCTCTCTTTAACGGTGGTACAAAAGTCATTGATAAACGTTCGAGTTATATGACTGTTGCTAGCATACGAGCCAAAAGTACTATGAAAAATAATATCGACAAATACACGGAGAGATATCGAATTTTGGAATCCATTGTGCCTAGCAAACATGCTTCAGTGCCATAATGTTCACGTTAAAAATTTTTTTTATCCGTAACATAAATCGCCTCGTTAGTTTCTTTTCTTTACACGTCATAATGGAGCAATGCAAAGTTACCCTTTGGTACTATCAATCCAGCCACACAGCTGGTCTGATATTCCGTAGGCTCTTACTTTGTTTATCAGGCGACAGTGCGGAACTGTATCGAAAGCCTTCCGGAAGTCAAGGAAAACAGCATCTACCTGGGAACCTGTATCTAATATTTTCTGGGTTTCATGAACAAATAAAGCGAGTTGAGTCTCACACGATCGCTGTTTCCGGAATCCATGTTGATTGCTACAGAGTAGATTCTGGGTTTCCAAAAACGACATGATACTCGAGCAAAAAACCTGTTCTAAAATTCTACAACAGATCGACGTCAGAGATATAGGTCTATAGTTTTGCGCATCTGCTCGACGACCCTTCTTGAAGACTGGGACTATCTGTGCTCTTTTCCAATTATTTGGATCCTTCCGTTCCTCTAGAGACTTGCGGTACACGGCTGTTTGAAGGTGAGCAAGTTCTTTCACGTACTCTGTGTAGAATCGAATTGGTATCCCTTCAGGTCCAGTGGACTTTCCTCTGTTGAGTGATTCCAGTTGCTTTTCTATTCCTTGCACAAGTATTTCGATGTCAGCTATTTTCTCGTTTGTGCGAGGATTTAGAGAAGGAAAAGCAGTGCGGTCTTCCTGTGTGAAACATCTTTGGAAAAAGGTGTTATTATTTCAGCGTTACGAGTGTCATGCTCTGTTTCAATGCCATCAGCATCCCGGAGTGTCTGGATGTGCTGTTTCGAGCCACTTACTGATTTAAAGTAAGACCAGGACTTCCTAGGATTTTGTGTCAAGTCGGTACATAGAATTTTACTTTCGAATTCAATGAACGCTTCACGCATAGCCCTCCTTACGCTAACTTTGACATCGTTTAGCTTCTGTTTGTCTGAGAGGTTTTAGCTGCGTTTAAACTTGTAGTGAAGCTCTCTTTGCTTTCGCAGGAGTTTTCTAACTTTGTTGTTGAACCACGGTGTGTTATCCCGTCCCTCACATATTTACTCGGCACGTACCTGTCTAAAACGCATTTTACGTTTGCCTTGAACTTTTTCCATAAAGACTCAACATTGTCAGTGTCGGAACAGAAATTTTCGTTTTGATCTGTTAGGTAATCTGAAATCTGCTTTCTATTACTCTTGCTAAGCAGATAAACCTTTCTCTCTTTTTTTATATTCCTATTAACTTAAATATTCAGGGATGCTGCAACGGCCTTGTGTTCACTGATTTCCTGTTCTGCACTTACAGAGTCGAAACGTTCGGGACTGTTTGTTATCAGTAGGCCCAAGATGTTATCTCCACGAGTCTGTACTCTGTTTGATTGCTCGAGGTAATTTTCGAATAGTGCACTCAGTATAATGTCACTCGATACTCTGTCCCTAACACCCGTTCTAAACATCTGAGTGTCCCAGTCAACATGCATTAAAGGTCTTGTCAAGGGACGGTTATCTTCTCCTCTACAACCATGCTTGATCAGCTTGATTTTTGCCCAGAGCCTCTTGTGTCGCTAACAAGAACATCACGTGTTATATAACAGTTATACATGTAGGTATATTATTACTGTTTCAGTTAATTTGAGAATCCGCATTTAGGGTGTTAGGGGATTACACGATCTTATCCTTTGAACTTGTTGGATGTTTACATCTTGTATTTGGAACATGATAAAGCTTTCATTGTGTATTAAGATAATATGGATTGCAAGTGATACAAAGCATTAAAAATATCGTCATAAACTATCATTTCTAACGTATCGTGTGTGCTTAAGTACCATAAAAATATAACGTTGATGGATAAACACGTTATCACATGTATGTTAAAGTCCTAACGTAATACAAACAGAAAAGCTTTCAGTAACATCGATTACATTTTTCTAATGGATAACAATAAGCGAAAAACTTCCACCCCATGCCCCCTCTATAAACTCGCTTACCGCGCCCGGGTTCCCGTGTTGGATTCCCGGCGGGGTCAGGGATTTTCTCTGCCTCGTGATGACTGGCTGTTGTGTGATGTCCTTAGGTTAGATAGGTTTAAGTAGTTCTAAGTTCTAGGGACTGATGACCATAGATGTTAAATCCCATAGTGCTCAGAGCCATTTGAACCAATTTGAACCCCTCTATAAAAGTGCTCAACGAAATGATGCATCACCGAAAAACTTAACAATATGTCAGATGATGAACATTTGATCGTTGTACAGAGAGTTCATTACCTCAAGTAGGTTTAAATAGGAATACCAATATCCTTTCGTAATTGGTTAATTACAACAGACAGGAGATGTGGACAATAATCAATTCTGCGTTTTTAATCAGCAACGGTGTCATGTGCATTTCGATAAATAATATATATATATATTTTAGACACTGAAATACTGTAATATACACCAAATTTAACACTATCTTAACACAGTCTATTAAAAAATACAGTCAATTTAGGTAAGGTAATACTTAATTTAGAGAATTGGTGGCTAGTGTAAGGTACAGAGAACAAAGTTAGCGATTGGAAGTTTCGCTTTAAAGGCAAGTTTAATTCTGTACTCTGACTGGCTGTTTCAGTTTTCATGTCTGGTAAATTACTTGCGTGAGACCGGAGGACTGAGACATAATGAAATGACAGAAACAGGCACTGCTTAGGCAGGAACATGGCCTCCACCTGCTACAGTCGGAGTCTCTACCTACCATCCTCAGAGGAAGGAATGGTGTGCACACCTGACCCAAAAACCCCTTACGTTTCTACCGACGAAGAGTCCAGGTAAGGCGCGCGCAGGCAACCTCACTCTAATTTTTAACGATTAGCAAGGTGGGATCAGCACAGTTGGTACACTTAACGAATAATTAACATCTAGCAGAACCATAACATCTCGCTACATCACTCTGTATTGAACTCCGACTCAATTCTGTATCTCAATAACAGTGAGTTTGTATACAGTGGATAAAAATCATCATTTGTCCATGATCATGGAAGGAGGACGTTCATTTAATCAAAACATTAATTAACCCAATCATTTTAGGTCTGTCAAGATGATAGTTACAATACTACATAAATGCTGAGAGGCTACCATATGTACCGTTACATTACTATTTCCTTTGGTATTACTTGCATTATGTAAGTGCTACCTCATTTTTAATTGTATCAGTACTACTTAGTTTTAATACGTGTACCAGTAGCCTCTTGAGGAAGACTGTGGATAACGGCTTTAGTTCTTAATTAGTCCACGTACCCCCCTCCCCCTTTTTCCCATTATGTGTCAGCATTTTATCACCATGTAGATAGCGTGGATTGAGTCACGAGCATGAATATTTGCTGATGTATCCATAAATGCATGTGTAATGTCAAGTTGTTACCTACCCATGTTTCTGGGAAAGAATGCAAACAAAACAGGTATGGCCGAGATACACAATAGTCTTAAATGTGTTGTGCCCTGTTGGTCACGGAAGTGATTCTATATATTGTACCGTGGGACAGAGAGTCGATACTGCCTCATCTGTATGCCACGATGGGCATCGTATCTTCGTCTTTTAAGTGAGCGGTAGTTCCGTCGGAGTGTCTCGTTCACATGACTGCCTATGGTACAACAATGAGTTATTTAGTAACTGATTAATCGCTTTCTTGCAGGTCTGTTACTAGTAGGGAAGTGTTGCAACGCACATAAATGTTTATACTTCTCTAAACTTCAGTAGGGACAGCTTAGTCTCGTGGAATTTCCTTTGTGCAGTCATTGAATCATCAGTGTGCGTGAATATTTGCCCAAGCCTTTAGCTTTAGGACTGCTGTTGTTATCATTATTTAGTTACAGGTGCTCCGTTCTTATTTTTATAGCAATTTGTGTAGGATCAACTGATGATTTCTTTGTGTGAAACGTATCAGCCATTGCCTTCCAAGGGCTATCGTTGATGGCCGCACAGACGGTTACGTTTCACTTTAACTCGGACATTTAATACCGAATATGTTGCGTGTTTTCCTGTGCAGTCTATAAAAATATTTCAGTGTGAACGTTCTTACAATGATGAATGATCTCACGGTCAGTAAACTGTATGCCACGGTTCTCCATGTACCATGTGGCCATGGCTACACATACAGTGAGCTCTCATGGTTCATCAATGGCTCTCATTTAAGGCAGCACGCGTGTGCAAACATACATTGAGAAAGAATATTACTGTGTGAATATTATCGGGATCAAGATCAATTAAATGGTGAGTAATGTATATACCATGCTCCTTGTGCATAGCTTTCAGATCAGCCCGTGTGCGTGTGTTAATGTGAATTTGGTATAAATCGTAGTCGATGAGGTTTCTTCTTTCTTGGCCTGTGCGATGTTGTGCATTCTGTTACGCTGATATACCGATAAGCTCACCTTCTTTTTGTTATTACGGTTACTTGCTTAACTTCTGCATTCAATGGGTAGATGTGCTCTCTCTGTGTACCGTGCGTAAATATTCCGTCTCCGTTCTCATTGACCACAATTTCTGGTAGGCGTATGCTGTTGATTTCTTAAGACTTTCAAAGTGACTGTATCAGGCCCAGCTATAAACCCGGCCAATTAGTTACTGAAGACACTTCCCCTCCATATCCATTTTACTGAATTAAAGAATAATAAGGCCATTTAGCATACTGAGATGCTACATCACACTATGCACCTACTGTCTGTACTTACAAGCTTGTATGCTTTGTTTTCCCACCACACATTTGCTTTCAAATAATACACGTTGGTGTAGCACACGGAAAAAGTCTCTGTTGTTCACGCACGTACTTTCGTAGCCCATTAACCGTATATAACTGGGCCCTTTTACATACTTCTGATGAGCACATAGTGCAAGAATACTCATTGAGGATAAGAATGAGTGGTATAATTAAGCTGAGCGGCATACGATACATTTCTTTCTCGTTAGAACGAATCATATTACCGTGCTACGCAGATGAGAAGCTGGTCATAGAAGGATACGTGCTCGAATTTGGAGTTCTCCCCACAGCACCACTCCTACTCTATTTCTCCTCTCTAGGGATTTTCCAGAGTTAAAACGAGAGGAATACTGGAACAACCGAATTTATTGCGCACGTATTATTAGCGAGGTATCATATAACAACTCATACCAGAAAATAATGGGAGACAGTTCCTCTCTATTGAGGCTTGACATCAGTTTTTATATTCCGGCACGTCATGACAGTATTTTTAAACAACCTACAATGAAACTCGATGGAGAAGCAGGGAGGACCACAAACAAAATGTCCCAAATCTGTCAACTCTGAGATTTAAGGATGTATGCTTCTCCTACAAACAAGTTAGCTTCATAAGGGAGAAAAGATTAGAGCAATCTCTGCAATATTCGTTTGGCATTTTTCATCCAAAGTACTCCCACACGTGTTGCTGCCATGAAATACACAGATTGGTGACTCTCTATTATCTATAAAATCAGACTGCGTAAATCGGCATTATGTGATGTTCGCAATACAGGTGTGAATGTAGCACTTACTGATGATTATTATCTTGTATATATCACAGACCTATCAATGTCACTGAAGTGAGCTTCATAAATGGCTTAGACTGAGTCCCGGGTTTAGTCTATTGTTGATTTCATTGTAACGACAGGGAGACAGTAGGCTATAGAATAAACGGAAAATGAAACGTACTTTCAACTCGGCAACTATTACTGTTGCAGATGTACACTAAAAAATAAGAGAAAAATTGGTGAAATACGTAAAATTTATTTTTTTGATTTAAATAAACCAAGGATAGATAATGAAAATTGAAAACTGAATAAACACAAACAACATTAAATGAACGCAAAAAAACGAAACACAGAACTCAAAACGAAACCAAACACAAATAGAACAAAATCTGAACACAAACAAGAACTTTAGGAACAAACATTTTTTTCAGTGGGTAATAGCGGCACCCAAGAGTTGGCTACAAAGACTTCCAGCTGCCCGCTCCTCCACCTCTACACGGACTTCTTCCATCTTGGCAGCGCACCTGAGGCTCTCTGCTGCGTTCTCCTCTAGATATCTAGGGGCTTGTTCCGCGTTGGCAACATTCACGAGACCCTTAGCTGCCCCTTCCTCCTCATCTCCGCATTCTGATTCAATCTTTGCAGCATCCAAGAGACCATCACCTGCCCCTTCCTCAATCTCTCCAGACATTTCGCCCATCTTGGCAGCACCCATCAGACACCTGGCTGCCTCCTCCTCTATATCCTTATAGGCTTGTTCCATCTTTTCAGCATTCACAAGTCCCTTAGCTGCCTCTTCCTCCTTCTCTACACACACTGGATCATTCTCTCGAGCATCTATGAGACCATCATCTGCCCCTTCCTCAATCTCTCCAGACATTTCGCCCATCTTGGCAGCACCCGTCAGACTCTCGGCTGCCTCCTCTATACCTTGATAGGCTTGTTCCATCTTTCCAGCATTCACAAGGCCCTTAGCTGCATCTTCCTCCTCCTCTACACATACTGGATCAATCTCTCCAACATCCACGAGACCATCATCTGCCCCTTCCTCAATCTCTCCAGACACTTCGCCCATCTTGGCAGTACCCATCAGACTCTCGGCTGCCTCCTCCTCTGTATCTTGATGGGCTTGTTCCATCTTTTCAGCATTCACAAGGCCCTTAGCTGCCTCTTCCTCCTCCTCAACACATACTGGGTCAATCTCACCAGCATCCATGAGACCATCATCTGCCCCTTCCTCAATCTCTGCAGACACTTCGCCCATCTTGGCAGCACCCATCAGACACTTGGCTGCCTCCTCCTCTATATCTTTATAGGCTTGTTCCATCTTTTCAGCATTCACAAGACCCTTAGCTGCCTCTTCCTCCTTCTCTACACATACTGGATCATTCTCTCCAGCATCTATGAGACCATCATCTGCCCCTTCCTCAATCTCTCCAGACATTTCGCCCATCTTGGCAGCACCCATCAGACTCTCGGCTGCCTCCTCCTCTATATCTTGATAGGCTTGTTCCATCTTTCCAGCATTCACAAGGCCCTTAGCTGCCTCTTCCTCCTCCTCTACACATACTGGATCAATCTCTCCAGCATCCACGAGACCATCATCTGCCCCTTCCTCAATCTCTCCAGACACTTTGCCCATCTTGGCAGTACCCATCAGACTCTCGGCTGCCTCCTCCTCTATATCTTGAAAGGCTTGTTCCATCTTTCCAGCATTCACAAGGCCCTTAGCTGCCTCTTCCTCCTCCTCTACACATACTGGGTCAATCTCTCCACCATCCATGAGACAATCATCTGCCCCTTCCTCAATCCCTCCAGACACTTTATCCATCTTTGCAGCACCCATCAGACTTTTGGCTTTGTCCTCCTCTATATCTTGATAGGCTTGTTCCATCTTTCCAGCATTGACAAGGCCCTTAGCTGCCTCTTCCTCCTCCTCTATATATACTGCGTCAATCTCTCCACCTTCCATGAGACCATCATCTGCCCCTTCCTCAATCTCTCCAGACACTTTATCCATCTTGGCCGCACCCATCAGACTCTCGGCTGCCTCCTCCTCTATATCTTGATAGGCTTTTTCCATATTTTCAGCATTCACAAGGCCCTTAGCTGCCTCTTCCTCCTCATCTACACATACTGTGTCAATCTCTCCAGCATCCATGAGACGATCATCTGCCCCTTCCTCAATCTCTCCAGACACTTTATCCATCTTGGCAGCACCCATCAGACTCTCGGCTGGCTCCTCCTCTATATCTTGATAGGCTTTTTCCATCTTTTCAGCATTCACAAGGCCCTTAGCTGCCTCTTCCTCCTCATCTACACATACTGTGTCAATCTCTCCAGTATCCTTGAGACCATCATCTGCCCATTCCTCAATCTCTCCAGACACTTCGCCCATCTTGGACGGACCGATCAGACTCTCGGCTGCCTCCTCCTCTAAATCCTGACAGGCTTCTTCCATCTTCGCAGCGTTCATGAGACCCTTAGCTGCCCCTTCATCCTCATCTCCACATACTGTATCAATGTTAGCGGCATCCACATGAATCTCATATGCCCCTTTCTCAATCTCCCCAGACACTTTGCCCAACTTGGCAGCACCCATGAGACTTTCGGCTGCTTCATCCTCCAAATCTTGACAGGCCTGCACCATCTTGACAGCACCGACGACGCACTCAGCTATTATCTCCTCCTCTTGATCCATCTTGGCACCATCCACCTAGGCAACCAAGATAGTGTTAGGTGCTTGGTTAAACAAGAAACAACATTATGCTCTAGAACTAACATTATGAAATAAGAATGCGTAAGAAACAACATTATACTCTAGAATTTACATTATGAAATAATAATGGGTAAGAGTTTTCAGACATTGCGGTGAACAAAAGGTTTATATGTATCATCACAGTTTTATGTTACATTTGAAAGAACTTCAATATTTGAATAGTAGAGATAATGTTTAACAGGGAGTAAGCTATTGGAATATTATTAAAGCTTGGCATTAGAAGCTGATGACTGTGTATGGTATGAAAAAGAGGGTGTTCCATTATCACCGACTGCACAGATACTAGCAGCATGTCTATAACTAAAAAGTTTTGGGCCTACGGAAGAACGGGCTCTGGCCAATGACGTCATAATTTACCAGAGATGATTTAGTACACAGATTTAACAGCTGAGACAAGTGTTTATAAACTAAGAGATGCAGGAGAGAAAAACAGGTTGTAGACATATTTAACGTCCAGTAATATTTCTCCCCTAATCTTAAGGATATCGCTTGTTTGAGTCCTAGTGTTCTGTAAAAAGTAAACGGAAAAAAAGACAGGAGTAGTGGTAGTGTAGAATACCTCAGTTGACATATATATGAGTTGTATCTCGAAATCTTCTATTTAGTATATAGGTCAACTGAAGAATAAGATACTAGTGATAACGAAAACGAGGAAATCTACTTACGTAACATTGGCAACCTGTTGAGCTATCTATGTCAACTGAAGTGTGATATACAACTTATTTTTGGCTTCGATACTAACAGTATAGACTGAAATTTATCACAAGCTTCCTATCGACGACAAGAAAACCAATAACAGTGACATTTGTATCCCGTTCTTCCGTTGAGCTATGTAGGTGAACTGAGGCCCTTAGCTGATACTAATTAGTATTAGCGAATGGGAAATAACGGAATTTATAACATGTGTATTCTGAACTTCAACTGACCTATATAGGTAAATCAATTCAATGCTACATATGTGCTAGCTAGCACCAGTATACCGTACTTTAGTTGACCTGTATACGTCAACTGAAGTACGGGATACAAATTTTACCTATGCCGGTCTTTCGCCTTCTGTAGTGCTAGTATACACTCGGAAAATAATATTGCCACCTGACGAAGAACTGTGTCAGTTACAAGCGTTATGTGGTTTGGGGATTCGCAAATGACGCAGAATTCTCCATTTGCTCTTATTCCCTATGTTTTCAAATCCACTCAGATTGTAATTAACGAGACAGCGATTTGAAAACCAGATTTTAAACAATTTTTTTTCCAGGAGCAGTTATGGACTATATCCACACTTCGTTGGATACAAACGGCTAATTGAATTTGAAAAAGCTGCAGAAAGATTGAAATCTGGAAAAATGGTCAGAGGAAGTCCAAAACCCACTGAGAAAGGGGAAGCATTGCATAAGAAAACGAATGGAAAACTTGAACACATGAAATAGAAAGGGCAGTAGAAAATCAAATGGGCAAAAAGATTATTCCCAATAGAATTCTTGCCTAATTCACCAGATGCTGCTCGCAACCGTTTAAAGAAGAAAATTAAAAAGGGAAAACAGGAAATGAAGCCTCAAACGTAAAAATAAATTTTGCAGTAAACTGAAAACATGAAAACAAGGCTGGATGCAGAAGAAATGCGAAACAATACTAGCGTGTGTAACAATCTGAAAGTTAGATACCATATAAGGGAAAATTAAGGAAACCGTTAGAGGAGCGAGATTCAGATGCATAAATATCAAACGCTTACCTGGCAAGCCATTACGAACGAAAGGACGGAGGGCTGAAAGCTGGATTTAACGTATGAATGGGTCCTACAAAACAAACCAACTTAAAAAAGGAAGTGAATGAAGATTCGAAGTGAAATATGGTACACTAAAAAGAGATTCACTCAGCAGTAAAAGACCCAATTCGAAGAAAGATTCTTGGCTTACGCTACAGTGTTTCAAAATTAGTAAGACCACTGGTAGGGAACCCGAAAAACCTGTTCCAAGTGATATGTAAAATATCCTAAGCAGGTGAAATACGCTCAGAATTTCAAAAACAGCTAATAATCCCATTCCCAGACAGAACAAATGCTCACAAGTTTCAAAATTTAACCGAATGGTCACGAAAAATCTAATACGACTTAATGAAGACGTCGGTAGCGGAGGTCTGCGGAAGTATGTGGACGAGTAAGTCATTTCCGACCTTAAGACTGTGAAGACAGATTGCTGCAAGTCAAAAGAAAATCGGTAGGAATTCAGTTTCTGAGGGTCACAGTGATAAAATACAGGGAGTGATGTCGAAAACTTGTGCATAAAACAAAGTGCATTTATAAAGGTCTCATGATATGTCAGGCATACATTAGGTAGACCGGGGGTGGGATACGTTTTTAACCTAGCAACTCAGCAAGCGTAATGGAGAGTAGACAGAAATTAGGTATGGGGGATTGAAGTCAGCGAGAAGAAATAAAACTTTGAGTTCATGACATTACAGGTCTGTAAGATACACCAATTTCCTTTGATTATCAATTGAACGAAATGAATAATGTCTTAAAAAAAACTATAAATGAATACTAGCAAAAGTAAAAGTAGGATAGTAAAATGCGGAAAATGCGGTAGAATTGAATTAGGAGTTGAAGGTGGAAAAATGTTAACAAATGACACTGAGAGAAGTAAACCGATCTTTGTTGTTTGGGCAAAAGTAATACATTATTAGCGAAGTAGAGGACATGTAAACATCAGGATATCAATAGCAAGAAAGACGTTTTTGAAAAGCAGAGATTAGTTAACCTATATCATAAATTTCAGTTCTAGGTAGTCTTCTCTCGAGGTATTTGTCTATAGTGTAGCCATGTACATGAGTGGAACGCTGAAGATAGTTCAGGAAGAATGGAATATATATTGTTGTTGTTGTTGTCTTCAGTCCTGAGACTGGTTTGATGCAGCTCTCCATTCTACTCTATCATGTGCAAACTTCTTCATCTCCCAGTACCTACTGCAACCTACATCCTTCTGAATCTGCTTAGTGTATTCATCTCTTGGTCTCCCTCTACGATTTTTACCCTCCACGCTGCCCTCCAATGCTAAATTTGTGATCCCTTCTAGTCAAGTTGTGCCACAAACTTCTCTTCTCCCCAATCCTATTCAATACCTCCTCATTAGTTACGTCGGTGGTCTCGCGGTTCTAGGCGCGCAGTCCGGAGCCGTGCGACTGCTACGGTCGCAGGTTCGAATCCTGCCTCGGGCATGGACGTGTGTGATGTCCTTATGTTAGTTAGGTTTAATTAGTTCTAAGTTCTAGGGGACTAATGACCACAGCAGTTGAGTCCCATAGTGCTCAGAGCCATTTGAACCATTAGTTACGTGATCTATCCACCTTATCTTCAGCTTTCTTCTGTAGCACCACATTTCGAAAGCTTCTATTTTCCTGTTGTCCAAACTAGTTATCGTCCATGTTTCACTTCCATACATGGCTACACTCCAAACAAATACTTTCAGAAACGACTTCCTGATACATAAATCTATATTCGATGTTAACAAATTTCTCTTCTTCAGAAACGCTTTCCTTGCCATTGCCAGTCTACATTTTATATCCTCTCTACTTCGACCATCATCAGTTATTTTACTTCCTAAATAGCAAAACTCCTTTACTACTTGAAGTGTCTCATTTCCTAATCTAATTCTCTCAGCATCACCCGATTTAATTTGATTACATTCAATTATCCTCGTTTTGCTTTTGTTGATGTTCATCTTCTATCCTCCTTTCAAGACACTGTCCATTCCGTTTAACTGCTCTTCCAAGTCCTTTGCCGCCTCTGACAGAATTACAATGTCATCGGCGAACCTCAAAGTTTTTACTTCTTTTCCATGAATTTTAATACCTACTCCAAATTTTTCTTTTGTTTCCTTTACTGCTTGCTCAATATACAGATTGAATAACATCGGGGAGAGGCTACAACCCTGTCTCACTCCCTTCCCAACCACTGCTTCCCTTTCATGCCCCTCGACTCTTATGACTGCCATCTGGTTTCTGTACAAATTATAAATAGCCTTTCGCTCCCTGTATTTTACCCTTGCCACCTTTAGTATTCCAGTCAACATTGTCAAAAGCTTTCTCTAAGTCTACAAATGCTAGAAACGTAGGTTTGCCTTTTCTTAATCTTTCTTCTAAGATAAGTCGTAAAGTATTGCCTCACGTGTTCCAACATTTCTACGGAATCCAAACTGATCCTCCCCGAGGTCCGCATCTACCAGTTTTTCCATTCGTCTGTAAAGAATTCGCGTTAGTATTTTGCAGCTGTGACTAGTTCGGTAATTTTCACATCTGTCAGCACCTGATTTCTTTGGGATTGGAATTATTATAATCTTCTTGAAGTCTGAGGATATTTCCCCTGTCTCATACATCTTGCTCACCAGCTGGTAGAGTTTTGTCATGACTGGCTCTCCCAAGGCCGTCAGTAGTTCTAATGGAATGTTGTCTACTCCGGGGGCCTTGTTTCGACTCAGGTCTTTCAGTGCTCTGTCAAACTCTTCACGCAGTATCGTATCTCCCATTTCGTCTTCATCTACATCCTCTTCCATTTCCATAATATTGTCCTCAAGTACATCGCCCTTGTATATACCTTCTATATACTCCTTCCATCTTTCTGCCTTCCCTTCTTTGCTTAGAACTGGGTTGCCATCTGAGCTCTTGATATTCATACACGTAGTTCTCTTCCCTCAAAAGGTCTCTTTAATTTTCCTTTAGGCAGTATCTATCTTACCCCTAGTGAGATAAGCTTCTACATCCTTATATTTGTCCTCTAGCCATCCCTGCTTAGCCATTTTGCACTTCCTGTCGATCTCATTTTTGAGACGTTTGTATTCCTTTTTGCCTGCTTCATTTACTGCATTTTTATATTTTCTCCTTTCATCAATTAAATTCAATATTTCTTCTGTTCTGGAATACATAGTTTTGATATATTTCTCCAGGAGAGTACTGAAAATAAACTGGGTACAGCGTGTAGCTTGCGATGAGGAAATTAATCGAAATGGATTAAAAAGTCTTTTATCACACAATTCGACTAAAAGCTGGGATCAGTTTGTAGTATGCATCGTGCGGTATCATGGGATATTATGTTGTTAAAAGGGTGATCCGAAAGGGTCAGTGGGGAGATGGAAGGGTTGTAAGATTGGTACAGGTAGAGGAAGACTTGAACACAGTAAGCAGATTGAAATGAATGTCGGTTGCTGCACTTATGGAGAAGCAAAGACCCTGTCACAGGATAGACTACCGTGGGAATCTGCTTCTCATCTTACTTCAAATGGGAAACCGCATCATCAACAACACCACAACGTGAAGATTTTCCAACAGTTTCCTAGCCGTTACTTACCACGGGGAAATGGCCGTATTGATGTTATTCATAGAAGAAGAGAGGCCTAGACTCCATGGATATATCTTCACGCGGAAAAATTTCTATCGTGGTAGCAGGGGCTAACTCACCGTAGGTAATAAAACAGCAGTTCCTACAACTCTACATTCTATAGCTTCATTACGCTTTTAAAATTCAATCCACTTTCATTCTCCTAATCTTCTTTAATTGATTATTATAGACTAATACTGTCATGGTATTTGATAACACGGCTGTTGTAATTTTTTGTTTTATGTTGCGGACGATGTTTGGTGTAACAGCCGCTATATATTCACTCTGCCGCTATATGGATGTGTTAAATCTGTTTCAATAAGGGGAGTATATTTTCATAACCCTTGAATGTATTTCAAGCTACCTGCTACGCCCTCATGTGGTTCTTGTTCTATGATCATAAAGATGTACTATAATGGTGGAAACAATGCCTTTGTAAAGGCCTATGAGGGAAATAGTGGAGATAAGGAACAGGAGAACGCTGAGGCAAGCATTCCGGAAGAGAAGGGAGTTTGTTTCTCGTGTGATCAGTTTTATCTCGTAGTCAAGCAGCTAAAACATGGGAAAGCCACTGAAGATGGTGATAAACCAGCAGAACGCGACAAGGCTGCTAGACAACAGCTACATGAAGAACTGTTCCATTTCATAGAAATTACGTACGAAACCAGGGCACACCGAAAAGACTTTGAAGAATAGTTACAGCGCCAACACAAAAGAAAGAATCTGCAAACAAATGTGAACAATGCAGCACCCTAAAGATGATAACACATGCCACCCATATCTTGACCTCTTATCATCGTAACGCGGACTGAAGAGAGGATAGGTGTACAAAATACGGAAGATCAATTTGTCTTTAGAGGAGCTGTAGGCACTCGGGATACGGCTAATACCTGAGCCAAGACTAAGCAAGAGCCAAGAATGCAGCAGAGTGTCGTAGGAGGAATGGTCAGTATTCAGGTGTATGACAGGAACGATCATACGAAGCTTAACCATCTACTAAACATGGGCTCTAAAATGCAGCTATGAGCACTTCATCTTCGATAGTGTAACAAAATCACGTCTTGGCCTTCTATATTTTGAGTGGCGTAAGTATGGCCTAAATCACGAAAACAATTTTCTGTAAATATGCTCACCTTCAGATCTTTGAGCACTTGTGCAGCTTCACTGGTGTGGAATACACCTCTTCGACAAAATAAGTGCTTGCATGTTGAGATTTTCTGATGATACTACAGTGTGTAGTGAATGTGCGGAACTACAGAAGCGAGATGCGGATGAAAGTCAGCCCCATTTCATCCTAACATGCAATTTAATAAAGTTAAGACAACAATCTTGATGAGTAGACAAAATACCGTTGCTCAGTGCTCACTTAACAATGAGGGACTGGAGACTGTAGAATCCTTTTGCTTCCTATGGAGTAAATCCACCTTCAGACGGATCAAGGAAGGATGTTGAAAGCCAAATAAACCAGCCATCAGCTGCTTTCAGCAAGAGCAGGAACCTTACACATCTCGTTTCATAGCCCAATACCTGAGGAAAGACCTCATAAAGATTTTGTGTGGCGTGTGCTGTTGTACAAATATGACATACGGACAATCGAGGAGAAAAAAGAAAAAAAGCACTGATGGCCTTCGAGATGTGATTCTATCGAAGAAGGCTCAAGATTTTCTGTGAAAAGAAATAATTAAATGAACTGGTCCATTGCAGGGTAGATAACGTGCAACTGTGTCTCCTAAAGCTTATTGAACGCCACACGTGTCAGCCATATGCTGAGACATCATGGTGTCACTAAAGGTGTTGCTGAAAGGACAGCAAAAAGAAAGAACACAGGAGACAAACCTAGCTTAGTATACATCAACCGTATCGTGGACGACATATGTTCCACCACCTATCCTGCACTCAAGAAAAAGGCCGGAGACAGAAATGCTTGACAAGCTGCTGATACCAAACCTGATAGTTAAAGACCAAAGAAGAAGAAGAAGGAAATCATGATAAGTTTTGAAAACGAATGGCAAGACGCTTTAAATGTTCAGAAATGGGTACATGTTTGAGTAATTAGCCTGCGCTACATGTGAGGGGAGAAGTGCACATACACTGTGTGATCAAAAGTATCCGGACATCCCGAAAACATACGTTTTTTTACATTAGGTGCATTGTGCTGCCACCTACTGCCAGGCGCTCCATGTCAGCGACCTCAGTTGTCATTAGACATCGTGAGAGAGTAGAATGGGGCGCTCCGCAGAACTCACGAATTTCGAACATGGTCAGGTGAGTGGGTGTCACTTGTGTCATACGTCTGTACGAGACATTTCCACACTCCTAAACATTCCTAGTTCGACTGTTTCCGGTGTGACAGGGAAGTGGAAACGTGAAGGAACACGTACAGCACAAAAGGTTACATCCCGGCCTCGTCTGTTTGACAGAGACCGCCGACAGTTGAGGGTCATAATGAGTAATAAGCTGACACTATCCACACCATCACACAGGAATTCCAAACTACATCAGTATCCACTGCCAGTACTATGACAGGCGGGAGGTGAGAAAACTTGCATTTCATGGCCGAGCGGCTGCTCATAAGCCACACATCACGCCGGTAAATGCCAAACGACGCTTCGTTTGGAGTAAGGAGAGTAAACATTGGACGATTTAACAGTGGAAGAACGTTATGTGGAGTGACGAATCACGTACACAGTGTGACCATCCGATGGCAGGTTGTGGGTATGGTGAATGCCCGGTGAACGCCATCTACCAGAGTAAAATTCGAAGGCGGTGATGTTAGGGTATGGTCGTTTTTCTCATGGGGAGGACTTGCACTCGTTGTTGTTTTGCGTGGCACTATCACAGCACAAGCCTACACTGATGTTTTAAGCACCTTCTTGCTTCTCACTGTTGAAGAAGAACTCGGGGATGGCGATTGCATCTTTCAACACGATCAAACACCTGTTCATAATGCACATCCTTGTAACGGACTGGCCTGCATAGAGTCCTGACCTAGATCCTATGGAACTCCTTTGGGATGTTTTGGAACGCCGGCTTCATGTCAGCCCTCACCCAACCACATCGATACCTCTCCTCAGTGCAACGCTCCGTTAAGATTGGGCTGCCATTCCCCAAGAAACCTTCCAGCACCTGATTGAACATATGCTTGCAAGAGTGGAAGCTGTCATCAAGGCTAAATGTTGGCCAACACCACAGTGAATTGTAGCATACCGATGGAGGGTGCCATGAACTTGTAAGTCATTTTCAACCAGATGTTGGGATACTTTTGATCACACGCTGCTCTGTTAACCTCCATCTACGAGTAAATTTTTTGTCAATCCGCGACAGCTGTGTCAAAGTAAATGTTTATTAATACATCAAATCATAATTTGTACGCTTTACCTCAAACTTGTTGCTCAGTCTGGAACAGAGTATAATCCTCCCTATTGTTCTAGCTTTAACTTAATCAGCTTAATTCTAAAGCAGCCTATATCTGTAGAAAACAAAGTAATTCCACTTTATAGACTAACATCCACTAAGGATGTGGTAATACATTGTTAATTATCTTTTTGTTTCCAAAACTTAATTATTATGGTGTTGAAAACTAATGTGGGCATAGTGTCTCTAGCAGTACCTGTATGGAGACACGTGGGAAACGTATCATTCGCCTCAATGAGAGACAGTAATACTTTCTCATAACCAGGACCACTGCATTTCTTATAAAGGTAAATTGATAGTATGGACTGACGATCCTTTTACAAGATCACGTTTGTTTCAGTGTTTGAAGAAGTGTCGTAACAGAGCAAAGGAGACCCCACGAAACTGGATCTAATTGTGCTCTCATTGTGTGAGCAGTGTGGGAAGAGAGATGACGTGTTCTTTAGGACAGACGATCATTTATTTACACAGATGGAATATCCTGCTCAGTTGTTTCAAGAGACCGTAACAAAGTACCGTTATCAATTACTAGATGAAGTAATTATACCATTTCAGCCATCCGCGTTAGGTGGGATATAATAACCTTCTTGTAGGTAACAATCGTTGAAGTGTTGTGACGGCCTTATCCGTCCTCTACCGTTTCACATGTTCTTTGGTGGTATTCATGGCGTCAACTATTCCCAGCTGCTGGTTTCACATCCACTGTCTCCTACGTAGCACACAGAAGTGCTCTTCTCCCCTAAGAGGTTTGCCTAATTGTACTTACTTGTATATAAGTACACAGGAAGTTTTGCCTTTTATTGTGATATTTCTTTGCGCTAATGTGACTGTTGAAGGTGTGACTACTTGACGAGTGTATGGTGCTGTGGTCCAGATTTGCATTACACACCAGCATCTAAAGGACTTCCATTATCATTGATAGCAAATGACAACGGCAGCAATCGCACTTTGTCCCAAACTGAAATTCCGCTGCTGATATTGCAGCATTGCATGGTACTTGGAGTACTGGTAAATGGATGTGTCTCCGACTGGCAGCAGCCTTCAGACCGTTGACACCCGTCATGACGGAGTTCTACAGTTGGCGAACTCACAATCGTTGAAGGCTAGCGTCTGTAACACAAGTAATATTTGACGAACCCGTGACGGTTTTACAACGGACTCTTACATTACCTGAGTTGTACTTTATATTTACATTTGAGTCTTCGAACCAACGGTTGCTATATTATTCGATTCTAATAAGGTGAATCAGTCTGTTAATACTTCATGTAAAGATGAGAGACAACTGCATTTTATAGTCATAGAGAGATGTGCAAATCATGAGATTTTCTCGATTGATATCACCTGCCTAAGTGGCTAATTCTGCAATGAGTACAATCAGAGACGCGGCTGCTTCCTCGTCGCTCACACTCGCATACTGTTAATGTCAGTAATAAGTCGACTCACCTCACTGGGGCCCTCCTGCGTCGCATCGACCAGTATTACATCTCGTTCCTCGGGGCAAATCTCTCTCTGTGTAGGCAGGTCGCGGTCTTGATTCATAAACGGTGGATTATCTTCTTCGACGTTATTCACTTTGAAGCGCCCGATAACGTGGACCTATGGGTGGTTTGATCTTATAGATACTTACTCAGCTAGGATGGCGTATATCAGTCATACATAAAGCTTTATGTACTTCACTTAGCATTCTTATACATATTGTATATTAAATTAGCAGCTCTTAAATGTAGGCTATAAGAAGACGTCATTTAAAAACTAAGTTATTAAATAAGGTTCAAATGGCTCTGAGCACTATGGGACTTAACAGCTAAGGTCATCAGTCCCCTAGAACTTAGAACTAGTTAAACCTAACTAACCTAAGGACATCGCACAACACCGAACTACCACGAGGCAGAGAAAATCCCTGACCCTACCGGCAATCGAACTCGGGAACCCGGGCGCGGGAAGCGAGAACGTTGCCGCACGACCACGATCTGCGGACTATGAAATAAGGTAGAGAAGTGTGGGATACGAGAATGAAAGGACGATGATTAGTGGTAGTTTGACACGACTATTTCTAACGCATCCATGATTAGTTACGCAGGCACTTGGTAGGAAAAGCTGAAACGATGTGCCTAGATTGGAATATAAGAAACAATATATTACCGAAGCAGTGCATAATTTGTGAGAAGACATAAAGAGGTTAGCTCACACAGAAGAATGAAACCAGCCTCTTCAGTGAAAGATCTAACCACATGAGACATTTTAAGTGGCCTGTTTTGTAGGTACAGTCTGTGAAGGTTTTTTCTTTACTACTTACCACACTAGATTGTCGTATTATCTTCTGAATCTGGGCGCTTGTTCAAATGAGTAACGGGGAATCCTACTGACTGCATGTAGGACACAGGCCACCAGAAGAAGTGAGCGTGTGTCGGTGTCAGGCCACAGTATACTGCATGTGGTGTGAGCTCCACGGCACAGGCACTATAAGTGTCTGCATCCTAAGCGATGGAAAGTTGATCTGTATGTTTTATCTTGGCGTGTCCACTGGCGCAGAGGAGGCACATCGTGAGTTAGCAGCTACAGGTTATGATCCCTTGTTCTGGGAACTTGAGGCCCACAACGGTGAAAAGGTATGATTGGAGTGGGACGAAAGACCATCTGGATCTTATCTGCTTAACAGCGCGGCTCCCTGAGATAACTGCTCCGAAGCTAGCTGAAATTTTGTTGACTCTGCTAAGAAACGTGCGTGCACTGACATAGGATAATGCAAATAATTTCTCGAATGGAAGAACAGAACTCGCATGTGTCTACATGGAGAAGGCCTGATTGGCTGAACGTGACGTAGGACAGACGGTGTCAGTCAGAAGTTGCCTGTTTCTCAGGTCCAGCACAATGAACCTATGACTGGTTTCTTATGTTGAACTAAATATGGAAGGGAGATTTATGCGCTGTTACAAGGGATCTGATGGCTGGTACTTAGGAGCGTAACAGTCATTGATTATTCGAAACCACGCACACTCCGAAAAGTAAATAAAATTTCTGATTCTTATTGGGAGTGCTCTGAGGAGCAAACTTCCACCAGAGACTCTCCAGCGGACACATCAGTTGAGAGAGGCACATAGAGTTTCGGCTCTCAGGGAGAGCAGCCTTCAGTACAGGTCAGATGACTGAGAGTGCTGCAGCCACTACGGCAGCCGCCCGCTGCCACAGGTAACGCTAAGTATGGTGAGCGACAACGGCGTCCACTAACAGAGTTGCAGGGTGTATGTAAAGATTTCCGACTGACATTACGACTTCCACCGTTCAGATGAGTTTACTGGCAATCTCGGTCACAACATGTACTCAGTCAAGACAATGGGTCTGTACTTCTTTCATATAGATTAATATTCCGGAAGCACTGTGGTACTTTCGCGAACTTGGTTTTTTCCCCAAACTAATGAACCAATCTTTGCCAAGGTACGGGTATTTTAATTACAGTATAAAATAAGTTAATACTTAATGAATGTAATAGTTTTCTGTTCGTGTGAGCTTATGTATAACATGACGTCTGTAGCGAAGTGTAATATATACGGCCATATAGTGATCATTTTTTCTTTCAGAAGTATCATAAACACCCAATTAATATCCTTATAACGCCATTAGGACGAAAATTTGTTATATAAATTCATTTTATTAATTTCTGCATTGACCAATACCTTTAACTAAACTCGTGTGATCCTGTAGGAAGCGATTTGTATATCGGTAAGTCACCCGATATATTATTATGCAGAATCTTGCGCCGAGGAAAAGCATTACTTTCAATTAAAAGTGAACCATGTTGAGTTACTAACTACCTATATGTCAGTTGCCCTGATAAAAAATTACTCGTTATACTGAAAGTATTTAGTGACACGTAGTAGATTTTCGCGCTGTTCCTGTATAGTATGAGAGGCCCTATATCTGTAGTAAGGTTATTAACGCAACACAATTTTTTCAGTTAACAACTGTCATATTAGAGCCCTTTATATCTGTGTACATTGTCCTTGATCTTAATTAGTATCTACAGATGGGATGACATATGATCCTATCAGAACCTTCGCCAAGGCTCCTAGGCCATTTCTGATTCGCTCCAGTGAGAGGCAGTAACAAATTTTTACAAGTTGTGCCATTGACGTCATGTGTGCTCTACCGACGGTTGTTACTACTTTTTCACACAAATAGTGTGGCTAAGTTATGTAGTTGCAAACTCTACCTTATCTCATCACGTGAAGAATTGTTGATAGGACTGTAATAAACCGGAAAAGACTGCAATGATGCTCTTCGTGCTTCAGGTCTGTTATGAGAAACTTAAGTTGTTCCCGGTATGCCATTTGCGTCAGTCACAGAGGATTTCATTAATACAGTTGGACTGTATTCGAAGTCTGATTAACTTCGACTAATTCTTACCAAGTTTTGTATTATGTTAAGGTAGTCACTTCACTTCTGCCATGTACGTTAGATGAGTCACCACTTCCTTGCAGGCATAAATCGCCAAAATGTTGTAACTGATTCCGAGTGCATTATTGGTTCCCTCATATGTGCCACTGATGGTACATGGGGCGTCACTGATATTCATCGTATGGTTCCGTAGGAGCGTATCCTACTCAAATAGCCAAAGATGCAATCAAATTGGAGCTAGAGGTACTTAAGCTAACCCTTTGCTGAGCCAACCAATCGAGCAGTTCAGCTCTCCAGTCTGATACATGTGCGATATTTCATGTCGCTGTAAGAGACAAGCTGAACAAAAATGGTATTTCCACAAGAAGCTTTAACCAGGTGATGGGTCGAGTTGCTTAAGGCGCACCACGTGAAATCAGTATGTGCTCAGTCAGATAAACCCACGTCGGCCAATCGGATTGCGGTACTCTGTGTTTAGATATATCACATAAAACGGTTATCAGGATACTTGCGTTTAAAATGAGTCAAACCGTTTCATTCCCAACATTCCAAACTTCGAACTACATCAATAATGAAAATGTCAACACTGGGTGCTGTTCGCTAGTCTTACACCATTACCCCAAATCTGCGATACTAATGGACGGATGTGTATCCGACTGGCAGTAGTCATTGGCTAGTTGTGACTCGCACAGCTGAAGATATATAATTTGTGCACATGAAGCTGCTGTGTTTCGCACAAGTGTTGTAATACGAACCCGTGGATATTTTACATCGGGTTTTTCTATCCCACAATAATAACGATCCGTATGACGCAAGATTTACATCATAATCTTATAACCAATCTATCATTAGATTGTAATAAAGTGAATCTCTTAAATTTTCCTTCGGGAATTTATAGTCGAGGGGACATGACTGGAGCATCAGAATTTCTAAATAGACGTGATCTGGCTTAGTGTCTGATTCTGCAATGCGTGCAGTTTAAGAAGTAGATGTTGTTTCTTAGCACTCAACCTGCCTGCCCGTCCCCTCCTGCTTACCCTTCATGGAAGTAATGACGCTGACTTACCCCAGCAGGGCCTTCCTGCGGCGCAGCGACCAGTTTATTCTCACGTCTCTTGCGGCGACGGCGACGCTGCTCGGTGTGTTTGCGCTCGCGGTCATCAGACGGTGGTGCTTCTTCGGCTGCCTTCCTCTTCTTGACGCGCCCAACAGCATGGCCCTGTGGACGCTCGGTTTTACTATCGCTTATTCAGCTAGGGTGCCGTATGTCTAACAGAACAAAACTTTAGACAACTGACTTGGCTTTGTTAAACAAATGGTATATTGAGTAAGCAGACCATAATTGTGTCTAATAATGAATGTGAAATGTGATGCTACATGTGTTCGTAAAAAAATAATATATCAAATAGAGGCACACGAATGAAAAGGGTAGCCCGCATCTCGTGATCGTGCGGTAGCGTTCTCGTTTCCCACGCCCGGTTTCCCGGGTTCGATTCCCGGCGAGGTCAGGGATTTTCTCTGCCTGGTGATGGCTGGGTGTTGTGTGATGTCCTTAGGTTAGTTAGGTTTAAGTAGTTCTAAGTTCTAGGGGACTAATGACCTCAGATGTTCAGTCCCATAGTGCTCAGAGCCATTTGAACCATTTGAACCAATAAAGAACCCAGCACCTGAAAGGTGTGCAAAGTGTATAAAAACCAGATTGTTGTCCGCGCACTGTGTAGTACACAACATATGACGAAACCTGAAACAAGTCAATAGATATATGACTCGAAAAACATACGACATTGTCTTTGATCCCCATTTGTATATAACGTCTGTGATGCATCTTTGTTCACTAATTGCGACAGTAGAGCAGAAAATAATGCGTACAGCAAGAACATAGTAAAATATGCAGGCAATTGTAAACAAGAAAATTTCCTAACGAGAACCTAAATTTATATTTATAATACTCTCTGTTACCACCTTAATTTCTGTCATTTGATCCTCTGATCATCACGTGAATATACGTGTAAAGCTATATGACGAAGCCTAGTCTACTCCGAATTCACATTCTGCAAGACTACACAAAGATACTACGACAACACCGCTACCTTTTGTTTAAGAGCCCCCCCCCCCCCCCACACAACACAACTCTCTGTTATACCTTCATGTGGTTTGGTCTGGTTACGTATATTCTTATTAACTATTCTTCATGTTTCGAAACCTTATTCTGCATATCGCATTGATGGGAGCCACAAGTACTGAAAGTGTAAACCATATTACGTCCTATTGGTATCGTGTGTATTTCTCGTGCAGGTACTGAATAGAAGTTGAAGTCGGATTTGTGCTTCTTATTACCGACAACATATTCCCACTGCAGTTCATAGCAGCACTTAGTTTCACCAACAGGTTCTGAAGCTAACACTCCGTATGATTGTAAATCGTGTACTGGACACGTGAGGTAGTATGTCGAATGCACATGGGAAACCATGTAAGACTGAACTTGAGTTTTTAGCTTGTAATTTTACAACGGGAAGTTTACTTTCGACAGCAAGATCTTTCCGTTGTATCTTACATTTATTTTAGGATATAGTAATCACTGCTATTTTGTATTAATGGATTACAACAAATTGCGTTCCTTACTTAGTCCCACGTGTGAAAATGAGAGAGGAGTCTGGGAGAGTGACTGATTCTGCGATGCATACTCGTTAGTACTGATGTTTGCTCACCTCTGCACGGCCGTCCTTCCGTTTATCGTCCTTATCCTCTTCTTTCTTGATGCGAGAGGCAGGTCCTGGAGTCGGTTGACAGGGAAAGATGTCGAAGATGGACGGATATTCTGGCTCTCTTCTCTCTCTGAAGCGTCCGTACTCCATAAACTGTGGGTGTTTGGTTTTTGCTATTACTGACTCACGTAGTATTGCCTATAACTAACACATAGGAATATTCTATAGATTCGACTTACCGCACTTGAATCGATTTTATATCACATAGGCAGTTCGTAAGCCTGAAGCCTGAAGAATGTGTTACATAGTGTTACAGGGAGCGGTTATAAATTAAGAAATCAAATAAATGAGAGAAACGAGAGCTAAAAGAGTGAAAATTAGTGGTAAGTCTCTAATGGAACATGCTCAGCAGGATTGGACACAGGTTAATGGGACTGCTGCTAAGAAAACCTGAACTAGTTAACGGCCACTTATTAATAATACACCCACTATTTTATTTATAAGAATTTATTTAATTGTTAGTATTTGTCCTCTTATAACACAAATATTTCGACTATAAAATACTATACACCTCGTTTAAATATATGTTCATTAAGTATGAAAATATAGTTGCTTCATAAAAACGTAATATTATCTTTAAGTCAGTTTTGAACCTCTTAATGGGAAGTGATTGTGGATGTCTGAGGGCAGAGAAATTTGGACAGTGAACCACAAACAATAAAGGTGAGCGTCTCTTTGAGTGTTCAGATGGACATGTCATGACAAAAAAATCATAATCTTTGAGGTGCATAAAATAAAGAAGTGCACCTGGAAATTCAGTGTGATAATAACAGCCATCTCATCGGTTTTATATTAACGATGAATGCTAAAGACATCAAATAAAGTCTAACAACAGTTCTACAGAATTATACGCAGACACCGAAAACGAGTAAGGTCTAATTTAAGATTTAATATAAACCAGAAAACTCAAACAAATAGTGGGAATATAAAAAAACAGGGAAGTTAAATAAACAGATATTGCTTCTAGAGTAAGCATTGTTACTAATTTCAGTAATGCTTTAACATCGCTGTGCCGTTTTTTAAACGTCTTGGAGTTGCTCACCATGTTCAGATCCATTATTCCAGCATCAAGGTCTTTCTTCCACTCTTTTCTACTTGTGTAGCGCTCCACATAAGGTGACTCTTTCTTCGTTTTCTTCGTTTTCTTCCTGCAGGGAAGACACGAACAGCACAAGATGTACCGTAGCACCTGAGAAGCCAAAACGAAATCACTATACGCGTAAACCAGTGCTACACATTAAGACAACGATGACGCCGTCGCAAAAGTGAACTACATAGCAATCAGAAAGTTGAGATATTTTGTGGCCTAACTCTGACAAGGGCTTGACCCTTGCCTCAGTTTTTTGGAATTATCTCTTGAAACAGTAAAATTTTTTCCAAACGTTGAGAAAAAATTAATTATACACTTCCAGCAATGATTCACGTTCAATGCGACTGTGGTGAAGTGCAATATCGAACAGTGCGGGTATGCAGATGTTTTCGAGTTAGTTTTATGCTACATCAAATGAGGAGATGTGAGACACAATGGGGGCTCACACAGTATCCTCCTGCTTCATTTATCCCAGGCGAACTGGAATTCCATATTACCAAGCCGTAGCACAGAGTCAGTGTTCAGGACGTCCATGGCGAATGGCAGTTGCAGTTAACTCGGAGATAATACCTGGAGTATCATATTAACAACTGAGGTTCAATTCCTTACCAGAGCAGAGTTATTTCAGCGCTCACACCTCTATTTAGGGATATTCGTGTACAAGAGACCCAGGACAGAGCTCACTTAATGTAATGGAAGACAGTCACCACATAGTCCTCAACTACGGCTGTTATATCCTGGAGTCTCTTTCCCACTATAGTGGCTCACGTAATGCTAGCCACCAAAAGTGAAAATTTGTGCTCGGTCGATATTGCATCAGAAATCAGGATCAGGTAATTTTTCCTGTTACTTGGACGATGGAAGCGACAACAAGAGACGTGGAATTCTTTCCTAAAAGTTACTGGAACACCAATAAGGCAAACTGGCACTCTTTAAAAGAGTGAGAAACGGTTGCTGAAGTAAGTTTACCAGAGACCGGCTCAGTGTAAATATTTTACTACACATTCCGCAGAGTATTAAATGCGACAGACTTTTAGTATCAAAAGCGACATTTCATCTAGTTACATGTTACGAACTCCGTGGTGCAATGGAATACGGAATACTCACCAGAGACTGCCGAACGTTGACTAGAACGTAAGAAGGGTAACATCTTCTCATCTGGGGAAAATTACCCGTGAAACTGCTAGGTAAATGCTCGAACTAACATGTTTTGAAAATTGTGAAAACCTTTTAACTGGATAAATTCCTCGCAGCAGTCATCGCATTCATCATATCCTAAGATATCAAGCTCACAGAAGTCCTCTACGAATTCAGTCCTTGGAATGGATTATTTTCACTGTCCTATGCTCTCTCTCGTGACAAATCGTCCCTTCAAAACTTTTCTACGATCCTTATCGACATCTGAATTAGAGCTCGCTACATCCCTGAACTTTTAATGCTTCCAGTTCTCTAATCTAAAGGGGTGCCTTGAATTCCAACTTCCTATGTTGTCGGCTTGTCAGCGTTTACTAAAAGAGCTCTTGGAAGTCATATTTTGTTTTGTGTTCAAATCTTTCCAAAGGACAGTACCACATGTGTAAGAATAAAAAAAAATTACTCATACAAAGTCAAGAGGACTCCCTAAATGCTCAGATAAGAGCACTATTCAGTTTTTAATATACACACGAGATATGAAGAACATCATTACACCAGAGGTTAAATCTCTCCAGTATGCAAATGATTTATGGCGTTTTTTCTACACTTAAAGACCAAATCTCTATGCCTAATGTCAGGCAGAGCCATTTACACGTTCAATCACTGTATGAATGACAACGACCTTACAGTTTGACTAAGAAATTTTCTGTAGTTCTCTTCAGCCCACTATGTAACCTCGAAAAAAAAAAAAAAAAAAAAAAAAAAAAAACAGATTTAACGCAATGAGACCTGCACCTGGAACTTGGCGGTGTGCACACTGTAACTTTGTCTTCGTCCGCTGCATCATATATTAGAGTGATCGTTGTACCATATCGTTGCGAAAGGTGCACTTCATCAGTCTGACTTAGTACAATTCGGATGCAGGCTTGTGGGCCTTGTAGCAATGCGATCAACTTCCAAGAATGTCTTACCAGGAGAAGTTATTGAAGCTCCTCTGCTTGTACGATGTCAGTACTTGGAGAGATATTTTAACAGCCTAGTAGGGCTGTATGATGAACGCCGTTCTACCATCCTCAGATTTCCAGCTGTGGTTGCGAAAACTGGCCATAAATTCAATGCGACACTACGATCAAGCCAGTAATTAGAAAGTTCTCCTGTCTTCGATAATTTCAGACGAGCAGGAAGCTGAAAACTATCTTTGTGCTTATTCATATGAACCGTAGTTGATCGTAGCCCCCTTACATTTGGTAGATGTCAGGGATAACCTTTCTGCGACTGTCGGAATACACAAGAAGAAAGGAGACTTGGATACACATCAAAACTCTTTTACTGCAAAACTTTGTGAAACGGACGGCTTCCATTCCAACAAGTGCCCATGTTTCTTTATATCATAGGTGTCCTCAAATAACCTCCTCACTCCTTATGATGCGTTTACGCTACATACAAATTTTCTTTTTCTCTAGCTTGGAAAAGCTAGATTGACAATAGAATGTTCTTTAGAATATCAATATAGCCTGCGCTATAGAGAGAGAGATCACTTATTTCCTGAAAACAACACAGCGATGCTTTTTATAGGTGTAGTGCTAAATCTCCATTCGGCATGTTCACAGCAGGGAATACTAGACGTAGAAGAGAGCGTAGAAGAGAAGGCGGAATATGATGACAAAGATTCCGCATTTCCAATGAGGAAATGCACCAGAACGCCAAAGCCTATACCTACGGAACAGTTATGATGTTTCATACAGTGCATCTATCTGAGACGTTGAATAAAACTTGTAAAAGTTGATTCTGATTGAGTTTTCTGGTTTTATGGATATCTGTCTGACGTCAGGCATAGAGATTTGGCATTAAAGTGTAGAAGAGAAAGGCAATAAGCATCTGCATACTGGAGAGATTTAACCTCTGGTGTAATGACGTCTTTCATATCACATTAGCGTAGTTGACGAAATACAAAATACGTTTTCGTTTCAGAGAAAGCGAAAGAAGGAACTTTGTTTCAGTTACATAACAATTGGGTCAACGCCCTTGCCGCAGTGATAACACTGGTTCCCGTCAGATCACCGAAGTTAAGAGCTGTCGGGCTGGGCTAGCCCTTGGATGGGCGAACATGAGGTCTGCCGATCGCTGTTGGCAAGCAGGGTTCACTCAGGCCCTGTAAGGCAAACTGAAGAGCTACTTGTTTGAGAAGTAGCGGCTCCGGTGTTGTAAACTGCCGTATGGCCGGGAGAGCGGTGTGCTGACCACATGCACCTCCGCATCCGCATCCAGCGACGCTTGTGGGCTGAGGATGACACGGCGACCGGTCAGTACCGTTGGGCCTTCATGGCCTGCTGGGACGGAGAGAGAGAGAGAGACAGAGAGAGAGAGAGAGAGAGAGAGAGAGAGAGAGAGAGAGAGAGAGAGAGAGAGAGTAAATATAAGAAACAGTATAAAGGAGGACCAGATACATAGGGACTTGGAAAAGTAAGTGACACATATCGGCCCACGCTTGTGAAAAAAGTGTGATGCGTTGTCAGAAGACAGTACATGCTCTGGGGGTCCTGCAGACGTAGTTCTTCAGAGATACGGATAAGAAGCGAGAGTGAAATCGCGCGACAACTGCACACGTACTCCAAGTTTGAATTGCGTGGGACAGAACGATCATTGTGGGCACAACGTCTGACACACAGATTAACCGTGAGGTTATATGGACCACATGCAATACCGCGTTCAGCAAGAGTAAAATTTTGCCGAAAGTTTGACCAAAGCCGGACAGATTAGGGTCATGCTGATCAGCAAGGGAGGTCTTCGACTTGTTCGTCTACCACAGACGGCAATGTGAAGGTGTCCAGGAACAGATTCACACAAATCACAGATTTTACGACGTTGAAGACATTTACACAGCTGTCCTACAATGGCGGATTTCTATAGTCGAGGAAGTAAGCGACTGTTAAAACGTTTCGAGTCTTCCTTACAGAGATTTGATAACTATGGTGCAAAACATTGTCGTGTATCTGTGACCGTTTAATGCAGCAATCAATATAATTTACTCGGCGTGACATAACAACGTGCAGCTTACTTTCTGAAGGCGCTGGAATGAACAATTTTGTGCTGGTATTTTATGATGTAAAAATTAACTAACATTTTGTGGTACTTACATAAATACACTCCTGGAAATTGAAATAATAACACCGTGAATTCATTGTCCCAGGAAGGGGAATCTTTATTGACACATTCCTGGGGTCAGATACATCACATGATCACACTGACAGAACCACAGGCACATAGACACAGGCAACAGAGGATGCACAATGTCGGCACTAGTACAGTGTATATTCACCTTTCGCAGCAATGCAGGCCGCTATTCTCCCATGGAGACGATCGTAGAGATGCTGGATGTAGTCCTGTGGAACGGCTTGCCATGCCATTTCCACGTGGCGCCTCAGTTGGACCAGCGTTCGTGCTGGACGTGCAGACCGCGTGAGACGACGCTTCATCCAGTCCCAAACATGCTCAATGGAGGACAGATCCGGAGATCTTGCTGGCCAGGGTAGTTGACTTACATCTTCTAGAGCACGTTGGGTGGCACGGGATACATGTGGACGTGCATTGTTCTGTTGGAACAGCAAGTTTCTTTGCCGGTCTAGGAGTGGTAGAACTATGGGTTAGATGACGGTTTGGATGCACCGTGCACTATTCAGTGCCCCCTCGACGATCACCAGAGGTGTACGGCCAGTGTAGGAGATCGCTCCCCACACCATGATGCCGGGTGTTGGCCCTGTGTGCCTCGGTCGTATGCAGTCCTGATTGTGGCGCTCACCTGCTCGGCGCCAAACACGCATACGACCATCATTGGCACCAAGGCAGAAGCGACTCTCATCGCTGAAGACGACACGTCTCGATTCGTCCCTCCATTCACGCCTGTCGCGACACCACTGGAGGCGGGCTGCACGATGTTGGGGCGTGAGCGGAAGACGGCGTAACGGTGTGCGGGACAGTAGCCCAGCTTCATGGTGACGGTTGCGAATGGTCCTCGCCGATACCCGAGGAGCAACAGTGTCCCTAATTTGCTGGGAAGTGGCGGTGCGGTCCCCTACGGCACTGCGTAGGATCCTACGGTCTTGGCGTGCATCCGTGCATCGCTGCGGTCCGGTCCCAGGTCGACGGGCACGTGCACCTTCCGCCGACCACTGGCGACAACATCGATGTACTGTGGAGACCTCACGCCCCACGTGTTGAGCAATTCGGCGGTACGTTCACCCGGCCTCCCGCATGCCCACTATACGCCCTCGCTCAAAGTCCGTCAACTGCACATACGGTTCACGTCCACGCTGTCGCGGCATGCTACCAGTGTTAAAGACTGCGATGGAGCTCCGTATGCCACGGCAAACTGGCTGACACTGACGGCGGCGGTGCACAAATGCTGCGCAGCTAGCGCCATTCGACGGCCAACACCGCGGTTCCTGGTGTGTCCGCTGTGCCGTGCGTGTGATCATTGCTTGTACAGCCCTCTCGCAGTGTCCGGAGCAAAGTATGGTGGGTCTGACACCCCGGTGTCAATGTGTTCTTTTTTCCGTTTCCAGGAGTGTAAATTTATGCACTTCAGTTGTCAGTTTACTAATAAAATCTCTAAAGATAATCGGTGAAAATATGTCATTATTTTGATGACAAACGAGTTTGATGAGTGATGTATCATATATGAGGCTGCATGCCCTAATATTTTTACGATTCACAAGAATGTTTTAAAATTTGGTATTTCAGCCTTATTCAGTCCCAGAAAATTTCATTGACAACCAATAAAAACTTTCATTTGCAAAACCCAAGCTCAGAACCGAGGAGGTTAAATAAAGCTCCTGTTTGAAATTTTAAGCTTTCCCGGAGTAATGAGTATAAGAAATTCTCCTCAGAGGCCTGTATATTACGAAGCCCTCAACCTTGGCGTCAATTTTCAACAGGACTCAGCTGCAGCGTTCTGATAAAGATGGGGAACAGCTGGATCGCCGAAATATTGAATGAAGTTGATTTTATAATTTGGTATCGAACCTGAGGTATCACTCAAAAATCCCTTATTTGGTTTACACGAAATAATAGTGTCTTTGTATGAAATATGGGTTGTTATTTGTAAGTGAATACTCTTGTTAATCTCTGTGTACGCCTTTCATTCTCTTTTGAATACTACTTCGTGTTCTCCCATTACATTGATATGTGATAATATAGCAATAACAGCAATAATAAAACTGCAACAAAATAAAGGTTATGTCTGTGTTTGCGCGAGCTCGCGCGCTTGTGTGTGTGTGTGTGTGTGTGTGTGTGTGTGTGTGTGTGTGTGTGTGTGTGTGTGTGTTGGCTATCCTACTTACGCCTTCTTCATATTACTCCATGCTTTACTTACTCTGTTCGCCCCCCCCCCCCCCCCCCCTTTACCCTCCCAGCTTGGTGTTCCAACGTGGGACTTCAGTTTCGACGATTTCAAGCACTACCAACTAACTTTTTTTATTTATTTATTTTATTTGAAGGACCTTCCCCGCTCCCAAAGGGAGGGTTGGGGGCAAAGTGAGCAAGGGTCGCAGCTCGAGGCCTGGCCACCATATCCCATTCCCACACCCCAGGAACCAAGGAAAGCGAAAGTGTAGGGAAAGTGAGCAGGGGTCGCAATTCGAGGCCTGGTCACCATAGTGTAGGGAACGTGGAGTAGAGGTGCAATGAACATAAGTTTTTTTTAAAAAATTATTTTGTATATTTTTTTTTAACATTAATACCAGCGAGAATAGTAGGTCGATACCGTATCGACACACAACGTTTGGTATTGATCCGAATGTTTGACGTCTGGAGGTTTGGGTGTTGGTGACAAAATGCTATGAAAGGGAGGAGGATCATCATATAGAGGCGACGACGATGTATTTTGGCCACACTTGTATCAAGGTTTTGACTTCCAACGCCCAAGAAAACATATGTGACATATTTTACTGAACCTGTAAACCACTATAACACGTTCCGAAATTTTTCACGTTAATGATAATGCCAAGCTGAGAATCACAGTGAGTATGGGCGTTCTTACTTCGGAGTATTTCACTGCTATCTCCCACTACGTATGGTTGTAAGTAGTGATAAACAAAATATTGATACTATCAGGGAATAGCGATAAATACCTGGGTTTTTATCTAATTATTGTTAGTGTTCTTCTCACAAGCATCTGGCAACGTATTTGCATCCCTTCCACCTTCTTGTGGACTGAACTCAACCACTCATGGTAATAAGGCAAGTTGGTTCGTACATCCAGAGAAAACTGTTTATTTAATTTGGATGATCGTTTTACTATTGCATTTTTACGTGTTTTTAGATTTACGTTGCAAACGATTCCATAATCACTGGACGTAATTCGGTCAGTTCTGAGTCTCAAAAAAAAAAAAAAAAGTATGTTTAATGATGTTTGCAGAAACGTGCACTCACATGAGACGGAGTTAAAACTCAGCAACATGCATTCTCGATTACTGTATTTGCACTGTGGACTTGTGGAACAGTTTCACATGAACAAGCACAAACAGTATACGTTGCTCGCATTGGCAGTTTGGTGGAACTCAACGAGCTCATGCTGAGACTACTGCATGCTGTACTACACTGAAGAAGCGTAAGTTCATTGCAAATCCGCTTAAATAATCGGAATTATCTATCTGTCACTTCGTTGGCCATACTGGCACAGAAATGCAAGGGGATATGAGAAGAACATATTACTGAATTCGATTTTCCGAAAATCGCTACAGAATGTAATTCGGATGCTACTTTCAGTCATTGCACAAACGTGCAAGTGTTAGTTTTGAGACAAGTATTCAGGATGTAGGAAATCAACTGTAATCCCTAGCCAGAGGAAACGCAACAAGGCCGGATAAGAAGCTGGGACATTCTACAGAGGTCACTTAAAGAACTTGCACCCCTTCAATTACTTGTTTATTATAGGTCGCCAATAGCTGAGTGGGCAGCGTGCTCGGTCAGAGGGTTAGCTTCCCTCTGTAATAAAAAAAAACTGAGTCAACGGATTAACAAAGAACCTGAACGGATGTCATCGCACGTCCGTTCTGAACAAATTCAAGAAACAATATAGAACAAAATGAGATTTTAAAAAAAAAGTGGTCAGCGGGATGAAATGCTATCCAAAGTGTCCCGGTTTCGATTCCTGCTCAGGGACTGGGTGTTTTGTGTTGTCTCCGTTATCATCTTATCCACTGGGGTGGGGAAAGGAAGCTCATCCGGCCACCCCTAAAATTAATCATGCCAAATCCTACCATAACCATGCCGACCTGGCAGAAATCGAGGCAAAGGAAGAATATGTGTCCCTTACATACTTGGTGTGTCTAAAAATTTCGGTGAATGGTACGAGACAAAACAAAACAAAAGATAAAACCAATGTTCTTTGTTATTTGTAGCCATTCAAAAAGGTCGCCACACACTTTTGACAACGTCCGTACAGCTTCTGCAAACTATCATCGAAGTCATCCTGTGGAATCGAACACAGAATGGCTGTCACACAATTTTAGATGGCATTCACTTTCCCACAACTTTCACCTATAATGGCTGCCTTCGTGAGATGAAACAGGAAGTCCGCAGGAGGAAAATCTGGGGAGTACTGAGGGTGTTCAAAAACAGTTATCATCTTCTGAGCCAGGAATTGGCACACACGGATCAAGCAGTCTGGTTAGGCATTATCATGGAGCAGCATCCATTTTCCAGTCATGTAGAACTCTGGCCGAGCCCGCCGGGTACGCTGTAGGAATCGGTTCGAAACGGAATGGTAAAATTCAGCATTAATGGTTGCGACCTGCTGAAATAAAATCCTTGTGGATAATGCCGTTGTTGTCGAAGAACGTGATCAACATTGTTTTCACCTTGTATTTTTTGCAGACAGCTTTTTTTTTGGTCGTGGTGGAGACGGTGAACACAATGAGATCGTCTGCCGTTTAGATTCCATATCGAACTGGTTGTACCAGGTGTCATCTCCCGTGACGATGGTGTTCAGAAACAATGGATACAGGTCACGCATGGAAATAAAGCTACCAGACATTTCCATCCGTTTTGCTTTCTGCTCGTCCGTGAGCCTGTGCGGCACAAATCGGGAGCAGATCTTCCTATTACCCAAGTTGCCGCGGACGATGTTGTGCCCCGTGTCCTTGCTAATGCCCAATTCCTCCGCAATCAATCTGAGATTGCGTTGCCGATCTTGTGCCAGCATTTGTTGCACTTTCTCGATCTTTTCTGGCGTTCTGCTTGCCAATGGCCGACCTGAACGTGGCTCATCCTCACTGGTTTTCCTCCCTTCGCCGAAGCGTTTAAACCATTACTAAACACATTTTATGCTCACGGCTTTCTCCCCGGACACTTGTACCGTCATTCCACGGGTCTCGTGATGTTTACACATTGCTCCACTGCGCAGTGATACTTCCTCTCACACTAAGTTGGTCGCAGTCTGTTTACACAGCCAGTCACACGCAGCGCATGCTGTGTATCATTCTCCTCAAGTCTCTGAAGACCCATGTGCATGCAAGCATACAAGAGCCAACTTGCCGTTCAGATATGACGCCATTCACTGAAACTTTTAGACACACCAAGTATAAACCCACACTTGAGATGTGCACCCGTGTATGGCCACAATTCATGACTTAAGGTTACAAGTAACAGGAGAACTTGTATTAGGTTTTGGTATCCCGACACACAATGAAACAAATTGCTAATATGTGTAATGCGAAACTTTTTCTACTATCTCCCATTACGTGTATTTGCAGGCTAAGAATGTTCTCTCTAAAGCACAAGTTGTCAATGGTGCATATTTTTTCGAAGCAGTTTCTCGTGGCCTCCAATACATTATTACACCCCCCCCTCCACCGAATATTTTCTGACAGGTTCCTTACATCTTCAAATACGGAATTCCTTAGAAGTATATTAGTTAATTTAGTGAAACCTGTTGTAACCACTGTAACATGTATTACCTCCAGACACATCTGCACCTCAGAGATCACGTCTACAGCACCTTTCACTGGCAGAGATGTGGGCACTAGGCCTTGGAATCCAACGGATAGATGTTGGAATTGATCTCTCAGGAATGCTAAAATACTTATCTTCCGTAAGAGCTGTGTTAGATTTTTCAATTAAATCTAATTCACTAGAGTAAAATGAGCCTACTATACCTCTCAATTTTTGGCAGTGTTCAGCATAATAGAAAGCTACCAAGAGCCACGTGCACTAAAATGTAAGTATGAGTTCAGGCAGGAGTGGAGTATTTGGACCTGCTTCCTTAAACAAGCTAAGAGTTTTGAGAAATACTTTCTTAAGAGAGGAAATCATAGTGCTAATCTCAGGAAAATTATTTCTGACTACGTCTGATAGACAATGTAGACCTCAGGTAATGAAATGAAGTGGATCCCATCGGGATGCAATTCTTTCAGTGTTGCACAGCACAGTCTGTCAGGACCAGCAAAAATTTTCACCCCCATCCACTCCTGTCTGTAGGATGCGAGAAGGCATTCCTGACGGAGCGTGCTACAGTACTGTGATCCGTCTTCTGCAGCTCTTTACACAGAAGTAGAGGGAGAATTCTTAGTGCTGTGGAATCTAATTTCCTCCCACGACATTAATTTCAACTTTGTGTTAAGTGCACTGATTTATTCCGCAATCATTTACCTGGATATATTCCTTTTTCCAGTGATGCTATAATTCTCACTGACTGAATTCTAATAAGTATATTATAATCATTATTGTTTCAAAAGTGTTTGTTAACTTTCGTGAAGTAATAATTTTCCCAAGTGTTCAGCAGGTCTTTGGTATGGATTGTACCACATCATCAGTGAAACTGAATAGTTAAAGAATTTCAGAAGAATGAGTGCACAGAAGGAGCCTTAACTACAACGTTTAATTTTCATTCTTATCAAGAGCTTTGTTCAGTACTAAGAATAAAAAAATAAATTTGTGATCATAAGAAGCATTTAGAGGCCGTTATAATTTAAAGACCTACACAACTCTTATTCATTTTACATGTTTGTAAAACTGATTTTGTTCATATGTTGGTATCTATGTGTGTGTCCTTATTTAAAGATCTACACAACTCTTATTCATTTTACATGTTTGTAAAACTGATTTCTTCATATGTTGGTATCTATGTGTGTGTCCTTATAGTGTCTTGTTTGAAATGGTAGTCCTCAACGCAGCCTGTCGGTAGAACAGTTTCTGCGTCCCCCACCAAACGCTGAATCAAAAGGACAGTAACCCTTATACTGAAAGAGTTTCTGAAGTGCAATAATCAATCTGGAAATATTTGTGTTCTTGTATTTATGTCTGGCAACAAGCTATCGAAACCATAAAGATTCAGGGTCTCCATGTTGGAGTTATGCTCTACATAGGGCAAAGGCGTATAAGAACCACTTGAAAATAAACCGTAATATTACTTAGCATAATAGTCTAATAATAATTACTATACTATTTACATTCAATACTTAAGTTTTGAAGCCAAATCAAGTCCATTTCAGCTGTGTTCCTCCTTTATTAAGAGGTGCTGTGTCATAATAATTATCTTTCTTGTGATGAAGAACAGCAAGTGTAAGTTAGAGAGGGGTAGCTGTTACGAAGAACTTTTAAGGCTGGTCCCGGCATAGGATCGAGTCCTCCCTCGGGCATGGGTATGTGTGTTTGTGCTTCGGATAATTTAGGTTAAGAAGTATGTAAGCATAGGGACTGATGACCTTAGCAGTTAAGTTCCATAAAATTTCACACCTATTTCAATATTGTTTTGAACTTTTAAGGTTTTTTCTGCCCTCAGCATGGCAAACTACTAACGAGTTCTTCATAGGTTACACTACGGTTTCCTGTTCAATGTATAATACGTACAGGATGTCCGAAAAGACTTTCCCAGATTACATAAATTGATAACTCAGGCTAGAAGTAAGATACAAATATGAAACTTGTGTCGAATTGCTTACAACTATAAAAGGTTTCTTCCGTTTTAGGTTCGCAGTATGTAAGTAGTGGATGAGGTGTAGTGCCCAAGAAGCAATGTTAACCAATCAGGAGAAGGCACAGTGTGTCCTGCGCTACCATGAGACACGATCACCAACCACAGTGCAGAGACACTTCCAGATAACATTTGGAAGGAATCCACCTGATGTCAAAAGCATTAAAGCCTGGTATGAGAAGTTCAAGAACACAGGATCGGTTGCTGACCTTCCGAGGTCTGGTCGAACAAGAACCTCATTGGACAGGGTGGAAGCTGTAAGGCAGTCTTTTCTGCGAAGTCCGAAGAAATCGGTGCGCAGGGCGTCACGTGAATTACAGATGCCAAAAAGCTCTCTCTATGCCAGTTTACACAAACGTTTATTGTTTCGTGCATACAAAGTGCAAATCGTTCAGGCCTTGTTGCCCAATGACAGTACACATCGATATGACTTTGCGGTCGAAATGCTATCACGTATTGAGGACGATGATGGTTATCTCAGACGAATTTCCTTTTCTGACGAAGAGACCTTTTTTGTCAGTGGAGTAGTGAATCGTCATAATGTGCGCATTTGGGGTTCACAACCCCCTGATGAGGTCATGGAGTGCACCAGAGGAAGTGCAAAGGTGAACGTTTGGTGCGCGCTATATCACGATCGAATTATCGGGCCATTCTTTGCTGAAGTTACTATCATATCTGCAGTGTATCTGGACATGTTGCAACTGTATGCTGTTCCTCACTGCTTCAGTATCACCCCGATGTCTTGTTTCAGGAAGACCGTCCACCGCCTCATTGGGATTTGGACGTCCGTGCCTACCTCGATATCACCTTTCTTGGAGATGGATTGGTCGTGATGGGCTAACGGTTTGGCCTCCACGCTCTCCTGACATAACCCCATTAGACTTCTTTTTATGGGGTTATGTCAAGGACGAGGTCTACCGAACACGTGTACCAGATGTTGAAACCCTGCGGCAACTGATAACCGCAGTTGTTGAATCGATCCCTCCAGTGATGTTGGCTAGTGTACGGACGGAAATTGAATATCACCTAGATGTGCTACGTGCTACCCAGGGTGCTCATGTGGAAGTTTACTGTCGTGTGAAAAAAACTTTGATAGTCTGTAAACAATTACACACCAATTTCATATTTGTATCTTACTTCTAGCCTGAGTTATCAACTTATGTAAACAGGGAAAGAGTTTTCGGACACTCTGTATTTCAGTCCCAAGTAATTCATATTCGGCAGTTACTTTTCTTGATTAGCGGTATATGTACTTGTAATACTTTATCTACTTCGTCTGGTGACCATTTTCAATTTATGTGGTACATAACTACAGATTTACTTTACAACCAAAGTAGCGTTGGTTCGATTAAAAGGTAAATGTGCTCCCTGTCAATAAGTGATCTTCCTGGGGACGAAACATTGTCGAATAAATTTCCTTTACCACACCATCGTGGTCAAACTTAAAATTGTGTTCGAATGAGTGACGTTATAGAGTATTTACTCTCGCGATGCTAAACATTAGTGTCATATTCTGTATATCGTATGTCGCACGCAACATGAGAGCAGCTCACATTCTCTAGCTCACATTCTCAATCCATCGGATTGCCGCAGGAAATAGCGAGATTAATCAACGTCACTCGTTTCCTGTGGTCAACTGTCTAGCAGAAGCCTCGCTTAGCACTGAATACAACAACCTGTGGCTTATGAGGAGGTGCTCTATCCTTGTATCTCATTCTTTTGAGCTCCATAGGCATAGGAGTTATGCTAGCTGCGTTTTTTTTCCACTCTGGAACTCACGAGCGATCCTTTCGGCTGATCTCATGCTTTCTTTACAACGAAAGTCTGCAATGAGCGACGGTTACTTTCTGTGCGTTCATGATTACTGTCCGGTATTCCTTTAGTTGTGGTCGCTCCTTCACGTTTTCGTCTCACAATTATGTCACGAAAAGTCAAAACAGGCTGCAGTGTGGTTGAAACGTCTGTGATGAATTTATTACTAAGGCAGCATCCAATGACTAATACACCTTCGAAGTCTCTGAGCTCTTATCTCCGACACATTCTGCGCTTATTACTCCTCTACTCTGCTGACACCGCAGTGTTCCATGCCCTTTGTACTGGCGGGTCCGTCTGTCGTCAGATATAATAGTGAACTTCGCATTACGTAGCGGTGTCTGAATACTTGTGACACGATAGTATGCTTTGGTGGCAAAACGATGGTCACATAGTCAGCTCCGAATGTAGGTCCCTGCATGTACTCAATAGGGCTACGCGAAAACTTCGTCGTCTTTTTTCCAAATATTCTCGTCTAAGCACCCGCAAGTAATTTCGTACAGACTATGCCGGATGTCTGTTGTCATGGATACTTGACACCAAATGCAGACATTGGAATAATATTCTAGAACTGATCGTGCTATCATAGTGTACGCATTTTTTAAAATACCGGTTCCTGATATTATTCCAAAACAGTTACAGTTTGTGATATGCACAAGGCGCTCACCACTCAACCTGTAACCATATAGCCGGCCGGAGTGGCCGTGCGGTTCTAGGCGCTACAGTCTGGAACCGCGAAACCGCTGCGGTTTCAGGTTCAAATCCTGCCTCTGGCATGGATGTGTGTGTGATGTCCATAGTTTAGTTTTTTTAAGTAGTTCTAAGTTCTAGGGGACTGATGACCTCAGAAGTTGAGTCACATAGTGCTCAGAGCCATTTGAACCATTTTGTAAACATGTACCATTGGAATCTTTCTCACTATGTAAACTGATGCATGCTATTTTAAAAAGTTTCAGATATTCCTGCAGAATGTAGTATTATTCAAAACTGAAAGAAGAAAATAATGACATGTTCGGAAACAAGAACCTATTCAGATGTGAATCGTTGAATATCCCCAGTTCACAGCCTCCGTTATATTTACAAGTAAGGCGGCATTCTCATGTGATGGCACAGTAAATTACGGGGGTACGGTCGAGACGGCTGATGCCATTCCTGGTGCAGACGTGACATTTGGCTTCAGCATCAGTTAATGCGCAGCAGTTGTAGGTGACAGACTACTTGAGCCAGACACTTACCCAAACTGGTTAACAAGTGCTTTGTATTCGATATATTCGCGAAGTAGGTCCGGTATCATGTCCCCATCGTTCACCGGGTATGAATGTTCCGGATTTCTAGCTGTGGAGGCATTCAAAGTCATTGGTGTATGCCCAGTACATCGACACAGTGCGGGCGTAACAGGAGGGCATATGACCAACGCATGTAACGCAATCCGAACAGAGGCAGGTGTCTATGAGAGAGAGTGTTCTTAACAGAGAAGGATGTCATGATCCGTGCAAATCACATGCCGCCCTACTTATAGAGTAATAGCGTTCTATGTGTGACTATGGGAAATTTCCTTGCTGATTTGGACAACACTGCGTCTGCTTGGAATAGCTGACACTTGCTTTCGAACACCAATATTTATCCACAGGTAGTGTAGGTGATGATCGTATGCCGCAAAGGCTGACCACAAACAATAAACGTAATGAATGCGGTTAAATGGGCGAAAAGTTATGAGGTGCTTCAATCATGAGATTGGTTATCAGTCACTGGATTCAGTCACAATCTTCAGAGGTCTGGAGCTTAAGTTCGAACCGGTTTAAAGTTGAACGACCACACAAACCTGGCTCTGTTTATGGCACAACGGAAGCAAGCAGCCAACCAGTCCACAATGATCCACCTATTACGCACGACTGAAGTAGTTACAGATATGAAACCAATGATACTCTACTATGATGCAGGACTGTCGCACAATCAGCTTAACAGCTCACGCATCCACATTGGTGATGAGAATAATACACAGAAGAATGACAAATGTTCTGGATCTACTAGAAGACGATCAATTTGACTTTGGCGAAGATGGACAGGAGCAAGCAGTTCTGACATAGTGATTGATAATGGAAGCAAGATTTATGGAAAATTAAGACAGGAACTGTGTGTAACCTGTAGCAAAATACGGATGATATAAAATGTGTACAAGAAGCAAGAGGGAACGAAGGAAATGAAAACGAAGATCGGAGAGCTCTAATTAGACAGGACCCTATCGTTCAACCTGTACGTCTAAGAAACAGTCAGGGGTGTACAAAAATAACTCATATGTTGGATTTGAATTCAAAGTGGAAGATATCAATGAGAGGATTTGTTGATGACGTTGCTACCTTCATTGAAAGTTAGGTAGAATTGCAAGCGCTATTGAATGGAATAAATAGTCTAAATAGCAGACACAGTAGTTACAGAGTAAACCAGAGAGATTAGAAAGTAATTAGGAGTAGGAGAAATAAGAGTACCGATAAGCTCAAAATAAAAATTAGAACATGAATTAGAAGAATGAAGGAATTATGATAACTTGGCAGGAAAGACACTTTCGATGGACGAAACAGGGAGAACATTCAGACCTGAGTAGCACTGGAAAAGAAGGCCTTTCTGGTCAAAAGAAACCCTCTAGTATCGCACATCGGCCTTAACAACCAATGAAGAAATTTCTTAGTGTATGTGTTTGGCATACAGCATTGTACGACAGTAATCAAGGATTGTGGCGGAAACGCATAAGAAGATTATCGAAGCGTTTGTCATGTGCTGTTATAGAATGGCGCTGAGAATTAGCTGGCCTGTTGAGATAAGTAATGAAGAGTTGAAACTTCCTGGTGGATTAAAACTGTGTGCCGGACCGAGACTCGAACTCGAGACCTTTGCCTTTCTCGGGCAAGTGCTCCACCTTCTGAGTTACCCAAGCACGACTCACGACCCGTTCTCACAGCTTTAATTCCGCCTGTACCTCGTCTCCTACCTTCCAAACTTCACAGCTCTCTTGCGAACCTTACAAAACTAGCACTGCTGGAAGCAAGGATATTACGGAGACATGGCTTTGCCTCAGCCTGGGGGAAGTTTCCAGAATGAAATTTTCACTCTGCAGCGGAGTGTGCGCTGATATGAAACTTCTTGGCAGATTAAAACTGTGTGCCGTACCGAGACTCGAAATCTGGATCTTTGCCTTTCGCCGGCAAGTGCTCTACCATCTGAGGTACCCAAGAATGACCCAATTAGATCAGAGTCTGAGTCACCTTCTTGTGCCACAAGCTAATGTGCTGCTTCTTATTCGACTTCTTAAGAGTACCTGTGATGTTACAGTTTCGAATCTGTACTGTTCCTAGCATCATCTGTTTCTACATCCGTCACCTTCAAATGTCATCTGTCATTCCTGTTCTGTTCCTACCTCTTTATCCTGTTACTCCCACTTTTTCCTATGTAATTTTTGTTGCAGGTAACTCCTACACGTTCTTTTCCGATGCTTTCGAATAATCTTCTTTCATCATCTTTCCTCTTAACCTTATCATCTTTCTTCATAACTTCCTCATTATAAAGTCGGTCTCAGAATTATTCTCCATAGCTGCATTTCTAAATATTCTAACATTTTTTCTTTCTTTTTAACCGTCCTTGATTCACCGCTGTATAAACCGCAAGCCTGACACAAAATTGAGCAGATCCTTTCCTCAACTCCGTTGGAATTCCTCTAGATGTTAGTAAATGCTTCACTATTACAAACTCTCTCTTTTCTTTAGACATTCTCCTCCTTATTTCGTCACGTAGTTTAGAGATACCTTTGTAATTCCTGCTTTAGTGTATCCCTTTAATGGTAAATCAAGCACCCAAAAAGGATGCACTTCTGGCTATTAAAATCGTAACACTAGGAAGATTAACCACTAACGAAGCTTTACTGATTATGCGTATATGCAAGAACATCAAGAATAGAGGTTTAAATTTGCATGCCATCTGGGGGTGTACACAGTGTGAAATACACAGAACTGCCTCCTCACGAAGCGATATTAATTTTAATTCGGTGGGCCATCATGCTGAACTGAGCCTAGAGGGGAGGCAGGGACACATCATCCAGAGTTGCCTTAACTCATTGCCACAGTCCACCCATTGTAGTGACTGGCAAGTGCTAGCGTAATAGCCGTTGGACAACGCACTACCAGACGTTTTCAATCTAGAGAAAGCATTGGCCAAGGCAAGAAACTAACACCCTAAACCACATATCATGTATTAACTGAGAGGGCACAACATGTCGTATCTACTACTTTATTTTCTTCTCCTTTCAAATGGCGCAAATAGCTCCAAACACTATGGGACTCAACATATGAGGTCATCAGTCTCCTAGACTTAAGGCTACTGAAACCTAACTAACCTAAGGACATCACACACATCCAAGCCCGAGGTAGGATTCGAATCTGCGACCGTAGAAGCAGCGCGGTTCCGGACTGAAGCGCTTAGAACCGCTCGGCCACTGCGGCCAGCTTCGTCTCCTTTCAAAGATGTAAGTATTACAGAGATGAATCGCAAATAGGTATTTTATTTAATCCTCAACAGCCTCACCATCTGGTCAGTACCATGTGGGATGACCCGTTGCACCGGCCGACTAATATTTCGTCCTTCTGGGGTATGAGGCATTAAGGTCCTTACAATTCCATCTCTCCCTTGCCTTCAGTCGATAATGCCAGTTCTCTCCACCAAGTGCCTCACCCTCTGTCTTCCTGCAAGGGTACTATCCACTCGACAATTCCGAGTATTCCTATTATATCGCTGGACTTCATGGAAATTTCAGAGGTCGAGCAGGTATGCTTCCTTTCATATCTTCATCAAGTCATTTTGCCCTCTCCCTTGTTGCTTGGTCTCTCATTCAAGATCTTTCAGTATACTTTGTTCACGAACGATGGGTATTATAGTCAACTATTATCCAGTTAAGAAACAGCTTAGTGTAAGTACTTCCGAGCCCCCCTGAACGATTGCTGGTGAGTTGATGTCGGACTCGAACTGCATCAATGAAGTCCTAAGTGTTGCCTCATCTACCAGCGATTTGTCTAAAGTTTTCTCGTCGAGCGTTCCATTGTTTCCACCATACGCTCCCACCAACCTCCCACAAAGCCGCAAGCGGTGCAGTAAGCTTCTAAGTAAAACTTGCTGAGGGATCTGCTAGCTGGTCTTCGTGTTCTCGAAGCCATGAGTGAGGTCTTCAAGTTCTTTGTTTGCTGCTCAAAAGCTGTCGCATTATCGGAATAAGCAGTACATAAATTGATGCTGGAGGGCGGAGAAACTGACAGAAAGGGGAGGAAATATTGATGTCAGCTGCATCCGGGAATTTATGCGGAATCAGCGATGACGAGTGAAAATGTGTGCCTGACAGGTATTCGAAACCGGGTGTCCTGCTTGCTAGGCAGTTACGTTAACAACTGTGCTATCCCGACGCGGCAGTTATCGCAGACGCGCTGACAGTCTTGGCGCTTTCCCAGCAGTACCACATTCCTGTCTGGCGCCGCCTAACTGCAGTCTCCACCCGTGTCCTTGATGCTGGTGACTTCGAGATTTCCTCTGGAATTCGAACGTATTTCTGCATCCGTTCTGAAGCAAGTGCTGACATATGCGAAAATTACCGAACTGTCAGTTTGATTACACTTGGTTCCAAATACTAACGCGAATTCTTTACAGAAGAAAGAAGTCGAACTCTGGGAAGATCAGATTGAATTCCTTAGAAAGGTAGGAACAGGCAACCCAATACTGATCCCACCAATCTCTTAAAAGATAGATTAAGGAAAGAGAAACCTATGTTTATAATTTTGGTAGAGGAAGAAAAAAACTTACAGAAAAACTGAATGGAACACTCTCTTTGAAACTTTCAAGGTATCAGGAGTAAAATAAAAGGAGTGAAAGGCTATTGACAACTTGTACAGAAGCGAAGACGGCGGTTATCGGAGTCGAGGGGCGGGAATGAGAAGCAGTGATGGAGAAGGCAGTGAGATAGAGTTGTAGCTTATCTCCGACGTTATTCAGTCTGTACGTTGAGCAAGCAGTATGGAAAACTAAAGAAAATTTGTGAGTATGAAATAATGTGCAGAGAGAAGAAATCCAGAGCATCGGATTTCTGCCGGTTGTTCCCAGATTTCCTGTACCAACATTTCATATGCGTGACTCGCAGTCTTCTTCATGCGCTGCCTGATACTGATTTCAGTGTGGAACGAGTCCGGTTTTTATGACTATGTTGTGCTAGGTGCTCCGTCTGCGGTCCGCGCCGCGTCATGCGCTCTGCCTGTGGTATGCACCGACCAATAGCAGCGACTGTAGTGCTTTCCTCCAGACGCGGCAGTTCCGAACGCTGTGGTCATTACCCCTCGTCAGTGTTGCTGTTGCACGTCTGAACGGTGTCCAAGTCATACTAGACATTTTATTTTCCGGTTGTCGTCATTTAAGACCACCTGTGACCCAGGACGTTCTGTTACCGTGACCTCAATCTCAAGAGATTCTATGATAACGCTGCTCCAATATCTCGATGTATGTATTAGAATCTTGGGATCGTTATAGTTCACAGAATGATTGAATTTTAAACAATGCACGACAGTCACTGACTTGGTTGCCTGTCTCAGTCTGGTGTGCCTCTAATGTTCTTTGCACCTATGGCAACGGTATTAGTCGTCTGGGCGATATATTCCATCCTACATTCAACTGGTATGTGGAAAAGCCTTGTTTCCGCAGATCCAGGTAAACCTTCACACGCCCTAGCAGAGCCTTAAGCTTGGTGGGTGGATGGAACACGCACTTGATGTTATGTTTGAGGAGAATTCTACCGATTTTTGCAGATATCGGCTCCAAATATGGCGAATATATAACTTTCTTCGTTTCGTCTTGTACCTCTTTAGGAACCTCTAATGGGGAAACAGAGAGCAGTGCCTTTTGAACGTATGTAGAAGGGTATTCGTTTTTGTAGAACACAGATTGCAAGTGTTCCATCTCCATCGCCAAATTATTCGTGTCTGTTCAACCAGTTCTGAGTACACTATTTTTCTATGTCGGATAGTGGCAACTGCTGGCGTGCAGCTACAACTCGGGGTGTGTTTGGTGTACGCACTGTGACTGAAGATACCGTCTGCCTTCCTGTTGACTAATACACCAAGGAATGGGATAGTCCATCCATCTCCAGTTCCCTGGTAAATTTAATGTTAGGATGGCGCGAGTTTAGGAGGTCCAAGAAAATATCGAAGTTTTCCCTCCCGTGACGCCTTAAAAAAAGGCGTCATCCACGTGCCTAAAAAATCATTTCGGCTGATATGGGGCCGATGTAGGTGCCTACTCTTTAAATCTTTCCATAAGGAGATTGGCCACCATCGGTGAGAGAGGTTTGCTCTTTACCACCCCTTCCATTTGAACGTAGAATTGATCCCCATATAGTAGGGGATACGTCGAGGTAAATATGTGCTTCAATAAGTCCAGGAGAGCACCGTCGAACTTTTCCCTATCAGAACAACTGACTCATCCAGTGGTACGCGGGTGAACGTCTAAACTTATTGTGATGTCAGATACCTTCACCTGTAGCTGCCTCAGGCGTTGTAGGGAATCCTCTGAGTTACGAATGTGACGGGCACACTTTCCCACATATCGCAAGAGCATCTTCTGAAGATGTTGAGCAGTGAGGTAGGTGGCTGCGCGCGTATTGCTGACTACTGGACGTAGAGGAACATCTTTGTTTTGCACCTTAGGCAGACAGTAAGGTCTTGGCGGCACTGGTGCTTTTACTCTTAGATGCTTAACGATCTTTTCTGAAAGGCCGATTTCCTTTTGAAGAACCCAGATTTCTTATCCACCTTGTATTGTATAGTCGCAGTCCACTGGTCTTTATACCGGGTCGTCCAGAAGTTGTCGCACCTTGCTGTCATAATCTGCCTCCTGTAGGACGACGGTAGCATTCCCCTTATCTGCTGGTAATATCACAACGCAATCATCAACGCAGAGTTGTTTAACGGAAAACATCCCATCACCAGAGATGTTTCGTGAGCGCTCTGCACATCTCCCCTCACACTTATTCAGCATCATTGGCAGTAAATTTCAGGGCTCTCTCCTCCATTGCACTAACGAAGGCCACCGCAGGAAAATTTATGGGGGTAACTGAGAAATTAAGACCCTTTCAATGTGGTTGCGTTGAATCCCTCCTCGCACAGGTTGACGACCGTTCGAGCGTCCTCGCTCTGCTGCGCGTTGTTGTTAAGACGCTCAAACTTGGCTAGTTGACAGGATGCTGATATCTCCCTTGTCCACTCCGCTAGTGACCAAAAGATACCATCAGATCCGTCCAAGACGTGTCTGGTTAGAAGGTTTGGTATAAAATGGTGTAGAGATAGCAACACTCTGGATGTCACATCAAGTCGGTCTACATGTCACGTACTCTCTCCCTGACCAACACTAAGCTCGGTCGATGGTTAATTGTGTTGATCGGTCTGGAACTGACGTCATGTTTAATTTTAGCAAACAGCTCTTCTCGGTATCTAGATCGGAAACAGACAGAACAGAGCATTCTCCCCTTCCCTTGTCAAAGCTTATCCAGAGTTCTTATCATGACACAGAGGGAGAAGTAACCATATCCTACAAGCCTGGTACTGTCGAGCAAGTAGAGATATTCAGAATGCAGGGGCACTCATTCAGTATGCTCATAGTGCAGGATGTGCCAGCGACAGTCTCTAAAAGCCGAGTCTGGGACTCCTTAGCACAGGGTCCTAGCATCTCAAAAGGTTACCAGATAAGAAACCCAGGACAAATGAAGTCGTTAAAGATGGGTGCTCCAGCGTCTTATGATTTCTGAGCTGACCTACTGCTGTAGGGATAACGTTGGTCAGCCTGACCCTTATATACAACGAACGTTTGAGGATGAGGGTCCGAATTAGGATGCTCACTTTCAAACTTTCGGTGTATACATCTACATCTTCATGCATAGTCTACAAATTACACTTAAATCCCTGACAGAAGGTTCATCGAGCCACCTTTACAATAATCCTCTGTTATTCCAGTCTCGAGCAATGCACAAAAAAAGAGAGAATGCCTATAACTTTCCGTGCGAACTCTGACTTCCCTTATTTTATCAACATGATCTTTTCTCTCGATGTATGTTGGCGCCAACAAAATATCTTTGCATTCGGAGGAGCAAGCTAGTGACTGAAATTTTGTGATAAGTTCCCGCCGCAACGAGAAACGCTTATGATTTAATTACGCCCACCCCAAATCCCGTATAATGTCCGTGACACTCTGCCCCTATATTTGTATAGTACAAAATGTTCTGTCCTCCTTTAAACTTTTTCTATTACTCCGATCATCTTATCTGGTAAGGATTCCAAACCGTGGAGCAGGACTCCAAAAGAGGACGGATAACCGTTGTGTAGGAAGTCTCTTTAGTAGATATGTTGCATCTTCAAAATGTTCTGCCAATAAAACTCAGTCTTTGGTTGTACTTCTCCACAACATTATCTGTGTGTTGTATTTCCTGTGTGTTCTTTCCTATTTACGTTGTTCGTAATTGTGATTACTTGATACTTATCTGAATTTAAGGCCTTTAGAGTTAATTATTTTATCGTTTAACCGAAATTTAATGGATTCCTTTTGGCACTCACGTAGATGATATCACACTTTCGATTATTTGGGGTCAACTGTCAATTTTTCAACCATACAGATATCTTACCTAAATTGTTTTGCAATTTGTTTTGATCTTCTGATGACTTTACCGTACGATATACGACAGCATCATCTGCAAGCAACGCCAGAAAACGCTTCCCTTTTACTTGATAAATTTGTCAGCTACTAAGAACTATGAGGAGGAGGAGATTAAGGTTTAACGTCCAGTCGACAACGACGTAATTAGTGACGGAGCACAAGGTGAAATTAGGGAAGGCTGGAAAAGAAAATCGTTCGTGACCTTTAAAAGGTAACAAAATACAGAAAATCTAAATACTGATGGCCGGACGCGAGTTTAAACCGACGTCCTCCCGGATGCGAGTCCAGTGTGCTAACCACTGCGCCATCTGGCTCGGTCTACTACGATCGGTGACTTCTCTGACAGTAACTCAAGTATCCACTTGCGTAACTGAGGCGATATTAAATAAGCACGCTATTTGATTACAAGCCACTTGCGAAGTACGGCGTTACAAGCCTTTTGGAAATCTAGAAAAACGGAATCAATATGAAATCATTTGTAGATAGCACTCAAAACATGTATGAGTTTAGAGCTGCTTGTGTTTCATAAGAACGATGTTTTCTAAATCTTCGAGGTAAAAGTTCGACCACAAGATATGTTCCAAAATCCTATTGCATATTGACGTTATTGGTTGGGTCCTGTAATTTAGTGGATTACTCCTATTGCCTTTCTTGAGTATTAGTGCAACCTATGAAATTTTCCTGGCCGTGTGTTCCGATCCTTCGTGGAGCGAGCGGTTATATTGTTATATTGTTAATTGTGGAACTATTGCATCAACGTACTCGCATAGGAACTTAATTCGCATGCATTCCGGGCCGGAAAACTTGCTTTTATTAAAAGATTTGAGTTTCTTCACTACTCCATGAGCATTTAATGCTAAGTTATTCATGTTGGCAGCTGTTCTTGATACGAATGATGGAATATTTAATCCGTCTTCTTCGTTGAAGGAATTTGTGAGGGCTGTGTTTAGCAGCTCTGATTTGGTAGCACTGTCACCGATACTGTTTCCTTTCATTTTCGCGCAGTGGAAGCGTTGATTGTGTCTTCGCGCTGGATACTTTACATACACGCGACATCACTTTGGTGTTCTACCAAGTTTGAAGACAAAGGTCCATTGTGGTAACTAATAAAAGCATTTCATATTGATTTCTTCACTAAATTTGAAGCTTTTGTAAAAGTTCGTCAGTCTTGAGCGTTTTGCGTCCGCTTAAGTTTGGCATGCTCTTTTCGTTATTTTTGCAGCGGCGTTATGACCTATTTTGTATAGTTGTCTTTCAGTTTGTTTGGTATAAATCTTTCAATTGCTGTCGATACTACTTGTTTGAATTCAAGTTATATCTGGTCTACACTTACATTGTTAAGTAAGAAGGAAAGGAAATTGTCTCTCAGGAAAGCGTGAAGCGAATTTTTATCTATTGTTTTGAACAGACTTTTTTTGGTGGATTTTGGAGTTACGGTACTTCGGCTCGCTACGACAACCGTGTGTTCACTAATTTCTGTATCCGTTTTGATGCTCGTTACTATCTCAGGATTATTTGCTGCTAAGAGGTCGACAGTGCTTTTGCAATCATTTAGGATTCTAATAGGTTGATCAATTAATTATTAGAAAGAATTTTCAGAGATTGCTTTTAGCACAATTTCGGATGATATTTCATGTGCACCTTGGGATTTAAACATGTAATTTCACCAACGTATCGTGGGCAAGTTGAAGTCACCACCAACTATAACTGTATGAGTCACGTACGTGATTGAAATTAGACTGAAGCTTTGTTTCAACCTTTCAGAGAGTGCATTATTTCAGCTGGGAGGTCGGTAAAACGATCCTCTTATTATTTTATTCCGGTTGCCACGAATGACATGCACCCATCCTAACTCACAAGAACTATCTACTTCCATTTCGGTAAAAGATAATCTGCTTCTAACAGCAACAAACGCGCGACCGCCAGCAGTATTTAGCCTATCCTTCCTGAACACTGTTAGGTTCTTCGTAAAAAATGTTGACTGAGTATAACTATAAGTGCCTATAACGATTAAAGGATCAGTACTTTCTATTAGCTACCTCCCGTTTGCTGCTCCCTATGCTCTTTATGGCATCCAGAAGGACCTGTTCCATGTCTGGGTTCTCTCCACCCAGTATGCACAAGGGCTTTTTCCCATTCCTTGGCAGTCATAACCCTAAGGGTCTCTGTAACACGCCTGACATTTGACCTCCCAGTTACCAATAATACAATCCTTTCTGAGTCCCTGTATCTTGTAGGCTGAGAGGTATCCTTTGAAATAGGGCAAGCGACTGCATCTGACGGAAGGACACAGTCAGCCACAGGCAGCACCTGGAATCTGTTTGTCAGCCTAACTGGGTTGGCCTCCCCGGGAAGCCTTCCGTAACCCATCCCCCCCACCCCCCCCCCCCCCCCCCCACCCTTCTCGAGGCGACCACCCACACGACCACGGTTGTGGGTTCAGCCTCAGTGCAATCGAGAACTGGACTGGCCACCAGTGCGGACTGATCGAAGGACTCTTTAGTTCTAGTGGACGTCCGTTGGAGCCCCACGCCCCATCCATAACAGTGATCACCATCCACTGCAGTCTCAAGCTGTGTAATTGAAGCCAACGCAGCCTAGATCAGAGGACCGAGTGTCACCAAATCAGCTCGCATCCGCAAACAGCAATCACAGCCCCTATCCTTTTTAAATATGGTGGAAAACTACACTGCACAAAAAAACCACTACGAAACTCTTGTGTAGACACTGACGTAAATTCAAGAATTGTGCCTAATAAAATAAATTTACACGCAGAGATTCAAAAACTAAACTTCCAAAGCACACAGGTGAAACTAAATAATTGACCCCTTTTTAGTAATTCGTAAAAAAGTTATAAAATCGGGTACTAAGTTACACAAACGAAATTACGAGAACTCTGTCTGCTACATATTAAATGTTGAGTAACTCATAAAAGCTCATTCTGATATGCATTGCTCAGATGGAAGGATTTCACATTTGTGTAATACGCTAAATGCAAAATACTTTTTTGTTGCAGAGAAAAAAATGAACTTTTTTTGCGCGTCCGTAAGTAACAGCAGGAGGGACTACGAAAGAGACACACACATTTTCTCACTCTAAGATCATTGTGCAAGAAGAGTGACGCATTGCCAGAGGACAGTACACGCTCTGGGTGTCCTGCAGACACAGTTCACTGTGGTGCAGATAACAGGTGCCTCACAGTGTGAGAGGGAACTGGCGTAGCAACTGGCGACCAACTCCAAAGTTGAATTACGCGGGACAATACGATTCCACTGGCCAAAAAGTCTAATTTGCTTACAGATTAACCGTGAATTCTGGTGGGACGTAGGCCGGAGTCAATGTTGTGTCCAACCACAGTGGAGTGGTCCCGACAGTTTGAGCAAGGCCGTACAATTGTGGCTGACGCTGATCGGGTGGGAGGGCCATCGACTTCCAAGTCGTCCACAGACAATAGTGTAAAGGCAGTCGAGGAAGTGATTCACAGCCATCAAAGATTTTGCTACGACGAAGCAATTTACACAGCGGTTCTGGAATGGCTCCGTGACCGAGGTTGTGATTCCGGTAGTCGGGGAACTGAGCGACTGGAAAACCGATCCGAGGGTCATTTTTATAGTTTTGATAATTATAATGCAAAGCAGTCTGATGTATTTGTGTCAGTTGGAACTACAATGCAGCTTTTAATAACAGTCACTTGGCGTGCCATAACAACACATATCTTATTTTCTGAAGGCCCTGGAATGAACAATTTTGTGACCGTTTTTTCAGATATGATAAGTAACAAACATTTTGTAGCACATACATAAATATATATTTGACTTGTCAGCTTAATAAATAAAGTCTACTAAAGTCGTTCGTGGGAATATGTAATTACTAGGATGAGAAACGAGGTTGATTTATCATGTAGCCTATATCCTAAATGACAACAATAAAGGGCAACAAGCTGTCTCTTAAGATTTTTTTTAAAATTTGGTGTTCTGGTCTTGTTTGACCCCAGAGCAACTAACTGACCACAATAACTTTTCTTCGCAAACTATAAGCTTGGGATCGAGGAGGGTCAACAAAGCTGTTTTATATACTGTCTATATTTGATATGAGAAAAATCCTTATCTATATATACTGAACCTATGTGACATAGTAAAATAATTTAAAGCAATTGTACGCACTATTTAGACCTTTTTTCTCTGCATATATGAGCTTAGATGCGTACCAAGCTGTTTGCATTATTTATAAGTAAACCCAAGCAAATAATAATACTAAAAGTGCATCATAATAAACACCTCATGTGCGTCTTGCCTGTCCTGCTAACGCCTTCTTCACCTTACACTTTGCCTACTGTGCGTTGATTAAAGCCGATTTGATAGATGAGCATACAGGTCGATTCATAAAGAAACAACAGATTTCAATTGTTTATTACAGACAAATTATGAAGGACAGAACACTTTATGTACGTCACTGGAGAGAGGAAGGTTGAAAGTTTTATCTTCGCACAGCACTACACCATACTCAACACGTTGATGGAGAAACGTCGAAACGGTTATGCGCACGAATCAACAAGTCACTGTTTACTGAAGCGCCAGATCCAACAAGTTGTCAGTTGCTGACGAATAGCTGCCATAGCTGGGAGGAAGACTCCTTCTTTCATGAACTCCCAGAAAAATAAATCTCAAGGTGTGAGGTCTTGTGCCCGGGAGGCCAAAAAGAGTGAAAGAATGAACGAGACCTTGTTGTTCAGCTCTTCCAGTCCAGCGTTATGGGATGGTGTTCTTAAAAATATTCTATACCTTATGGTGAAAGTGAGGCGGGCATTGTCATGCATAAAAATATGATCATTCGAATCTGCGTGAAGTTGAGGAAACAGCCAATGTTGTGACATGTTCAGTTATGACATTCCTGTCACAGTTTCCTCCGCATTAAGGAAAGGTGTACAACCATCCCGAACAGAAACGGAACGAAACCACTTCATTTTCGGTGTTCGAAGACGACGATAGGATTTTGTGATCCCAAATGGTTACATTATGGAAGTTTACCAGATAGATGAAACATCGATTCGTCTGAGAAGTTGAGTCCTTCGAGAAAAGTGTCCTCCGCCATATTCTGGAGCAATGAAATGTTAAGTACGTATTTTCTCTAACGGTCGATGGGACGCAATTTCTCCAGAAACAGCAACTTGTAAGACTTCATATGCAGACGTCGTTTCTGAACACCCACACCGCTGTTCGAGGAACTTTACATTCCTGTCCTGGCCTTCTTGAGGACTTGCGAGGGCTCTGTGTGAACACGTCTCGGATATGCTCTACCTTATCATCATACGTACGTAGCCGGCCAGTGCCCTTCCCTCTACGTATACAACCAACTTCCAAAGATTTTGTATACAACTAATAGATCTACATGCGCAGAGGTGGCTTCTTTCTATATCGGTGACGACTTGCAGCTTCGACTGACCTCACACAAATTCCAACACACAAAATGATTTCTCTTCTATATTTGTAGTGCTGGCAGAACGGTTAACGCTCTGGAGTTTCATACGTCTAAAGTTACTCGCACCGTCATCCAGAGATCTCACTTGAAATTTAACTAATTTCCTCTAGCCACTTAAAAACGGTAATGGTTCACCTGAAAAGATTATGATCCATTTCATGGTACATCTTTGCCCAATCCGAAAGTCAACGAGACGTCAAAACAAAGTTTCCACGTCTGTTAATGTAGAGCTCCAACACAGCTTTAGAAATCAGGTGGTAAATTTTTGGATCCATAGTCGATAGTTTTCGTCCTAGAAAACAACTCTGCATCATCTTCCTTCCTTCCTGGAGCTTGGTAAAATCTTCATTATTTTGTTTAGAGATGAAGATTAAGAGTGAAGCAGTGCGTCATGGACTAAATCGGCCACGGTTAGCATCCATATCCATCCCTCTTTCTGGGTTGTCTCCTAAGTAGTGAACGATTACTACGATCAACAAAACTAAACAGTTTCTTACATTGCATAACTCATAAATTTCGGTAAATATGCCTATAAAAATATATCATGATCAGACACTTGAGACTCGCAAAATAATTGCTAGTTGCATTTACTGTAAATATTTATCAGTGTTACAACATAGCTCAATGCGCAGCCGCAGCAGAATCAGAAAATTCGGTGACATGGCAGCGCACATCTTATGATGAACATGCGCAGCAGACTCAAGAACATGCAACTAATTATATTCATGGTACACCTTTCTTGTGACTAATATATGGTTGTGTCCGAATAAGAATGCTGAAAATAGTAGTTTCAGGAACATGCAAACAAGTTGTTAAAATCTGAATTGTCATCTTATGTCTCGTACTTAGATGCAAAATGCTGCGGAAGGGTGGAAAATCAATACGTACATCCGGTGGCCACTTGGTGCAATGTTTTTATCTTATAATGCCTTAGAAAACTTATGTAATACATACTTTACTCAACATGTATACTTCTATAAAAAGTTTCGAGAGACTTCAATGGTAATGTTAATGCTAAGCCGATAATGACATTCAGTATGAACGCTGTCCTACGAAACATTTCAAATCCGTACCCCATAATGTATGGTTCTAAGTAGTGGAACAGCAAATTCTGATAATGGGAGGCAATAGTGAATATGATTCCGTATCTGGGATTATTTTTTAATTATTTATTCCTAGAATTATTCTCAGATGCACCTAACCACAAGTTTTAATTTACGTCAATCTTCTTGTGTACTGAACAAAAAGGTCTTAATAGTAATCAGACAAATTGGTTCGTACGTACTGACAATACATGTTATTTAATTGGTATGCTTGTTTTAATACTACAGTTCTACATTCACGCTACAAACGCAAAACTAATCGATTTCTCCTGATTGTCAAAGAGATTTAATTTGATTGACAATGGATATAAGGCGATCTGTTTGCTTAGCATATATGGCGAAGAATTTATCTAAGATGGCGATGTGTCGGGGGGTTACAGATGAACCATTTAACACACATTTTTCATTCTGACGTATGTTTACTGCTGTTTGGCAGAACATGCAGACACCTCACATGGAGTTAAAATTTAGCATAGTGCATTCTCGATAACTGCATGATCACTGTGTACTGGTGAAACTTGTTTCACTTGAGTTAGCGAGAAAGAATCCGTTATTCGCCTTGTTTGGTGAAACTCAAGAGGCTCATGCTGCGACCACCGTGTCACTGCACTGAAGATGCGTGAGTTGATCGCAATTTCCCTTAAATAATCTAAATCTTCTAATCAGTCGATGAGGTAGCCCTACTGGTCCAGAAATAGAGGGCTATAAATAGAAGGCCGTACTGCTGTATTGGACTTTCGGAAAATGTTTCGCCACGAAGCTTTACAACTATTGCTCCTTTGAATCATCGCACATTTGTGGGAAGAGCTGGTCTTGAAACAAGTGACCACGAAATAGGAAATCAACTGAAACGTTTCATCGGAGGAAACACATTGTTGATGCGTGAGACAGTCCTACATTCTACACGGATTACTCGCATCAAGCGGTTGGAATAGAAGAGAAAGGTATTCCTGTATTAAGGAGGGGTCGTTGGGTACATGCACATGATTCTAGACCAGTATTACTGATGTCAGTCTGTTGTAGAATTGTGGAATATATTTTACGCTCACGCATTACGACGTTTCGGTGGAAAAGAAAATCTGCGAAAGATTCTTCTACAAACAGAGGTAGGTTACGTCATTAGCCCACTGAGGGTACACGCAGAAGAGGCTGCTAGCTGAAGGCTGCAACGTCAGAAGAGTGTGAGCGGAATGCAGAAATAGCTGGGGATAGTCGATTAGTACTACAGAGAACGTGCAGTACCTTAAAAACTAAATTAATTCTAACACATTGCGTATAAATAAGCGAAGAAATCCATTACTGTTCGATAAAGCTGTTGGGGAAAAATCCCTGGAAACAGAAATTTCGGTAAAATACCTAGGATTAACTGTCCGAAGCGAGTTAATGTGAAATACTCACATAAAAGTAATTGTAGTAAAAGCAAATACCAGTTGGGTATTCACTGGAAGAGACTTAACGAAATGTAATTCATTCACGAGAGAAGTGGCTTACAAAAATTTTGTTTGACCAATTTTTAAGAATTGCTGATCACTCTGGGGCCTTTGTCTGGTTAGACTGATATAAGTCACTGAGAAGATTCAACTAAAGTCGGTACGTTTCGTCGAAGGACTCTTGAGTAGGCGCGAGAACGTTACGAGTATGTTCAAAATACATAGTCAAGCCGCAGACGCCACAAGATGTCGTTGTACATCACAAAGATGGTACTGTAGAAATTTCAAGAGCATACATACCGAAGAGAGATATTCTTACGAAATGCTAAGTACTGGGAAATTAGAACAATTGGAGTCGTTACGATGGCTTGTTTACAGGAAGCCTTCCCTGTAGCACGTGCGAATACAACAGAGGGAGGGAGGGTAGGAGTGCAGAAGCACTCTCTGCCACACACCGTAAAGCGGTTTGCGGAGCATATCTGTCGAAGCAGAGTGATGCACGATTCACAGGAGACTCCCACGCCGAAGTAATAAGGAAATTCCTGTAAAAACTTTGGAAGTGGCTTTGATGTTGCTCGGTTTGACGCTGTAACTTACTCTGATTAGGACCCGCAGGCAGCAATCATCTGTAACAGCCTTTGAAGTTGTTGCCTACAGTATCAGAATTCAGCTTGGACGTGTTATGATGGCTGAATATGGATTGGTCACTTACCTCCATTGTTTTTCGTGACAAGTCTGCTTTCCTTCAACAGTTAACCTTCTTTCAAGGTCTTATTTAACTTCTATTTGCGAAGATTGGCGGCAAACCTTTTAATCACTGTATTCCTCTCAAAGAACTCCGACACACGCCCAGATAGCTTGAACTCTCAAAGCAGACAATTACTAAGCAACGGCAGTGTCACGTCGCGCGATTTTTTCATTGTTGTGAGCCTGCCCTGGGACCGATGCTAAGAAGCGAATATTGGTGATGACTAGCGCCCGCATTATTGGGTTTCTGTAAAAGTGATTTTAGCGTTTTTGGAGTTCGTCAATGGAAAGTGTAATGGACTCCAATATTGACACAGAAACGTCATTATATTTTTGACAAAGCCATTATAGTTCTTTCTGGCAAATGAGGGATTAATTATTCCCTATGTCGAACCTCGGAAAAATTTACAAGCAGTTGAGATATTTACCGGTGTTACAACTATCTTGTCTTTTGATAATATAGTTAGGGGACGCGTTTTAGGGAAAGCATCCCATTATATGTCACTCACACAAAAACGCGCACTTGTAATGCGTACCTGAGTATGACCACAGTCCGTGGCCAAACGAAACAATCTTATTACATTTTGGAACTGCAGTACACAATGAACCACACTTCTAAGCTATGTGGTATGGATCTTTTTCTACTGTCTCTCAGAAATTTTTGCAGACAGAGGAAGTTCTGACATAGACATCAGTAGTCTCGTCGACTTAGAGCCAAATGTAGTGGTCACAAATATCTGTTTTAATACCAGCAATAGCCTTTTCAGACATCTGTTACAAATAATATTTGCAGTGTAGACTTTCCTGGTATATTGCAAGAAAGTCTTAAGATGTTGTGCTCCTTAGAACAACCCATGGCAGATTAGATGACTCTAAATCCTCGCACAAGTCTAGATGAAAGATGTCCACTTTTATATTTGCCATACGAGACTTTAATGATTCAGTGTGTGTTTGCTCTGCTTACTAGTGGAGCTATGGAAACGTGGTGCTGAAGAAAATGTGTCTTTTTAGATCCGATTATCTAAACAAACTATTACTAAGAAGATGACACTAACTAAAAAAATAAGATGGTAATCATATAAAATCTCTACTTAAGCTCAGTCACATATGCCTGTCAGTTATCTAGTTTTATAGGGGACAATCCAGAACCGGTATGCCGATCAGTAAAATTCGCCGTGAGCATTGAGGATATCACCCCACCGACGCACCAGTTTGAAGACAACTGTTTGCTAAAACAACAAGTCGTGCTGGTTGACGAAGCCCGTAACTCCCTGATACACATCCTCCTACAGGTATCGCTGATTTGTCAAGGTCTTATTTTAAGAGAGCGATGGCGTGATAATCCAATGGGATGAGAGCAGGACCATAGGTCGCGTGTTCAAGTGTCTAACACGTGGGTTGGGGTAACTTGTATGTTGCGACATTTTCGACGTGGGGACGTGTGTTATCGTAAAGCTGCTGCTCCCTTTGTAGGAGTTTTCAGGGACGTTTCGCCTTTCTTATAGGGCATAATTTCTCAAGCGTTGCACAGCACCGTTATCCAGTGAAAGAGACACCACGCTCCTTAAAATCAATAAGCATTAGCCTCTGGTAGTCAAATAACAGGTTAAAGAGATTGATGACTCTTGGACTTCTTGGGATGAAGGGACGATGGATGACAACAATGTATCGGCAATACTTTCGATTTCAGTTCTCAGTGGTGGCACCAGATTTTGCCTCTTGAAACAATGCGCTCAGAGAATATGTAGCCTTCAACATCCAGTCTCGTCAAGTGCTTTAGACAAACATCCAACCGGTTTGCTTTTTGTTGGAGATCCTATGCTTGTTACACAGTGGCTGTAGACCTTACGGTAGCCTAATTGCTGCCGAAATACGTGTTGCACCCTGGAGAAGGTGATGTCGGCTTCCTTTTATAGCGCACGATTTGTGTTCCGGTCCATCCCAATTGCATCATGAACCGCTCGCTTGTGGTTTTCCGTCGTGGATGCGGGTGGTCTCTCAGATCGACCGATACCTTATGTCGAATCGCGACCACCACGAAACTTTGCGCACCGTTACACAAAGGTGGTTTCAGACTGATATGCTAGCCCTCATACATTCTTCTCTCTCCGATGGATGTCTATTGCCCATTGTCCTTCGGCAGCCAAGAAAATAGTAACAGTACGTTGGTCCTATTTGGAGGCATGTAGTAATAATATCGCCGTAGTTCACGTTTCCCTTTTTACCGTACGCACACAGTATATATACGAATGCCCCACTAACATCACATATAGATGCTGGTGCTTATATAACCGCACCGGAGTCGCGCTACGCCTTCTGGTTGCACATACACCTTCCGGTCGCCCATTACAAATTCGATTTACGAATCTCAGGGAAGAAGACCAGCAAGAAAACCGTACGGTAAAGTGAATGATAAAAATAACCTGTGTTTAGTTATTTGTTTTTGGCAGAGTTCAAAAGATAAGTATTCGGCCATCAGTTATGACATTTGAGACTTTCCGAATAGAATTTTTGATGATGACAAAATTACGCTTAAACCATGTACTCAATGCAAGTCAGCACACCACGTGACTTTAGTTCGCACATATAAACATCAATATTCCTAGGTGTTGCCCACGTGTTTCTTAGATATACCTCCCTATTGTCGAATGGTATTTAAGTTAAAGCTAACTGGGTCTGTCGTGATGAAGCGAGGGTGTGGATGTATTCACGCACATTGTCTATCTCAGTGTGGACTGTACACAAACGATATTGTGCCACACGAGTTTCATGATTTCAGGACAGCGTATAAACTATAATCTCGTATTTTCTTAAAACGGGCAAAATCACGCAGTTTTTTCGTAGTATTGGACAAGAAATTTTATTTAAATATCATTTTTTGTAGCAACAAGTCTGTTTAGTCCTTACATTTTCTGTGTAAGTTCAATTTAGCTCCTTATAAGTCGTTTAACACGGATTTTTCTGTTTTGAGGTATGTTGTACAGTGTAATAGTAAGTAGCGCAGGGATATCATTTTGTTAAGCACCGACATAGGCGGCTGAGTGGGCCACATCTGCTACCCGTTTCGTATCGGAGTTGTAACTGAATTTCAACGTTGGAGGCCAAAACTGCTAACAAGCTACGAGCACATTTCATCAGACTATGCGACGGGGAATCGGAGAACAATCGATGCAGCATTTCAACAACAGTGCAAAACAGCAAAACAGACAGAACGTGCTACTGTATCAAGGCTACATTAGTAACTTCACTAAAAGGTATCATAAAGATATCTTTAGGGATGCAAAGTTCACATAAAGGAACACTCTGAAACCTTGAAGCTAAACATTAGAGAAGCCGAGAGCTCCTACAGGCTTAGATAAGAGAGAACATTCAGGTACATCAGTCACCAGTGTGCGTGTGGCGGTGGTAGTACCACTTCATCGTCAATTTAGGGGATGCTCTGGGGTGAACTCACCTACCATCCGGCAACTTGCGGTCCACTGGTGCAAATCTACAGCCATTCGGCCTCAGAGGGGACTTTTGATCTGCGATCCGCATTCGTGCCGACCACGGCAGTGGCTGTCTGGGGATGGTGGAGGCGGGCTTATCTTTTCTAGATGGAGAACCCATCTGCCTATCTCCGAGAGCGGGGCGCCTGTGTCGCCGCTACTGGGACAGTACAAGTACCGCCTTATCGGCTGTGTGCTGGGACCGCCACTCCGGCAGCCCTTCGTACTGCTGTTGGGTCTGCCGCCTACATGCCATCCTGAAAACCGACAACCGGGACAAGCCGAGCCCAGGTGCAGCTTCACTCGTCAATAACGCTGAGGCTCTGACGGACGTCCACAGCCACAAAGAGCTGTGGGGACGCACGGCCGTCGCAGTCTCCTGCGACGGGGGCCGCAGTGCTGAAGCAGGCTGCATGGGACCTGTTCGCGCCAAGTTGAAAAAGTCTCTCAAAAAATGATTGTTAATTGAATGACGTTGCATTGCACATAAAGGAGGAGCTTTCTTCGTCAAGAAATTCAAATGGCTCTGAGCACTATGGGACTTAAATCTGAGGTCATCAGTCCCCTGACGTACAACTACTTAAACCTAGCTAACATAAGGACATCACACACATCCATGCCCGAGGTGAGGTTCGAACCTGCAACCGTAGCCGTCGCGCGGTTCTGGACTGAAGCCCTAGAACCGCTTCGTCACCGCGTCCGTCTTTTGCATTGTTAATGACTTACATGTTATGTGGCAAATTTATTTCCGAGAACTTTCAGTTTTCCGCTTTAATTACTTTTCGGTGCTGTGATTTATTCACTTTCCCATGTACAGAGTGTGAGTGTGCTATACATATGATAATGACACGCGTAGTATCCGTCACATTTTCTTCAGCACCATCCGTGTTTGTGTTGTCCTTAGCGTAAGTTAGTTTAAGTTAGATTAAGTAGTGTGTAAGCTTAATGACCGATGGCCTCAGCTGTTTGGTGTCATAAGAGCATACTACAAATTTCCAATTTCTTATGTGATACTAATTTATTGAACATTCCATTCCAGGTGTCATGTAATAGTAGCTACGTACGAAAGTATTTTAATCACATTTAATTTTGAACCTTGCGATGTATGTCAACCTGCAGTGAATCGAGTGACCACAGAATGAAATAGCCTCCCTTCACATGCTGAATTAACATGCTTATAATTTGCTGTCATTTGAGTATCTGCTTTTAATTGCTTTTCAATATATTAATGTAGGGTTTCATGCCTTATACACTACAGACACATGTGTATTACACGGGTGATTCCTATAAGGAACAAATCAAACAGTATAATATATTCAAATTTTGAACTGTTGCAACATTTACAGATTAGTAACCATTCAGTTAGCTTACCCTGCGAGTATTAGTTATGCCACACGACATGAAACCTGATTGTATCTTACAATGGGCTTACCATGCCAGGATACTTCAACTAACAGTTCAGTACCATTAAAATACTGCTCTTTCAGTGTACGTCAGGACGAAAATCATCTATTCTTAAAGTGAAGGCTACAGAAACACTGCTCCGTTTCTACATGGTAGTTGGTGTAGCAGACAAAAACAGGTTGACACAGGAAAGAAAAAAAAGTGATGTAATCGACAATGTATGAGCTGGAAAAATTAAAAATGGAGAATTGCGATCGCGGTTACATGAGGAGGCCTGACAGTTTGTAGATTGACCTTTTCTTACAACAAAGGTAACCTGGTATATAGGCATTGAAGTTACTAACATTTCATGAGTGTCAGGATATACGCAGAAAAATTATGGCAGAAGCTTAAACAGTTTTTAAATCGTAGTGTTGAGAATTATGGTCCTAGTAAATGGATTAAGGACGGAAAAGATCAACCGTGGTTTAACAACGAAACTCAGAAATTTTTAAGAGAACACAGGCCGTTGCACTTCCGGTTCAAAAGAGAACGCGCAAGTGGCGACAGACAAAGGTTAACATACAATCGACAGCTAAGGCCATTTACGTTCGGATAACTAACAGGCTGAGGTTGTTGTGAGGCGTGGGACGCACGTAGGGGAAGAGGCCACTGCGTGTTCCCTGAGTGTCTACAGTGGCTTCTGGGAGCCACCTATTGCCAAATGTTGCCACGCACAGATTTTCAATTTATCGTTTGACTCGCCCCGGAGGTCACTAATTTACGAGACTTGTGCGTCTTCTGTGTAGCCAGCTGGAAAACGGTGGTGACACCCGAATTGTCTGTGTCGTATTTTTAGACGCATTCTTTGAAGGAGGGAATGAAAAAAATTAAACTGACACGTAGGCAGAACTAACGCATCCTACGTAGCTTGAGACAGAGTCGCATCATACCTAGCTCATCTGAAGGAATCGTAACAGAAAACGTTACGTCGCACCCACATACATGTTATATTAATGACAGTATTTCTGCTGAATATAAAATTACACATGGTCCAAGAAAAGTGACGAACGGAATCAATATCCTACTTTTGTTCCAGACAGCGCATTTTAAAATTTTTCATTTATGCACTGATATTATGGTAGCTGGAAGAAAACTGCTCGTAGGGGTAGCTAACCGAGTGGCTACTAATCAGTAAATGTTGCAATAGTGCAACATTTGAGTATATTAACTTGTTTGATTTGTTCCTTATAGGAATCACCCGCGTAATACACATGTGTCTGTAGTGTCTACAAAAAACTGAGGTGACACACGCAGCGTCTCAGTATCATATATTTACATGTAGTCTTAGAAAGAAGGAATGCAAAATTATATGTATATATAATGTTGAACGGCTGAATATCAAATGATCTACTTTTCCCCACCTACCATAAAAGCTGTATATAAATAAATAATTAAGATTTATTAAAGTGTCGCTTGCCGCTTACTTCACTATATGTCACACCTCACATCCAAATTTTGTAGTCCCTTTGACACGGTAAGCCGAATAAAGTCAGTGCCTGGCAGGATCGATTGAAAAGGATAACAGCTCATTTCCTTTACTATCCTTCTATAATCAGAGTTTCTGATGTCATTCCGAAGATATTGTCCTTTACGCGAAATTACAACCAAATCTTTACTTTATCTATGAGCAGAAGTTGTGGAAATACTTGTATATGTATCTAATGAGAAAAGAAGAACGAAAAGCCCATTGAAAAGCATTACTTTGAAACGACGAAGTATACCCTCAGTAAAATTTAATAACAAAGACAAAATAGATACATTTCCTCTACTTCTTGGAGAATTTAGTCCTTAAGAAATCTTTCTGATTACGACTTAGTGTATCCCTCTGCTGTACCACGTACTATCTTGAATACCGTCTATCCACATCCACATACACATTCCACAAGCCATCGTACGGTGCGTAGCGGAATGTGCCCTGTACCACAGTTTTTCCACTTCCTTTCCTGTTCAACTCGCTAATAGAGCGAGGCAAAATTAATGACTACATGCCTCGATATGAGCCCTGATTTCTCGTATCTAATGTTCGTGGTACATAGACGAAATGTATTTCGGCGGCAGTAGAGCCGTTATGGAGTCAGCTCACATACCAAACTTCTACTTTTTTCAATAATGTTCCTAGAAACGAATGTCGCCTCCATCCAGGGACTCCATTTTGCATTTTCGGAGCATCTCCGTAACCCTTGAGTTTTGTTCGAACCTACTGATAACAAATACAGCGGCACGCCTCTGTATTGCATAGATATCTTATTTAACCCCGCGTGGTACGGATCCCAAACACTCAAGTAGTACTCAAGAATAGGTAGCGCTAGCGTCATATGTGCGGTCTCCTTTACAGACGAACCGCAGTTCCCCAAGATTCTTCCAATAAACATCAGCCGTTCAGTCGGCTTTGCAACCACAATCCGCACATGTTTGTTCCATTTCATCTCGCTTTGTGGCATTGTCGACAGGTATTTTCACGACATGACTGTGTCACCTTGGACACTACCAGTGCCGTATCCCAACATTAAGGGTTTGTTTTTCATACCCAATTGCATTGCCTTAGATTTTTCTTCCTTTAGATAGAGCTGCCATTCAACACACCAACTGGAAAGTTTTTCTAAGCCATCTTGTATCGTCCTACAGTAGCTCAATTCTGATACCTTCCGTACACCACAGCATTATCAGCAAACAACCGCACATTGCTACCCACGATCTCGCCAGAACATTTGTGTATACAGAAAATATAGCGCCCCTATCACACTTCCCTGGGGCACTTGCGACGGTACCCTTATCTCTGATGGTCACTCGCCGTAGAGGACAACATACTGGGTTGCGTTACTTAAGAAAACTTCGAGCCACTCAACATGTGGGAAGCTGTTCCGCATGCTCACAGTTTCGTTACAGATCTGGAGCGGAGAACCGTGTCATAGGCTTTCTGAAAATCTAGAAATATGGAACCTGTCTGTTGTCATTCATCCATAGTTAGCAGTATAATTATTGAGAGCTGAGTTTTTGCACGAGCGATGATTTCCAAAACCGCGCTGAATCGTGAACATACTATTTATTATATTCGAACTGAGAATATGTTCAAGGATTCTGCAGCAAGCCAATGTTAAGGATATTGGTTCTCATCGTTCTCTTACCTTCCATATACAAAGGAGTTAGCTGCAATTTTTCCAGTCGCTTGGGACTTTGCGCAGGGCGAGATATTCACGATAAATACAAGGTAAGTAAGGTACCAGTGTCTTAGCGTACTCTTTGTAGAAACGAATTGGGATTCCATCCGGACCTGGTGAGTTACTTGTTTTCATCTCTTTCAGTTGTTTCTCTACTCCAGGGGCGGTTATTACTATGTCGTCCGTATCGGAGTCTGTTCAATAATCAGGCGACGCTATATTTGTACGACTTCTCTCCGTGAACGATTTCTTGAACGCGAGATTCAAAACTTCAACTTCGGTTTCGCTATTACAACTACGACGTCGGACAGGTAAATAACGCCATGAATGGTAGTCTTAGCCCCGCTTAGCGATGTTTCTCGGGCACCCGCCCAAATCTTTTGCCAGGGTATGGCGGTGGCAGTTGTTGTATCCTTCGGGCATAGATCTTTTCACGGAGGCACGAATGTATGTTAACCTTTGTCTGTCGCCACTTGCGCGTTCTCTTCTTAACCGAAAGTGCAACAGCCTGTGTTCTCTTAGCATTTTCTGAATTTCGTTGTTAAACCACGGTTGATATTTTCCGTTCTTAATCCATTTACTAGTACCATAATTCTCTAGACTACGATTTAAAAACTGTTTAAGTTTCTGCCATAATTTTTTTGCGCAAATGTCACTAGAACTAAGTAATTCCAGTTCACTAGTTCACTGTCTAAGTAAGATGCTGACAAGTGCATATCTATTCTTTTTAGAAGAAACAGTCTCCTAGCTTTCTTGACTGTTGTAACCATAGTTGCTATAATAACATCACAATTACTAATCCAAACGCTTTCGATGAAGTCCGGCCTCTTTGTAACTACGAGTTCTAAAATATTTAAACTGCGTATGGACTACTGAACTAGCTGCTCAAGACTGATTTCAGGACACGTGTTCCAAGGTAAGTCGCAAGACTGCCTATCTGTACCCCATGCAATGAATCTGTAAACGTCTCAGTCTGCATTTGATTGGTCAAAGTCGCCTCCTAGTTTGACAGCGTGATCTAGGTATTTACGTGCAACTGGCCATAGATTTTCTTTGAATAACTCTAGAACTGTCACAGCGGAATTGTATGGCCGGTGAAACATCTAACAATTAACATGGTTACACCTATGCCCTTTGGACGCGGCTGGATAACTTTACTGTCGCACCCAACATTGACTTCAGTAGAGACTATTTTTGTTAACTGCATTGAATACTCCCCTCCTATGGCACCTAATACGCGTTTCCGATGTACCCACTAAATGTCTCAGAGCTTTCTACTTCAGGTTTCAGCCCGTCTCGGACCCAGGAAAGATTTGAGTGCGAGAACGTTACAGAAAAACAGAGAATCCTTAAAGTCGATAATGGCTAATCAACCACCCGAAAGAAATTCACAGCTGGCCACTGAAACGGAACCCAGGAAGATCAGCAAATAACTAAGTTTTACTTAATTTGCGTAAACGCAAGAGCGGGAAGAAAACACGATAAATTTGCTGGCGATCTGATGGTATACAGAGTACGATCTACACAGAGCTCCCATCTCAGTCAGCAATAATAGTTCTAACACGGTTCGGCATAGAGCTTAACTGAGCTTGGATGGGAGGTACTTGTGCCTCAGTTCGTGCTCCCTCAGCAAAGTGCCAGAGGCCATCGATTATCCTAGTTGTAACCTGGTGGCGTACTTAATCGTTCGTCAGCTCGTGACCAATTATTTTCAATCTAGAGAACGCATTGGTCAGGGCAAAATACTAACACTTTCTATTATATATCATGTATTAACTGATAGGAGACCACGTGTAGCTTTTAATACTTTATTTTCGTCTCCATTCAAAGCTATACAAAGTATAGAGATAAATAACAAACACAGAATGTTTTCAACCATCAACAGCCTACCCCACCTGGTCACTCTCAAGTTGGTAGACCGACTGGACCGGCCTACCAGAGTTTGAAGAATTAACGTCTGCATTATTCTGTATTTCCCTGGACTCTTCCACATATGCTTCAGCTGTCTATCGTCCTGAAAGACTACAATATCTCCAAGTAGACATTTCTCAGTTTTCCTGGGAGGACGTTGGCACCCATAAACTTTCCGCAACTCGAGGAGATGATGCTTCTTCCATCTCTTCATGAAGTTAATTTGTAGTTTTTCTGGTAGTTTCGCATCTCCTCCACTATTAGTGCGTGTACGAGTTTCAAGACCTGTGTCTATGGAAGTCAATCGTTTTCCAGTTGAGAAATGGCTTCGTGTCAGTATTTCCCAGTCACACGGTGTGGTCGACCGCGAGCTGATGGTGGCATCTCCACTAAAGGGCCAAAGAACTAGTATAGGCATGCGTATTCAAATACAGAGATGTGTGAACAGGCGGAATACGGCGCCGTGGTCGGCATCGCCTGTGTATGACAAAAAGTGTCCGCCGCAGTTGTTAGATCGTTTACTGCTGCTGAAATAGCAGGTTATAAGACTTAAGAGATTTTCAACGTGGTGATATAGTCGGCGCACAAGCCGTTCGACACACCGAGGTAGAGATGAAGTGGGAATGTTCGCATACGACCATTTCACGAGAGTACCGATCTTCGACATCGGTGCGGCCGGAAAAGGATCCTGCACGAACATGACCAACGACGACTAAAATGAACCGTTCAACATGACAGAAATGCAACCCTTCCGCAAATTTCTTGTTTCCAACGATTTTAATCTCTCCGTATCTAGTCCAGAACCACCATAGAATCGCTTCACATTCTTGCGTTTACGATGTCAAATCCGGAGAATTGGTGGATAAATCTCCCAAGTCGCGAACTCAGGAAGGCGTATACTAAGTCAAGGCGCGGAAGCGTCGCCATTTTAATAAAAGTACATTGCTTTTACTTACGATTAAAATGAAAAATATGTTTTTAGTCTTGGAGATTCTAACGTAAGCACTGCTATGTGAACCATCTCCAAGGCATCACGTACACTAAGAAACAATTTTTTCTACAATGGGTGTTGATGAAGACATCAAGAGTCGTAGAATTTTGCAGTCACATGCAGTAACTTGTGTTTAAGTAGCGGGCTCGTACTGTAGTTAACGTGACGGTAGTCATAAGCCATTGATTCCATGTCCAAATCCATGCATAACTCTGTGGTGTGTTCTTCAGCTCTTCGCTGATCCGTTTTCAATATGACCTATAGTAAATTATAAATCTTATTTCATTTTTTTTCATTGGAAGTTTTTTCTGTTACAGCAGACTGGTCAGATTCTTGTATATGGATGTCAGACTATCGTCGACCTCGCAACAGGCGGCAAAGTCGGCGAAGAACGTACTTTAAATCAGAAGCTCTGCTGCAGTATGATATGTGTCCCTAAGTCATGTAGCCAGTTCACGTAAAGATGAAGAAAGGAAAAACTGGCTGTATGTGAGGCCAACATAAAAATGCATTCTTCAGAACAACGGTTAATCGTATGCTTAAAATCCTAATGGACACAAGTGAAAGACAAAAAGAAACAGAAATTATTAAATCGGCTGCCTCCAGCAATATTTATAACCGTGCAATAATAGATAAACTAATCCGTTCAGCAAAATTAAATCAACAAACTGCTGAACAACCACCCACAAACAAGGAGACCACACTCATAAGCCTGCCTTTCCCAGGGAAGATTTCTCACCAAATTGCCAACCTCTTCAAGACATACAACATAAAAACAAGCTTCTTCACCAACAGAAAAATACAAAATAAAATCATATACAGCACCAAAACCACTATACAACAGTATCAAAATCAGGTGTACACAAGCCCATTTGCACCTCATGTCCAAGCTTCTACATTGGACAAACTGTTAGAAGCGTCACAACAAGATTTAAAGAACACATAGATGCACTACGTCTTAACAACCTGAATGAATCTATCTTGCCCAACATAATCAATCTTCAAACAACGCAGAACAAAATCTCCAAACACTCCATTTTGCCAACAAAGGCACCATACTTGACCTTCTTGAAGAAACTGAAATATTTATCTACACAAATACAGCACCTGACTACCTACTCAATAACCAAATTGAACTGAGAAACGCCGGCTGAGTTGGCCAAGCGGTTCTAGGCGCTACATTCTGGAACCGCGCGACCGGTACGGTCACAGATTCGAATCCTGACCCCGGGCATGGATGTGTGCGATGTCCTTAGGTTAGTTAAGATTTAGTAGTTCTAAGTTCTAGGGGACTGATGACCTCAGACGTCAAGTCCCATAGTGCTCAGAGCCATTTGAACCATTTGAACTGAGGAACAAATTCTTCCTTCTGAACTGTGAAGATATATTAGTTCAAAACACGTAACCACGCAATCAACCCGACACAACACCCCCATCCCCCACCACCATCTCCCACGCCTCACCATCCCTGTCCTTAAATCTTAACAACACTGGTATAAATGTAATATCGTACCACAGAATAAAACCTGTACTATATTTCTAAACGGTAAAGCCCTCTACTATTAACATAAATCAGTGCTTTTATACATACTACTTCTAGCAGGAACAAACAGAAGCTACATTTATCAATATTCCAGATCACTTTAATGTAAGAACAAAAAGAAGTCAACAGTTCAGTTGAACTTTTGTTTTTGGTTTTAAATATAAAGTGTGCAGTCATACAAACAGCTTTAGTCCATTACAAACACTATAACTTTTATACATATATCTTTAGGTAAAATGAACAGAATTACTCTCACTAATATCCCAGATCATGTTAACTTAACAACAGAAATAAATCAAAAGTTCATTTGAAGGATTGTTATAATTTAAAAATTTTAATTTAAATAGAAAGGTCCTAGTCATACTAACAGCTGTATCTCATTACAAATAAAATAACCCTGTGTTATTGATTCCTGGCCATTCATGTTAATGACAATAATGATTAAAGTATTTGCTATAAACTTCCTGTATTATAAGGTAATATACAAATAGAAATAAGACAACAGATCACCTGAACTTTTTTCTTGTAGTAATTTATTCATTTTATTTTGTGCTCTCATGTTATCGCCAGTCTGATTAAAGTATTTGCCCTTATATCGACTTTAATAAATGTAATAAAGAACAAATTAGATCTCGGTGCAAAGTAGGTCCATACCATATCTTTTTGTCAAGGTCTTTGTTACAACCAACAGTGTAAAGCGCATGCTGGATGCTGGCAAAGTCTAGCTGTCAGAGTGTAAATTAATGTAATTTGTGTGAAAGTGTGTGTAGTGATATAACAATTGGACATCAAAACGGGGACAGATAGATGGACGCTAACGAAAAAAGCCGCCTATACTATCGCAGTAACTAAACAACTAAATTTACACCCATATCGACAGATACGCAATAGTCATGGCGATACATTAGAGAGTGTTCCATCTTTTTGTCATAGAGCCAGCACCCATCATTATGTTAGAGATAAGATGTAACTTCCAGAAGCCATCTGAAGATGAATCTGAAAAGATTCGAAAACCGGTTCGTGGAATAAAACGTAATTTTTCAAAGAAATGACTGGTTGCAGTTTTACATAACTTATTTACATTCAATTAACAATCAGTGTTCTAAAATATCCGTAATGGATAAGAATGATACAATGTTACTAGCTTTCTTCCAGTGATTCGTTCCTTATTAAAAATGCACAAATGTATTTCTGTATCCGTCTCCGACATTGTACCTTGATTTGATGTCGCGTGCGAACAATCAGAGAATATAGTACAAGGCACTGTCCATAGATTGCGCTATCGCGGATTAGTGCTACGCTAGAAAACTCAAAGATTATAGCAATATAAACAAACAATAGAAAGCGCTACTTGCGGTTAAATATTTTATCATTAGTCGACTTTGTATAGACCTGTGAATGGCCCTCACAATACTTGCAGAGTTTACTTAATATACGTTTGATAAAATAGTAAAGCGTACTATTTAATTGCTGTGCCGAGGCAGTGTGACTACAGAGTATGCTGCTATGTGCTGTCTTAGCTCTTACCTCGACTCGACGACGTGAAGCAAGCGGACGTAAATTTTCGTCTGGTAGCTGGACTCGCACTCCACTGCCATACTGTCCTGGTCACAGGTTCCCGGGTTTCGACACCGTACTGTGTACAGTGCATTAACTAACGTGCAATGTTTACTGCTTTATTTTCGTCTCCAGTCAGAGATATACATATTACAGAGTTGAATAAAGGTCAGAGCACATACACTATGAAGTTCTTCTAGAACCTGTATTCGATCTAGATGGCTGAGGAATCCACGATGACTAAATGTAATGCAAATTATGTAACATAAAAGCTTTATTTGCCTTGAGTGTGTGGAACCAGGAATCAAATCTTAGAGGGCATGTTTGGCACTGTTCTTTGATGAATGATATAGGACTGCCCACTAGAGTCTTCCTCTTCTGTATATCAGCGATCGCCACTACCTCATCGACTACTTCATTAAATATAATGTTAGTGTGACCTTTGATCTACATAAAAGTTAAAACCTACGTAAAAGTACAGGCCCTTATTTTCTGGCATTCGTTGTGTCCGCTACCATTGGATTAGGTTTCCTGGGAAGAGCTCATGTCTGAATATCTTGGAACAACCTTCTACAGTTCAGTAAAAGCACAATGTTTATATTTATATTGCTTCAACTAATGTAAGTCTTCACTCATAGTTCATTGGAGCTTCTTTGGAAAGACACCCTGGGAAGTGAAATTAGATTCTTTTCAATATGTGTTTGGACACAGAAACACGCAACAACCCCTGCCGTTAGCTGTGGTTGTGGATCCGTCATTATATACAGTGGCGGTCAAAAGTTTACGATTACCTATCACAACTTCGGATTTTTAATCAAAACAGGGAGTTCGTTCTGAATTTTTATCACATCCATAATTCCCATAATGAAACAAATAAAATCATGTAAAGTTGGAAGCGTGTGTATTGTGTATTTGACTGTTTGTTCACCTAGAGGGGCACTGATGAGTATCCGCAACAACAGTGACTTAGTTTAACCTAAGCTGGTTCCATTCTAAATGGGCCTCATTCCTTCAGTTCGCGTTAGTGTACAGTGCAATGGACGAATCTGGCAGTGTGGTTGAGTACCTAGTGAGGTTCATACCATGTTACCTCCTAATGGGACGGAATTAGATGGGTAACGTAGCTACTTGTCACTCGTCACCATCGCCTTCGTCCACGTTATTGGTACATAGGGCGTTGGCAGGAAATGAAAGTCACAGAAGCGGGAGCTCTGTGTGTTATCGGCACTGATCCTGGCAAGATATAATTCCTGACAAGTCCAAGACTTCTGAGAATGTTTCAATTATAAGTTAAATATCGGACAACAAGTGAGAAAATATATATTTTTTGTGTTATATAATTACAAATTTACAATTTTCGAATTTTTTTCCTTTACTTATACGGGGAAGTTAAATATCGGACAACAAGCGAGCAAAGATATATTTTTTGTATGATTTAATTACAAATTTACGATTTTCGGATTTTTTCCTTTACTTGTATGGGGAAACATCGCTATTTTCCAAATTTCACGATTCCACGTCAAGGGGAAGTATCCTATAGGTGTTAATGTGTGAGTTTCCGAGTATCAAAATATATGCCAAACAGGTTGACAATTATTTAACTGAGTGAAAAAAAAAGAACGTAAATTAGTTACATAATACAGGGAGCACACACTCCATTCAACATGTAATCGTCACTACAAAAATTCGTATTTAGGTTGTGACATGTTTGATATGCCTGCAATCTTTGGGGATGATGTGGCGGAGGCGAATAGCGAAATTCTCCATGACCGGCTCAAGTGTCGGAAACTCGATGCCGTCGATGACCTCTTGAACGGCTGTTTTCAGATGAACAATGGGTTTTGGGCGTCGGAAACTCGATGCCGTCGATGACCTCTTGAACGGCTGTTTTCAGATGAACAATGGGTTTTGGGCTATTGCTGTACACCTTGTTTTCAACTTAACCCCACAAAAAGGAGTCGTAAGTGTCCAGATACGGAAAATATGGTGGGCAATCGAGGCTCATGAGAGTGGACTCTTGGGACCCAATAGCCTGAAGGTGGTCCCCAAAGTGCTCCTGCAGGACATCAAACACTCTCCTGCTTGGATGGGGTCGAGTTCCATCTCGCGTGAACACATTTTGTCGAAATTAGGGTCACTTTCAGTGACAGGAATGAAATCATCTTCCAAAACCTTCACGTGCCATTCGACAGTCACCGTGCATTAAAGGAACATCGCCTCGATTATTCCGTGACAGGAAATTGCTCACCACACAGTCACCCGATGAGGGTGAAGAGACTTCTCGATCACGAAATGCGGATTCTCAGTCCCCCAAACGCGCCAGTTTTGCTTATTAACGAATCCATCCAAATGAAAGTGGGCTTCGAAGCTAAAACAAACCGTGCATGCGTGTACTAATTCTCATCATGCACGCGGTCGACCATGCAGTTTGGATGTCCTAACTCAAACCGTTGAGAAGCTGTGACGATTTTATTTCAAATAATTCAATGTCACGTGTAAATAACCGCACCTTTTGACTGCATTTATCTAGAAGTTTCCATTTTTTCCACAGCCAAACGGCCGTAAACATTAGTATGTAGCAAAAGGTAATGAAATTTCAGCTTGATACGTGTACCTTTTCCAGAGATAAACAGTTTTTGACAGTCAGATAGGCAGACAAACGGAAAGACGAACATCAAAGTGACCCTATGAGGTTTCCTTTCTTGCCGACTGAGGTACGGAACTTGCGAGGAATTAACCGTTTACAATAGCATTGTTTCCAGGCAGCATTTGGTATAGCGGAAGATGTACAAAACGGTAATTTCAGCCCCATGCGGTCGAGTCCCTGGGCGGAAGCTTATTTTTATTTTTGTTTTTACTTTCAATTTTTACGTTACACAAAGACTCACGTTCCACTTCGTCACATTCCTCTCGATCGCCGTCTTCTTCGGAGCAAGTCAGCTCCTCATCGCACACAAACGTATACGTCGATAAAACTTCTGCTGCTTTCTCGTGTATTTTACTTCCAGTCTGGATGTATTTTTCACTTATTACCGCGGGACTTTCTCATTTTCGACCAGAACATGTGAACTATGATGCAGCGTCGGTTTCCGTCGTTGCTTCGACACTTCCTGTGACTCCTGTCTTCCTTCTAGCGATGTTCCAGGGACATCAATACTTTCACTTGTACTATCAGAAATCTTCCGACGATTCGAAAGCTTTCACACTCCTTTCACTGTGTTCTCACGGTATTCTCAAAAAATTCACATTACTTGGTTGACAACTAGCAAGTGAAGGAGGTCTGTAGCCGTACCTAGCGCTGACCTCAAAGGCCGATGGTCTGAATTTACCAGCTGCAAGAGGTATTTTTTTGCTTGCGTCTGCCAAAGGCTGTTCGAAGATCAAATTGACATTGACGGAATACAATCCGTCCTTGAAAGAAAAAAAAAACCTACAATTTTTCAAATGCACAATGAAAAAGAGGTAGCGTAACCGATTTGTGATAAAAACGTGTTCCGTCCCAGGCTCGAACTCCACCATTGTTTAAATTTTGAATAAAAATCATCAGCTAAGGCAACCGAAGACCTGCTTCATTAGAAGTCATCATCATTCTTCCAACGGCCTTGTCAAAGAAGGCCGAGGAGCGGACAGAGGTTCGGTGCACTCTCTCAGCCTTAGTGTCGAAAACTGCCCCTAAACGGTGAAAGAATCAGCAATGACAATGGCATGATGATTCAAAAGGCAGTGGAAACCACTGCAGGAAAAATACATGACTTGTATCCATAAGACGAGGCCTGTAGTTGAAAATAAAATTTGTGGCGAGCCACATCGAACCAGTCAGAAGACTGAGTAAAAAAAGTAAAAATAAGGTAAACTATGGTTTATCTTTGGCAAACCCTCAAGACTTTGCTCGGAAAATACTTTTCTAAAGGGTACTCAACGATATTTTTGAACTTTTTTCCATTTGTGCTCCTCATCATTGAGTATTTGATGGTGACCACCAAGATACCCTGCATTTTGTATCTGCCATTCTTGTTAAGCAAAAGTATGTTGCTACCATTCTTAACATTCCTTGTAAACCCGTAGCCATTGTTCCGATCAAGGCCTTAACTGTCACTGAAACCTTCCTCTGCGTACTGATACGATAAGTTTAGGTCTGAGTTATTTCTCTATCTGCTCGCAGCAATATTCGGAAAAGACGTTCAGAATAATATCACACGAAGCCCTGTGTGTGGCACCAGTTTTGATTGCATGACCTTCGCAATATATAACCGGCAAGTTGAAGGCACCCTCCATTACAACAGCACGATGAAGCAAATTATTGACAATAACTTGCAAGTTTTCTGTGAAGCGCTGAATCACTACAAATCCTGACCCAGACAGTCTATAAAAGCACACGATTATCATTTTTCACCGATCTTTGATGCGTGAGGTCACGCAGATTAATACATATTAGGAATCCGTATTAACCTAGCTATGTATTACCGAGTTCTTTACTGCAATAAATACGCCACCAACATTGGTAACTAAAGTATCCTCACGATTAATATTCTAATCGGAACTTCGGATTTCTTTGCTATTCATTTCCGGTTTCAATCAACATAGTGTTCCTAACACTATCTTGGCATTACAGCCTTCAATAATCGATACTTTTACTGGGAACATTGCTTGGATGCTCGTGCAGTTTAAAATACCAAACTTTTCTACATCCAGTCTGCGAAGACGAGCATTCTCTAAGAACATTGCGGCTGTTGTAATTTCGATTTTGGCAGGCAATTCGTCTCTTTTCCCAAGGGGGTTCCTCTACCCCAAGAGACATTTATGTGCACGCCAAATATACTCTGCTACACTAGGTGCCGTTTCATGCTTGTAGTGCGCGCCTTATGTATTAAGGGGAACGCAACAATACTCCACCCAATTGCGGAGGTCGAGAAATTCGCATCCGGTACCTCTGTAGAGTCGTCTGACCGTCTGGCTTGGACCTTCCACTCTGCTCCAAACCCGGGGACCGCAATTCACACTGGGTACGATACTATGAATAGCCAGCATAGCCTGCACCCCGTGTATGATGCTAGTTGCCTCCACCAAACCAGCCAGCCGCCGAAAAGATCGGAGGATGGCCTCAGAACCCAAGCGGCAGACGTCATTCGTGCCCACATGTGGCACTACGTGCTGCCGGTTGCACCCAGTGCGCTCGGTAACCGCCGGCAGCATCTCCTCTAGATCATGGACGAAACCACCAGCAACCATATCGAGTGAACACTGCCATTATTTACCGCCGTGCATGTTATTTCTCTGCGGTTGCGTTACCATCCTAACGATGGAGCTACCAAGGGATAGCATACCCCTACTGCGTACTTGTCCGGACTGGGCAGGAAAGTAGGTCACCGGTCCAATATCCCGTGATGGCTCAGAAGTATTATCGGTATTGGGGTAGCATCTCGCACCTGTTGCTGAGGCATAAGGAGCCAAGCGTACATTGTATTCCCTCTTTCACCTTCCGCAAGAGACACACCACGTTAACCCACCGCTGTTTGTGACTCTCTCTCGAGTGAGGACGGACAGGTCAGATCTTGCACATCTGAGGATACAGCGACGAGCGACAACCAGGTCACCAGTGAATTCCACAAGATCTCAAAAAAATACAACTAATGCAGTCAGGAGTAAATGAGAAATTGTAAACAGAACACCCGTAAAAGGGAAATTATCCGACCTTGGTGTTACTGAGGTTTGAATGTAAGCAAAACATAACGAGGACAATAAATGAACTCTGATATCTGCTCTGCAGGTTCACACTATAGCCTGAGACCGCAAGATCCGCAAGCTCTGAAAACATAAATAAACGTCTCTGCTGACAGTCTAATAAATCAGCAGTTCCTTTTTTTACGAAAAACCCAGCTTCCACAACAGCTACTGCAGGAAATAAATGTGCATAGTCTAATGAACTGATCTAAACTATGCACTGCGTACTAACACGAGACTGAAATGTAGTCACGAGGCTTTGCACTTCTGCCTGAGGAAGAAATACACGAGGAAGCCACCTCACACAAGGATATGCACTAATATTTATGCAGAGACAAAAGATAAGAGTAATTTCCTAAGCACTAGTTTAAGCAGTAAAATACACATGTGCAGTTCACACAAGCTAACCTAAATTACGGTGTATCAAACAACAGGTACTGTTGCTACCGCTACATGGGCGTTCTCTTGCCTCGCCGCCTGACACTGCACTATTGAGGAGCTGCCTGACCACCGTACCCTAAACTCCTAAGTGCTGGCTTTATGACAGATGGACTGCTGGCAGCACTTTGGAACGGACGAGTGATATCTTTCACTGATCTCATAAAATTTTTTACACCCATCCTCCACAATGCTCGACTTTTCCTGCCCCTTAATACGGGAAGTCTGCCTTGGTTTTGATTCAGCTGTGATTTCTCCATCGCATTTGCACTTCAGTACCAACTAACCAACAGTCGACTTGGGAAATTTAAGATGGATTGAAACGTCTGTCGATGGATTTGTTACTCAGGTGGCATTTAATGACTTTCGAAGTGTCTTAGTTCTTCTGACTGACCCGTTCTGCAGTTATTGCCTCTCCACTGGTAGCACAACACGCTCCGCCATCTTTGATACAGGCGAGTCAGCCTCTCGTGACGCATAGTGGTCGCTTCTATAATACTTAGTGATGTCCGAATACCTTTGATCAGACACAGTAGCAGGTACCTGTGTACAGTGACTACCAAGTGCGCTCCCTCTTTCGCTGCCACAGTAATGTGGTACATGCTGAGCAGATAATAACACCTTTTTGAGAGTAGTTAAAAATTTCACCTGCTACCACCATTCTGACTTACATCTCATATGTATATAATGCTTTTAATGAATTAGGTCTAGACACGTGTCAAAACAGGACAATGTATCGTGTTTTAAACATTACAGATAGGGTTGGTATTAGTTAGTGTTACTCACCCCATGATGCCCTCACAGGTGAACGACATACCTAAAGTAGTCTATGACCATCTAGCTCGTGAAACATGTAATAGTATCACGGGTTGGACATCCCACTAATACACTTGTCAAGGCAGGACAACGTGTGGTGTATTAAACGTAATACATCCTGGTTGCTTTTAGCATATTTTTAATGTGTCATTACAGAGGCGTAGGACAACAACTGATAAAATTATTAAAGAAATTTAAAACAGCTGATAGATCGCGGAATAACGATCACATATTGTTACTGGATGATTTACGTTTTGCAACTTGTAGACGATTCAGCGTAGCAGCTGCAGCTCCGCATAAGTAAACTCCGTAACACTGGATGGAGTAGACGTATAGGATCTATCACACGTCACTGCGGAGACGTCGCCAGTTGTATAATCTCACACAATGTTTGTTCTCCAAACCATAAAATTATATAAAATTTATAATTAGTAATACGTTTCATGCCCGCTCGGTTGGCCATGCGGTCTAACGCACGGCTTTCCGGGCAGGAAGGAGCGCCTGGTCCCCGGCACGAATCCGCTCGGCAGATTTGTGTCGAGGTCCGGTGAACCGGCCAGTCTGTGGATGGTTTTTAAGCAGTTTTCTATCTGCCTCGGCAAATGCGGGCTGGTTCCCCTTATTCCGCCTCAGTTACACTATGTCGACGATTGCTGCGCAAACAAGTTCTTCTCTTACGCGTACACCACCATTACTCTACCACGCAAACATAGAGGTTACACTCGTCTGGTGTGAGACATTCCCTAGGGCCGGGGGGGGGGGGGGGGGGGGTTCCGGGGGTCAAACAGCACAATAACCCTGGGTTCGGTGTGGGGCGGCGGAGGGGCGAAGTGGACTGCGGTAGTCGTCGTGGGGTTGTGGACCACTGCGGCTGCGGCGGGGACGGAGCCTCTCCGTCCTTTCTAGGTCCCCGGTTAACGTGCATTGCAATACCTTTCATGCCAACGAATAAGGAAACACAAGGTGTGGTGCAAATAATTAAAAACAATCGCCGCTGAAAACCAGCTAAAACTATCAAAAACGCAAAAAGTGCTAGTATGACAACATACTATTTTTTCCTGTGAAATGAAGTCATTTGAACGTTATAGAATTGGGATACACGGGCAGAAGTAAGAAGAGCATATTTTGTCATATTTCTGTTGCAACAAGTCGTTGGAAATAAATACTGAAAATAACTATCTGCTACTAGTAACCTCTTCGTTAATTACGCTATTCGGGGATAAAGGACCGTGAATGTCCAAAATTCTTCCTTTCGGCGCAACATTCGTTATGATTAAGCTGTTGTCTGTGGTAAGTAGATCATGGTTATTTTCCCACAAATAACAACCCAGAACGCTCTTATTACTAGCGTAATTATGCTTTCCGTCTGACCAATTAAAATTATCACTATAGCCACATTTCATTTTAAAACACTTGATATACTGTAATTATCTGACCTTTCATCCATTTTGTAGCGTAGTCATGGTCATGTTCATTTTCTTACGAAACAGTACTTTTATTTTAGCCTTGCTAAAGGCATTAGCAGTCATTTCGGAACAAGAACCCCCATATGATAAGGAAATATGGGCCACATTATGACTATGTTTAATCCCTGCCATTCTGTCGTTTTGAAAACCTTTTTTTAACGAAGTGGCGAATAGCCATTTCGACAAATCCTTTAGCTATACCAACGAATAATATTGTTTTAATTTCTCTGTCGACATCATTCGTAGAATGTCCTAGTTCTGCCAACAGATAAAACATCGATGAAAAGTAAACATGTATGAGTGCTGCCGGATGACAGCAGTCTGGTGTTATAATTAAATACGTTGCTGTTGGCTTGCAGTTAATGTTTGTGTCAAAACTAGACCCCCATATAACGGATTTGCAAGTCTAAGTAATTTATTGACTCTTCAGTTTCATTTTCTACAGTGAGCTGAAATTTTCTTGCATTCTATTAATATATATTCTAATCCTTGGATGATATCAACATTCCTGGTCTGGGAATGCTAATAAAATCGAAAAGTTTGCACATGTATTTAACAGTATTAATGAAGTCTTCTCTTTTAGTTTTATACTGAAGCTCCCTTTCCTTATGTTAACCATTTTAATAACAAGCATTTATTTCTATGTGTTTAATTAGTAGACGCCTTGGGTACAATTTTTTGTGACTGAAATCAATTTCTTCATGGCTGCTTTTCATTTTACAATTATAATTACGTCATATTATCTTGTCATGCTGCTATACAGCCTGTTGGTGCATATTAACAAATTTCTTCTTTAAAAAATTAATTTGTAATATGTTCCCGTACCATTCATTATTTCATTACTGTTCTTTATCGATAGAGCTTCCCCATGTTGATTCTGTAATTTTTATTATGAATCTTAGGTACGGTATGAAAACGTTTTCATCTGCATATGTTCCCGCTACTTAACTGTCTGTGGCGCTGTCTGGTGTTCAGTTGTATACATGCCCGAGGTCATTTCCTGTAGTAGTAGGTTTTCATTGGACTATGTTTAGTCATCCAAGATGTGTGCTGTTCTGCAAGTGTGATCCTTTTACTGCGCTACTCCTCCCGATGTCATGACTGCATCACAGGTATTGTTTTGTATTTTAACACTTTATTTCACTTATCACTATGTCAGTTATTTAGTATCTTACCATTCTCAGCAACTGTTGTTGTATATAAAAAAATAATAAGCAACCAACTGCATAAGAGAAATTTCATTTCCTTACCGGTTTCGGGCACTTTCTTCAGAAAGTAATACCTATCACTTTATTTGGGACTACCAACAGCCGTCGGCACCAGACGCTACTCTGTATTCATTTAAGACCTCTGCGATCAACTCTGTATAGCGTGGCTGCGGTTTTCCTCTTTGGTCGCTTTTCGGCTATCTAAGCCCATGGCCCTGTGTGGAGAGCGCTGGTTTTGGTCGGTTGGTTGGCGCTCCTGTTTGCGGTCTGGTTGTCGGTGATCGTTCTTCGTGCGTGCTCTGCACCTTTCCGTCACATGGGCAGCGGGGCTGCTGACGGAGACGTGCGTGCGGTCGGAAGTGTGTACTGCGTCTTGTAAGAGGGCGATGGTCTCGTCTGTGCTGGTAAACGATGTGAACATGTGAATGTGGCTTTCGAATGTATCAGCCTGCAACGGGATACACTACAGAATCGAACGGTGGGAACTATTCAGGTTCTTAAAGTCCTGCCGTATATATGTATATTGAATTTCGTGCTGTTTGCAGTTAGCCGCTCTCCCAGTGTTTGGTCTCTCATGTTATGTTTCGTATTGACCACTGGTTCACAACTTACTGAACAGTGGCTACCTGAGTGAATGAAGTTGGCCTGTTTTGAAAGCACTGGAGACACTGTCAAGGAATGTGTATCTAAGTACGTGTGTGTGCTCTCAAAAATAACCAGAGGGTTGATTTTCTGGCACTTCTTTCTACCTTTTGTTAAGTGTAATCAACCAATAGCGGCATTCGTTTGAAAAATTAAGAGATTTATGACACTGTTTTTCATCTTGTATGTTATTGTTTTTTTAGGATGATAAGACAGTGTGTGTGTTCTAGTTTGTACACATTCTGCAGTGTTTACATGGTGAACTTTTATGTATCGTGGTTCCTGTGCAAAGGGAAAGAAAACTGTAGTTGTGAACAGTGATTGCAAGAGATGTAATTTGGGTGCAAAGAGTAATTGTATTCCTGATTTGAAATTCTTCTAATGTTTGAAGGATTGCCCAGTTGCTGTGTGGTTTTATGTTGTTGATCCGGTGGTACAATCAGCGGTGCGCATCGTCCGTTGTAGCTGGCCGTTTAGCTGGGGACGACGCCTTGGCGGCGGCCAGTTTGGATTGTAACCGACAATGCGGTCGCTGTGCTTGTCAGTAGATTCTAGTTCTGCAGCGAATTTAAGTTATTCTATTATGTGTTCCTGGTGACGCCGAGGCGTCCATCTTTCCTTCTTCACCGTTCCTTTCAGCTTTCATTCAGGCTCGATCTGAGTTGCAGTTTTCGGGCACCTCTGATGTGCCATTACTTATAACTCAAATTTTGTAATACCTTGAAGATGCCTTTCATTGCACTGTGTTTTTAATATCTTATTCAGAAAGAGAAATTGTAAGTTGTTTCTGCTGTTTTGTTAAAAGGTGTCCTGATTCTGGGACAGTTTTTCTCAGTAAACCATTTATTGTATGTATGGTTCTTAAGTTTATGTAAAGAGGGTTTTAAAATTATTTATTGTTTGGGGTGGGCTATGACGCTTGTAGACATTTTTTCTGTTTAGTAATGTTTCAGTTTCTGTGGCAATTATACATACTATTTTGGGGTAACAGCAGTTTGTTGTTGTCATGCAATTGCTAAATAAAATCTCTTGGAAATTACATGCCAGAGTTTGCGTTTGATTGGTAGTTATTGCGTTGTCTTTATTGAGTTGAAGTATCCTTGAGCGTGAGTCCCACATCATACATGCAACGAAATGCGGTTCTCATGTGGTTCATAGCCTCTATAGATACTGTTTCAACTGGTTGCCTATTATTTCGTTATATATTAATTATTATTTCTTTTTAAGATTTCGTTATCAGTTCGTGTTCATTGTCTACGCCGGTTGGTGTGGCCGAGCGCTTCTAGGCACTTCGGTCTGTAATCGCAGGACCTCTACGGTCGCAGGTTCGAATCCTGCCCCGGGCATGGATGTGTGTGATGTCCTTACGTTAGTTAGGTTTCAGTAGTTCTACGTCTAGGGAACTGATGACGTCAGATGTTTAAGTCCCATAGTGCTCAGAGCCATTTGAACCGTTTCATTGTCTACACACATACCCCAATTAGCTCGATCTGGACATATGCTTGTTCCACAGTATAACAACTCTATGAATGTCTCTCAGTCCATGTATCATAAAAATTCCCTTCGATATTGTATTACAGTCGTGCAAGACATGGCCATACCTTAGCTGTAGCTTTCCCTTAGAAAATCTGATGATACCTTTCCACGGGGAAAACGCATCATTAAATCATAATTTTCGCTACCAAGACTATTTTATCAAAGATAAGCTTGATACTGTTGCTGCACCAGTCGGCCAGTTGAAGCGGAAAATCTTATATTTAAAATCAACAAATCTCAGTTGTGTTTCGCACATAAGCGGTCTCTCACCCTCCTTACTCCATGTAATCAGATAGCAGTATTAAAATGACGCATAAAATATAACCAAGTCTCATTACTTCCATGATACTTATTTAAAAAGTTATATAAACACACACACTGCGTAATGTACCTCCCCCCTTCCTTCCCTTCTTTCACTATAACAGCCTAGTATTTGAGCTGTCACTAAAATGGAAAAGCCAATTACAGTGTAGCGTCATTTGGAGACATTTCCAAAAGCTTCCAAGCTACCTGAAATATTTATCAAAAAATACATTACACACTTAAAAAAGTGTCTGAACAGCGTATAACGCTGAAAATATTGTGAATTAAAATCGTTTATAGACTGGCTCACCAGTCGCATCATTAGATTTCATTGTGAAATACATCATTTGCAATGAAATATTTCAAGTGTTACATTACATTTTCTCTATATATAATTTGGTATCAACATTTGCTTATCTAATATAACCAAGGAATAATTTCTGAAGGTATGTTTCACATTAAGAACATCTGCACAAACCCTTATGTATCGCAATGATATTTACCACATATATATATATACTCGTAAAATTAGTACCGAAAAGATGACTGTATATTCTTAAGTAAATACTGCAATGCTCTTTTCATTCTTAATAACGGTTGACTTCAGAAGTTAGGCTTAAGGAACTGATGTCTGAGATCTAATATGAATACGCTTATAATTGCAGAATATAAGGGTTTGCTAAGGTACTAATTAATCAAGCAAATACACAACGAAATGGTTCGATTTGCGGGAAGAATGTAATTAGTTAGAGCAACTGTTGACATAGTAAAGTTGCAGTACAATCACAGGTTTCATATTTCCACATCTAACTTGTTTTCAACAACCACTTTAGCAGTGATGAAGGTAATGTTTTACGTTATACTCTATAAAAAATAATCAACGGCACTGACGGATAACTATTCATTTATTGCAACTGACTAGACGTTATGTACAATAACAACTGTCAATGAAGGTTACGATATGTATCAATCAGGAATATTGTGCCAAGGCTTTCTAAAATGTTTAAAAACTGTATATGCCGCAATCGGCTAAACACCGTGTTGGAAGGAAGGATGAAGGTATTTTTCCCTTCGATTTTAATAAAGAAGGTGTATTACAATGCACACTACATGATCAAAGTTATCAGGACACCTGGCTGAAAATAACTTACAAGTTTGTGGCGCCCTCCGGCGGTAATGCTGGAATTCAATATGGTGTTGGCCCACCCTTGGTCCTGATGACAGCTTACGCTCTGGCAGGCTTACGTTCAATCAGATGCTGGAAGGTCTTTCGGGTAGTAGCAGCGTATTCATCACGGAGGCTGCACTAAAGAGAGGTATCGATGTTGGTCGGTGAGTTCTGGCATGAAGTCGGCGTTCAAAAACATCCCAAACATGTTCTGTACGATTCACGTCAGGACTCTGTGGAGGCCAGTCCATTACAGAGATGTTATTGTCGTGTAATCACTCCGCCACAGACTGTGCATTAGGAGCAGGTGCTCGATCGTGTTGAAAGATGTAATAACCATCCCCGATTTGCTCTTCAAAAGGGGGGAAGAAGAAGTTTCTTTAAACATCAGTGTATGCCTCTGTTGTTATACTGCCACGCAAAACAACAAGGGGTGCAAGCCCCCTCCATGTAAAACACGACCACACCATTACACCATCGCTTCGGAACTTAACTGTTGGCACTACACACACTGGCAGATGATGTTCACCGGATATTAGCCATACCCACACCCTGCCACTGGATCGCCACATTGTGTACTGTGATTCGTCGCTCCGCACAACGTTTTTCCTCTATTAAATCATCCAATGTTTACGCTCCTTACTCCAAGCAAAGCGTCGTTGGGCATTTACCGGCTTGATGTGTGGCTTATGAGCAGCCGCTCGACCATGAAATCCAAGTTTTCCCACCTCCCGCCTAACCGTCATAGAACTAGCAGTGGCCCCTGGTGCAGTCTCGAATTACTGTGTGATGGTCTGGATAGATGTCGGCCTATTACACATTACGACCCTCTCCAACTGCCGGCGGTTGTCAGTCAACAGACGCGGTCGTCCTGTACGCTTTTGTGCTGTACGTGTCCCTTCACGTTTCCATTTCGCTATCACAGTGGACCTAGGGTTGTTTAGGAGTGTCGAATTCTCGCTTACAAACGTATGACTCAAGTGACACCCAATTGACTGACCACGTTCGATGTCCGTGAGTTCCGCAGAGCGCCCCATTCTGCTCTCTCACGATGTCTGATGGCTACTGAGGTCGCTGTTAACGAGTAACTGGCAGTAGGTTGCAGCACAATGCACCTAATATGAAAACGTCTGTGTTTGGCGGTGTCCGGATACTTTTGATCACATAGTGTCTCACCGTAACAGGTGGTTGACTTGCTTTGTTTATGCACTCTCACAAGGCGAACAACGACGATAAGACAGAGATGTGTCAACAGCAAGAACGATGTCTAGAAAATACTCGAAGATAAATGTATTTGTCATTTATTGTATTATATTTAATGCTTTTTGAACTTTGGTGGCTTCAAATTGAATAGTTCAGCACCTAAATTTTCGCCATGGGTTATAAAAATGGCACTACCTTTTTTTTCTTTGAGTCATCAGTGTTCTGATTAGTTGGAAGTGGTCCGCCACAAATTCCTCTCCTGGACCAAAATTTCCATCTCATTGCAGTCTTATAGCCCTATAGCCTACGTCTTCAATTATTTGCTAGATGTATTTCAATCTCTGTCATCCTCTATACTTTTTATCCTCCGTTACTCCTTCTAATACCATGGAAGCTATACCGTAATGTGCTATCAACCTGTCCCATCTTCTTGTTGGTGTTTTCCATACATTCCTTTCCTCGCCGATTCTGCTGATGACGCTCATTCCATCCCTGAAAGTCCACTTAATTTTCATCATTCCTCTGTAGCCCAACATTCCAAACTGTTCGGTTCTCTTCCGTTCCAGTTTCCGCACAGTCTACGTTACACTGCCATACAGTGCTGTGCTCCAAACGTATTCGCTCAGAAATTTTTTCTTCAAAATAAGGCCTATGTTTGATACTACCAGACTTCTCTTGGACAGGAATGGTCTTTCTACCAGTACTAGTCTGCTTTTGATGTGGTCCTTGCTCCGTCCGTCACGCGTTTTTTCGCTACGTAGGTGGCAGAATACCTTAAGTTCATCGACTTCGTGATCATCAGTCCTGATGTCAAGTTCCTCGCTGTTCTGATTTCTGTTCCTTCTCATTACTGGCAATCCGTATTGCGTATCCATTAGATTTTTCATTCCATTCAGCAGATACTGCAATTCTTCTTCACTTTCACTGAGAATAATAATGTTATCACCGAATCTTATCATTGATACCCTTTCACCATGAATGTGACACCCTTGAACCTTTCCTTTATTTCCGTCATCGCTTCGTCGATGTATAGATTCAAAAGTAGTGGCGAAGGACTACATCTATTTCCTACAAACAACTTTAATCCGTGCATTTTGTACAGTGTCATTTACTCTTATCATTCACGCTTGGCTCTTGCACATACTGTATATTAGCCGTGTTTCCCTATAGCGTACACCTACTTTTTTCAGAATTTTGAACATTTGCACCATTATTGATTATTCTTCATCTTGCTTCCATTACGAATCGCAACATCAGAACTGATTCTCTGGCGCCTTTTTCTTTCCTAAAAGCCAACTGATCGTCACCTAATAGAACCTCAATTTTCTTTTTCTTTCTTCTGTATATTATTACTGTCATCAACTTGAATCCACGACTTGTAAAGCCAATAGTGCGACGATTTTCCCACCTTTAGCTATAGCAAACTTTGAAATTGTGTGGATGATGTTTTTGCGAAGATCAGATGGTATAACGCCAGACTCTCACACTCTACACACCAACGTGAATAGTCATTTTGTTGCCATTTCCCCCAATGATTTTAGAAATTGTGATGGAAAGTTATCTATCAATTCTGGCTTATTTCATCTTAAATCTTTCATAGCTCTTAAAATTCTGTTCCTAGTACTGGATCCTCTATCTCTTCTGTATCGAATCCTGTTTCTTCTTCTATCACGTAATCGGATACGTCTTCCTAATCATAGAGGCCTTCAGTATCTATCGCCGTTTCTTTTAGTTTCACCGAAGGTTGTTCTGACTTTTCTGTATACTGAGTCCGTCCTTCCGACAATCATTTTTCCGAGTTTTTACATTTATCATTTATAACTAATGAGTAGATATTGAATCGAATTGGGGAGATGAGAAATTTGTGGCACATCTTGACTAGAAGAAGGGATCGGTTGGTAGGACATGTTCTGAGGCATCAAGGGATCACCAATGTAGTACTGTAGGGCAACGTGGAGGGTAAAAATCGTAGAGGGAGATCAAGAGATGAATACACTAAGCAGATTCAGAAGGATGTAGGCTGCAGTAGGTACTGGGAGATGAAGAGGCTTGCACAGGATAGAGTAGCGTGGAGAGCTGCACCAAACCAGTCTCAGGACTGAAGACCGCAACAAGAACATTTATCATGTAGCCATTTCGTCCTAGTTTCCCTGCACTTCCTATTTATTTCATTCTAAGTGAATTGTATTTCTGTATTCCAGAATTTCTCTGAACACTTTTTTACTTCCTTCTTTCATCGATCAAAAGGAGTTTCCTTTTGGTACTCAGGGTATTTTCTTAGTTAGCTTCTTTGTACCCATGTTTTCACTTCCAATTTTCGTGATTGCACTTTTTGGAGATGTCTGCTCCCCTTCAACCAAAATAACTACTGAGCTATTATGTATCGCAGAATCAGTAGCCTCAGAGAACTTCAAGCGCATCTCATCATTCCTTAGTACATCTGTATCGCACATTTTTGCGCATGGATCCTTATGACTAATCTCTTAAGCTTCAACCTACTCTCCATCAATACTAAATTGTGATTTGAGCCTATATAGGCTCCTTGGTACGCCTTGCAGTGCTGCATCCATTTTCGGAATTTCTGCCTGACCATGATATAATCTTATTGAAATCTTCCCGAATCTTCTAGCCTTTTCTAAGTATACGTTCTCCTCTTGTGATTCGTGAACAGAGTATTCACTGTTACCAATAAAATTTATCACAGCACTCAATTAGACTTTCTTTTCTTTTATTCCTATACCAAGTCCACATACTCCGGTAGTCCTTTCGTCTACTCCTTCCCCTACAATCGAATTCCAATCCCCCGTGGGTATTAAACTTTCATCTCTCTCTACGTGCTGAATTACCCTTTCAATATCCCCATATATTTTATCTGTATCTTCATTTTCAGCTTTCGACGTGGAAATGTATAACTGAACTACTATTGTCAGTGTTGACTTGCTGTCGATTCTGATGAGAACAACCCGTTCACTGAATTGTTCACATTAACTCACTCTTGCCCTTCCTTCCTATTCATAACGAATCTCACTCCCGTTATAACATTTTCTGCTGCTGTTGATATTACTGTATACTCATCTGACCAGGAATCCTTATGTTCTTTCCATTTCATTTCATTGAGCCCAAGTATATCTAAACTGAGCCTTAGTATTTCCCCTTTGCAGCTTTCCTCGGTTCCCTACCTACTTCTGAAATTCCATGCTCCGACTCATAAAACGTTATCTATTCGTTAGTTTCCAATCTTTTTCTCATTGTCGTCTCTATTTGGCAGACCCATCCCGGAGATGCGAATGGAGGCCTAATCCTGAATCTTGTGCCAATGAAGAGATCATCATGACACACTTTTCAGTTACAGACCACATGTCCTACGGATACACATAACGCCTCTTTAATGCAGTGGCTCCCATTGCCTGCTGAACCCTCATTTCGTTGATCATGGAAAATTCTTCGACGTTCTGAGGCCGATTCCCACCCCAAGAGCAAGACTGGGCTCTGAACCTATGTGCTCTCCTCCTCCCTCCTTTACAAGGCCGTTGGCTCAATAATGGTGACTTCTTATGGCGGGAATCTTACGCTGCCACTCTGATGATTTTTACTCAACACTCAAACGTTTCGAACTCGGCACAGTGGATATTTTGATTACTAACCAAGAACGCTACTCCTAGACCACGGATGCACCGTCTATAAAGCTTATTAAAACGCACGCACATTTCATGCTTGTCATAATATGATTGAAGACCATGCAGTTTCGAACAAAATAAAAGTGTATTATATGTATGATTTCTTACACTCAAAATGCATATTCACACATCTAATTCGTCTATTTTACTTATTACACTGCCCGAAATTAGTTCATTAGTTTTACTTAAATAAATTGTAGGTTAGTTGGATACATTTTTAATAGGCGACATTACAGTGATTTTTAAGATGCAGTGGCTGACATCCTTCTGATGTTAGAATACAATATAAGACCAAGCAACTCCTAACGCCTTACGTGTCGTACCTAACGCCTTAGGCCTAATGCCTAGTGTGTAGTGCCTACTGTCAAACACTTATTGCCTAAAACCTAATGGCTAATAAAGAACGCTTTGTTCCGTCCACACATTAAACTTTTTATCAAGAGACAGAGCGCCTCCACGCTCACACCGGCATGATGGTCAGCTCAAAAGTTCTGCAGAAGGGTTCGTTTTCACTTAAGTGAGATGTCGCAGGATGTGGGTATTAATAAGCAGTCATCTGGAGATAGATTGGGTCGAAAGTTGAACAAAGGGTAGCGGTCTGAAGGGCAGAAGAAAAACAGTGCCAAGGCAAGAGCCAAGAGAAGAAAACTTCTGTGATATTTAGGTCGGGTGGTAAGAGCAGCAGCGGATGTCTTGCTGCCTGCAACAGGTCGAGCAAGGGTAGGCTTTGTTAGTAGAGGGTATCATGCATGTTGATGCCTTAGACGTGGTGCGGTGCTGTTACTCGGCGGCTGCCGCTGGGTGCCGGTGTTGATCTCTCGGTCAGCGTCAGCAAACCTGTAACAGTTAGGTTCATCTTCGTTTTGTGTCCACTAGTCATATCAGATGCACAGTGTAGGGTGATGTTGGCGATTTGTTTGTGTGTCAGTGGGCGAGCTCGTCGGTTTCCCTGCTGTGGCCTGTTGGTCGGCATAGTAGCAGCTGGTATTTCCAGTCAACGTTGCTGATATGCAGGGACTTGCCGACGTTTGTCGTTTGTTGGTGTGTGCTATCTTGCCGTAGGTGGCTATGTGCTAGCTAGCAGGGTCTGAGGCTGTTTATGCTTTCACCTATGGTTATGAGTGAAACTGAAATAACGTTATTTCTGAATGCGGGTGTTAGATACTGGGAGTGTTACCGAGTAGATTTTAAACTTACAAAACACTCAAAGTCACTTTGAGAAACAACGGTCCATTAGAAGAATTGAAGGCGGTTGTTGGTGTAATACTGAATATGGCCCTGTATTTGATGACAGTTAGTTGCCTATTTTGGAATACCGGCTAGAATGAACTCCACTCTTCCGACTTTTCAAGGATGTCTTCTCTTGTCGTCGTTTTTTCTTTCAGATATTTTGGTTGCAGCATTTAGTCTCACCTGTCAGTGCTCAGAAGTGTCAAGGTCCGAGAGGGAGGAAGGTGAAGAACTATAGTGAAATTATTGACAGTAAATGCAAAGAAATTTTTGTATCAAAAATATGTGACTGTAGATGGAAGTACAGAAGGATTAAAAAGAATAATTCACCTCACATACTAATACCCAAGGAAGCCTACGAAATAGGGTTTAAGAGTTTTCTGTTTGTGTGATTCAGAAAATGGATACGAATTGTGGTTCATTTAGCACAGCAGTTGGTAGCTCGTGCAGGTGGTTCAGGCTATCACGTCTTTATTGACAGTTTATACACAAGCTCTCAACTTGCTCGAGAATTGTTCAAAATAAAATTTCATGTAACAGATACAGATATGCCTTTTAGGCAGGATTTCGCATTCGATTTTAAGAACACGAAACTTATTCAATACGAGTTTTGTGCTTGATCAGGCTGAGATGAATGTCTTTCATTCGAAGACTGATTATAGGAAGAGAGGAATAAACGAAGTTTGTGGGAGGAGTGGACAGGGTGTGTCAGTAATGTGACTGCTGCGGTATTGGAAAGCTGTCACACAAGTAGTGACAATAGTTATTCTTCTAGCAGACCGAAGCTGAAGTATTCAACAGTTACGTTATTCACTCGACAGACAAAAAGAAATGTGGAGAACGACTGCAGACTCACCTTTACTTCAGAAACAGCCTAATCAGACAGGTAGACGACCACGCGAGAAATAAAAACTCCAATATGGGTGGGAGACCATCACCGTGTGACATTAGCGAGAGACTAATTGGGAAGATGCCTTTTACAATGCAAAATAAAAAAAAAATAATTCCACAAAGCATTGCAAGGTCTGCAGCTAATACAAGAAGAAAGGAGGAAGACAGAGCCAGAATGCGGCGCACCAGATGCGACAGGCTGCCTTCGCGAGTGACCACGGCACTCTACGTCACAGTCCCGAGGAGTAAACCTGCTGACTGGTGGGTTGGCAGGGCATTGCGCGTATGTACGTGGGACGGCAGCGTCTGAAGCCGTACTGAGAAGGGGGTCACCAAGTCGGGTAGCTTCTGGCAGCTGTGGCATATACATGACTTGCATTTTGCACTGCTAATATAAGTTACGTGTTAACGAATGATCTTAGGACGATCTTTGTACCATGTATTGAAGAAATCAAGGTGTGCTTGTATTATTTGTCGAAGTATCTAGAAAATTATTCTATAGCATCATAAACACACATCACACAACTACTGACCCAAGTTACCATTAGAGTGTACTTGTGTACAAGAATTCTTTAATTTTAGCACCAAACTAAACAACGCCATTCCCACTTCAAAACTCTTTACTTGTCAAAACTGGTCTTAGTTGTCTCATCTAAATATGATACTCATCCAAACGTTATAGTGACCCCCAAGATGGGGAGTCAACATTATCTTGCATTACAAAACATTTGCCATCCTTTGATGATAATGCTGAGATATGTCATCGGACAGTGGAGACTACAAGACATTTCTCACACCATACTTCGTAATTCTACAGAAATCTTTCGTAATTGGTGTTGACTTCATGGAACAGGAAATAGTAAAAGCTTCTGACAGTTTGGTGTAACATGGGGATGTGTATGGTATTTTACGGTAGTTTTCCAATAGCACATCGAAGTATGCCACAAGTTATTATAATTTAGGTGGAGCATGTATATTTGTTGAGCAGTTAGTTACAATTTGGGGTAACTTGTTACAATTTAGTATAACACCCTGAAGTATAAGTTATTTTCTTATAAACTGGGCGATTTGTTACAACTTTGTTGTAATATAGAATAATTTTGTTACAATTTTTCCAGTGGCACAGCGATGTTTGTGGTAACATGTTACAATTTTGCTGTAATTAAATGGTTTTTGGAGCACTTTGTAACAGTATTGCTGTAAATAAGGCGATGTAAGAGGCAATTTCTTACAATTTAACTGTGACATGGGATAATATATTATAATTTTAATGCAACCTAGTAATACTCGAGACATAAAAGAATTTGAACCTCTACATATACTCGAGGCAATTTGTTATAATTGTCCAATGGCAGAAATAGTTGATTTCTTTGTTTGGGGGTCACTCCGATATTTGAGTGACCTTGATATTGGCTTTAGTTGAACTGAGATCAGTTTTGGCAAGTAATGCTGATGATTTAGCTGTAGAGATAACGCTGTTCACTTTCGTACGAACATCGATACATTTTCACTGGCAAGTGTTCTTTAGGCTCGCAGTCAGATCACGTGCGATGAGTGTTTTATATTCTTCTGGGAAACTGTTCTGCGTGTGTTCATAATGAATTTCTACAACTCCTGCTCTCTTTAACAGTGGTACAAAAGTCATTGATAAACGTTTGAGTTATATGACTGTTGCTAGCATACGAGCCAAAAGTACTATGAAAAATAATATCGACAAATACACGGAGAGATATCTAATTTTGGAATCCATTGTGCCTAGCAAACATGCTTCAGTGCCATAATGTTCACGTTAAAAAATTTTTTTATCCGTAACATAAATCGCCTCGTTAGTTTCTTTTCTTTACACGTCATAATGGAGCAATGCAAAGTTACCCTTTGGTACTATCAATCCAGCCACACAGCTGGTCTGATATTCCGTAGGCTCTTACTTTGTTTATCAGGCGACAGTGCGAAACTGTATCGAAAGCCTTCCGGAAGTCAAGGAAAACAGCATCTACCTGGGAACCTGTATCTAATATTTTCTGGGTTTCATGAACAAATAAAGCGAGTTGAGTCTCACACGATCGCTGTTTCCGGAATCCATGTTGATTGCTACAGAGTAGATTCTGGGTTTCCAAAAACGACATGATACTCGAGCAAAAAACCTGTTCTAAAATTCTACAACAGATCGACGTCAGAGATATGGGTCTATAGTGTAGCGCATCTGCTCGACGACCCTTCTTGAAGACTGGGACTATCTGTGCTCTTTTCCAATTATTTGGAACCTTCCGTTCCTCTAGAGACTTGCGGTACACGGCTGTTTGAAGGGGAGCAAGTTCTTTCGCGTACTCTGTGTAGAATCGAATTGGTATTCCGTCAGGTCCAGTGGACTTTCCTTCGTTGAGTGATTCCAGTTGCTTTTCTATTCCTTGGACACGTATTTCGATGTCAGCTATTTTCTCGTTTGTGCGAGGATTTAGAGAAGGAAAAGCAGTGCGGTCTTCCTGTGTGAAACATCTTTGGAAAAAGGTGTTTCGTATTTCAGCGTTACGAGTGTCATGCTCTGTTTCAAAGCCATCAGCATCCCGGAGTGTCTGGATGTGCTGTTTCGAGCCACTTACTGATTTAAAGTAAGACCAGGACTTCCTAGGATTTTGTGTCAAGTCGGTACATAGAATTTTACTTTCGAATTCAATGAACGCTTCACGCATAGCCCTCCTTACGCTAACTTTGACATCGTTTAGCTTCTGTTTGTCTGAGAGGTTTTAGCTGCGTTTAAACTTGTAGTGAAGCTCTCTTTGCTTTCGCAGGAGTTTTCTAACTTTGTTGTTGAACCACGGTGTGTTATCCCGTCCCTCACATATTTACTCGGCACGTACCTGTCTAAAACGCATTTTACGTTTGCCTTGAACTTTTTCCATAAAGACTCAACATTGTCAGTGTCGGAACAGAAATTTTCGTTTTGATCTGTTAGGTAATCTGAAATCTGCTTTCTATTACTCTTGCTAAACAGATAAACCTTTCTCTCTTTTTTTATATTCCTATTAACTTACATATTCAGGGATGCTGCAACGGCCTTGTGTTCACTGATTTCCTGTTCTGCACTTACAGAGTCGAAACGTTCGGGACTGTTTGTTATCGGTAGGCCCAAGATGTTATCTCCACGAGTCTGTACTCTGTTTAATTGCTCGAGGTAATTTTCGAATAGTGCACTCAGTATAATGTCACTCGATACTCTGTCCCTAACACCCGTTCTAAACATCTGAGTGTCCCAGTCAACATGCATTAAAGGTCTTGTCAAGGGACGGTTATCTTCTCCTCTACAACCATGCTTGATCAGCTTGATTTTTGCCCAGAGCCTCTTGTGTCGCTAACAAGAACATCACGTGTTATATAACAGTTATACATGTAGGTATATTATTACTGTTTCAGTTAATTTGAGAATCCGCATTTAGGGTGTTAGGGGATTACACGATCTTATCCTTTGAACTTGTTGGATGTTTACATCTTGTATTGGGAACATGATAAAGCTTTCATTGTGTATTAAGATAATATGGATTGCAAGTGATACAAAGCATTAAAAATATCGTCATAAAGTATCATTTCTAACGTAGCGTGTGTGCTTAAGTACCATAAAAATATAACGTTGATGGATAAACACGTATTCACATGTATGTTAAAGTTCTAACGTAATACAAACAGAAAAGCTTTCAGTAACATCTATTACATTTTTCTAAGGGATAACAATAAGTGAAAAACTTCCACCCCATGCCCCCTCTATAAACTCGCTTACCGCGCCCGGGTTCCCGTGTTGGATTCCCTGCGGGGTCAGGGATTTTCTCTGCCTCGTGATGACTGGCTGTTGTGTGATGTCCTTAGGTTAGATAGGTTTAAGTAGTTCTAAGTTCTAGGGACTGATGACCATAGATGTTAAATCCCATAGTGCTCAAAGCCATTTGAACCCCTCTATAAAAGTGCTCAACGAAATGATGCATCACCGAAAAACTTAACAATATGTCAGATGATGAACATTTGATCGTTGTACAGAGTGTTCATTGCCTCAAGTAGGTTTAAATAGGAATACCAATATCCTTTCGTAATTGGTTAATTACAACAGACAGGAGATGTGGACAATAATCAATTCTGCGTTTTTAATCATCAACGGTGTCATGTGCATTTAGATAAATAATATATATATATATATATATATATATATATATATATATATATATATATATATATATATTTTAGACACTGAAATACTGTAATATACACCAAATTTAACACTATCTTAACACAGTCTATTAAAAAAATACAGTCAATTTAGGTAAGGTAATACTTAATTTGGAGAATTGGTGGCTAGTGTAAGGTACAGAGAACAAAGTTAGTGATTGGAAGTTTCGCTTTAAAGGTAAGTTTAATTCTGTACTCTGACTGGCTGTTTCAGTTTTCATGTCTGGTAAATTACTTGCGTGAGACCGGAGGACTGAGACATAATGAAATGACAGAAACAGGCACTGCTTAGGCAGGGACATGGCCTCCACCTGCCACAGTCGGAGTCTCTACCTACCATCCTCAGAGGAAGGAATGGTGTGCTCACCTGACCCAAAAACCCCTTACGTTTCTACCGACGAAGAGTCCAGGTAAGGCGCGCAGGCAACCTCACTCTAATTTTTAACGATTAGCAAGGTGGGATCAGCACAGTTGGTACACTCAACGAATAATTAACATCTAGCAGAACCATAATATCTCGCTACATCACTCTGTATTGAACTCCGACTCAATTCTGTATCTCAATAACAGTGAGTTTGTATACAGTGGATAAAAATCATCATTTGGCCATGATCATGGAAGGAGGACGTTAATTTAATCAAAACATTAATTAACCCAATCATTTTAGGTCTGTCAAGATGATAGTTACAATACTACATAAATGCTGAGAGGCTACCGTATGTAGCGTTACATTACTATTTCCTTTGGTATTACTTGCATTACATAAGTGCTACTTCATTTTTAATTGTATCAGTACTACTACGTGTACCAGTAGCCTCTTGAGGAAGACTGTGGATAACGGGTTTAGTTCTTAATTAGTCCACGTACCCCCCTCCCCCTTTTTCCCATTATGTGTCAGCATTTTATCACCATGTAGATAGCGTGGATTGAGTCACGAGCATGAATATTTGCTGATGTATCCATAAATGCATGTGTAATGTCAAGTTGTTACGTACCTATGTTTCTGGGAAAGAATGCAAACAAAACAGGTATGGCCGAGATACACAATAGTCTTAAATGTGTTATGCCATGTTGGTCACGGAAGTGATTCTATATATTGTACCGTGGGACAGAGAGTCGATGCTGCCTCATCTGTATGCCACGATGGGCATCGTATCTTCGTCTTTTAAGTGAGCGGTAGTACCGTCGGAGTGTCTCGTTCACATGACTGCCTATGGTACAACAATGAGTTATTTAGTAACTGATTAATCGCTTTCTTGCAGGTCTGTTACTAGTAGGGAAGTGTTGTAACGCACATAAATGTTTATACTTCTCGAAACTTCAGTAGGGACAGCTTAGTCTCGTGGAATTTCCTTTGTGCAGTCATTGAATCATCAGTGTGCGTGAATATTTGCCCAAGCCTTTAGCTTTAGGACTGCTGTTGTTATCATTATTTAGTTACAGGTGCTCCGTTCTTATTTTTATAGCAATTTGTGTAGGATCAACTGATGATTTCTTTGTGTGAAACGTGTCAGTCATTGCCTTCCAAGGGCTATCGTTGATGGCCGCACAGACGGTTACGTTTCTCTTTAACTCGGACATTTCATACCGAATAAGTTGCGTGTTCTCCTGTGCAGTCTATAAAAATATCACAGTGTGAACGTTCTTACAATGATGAATGATCTCACGGTCAGTAAACTGTATGCCACGGTTCTCCATGTACCACGTGGCCATGGCTACACATACAGTGAGCTTTCATGGTTCATCAATGGCTCTCATTTAAGGCAGCACGCGTGTGCAAACATACATTGAGAAAGAATATTACTGTGTGAATATTATCGGAATGAAGATCTATTAAATGGTGAGTAATGTGTATACCATGCTCCTTGTGCATGGCTTTCAGATCAGCCAGTGTGCGTGTGTTAATGTGAATTTGGTATAAATCGTAGTCGATGAGGTTTCTTCTTTCTTGGCCTGTGCGATGTTGTGCATTCTGTTACGCTGATATACCGATAAGGTCACCTTCTTTTTGTTATTACGGTTACTTGCTTAACTTCTACATTCAATGGGTAGGTGTTCTCTCTCTCTGTGTACCGTGCGTAAATATTCAGTCTCCGTTCTGATTGCCCACAATTTCTGGTAGGCGTATGGTGCATCAGTTGATTTCTTAAGACTTTTAAAGTGACTGTATTAGGCCCAGCTATAAACCTGACCAATTAGTTACTGAAGACACTTCCCCTCCATATCAATTTTACTGAATTAAATAATAATAAGGCAATTTAGCATACTGAGATGCTACATCACACTATGCACCTACTGTGTGTACTTACAAGGTTGTATGCTTTGTTTTCCCACCACCCATTTGCTTTCAAACAATACACGTTGGTGTAACACAGGGAAAAAGTCTCTGTTGCTCATGCACGTACTTTCGTAGCCCATTAACCGTAAATAACTGGGTCCTTTTACATACTTCTGATGAGCACATAGTGCAAGAATACTCATTGAGGATAAGAATGAGTGGTATAATTAAGCTGAGCGGCATACGATACATTTCTTTCTCGTTAGAACGAATCATATTACCGTGCTACGCAGATAAGAAGCTGGTCAGAGAAGGATACGTGCTCGAATTTGGAGTTCTCCCCACAGCACCACTCCTACTCTATTTCTCCTCTCTAGGGATTTTCCCGAGTTAAAACGAGAGGAATACTGGAACAACCCAATTTATTGCGCACGTATTATTATCGAGGAATCACATAACAACTCACACCAGAAAATAATGGGAGACAGTTCCTCTCTATTGAGGCTTGACATCAGTTTTTATATTCCGGCACGTCATGACAGTATTTTTAAACAAGCTACAATGAAACTCGATGGAGAAGCAGGGAGGACCACAAACAAAAGTCCCAAATCTGTCAACTCTCAGATTTAAGGATGTATGCTTCTCCTACAAACAAGTTAGCTTCATAAGGGAGAAAAGATTAGAGCAATCTCTGCAATATTCGTTTGGCATTTTTCATCCAATGTACCCCCACACGTGTTGCTGCTATGAAATACACAGATTGGTGACTCTCTATTATCAATAAAATCAGACTGCGTAAATCGGCATTATGTGATGTTTGCAATACAGGTGTGAATGTAGCACTTACTGATGATTATTATCTTGTATATATCACAGACCTATCAATGTCACTGAAGTGAGCTTCATAAATGGCTTAGACTGAGTCCCGGGTTTAGTCTATTGTTGATTTCATTGTAACGACAGGGAGACAGTAGGCTATAGAATAAACGGAAAATGAAACGTACTTTCAACTCGGCAACTATTACTGTTGCAGATGTACACTAAAAAATAAGAGAACAATTGGTGAAATACGTAAAATTTATTTTTTTGATTTAAATAAACCAAGGATAGATAATGAAAATTGAAAAATGAATAAACTCAAACAACATTAAATGAACGCAAAAAAACGAAACACAGAACTCAAAACGAAACCAAACACAAATAGAACAAAATATGAACACAAACAAGAACTTTAGGAACAAACATTTTTTTCAGTGGGTAATAGCGGCACCCAAGAGTTGGCTACAAAGACTTCCAACTGCCCGCTCCTCCACCTCTACACGGACTTCTTCCATCTTGGCAGCGCACCTGAAGCTCTCTGCTGCGTTCTCCTCTAGATATCTAGGGGCTTGTTCCGCCTTCGCAACATTCACGAGACACTTAGCTGCCCCTCCCTCCTCATCTCCGCATTCTGCTTCAATCTTTGCAGCATCCATGAGACCATCATCTGCCCATTCCTCAATCTCTCCAGACACTTCGCCCATCTTGGCAGCACACATCAGACTCTCGGCTGCCTCCTCCTCTATATTTTGATAGGCTTGTTCCATCTTTCCAGCATTCACAAGGCCCTTAGCTGCCTCTTCCTCCTCCTCTACACATAGTGGGTCAATCTCTCCAGCATCCACGAGACCATCATCTGCCCATTCCTCAATCTCTCCAGACACTTCGCCCATCTTGGCAGCACACATCAGACTCTCGGCTGCCTCCTCCTCTATATCTTGATAGGCTTGTTCCATCTTTTCAGCACTGACAAGGCCCTTAGCTGCCTCTTCCTCCTCCTCTACACATACTGGATCAATCTCTCCAGCATCCACTAGACCATCATCTGCCCCTTCCTCAATCTCTCCAGACACTTCGCCCATCTTTTCAGCACCCATCAAACTCTCGGCTGCCTCCTCCTCTATATCTTGATAGGCTTGTTCCATCTTTCCAGCATTCACAAGGCCCTTAGCTGCCTCTTCCTCCTCCTCTACACATAGTGGGTCATTCTCTCCAGCATCCATGAGACCATCATCTGCCCATTCCTCAACCTCTCCAGACACTTCGCCCATCTTGGCAGCACACATCAGACCCTCGGCTGCCTCCTCCTCTATATCTTGATAGGCTTGTTCCATCTTTTCAGCACTGACAAGGCCCTTAGCTGCCTCTTCCTCCTCCTCTACACATACTGGATCAATCTCTCCAGCATCGACGAGACCATCGTCTGCCCCTTCCTCAATCTCTCCAGACACTTCGCCCATCTTTTCAGCACCCATCAGACTCTCGGCTGCCTCCTCCTCTATATTTTGATAGGCTTGTTCCATCTTTTCAGCTTTCACAAGGCCCTTAGCTTCCTCTTCCTCCTCTTCAACACATACTGGGTCAATCTCACCAGCATCCATGAGACCATCATCTGCCCCTTCCTCAATCTCTCCAGACACTTTGCCCATCTTGGCAGCACCCATCAGACACTCGGCTGCATCCTCTTCTATATAGGCTTGTTTCATCTTTTCAGCGTTGAGAAGGCCATTATCTGCCTCTTCCTCCTCCTCTACACATACTGGGTCAATCTGTCCAGCATCCATGAGACCATGTTCTGCCCCTTCCTCAATCTCTCCAGACACTTTATCCATCTTTGCAGCACCCATCAGACTCTCAGCTGCCTCCTCCTCTATATCTTGATAGGCTTGTTCCATCTTTCCAGCATTCACAAGGCCCTTAGCTGCCTCTTCCTCCTCCTCTACACATAGTGGGTCAATCTCTTCAGCATCCATGAGACCATCATCTGCCCATTCCTCAATCTCTCCAGACACTTCGCCCATCTTGGCAGCACACATCAGACTCTCGGCTGCCTCCTCCTCTATATCTTGATAGGCTTGTTCCATCTTTTGAGCACTGACAAGGCCCTTAGCTGCCTCTTCCTCCTCCTCTACACATACTGTGTCAATCTCTCCAGCATCCATGAGACCATCATCTGCCCCTTCCTCAATCTCTCCAGACATTTCGCCCATCTTGGCAGCACCCATCAGACTCTCTGCTGCCTCATCCTCTATATCTTGATAGGCTTGTTCCATCTTTCCAGCATTCACAAGGCCCTTAGCTGCCTCTTCCTCCTCCTCTACACATACTGTGTCAATCTCTCCATTATCCTTGAGACCATCATCTGCCCATTCCTCAATCTCTCCAGACACTTCGCCCATCTTGGCAGGACCGATCAGACTATCGGCTGCCTCCTCCTCTAAATCCTGACAGGCTTCTTCCATCTTCGCAGCGTTCATGAGACCCTTAGCTGCCCCTTCATCCTCATCTCCACATACTGTATCAATATTAGCGGCATCCACATGAACCTCATATGCCCCTTTCTCAATCTCTCCAGACACTTTGCCCAAATTGGCAGCACCCATGAGACTTTCGGCTGCCTCATCCTCCAAATCTTGACAGGCCTGCACCATCTTGACAGCACCGACGATGCACTCAGCTACTATCTCCTCCTCTTGATCCATCTTGGCACCATCCATCTAGGCAACCAAGATATTGTTAGGTGCTTGGTTAAACTAGAAACAACATTATGCTCTAGAACTAACATTATGAAATAATAATGGGTAAGAAACAACATTATACTCTAACTTACATTATGAAATAATAATGGGTAAGAGTTTTCAAAGACTGCGGTGAACAAAAGGTTTATATGTATCATCACAGTTTTATGTCACATTCGATAGAACTGCAATATTTGAATAGTAGAGATAATGTTTAACAGGGAGTAAGCTATTGGAATATTATTAAAGCTTGGCATTAGAAGCTGATGACTGTGTATGGTATGAAAAAGAGGGTCTTCCATTAACACAGACTGCACAATAACGTATCGCTGAAATCCTCATACTAGCAGCATGTCTATAACTAAAAAGTTTCGGGCCTACGGAAGAACGGGATGCAACCCGTCGGCTCTGGCCAATGACGTCATAATTTACCAGAGATGATTTAGTACACAGATTTAACAGGTGAGACAAGTGTTTATAAACTAAGGCATGCAGGAGAGAAAAACAGGTTGTAGACATATTTAACGTCCAGTAATATTTCTCCCCTAATCTTAAGGATATCGCTTGTTTGAGTCCTAGTGTTCTGTAAAAAATAAACGGAAAAAAAGACAGAAGTAGTGGTAGTGTAGAATACCTCAGTTGACATATATATATGAGTTGTATCTCGAAATCTTCCATTTAGTACATAGGTCAACTGAAGAATAAGATACTAGTGATAACGAAAACGAGGAAATCTACGTACTTAACATTGGCAACCTGTTGAGCTATGTAAGTCAACTGAAGTATGATATACAACTTATTTTTGGCTTCGATACTAACAGTATCGACTGAAATTTATCACAAGCTTGCTATCAACGACAAGAAAACCAATAACAGTGACATTTGTATCCCGTTCTTCATTTGAGCTATGTAGGTGAACTGAGGCCCTTAGCTGATACTAATTAGTATTAGCGAATGGGAAATAACGGAATTTATAACATGTGTATTCTGAACTTCAACTGACCTATATAGGTAAATCAATTCAATGTTACATATGTGCTAGCTAGCACCAGTATACCGTACTTTAGTTGACCTGTATACGCCAACTGAAGTACGGGATACAAATTTTACCTATGCCGGTCTTTCGCCTTCTGTAGTGCTAGTATAGACTCGGAAAATAATATTGCCACCTGACGAAGAACTGTGTCAGTTACAAGCGTTATGTGGTTTGGGGATTCGCAAATGACGCTGAATTCCCCATTTGCTCCTATTCCCTATGTTTTCAAATCCGCTCAGATTGTAATTAACGAGACAGCGATTTGAAAATCAGATTTTAAACTAATTTATTTCCAGGAGCAGTTATGGACTACATCCACACTTCGTTGGATACAAACGGCTAATTGAATTTGAAAAAGCTACAGAAAGATTGAAATCTGGAAAAATGGTCAGAGGAAGTCCAAAACCCACTGAGAAAGGGGAAGCTTTGCATTAGAAAATGAATGGAAAACTTGAACTCATGAAATAGAAAGGGCAGTAGAAAATCAAATGGGCAAAAAGATTATTCCCAATAGAATTCTTGCCTAATTCACCAGATGCTGCTCGCATCTGTTTAAAGAAGAAAATTAAAAAAGAAAAACAGGAAATGAAGCCTCAAACGTAAAAATAAATTTTGCAGTAAACTGAAAACATGAAAACAAGGCTTGATGCAGAAGAAATGCGAAACAATAGAAGCGTGTGTAACAATCTGAAAGTTAGATACCATATATGTGAAAATTAAGGAAACCGTTAGAGGAGCGAGATTCAGATGCATAAATATGAAACATTTACCTGGCAAGCCATTACGAACGAAATGATGTAGGTCTGAAAGCTGGATTTAACGTATGAATGGGTCCTACAAAACAAACCAACTTAAAAAAGGAAGTGAATGAAGATTCGAAGTGAAATATGGTACACTAAAAAGAGTTTCACACAGCAGTAAAAGACCCAGTTCGAAGAAAGACTCTTGGCGTACGCTACAGTGTTTCAAAATTGTTAAGATCACTGGTAGGGAACCCGAAAAACCTGTTTCAAGTGATATGTAAAATATCCTAAGGGGGTGAAATACACTCAGACTTTCAAAAAACATCTATTAACCCCATTCCCAGACAGACCAAATGCTCACAAGTTTCAAAATTTAACCGAATGGTCACGAAAAATCTAATAAGAAATAATGAAGACATCGGTAGCGTAGGTTTCGTGGAAGTATGTGGACGAGTAAGTCATTTCCGACCTTAAGACTGTGAAGACAGATTGCTGCAAGTCAAAAGCAAATCGGTAGGAATTCAGTTTCTGAGGGTCACAGTGATAAAATACAGGGAGTGATGTCCAAAACTTGTGCATAAATCAAAGTGCAATTATAAAGGTCTCATGATATGTCAGGCATACATCAGCTAGACCGGGGAGTGGGATACGTTTTTAACCTAGCAACTCAGCAAGCATAATGGAGAGTAGACAGAAATTAGATATGGGGATTGAAGTCAGCGAGAAGAAATAAAACTTTGAGTTCATGACATTACAGGTCTGTAAGATACACCAATTTCCTTTGATTATCAGTTGAACGAAATGAGTAATGTCTTAAAAAAAACTATAAATGAATACTAGTAAAAGTAAAAGTAGGATAGTAAAACGCGGAAAATGCGGTAGAATTGAATTAGGAGTTGAAGGTGGAAAAATGTTAACAAATGACACTGAGAGAAGTAAACCGACCTTTGTTGTTTGGGCAAAAGTAATAGATTATTAGCAAAGTAGAGGACATGTAAACATCATGATGTCAATAGCAAGAAAGACGTTTTTGAAAAGCAGAGATTAGTTAACCTATAACAAAAATTTCAGTTCTAGGTAGTCTTCTCTCGAGGTATTTGTCTATAGTGCAGACATGTACATGAGTGGAACGCTGAAGATAGTTCAGAGAGAATGGAATATATATTGTTGTTGTTGTTGTTGTTGTTGTCTTCAGTCCTGAGACTGGTTTGATGCAGCTCTCCATGCTACTCTATCATGTGCAAGCTTCTTCATCTCCCAGTACCTACTGCAACCTACATCCTTCTGAATCTGCTTAGTGTATTCATCTCTTGGTCTCCCTATACGATTTTTACCCTCCACGCTGAACTCCAATGCTAAATTTGTGATCCCTTGATGCCTCAAAACATGTCCTACCAACCGATCCCTTCTTCTAGTCAAGTTGTGCTACAGACTTCTCTTCTCCCCAATCCTATTCAGTACCTCCTCATTAGTTACGTGATCTATCCACCTTATCTTCAGCATTCTTCTGTAGCACCACATTTCGAAAGCTTCTATTCTCTTCTTGTCCAAACTAGTTATCGTCCATGTTTCACTTCCATACATGGCTACACTCCAAAAAAATACTTTCAGAAACGACTTCCTGATACATAAATCTATATTCGATGTTAACAAATTTCTCTTCTTCAGAAACGCTTTCCTTGCCATTGCCAGTCTACATTTTATACCCTCTCTACTTCGACCATCATCAGTTATTTTACTTCCTAAATAGCAAAACTCCTTTACTACTTTAAGTGTCTCATTTCCTAAACTAATTCCCTCAGCATCACCCGATTTAATTTGACAACATTCCATTATCCTCGTTTTGCTTCTGTTGATGTTCATCTTATATCCTCCTTTCAAGACACTGTCCATTCCGTTAAACTGCTCTTTCAAGTCCTTTGCCGTCTCTGACAGAATTACAATGTCATCAGCGAACCTCAAAGTTTTTACTTCGTCTCCATGAATTTTAATACCTACTCCAAATTTTTCTTTTGTTTCCTTTACTGCTTGCTCAATATACAGAATGAATAACATCGGGGAGAGGCTACAACTCTGTCTCACTCCCTTCCCAACCACTACTTCGCTTTCATGCCCCTCGACTCTTATGACTGCCATCTGGTTTCTGTACAAATTGTAAATAGCCTTTCGCTCCCTGTATTTTACCCCTGCCACCTTTAGAATTTGAAAAAGAGTATTCCAGTCAACATTGTCAAAAGCTTTCTCTAAGTCTACAAATGCTAGAAACGATGGTTTGCCTTTTCTTAATCTTTCTTCTAAGATAAGTCGTAAGGTCAGTATTGCCTCACGTGTTCCAACGTTTCTACGGAATCCAAACTGATCCTCCCCGAGGTCCGCATCTACCAGTGTTTCCATTCGTCTGTAAAGAATTCGCGTTAGTATTTTGCAGCTGTGACTTATTAAACTGATAGTTCGGTAATTTTCACATCTGTCAGCACCTGCTTTATTTGCGATTGGAATTATTATAATCTGTGTGAAGTCTGAAGGTATTTCTCCTGTGTCATACATCTTGCTCACCAGCTGGTAGAGTTTTGTCATGACTGGCTCTCCCAAGGCCGTCAGTAGTTCTAACGGAATGTTGTCTACTCCCGGGGCCTTCTTTCGACTCAGGTCTTTCAGTGCTCTGTCAAACTCTTCACACAGTATCGTATCTCCCATTTCGTCTTCATCTACATCCTCTTCCATTTCCATAATATTGTCCTCAAGTACATCGCCCTTGTATGGACCCTCTATATACTCCTTCCACCTTTCTGCTTTCCCTTTTTTGCTTAGAACTGGGTTTCCATCTGAGCTCTTGATATTCATACAAGTGGTTCTCTTTTCTCCAAAGGTCTCTTTAATTTTCCTGTAGGCAGTATCTATCTTACCCCTAGTGAGATAAGCCTCTACATCCTTACATTTGTCCTCTAGCCATCCTTGCTTAGCCATTTTGCAATTCTTGTCGATCTCATTTTTGAGACTTTTGTAGTCCTTTTTGCCTGCTTCGTTTACTGAATTTTTATATTTTCTCCTTTCATCAATTAAATTCAATATTTCTTCTGTTCTGGAATATATAGCTTTGATTTATTTCTCCAGGAGAGTACTGCAGATAAACTGGGTACAGCGTGTAGCTTGCGATGATGAAATTAATCGAAATGGAGGAAAAAGTCTTTTATCACACAAATCGACTAAAAGCTGGGATCAGTTTGTAGTATGCATCGTGCGGCATCATAGGATATTATGTTGTTAAAAGGGTGATCCGAAAGGGTCAGTGGGGAGATGGAAGGGTTGTAAGATTGGTACAGGTAGAGGAAGACTTGAACACAGTAAGCAGATTGAAATGAATGTCGGTTGCTGCACTTATGGAGAAGCAAAGAGCCTGTCACAGGAAAGACTACCGTGGTAATCTGCATCTCATCTTACTTGAAATGGGAAACCGCATCATCAACAACACCACAACGTGAAGATTTTCTAACAGTTACCTAGCCGTTACTTACCACGGGGAAATGGCTGTATTGATGTTATTCATAGAAGAAGAGAGGCCTAGACTCCATGGATATATCTTCACGCGGAAAAATTTCTATCGTGGTAGCAGGGGCTAACTCACCGTGGTAATAAAACAGCAGTTCCTATAAATCTACGTTCTATAGCTTCATTACCCTTCTAAAATTCAATCCACTTTCATTCTCCTAATCTCCTTTAATTGATTATTCTAGACTATTACTGTCATGGTATTTGATAACACGGCTGTTGTAATTTTTTGTTTTATGTTGCGGACGATGTTTGGTGTAACAGCCGCGATATATTCACTCTGCCGCTATATGGATGTGTTATATCTGTTTCAATAAGGGGAGTATATTTTCGTAACCCTTGAATGTATTTCAAGCTACCTGCTACGTCCTCATGTGGTTCTTGTTCTATGATCATAAAGATGTACTATAATGGTGGAAACAATGCCTTTGTAAAGGCCTATGAGGGAAATAGTGGAGATAAGGAACAGGAGAACGCTGAGGCAAGCATTCCGGAAGAGAAGGGAGTTTGTTTTGCGCGTGATCAGTTTTATCTCGTAATCAAGCAGCTAAAACATGGAAAAGCCACTGAAGATGGCGATAAACCAACAGAACGCGACAAGGCTGCTAGACAACAGCCACATGAAGAACTGTTGCATTTAATACAAATTACGTACGAAACCAGGGCACACCGAAAAGACTTTGAAGAATAGTTACAGCGCCAACACAAAAGAAAGAATCTGCAAACAAATGTTAACAATGCAGCACCATCAAGATGATAACACACGCCACCCAGATCTTGACCTCTTATCATCGTAACGCGGACTGAAGAAAGGATAGGTGTACAAAATACGGAAGATCAATTTGTCTTTAGAGGAGATGTAGGCACACGAGAAGCAATACTTGGGTTACGTCTAATACCTGAGACAAGACTAAGCAAGAGCCAAGAATGCAGCAGAGTGTCGTAGGAGGAATGGTCAGTATTCATGTGTATGACAGGAACGATCATACGAAGCTTAACCATCTACTAAACATGGGCTCTAAAATGCAGCTATGAGCACTTCATCTTCGATAGTGTAACAAAATCTCGTCTTGGCCTTCTATATTTTGAGTGGCGTAAGTATGACCTAAATCACGAAAACAATTTTCTGTAAATGTGCTCCCCTTCAGATCTTTGGGCACTTGTCCAGCTTCACTGGTGTGAAATACACCTCTTCGACAAAACAAGTGCTTGCATGTTGAGATTTTCTGATGATACTACAGTGTGTAGTGAATGTGCGGAACTACAGAAGCGAGATGCGGATGAAAGTCAGCCCCATTTCATCCTAACATGCAATTTAATAAAGTTAAAACAACAATCATGATGAGTAGACAAAATACCGTTGCTCAGTGCTCACTTAACAATGAGGGACTGGAGACTGTAGAATCCTTTTGCTTCCTATGGAGTAAATCCGCCTTCAGACGGATCAAGGAAGGATATTGAATGCAAAATAAACCAGGCAACAGCTGCTTTCTGCAAGAGCAGGAAACTTACACATATCGTTTCACAGCCTAATACCTGAGGAAAGACCTCATACAAATTTTGTGTGGAGCGTGCTGCTGTACAAATGTGACATACGGACAATCGAGGAGAAAAGAGAAAAAAAAAAAAAAAAAAAAAAAAAAAACACTGATAGCCTTCGAGATGTGGTTCTATCGCAGAAGGCTCAAGATTTTCTGTGAAAAGAGATAATTAAATGAACTGGTCCACTGCAGGGTAGATAACGTGTAGCTATGTCTCCTAAAGCTTCTTGAACGCCACATGTGTCAGCCATATGATGAGACATCATGGTGTCACTAAAGGTGTTGCTGAAACGACAGCAAAAAGAAAGAACGCAGGAGACCAACCTAGCTTAGTATACATCAATCGTATCGTGGACGACATATGTTCAACCACCTATCCTGCACTCAAGAAGAAGGCCGGAGACAGAAATGCTTTGCAAGCTGCTGATACCCAACCTGATAGTTAAAGACCAAAGAAGAAGAAGAAGGAAATCATGATAAGTTTTGATAACTAAGGGCAAGACGCTTTAAATGTTCAGAAATGGGTACATGTTTGAGAATTAGCCTGTGCTACATGTGAGGGGAGAAGTGTACATACACTGTGTGATCAAAAGTATCCGGACATCCCGAAAACACACGTTTTTTACATTAGGTGCATTGTGCTGCCACCTACTGCCAGGCGCACCATGTCATCGACCTCAGTTGTCATAAGACATCGTGAGAGAGTAGAATGGCGCGCTTCGCAGAACTCACGAATTTCGAACATGGTCAGATGAGTGGGTGTCACTTGTGTAAAACGTCTGTACGAGACATTTCCACACTCCTAAACTATCCTAGGTCGACTGTTTCCGGTGTGACAGGGAAGTGGAAACGTGAAGGAACACGTACAGCACAAAAGATTACATCCCGGCCTCGTCTGTTTGACAGAGACCGCCGACAGTTGAGGGTCGTAATGTGTAATAGGCTGACACTATCCACACCATCATACAGGAATTCCAAACTGCATCAGTATCCACTCCCAGTACTGTGACAGGCGGGAGGTGAGAAAACTTGCATTTCATGGCCGAGCGGCTGCTCATAAGCCACACATCACGCCGGTAAATGCCAAACGACGCTTCGTTTGGTGTAAGGAGAGTAAACATTGGACGATTTAACAGTGGAAGAACGTTACGTGGAGTGACGAATCACGTACACAGTGTGACCATCCGATGGCAGGTTGTGGGTATCGTGAATGCCCAGTGAACGCCATCTACCAGAGTAAAATTCGGAGGCGGTGATGTTAGGGTATGGTCGTTTTTCTCATGGAGAGGGCTTGCACTCGTTGTTGTTTTGCGTGGCACTATCACAGCACAAGCCTACATTGATGTTTTAAGCACCTTCTTGCTTCTCACTGTTGAAGAAAAACTCAGGGGAGGTGATTGCATCTTTCAACACGATCAAACACCTGTTCATAATGCACATCCTTGTGATGGACTGGCCTGCACAGAGTCCTGACCTAGATCCTATGGAACTCCTTTGGGATGTTTTGGAACGCTGGCTTCGTGTCAGCCCTCACCCGACATCGATACCTCTCTTCAGTTCAACACTCCGTTAAGAATGGGCTGCCATTCTCCAAGAAACCTTCCAGCACCTGATTGAACATATGCTTGCAAGAGTGGAAGCTGTCATCAAGGCTAAATGTTGGCCAACACCACATTGAATTGTAGCATACCGATGTAGGGTGCCATGAACTTGTAAGTCATTTTCAACCAGATGTTGGGATACTTTTGATCACATAGTGTATCTCGCACACGCTACTCTGTTAACCTCCATCTATAAGTAAATTTTTTGTCAATCCGCGACGGCTGTGTCAAAGGAAATGTTTATTACTACATCAAATCATAATTTGTACGTTTTACCTCAAACTTGTTGCGCAGTCTGAAACAGAGAATAATCCTCCCTATTGTTCTAGCTTTAACTTAATCAGCTTAAGTCTAAAGCAGCCTATATCTGTAGAAAACAAAATAATTCCACTTTATAAACTAACATCCACTAAGGATGTGGTAATACCCTTTTAATTATCTTTTTGTTTCCAAAACTTAATTATTGTGGTGTTGAAAACTAATGTGGGCATAGTGTCTCTAGCAGTAGCTGTATGGAGACACGTGGGAAACGTATCATTCGCCTCAATGAGAGACAGTAATACTTTCTCATAACCAGAGTCACTGCACTTCTTATAAAGCTAAACTGATAGTATGGACTGACGATCCTTTTACATGATCACGTTTGTTTCAATGTTTGAAGAAGTGTCGTAACAGAGCAAAGGAGACCCCACGAAACTGGATCTAATTGTGCTCTCATTGTGTGAGCATTGTGGGAAGAGAGATTACAATGTTATTTAGGACAGACGATCATTTATTTACACAGATGGAATAGCCTGCTCAGTTGTTTCAAGAGACCGTAACAAAGTACCTTTATCAATTACTAGATGTCTTAATTATACCATTTTAACCATCCGCGATAGGTGGGATATAATAACCTTCTTGCAGGCAAGAATCGTTGAAGTGTTGTAACTATTGTGACTGCCTTATCCGTCATCTACCGTTTCACATGTTCTTTGGTGGTATTCATGGCGTCAACTATTCCCAGCTGCCGGTTTCACATCCACTGACTCCTACGTAGCACACAGAAGTGCTCTTCTCCCCTAAGAGGTTTGCCTAATTGTACTTATTTGTATATAAGTACGTAGGAAGGTTTGCCTTTTATTGTGATACTTCTTTGCGCTAATGTGACTGTTGAAGGTGTGACTACTAGACGAGTGTATGGTGCTGTGGTCCAGATTTGCATTACACAGCGGCATCTAAAGGACTTCCATTATCATTGATAGCAAATGACAACGGCAGCAATCGCACTTTGTCCCAAACTGAAATTCCGCTGCTAATATTGCAGCATTGCCAGGTACGTGCAGTACTGGCAAACGGATGTGTCTCCGACTGGTAGCAGCCTTCAGACCGTTGACACCCGTCATGACGGAGTTCTACAGTTGCCGAACTCACAATCGTTGTAGGCTAGCGTCTGTAACACCAGTAATATTTGACAAACCCGTGACAGGTTTACAACGGACTTTTACATTCCCTGAGTTGTACTTTATATTTACATTTGGGTCTTCGAACCAACGGTTGCTATATTATTCGATTCTAATAAGGTGAATCAGTCTGTTAATACTTCATGTAAAGATGAGAGACAACTGCATTTACAAGTCATAGAGATATGTGCGAATCATGAGATTTTCTCGATTGATATCACCTGCCTAGGTGGCTAATTCTGCAATGTGTACAATAAGAGACGCGGCTGCTTTCTCATCGCTCACACTCGCATACTGTTAATGTCAGTAATAAGTCGACTCACCTCACTGGGGCCCTCCTGCGACGCATTGACCAGTATTACATCTCGTTCCTCGGGGCAAATCTCTCTCTGTGTAGGCGGGTCGCGGTCTTGATTCTTAAACGGTGGATTATCTTCTTCGACGTTTTTCACTTTGAAGCGCCCGATAACGTGGACCTGTGGGTGGTTTGATCTTATAGTTACTTACTCAGCTAGGATGGCGTATATCAGTCATACATAAAGCTTTATGTACCTCACTTAGCATTCTTAAACATATTATATATTAAATTAGCAGCTCTTAAATGTGGGCTATAAGAAGACGTCATTTAAATAAGGTTCAAATGGCTCTGAGCACTATGGGACTTAACAGCTATGGTCATCAGTCCCCTAGAACTTAGAACTAGTTAAACCTAACTAACCTAAGGACATCGCACAACACCCAACCACCACGAGGCAGAGAAAATCCCTGACCCTGCCGGCAATCGAACTCGGGAACCCGGGCGCGGGGAGCGAGAACGCTACCGCACGACCACGATCTGCGGACTATTAAATAAGGTAGAGAAGTGTGGGATACGAGTATGAAAGGTCGATGATTAGTGGTAGTTTGACACTACTATTTCTAATCCATGATTAGTTACGCAGGCACTTGGTAGGAAAAGCTGAAACGATGTGCCTAGATTGGAATATAAGAAACAATATACTACCGAAGCAGTGCATAATGTGCGAGAAGACATAAAGAGTTTAGCTCACACAGAAGAATGAAACCAGCCTCTTCAGTGAAAGATCTAACCACATGAGACATTTTAAGTGGCCTGTTTTGTAGGTACAGTTCGTGAAGGTTTTTTCTTTACTACTTACCACAGTACAGCATAAACTTATATACGCCAAATACACAGTAAAGTAAGCATGTATTCCAAACCTGGGTGTAGTGCAAACGTTTTCGTAAGCCCTGGCCGGTGCCATAGTCAAACTCCCTTAACTTCACTAACTCAACGAATCTAAACCAATTACCCAGCAAGAAATAAAGAGTTTTTGTTGAAACTGACGTCAGTGATTTTCGTATGTCATTTTATTTTCTGAATTTGGGTGATTGTTTAAATGCGTAGCGGGGAATCCTACTGACTGCATGTAGGACACAGGCCACCAGAAGAAGTGAGCGTGTGTCGGTGTCAGGCCACAGTATACTGCATATGGTGTGAGCTCCACGACAGAGGCACTGTCTGTGTCTGCATTCTAAACGATGAAAAGTTGATCTGTACGATTTATCTTGGCGTGTCCACTGGCGCAGAGGAGGTACATCGTGAGTTAGCAGCTACAGGTCATGATCCCATGTTCCGGGACGCCCACAACGGTGAAAAGGTAAGATTGGAGTGGGACGAAAGACCATCTGGATCTTATCTGCTTAATAGCGCGGCTCCCTGAGATGACTGCTGCGAAGCTAACTGAAATTTTGTTGACTCTGCTAAGAAACGTGCGTGCACTGACATAGGATAATGCAAATAATTTCTGGAATGGAAGAACAGAACTCACATTTATCTACATGGAGAAGGCCTGATTGGCTGAACGTGACGTAGGACAAATGGCGTGAGTCAGAAGTTGCCTGTGTCTCAGGTCCAGCACAATGAACCTATGACTGTTTTCTTATGTTAAACTAAATAGGGAAGGGAGATTTATGCGCTGTTACAAGGGATCTGATTTGCTGGTACTTAGGAGAGTAACAGTCATTGATTATTCGAAACCACGCACACTCCGAAAAGTAAATAAAATTTCTGATTCTTATTGGGAGTGCTCTGAAGAGCAAACTTCCACCAGAGACTCTCCAGCGGACACATCAGTTGAGAGAGGCCCATAGAGTTTCGGCTCTCAGGGAGAGCAGCCTTCAGTACAGGTCAGATGACTGAGAGTGCTGCAGCCACTACGGCAGCCGCACGCTGCCACAGGTAACGCTAAGTATGGTGAGCGACAACGGCGTCCACTAACAGAGTTGCAGGGTGTATGTAAAGATTTCCGACTGACATTACGACTTCCACCGTTCAGATGAGTTTACTGGCAATCTCGGTCACAACATGTACTCAGTCAAGACAATGGGTCTGTACTTCTTTCATATAGATTAATATTCCGGAAGCACTGTGGTACTTTCGCGAACTTGGTTTTTTCCCCAAACTAATGAACCAATCTTTGCCAAGGTACGGGTATTTTAATTACAGTATAAAGTAAGTTAATACTTAATGAATGTAATAGTTTTCTGTTCGTGTGAGCTTATGTATAACATGACGTCTGTGGCGAAGTGTAATATATACGGCCATATAGTGATCATTTTTTCTTTCAGAAGTATCATAAACGCCCAATTTATATCCTTATAACGCCATTAGGACCAAAATTTGTTATATAAATTCAATTTATTAATTTCTGCATTGACCAATACCTTTAACTAAACTCGTGTGATCCGATTTGTTTATCGGTAAGTCGACCGGTACAGATACTTTTGACTTCAACAGATATATGTCGATGGCTGGTCGTAACCTCACAATGGGAGCTTCCTAACGAAAACGTAATTTATTTTCACATTATCATGCAGAATCTTGTGCCGAGGAAAAGCATTACTTTCAATTAAAAGTGAACCATGTGGAGTTACTAACTATCTATATGTCAGTTGCCCTGATAAAATATTACTCGTTATACTGAAAGTATTTAGTAACACGTAGTAGATTTTCGCGCTGTTCCTGTATAGTATCAGAGGCCCTATATCTGCTGTAAGGTTATTAACGCAACACAATTTTTTCAGTTAACACCTGTCATATTAGAGCCCTATATATCTGTGTACATTGTAATTTGTCTTAATTAGTATCTTTAGGTGCTAAAACTTCAGTTATTATGCTGATCGCAGATAAAGTGGACATACAGATGGGATGGCATATGGTTTCGTCTTCGGAGTAATCCTATCAGAACCTTCACCAAGGCTCCTAGGCCATTTCTGATTCGCTCCAGTGAGAGGCAGTAACACATTTTTACAAGTTGTGCCATTGACGTCATGTGTGCTCTATCGACGGTTGTTACTACTTTTTCACACAAATAGTGTGGCTAAGTTATGTAGTTGCAAACTCACCCTTATCTCATCACGTGAAGAATTGTTGATGGGATTGTAAAAAACCGGAAAAGACTGCAATGATGCTCTTCGTGCGTCAGGTCTGTTATGAGAAACTTAAGTTGTTCCCGGTATTCCACTTGTGTCAGTCACAGAGGATTTCATTAATACAGTTGGACTGTATTCGAAGTCTGATTAACTTCGACTAATTCTTACCAAGTTTTGTATTATGTTAAGGTAGTCACTTCACTTCTTGCCATGTACGTTAGATGAGTCACCACTTCCTTGCAGGCATTAATCGCCAAAATGTTGTAACTGATTCCGAGTGCATTATTGGTTCCCTCATAAGTGCCACTGATGGTACATGGGGCGTCACTGATATTCATCGGGTGGTTTCGTAGGAGCGTATCCTACTCAAATAGCCAAAGATGCAATCAAATTGGAGCTAGAGGTACTTAAGCTCACCCTTTGCTGAGCCAACCAATCGAGCAGTTCAGCTCTCCATTCTGATACATGTGCGATATTTCATGTCGCTGTAAGAGACAAGCTGAGCAAAAATGGTATTTCCACAAGAAGCTTTAACCAGGTGATGGGTCGAGTTGCTTAAGGCGCACCACTCGAAATCAGTATGTGCTCAGTTAAATCCACGTCGGCCAATCGGATTGCGGTTCTCCGTGTTTAGATATATAACATAAAACGGTTATTGGCATACTTGCGTTTAAAATGAGTCAAACCGTTTCATTCCCAACATTCCACACTTCGAACTACATCTATAATGAATTTGTCAACACTGGGTGCTGTTCGCTAGTCTTACACCATTACCCCAAATCTGCGATACATCTGACGGATGTGTATCCGACTGGCAGTAGTCATTGGCTAGTTGTGACTCGCACAGCTGAAGATCTATAATTTGTGCACATGAAGCTGTTTGAAGCTGCTGTGTTTCTCACAAGTGTTATAATACGAACCCGTGGATATTTTACATCGGGTTTTTCTATCCCACAATAATAACTATTCGTATGACGCAAGATTTACATCATAATCTTATAACCAATCTATCATTAGATTGTAGTAAAGTGAATCTCTTAAATTGTCCTTCCAGTATTTATAGTCGAGGGGACATGTCTGGAGCATCAGAAGTTCTAAATAGACAAGATCTGGCTTAGTGGCTGATTCTGAAATGCGTGCAGTTTAAGAAGTAGATGTTGTTTCTTAGCTCTCAACCTGTCTGCCCGTCCCCTCGTGCTTACCCTTAATGGAAGTAATGACGCTGACTTACCCCAGCAGGGCCTTCCTGCGGCGCAGCGACCAGTTTATTCTCACGTCTCTTGCGGCGACGGCGACGCTGCTCGGTGTGTTTGCGCTCGCGGTCATCAGACGGTGGTGCTTCTTCGGCTGCCTTCCTCTTCTTGACGCGCCCAACAGCATGGCCCTGTGGACGCTCGGTTTTACTATCGCTTATTCAGCTAGGGTGCCGTATGTCTAACAGAACAAAACTTTAAACAACTGACTTAGCTTTGTTAAACAAATGGTATATTAAGTAAGCAGACCATAATTGTGTCTAATAACGAATGTGAAATGTGATGCTACAGGTGTTCGTAAAAAAATAACATGTCAAATAGAGGCACACGAGTGAAAAGGGTAGCCCGCATCTTGTGGTCGTGCGGTAGCGTTCTCGCTTCGTACGCCCGGGTTCCTGGGTTCGATTCCCGGCGAGGTCAGGGATTTTCTCTGCCCGGTGATGGGTGGGTGTTGTGTGATGTCTTTAGGTTAGTTAGGTTTAAGTAGTTTTGAGTTCTAGGGACTGATGACCATAGATGTTAAATCCCATAGTGCTCAGAGCCTTTTGAACCATTTGAACCAATAATGTACCCCGCACCTGAAAGGGGAAAATGTGAAGGTGTGCAAAGTGTATAAAAACCAGATTGTTGTCCGCGCACTGTGTAGTACACAACATATGACGAAAACTGAAACAAGTCAATAGATATATTACTCGAAAAACATACGACATTGTCTGTGATCCCCATTTGTATATAACGTTCGTGATGCATCTTTGTTCACTAATTGCCACAGTAGAGCAGAAAAAAATGCGTACAGCAAGAACATAGTAAAATATGCAGGCAATTTTAATCAAGAAAATTTCCTAGCGAGAACCTAAATTTGTATTTATAATACTCTCTGTTACCACCTTAATTTCTGTCATTTGATCCTCTGATCATCACGTGAATATACATCTAAAGCTCTATGACGCCGCCTAGTCTACTACGAACTCACATTTTGCAAGACTACACAAAGATACTACGACAACTCCGTTACCTTTTGTTTAAGAGCCCCCCACACAGCACAACTCTCTGTTATACCTTCGTGTGGTTTGGTCTGGTTACGTATATTCTCATTAACTATTCTTCATTTTTCAATACCTTATTCTGTATATCGCATTGATGGGAGCCACAAGTACTGAAAGTGTAAACCATATTACGTCCTATTGGTATCGTGTGTATTTCTCGTGCAGGTACTGAATAGAAGTTGAAGTCGGATTTGTGCCTCTTACTACCGACAGCATAAGCCCACTGCAGTTCATAGCAGCACTTAGTTTCATGAACAGGTTCTGAAGCAAACACTCCGTATGATCGTACATCGTGTACTGGACACGTGAGGTAGCATGTCGAATGCACATGGGAAACCATGTAAGACTGAACATGAGTTTTTAGCTTGTAATTTTACAACGGAAGTTTACTTTCGACAGCAAGATCTTTCCGTTGTATGTTACATTTATTTTAGGATATAATAATCACTGCTATTTTGTATTAATGGATTACAACAAATTGCGTTCCTTACTTAGTCCCACGTGTGAAAATGAGAGAGGAGTCTGGGAGAGTGACTGATTCTGCGATGCATACTCGTTAGTACTGATGTTTGCTCACCTCTGCACGGCCGTCCTTCCGTTTATCATCCTTATCCTCTTCTTTCTTGATGCGGGGGGCAGGTCCTGGAGTCGGTTGACAGGGAAAGATGTCGAAGATGGACGGATATTCTGGCTCCCTTCTCTCTCTAAAGCGCCCGTACTCCATAAACTGTGGGTGTTTGGTTTTTGCTATTACTGACTCACGTAGTATTGCCTATAACTAACAGATAGAAATATTCTAGAGATTCGACTTACCGCACTTGAATCGATTTTATATCACATAGGCAGTTCGTAAGTCTAAAGCCTGGAGAATGTGTTACACAGTGTTACAGGGAGCGGTTACAAATTAAGGAATCAAATAAACGAGAGAAACGAGAGCTAAAAGAGTGAAAATTAGTGGTATGTCTCTAATGGAACATGCTCAACAGGATTGGACACAGGTTAATGGGACTGCTGCTAAGAAAATCGGAACTAGTTAACGGCCACTTATTAATAATACTTCCACTGTTTTATTTATACGAATTTATTTAATTGTTAGTATTTGTCCTCTTATAATACAAATATTTCGACTATAAAATGCTATACTCCTATTTTAAATATATGTTCATTGAGTATGAAAATATAGTTGCTTCATAAAAACGTAATATTATTTTTAAGTCAGTTTTGAACCTCTTAATAGGAGGTGATTGTGGATGTCTGAGGGCACAGAAATTTGGACAGTGAACCACAAACAATAAAGGTGAGCGTTTCCTTGAGTGTTCAGATGAACATGACATGACAGAAAAATCGTAATCTTTGAGGTGCATAAAATAAAGAAGTGCACCTGGAAATTCCGTGTGATAATAACAGCCATCTCATCGATTTTATATTAACGATGAATGCTAAAGACATCAAATAAAGTCTAACAACAGTTCTACAGAATTACACGCAGACACAGAAAACGAGTATGGTCTAATTTAAGATTTAATATAAACCAGAAAACTCAAACAAATAGTGGGAATATTAAAAAAACTGGGAAGTTAAAAGAACAGATATAGCTACTAGAGTAAGCATTGTTACTAATTTCAGTAATTCTTTAACATCGCTGTGCCGTTTTTTAAACGTCTTGGAGTTGCTCACCATGTTCAGATCCATTATTCCAGCATCAAGGTCTTTCTTCCACTCTTTTCTACTTGAGTATCGCTCCACATAAGGTGACGCTTTCTTCGTTTTCTTCGTTTTCTTCCTGCAGGGAAGACACGAACAGCACAAGATGTACCGTAGCACCTGAGAAGCCAAAACGAAATCACTATACGCGTAAACCAGTGCCTACACATTAAGACAACGATGACGCCGTCTCAAAAGTGGACTACATAGCAATCAGTAAGTTTAGATTTTTTTTGGCCTAACTCTGACAAGGGCTTGACCCTTGCCTCAGTTTTTTGGAATTATCTCTTGAAACAGTAAAATTTTTTCCATACGTTGAGAAAAAATGTATTATAAACTTCCAGCAATGATTCACGTTCAATGCGACTGTGGTGAAGTGCAATATCGAACAGTGCGGGTATGCAGGTGGTTTCGAGTTAGTTTTATGCTACATCAAATGAGGAGATGTGAGACACAATGGGGGCTCACACAGTATCCTCCTGCTTCATTTATCCCAGGCGAACTGGAATTCCATATTACCAAGCCTTAGCACAGAGTCAGTGTTCAGGACGTCCATGACGAATGACAGTTGCAGTTAACTCAGAAATAATATCTGAAATATCATATTAACAACTGAGGTACATTTCCTTACCAGAGCAGAGTTATTTCAGCGCTCACACCTCTATTTAGGGATATTCGTGTACAAGAGACCCAGGACAGAGCTCACTTAATGTAATAGAAGACAGTCACCACATAGTCCTCAACTACGGCTGTTCTATCCTGGAGTCTCTTTCCCACTATAGTGGCTCACGTAATGCTAGACACCAAAAGTGAATATTTGTGCTCGGTCGATATTGCATCAGAAATCAGGATCAGGTAATTTTTCCTGTTACTTGGACGATGGAAGCGACAGCAAGAGACGTGGAATTCTTTCCTAAAAGTTACTGGAACATCAATGACGCAAACTGGCACTCTTTCAAAAAGTGAGAAACGGTTGCTGAAGTAACTTTACCAGAGACCGGCTCAGTGTAAATATTTTACTACACATTCCGCAGAGTATTAAATGCGACAGACTTCTAGTATCAAAAGCGACATTTCATTTAGTTACATGTTACGAACTCCGTGGTGCGATGGAATACGGAATACTCACCAGAGACTGCCGAACGTCGACTAGAACGTAAGAAGGGTAACATCTTCTCTTCTGGGGAAGATTACCCGTGAAACTGCTAGGTAAATGCTCGAACTAACATGTTTTGAAAATTATGAAAACCTTTTAACTGGATAAATTCCCCGCAGCAGTCATCGCATTGATCATATCCTAAGATATCAAGCTCACCGAAGTCCTCTACGAATTCAGTCCTTGGAATGGATTATTTTCACTGTCCTATGCTCTCTCTCGTGACAAATCGTCCCTTCAAAACTTTTCTACGATCCTTATCGACATCTGAATTAGAGCTCGCTACCTCCCTGAACTTTTAATGCCGGTGTGCTGAGGATGACACGGCGACCGGTCAGTACCGTTGGGCCATCATGGCCTGTTGGGATGGAGAGAGAGAGAGAGAGAGAGAGATAGCAAATAGAAGAAACAATATAAAGGACCAGATACATAGGGACTTGGAAAAGTAAGTGACACATATTGGCCCATGCTTGTGAAACAAGTGTGACACGTTGTCAGAAGACAGTACATGCTCTGGGGGTCCTGTAGACGTAGTTCTTCAGAGATACGGATAAGAAGCGAGAGTGAAATCGCGCGACTACTGGACACGTATTCAAAGTTTGAATTACGTGGGACAGTACGATCATTGTGGGCACAACGTCTGACACACAGATTAACCGTGAGGTTATATGGACCACATTCAATACCGCGTTCAGCAAGAGTGAAATTTTGCCAAAAGTTGGACCAAAGCTGGACAAATTAGGGTCATGCTGATCACCAATGGAGGCCATCGACTTGTTCGTCTACCACAGACGACAATGTGAAGGTGTCCAGGAACAGAGTCACACAAATTACAGATTTTACGACGTTGAAGACATTTACACAGCTGTCCTACAATGGCGGATTTCTATAGTCGAGGAATTAAGCGACTGTTAAAACGTTTCGAGTCTTTTTTAACATAGATTTGATAACTATGGTGCAAAACATTGTCGTGTATCTTTGACCGTTTGAAGTTTAATGCAGCAATCAATATAATTAACTCGGCGTGACATAACAACGTGCAACTTACTTTCTGAAGGCGCTGGAACGAACAATTTAGTGATAGTATTTTATGATGTAAAAATTAACTAACATTTTGTGGTACTTACATAAATATATTTATGCACTTCAGTTGTTAGTTTACTAATAAAATCTCTAAAGATAATCGGTGAAAATATGGTATTATTAAGATGACAAACGAGTTTGATGAATGATGTATAATATATGAGGATGCATGCCCTAATATTTTTATGATTCACAAGAATATTTTAAAATTTGGCATTTCAGTCTTATTCCGTCCCAGAAAATTTCGTTGACAACCAATAAAAACTTTCGTTTTCAAAACCCAAGCTCAGAACCGAGGAGGTTAAACAAAGCTCCTGTTTGAAATTTTAAGCTTTCCCGGAGTAATGAGTATAAGAAATTCTCCTCAGAGGCCTGTATATTACGAAGCCCTCAACCTTGGCGTCAATTTTCAACAGGACTCAGCTGCAGCGTTCTGATAAAGATGGAGAACAGCTGGATCGCCGAAATATTGAATGAAGTTAATTTCATAATTTGGCAGCGAACCTGAGGTATCATTCAAAAATATCTTATTTGGTTTACACGAAATAATAGTGTCTTTGTATGAAATGTGGGTTGTTATTTGTAAGTGAATACTCTTGTTAATCTCTGCGTACGCCTTTCGTTCTCTTTTGAAAACTACTTCGTGTTTTCCCATTACATTGATATGTGATAGTATAGCAATAATAAAACCAACAAAATAAAGGTTCTGTCTGTGTTTGCGCGCGCGCTCGTGTGTGTGTGTGTGTGTGTGTGTGTTGGCTATCCTACTTACGCCTTCTTCATATTACTCCATGCTTTACTTACTCTGTTCCCCCTCCCACCCCCCTCCCCACCCAGCTTGGTGTTCCAACCTGGGACTTCAGTTTCGACGATTTCAAGCACTACTAACTAACTTTTTCTAATTATTTATTTTATTTTAAGGACCTTCCCCACTCCCAAAGGGAGGGTTGGGGGCAAAGTGAGCAAGGGTCGCAATTCGAGGCCTGGCCACCATATCCCATTCCCACACCCCAGGAACCAAGGAAAGGAAAGTGTAGGGTAAGTGAGCAGGGGTCGCAATTCGAGGCCTGGTCACGGAGTAGAGGTGCAATGAACATAAGTTTATTTTTTTATTATTTTTATGTATTTTTTTTAACGTTAATACCAGCGAGAATAGTAGGTTGATACCGTATCGACACACAAAGTTTGGAATTGGTCCGAGTGTTTGACGTCTCGAGGTTTGGGTGTTGGTGACAAAATGCTATGAAAGGGAGGAGGATCATCATATAGAGGCGACGACGATGTATTTTGGCCACACATGTATCAAGGTTTTGACTTCCAACGCCTAAGAAAACATGTGTGACATATTTTACTGAACCTGTAAACCACTATAACGCGTTCCGAAATTCTTCACGTAAATGATAATGCCAAGCTGAGAATCACAGTCACTATGGGCGTTCGTACTTCGGAATATTTCACTTCTATCTCGCACTACGGATGGTAGTAAGTAGTGGGAAAGAAAATATGCATACTGTCAGGGAACAGTGATAATGATACAATATCTGTATTTTTATCTACTTATTCTTAGTATTTGCATCCCTTCCACCTTCTTGTGGACTGAACCCAACCACTCACGGTAATAAGGCAAGTTGGTTCGTATATCCAGAGAAAACTGTTTATTTAATTTGGATGCTCGTTTTACTATTGCATTTTTACATTTTTTTAGATTTACGTTGCAAACGATTCCATAATCACTGGACATAATTCGGTCAGTTCTGAGTCTAAATTAAAAAAAGAAAGAGAGAGAGAGAGAGAGAGAAAAGTTTCACCGGACATAAGGCCATCTACTTGGATAGCACATAAGGTGAAGTACTTATGTACGATGGCGGTATGTGGGAGTGTTCAGAATGAAACATTTAACTGACCTATTTTCTTTGGACGTATGTTTAAAGCTGTTTGCAGAAACGTGCACTCACATGAGATGGAGTTAAAATTCAGCAACATGCATTCTCGATTACTGTATTTGCACTGTGGACTTGTGGAACAGTTTCACATGAACTAGCACACACAGTACACGTTGCTCGCATTGGCAGTTTGGTGGAAGTCAACGAGCTCATGCTGTGACTACTGCATGCTGTACTACACTGAAGATGCGTAAGTTCATCGCAAATCGGCTTAAATAATCGGAATTATCTATCTGTCACTTCGTTGGCCATACTGGCACAGAAATGCAAGGGGATAAGAGAAGAACATATTAGTGAATTCGATTTTCCGAAAATCGCATCAGAATGTAATTCGGATGCTACTTTCAGTCATTGCATAGTTTTGAGAAAAGTGTTCAGGATGTAGGATTCAACTGTAATCCCTAGCCAGAGGAAACGCAACAAGGCCGGATGAGAAACTGGGACATTCTTCAGAGGTCACTCAAGGAACTTGCAGCCCTTCAATTACTGGTCTATTATAGGTCGCCAATAGCTGAGTGGGCAGCGTGCTCGGTCAGAGGGTTAAGTTACCTCTGTAATAAAAAAAACTAAGCCAACGGATTAACGGCAGCCGGCTACCCATAAAATTAACCATACCAAATCCTACCATAAACATGCAGGCCCCGCGGAAATCCAGTCAAAAGAAGAATATGTGTCCCTGACATACGTGGTGTGTCTAAAAATTTCGGTGAATGGTACGAGACAAAACAAAACAAAAGATAAAAACCAATGTTGTTGGTTATTTGTAGCCATTCAAAAAGGTCGCCACCCACTACAACACACTTTTGACAACGTCCGTACAGCTTCTGGAAACTATCAGCGAAGGCATCCTGTGGAATCGATCACAGAATGGCTGTCACACAATTTTAGATGGCATTCACTTTCCCACAACTTTCACCTATAATGGCCGCCTTCGAGAGATGAAACAGGAAGAAGTCCGCAGTAGGCAAATCAGGGGAGTGCGGAGGCAGTTCAGAAACAGTTATCATCTTCTGAGCCAGGAATTGGCGCACACGGATCAAGCAGTCTGGTTGGGCGTTATCATGGAGCACCATCCATTTCCCAGCCATGTGGAACTCTGGCCGAGCCAGCCGGATACGCTGTAGGAATCGGTTCAAAACGGAATGGTAAAATTGAGCATTAATGGTTGCGATCTGCTGAAATAAAATCCTTGTGGATAATGCCGTTGTTGTCGAAGAAGGTGATCAACATTGTTTTCACCTTGTATTTTTTGCAGACAGCTTATTTTTTTTTTTTTGGTCGTGGTGGAGACGGTGAACACAATAATATAATCTGCCGTTTAGATTCCGTATTGAACTGGTTGTACCAGGTGTCATCTCCCGTGACGATGGTGTTCAGAAGCAATGGATACAGGTCACGCAGGGAAATAAAACCACCAGAAATTTCCATCCGTTTTGTTTTCTGCTCGTCTATGAGCCTGTGCGGCACAAATCGGGATCAGATCTTCCTATTACCCAAGTTGCCGCGGACGATGTTGTGCCCCGTGTCCTTGCTAATGCCCTATTCCTCCGCAATCAATCTGAGAATGCGTTTCCGATCTTGTGGCAGCATTTGTTGCACTTTCTCGATCTTTTCTGGCGTTCTGCTTGCCAATGGCCGACCTGAACGTGGCTCATCCTCACTGGTTTTCCTCGCTTCGCTGAAGCGTTTAAACCATTACTAAACACATGTTATGCTCACGGCTTTCTCCCCGAACACTTGTACTATCATTCCATGGGTCTCGTGATGTTTACACATTGCTCCACTGCGCAGTGATACTTCCTCTCACACTAAGTTGGTCGCAGTCTGTTTACACAGCCAGTCACACGCAGCGCATGCTGTGTATCATTCTCCTCAAGTCTCTGAAGACCCATGTGCATGCAAGCATACAAGAGCCAACTTGCCGTTCAGATATGACGCCATTCACTGAATCTTTTAGACACACCAAGCATAAACCCACACTTGGGATGTGCATCCGTGTATGGCCACCATTCATGGCTTAAGGTTACAACTAACAGGAAATCTTATCTTAGATTTTGGTATCCTGACACACAATGAAACAAATTGCTAATATGTGTAATGCCAAACTTTTTCTATTCTCTCCCATTACGTGTATTTGCAGGCTGAGAATGTTCTCTCTAAAGCACAAGATGTCAATGGTGCATATTTTTTCGAAGCAGTTTCTCGTGTCCTCCAATACAGTAGTCTGCCTTCGAATTACCCCCCCCCCCACCCCCCCTCCGACTATTTTCCGACAGGTTCCTTAGATCTTCAAATAGGGAATTCCTTAAAAGTATATTAGTTAATTTAGTGAAACCTGTTGTAACCCCTGTAACAGGTATTACCTCCAGACACATCTGCACCTCAGAGATCACGTCTACAGCACCTTTCACTGGCAGAGATGTGGGCACTAGGCCTTGGAATCCAACGGATAGATGTTGGAATTGATCTCTCAGGAATGCTAAAATACTTATCTTCCGTAAGAGCTGTGTTAGATTTTTCAATTAAATCTAATTCACTAGAGTAAAATGAGCCTACTATACCTCTCAATTTTTGGCAGTGTTCAGCATAATATACAGCTACCAAGAGCCACGTGCACCAAAATGTAAGAATGAGTTCAGGCAGGAGTGAAGTATTGGGACCTGCTTCCTTAAAGTAGCTAGCAGCTTTGAGAAATACTTTCGTAACGGAGGAAATCATAGTGCTAATTTCAGGAAAATTATTTCTGATTTCGTCTGATAGACAATGTAGACCTCAGGTAATGAAATGAAGTGGATCCCATCGGGATGCAATTCCATCAGTGTTGCTCAGCACAGTCTGTCAGCACCAGCAAAAATATTCACCCCCATCCACTCCTGTCTGTAGGATGCAAGAAGGCATTCCTGATGGTTTGTGCTACAGTACTGTGATTCGTCTTCTTCTAATCTTTACACAGAAGTAGACGGAGAATTCTTGGTGCCGTTGACTCTAATTTCCTCACAACGACATTAATTTCAACTTGGTTGTAAGAACACTTATATATTCAGCAGTCATTTAACTGGAGGTATTCCTTTTTCCAATGATGCTATAATTCTCACTGATACAATTCTAATAAGTATATTAGAATCATTATAGTTTCAAAAGTTTTTGTTAACTTCTATGACGTAATGATTTTCCCAAGGGTTCCGCAGGTCTTTGGTATGGATTGCACCAGGTCATCAGTGAAAGTGAATAGTTAAATAATTTCAAAAGAATGAGTGAACACAACGAGCCTTAACGATAACATTTAATTTCCGTTCTTATCAAAAGCTTTGTTCAGTACTAAGAATAACAAAACAAATTTGTGATCATAAAAAGCATTTAGAGGCTGTTATAATTTACAGGCCTACACAACTCTTATTCAATTTACATGTTTGTAATTCTGATTTTGTTCATATGTCGGTATCTACACTCCTGGAAATTGAAATAAGAACACCGTGAATTCATTGTCCCAGGAAGGGGAAACTTTATTGACACATTCCTGGGGTCAGATACATCACATGATCACACTGACAGAACCACAGGCACATAGACACAGGCAACAGAGCATGCACAATGTCGGCACTAGTACAGTGTATATCTACCTTTCGCAGCAATGCGGGCTGCTATTCTCCCATAGAGACGATCGTAGAGATGCTGGATGTAGTTCTGTGGAACGGCTTGCCATGCCATTTCCACCTGGCGCCTCAGTTGGACCAGCGTTCGTGCTGGACGTGCAGACCGCGTGAGACGACGCTTCATCCAGTCCCAAACATGCTCATTGGGGGACAGATCCGGAGATCTTGCTGGCCAGGGTAGTTGACTTACACCTTCTAGAGCACGTTGGGTGGCACATGATACATGCGGACCTGCATTGTCCTGTTGGAGCAGCAAGTTCCCTTGCCGGTCTAGGAATGGTAGAACGATGGGTTCGATGACGGTTTGGGTGTACCGTGCACTATTCAGTGTCCCCTCGACGATCACCAGAGGTGTACGGCCAGTGTAGGAGATCGCTCCCCACACCATGATCCCGGGTGTTGGCCCTGTGTGCCTCGGTCGTATGCAGTCCTGATTGTGGCGCTCACCTGCAAGGTGCCAAACACGCATACGACCATCATTGGCACCAAGGCAGAAGCGACTCTCATCGCTGAAGACGACACGTCTCCATTCGTCCCTCCATACACGCCTGTCGCGACACCACTGGAGGCGGGCTGCACGATGTTGGGGCGTGAGCGGAAGACGGCCTAACGGTGTGCGGGACCGTAGCCCAGCTTCATGGAGACGGTTGCAAATGGTCCTCGCCGATACCCCAGGAGCAACAGTGTCCCTAATTTGCTGGGAAGTGGCGGTGCGGTCCCCTACGGCACTGCGTAGGATCCTACAGTCTTGGCGTGCATCCGTGCGTCGCTGCGGTCCGGTCCCAGGTCGACGGGCACGTGCACCTTCCGCCGACCACTGGTGATTACATCGATGTACTGTGGAGACCTCACGCCCCACGTGTTGAGCAATTCGGCGATACGTCCACCCGGCCTCCCGCATGCCCACTATACGCCCTCGCTCAAAGTCCGTCAACTGCACATACGGTTCACGTCCACGCTGTCGCGGCATGCTACCAGTGTTAAAGACTGCGATGGAGCTCCGTATGCCACGGCAAACTGGCTGACACTGACGGCGGCGGTGCACAAATGCTGCGCAGCGAGCGCCATTCGACGGCCAACACCGCGGTTCCTGGTGTGTCCGCTGTGCCGTGCGTGTGATCATTGCTTGTACAGCCCTCTCGCAGTGTCCGGAGCAAGTATGGTGGGTCTGACACACCGGTGTCAATGTGTTCTTTTTTCCATTTCCAGGAGTGTATGTGTATATCTTTATAGTGTCTTGTTTGAAATGGTGGTCCTCAACACAGCCTGTCGGTAGAACAGTTTCTGGGTCCCTCACCAAACGCTGACGCAAAAGGACAGTAATCCTTGTACTGAAAGTGTTTCTGAACAGCAATAATCATTGTAGAAATAATTGTGTTCTTGTAAATATGTTTGGCAACAAGTTATCGAATCCATAAAGATTCAGGGTCTCCATGTTGGAGTTATGCTCTACATAGCGCAAAGACTTATATCAACCACTTGAAAAGAAATAGAAATATTAGTTAGCATAATAGTCTATCAATAATTACCATACTACTTTCATTCCATACTAAAGTATTGAAGGCACATCAAGACCAATTCAGCTGCGTTCTTCCTTTATTAAGAGGTACTGTGTAATAATAATTATCTTTGTTGTGATGAAGAACAGCAAGTGTACGTTAGAGAGAGGTAGTTTTTACGAAGAACTTTTAAGGCTGGTCCTGGAGGAGGTTCGATTCCTCCCTCGGACATGGGTGTGTGTGTTTGTGCTTAGGAAAATTTAGGTTAACCTTAGCAGTTAAGTCCCATAAGACTTCACACACATTTGCACATTTTTTGAATTTTTGAGGTATTATCTGCTCCCAGCATGGCGCACTACTAACCAGTACTTCATAATTTACAGTAGGGTTTCCTGGTCAATGAACTAAACCTAATTCAGTCCCAAGTAATTCATATTCGGCAGTCACTTTTCTTGATTAGCGGTATATGGACTTGTAATACATTATCTAATTAGGCTGGTGACCATTTTCAATTTACGTGGTACATAACTACAGATTTACTTTACAACCAAAATAACGTTGGTTCGATTAAAAAGTAAATGTGCTCCCTGTCAATAAGTAATCTTCCTGGGAACGAAACGTTGTCGGATAAATTCCCATTAGCACACCATCGTGGTCAAACTTGAAATTGCGATCGAATGAGTGGTGTTGTAGAGTATTTACTCACGCAGTACCAAGCATTAGTGTCATATTCTGTACATCATATGTCGCACTCAACATGAGAGCAGCTCACACTCTCTAGCAATTTGGCAAACCAAACCCATCCATCGGATTACCACAGGACATAGCGTGATTAATCAACGACACTCGTTTCCTGTGATCAACTGCCCAGTGGAAGCCTCGCTTAGCACTGAGTACAACAACCTGTGGCCTATGAGGAGCTGCTCGAGCACTGTATCTCATTCTTTTGAGCTCCATACGCACGGTAGTTATGCTAGCTGTGTTGCTGTTTCCACTTTGGAACTCACGAGCTATCCTTTCGGCTTATTTCATGCTTTCTTTACAACGAAAGTCTGCAGTGAGCGACGGTTACTTTCTGTCAGTCATGACGTCTGTCCGGTCTTCCTTTAGTTGTGGTTGCTCCTTCACGTTTTCATTTCACCGTTACATCACCAACAGGCAAAACAGGCAGCAGTGTGGTTGAAACGTCTGTGATGGATTTATTACTAAGGCAGCATCCAATGACTAATACACCTTCGAAGTCTCTGAGCTCTTCTCTCCGACACATTCTGCACTTACTACTCCACTACTCAGCTGACAACATAATGTTCCATGCCCTTTATACTGGAAGGTCCGCCTCCCGTCAGATATAATGGTGAACTTCGCATTACGTAGCGATGTCTGAATACTTTTGACACGATAGTAGGCTTCGGTGGTAAAACGATAGTCACTTAGTCAGGTCTGAATGTAGGCCCCCTGCCTTTTCTCAGTAGGCCTACGCGATAACTACGACGTCTTTTCTCCAAATATTCTCATTTAAGCACACGGAAGTAGTTTTGTAAAAAATTTTGCGCGTCTCTAAATCTGCCCGATGTCTGTTGTCATGGGTACTTGACACCAAATGCAGATTTTGGAATAATATTTTGGAATTGGTCCTGCTCTCATAGTGCATGCATTTTTTTTAAATATCGGTTCTTGGTGTTAATCACAAATAATTACACTTTGTGGTACGCTCAAGGTGCTCACCACTCAACATGTAATCATCTGCCATCGGAATTTTTCTCACTACGTGGACGTTGACTGATGCATGCTATTTTAAAAAGTTTCAGATATTCTTGCAGGATGTAGTATTATTCAAAACTGAAAGAAGAAAATAATGACATGTTCGGAAACAAGAACATGTTGAGATATGGGTCGAAGAAAATAATGACACGTTCGGAAACAAGAACATGTTGAGATATGGGTCGTTGCATATCCGCAGTTCACAGCCTCCGCTCTATTTACAAGTAAGGCGGCATTCTCATGTGATGGCACAGTAAATTACGGCGGTACGGTCGAGAGGGCTGTGGCCATTCCTGGTGAAAACGTGACAGTGTGGCGTCATGATTGTTTCAGCATGCGTTAATGCGCAGCAGTTGCAGGTGACAGACTCATTGAGCCAGACACTTACCAAAACAGGTTAATAAGTGCTTTGTTTTAGCGATTACCAGTCCTATTGCAGAACTGTGTACAGCGGGGCACCATACCGCATTGTTTCCTAGGCGATATCCTCGCCGAGTTGGTCCAGTATCATGTCCCCATCCTTCACCGGAGAATAATGTGCTGGGTTTCTGGCTGTGGAGGGATTTAAAGTGATTGCTGTATGCCTAGTCAATCGACAAAGTGCGGACGTAACAGGAGAGATTATGACCAAAGCATGTAACGCAATCCGAACAGAGGCAGGTGTATTGGAAAGAGAGTGTGCTTAACAGAGAAGGATGTCATGATCTAGGAAATCACATGCCGCCCTACCTATAGGGTATAAAGCTCTATGTGTGACTATGGGAAATTTCCTTGCTGGTTGGGACAATACTGTGTCTGTTTGCAATAGTTGACACTTGCTTTCTAACACCAGTATTTATCCACAGGTAGTGTAGGTGATGATCGTATGTCGCAAAGACTAACCATAAACAATAAACATAATGAATGCGGGTAAATGGGCGAAAAGTTATGAGGTGCTTCGATCGCGAGATTGGTTATCAGTCACTGGAATCAGTCACAATCTTCAAAGGTCTGGAGCTTAAGTTCGAACCGGTTGAACGACCACATAAATCTGGCTCTGTTTATGGCACAAGGGAAGCAAGGAGCCAAGCGGTCCACAATGTTCCACCTATTACGCACTACTGAAGCAGTTGCGTATATGAAACCAATGCTACTCGAGTATGATGCAGGACTGTCGCACAATCAGCTTAACAGCTCACGCATCCACATTGGTGATAAGAAAAATATACAGAAGAATGAGAAATGTTTTGGAAGTGGTAGAAGACGATCAATTTGGCTTTGACGAAGATGCACACGAGCAAGCAGTTCTGACGTAGTGATTGATTATGGAAGCAAGATTTATGGAAAATTAAGACAAAAGACAAGAGACGAAGTGTTCGGCAATGTAAAATGGTATCACATATTCAAAATTCAGAGGAAATGTGTGTAACGTATAGCAAAATACGGATGATATAAAATATGTACAAGAAGTAAGAGGGAACGAAGGAAATGAAAACCAAGATCGGAGAGCTCTAATTAAACAGGACCCTGTCGTTCAACCTGTACGTCTAAGAAACAATCAGGGGTGAACAAGAGAAATTCATAAACTGGATTTGAATTTAAAGAGGAAGATATCAATGAGAGGATTTGTTGATGACATTGAAAGTTAGGTAGAATTGCAAGAGCTGTTGAATGGAATCAACAATCTAAAGAGCACACACAGTAGTTACAGAGTAAACTAGAGAGATTAGAAAGTAATTAGGAGTAGGAGAAAGGAGAGTACCGATAAGCTGAAAATAAAATCTGGAACATGAATTAGAAGAATGAAGGAATTATGATAACTTGGCAGCAAAGACACATTTGAAGGACGAAGCAGAGAGAACATTCAGACCTGACTAGCACTGGAAAAGGCCTTCCTGGTCAAACGAAGCCCACTAGTATCGCACATCGGCCTTAACAACTAACTAAGAAATTTTGTAGATTATGTGTCTGGCATACAACATTGTATGGAAGTAATCAAGGATTGTGGGGAAACCGCATGAGAAGATTAAGGAAGCGTTTGTCATGTGCTGTTAAAGAATTGACTGTTGAGCTGGACTGATGAAATAATTAATGAAGAGTTGAAACTTCCTGGTGGATTAATACTGTGTGCCGGACCTCCCGTGATGCCATACAACAAAGGCTTCATCCACGTACCTAAACAAGCATTGTGGTTGATCTGGGGCCGATGTAAGTGCCTCCTCTTCAAATCTCTCCATAAGGAGATAGGTCACCATCGGTGAGAGAAAGCTGCCCATTACCACCCCTTCCACTTACACGTAGAATTGATCCCCATATAGGAGGTACGTCGAAGTAAATATGTGCCTAAATAAGTCCAGGAGAGCACCGACGAATCATCCAGTGGTATGCGGGTGAACAGGGACACCACGTCGAAACAGACTGTGATGTCAGATACCTTCACTTGTAGCTGCCTCAGGCGTTATAAGAAATCCTCTGAGTTACGAATGTGACCGTCACACTTTCCCACATACAGCAGAAGCATCTTCTGAAGATGTTGAGCAGTGAGGTTGGTGGCTGCGCCCGTGTTGCTGACTGCCGGATGTAGTGGAACGCCTTAGTTTTGCACCTTACGCAGATCGTAAGGTCTTGGCGTCACTGGTACTTTTACTCTTAGCTGATTAACGATCTTTTCTGGGAGGCTGATTTTCTTTAGAAGAGCCCAGATCTTCTAATGCACCTTGTCTTCTGAAGTCGCAGTCCACTGGTTTTTATACCGGATCGTCCAAAAGTTGTCGCACCTTACTGTCATAATCTGCTTTCTGTAGGACTACGGTAGCATTCCCTTTTATCTGCTGGTAACACCACAACGCTAATTGTTTAAAGGGAAAACATCTCATCACCAGAGATGTTTCGTGAGCGCTCTCCCCTCGCACTTCTTCAGCATCATTGGCAGTAAATTTCAGGGCCCCCTCCACCATTGTGCTAACGAAGGTAGCTGCAGGAACATTTATGGGGGTAACTGATAAATTAAGACCCTTTCAATGTGGTTGCGTCTAATCCCTTCTAACTCAGGCTGACGACCGTTCGAGCATCCTCGTTCTGCTGTGCCTTGTTGTTAAGACGTTCAAACTTGGCTAGCTGACAGGACGCTGATTACTTCCTTGTGCACTCAGCTAGTGACCGAAAGATGCTATCAAATCGGTTCAAGACTTATCTCGTTATAAGGTTTGGTATAGAATAGTGTAGTGACAGCAACACTCTGGATGTCACATCAGGTCGGTCACACATATCACGTACTCTCTCTCTGGCCAGTGCTTAGCTAGCTCGGTGGGTAATTCTGTTGATAGGTTTGGAACTGACGTTATGTTTAATTTAAGCAAACTCTGCAACCCCGTGCTGTTCTTGGTATCTAGGCTGTAAACAGGAAGAACCGAGCATTCTTCCTGTCGCTTGTCAAAGCTTATCTAGCCTTCTAATTAATACATTCAGGGAGAAGTACACACGCCCTAAGGGCCTGGTACAGTCGAGCAAGAAGAGATATTCAGAATGCAAGGGCACTGGTTCAGTATGCTCATACTGCAGGATGTGCCAGACACAGTCTCTAAAAGCCGAGGCTGGGACTCCATAGCACAGGGTCCAAGCATCTGAAAGCTCTTACCCGATAAGAAAACCAGGACAAATGAAGTCGTTGAAGATAGGTGCTCCAGCGTCTTATGATTTCTGAGCTGACCTGCTGCTGTAGAGATAACGCTGGGCTGCCTGACCCTTATATACAACAAACGGTGAGGGTCTAAATTAGAACCCTCACTTTCAAACTTTCATTGTACACATCTACATCTACATCTTCATGGCTACACATAAATCCCTGACAGAAACTTCATCGATCCACCTTTACAATAATTCTCTGTTACTCCACTCTCGAGCAATACGCAGAAAAAACGAACACATATACCTTTCCATGCGAACTCTGATTTCCTTATTTTATCAACATGATCTTTTCTCCCGATGTATGTTGGCGTCGAGAAAATATTTTTGCATTCGGAGGAGCAAGCTTGTGACTGAAATTTCGTGATAAGGTTCCGCCGCAACGAGAAACGCTTATGAGTTAATTATGCCCACCCCAAATCCCGTATAATGTCCGTAACACTCTCCCCCCTATAATTTGGATAGAAGAAAACGTTCTGTCCACCTTTAAACTTTCTCGATTACTCCTGTCATCCTATCTGCTAAGGATCCCACACCGCGCAGCAGTACTCCAAAAGAGGACGGATAACCGATGTGTAGGCAGTCTCTTTAGTAAATCCGTTGCATCTTCAAAGTTTTCTGCTAATAAAACGCAGTCTTTGGTTCTACTTCCTCACACCATTATCCGTGTGTTATATTTCCTGTGTGTTCTATCCTATTTACGTTGTTCGTAATTATGATTCATTGGTACTTAGCTGAATGTAAGGCCTTTAGAATTAATTGTTCGATTGTGTAACCGAAATTTAATGGATTCCTTTTAGCACTCATGAAGATGACCTCACACTTTCGACTATTTGGGGTCAACTGCCAATTATTGAACCACACGGATATCTTATCTAAATCGTTTTGCAATTGGTTTTGATCTTCCGATGACTTTACCACACGATATACAATAGCATCATCTGCAAGCAACGCCAGAAATAACTTCCTTTTACTTGTTAAATTTGTCAGCTACTGAGATCTATGAGGAGGAGGAGATTAATGTTTAACGTCCGGTCGACAACGCGTAATAAGAGACAGAGCACAAGCTCAGATCAGGGGAAGGATGGGGAAGGAAATCGTTCGTGACCTTTCAAAGGAAACAAAATACGGAAAATCTAAATATGGGTGGCCGGACGCGAGTTGGAACCGACGTCCTCCCGAATGCGAGTCCAGTGTGCTAACCACTGCACCATCTCGCTCGGTCTACTACGAAACGTGACTTCTCTGACAATAAATGACGTATCCACTTGTATAAGTGAGGCGATATTAAATAAGCACGCTATTTGATTACAAGCCACTTGTCAGGTACGATGTCAAAAGTCTTCTGGAAATCTATAAAAACGGAATCAATATGAAATCCTTTGTGGATAGGATTCAACACATGTTTAAGTATAAAAAGTTACTTGTGTTTCATAAGAACGATGTTTTTTAAATCTTCGAGGTAAAAGTTCGACCACAATTTATGTCCCAACATCATACTGCATTTCGACGTTATTGGTAGGGTCCTGTAATTTAGTGGATTACTCCTATTGCCCTTCTTGAGTATTAGTGCGACCTGTGAAAGTTTCCTGTTCTTGCGTACGGATCTTTCATCTAGCGAGCGGTTGTTTATATAGTTAGTTGTGGAGCTATTACATCAGCATACTCTCATAGAAACTTTATTCACATACATTCCGGACCGGAGAACTTGCTTTTATTAAATGATTTGAGTTGCTTCATTACTCCGAATACATTTAATGCTAAATTATTCATGTAGGCAACTAGTCTTGATTCGAAGTATGGGATATTTAATCCTTCTTCTTTGTTGAGGAATTTCGTAGGGCTGTGTTTGGCAACTCTGCTTTGGTAGCACTGTCATCGATGCTATTTCCTTTGATATCGCTCAGAGAAAGCATTGATTGTGTCTTCTCGCTAGATACTTTACATACGAGCAAAATCTCTTTCGATTTTTTACCAGGTCTCGAGACAAAGGTCCGTTGTGGTAACTAATAACTGCATTTCATATTGAAATCCGCACTAAATTTCGAGTTTTTGCAAAAGATGGGCAATCTTGAGTTTTTTGTGTCCGTTTAGGTTTGGCATGCTCTTTTCGTTACTTCTGCAGTGGTGTTATGACCTGTTTTGTGTAGTTGTTTTTTAATTTGTTTGGTATAAATCTTTCAATTGCTGTCGATACTATTTGTTTGAAGTCACGCTATATCTGGTCTACACTTACATTGTTTATTAAGAAGAAATGGAAATTGTCTCTCAGGAAAACGTGAAGCGTATTTTATCTGCTTTTTTGAATAGAAGTATTTTGGGCGGATTTTGGAGTTACGATATTTAGGCTCGCTACGACAACCCTGTGTGTCACTAGCTGTTGTATCCGGTTTGATGCTCTTTACTAGCTCAGGATTATTTCCTGCTAAGATGGTTCAAGAATCATTTAGGATTTAATAGGTTGATCAATCAATTACTCGAAATAATTTTCAGAGAATGCGCTAAGCACAATTTCGGATGATGTTTCATGCGTAACTTCGGATTTAAACATGTATTTTCTTAAACATATAGAGGACAAGTTTAAGTCACCACCAACTACTGCTGTATGAGTCAGCTACGTGTTTGAATTTAGACTGAAGTTTTGTTTCACCCTTTCAGCAAGTGTATTATTTCAGCTGGGAGATCGGTAAAACAATCGAGTTATTAATTTATTCCGATTGCCACGAATGACATGTACCCATACTAACTTACAGGAACTAGATACTTCCATTTCGATACAAGATAAACGGCTTGTAACAGCAACAAACACGCGACCGCCAGCTGTATTTAGCCTATCCTATCTGAACACTGTTAGGTTCTTCGCAAAAAATGTCGAATGAGTACAACTTTAAATGCCTATAACGCTTAGAGCATCAGTACTTTCTATAGGCCACCTACACTTGGCTGCACCCTGTGCACTTCATGGCACCCGGAAGGACCCGTTCCACATCTGGATTGGCTCCACCTGGTATGCACACGGGATTTATTCCCCTCCTTGGCAGCCATATCCCTAAGGGTCTCCATAGCGCTCCTGACATTGGACCTCCTAGAGACCAATAATCCAATCCTTTGTCAGTGCCCGGAACTTGCGCGCCGAGAGGTCTCCTTTGAAATAGGGCAAGTGACTGCATCTGACTCATCTGACAGAGGGCAACCTCAGTGCGAGCAGGAACTGGACTGGCCACCAGTGCGGACTGATCGGAGGACTCTTTAGTTCTACTGGACGTCCGTTGGAGCCCCACGCCCCGTCCATAACAGTGATCACCATCCACTGCAGTCTCAAGCTGTGTAATCGAAGCCAACGCAGCCTAGAGCTGAGAACCGAGTGTCACCAAATAAGCTCGCATCTGCACACAGCAATCACAGCCCCTATCCTTTTTAAAGATGATGGAAAACTACTCTGCACAAACAAACCACTAACGGTACGACCTACGAAACTTTGTTATAGACACGGACATGAATACAAGTACTGTGTCTAATAAAATAAATTAACACGCAGAGATTCAAAAACTAAACTTCTAAAGCACACATGTGAAACTAAACAATTCGCTCCTTGTTAGTAACCCGTAAAAAGCTACAAAATCGGTTACTATGTTACACAAACGAAATTGCGAGAACTGTGTTTGCTACATATTAAGTGTTGAATAAACCTATAAAAGCCTATTCTGATACGCATTGCTCAGTTGAAAGGGTTTCACATTTGTGTAATACGCTAAATGCAAAGTATGTTTTTGTTGCAGAGAAAAAAATGAACTTTTTTGCGCAACTCCATAAGTAACAGCAGAAGGAACTACGAAAGACACACACCGTCCCTCGCTAAGATTATTGTGCAAGAAGAGTGGGGCATTACTAGAGGACAGTACAGGTTCTGGGTGTCCTGCAGACACAGTTCACCGTGGTACAGGTAACAGGTGCCTCACAGTGTGAGAGGGAACTGGGGTAGCAACTGGCGAACACCTCCAAAGTTGAACTTCGGGGGGACAATACGATTATAGTGGGCAAAACGTCTAATTTTCCCACAGAATAACCGTAAATTCTGGTAGAATGTGGGCCAGAGGCAACGGTGTGTCCAACCACAGTGGAGTGGTCCCAACAGTTTGAGCAAGACCGCACAGATGTGGCCGATGCTGATCGGGAAGGAGGGCCATCGACTTCCAAGTCGTCCACAGACGAAAGTGTGAAGGCAGTCGAGGAAGTGATTCACAGCGATCAAAGATTTAGCAACCTCGAAGCAATTTACACAGCGGTTCTGGAATGGCTCCGTGACCGAGGGTGTGATTCCGGTAGTCGGGGAACTGAGCGACTGGAAAAACGATCCGAGAGTCATTTTCATAGTTTTGATAATTATAATGCAAAACAGTCTGATGTATTTGTGTCAGTTGGAACTATAATGCAGCTTTTAATAACAGTCCCATGGCTTGCCATAACAATGCGTAACCTACTTTCTGAAAGCCCGGGAATGAACAATTTTGTGACAGTTTTTTCAGATATGATAAGTAACAAACATTTTGTGGTACATACATAAATATCTTCATAGCTTTGACTTGTCAGTTTAATAAATAAAATGTATGAAAGTAATCCGTGGGAATATGTAATTACTAGGGTGAAAAACGAGGTTTTTTCATGTAGCCTACATCCTAAATGACAACAATAAAGGGCACCAAGCTGTCTCTTAAGACTTATTTTTAATTTGGTGTTCTGGTTTTGTTTGACCCCAGAGCAACTAACTGACCACAATAACTTTTATTCACAAAATCTAAGCTTGGGATCGAGGAGGATCAACAAAGCTGTTTTATATTCTGTCTGTATGTGATATGAGAAAAATTCTTATCTATATATACTGAACCTATGTGACATAGTTAAACAATTTAAAGCCACTGTACGCACTATTTAGACCCTTTTTTCTCTGCATATATGAGTTTATATGTGTACCAAGCTGTCTGCATTATCTATAAGTAAACACACGCCAAATAATAATACTAAAAGTGCAACAAAATAAACGTCCCATGTGCGTGTTGCCTGTCCTGCTAACGCCTTCTTCATATTACACTTTTCTTACTCAGCGCTGATTAAAGCCGATTTGATAGATGAACATACAGGTCGATTCATAAAGAAACAACAGATTTCAATTGTTTATTACAGACAAACTATGAAGGACAGAACACTTTACGCACGTCACTGGATACAGGGAGGTCGGAAGTTTTATCTTCGCACAGACACTACGCCATACAATCAACATGTGCGCCATGCGTTGCTGGGGAAACATCGAAACTGCAGTCCATTTAATTCCACACACGAATCAACAAGTTACTGTTTACGGAAGCGACAGCTGATGAGTAGCTGATAACTGGGAGGAACACTCTTTCTTTCATGAACTCCCAGATAAATAAAGCTCAAGGTGTGAGGTCTTGTGACTCGGGAGCCAAAAGGAATTAACAAGAACTTGTTGTCCACCTCTTCCAGTCCAGCCTTATGGGATCGTGTTCTTAAAAATATTCTATACCTTAAGGTCAAAGTGTCGCGGGCACCGTCATGCATAAAAATACGGTCATTAGAATCTTCGTGAAGTTTAGGAAACAACCAATTCCGTATCTGGCATCATTTTTTAATTATTTATTCCTAGAATTCTTCTCAGTTGCATCTAACCACATATTTTAATTTACTCCAATCTTTTTGTGTACTGAACAAAAAGGTCTTAATGGTAATCAGAAAAACAGTTTCATACGTACTGACTACACACGTTATTTAATTGGTATGCTTGTTTTACTACTGTAGTTTTACATTCACGCTACAAACGCAAAACAAGTCGAACTCTTATCTCTCCTGATTCTCAAAAACTTTAATTTGACTGACAATGGATATAAGGCGATCTGCTTGCTTAACATATATGGCGAAAAATTTATCTAAGATGGCGAAGGGTCGGGGGGTTACAGATGAACCATTTAACACACATTTTTCCTTCTGACGTATGTTTATTGCTGTTTGGAAGAACATGCACACACCTCAGATGGAGTTGATATTTAGCAGCGTGCATTCTCGGTAACTGCATGAACACTGTGAACAGGTGAAACTAGTTTCACTTTAGTTAGCGAGAAAGAATCCGTTACTCGCCTTGTTTGGTGAAACTCAAGAGGCTCATGCTGAGACCGCCGTGTCACTGCACTGAAGATGCGTGAGTTCATCGCAGTTTCCCTTAAATAATCTAAATCTTCTAATCAGTCGCTGAGTTAGTCCTACTGGTCCAGAAATAGAGGGCGATATATAAGGCCGTACTGCTGTATTTGACTTTCCGAAAATGTTTCACCACGAAGTTTTACAACTATTGCTCCTTTGAATCATCGTACAAATGCCGAAGAGCTGGTTTTGAAACAAGTGACCACGAAATAAGAAATGAACTGAAATCGTTCATCAGAGGAAACACATTGTTGATGGATGAGACGGTACGACATTCTAGACGTATTACTCGCACCAAGCGATTGGAAAAAAAAGTGAAAGGCATTGCTGTATTCAAGAGGGGTCGTTGGGTACATGAACATAATTGTAGACCAGTATTAATGACGTCAGTCTGTTGTAGAATTGTGGAATATATTTTACGCTCACGCATTACGACGTTTCGGTGGAAAAGAAAATCTGCGAAAGATTCTTTACAAACAAAGGTAGATAACGTCAGAAGTCCACTGAGGCTACACGCAGACGACTCTGCTAGCTGTAGCAAGGCTGCAACGTCAGAAGACTGTGAGCGGAATGCAGAAATATCTGGACAGATTCGATTAGTAGTACAGAGAACGTGCTGGACCTTAAAAACGAAATGAATTGTAACACATTTCGTATAAATAGTCGAAGAAATCTATTACTGTTCGATAACGCTATTGGAAAAAAATCCCTGGGAACAGCTATTTCGGTAAAATACGTAGGATTAACTGTCCGAAGCGCGCTAAAGTGAAATACTCACATAAAACTAACTGTAGTAAAAGCAGATACCAGGCTGGGATTCACTGGAAAAGACTTAGTGAAATGTAATTCATTCACGAGAGAAGTGGCTTACAAAATTTTTTTTGACCGATTTTTAAGAATTGCTGGTCACCCTGGGGCCTTTGTCTGGTTAGACTAATATAAGTCACTGATAAGATTCTACTAAGGTCGGTATGTTTCATCGAAGGACTCTTGAGTAGGCGCGAGAACCTTACGAGTAAGCTCAAAATACATAGTCCAGCCGCAGGCGCCACAAAATGTCGTTGTACATCACGAAGATGGTACTGTAGAAATTTCAAGAGCAGACATGCCGGAGAGAGATGGGCAACATATTCTCACGAAATGCTAAATACTGGGAACTCAGAACATTTGGAGTCGTTACGATGGCTTGTTTACAGGAAACCTTCCCTGTAGCACGTGCAAATACAAGAGGGAGAGAGGAGGTCAGAAGTGCAGAAGCACTCTCTGGCACATACCATAAAGCGGTTTGCGGAGCTCACACGCTAAAGTACTAAGGAAATTCCTGTAAAAACTTTGGAAGTGGCTTTGATGTTACTCGGATTCACGCTGTATCTTACTCTGATTGGGAGAGGCAGGCAACATTCAGCTGTAACAGCTTTTGAAGTTGTTGCCTACAGTATCAGATTTCAGCGTGGACGTGTTGTGATGGCTGAATATGATCACTTACCTCCATTGTTTTTCGTCACAAGTCTGCTTTGCTTGAACAGTTAACCTTCTTTCAAAGTCTTATTTAACTTCTATTTGCGAAGATTGGCAGCAAACCTTTTAATCACTGTATTCTTCTCAAAGAACTCCGACACACACCCGGATAGCTTGAAATCTCAAAGCAGACAATTGCTAAGCAACGGCAGTGTCACGTCGCGCGATTATTTCGTTGTTGTGAGCCTGCCCTGGGACCGATTCTAAGAAGCGAATATTGGTGATGACTAGCGCCCGCATTATTGGGTTTCTGTAAAAGTGATTTTAACGTTTTTGGAGTCCTTCAATGGAAATTGTAATGGACTCCAATATTGACACAGAAACGTCATTATATTTTTAACAGAGCCATTCTAGTTCTTTCTGGCAAATGAGGGACTAATTATTCCCTATGTCGAACCTCGAAAAGATTCACAAGCAGTTGAGATATTTACCGGCGTTACAACTATCTTCTCTTTTGATAATATAGTAATGGGACGCGTTTTACGGAAAACTTGTAATGCGTACCTGAGTACGAACACAGTCCGTGGCCTAACACTAGAATCCCGTTACATTTTGGAACTGCAGTACACAATGAACCACGTTTCTAAGCCGTGTAGTATGAAACTTTTCCTACTGTCTCTCAGTACATTTTTGCAGACTGGGAAAGTTCTGCCATAGACGTCAGTAGTCTCGTTGAATGAAAGCGAAATGCACTCGTCACAAATGTCTGTTTTAATACCAGCGATAGCCTTTTCATACATTTGTTACAAATAATTTTTGCAGTGTCGACTTTCCTGGTATATTGCAAGAAGGTCTTAAGATGTTGTGTTCCCCAGAACGTTCCATGGCAGATCAGATAACACTAAATCCTCGCACAAGTCTACGTGAAAGCTGTCCACTTTAATATTTGCCATACGAGACTTTAATGTTTCGGTCCGTGTTTGCTCTACTTACTATTGGTGCTGTGGAAACGTGTTGCAGAAGAAAATGTGTCCTTTTAGAACGGGTTACCTAAAGACAACTATTACTAAGAAGATGACAGTGACTAATAAAATAAGATCGTAATCATCTAAAATGTCTACTTAAGCTCAGTTACAAATGACTGTCACTTATCTAATTTTATTCTGCTCAAAGGCCGATCAGTAAAATTCGCAGTGAGCATTGAGGATATCATTCCACCGACGCACAAGGTTGAAGACAACTGTTTGCTAAAACAAGTCGTGCTGGTTGACGAAGTCCGTGGCTCACTGGTACACATCCTCCGACAGGTATCGCTGATTTGTCAAGGTCTTATTTTAAGAGAGCGATGGCGTGATAATCCAATGGGATGAGAGCAGGACCATAGGTCGGGTGTTCAAGTGTCTAACACTGGAGTTGGCGTAACTTGTGCGTTACGACATTTTCGATGTGGGGACGTGCGTTATCATGAAGCAGCAGCTACCTTTGTAGCAGTTTTCAGGGACGTTTCGCCTTACTTATACGGCATAATTTCTCAAGCGTTGCGCAGTACCGTTATCCAGTGAAAGAGACACCACTCTCATTAAAATCAATAAGCATTAGCCTTTGATAATCACATAACAAGTTAAAGAGATTGCTGACTCTTGAACGTCTTGGGACGAGGGGACGATGAATGACAACAATGTATTGTCAATGCTTTCGATTTCAGTTCTTAGTGGAGGCACCAGATTTTGCCGTCTGAAACAACGCGCCAAAAGAATACGTTGCCTTCAGCATTCAGTCTCGTCAGTTGTTTCAGACAAACAGTCATCCGGTTTGCCTTTTTGTTGATGATTCTACGCGTGGTATACACTGGCTGTAGATCTTACGGTGGCCTAATTGCTGCCGAAATACGTATTGGACGCTGGAGAAGGTGATGTCGGCTTCCTATTCTAGCGCACGAGTTGTGTTCCGATCCGTCCCAATCGCATCATGAACCACCCGCTTGTGGTTTTCCGTCGTGTGTGCGGGTGGTCTCCCAGATCGACCAACACCTTGTATCGAATCGCGACCACCACAAAACTTGGCGCACCATTACGGAGCGGTGGTTTCAGACTGATATGATAGCCCCCATACATTCTTCACTCTCCGATGGATGTCTATTGGCGTTTGCCTTCGGCAGCCAAGAAAATAGTAACAGTACGTAGGTCCTCTTAGGAGGCATTTGGTAATAATGTCGTCGTAGTTATCGATTCAGTTTTTACCATACGCACATAGTATATATACGAATGCCCCACTAACATGACACGTAGACGCTGGTGCTTATATAACCGCATCGGAGGCCCGCTACGCCTTCCGGTTCCACATACACCTTCCGGTCGCCCATTACAAATTCGATTTACGAATCTCAGGGAAGAAGACCAGCAAGAAAACCGTAGGGTAAAGTGAATGATAAAAATAAACTGTGTGCAGTTATTTATTTTTGGTAGGGTTCAAAAAATTACTATTCGACCATCAGTTATAACATTTGAGACTTTTCCAATACAAAGCTTTTTCCAATACAAAGCTGGGTAAGACCAATTTTTGATGATGACAAAATTACACTTAAGCGATGTACTCAATGCAAGTCAACACACCACTTGACTTTAGTTCGCTCATATAATCATAAATAGACCCACGTGTTGCCCAAGTTTTTCTTAGATGTATCTCCCTGTGTTCTAATGGCATTTAAGTTAAAGCTAAACGGGTCTGTCCTGACGATCTAGCGTGAGGTTGTATTCACGCGGTGACAATGCTTGATACACAATGTCGATCTCAGTGTGGGCTGTACTTCTCAAACTTACGAATTGCAAAAATAAGTAAATGACGGTATCACCGATTGATCAGCTTTCTGACCCTTTATCGGATTATAAAGACAAGCGATATTGTGCCACACGACTTTCAAGATTTCAGGACAGCGTATAAACTATAATCACGTCTAATACAGCCAGGTGATAGAAGACTTTCCACCACGGATTCGCCGACAGTTTTGTTTAGTTTCCAAGGAGACATGCACGTATGACGATTTTTACCGTTTCTCTTCCCTTCAATATTCAAACTTCGTTAAGAATTTCAGACAGCACTGTAGCATTTCCCAGGTGGTGTAAATGTACATGCCTCTGTCGAATGAGTTATTTTGTGAATGGGTTGGAATACTCCACGATGAGTAGGTGCTTTTCTTGTATCTTACACTCTGGAAAGTACAGTCGTCTTTTAAGTCGTACAAGTCCGTTACGAGGCAACATGTTGTAGCATTCAGTTTCATAATACGTAGGAAACTGGTTATTTGTCCGGGAAGCTATGATGCTGGACCATTCGTATCCAACTGCGTTTTTGTGATTCTCACTCTTGGACAATGAATTTGCTCTAACATTTTCTGAACATCAAACATTATGGATCAAAGGCAAATATCCATGCCGTTATGCGTAATACTGTCCAGTGAGCTCTCTGTTTTGGCGTGTAATTGGAACACACCAAAGCAATGGTAAAAGAATGTTTCGATATCTTTCGTATCTCTGGAAGGGAATCGTCAGATATTTCTTCCAGAGACCAAATTTCAAGACCCAGTCTACTATAGCATGGAAGGCCGTAATTTCCCCACTGATGTTCTACGTAATACCATATCTGAAGGATTAGATGTGATGGGACAATGTCGCCAATGCGATGGCGTCCAACTCTCTAACATGTCAATTTCTCTTCCGACAAATTTATTCCAACGATTTCGATATTTCCGTATCCAGTCCAGAGCCACCACCGAATCGACCCTCATTCTAACGTTTGATATGTCAAATCCGGAGAATTGGTGATAAAATCTCAGAAGCCGCGAACTCAGGAAGGCATTTGCTATGTCAAGGCGCGGAAGCATCACCATTTTAATAAAGATACATTGCTTCTACTTACGATCAAAATAACAAACGTGTTTTTAGTCTTCGAGATTCTAACGTGCAGCACTGCTATGTGAACCATCTCCAAGGCATCACTTATCCTGAAAAACATTATTTTCTACAGTGGATGTTGATGAAAAGACATCAAAAGAATTGTAGAAGTTCGGAGTCACGTGCAGTAACTTGCCTTTGAGTAGCGGGCTCATGCTATAGTTTATCGGTAACGGGGCGGAAGTCATAAACCATTGTTTCCGTGTCCAAATCCATGCATAACTCTGTGGCGTGTTCTGTAACTCTTCGCTGATCCGTTTTCCATATGACCTCTGGTATATTATAAATCTTATTTCATTTTTTTCATTGGAAGTTTTTTCTGTTATAGCAGACTTGTCAGTTGCTTGTATATGGACGTCAGACAATTGTCGTCTTCGCAACAGTCGGCAAAGTCACCCACGAAAGTACTTTAAATCACAAGTTCGGCTGCAGTAGGATATGTGCCCCTTAGTCCTGTAGCCAATTCACGCAAAGTAGCAGAAAGGAGAAACTGGCTGTATGTGAGGCCAAACTGTAAACAAGTATTAAACCTGTGAATTATGACGTCATTCGTAGTTAGCCAAATTGCTTCTTTTTTCTCGACATGAAACCGGAGGAACCTCTTTATATCTCTATCCTTTTCATTCAACGGCAGTTGTAAATATACTTAAATGCCATTTCCAATGATTGTCTTCTGGTACATCCTGAAGAAAATTAATATTGATAATGTTTCAGACGACATATTGGTGCATTTTTTCCAAGCTGAAGCATCAAAACCAACCTGCTATTTGTAAATCTCAGTCTTTCTTTTCTCACAACCTGACGAGGAAGGTAGTGTACATAGTATCCCGCGTACTGATCGTTTTGCCTTGCTCGTACTAAATGTAAAGAAATATTTGAGAATGGCACATCTCACAAAATTGAACGTTTTTAGGAAATTTTCATTGTAGTGACATGAAATGTTTATCTGCGTTGCAACGATTCGAATAAAGGACTTCTTGCGCCTAGAACTGGTTACTTTAGTTTCCTTGCTACATTAGTCGATGTTACTACCACTTAATAATTCTAAAATTCCATTGGCTTCCTGACGTGCCTTTCTGCGATCTATAGTCTCGTAACATACATAAACGAGTGTTGAACATCACCTGCAGGAAACGCACGCAAAATTTTGGGTGCCATCATGCGGCTATAATTGTTCACGATTTTCCCTTTGGCTCCTAAGTCTTGAGTGTGCTTGTAGCTTTCGATATATGTAGCATTCGAAACGTCTCTTGAAGCATGTGGAATCGGTTATTGGTTTCTTACTTTCAAGATAAACGAGATGAGCCTGAGCTATAAGTTTTTTTGTTTCCATAGCGAGATATCAATATTCATTTCGTTCCGTCATACGACGCTGCTGTAAGTGGAACCAGATTATCTGGCTCATCTTGGAAGGAAGACGTCCTTGTATAGGTCATAATCGTGGGATTGCTGTCTGTAGATGACTGGATCTGATTCGAGAATCAAGACCACTTGTATGTTAGGTAGGCAAGATAACGGCGAGTGAGCGACGAGGGTAGTTCGACTCCCAAGTTTACCTGAAATTCCGAAGTATTATTAAGTAACTAGGCTGCTCTATATATGCGAGGTTCTTGTGACGAGTACCTAATGCCACATACAAAATTCATTTTGAGTATATATTACTTGAATCAGCCCTTAAAATAGCTAACTGTCGGGAAATGCGCAACACTACCAACGGACAGGCCGGAGTGAATGCTAGGGTCCAGCCAACACCACGAAGTGGCTGACATCACCGCGCTCGTCAAGGCTGAGGACAGTACAGCAAAAAGGAAGACAGACAGAACAGAAACTGGTCTAGAAGTCTGACGAGCTAGAACAAAATCGAAAACATATCAATCTCAGACTTTCGGGATTCCAGAGGAAAGCGGAGAGAATATTGACGAATAAGTGACGAATCTTGTCCACGAGAAGCTATGCCTGCAGGTGGCACTGAATGACGTTTGACAGAAGTCATATAGTGGGCCAGAGAAAGATAGGATCTGAGGAACTTGAACCAATAATAGTAAAAGTTCGCGTTGTACAGGAAAAGATCTGAAATCTTCAGAGCGAAGAAGAAACTTGCGACGTCGTATCTGACAATACGAGAGGATCTCACATCTGAATATTTAAAGATTTTCAACAACGATATTTCGAGATTCGGCCTTCAAAACGTACGGACAGATAATGGCAGCATAGTGGTGAAGACCGAAGAAACCAGGTTGCAATGCAAAATAACTCGAATGCTTGTGCTGTACGAGGTAAGAACGTGTAAATCCGTGCTGCTGCTACATTGTATTTACATTGTTATTGATGATTGTATGTAGTCACAACTTAACTAATGTGGTAACTGTTTTCTTTTATTTCATTACGGTTTCATGTTTTTTTTTATTGTTTCTCATTTAGTTTATCAATTGCCGTACCACCTAACAAGGGGACAGTCCCATATGGAAATAAACATGTTGTGTCCAGTTTCACTTTCACACACCTCAAAATGTAACTGAGAATGTTAGGTTTAGAGGAAATATTTTCGAAATGATGATATACAAAAATGATTTCATATGAAAGTTAATGTTAATGATTGCTCTTGAAAACTATACAGTCAGTTCTGTAATATTTTGAAATCTTGCAAAATACACCATACAAATAAATGATTTTTAAAAATGAAAACTTTTTTACAACATAAATTAAAGAAGCAATCAAGTTATATACGCCCAAGGCATAATAACGGTGGTTTCTGAAATATCACTTTTGGAAAATAAGGTGAACAGAATGTGCTGTCAGAGCATTTTCAACATACCTAATTATAATATGGAAGTGTTCATTTCTATTCTAATTAATTATTTTACTTGTTATTTTACGTTTTAAACTGTTATTTTACGTTTTACATTCATGTTTTTCTTATTTATTGTATTTTTTCGTTTGTAGTTTCTCTTCCACATACATGTATTTTGTTAATTGATAACAATAGGCAACTCATTAATATTATAAAGATTACAGTCATCTGTAAACAATGCTTAAAAGATAACTTTTTTACATCATGCACATAAAATAAACGAACTTTCTAGACCTAATATACATGACGAAAAGACAATACAAAACAAAGTTCACCAGGATTTCAAATTGTCACAGGTGTTCCTCTAAATATCCTGATTTGTATCATTCATATTTCAATACAGTGGTAAGCCCTGGCGAGGAAAAATAATTATCTAATAGTGGCTGCAGCTTTAGTATATTGTTTCTCAAGTGGAGATTGATATAAACGTTCAACAAGACTAGATCTGAAAATCGTCTCACATAGGTCATCCAACATCGAAATCAATGTATGTCCCATGACTTTACCTAAGAAGTCGAGTCCTTTGCGATCACCAGATGAACACGTTCCTTGTCTTCAAATATGGAGATATGATTCCCTAAACAGTTGTTTCACAATGACCTCCCCAACAGTCTAACCATAATACAAATTTTTCTCCCTCACTGGGAAAGAAAACATAAATAAGATAACTAATATCTGGCCAGACGTTTATTTACCAGATTTCTATGCTGTCACTAGAAGATTTGGGGTTTCAAAAAGATATTCCTGAATTGTTGGTCCTAGCTCAACATTATTTTCTTCTAAATCTATGTAAATATAGTTGATAAATTTGAGGAAAAGCAATTTGAGCATCTTACCGGAGGATAAGAAACTTGTTCGTCTGGAGATCCCAAAAGGCTCCACAGCACAGTTACAGCCGTGGAGCATATTTGGCTTTTGATGTTGGAAGAACTTTATGTGAATATTTGCAGATCTAGTTCTGTTGAATGATTATGGTATCAGTCTCCATCTGAGAAACAATACAATCAAGCTCCAGTGACTAGTACATAATTATCTCAGCGAAGGCTCACCATTGTTCTGAAATACGCCTGACACAAATCGGGATATTTAGAGGATCACCTCGATAGTTTGAAGTCCTGCTGAGCTTCGTTTAATACTGTATTTGTGGTGTAAAAAAAAATGGTTACAAATGGCTCTAAGCACTATGGGACTTAACATCTGAGGTCATCAGTCTCCTAGACTTAGAACTACTTAAACCTAACTAACCTAAGGACATCACACACATCCAAGCCCGAGGCAGGATTCAAAACTGCGACCGTAGCAGCAGTGCGGTTCCAGACTGAAGCGACTCGAACCGCTCGGCCACAACGCCCGGCATTTGTCGTGTACATTATGTGAAGAAGTTTCGTTCATTTTATGTATTAGGTGTAATAAACCGCTACGCTTTAAGAATTTGTTCACAGTTTATAGTTAATGTAATGATTTTGTATCATCATAATGAGCTACTGATTGTTATCAGTTAACAAAATAACCGTACCTGAGACGGTAAAACCTTGCAGAACTAGCACTCGTGGAAGAGAGGATATTGCAGAGATATAACTTAGCCACAGCTTGAGGGATGTTTCCTGATTGAGATTTTCACTCTGCAGCGGAGTGTGCGCTGATATGAAACTTCCTGGCAGATTAAAACTGTGTGCCCGACCGAGACTCGAACTCGAGACCTTTGCCTTTCGCGAGCAAGTGCTCTACCATCTGAGCTACGCCCTGTCCTCACAACTTTACTTCCGCCAGTACCTCGTCTCTTACTTTCTAAATTTCACAGAAGCTCCCCTTGAAAATCTCATTCTGGTATCATCCCCCAGGCTGTGGCTAAGACATGTCTCCGCAATATCCTTTCTGCCAGGAGTGCTAGTTCTGTAAGGTTCGCAGGAGAGCTTCTGTGAAATTTGGAAAGCAGGAGATGACGTACTGGTGGAAGTAAAGCTGTGACGACGGACAGTGAGTCGTGCTTGGGTAGCGCAGCTGCATGAAGCACCGGGTGCTGTTAGCTAGCCGGAACGGTAGCTGAGCGGGTTCGAGCAGAGAGCTGGTTGGCCTTTGTAATAATTAAAAAAAAAAAAATTAACTGAGTGGAAATATCAACAAAGAAACTTTAACGGATGTCATGTGACGTCCGCAATGACCAAACACAACGATCAACGACGAACAAAATGAGGGGGAAAAAAAGAAGAAGAGGACTTGGTAGAGCAGTTGCCCGCCAAAGGCAAAGGTCCCGCGTTCGAGTCTCGGTCCGTCACACAGTTCTAATCCGCCAGGTAGTTTCATATCAGCGAACACTCCGCTGCAGACTGAAAATCTCATTCTAAAAAACAAAGACATCAATTAAAATGTAAAACAACAATTTAAAACATAAAACTAATATAATTAAAATAATGATAAATGTTTAACTATTTTAATTAGGTATGTTGAAAATACTCTGACAGCATACTGTTTACAGTTTATTTTCCAAAAATGCGATTTTAGGAACTAGCTTCATTACACATGGATCTACATGGTTTGAAAGTTTGTTGAAATATTGTAATAAAAGTAATAATTTTTCAAAATTGTTAATTGTGAGGCAGAAGTTTGCAAAATTTCAGAGTATTACAAACTCTAATTATACAGTTTTCAAGAACGTTAATTACGAGTCAACTATTATATGATAAACATATTATCAACAAGAAGATATACCCTCTACACCTAGATTACATTAGGCGATGCTTTCTACCGGTTAAAATTGGAACTAGGTAGAAACAAAGCTACACTCCCAGACTTGATCAAGATCGTTCATTTTCACTTGGGAATGTACACTTTTTAATATTACCCATTTTTACTGAACAGCTTTTCAGCATATTATTGTTGTTTCTCATCGTTAAAGTCAATAATAGTACAGTTTACTTTTATTCCATTTTTCTTGTTTTCAATACTGTTGTTAACAGATTATTCCATCTGTGTTTGGCGAGTTTATTTTCTTGTCCCATCTCGGCTGTTTAACGACTGCTGCAAATCCCTGTGGCCTTGGTCATAAGGCCTTCTTCGTTCCTGAAGATAACCGGTGCTTTAACCTTCTGGAACCTTCACTTCCCCACCTTCGCGTATTCTGTTATAGTTTGCTCCCTCGCCAGTGCTGATTCAGAATAGCAAGTGCGTATCAGCAGTATCCTCGCACGTGCTGCACCTGAATACACTAAGCTCCATATTGCACCTAGAAATATACTATTTGTGCAGCTTATCTCATCCATAAAGGAGACCGTGTAGAACGCCATGCGATGCATTCTTCAGTACTGTTCAGTTTTTGCGATCCTCTTGAGGACGAATTGGTATCGAAGCAATTGAGAGGCGGACTGCTAGATTTGTTCCCGAAAGGTTCGATGATTACGCGAGTATTACGGGGATGCTTCGTGAACTCAGATGTTAATCCATGGAGGGGACACGATGATCTTTCCGCAAGTTACTACTGCACAAGCTTACACAACCGGCATCTGAGGCTGACTGCAGAACGTAGGTTACGCATATGGACCATGAAGATAAGATGCGAGAAATTAGAGCTCGTACGGAGGCTTTTAGGCAGTTGCTTTCCCCTCTCTCTATCTGCGAGAGGATTGGGAAGAGGCGTGAACAGTACTGAACAAGTTACCTTCCGCCATTCAGCATACGGTGGATTGCGGAGTATGTGTGTAGATGCAGGTGGAGGTATCCAAGACCACTCTTTAACCACAAGTATCTTCCCTGAGGCCTGGAAACAGGGACTAGTTAAGGAACTATATAAAATAGGCGCTGCAACAGTACCCTCTGATCACCACGGACCTATTTGCATTCTTCTTGTGGCGCCGAAGGTCCTAGAATAAACATCATGTTGCCAGCTAACATAGTAACTAACTACAGTCAACCTACTAGAGGAATAACAAGCATGCTTTCATAAAAATCGAAACAAAACATCTGCCTTAATGAAGATAACTGACAGTATGACCTGAAACATGTCGTGGATGCACAAGAGGCATCTATCATGTGCTGTTTTGACTTCAGCAGAGCATTTCACATTGCCAACATTTTACTTGCAGAACTTAGCAGACTAAATTTCTCGCCAAGTGCAGTGTAAAGGTATCGCTCATACGTGTCGCATCGCCAGCAATGTGTCATGTTGGGTACCATAAAGACTCTAAGGAGGCACGCAGTTTTAGACAGGTCCTACGGTTCTGTAATCTTCTCATTGTATGTCAGTGATGTGTCATCAGTTTTGTCCTGCTGTAAATACCACACGACCAAGCTGTATCTAAGTACAAAACCAACAGGCCAGAAGACAGCCATCGAGATTGTCAATACCGCACTTCGTGCGATACCAAAATTGGCACAGTCTGTAAGGTTGTAAGGCAACCCAGTCAAAATCTTAGCGGTACTGACTGGTTATTCCAGCCTCATTAGTTCGAATTATTGTGATTCCCAACCGCCTTCAATCCTAAATGGGACAAATATCAACTTCTCTACCTCAGCGTATGTTCTAGAAGAAATGATAGATGAAAATGTAAATTGGTCTGAGCACGTAACTGCTCTGTACAAGACGGCATCAGCATCTGTCCGTGTCCTGCAAAAATATACCATAAAAATTTCTTTCCTCTTGACCAGAAAAAGAAGTTCCTACGAACACATACTGTACACTTCCAATCATTGATTATACTGAATTTGCCCTGCAAAGTCTTTCTCAGGAAAACTCACGGTACCGTTACCTGGTTATGAATGTCTGTGTTCGTCGTATCTGTGGTGTCTGACTCTTTCATCATATTTCACCACCATATACATACTGCGAGCAGACTGGTGCAGATATTTTCCATACCATTTGGATTCTCTACTGTCTTACCAACCTACACTGTCCTTCATGTTTCTTCTGAACCTTAACGTTCTTTTCTCAACAATTTGGCAGAAATACCCACTCCTATCAGAGAAAAATCCTTTATACACCACTCCATGGTTGAGCCACTTTCAAGAAGTCTTTCACAGAATCAGGAACTCGACTCCGGCATAACTTCCTGCACTGTACTAGATAACTGAATAACATGTACAACTTCAGAATACAGCTAGTGTTATATCTACTGAAGCATCAATAGTGGCTACTACTGTCCCTGAACGCATACGTTATCGCTAAACATCCTTAAATTTCCTTTCCCCAGAACTCGCCTTATAGAAAAACATCTATTTTGTACACCTACATATTCTTTTTATATCTGTCACTATCAGCATTGTCAGCGCTGTCATGATTACCGTTTTTTATTGTTATTAACGTTATTAGTGGCGGCAGCAGCGGTAGTAGAAGTACTGCCCGTATTAACCTCTCAGCTCATAGTATTACTTACTCATATTATTTGTATTGATACTATAATCATTTTAACACTGGAGTGGCTGGAGTAAGTGTCACGTTTGCAACAGATTAGGATGCAGTATCTGCTATCGTTCATGTTCCATTCAAAACTGGCCTGTTAGCGACGTCGACATATTCTTCGCAGTTCTTTATATCAGCGTGTTAGAAAGCAGATCCTGAATTGCGTCATCTCGGGCTCTCGAACGGTCCAAAACCTCTTTCAGTCACGGTAGAAAGTATTTATAATCTGTGTCTTTGTCTTTGCCTCCCTTAGCAGTTGCCGTACTAAACAGCGTTACTAGCTTTCTTTCACTGATTCGTTTCTTATTGAAATTTCTCAAACGTATTTCTGTATCCGTCTCCACATCATACGTTGATTTGATTTCGCAGGAGAACAATCAGAGAATATAGTACAAGAAACTGTCCATAGATTGCGCTATCGCGGATTGGTGCTACGCTGGAAAATTCTAAGATTATAGCAGTATAAACAAACAACAGATAGCGCTGCCTGTGGTTAAATATTTTATCATTACGCGACTTTGTTGAAACCGTTACTATCCAGCCTGTGAATAACCCTCACAATACTTGCAGAGTTTACCTAATATACGTTTACTAGAATAGTAAAGCGTACAACTCATTTGCTGTGCCGAGGCTATACGACTAGCGAGTATTTTGCTATTTGCTGTCTCCGCTCTTACCTCGACTCGAGGGTGTGAAGTAAGCGGACGACGATTTTCGTCTGGCAGCTGGACTCCCACTCCACTGCCACACTATCCTAGTCACAGGTTCTCGGGTTTTGGGCACCATATTATGTACCGTGCATTAACTAACGTGCAATGTTTACGGCTTTATTTTCGTCTCCAATCATATATATATATATATATATATATATATATATATATATATATATATATATATATATATATATATATATTACAGAGATGAATAAAGCTCAGAGCAATGAAGATCATGTCTAAAGTGTATTCGATGTAAATGGCTGAGAAATCACTCATGACTAAATGTAAAGCCAATTATGGAACTTATAAACTTTTATTTGCCTTGACATTGTGGAATCAGGCACTAGAGCTTAAAGGGCATGTTTGGCTAAGTTTGTCCATAATATTTCCATTTACTTCACCTTGATGATTCATATTTGACTGCACACTGGAGTCTTCCTCTTCTGTATAATGTAATTGATAGGTCAGATGCCACTAGTAACATGTTTTAAAGTGCCGTCTTTATCAGCGATCCCCACTAACTCATCCACTACTTGTTGTTGTTGTTGTTGTCTTCAGTCCTGAGACTGGTTTGATGCAGCTCTCCATGCTACTCTATCATGTGCAAGCTTCTTCATCTCCCAGTACCTACTGAACCTACATCCTTCTGGATCTGCTTAGTGTATTCATCTCTTGGTCTCCCTCTACGATTTTTAACCTCCACGCTGCCCTCCAATGCTAAATTTGTGATCCCTTGATGCCTCAAAACATGTCCTACCAACCGATCCCTTCTTCTAGTCAAGTTGTGCCACAAACTTCTCTTCTCCCCAATCCTGTTCAATACCTCGTCATTAGTTACGTGATCTACCCATCTAATCTTCAGCATTCTTCTGTAGCACCACATTTCGAAAGCTTCTATTGTCTTCTTGTCCAAACTAGTTATCATCCATGTTTAACTTCCATACATGGCTACACTCCAAACAAATACTTTCATAAACGACTTCCTGATACATAAATCTATATTCGATGTTAACAAATTTCTCTTCTTGAGAAACGCTTTCCTTGCCATTGCCAGTCTACATTTTATATCCTCTCTACTTGGACCATCATCAGTTATTTTACTTCCTAAATAGCAAAACTCCTTTACTACTTTAAGTGTTTCATTTCCTAATCTAATTCCCTCAGCATCACTCGACTTAATTTGACTACATTCCATTATCCTCGTTTTGCTTTTGTTGATGTTCATCTTATATCCTTCTTTCAAGACACAGTCCATTCCGTTAAACTGCTCTTCCAAGTCTTTTGCCGTCTCTGACAGAATTACAATGTCATCGGCGAACCTCAAAGTTTTTATTTCTTCTCCATGAATTTTAATACCTACTCCAAATTTTTCTTTTGTTTCCTTTACTGCTTGCTCAATATACAGATTAAATAACATCGGGGAGAGGCTACAACCCTGTCTCACTCCTTTCCCAACCACTGCTTCCCTTTCATGCCCCTCGACCCTTATGACTGCCATCTGGTTTCTGTACAAATTGTAAATAGCCTTTCGCTCCCTGTATTTTACCCCTGCCACCTTCAGAATTTGAAAGAGAGTATTCCAGTCAACATTGTCAAAAGCTTTCTCTAAGTCTACAAATGCTAGAAACGTAGGTTTGCCTTTTCTTAATCTTTCTTCTAAGATAAGTCGTAAGGTCAGTATTGCCTCACGTGTTCCAACATTTCGACGGAATCCAAACTGATCCTCCCCGACGTCCGCATCTACCAGTTTTTCCATTCGTTTGTAAAGAATTCGCGTTAGTATTTTGCAGCTGTGACTTATTAAACTGATAGTTCTGTAATTTTCACATCTGTCAGCACCTGCTTTCTTTGGGATTGGAAATATTATATTCTTCTTGAAGTCTGAGGGTATTTCACCTGTCTCATACATCTTGCTCACCAGCTGGTAGAGTTTTGTCATGACTGGCTCTCCCAAGGCCGTCAGTAGTTCTAATGGAATGTTGTCTACTCCGGGGGCCTTGTTTCGACTCAGGTCTTTCAGTGCTCTGTCAAACTCTTCACGCAGTATCTTACCTCCCATTTCGTCTTCATCTACATCCTCTTCCATTTCCATAATATTGTCCTCAACTACATCACCCTTGTATAAACCTTCAATATACTCCTTCCACCTTTCTGCCTTCCCTTCTTTGCTTAGAACTGGATTGCCATCTGAGCTCTTGATATTCATACACGTGGTTCTCTTCTCTCCAAAGGTCTCCTTAATTTTCCTGTAGGGAGTATCTATCTTACACCTTGTGAGATAAGCTTCTACATCCTTACATTTGTTCTCTAGCCATCCCTGCTTAGCCATTTTGCACTTCCTGTCGATCTCATTTTTGAGATGTTTGTATTCCTTTTTGCCTGCTTCATTTACTGCATTTTTATATTTTCTCCTTTCATCAATTAAATTCAATATTTCTTCTGTTACCCAAGGATTTCTAGCAACCCTCGTCTTTTTACCTACTTTATCCTCTGCTGCCTTCACTACTTCATCCCTCAGAGCTACCCATTCTTCTTCAACTGTGTTTCTTTCCCCCATTGCTGCCAATTGTTCCCTTATGCTTTCCTTGAAACTCTGTACAACCTCTGGTTCTTTCAGTTTATCCAGGTCCCATCTCCTTAAATTCCCACCTTTTTGCAGTTTCTTCAGTTTTAACCTACAGGTCATAACCAATAGATTGTGGTCAGAGTCCACATCTGCCCCTGCAAATGTCCTATAATTTAAAACCTGATTCCTAAATCTCTGTCTTATCATTATATAATCTATCTGAAACCTGTCAGTATCTCAAGGATTCTTCCATGTATACAACCTTCTTTTATGATTCTTGAACCAAGTGTTAGCTATGATTAAGTTATGCTCTGTGCAAAATTCTACCAGAGTGCTTCCTCTTTCATTTCTTAGCCCCAGTCCATAATCACCTACTATGTTTCCTTCTCTCCCTTGTCCTACTGAGGAATTCCAGTCACTCATGACTATTAAATTTTCGTCTCCCTTCACTACCTGAATAATTTCTTTTATCTCATCATACATTTCATCAATTTCTTCATCATCTGCAGAGCTAGTTGGCATATAAACTTGTACTACTGTAGTAGGTGTGGGCTTCGTATCTATCTTGGCCACAATAATGCGTTCACTATGCTGTTTGTAGTAGCTTACCCGCATTCCTATTTTTCTATTCATTATTAAACCTACTCCTGCATTACCCGTATTTGATTTTGTATTTATAACCTTGTATTCACCTGACCAAAAGTCTTGTTCCTCCTGCCACCGAACTTCACTAATACCCACTATATCTAACTTTAACCTATCCATTTCCCTTTTTAAATTTTCTAACCTACCTGCCCGATTAAGGGATCTGACATTCCACGCTCCGTTCCGTAGAATGCCAGTTTTCTTTCTCCTGATAACGACGTCCTCCTGAGTAGTCCCCGCCCGGAGATCCGAATGGGGGACTATTTTACCTCCGGAATATTTTAACCAAGAGGACGTCATCATCATTTAATCATACAGTATAGCTGCATGTCCTCGGGATTAATTACGGCTGTAGTTTCCCCTTGCTTTCAGCCGTTCGCAGTACCAGCACAGCTAGGCCATTTTGGTTAATGTTGCAAGGCCAGATCAGTCAATCATCCAGACTGTTGCCCCTGCAACTACTGAAAAGGCTGCTGCCCCTATTCAGGAACCACATGTTTGTCTGGCCTCTCAACAGATACCCCTCCGTTGTGGTTGCACCTACGGTACGGCCATCTGTATCGCTGAGGCACGCAAGCCTCCCCACCAACGGCAAGGTCCATGGTTCATGGGGGGATCCACTACTTATTTAATGTAATGTTAGCGTCTCTCTTGAACACACAAATGTTAACTTCTTCGCGAGAGTACAGGCTTCTTTTTTGTGGCATTCGTAGTCTCCGCTAAAGTTAGATTAGTTTTCTTGTCAAGAGTTCATGTCTGAATATCTTGGAACAACCTTCTACAGTCCAGTAAAAGCGCAATGTTTATATTGTGAGTTTCTACAACTAATTTAAAGGTTCACGCATAGTCAGTTGGTGCTTTTGTGGAAAGTCTCCCTGGGAAGTGAAATCACATTCTTTGCAACATGTGCTTGGGCACAGGAAGACGCAACAACTCCTGCCATTGGCTGTGGTTTTGGATCCGTCACTATATTCACTACCGGCCAAAACTTTTCGTGTACCTGTCACAACTATGGATTTTTAATTAAAACAGGGACTTCATTCTGAATATTTTATCACATCCCCAATTCCGATAGTAAAACTACTATAATCATGTAAAACTGGAAGCGCCTGTACTGTGTATTTGACTGGTTGTTCACTTAGAGGGGCACTGATCAGCATCCGCTACAACACTAACGTACCTTAACCGAAGCTGGTTCCGTTCTAATAGGCCTCATTCCTTCAGTTCGCATTAGTGTACAGTACAATGGGTGAATATGACAGTGAGCTTGTGTACCTAGTGGGGTTCATAACATATTATCTCCTAATAAGACGGTTCAGGAGACTGGAATTAAAAAACGTGCTGTAATTGTAGCCCTGCATCAGGAACGCTACTATAGAAAGACAACAGCAACAAACGTTGGCATAGCCCTATCTACAGTGATATATAAGTTGTAGTGGTTCAAGTAAACTAGTGTCAATGTAAGTGTGTCTGGAAGACACCGAGAAACACCATAGAGGGAAAATCAATTCATATGTGCACAGACTAAACACCAGAGGACGCATACTGCACCTGAAATTTTCGAGAAATTAAATGCTATGCGAGCAACTCCAATCTCTGTCCAAAAGGTGCAACGCCGTCTCTGTGAACAGATTTTGAAGTGGTGTCTAGCGGCTAAAAACCGGTTATTATGTAAACAAAACTAGGTGAACTATTACAGATGGCAATCGAAAGTAGTCGTTTTCACGGACGAATCTCAATCTGAAATATTTTAGAAGTCGACTTCGTGGAGAATGTATGAGGAGTAATGTTTGACGGCAACGGTGGATGTTCGGCCATGGTGTGCGGATGTTTTGCGGTTGATGAAGTCAGTGGTGTAATGAGAATTAATAGAAAATTAGAGAAGGAGAAATAACACAAGGATACTCATCAATAACGCAGTTCCATCTGGCAAGAGACTTACATCTCGCGGGTTTGCTATGGAGTAGGACAACGATCCGAGACACGCTCCTAAATTGTGGAGGATCTGTCAGTAGAGAAGAAAAATCTGAGGAACAGAAGAATATGATTTGGCCAAGTCCGTCTCCTGCCTTAAATTCCATTGAAGTCTTATGGGATGGACTTGACAGGGAGGATAGATAAATGAGGTCACCTAACAACGTTGAAGGTCTGTGGAATAATTTACAGAAGTGTTGGACTACAGCATCAGCAGAAACACTACAAAATCTTATCTCCAGACTGACATGAGTTTGTGGAATTGTACTGAGGGCACAGGGTTGGTACTTTGAAGAGGCTAAAATCCAAACCATGTTGAACTGTACTTAATCACAGACATAGAAAATATATATTTTGGTTGCGAATTTAGTTTGTGTGTTGTGTTTGAACTCTGAAACAAAATATATAGCTTTTTTCTTCAGGGATCGAAAACTTCTGACCGGTAGTGTATCTCGAAATACTACAGGAAATTATCAGCAATGCTGTTTTTCGCGAAGTGCTCTGCTCCGAAGAAATTTTTTGTTGGAAACATCTGCTGCTAACCTCTATTCGTTGTAGTGGTAATCGGCATTATAAATTGCAGACATTCTACGGGGTTCCCAATGTAGCTGTTGCACACTCAGTTACGAGTTGGTATATCATACAGACCGTCCTCTTCACGGTAATTTGCAACCACTGGCCTTCCAGCTGCAATTTTGGACTGTATGTGCCGTACTGTAAGACGTGTTTAAAGAATTGCTTTCTCATTGCTTTGGAGTCATTAAATCCGGCCTAAAGTATTTTACTTTTTCATATGCGCAAGAAAGCGTCTCGGATTCGCGTTGTTTACTGTGCTAATTGATAATATCCACACTGAACTAACACTGACCCTCTTTCACAGTGAAAATTAAAACGAATATTTGCTCCTTTATCAAGATGACGGTCATGTCGTTGCGTCTGTAGCACACACTGTACTGAATTGTGCGGTAGTTAGCCAGTGACACAGACAGAAATCTTGCAATTAAATGGTCGATGTTTCGTTGGATGTTCAAAAGATGGAACAAAGACAGCCCCGAAAATATATATAATATATACGCTTGTGTATAACATCGAACAGTCCAGAATATTCTTCTACTGAATGTAGAAGGAAGTCAGAAATTACGAAAAAAATATACAAACGACTAAAAAATTAGTCGCGGAAAGGAGATTCCAGCCAGAAACCGTTTCGTTCTTAGCCCGTGCACATATGTGAAACACTATTTCTCGAAGACGTGATGTTTTTCCATTTATTTAATTTTACTATGTTGTCAAAGCTTTATCGATCGAGATGTCGTTAACTGACATTTAATTATAATAAACTATACAAAAAACTTCTAATGCGCTGGTGTCTTGAAACGGCATTCAGCATGTAGTAATAAAAGGGGAGAACATTAAGAAAATTGTGTTACAGTATTTTTGTTATGTGTAGATTGAGAGCAAAATAATTACGAAAACCTATGTTAAGTGTTTGGGAAACTCTGAGAACAGTAGTTATTATTCATACAGAATGCCGTGTTTCACTGTCCTGCACAATATACCATCTTGATGTTCACACTGTAGGCGTATGTTGCTACTTCATTTAGCCGTTTAGCCGGCCGCGGTGGTTTAGCGGTTCTAGGCGCTCAGTCCGGAACCGCGCGACTGCTACGGTCGCAGGTTCGAATCCTGCCTCGGGCATGGATGTGTGTGATGTCCTTAGGTTAGTTAGGTTTAAGTAGTTCTAAGTTCTAGGGGACTGATGACTACAGATGTTAAGTCCAGTAGCGCTCAGAGTCATTTGAACCATTTAGCCGTTCGTCGTGTGGAACGCGAGCTTTAAAATAGCTAATGCTTCGTGATTATTTCTCTTATTGTTGTCGAGAGCGTTGAATGCCCCATGACCCATATAATCATAGCAACTGTAACCTTTATCAAACTCAATCTACGTTTTGAATTAATTTCGCATAAAATTTCGCTGCACTGTCTATAGCCACGTGAAGAGCAATCCACGTTATTCGTTGTCAGTGATTCACTTTGGTTGTCGTTGAGATTACTGACTTCTGATAGCTTAACAGTGGCCATATTAGCAGCGCACAGATTCCATTGTTCCGTGAGTCTATGGCTGAGCAGACGAAACGACTCAACCCTTATTTGCCGATGATTACCGACTGAAGCCATACATGACTATCTTGCTCAGGACGAAAGGCGACTCGTAGTAATGACTTACGGCACACAAACCGTAAATTAAAGACGCCTCAGCAAAACTTGAAGTACTCCGAACTGTGTAACTACAAACGCGATACAGACAGTTTACTGTGGGTGCTGTTAGAGGTCAGATGTAATTCACCCTTAAGACAGGGGGTTTATAGGATGTGTATAACCACCTTCAAACTATTTCTTTACAGTTCCACTCTCGAACGTAGTTAAAGAATAACAAACACTTACATATACTGTACTCTTTCTGCGTGAATACTGGTTTCTATTATTTTATTTTTATGTTCGTTTCTCCCTATGAGTGGGGTTGCGGCCCCAGTACAAGCTAAGTGGGGAGCATTGTTCTCTTATGGAACCAAACTAGCCAGTTTCCCTGGTTCCACTTACATAAACAAAGCTTTCACTTAGATCCTTCTTACGTTCATTTAGGAGGTTATCCATAACTATCATGACAGTTGCTATAACTTATGACCACGATAGATGTCGAGCGTTCATGTTTACTCAGGAATTCGAATAGTTTCAACGTGAAGTGGCGAGTACCATGTCCACTTCGGCAGCTATGTGGTTAGTGGTGCGGATTGCTAAGCGAAGCGTCCCAGGTAAATTTCCTGCTAGGTGGGAGATTTTCTCCGTTTGGGGACTGTATGTTGTGTTGTGCTTACTTTGGTATCGTTACAATTGACATTACTATTAAGAAGGCTGAATGGGTATGCCCCAGAAACCAGTAAAAAGTACAAAGTAATCATGAAGACTGAAATTTATGACCCACAAACGATGCCTTTACTTCCCCACTGGAGCAGCGTGCACCTTCTCCTACCAACACTGTTGTCGTCTGCTCGCACCACCGCCACCCCCAACCTCCCTAGTGCCTACATCACGCTGAGAGTGTTATTCTTAGCCTCTACCTCCACTGGGCAATAACAAGAAACATCTGCAATTTCCAGCACGGTAGTGCATCTTCAATGCTGAAACTTACTGGCAGATTAAAACCATGCGCTGGACCAAGACTCGATCTCCGGACCTTTGCCTTTCGTGGAAAAGTGCTCTACCATCTGAGCAACCCAAGCACCACGCACGCCCCGTCCTCACAGCTTTACTTCTGTCAGTATCTCGTTTCCTACCTCCCAAACGTGGTAAAGCACTTGCCCGCGAAATGTAAAGGTTCCGAGTTCGAGTCTCGGTCCTGCACACAGTTTTAAACTAAATAACACTCATATACGGTATCAATGTATTTTATTATGTATCTTCTGCACACTGGCACTGCACTTGGTCGGGGCTACTTGGGAGGTTTAGCACAAACAAAAGGGACTTGCTAATAGAGAAATGGAGCAGCCCTCATTACCGACGAGTCCGCATCTCGTGGACTAGCGGCTAACGTTGCTACCTCTGGATCATGGGGTCGCGAGTTCGATTCCCTGCCGGGTTGTGGTTTTTCCCTGCCCGGAGACGGGGCGTATGTGTTGTCCTCATCATTCCATCAACATTCATGAAAGTGGATAGACTACACTGTGCACAAATTGGGAATATGTAAGGGCGCTGATGACTCCACAGTTGAGCGCCCAGCAAACCAAACAACTAGTTCCGCTAAACCAGTCATAAAATTTATACAGAAGAAGATAATAAGACATTTTTTTTAAAAAGCGATTTTTATTCGAACCTTCATCTATTACCTTCACAGCGCAGTTTGATGGAATATGGGCCATCAACATAGCAATTTACAACGAACGGTAAATGCTTATCACAGAGTCATACTTGGAAATAACCTCATCACTATGAAACACAGGTGGTGGCTTTTGAAATTTCTGTGTTTTATTACACAAAGCAGACATTAGTTTTTGGGAAACAGATAGTAATTACTGTATTGGATTCAAATTATAGCGCTAATCCACAATTTTTTATGAACTTTAATACACTTTTCAGCTACAAGTGGGTAGAAAATATGTGCTGCTATCTTTTCACCCAAAAGAGAAAAGACAGTCGTGAATGTCACCACTCGTAGTACGAGAGATGTTCTAGGTAAGCATCTGACTGATTGTTCCACGTAGGAACCAGTACATGTGGAAATGACAATAGAAAACAAGAAATTTTTGAAGTTTGAGGAATAGCAGCACGAGGAACGTTGGCCCTTCACAGCATACTGAGACTTTAAATGTTTACTCATTTCAATCGCGCTCTGTAAGGGAGACCGCACTGACACATATGCAATATTTACAGAGCAGCATTTACCGTATGTAGTGTTATAAAGAGTTGTGTGGTGGTATGACTCAGGTAAAAATCATTTGGGATCATTTGTCAGGGATAATTCTGAGATTTGGTTGCTCAGTGAGGTAGAGCAACGTGCGTGGTATGTTGGTCACATTTATGGCACCAACATGTCCATGATCAGCTCACAGGGGTATGATGCCTTATATGAGAAAGCTCTCAAATGCCATACTTGAAACGTCGTACTTGGTGGCTACCGTTAGACAAGCGAAAAATCCATGTAGAAATCAATGTCATCTAACGGGGACGTTCTGCAGCACAGCATACCCTGCATGCAACTTAAACAACTACATGCCATGATTCATACTCACCTCCTTCCACAATTTGAGCAGTTATGATGACGATTTCACACATCTCGTTCTCCAAGCGAATGACGTCAAACATTACATCACACGATTTATGCAAGCGCTACTTCAGAAATGCGTTAGGAAGGCACGTCACTCTCTAAAGCTGCGTTTGCCTATGATGCGAATTTCTACTCATAACTAAGAGTGTTGTCTTTCCTTATGAATAAAAAAAAATGGTGCAAATGGCTCTGAGCTCTATGGGACTAAACATCTGAGGTCATCAGTCAACTGCTTAAACCCAACTAACCTAAGGACATCACACATATCCATGTCCGAGGCAGGATTCCAACCTGCGACCGTAGCGGTAGCGCGGTTCCCAACTGAAGCGCCTAGAACCGCTCGGCCACAAAGGCCGGCCATTATGAATACCCGGATTTCAGAGAAAGACTCAACGAAGTCACATTGCCTGATGTACCCACATTCACCAGTAATATCACAGGCAATGTCATAACGAATTCAGAGTATAAGCATCTGGTAACTGTTTAGCAGGAACTTAGCGTCTATGACTAAGGGGTATGTGCAAAGCTATATATGGGCATGGACGTACGACTACTTGCAGATATTTTGGAGAAGTTCTGGATAGTATATATGACGAAATACACTTTGAATTTCACATTATATTACATGTCGACGCTGTATTTTTGACCAATGTCAACATGGTGCTCTTTTTCGAATGCAGCATGCACGGTGAACTTTGGCAATGTGTGCAGAGACACGCCAAGGCAAACAAGACGGGAATGGACGGATAGTTCAAAGCATATGAGTATGAGAGTTACATCATGTAACTTCGTGTTAGCAACTCAATCTGGCTATTGGGAACTTTCGATGGCTGCCTGGGGGGGGGGGGGGGGGGGGGGAGGGGGGGGGGAGATGGGTCAGAGATGCATTATCCACTGCAGATACATCCAGCAACGTATCAATTTGGAAATGGTTCTGACTGGCGTCAGCCATGGCATCTCTTTCAAGTGAAGTCGCTGGTTGAGGAAGTTTGTAGATGTTAAAATTGAACGGAGGGCCCTCGTAGCAAGTGACTTCGAGAAAGATATTTTTAAAATTGATGAATAATGCTATTTTCGAGAAAAACGTCGACAATTTAAGTAGACACCACGAAACTGATGAAGTTTACTGCTGGGAGAGACGTTATGGCGTGCATCATGATGTCGCTCGGCCAAATTTTAAACAGGCCACATTGTTCAGTTAAGGTTTTGTCGTTCGGGAGAGGGATAAGTTTTCGATGTAGGTCATGAGAACTGTTTATGTTTGTATGTGGTGTATATTTGACATTTCCTAACTCCATATGCACCGATTTCACTATGCCTTTCTAAAGACAAAAGTCACTGATACAAAGTAACTTTGTATGGATACGGACTGTTTCTTCTACTGAGTGAAAGATTTCAATCCATATAAAGTAATGAGGTGCAATATGGAGGAATTCGACACGTCTGGATATTCGACCAATAATACTCATATTTTACACCTCAAAACAAGAGGGTTATCAGAATCATATCTACTCGGTTTTGAAGCAGTATCAATGCGAATACAATTCTCAAGCTTTCTATGACTATTCCCGCCATCGTTGTCTGGAGTAAAACTGCTAATTGCAGGGTCTAGCACTATGTTCTGCTTATATAACCACGATTGTGGCGGTTGGCACCAATCAGAGAGGGCCGAAACGATGCGAGCGAAGAAGGTTAGGTGGACAGCTCATAGCAACTCCGGACCGCCGCGGGACAGGGTGACAGGTGGAGCAAGAGCCCGGCGACACGTTTGGAACTGTCGCTCCCTGCAAGCTGCCTGCAAGCGTTAAGCATCCGCCGTGGTTTCCTTTCGACACCCAGAGCCCTCCCCGACGCACTATTCACTGTGTGTCTCTTGTCTCTGTTAAAATTGTTGTTGTTCATTCACGTTATAACGGAATCTCAGTACGTTCACGTACAAGCCAAGACTCTCGTTTCTCAAACAGTATTTTGTGTCCGTTTACCAGGCAATGCGCAGATACGGCCGACATGTCAAACTCCCTTTTTTTTCAAGTTGTTTCTAGAGCTCGGTACGACGTGCTGAATTATCTGACCTACATGGATGCTGCTCCACTCGCAAGGGCACCATACAGTCAGGGCACTCTGAGAGCTATGTCGTCCTGAAGAGGGCGCAGCATACCTTATATTTTGGACCGGGCTGGAACACTGGTATCAATCCATGTCTGTACAATACACGTCCTAACTTGCTGCTCATTGTCCCACAGTGTGTCTCCTACTATACTGTAAAAATTTTCATAGCATGATTTTTCTCTGCTTGCTTACATATTGTAGTAAGCAACGGAAACTATAGTGCGTTTAAAATTAGTTGCGACTTTTGACAGTTCAGTACTATATTCCACTCATTTCAAAATTATCATCAACATTTAGATAAGGTTTAGAATAGATTCTTTATTCAGAAGGGTCTGTTGTAATCTTTCCTACCACTAACCGGTGTTATTTTCCTTCGGTAACTATAGCTTTACTGTAAAATTTTATTAGGCTTATGCGATCACGGTAGCTGCATCGCAGTTTCGTACGCCGATTAGGAAGGACGAGGTTACAAGTTTCCTAGATTGGCTCTAATAAAACATATATTTTCTTCCTTGTCTGTATGCTCGTCATGTTGTTCTGTTTGGATATATGTAAGAACTTGAATATCCGCGAAAATGTAAAGAGACAAGAAGGAAATATACATGTCAAGTCAGTAAGAACATCAGCTTATAAAAGTCCACCAAATCGAACGAACTCACTCCTGACAAAAAATTCAATAGAACGAAAGTACTCATCATGCGGCGCTTCGTCGCTTCCGGCAGAAATATAATAATCTCGTCGCCCCATGGGTGTCGGAAATAAACGCCTAGTGCCCTTTTCTAATTACTTTAAATATCAATTATAACTGGGGAATAAATCCTATGATGAAATCTTCTCGGGTGATCAGCCGCGAGCGGTGGCTTCGTCTTGTTGTAACTTTTCGCTGAGTTTCATACCCATCATCTTTGGCTGAAGCTCATCGAAAATTTGCGACAAGAAGACACCACTACTCGGATGATCACTCGAGAAGATTTTATGATGTGAAAACGCCGAGAAAGCCTACACACTTATATAAACGATCCTAGAACGATGAAGTCATCCAATGTCTCACACAGTGCATTCATTACTGTATTCAGTCTACATCGCGTCAAAGGCGAAGCATGACTCCGTTGCGCGCTGAACGTTTCGAGCCGTCGTTCACCTCGATGATGGCGTTTGTGGAGACGACCTTCGAGTAGTGTAGCAACAATGTGATTCACCCGATGAGTTGACATGTTTCAATTGATCGCCAGTTGAACCCCCAAGGTCCCGTGCCAACTGAAATCTTAACTGACAATGCCTTCGGGTCACCACGTGAATACGTAGGGGTTTTCTGCTCCATGTTCAACAATGTAGGATCAATCGAGTGCTCGGAAACACTTGTACGTGCACCACCATTGCGGTGTTTCGGCAGAAATTCCACAGATCATCATCTATCCTGCTGTACAGAGTAGACAAGCCTCCGAACATCTCGTTCGTGAGTCGTGGACATCCAAACATTTAGGACCAAGAGATAGTTTCACTGTCCCTCTACCTCTTCCGTAGGTGCTCACGACAGTAATACACTCCTGGAAATGGAAAAAGGAACACATTGACACCGGTGTGTCAGACCCACCATACTTGCTCCGGACACTGCGAGAGGGCTGTACAAGCAATGATCACACGCACGGCACAGCGGACACACCAGGAACCGCGGTGTTGGCCGTCGAATGGCGCTAGCTGCGCAGCATTTGTGCACCGCCGCCGTCAGTGTCAGCCAGTTTGCCGTGGCATACGGAGCTCCATCGCAGTCTTTAACACTGGTAGCATGCCGCGACAGCGTGGACGTGAACCGTATGTGCAGTTGACGGACTTTGAGCGAGGGCGTATAGTGGGCATGCGGGAAGCCGGGTGGACATACCGCCGAATTGCTCAACACGTGGGGAGTGAGGTCTCCACAGTACATCGATGTTGTCGCCAGTGGTCGGCGGAAGGTGCACGTGCCCGTCGACCTGGGACCGGACCGCAGCGACGCACGGATGCACGCCAAGACCGTAGGATCCTACGCATTGCCGTAGGGGACTGCACCGCCACTTCCCAGCAAATTAGGGACACTGTTGCTCCTCGGGTATCGGCGAGGACCATTCGCAACCGTCTCCATGTAGCTGGGCTACGGTCCCGCACACCGTTAGGCCGTCTTCCGCTCACGTCCCAACATCGTGCAGCCCGCCTCCAGTGGTGTCGCGACAGGCGTGAATGGAGGGACGAATGGAGACGTGTCGTCTTCAGCGATGATAGTCGCTTCTGCCTTGGTGCCAATGATGGTCGTAAGCGTGTTTGGCGCCGTGCAGGTGAACGCCACAATCAGGACTGCACACGACCGAGGCACACAGGGCCAACACCCGGCATCATGGTGTGGGGAGCGATCTCCTACACTGGCCGTACACCTCTGGTGATCGTCGAGGGAGCACTGAATAGTGCACGGTACATCGAAACCGTCATCGAACCCATTGTTCTACCACTCCTAGACCGGCAAAGAAACTTGCTGTTCCAACAGGACAATGCACGTCCGCATGTATCCCGTGCCACCCAACATGCTCGAGAAGGTGTAAGTCAACTACCCTGGCCAGCAAGATCTCCGGATCTGTCCCCCATTGAGCATGTTTGGGACTGGATGAAGCGTCGTCTCACGCGGTGTGCACGTCCAGCACGAACGATGGTCCAACTGAGGCGCCAGGTGGAAATGGCATGGCAAGCCGTTCCACAGGACTACATGCAGCATCTCTACGATCGTCTCCATGGGAGAATAGCAGCCTGTATTGCTGCGAAAGGTGGATATACACTGTACTAGTGCCGACATTGTGCATCCTCTGTTGCCTGTGTCTATGTGTCTGTGGTTCTGTCAGTGTGATCATGTGATGTATCTGACCCCAGGAATGTGTCAATAAAGTTTCCCCTTCCTGGGACAATGAATTCACGGTGTTCTTATTTCAATTTCCAGGAGTGTACGTGAACATTGACCAGCTCGGCCGTTTTTGATGGTTCAAATGGCTGTGAGCACTATGGGACTTAACATCTGAGGTCATCAGTCCCCTAGAACTTAGAACTACCTAAACCTAACTAATCTAAGGACATCACACACAACCATGCCCGAGGCAGGATTCGAACCTGCGACCGTAGCGGTCGAGCGGTGCCGTTTTTGAGATACTCGTCCACAGGCCATGCGTAATAATAATCTCCCCTTTTTTCATAGTCACTTATCTCAAAGGATTTCCCCATTTTTAGCTCATATGTTCTCTGGGGTGACACCCGTCTGTGTCTTCACCGCTTACATACTATTGTGACTGTGTCACAAGCCACCAACGACGCGGTGGGCAGGAATCATAATGTTTTGCCTTATCAGTGTACACACGTATACACATACCAATTGTAAAATGTTCACGAAATCTCCTACCGCACTTACAGTGCGCAAAGTAACTCCTATCTTCTTAATTTCTAAAGTTACACTAATTACAGCATGTTAGTTAAAAAACAATTCCTGTAATTGCACGCGTTTAGTGGAAATGTCGTTTGATATCATCCTCATAAATCTACAGCTCCACACTGAGGTTCTCGCTGTGAGGAATGCCATTTTGATACTAATTTTATCTTGGTTGCCCCACTGCATCTCAGTGTTTCGTTTCGACAACTGAAAAAGCAAATAGGCATGAAAAACACTTCTCAGTAATTCACCAACATTCCTGTACAATGAAACTCTATTGCTCTCCGTAATTGCAGCCAATTTACCAGTCATTTACTATCGCTTCGGGAGTCATCTCGTTTTTTTATCTAATTTCTCTCGGATATCTGTCAGTTCGTTTGCAACTCTTACATGGTACTGTAAAACTGGTTGTAACCGTCGCATAGTCCCTCCAGATTCCACAACAACACATTTTAGATATGATTCATCGTTATTTAATCAATGTTGATCAATGTCCATCCACCACAGGAACAACTTCCTGCATCTAAGTATGCGCTTTAATTTGGCCAACTGAATCACATTTCCTAGATGCTGGACACCTTGTAGTGTATGCTAATTAGCTACAGAAATAATAATCTCTTCTTAAATCTCTGTAGCTCCTGCATTTCATTATGCTTCATAATTTCGTTCGTAACTTCCTGCACAGCTGTGATCCTATCTTCTACATCATTAATATTACATTCCATTTTTTCTTCCATCTGATTTCGTTTCAAGTACTTCCGATTGCCCAAAATTGGCCTTAACTACTTTGTTCCCTTTTTCCAACATCAGCTTGCTGTCCTTTCACTATGTTTGATGGCTCTGAGCACTATGGCACTCAACATCTGAGGTCATCAGTCACTATGTTTGATCTACACCCCCCAAATCCAGTTGCTTAAGATGATCTCTATATGTTTCATATACTTCATACGCTCCATAAGAAACTTTCCAAAACGTTCTTCTGTTTTCGGATCTTTTTCCCCTGCAGATTTGAAATTTCTGAGCTACGCGCTCATAGCGTCTTGAACACAATAGGCAAAAGAAGCATACAATTCATTGACCATAGTCCTATCCATCTTGACACTGTAAAGCAGTAAGGATCTCCACAGCAAATTTCGGAAACTGAAAAAACTTTCATACATAACCACATTTCGGGCTCGAGATTCTGAAGTTGGCGGTTGTGTGTGCGTGAGGAGTGCTTGCTTGTGAGTATGAATGGTGTGTATCTCTCTTTTGGTGATGAAGGCTGTGCCAGAAAGCTTTATGTAAGTGTCTGTTAATTGGACATTTCCACAACTTGACGTGTCTTCTTTACGGTAAGTAATAACCTATCTTATCCTACATTGTTGGAGATAAGTGTGCATGACCGCTATCCATCTCTATCGTCGTTACTTAAAACTAGCCACTACCAAACAGTTTTCAAAGAGAATGGTATAAGACTCCCTTGAAAACCTTATGGTACATGTATTTATACATTGTGAGACGACTGGAAGCTGTTTTGAATGCCAACGGTTTTCCTACACCGTGTTAGCCATGGTAGTGTGCTGTGATTTTGGTATATCCCTATATTGTCCACCCCATGTACAAACACACACACACACACACACACACACACACACACACACACACACACATACACATATACACACGGACACACATTGTTTTATGACGTTTGGTGTTAATACCTTTTTACTTTGTTCTCTTTACATTTATTTTCAGTTTAACATTTTGAATTGCGTTACCACTGGATTGTCAAAGAAGACGTTTACTGTATATTTTCACCTCTTCATGTGTAATACATTTCGCAATGTTGTTCATCGGTATTGTATGATCTTTGTTAACGACTAATCAGTTGGACAGATGAAGGTGATGTAAGTCAAAAACCGGTTAATAAATTAATACTCTTGAACATCCAGTTTTGTACTTTTCATTTATAATTACGAAATTGTACCACGGATCGACTTAAGATTCATTTAGCATGAATTTTAAATGATTGCTCAACTTTTAATATCCTGATTTCCTTTTATGTATGTTTTTATATTTGTACAAAGTTGTCGCACAGTATCGTTCAATGAACTTTCGCCACACAGTGTCTAACTGCATAATACTTTTAAGAATTTGATAGCTGGATCATATTTTGCCCAAGTACGCTCATTCAGTCATTCATATTTTAAAGGTTAATGCGTTGTCGACAAAACCACTTTCTTCTGTCACAAAGTCCAAGCATTATGGAGAACTGATGGCAGAAATTGTTAGCTGAAGGAAAATTAACCTATACGAAACTAAATTTTAAACACAGGTTCTGTTTCATGAAACTCGATCTAAGATGGCGAACAAAGCCAAAAAGTCCGCAGTGTTGCAAACAACTTTTCTTCTTAAATAAGTAACACCCTACAGCTGTGATCGAATAATATTACATGAGAGACTTCTTTCTATTATTTTTTTCTTTTTATATCGACTCCTTTCGTATGTTTCGAAATACACCGAAAAAGCCGTTAAAATCTGGTTCTCTATAATTCTTTAACATTTATGTTCCTATTCTTGTCAAAGTCAAAAATGTGCTTGTTTGAAAAAATAAAAAAAGTTCTGGGTAATTTTTTTAAATAAATGCTCTCTCGATAATTGGCTAGATCTTCTCAGAGGATGGCACTACAATAACTGTTTTAGGATTATCTTCTTCCTGGAGATTTTTTCTCCTGTGCTAGTAAATATTTCTTTCGATTTTTATTAATTGTAAAGATCGAAAATGACTTAGAAAAACATGAAATTATTTTTGGGCATATTTTTTTAAACTAACTTTCTCAGTTTGTATTTTATGAAAATAACTTTTAAAGAAAGACATTATTGACATTATTTCACGAATTAAAAAGAAAGAAATTCTAAGACCTTCTGCAGAGGAGATGACTTAAAAAATCTAGTGGAAGCAGTTTACATTTTATAGCGATGTAGTTCGTGGAGGCTAATATTGGATCTTCAAGAAAAAATTACTGGAATATGTTTCATTCACTTTCATTACAAGTAACAGAGTAATGTAGTGAAACATGCAAGCTTACAGTGCTATTGTAATTTCCTATACATTAAAATGTTTTGTTTTCAGATAGTGATTTTTGTAAATTTAAAATTAGGCCGTCACGGAATGCTTGGATTAATTGACTGTTTGTTTTATTTTCGTGTAATTCTCAAATCCTATCCTCTTCTCGATGTTTTCCAAATACTTCACCCTAAGCCATCCTCCTTTCTTTCGCAGCAACTTCCCTTCATGAATAATAATGACGGTTTTGTGCCTCTGTTTCAATTCCTCTAATAATATCCTCTCTTTGTTCAGTTCTCTCAAGACACACAGATTGGTTTTCCATCACGTCAAGTTCGTTCTTGTCATTTACCATTGCATCCTCATTTCAGCATGATCAAGTCGATTTCACTTCCATGGAACTGAACACTCCATACAAATGATTTTCCTATGGATTTTGTGACATCTTTATTCATATGTTCGCTGGTTAAAATGTTTTTCTTAGTCACACCGACCTGCGTTACGAATACTGTCCTTCTCTACACTTTCACTAACCGTTATTATACTATCGAAATAATAAAATTGTTTCACCTACTCAATTTTTTATATTGGTTTTAATTTCTTCCATTTTTTCGTACTGTCATTACTTTAGGTTTTCCACTTGTACGCTTTTAATTTCCATAGCTTAAAAGTGTCTGATAGGAGCTGCAACTTTAAATATACTTCTTTTTCTGAGTCTGCAGCAATAATGTCGTTGTCAGCAAATCTAATACAATGTACCCTTTAACCATTGACTTTTATTCTTTTGATCTTCTCGTTCATGATCTTGGTATCTTCTTCAATGAACACATAGTTAAATAAATATGTGGGTAGCGGATATCCTTGTCTAACTCCTAATCTAATCTTGGCCTTTCTCTGCATCACTCGTGTTTAATTTTGTACTCTGGTTCTGATACATTTGGTTAATCGTACTTCTGTCCTTCCTGCCAGTCATATTTTTTCAGAGTTCTAAAAAGTTGCTCACAGTTCGGGTTGACGAAAGAGAATTCTAGGTCAATTACAGTAAAGTAAGTTGTTCAGTTCATATCTGTCCTTCTCTCCAAACGCACGTGCAACTCGAAAATTGCTTCCCTTGTTCCTCTACCATCTTTAAATCCGAGCTGATCGTCCCCAATATACTTACCTTCGTTTCCTTTTAGGTACTTTGAACCATGAGTATTTTGGGAGTATGTGATATAATTGATAGTGTTCTATAATTAGAGAATTTAGTTGCTTTTCCTGTTTTAGCTATGGTAATGTTTCAATTTTGTGTGAGGTCTTCTGTCATGTTTCTTCTTTCGTAGCAGCCATTTACTATTTTGAAAAAATGGTCTTTCATGTTGTTACCTAAATTTTCCGTAATTCTACAGGAATGAATACCAGTCGCTTTCCCTTCTTTGTGACTGTAAATGGCATGTTGAGATTCATGTCTCATGATGAGAGTACCTTGTGCTTCTTTTTCACACTCATCGACATATTCAAATAGATTAATTTCGTATTTTAAGCCCTTATCAATGTTCAGTTTTTCTATATAGTCTTTCCAACGGCACATACGTCATCATACTCTATCAGTATTATTCCTTTCCTACTTTTAACTACTAATGATCTCTTTGTAGGTTTGTACTGAAGACCTCTGATTTTCTTTTAAACTTGGTCCTGTTTTCCATTTTTCTGATCTTCTTATTCTCTACAGCAAAGCTGACCTCAATTCGCTCAACCACCCTCGGAGGAGACTATTGACGACATTTAGGTGGGGTACACCTCCCCCCCCCCCCCCCCCCCCCTCCATGAACCATGGACCTTGCCGTTGGTGGGGAGGCTTGCGTGTCTCAGCTATACAGATAGCCGTACCATAGGTGCAACCAAAACGGAGAGATATTTTTTAATAGGCCAGACAAACGTGTGGTTCCTGAAGAGGGGCAGCGGCATTTTCAGTAGTTGCAGGGGAAACAGTCTGGATGATTGACTGATCTGGTGCTACGACATTAACCACAACGGCATTGCTGTGCTGGTACTGCGAACGGCTGAAAGCAAGGGGAAACTACAGCCGTAATTTTTCCTGAGGGCATGCAGCTTTACTGTATGATTAAATGATGATGGCGTCCTCTTGGGTAAAATATTCTGGAGGTAAAATAGTTCACCATTCGGACGTCCGGGCGGTAACTACTCAAGAGGATGTCATTATCTGGAGAAAGAAAACTGACGTTCTACGGATCGGAGCGTGGAATGTCAGATCCCTTAACCGGGCAGGCAGGTTAGAAAATTTAAAAAGGGAAATGGATAGGTTAAAGTTAGATATAGTGGGAATTAGTGAAGTTCGGTGGCAGGAGGAACAAAACTTCTGGTCAGGTGACTACAGGGCTCTAAACATGAAATCAAATAGGGGTAATGCAGGAGTAGGTTTAATAATGAATAGGAAAATAGGAATGCGGGTAAGCTACTACAAACAGCATAGTGAACGCATTATTGTGGCCAAGATAGATACTAAGTCCACGCCTACGACAGTAGTACCAAGTTTATATGCCGACTAGCTCTGCAGATAACGAAGAAATGGAAAAAATGTATGATGAAATAACAGAAATTATTCAGATAGTGAAGGGAGACGAAAATTTAATAGTCATGGGTGACTGGAATTCGTCATTAGGAAAATGGAGAGAAGGAAACGTAGTAGGTGAATATGGACTGGGCCTAAGAAATAAAAGAGGAATCCGCCTGGTAGAATTTTCCACAGAGCATAACTTACTCATAGCTAACACTTGGTTCAAGAATCTTGAAAAAAAGCTGTATACATGGAAGAAGCCTGGAGATACTGACAGGTTTCAGATAGATTATATAATGATAAGACAGAGATTTAGGAAGACATTTCCAGGGGCACATGTGGATTCTGACCACAATCTGTTGGTTATGAACTGTAGATTAAAACTGAAGAAGCCACAAAAAGGGGGGAATTTAAGGAGATGGGACCTGGTTAAACTGACTAAACCAGAGGTTGTACAGAGTTCCAGGGAAAGCATAAGAAAACAATTGACAAGAATGGGGGAAATAAAGACAGTAGAAGAAGAATGGGTAGCTTTGAGGGATGAAGTAGTGAAGGGAGCAGAGGATCAAGTAGGTAAAAAGACGAGGGCTAGTAGAAATCCTTAGGTAACAGAAAATATATTGAATTTAATTGATGAAAGGAGAAAATATAAAAATGCAGTAAATGAAGCAGGCAAAAAGGAATACAAACGTCTCAAAAATGAGATCGACAGGAAGTGCAAAATGGCTAAGCAGGGATGGCTAGAGGACAAATGTAAGGATGTTGAGGCTTATCTCACTAGGGGTAAGATAGATACTACCTACAGAAAAATTAAAGAGACGTTTGGAGGAAAGAGAATCACTTGTATGAATATCAAGAGCTCAGCTGGAAACCCAGTTCTAAGCAAAGAAGGGAAAGCAGAAAGTGGAAGGAGTATATAGAGGGTCTATACAAGGCCGATGTACTTGAGGACAATATTATGTAAATCGAAGAGGATGTAGATGAAGATGAAATGGGAGATACGATACTGCGTGAAGAGTTTGACAGAGCACTGAAAGACCTGAGTAGAAACAAGGCTCCGGGAGTAGACAACATTCCATTAGAACTACTGACAGCCTTTGGAGAGCCAGTCATGACAAAACTCTGCCATCTAGTGAGTAAGATGTATGAGACAGCCGAAATACCCTCAGATTTCAATAAGAATATAATAATTCCAATTCCAAAGAAAGCAGGTGTTGACAGATGTGCAAATTACCGAACTATCAGTTTAATAAGTCACGGCTGCTAAAGACTAATGCAAATTCTTTACAGGCGAATGGAAAAACTGGTAGAAGCTGACCTTGGCGAAGATCAGTTTGGATTCCGCATAAATGTTGGAACACGTGAGGCAATACTGACCCTACGACTTATCTTAGAAGCTAGATTAAGGAAAGGCAAACCTACGTTTCTCGCTTTGTAGACTTAGAGAAAGCTTTTGACAGTGTTGACTGGAATACTCTCTTTCAAATTCTGAAGGTGGCAGGGGTAAAATACAGGGAGCGAAAGGCTATTTACAATTTGTACAGAAACCAGATGGCAGTTATAAGAGTCGAGGGACATGAAAGAGAAGCAGTGGTTGGGAAGGAAGTGAGACAGGGTTGTAGCCTCTCCCCGATGTTATTCAATCTCTATATTGAGAAAGCAGTGAAGGAATCAAAAGAAAAATTCGGAGTAGATATTAAAATCCATGGAGAAGAAATAAAAACTTTGAGGTTCGCCGATGACATTGTAATTCTGTCAGAGAGAGCAAAGGACTTGGAAGAGCAGCTGAACGGAATGGACAGTGTCTTGAAAAGAGGGTATAAGATGTACATCAACAAAAGCAAAGCGAGGATAATGGAATATAGTCGAATTAAGTCTGGTGATGCTGAGGGAATTAGATTAGGAAATGAGACACTTAAATTGGTAAAGGGGTTTTGCTATTTAGGGAGCAAAATAACTGATGATGGTCGAAGTAGAGAAGATACAAAATGTAGACTGGCAATGGCAAGGAAAGCGTTTCTGAAGACGGGAAATTTGTTAACATCGAGTATAGATTTCGGTGTCAGGAAGTCGTTTCTGAAAGTGTTTGTATGGAGTGTAGCCATGTATGGAAGTGAAACATGGACGATAAATACTTTGGACAAGAAGAGAATAGAAGCTTTTGAAATGTGGTGCTACAGAAGAATGCTGAAGATTAGATGGGTAGATCACATAACTAATGAGGAAGTACTGAATAGGATTGGGGAGAAGAGAAATTTGTGGCACGACAAGAAGAAGGGATCGGTTGGTAGGACATGTTCTGAGGCAACAAAGGATCACCAATTTGGTACTGGAGGGAAGCGTGGAGGGTAAAAATCGCAGAGGGAGACCAAGAGATGAATACACCAAACAGATACAGAAGGATGTTGGTTGCAGTAGGCACTGGGAGATGAAGAATCTTGCACAGGACAGAGTAGCATGGAGAGGTGCATCAAACCAGTGTCCGGAGTGAAGACCACAACAACAGGTGGGGTATGGGGCGGTTGCACTTGGTCCTAAAGTATGTTATAATTTTAAATTTAACAGATCGCACATTTGAACAGCTAGAGCAGTCTTGGTACTGACAAAAAAAAGGGGGGGGGGGAACTATTACTTCTGTACTTGATTCGGAAAAGAAGTTTTCACTTTTAGAGGAATTTAATTGTGGATGATCCTTCTAGAGTCACAACTTTAAACTGGTCTGCAATATAAGTTTGAAATGCCGCAACCTTCAACAAACCCAAGCGGACCGGTTTGGAAGCGGACGGTACGAAGTATGTGCAAGTATTGTACCTCAGGGACAAAGGCAGCAGTGTTGAGCGAGCCGGGCTGAAAGAACTCCCATCTTCACCCGCGCGCCGTCTCTACTGCTCACCGCCACCCCCATCACCCCTCCCCCCCCCCCTCTCCGCCACACAGCAGGCAGATATCAGCAGCCGACTACGACGCCACGGCGTCAGTCTCTCTCGCGACGCCTTGCTGTTGTGACGTCACACCGGAGGACGGAACAGGTAAGACACCGTAGCCGCATAACGCAGAACAGGGTACAGTCTGAGTCGCTGAAATGGGGACGGTATAACCGGCTTTCCGTAGAACTCGGTCGGTATGTTTGTGGTAAGAGATGCTTTGTAGCGTAGTCCGAGACCTATGTTAGGTTGAAAGGTGATAATTTGATAGTGCGTTCCCTTAGCAAATGCATGTGAATACCAAATAAAGGCTGTGGTAACATGTTGATCTGTAACGTTGCCCAATGCTTAATGTTTCCTGCCATAATTAATCGGTCGATTTCAGCCACAATCCAATCTTAATGTACTCCTTTCCGTTTCTTGCGTACGCTGTGATGATTGGAGGTGGCTGTCGAAACTTTGCATTCCATATGAGATCATTTGACGTGTATTTCCAATCCCCCCTGGCAACCGCGCATCTCGCGTCATGTACATAGCATGGAGCGTGCCCATGAAGTCAGGTTTCATTACAGATACGGTACTCTTTCCCTCTTATGTCATGTATTTGTCGCAGTTTTTCCATCAGTGAATATTCCTGATGTTTTTACTATTACTAAATACATATGTACACATCAACTCTGATTTAATATGACAAAAATTTCTCAAAATTTTGTCTATTTCGTTTTATTGGTTGTACAAAGAAACTAATAAATGTTTTCAAACCAGGCATTTTAAAGTTTTCTATGCTGTAACTGCGTACAATAACATTGGAAAACAACATTAAACCTGGAAACAGCATGAAGTAATTTTATAAAAGTCTTACAAAGTGTTTTCAAGCTTAATACTCCATCATTAGATACTTTTTGTGTAAATGTATTGTACTTGTTAAATTCTGATCTTACATAAGAAGAGAAGGACACCAAAATTTGCTCTTACAGTGCTTTTATGGCTAGTAACGATAGCGTGTCAATACGATCTGTCGATAACCGCTTTTAGAATGCATAAATCTTCATATATTTCAAATTAATACGCCCAAAATTTATCCTCCATAAAAATTCCTGGTTGATAATCATAGTGCAAAATATGTACAATAACATAGCTGTTTCCAGTGGAATAAAATAATATTTCGGCACTGAGCGAGGCCAAATGTGACAAAAATTAAATAATTTGCCAGTAATTCAAAAGTAAATGTAACCACTTGAATTATAATAACTGTCACTGCTTTTGTTATTGGTCTCTAAAGTAAATATCGCCGAAAATATCCGTAATAAGCGAGTTAAAATTATTAATGAAGTATTTTAGAACTATTTATTAAATATATCGATGTAATTTTGCACCTACTCTCTGTACGGATGGTAAAATATATACTGAGATGAAGTAAATAACTGAAAAACGTAACATACGTGTATCAAATATATTAATGACACAGTTTGTCATGAACGCTATCTGAAGCATGCCGGCTAACTGCTTTAATGACGTTTCGTTAGTGCTCTAATGAACAGATATTTCGTGGTACATACTTTTTTTAATATGAATATTAATCCTTGTATTTTAAAACAGAAAAATATCAGCATGTATTTTGTTATTTGAGAGATGGCTTATATATTACGAATTCGATTGTCCGGAGGCTGTATAAACACGCATTAAAGAGTGAAATGAATAGTACTGTAAATTACAGTAATAACAAAAATTAAATCAGTTTGTGTGTGTGTGTGTGTGTGTGTGTGTGTGTGTGTGTGTGTGTGTCTGTGTTTTATAGTGTGTTTCACGCATGCCTCAATTGACAACATTTGTTATTGTTTTTCTGTATGCAGAAGAAACAAGAACGAAGGAGAATGTGTATATGCATTTTATTTAAAGTCTCTGGTTCTCTTTTTGGCTTGTGTTGCTGATCTCACCTTCTGATGTCCATCTTGTCTTTGTTTCTTACTCGTATACTTAAAGACCTGACACCTTTAGTGCTACAGGCCGCAACTCTTACGACGACTGCTCGACTACAACTTGTACAAAGTACTTTCATCTCAGCTATTTGTCTACATACTGCTATTTACGTAATTAGTGATGTGGTTTATCTACGAACTAAGTTGACCATCTTCACTTACTGTAACTGCTTACAATGTTAGGTCTACTCTTCATATACGTGAAAACAGTAGTAGTTGTTTTACTTCCATCACGTCTTTTGTGTTAAATTAATAGTAAGTGGAAATGTGTAACCAATCGTCCGCCTACCAAAAACTCTGTATAGCGTTGCCTACCAGTTGGGCCTCTCAGACCTGTGTTGTTCAAATTGACAGAAATTGACAATATTTTAACTTCTTATGATGTAAACGACTTTTGAGGTATAAATACTTCCAAATTATTTTATTTAATTAAAGTTCATGTTTCATAAAAGAAGAAGGTTTATGCTCTCACTCGTGGCTTTTATTCTTACTGTAGATTTGCGCAGGATCTACGGACAATAGCAGAATGTTCCGAGCACAAAGCTTATAACATGTAATTTGACTTTTTCTATCGTTCTTTTCGACACAATACGCACACCAGCCCCTTTTCTTAGCTGGTGGTTTCATAGTCCTTCCTGGATCCTTATTACTAATGAGTTCATTGACTTCTTTATCCCAGCTGGCTGTTTTCCCAAATTGAACACTACACTTTCATCGATCATACTGAAGAAAACTACCGATATCCGGAGCCTTGTTTTTCTCTTCACACTGTAGCATCGCGTCGTCTGGTGCGCGATGTCAACGGCGCCCTCTCTGGCGTTGTATGTCATTATATCCTCAGGATTATGTACTTGTGATGATGACACCGTTGATTTCCCACGAAGAGAGCTAAGGATGGTAATACCTTTGCTTATCTTTCAGGAACAAAGGAGACTGTCATCACATCTGGTTGAAAACCAAATAATCTAGAAATTACGTCACATAGGTGTAACAAAATCGGCAGGCTCTTCACCTTTATTTTTTTCCGATGGTACCAACTAATATCAGATCTTTTGACAACTAAGGAGCTAAATCGAGAGAAGCAAAAAAAAAATTATCCCAGGTGATATTACTCCCAGATTCGTCAAGTTCAGTCACCAGTGTTTTCGCAACATTCTCTCCAAGTCGCATGGCTCTTGTTTCTTCCTCCTATCCCAAATACACTTTCATAATCCAGTAGTAGCTTGTTGCACTTTCACAAATTGCTCAGAACTTTATTCCACATCTACCGGGTTTTCATGGGATGTATTGCTGAAATGGCCAGCGACCTCTAAACGTGATCATCTGTTCATCTGCGGGTATGCACCATCTTGGAATGTAGGCATCCATAAGGGTAACTACCGACACCTCAAAATCTTCTCTGGTTTGTACCATTCTGTCACCTGACACATTTTCACGCCGGACAGCTGCAGTGTCAAAGTTCAAGACCCTCAGAATGGTACGGAAGCGCTTGCGAGGTGTAATTTCATTACAAGGTTGTCGGCCATACTCAGCACTCAAAAGCTGGCTGATATCTTTATTTATTGACTTTTAAAGTCCATTTAGGATCAGAACACCAAGAACTTTTTTTTATTTCATGCACTTCTTTATCCATCCAGTCTTCACAAACGATTCGACCTACCTTGTTGGACCACAAACAGACTTTGTCAATAAGGGTACAAGAACAACATAAAACAAGAGTCTATTCATTGTCAGAGTTCCTAATCGAGTAATTTGTAGGGGTCTGGTTTGCTTTCAATACACTCTTTTTGCTCCGCTTACCAGAAATTCCAGCTTAAGGAGCTCTAGCCCATGTTGCATTCTCTTTACAAGAAAACATGTCATACTCAATAGAATTTGCACTAAATTTCTCTTCTCTCCATCTTTGTAAATAGATACTTCATGATCATCATCTTAGTGTAGTTCTAAGTTTTCAGCAACATCTATCTCATCAGTGGAAGATTCAAATTCACTAGATCATAAGACTGCTCCAACAATTTCCTTACCTCCTCATCTGATAGTCCTCTTCTCCGTAACACTTTCAGTTTGTTACGAAATAATGCACTAAATAAAAACGCTTATCACAAGGAGGACTGTTGAACACTGAAAGACCAACAGCGAGAGTTAACAATGGCAAATGACGTAACAGATGCTGCACAGACAAATATCTGGTTGCTGATCAATTGCTTCTAGTCGGGTCTGCGAGGCCAGTACGGGAGGAAACGAGCACCAACACTTTAAAACAAAGCCATAGATAAGTTTCTGTAGTTCTTTTTCAGAATCATGAGTAACTTGACAAACTTCAAAAATTAGGAAAAGTAATAAAATTTCATTCAAATAAATGTTTAGTTACTGATAGAGAAGGTGTTAAACATCGCGGACGGCCCTCTGAAGCCCAATTGTAGGCAAAGGATTAACCATCAGAGATGAAGAAACTATAGCACTAACGTTTCAAGTATGAAAGTTGATAACTTCACTAGTCTTATTTATTGTTTGATCAATAAAAAATTCATACTTCATTTTCAGCTAGGATATTCAGCGCAGCTCTGAGGGAAATAATCAAATTAAGGGTTTCAGACCTTGTGATGTATACCTTGATCTGTATCTTTCCATACGCCATGCAAGGAACAAATGAGATAATACAGGAGGCTTTTCGTGACCAGTCAATGAAATTCGCATTCGGTAACTACATGTGACATACATATGTTGCTAGAGGGGTATGATGAGATATTTCGATGTCAGAATTGGGAATTTAATGCGTTCAGAATTTGTTTCGCTGTTACATACAAAAAAAAAAAAAAAAAACTATGGACATGAGCTGCAGTGGCAGGGGTGAAGAGTAATGACGTCTTCGCAAGGTGATCTTTTCCTCCGGCCCTCCAAAAAGCGTCCTATAATGTTCAGGAACTTTTTACCTGGCTACGAAAATGCTAATGCCAAGACAATCATAACGATGTAACGATTCATTAATATACCTAAATCATTTTGAAAAATAATGTTGCATTCACTAATATTGTGCTCGCATTTGGTGGAGTTATGAAAGTTAATCGTTTCGACTTCAGTGTGTGCTCAATAGAAACAGTCTCTTTTTACGAAACAGCACTTCAAATCGCCATCTAGCGCTCATTTTAAGTCACGGAGATAAAGAGTAGACGACGACTTGACGAATTACGTCTGCATCCAGATACTTGGTCTGTGAGTGACACATTGAAGTCGTAATCGCTTAACTGAAATAAACGCACCAAATACGATCAAGAAAGTTACGATGCTCGAACACAAAACTAGCAGACTTCCGTTCAGTTGCCTAACCCGGTTGCGCAACGCTGTTGTTCGTCGGCTGTCACTCTCGTATGATGTGAAACAGGGCGATAAACACTATCTGATCAAAAGTCCTATCTGGACATTAATATGTAATGCCGAAGTGACCGATAGATGTCACGAAAGGTGCACAGGTGAGTGTAAAAGGAGGTAATAAGTATTGTGATGAAGTGGAGCAGCATAAACAGCAGAATGCGTCGGTCACGTGACCTCAGTGACTTCGAGTAGGAACAACGGAGACGCGGCACACTTTATGTACCGACAGACGGGGAACGTCGAGTATGGCAAAAGTTGTTTGCAAAACAACGTATGAAGTCAGCAGAAGATATCACTCCGAAGTGCTACTGGAGTCCAGGTAGCACAACGATAGCCCACTGCTGGTACAATGTGGGTCCACAGCCTCTACATCCATACAAATATAAAAATGGTTATAGGTATGTACATTATAAGACAAAAAAAGAAAAAAAAAATACGATGCGCCACGAAGGAATTATTCGAATGTCTCGGATATCGGTAGGTACTATGTACTCGTACATGTACAGCCAAAAAATGATTACAATTTCAGAAAAGTTAAACATATTAATCCACTCCATTTTGACCTGAGCCAGCAACAGTGGTTCAATGCTGCAAAAACAGATATTGATCAATGGATTTTAAACACGACTAATGTGGTCTCCGCTGCTCAAGGCAAGCGAATCACTTTAATTCTGACCTTAAGCTTAAGTATCCCATTAATCAAAATGGTTCAAACAACTGTAAGCACTATGGGACTTAACATCTGTCATCAGTCCCCTAGACTTAGAACTACTTAAACCTAACTAACCTAAGGATATCACACACATCCATTCCCGAGGCAGGATTCGAACCTGCGACCGTAGCAGCATCGTGGATTCGGACTGTAGTGCCTAGAACCGCTCGGTCACAGCGGCCGGTTTCCCATTAATCGGTGCTAGATAGGTTCGCGAATAAATTGTTATCTCAAAATATTCTTCTTACTAATTACAGATGAAATGAAGGTGCGGTAACCGCGTGAAACACGTCATTGTTAATAATACACTTCCAGCAGAGAATGTTTTCTATTTTTGGAATCAGAAAAACTGTATGATTTATTCAAAGCAACTTCACAAGCTGAGCAAGTCAATAGTCCGCTGGTCCACCTCTGGCCCTTTTCAAGCAGTTATTCGGCTTGTCAGTATAAACCCTTGCCGTGATGAGGGCGGACATTATCGTGCTGAAATGTAAGCCAGAAGGGCAATAAAACAGGGTGTAGAGTATCGTTGACGTGCCTCTATGCCCTAAGGGTGCCGCGGATGACAATCGAAGGTGTCCTCCTACGAAATGAAATGGCACCCCACACCGTCATTCGTGGTTGGCAGGCCGTAGGGCGGCGGTTCGGTTGGTATGCCACCGCTATCCAGGGAGTCTCCAGACAACTCTTCGTTTGTTATTGGGATTGAATTCGAAGCGAGACTCATCACCGAAGACAAATATATTACAGACAATGAGATTCCTGTTTTTTTTTTGTTGCTGTACAGGGCTACAGGCCGGTGCAAAAGGGTACTGTGAGCTCAGACCCCCTTTCCGTGGGCAACCTATTAGTGGCCCTTGTGGTCACTGCTGCACGTTGCAAGTCGCATCGATGATGACGAAGAATTCGACGTGCTGAGTGCCTACCTGACGATTTCTCGATCCTCACGTTCTGCAGTTCCTCTAAGTCGATGGCTTTCTTCTTAGCGCTACCAAAGTAGTCAAATAGTAGCGTCGCACCTACTCAAATGTTGAGCGACTCGCCGATTACTGCAGCCTGCTACTTTGACCCCAGCCACACATCGTCTCTCAAATGTTGCCATCTGCGTATATTGTTGAAGCGCCTGTGTGCGAGGCATAGTCACTATGCAACTGAATACACGAAATGAAATTCGCAAAGATTTTATGCCCTGTTATCGACATGTACTCTGTTTATTGTTCTTGCCAGCTGCTCGATGAAACTGCACTCCAACGTCGCACATTCATCTATCGGCAGCCAAAAATTTATAATGTTCAAATGTGTGTGAAATCTTATGGGACTCAACTGCTAAGGTCATCAGTCCCTAAGCTTACACACTACTTAACCTAAATGACCCACACACCCATACCCGTGGGAGGACTGGAACCTCCGCCGGGACCAGCCGCACAGCAAAATTTATAATTTTGCAGTTTCTGTCGATACCTGTACGACTATCAGTTTCTTACCAATTTGCGAACTCCTTTGTAGTGCGTCAATTTCTTGTCTTAGAATGTATGTATGTATGTTCCACTTCTACTGGGCCGATTCCAGTCAAACGTGGTGTATCTATCACTTATTGTCTGGAAAGAATCTCTGTGGGGTAAAAAACGATCGATCTGTCGAAGGGGTGGAGGTAGCCCACGACATACGAATATCCACACTTAAGTCATTCAGTATTTGAGAATGAGACCACTTAGACACTTGCAACAAACGTCACACATAACTTCAAACCTTTACGAAATTTACGAAACATTTTGTCGATGACGACTCCCACTAAGTGATGAAAACTTAAAAATTTATGACGTACTACATTTTCGCTGTTCCTACAGTAAAACTGTCGCATGAAACGTGTCGTTTTAATATATTACTCCTTTATTACCAAATGTATTTGTGCCACATTTTGCAGTCGGTATTCAGTATACCACTGACTGTACTAGAAAAATTGTACGACACTTAGTTCAGGAGACAGGATGTCATAAACACTGAGCGTCATTAAAAACTAGTGCATCATGCTAGGGGTTTGAATTTATTACTTCGTTGCAACCAACTCTATTCGCAACGTTTTTTTCACATTTATATGACCACGACATATAAATGTATCACATCATTTTAAGTTGACATGGCTTAAAGCCACAAAAATCTGCACTTGATAATGGCCTAACGCCGAAATTGCAATCGTGAAATAAAGAAAGTGTTACAGTCACTGACGTAAATATAATGTCTTTTATGAAATAATATGTGTTTCATTGGTTTAGAAGTTCAACCTCTAAGGGAATGAAATAGGGCCAGACTGATTCACAGACTAATCATCGGCCAGCCCAGACCGCCAAAGAGAAAGACTGAAAATTTGGCGAAGGTTTGAGCCTTACGCTGTAGGCACCGTTTAAAAAGGAGTTGTTCGAAATTCCGCTCCTAACAGGGTGAAATATGGGCTTATGGCCTTTTCGTAAAATGTCGCAGTTAAATCAGTTGTGAATCTATAAATACGAAAATTGATATTTGGTGTGTCAGAAAAAATGCATGTTTCAGCTTTTTTGGTAATTCAACCGCTAAGGGGGTAAAATAATGGGTGAAAGATTGTTTGAAACTAAATCACTATTAAAGGACTACTAAAGCTTTTTTAACGCTACATCTATGAGAACTGGTATTTGACATCTCGTTTGGAAGTTAAAAAAAATACGTTTTTCACTGTTTTTGTATATTGAACCCCTAAGTAAGTGTAAAATCGTTAATAAAGTTATATGTCGTTGTAATATACATGTGTCAGCTCATTTTACGTTGATATGGCTTAAAGACACAAAAATCTACACTTCATAATGGCCTAAGGCCGAAATTGCGGTCGTGAAATAAAGAAAGTCTTACAGTAACTGCCGTAAATATAATATCTTTTATAAACCTCTACATGACTGTGAATATCAGTTATAAGAAGTTAATTAATTTACATATTTTTTCATTCCGAACCAAGAAACCAAATTAAAATTTTCATAGATTTAACTTTAAAAATTCTGATGTAATTAAATATTTCATTAAAAATTTCATGGCCTATTTCACTCCTTTAGAGGCTGCATGTCCCAAAAGATTGAAACATTTACTTGTAACATTTATTTGTAACTGAGAACTCAAAGACGAATTTTCATAAAGGCAACCTTAAAAACACTTTAGTAGTTGTTTAATAACGATTTATTTTCAAAAACTCTTTCAACTACTGTTTTATTGCTACAGGGGCTAAATTTCCAAAGGGTGTTGAAACACGTATTTCTTTATTTCGGACCGAGAAACTGAATACCAATTTTCTTAGGCCTTCCCTCAAATTTGCCTTAATAGCGATCTATTTTCAAAAAAACCTTTCACCACCTATTTCACCCCCTTAGGGGTGGAATTAAGAACTCTACTTAAACGACGCCCACAACATAAGATCAGTATCTTCTTCATATTCCAAGTTTCTATCTTTAGCAATATGGCGTGGAGGATGTTGAGTCAGTGACTGCATCATTAGGACATTGCCTTTTATATATAGATATCAAACCTTTGCTGCCGTAAAAGCTCTTTCATGCATACATGACCAGCTGACAGTCTCCGTAAGATTCTTATAACAAGACGGCACCGAGTCCAGAATTGATGGATCGGTCTTGAAGGTAAACAGACGCTCAAAATCCAGAATGACTAGGATGGAGGTATTACTGAGGGCATGCTTCGAACACGTCAGAAGCTTACTGCTGCATAAGCCTTCAAAATAAAATAAAATAACTTCTTAAGTTGTTGAATTTCACTGTTGTTGAATTTCACTGACAATTACCTAACCGGCCGATCTCTCCTGTCCATGATGGACCATCACAGACTGTAATATCTTTCCCAGCAACGTGTCTATAAAGTGGTTGGATATTCCTCATGATCGGAAGTGCAACACTTTGTGGTCACTATGTCCCACATAAAGGTTACCTTTCCTTCAAAATAATGCAAAAGGCCCAAATTAAGAAAATGCAATCTGGCTATTCTCAGTTACAGCTACGAAGGGTCACCCATGGAGTGCCGACCTCACATCTTCCATTAGAGACCCATCCGTGCTACACTCTAGCTGTACCTCTGAACAGCTAACAGTTTCTTGTTGGAAGGCCAGCGCATACTAGTGCACGGCCATCATCATCCGGCACAGAGGCTGAAGACCAGGCCACAAAATGTGATGACCGCGAGGGCGCCTTTTGGAATCGATTCGACCACCCATTGGCAACCCAAGTTGGATCCGTAACGCCTGCAGATTTTCAGGCCGGCATCCCGCACGACACCGCCTCTGCCGACATCGCAATCCCTGGAGGTACCAATCAACGTCAACAGGTGCTGACCTCTGCGAGTCAATAAATTCCAGTTTCCTGATCATCTTGTGATGTTTTCACCTACAAAAAGGAACAGAAAAGAGAAGAGAATTGAATAAGAAACCCATCTTGCTTTTATAGGTTTTGAAAAGGAATTAGACAATTTCTAAAATGCTGTCGAATGCAATGGATGAACCAGGTTATGTATCTCATAACATAATTGCTGTTAGGAGCCTATACTAAACATCTAAATTTTAATACATATGGGAAATATAAACGGAAAGCCAATGAACACAAAGGGCTGCGACAAGGATGTTGTATTTCTGTTCAATATATACTTCGATGGAGTGATCAGTAAATGGAAGAAGTTTGATAAAAACAGAGAACGTGTAGATCGTGTCACTAGACAAAATGTAATTTTATATGCAGACTATCTAACTTTCACCACAGAGATGATCTTCAGCCGGGGGTCTACAAGTTGCAGCAGATAGCCTCATACTGCATTCTGACATCATGTGTAGGTAAAACAAAAGTGATGGCATTTCAGGGCATACAACCAGCAACATACCGAAATAGTCTTGAATAACAAAATCTTCGAGCAAGTCAAACATTGCGAAATGACTTACGAATATAACCATTATGTGAACCGAAAATTAAATAAATTTATTTCCACATGTGGAACAGTTGTTAAAAGTTTGCAGAACAGACTACCGTAACAGGCGATTTTTCTAATACATGAAATGAAGAAGAAGAAAAGGAACCTCTTTAGGCTTTGTATGTGAAGATGGTTTTGATATTGAGTGTCTGTTCTACACATGACCTTGACTTCCTGAATCCGGCTTAGAACTCACCTATGTAGGAGTCTAGTTGAACCTCAACTCTTCTGAGAGATGCCTTAGAGAAGAGATTCTTCTATAGGTGTTAGGTCTGACCTGTCTTCCTTCTGCCTAGCAGGTGAATGATAGAAAATTATTATTGTAGTTTCCACTTAATAAAGATTTAATGTTTAAAAGAGGTATCTAATAGACGTAGCGTTATGGGAATTCTAGGATGAATTACGATCAATTCGTAGAGTCGCTTGATCAGCTGTTGCCGATGATGTAGTCTGCAGGAAAGTCGTAACACACGAAAGTTTCCAGAAAATAAATGCTTGGTGTAATGACTAGCAGTTATCTCTCAATATTAGAGTAATAAAGCGAAAGTCCCCATTAATGTACGAGTACAAAATAAATGCCCAGTCTTTGGAAGCAGTAACATCCGTCAACTATCTGGGTGTGACCACTCGAAATGACTTCAAATGGACCGATCAGATTACACAAGTAATAGGTAAGGTGAACTCTAGATTGGGGTTTGTTGCTAGAATCCTGAAGCGATGCAGTCCTTCAACAAAGGAAATTGCTTGCAATACTTTAGTTCATCCAATCTTAGAGTATTGTTCGTCTGTATGGAACCCTTACCAGTTGGGTCTGATTCAAAGAGATTGAGAAGGTCGAAAGAAGAGCTGCAAGATTCGTGACTGGTACATTTAGCCATCGCGAGAGCGTTACAAATCTCACAGAAAGTTTGAAGTGGGACACACTTGCAGATAGACGACACGCTAAACGGAAGGGGCTGTTCACTAAATTACGAAATCCGATCTTTGCCGAGAATGTAGAACATATATATTAACACCAACTTTCAAATCGCGCAATGATCACCACTCAAAGATAAGGGAAATCAGAGCTCGTACTGAGGCGTTCAGGCAGTCGTTTTTCCCTCGCGCGATCCGCAAGTGGAACAGAGGAGGGGGGAATATGACATTGGCGCGAATATTTTCCTGCGCCACACACCGCTTGGTGGTTAGCGGAGTATATATGTAGATGTAGACATAGATCAATATGGGTATGGGATTTACTGGAAGAATCAAGGAAAATGCCTAATTTGACTTTAATTTATATGTGCCTTACTATAACTGTCCTATCAAAGCGTCCTTTTTCACCAGATCTACAGATTTTTTGTTTAGTACTATCTATCAGAATACGTCATCTTCTGTGAGTGGAGGAATAACAAATAACTGTCTGTCGCTTGTGCAAGAGCAGTGACGGATCAGAGAAAAGTTAAGCAGTAACATATGAATCCAATTCCACAAAACAACAACCCAATGGTAACGCAAGATCTGACCAGCCATAAGAAGGCTGAATGCAAATTTCATTTTTCTCTTCACAAGGGCTTATGGAACTTACAAATGTTTTACAAATTCTTGTACGTTAAACTACATTTTAGTTGGGGTGGATGGTCATTAAAAGAAAATTTAATGGGCATACATCAAGTTTATTGCGATGTATCTTATTTCTGGAGTACGAAACACGTGAATAATTCAGTTTATAATATTCCCTCTGCTCTGTCACAGATTACCTTGCTATATCTGATTTGATAAACACCTCAGCAGGTACCTTTCTCAGTAAGAAATTAGGTAAAATGATTAGGCGGGAAAAGGAAGGTATATGTAGGAAGTTGATCTTTACGGAATGAAAATCACGCTAGTGATTGCAAATAAATGGGAATTATTAGTATGCTTACTACTGTGATAGAAAACGGACTGAGAAATAACTATCTAAACTAAACTCCGTCCGAATAAGCCATGAAGGCCCAACTGTACCGACCGGCCGCCGTTTCATCCTCAGACCACAGGTATCCGTGGATGCGGATATGGAGGCGCATGTGGTCTCCCGGCCGTATGTCAGTTTACAAGACCGGAGCCGCTACTTCTCAATCAAGTAGCTCCTCAATTTTGCCTCACAAGGGCTGAGTGCACTCCGCTTGCCAACAACGCCGGACAGACCGGATGGTCACCCACCCAAGTGCTAGCCCAGCCCGACAGCGCTTAACGTCAGTGATCTGACGGGAACCGGTGTTATTACTGCAGCGAGGCTGTTGGCGAAATAGCTTTCTACATGGCGAATAAGACAATAAAGCGACCTCATGTCAACATATTATGCAAATTTGGAGAAAATTCATGATATGATTCTTGGATTACTTAAATGCAACATTGTTGTTATTATCGCATGCGCTAATATTTATCTGTTAATTCCACTATCGTAAAGAGTCAACCACTTTCCATGTGGTCTCACGATCTCACACAAAATGTGAGAAGATTTTGTCTAATGAAAATTACTAACTCGGAAATATTTAGTCCGCACATGTATTAACGAACAGAGTGGAAAATAGACATCGTCAAAAACAAACTACGAGAAAAGGCCTTAATTAACGTGGGTAACAAGTGGACACACATGTACGAAACGTACAAGTTTCTCATACATAATTCAAAGCGCCTCAAAACTCAGTGAATCTGACACGCAAGAAGTATAAAAATACGGAGAGAGTTTAAATGGAAACAAGAAAACGCTGATGATTTCGGGTTTACTGATGTCGTAACTTACTACACGCTTCGCGACTTAATCTAATTTCGTGTCCATTGGAAACACGCATGCTTATTGACCAAGGGTTGGAAAACGACTCTCCCTCAGAGTCAACCTCTGTCCTTTGATAATACCGGAGGTCGAATTTTTTAGGAGAGTGCGGTGGCATCCGTTCCACTAGGTCAAAAAACCGCGAAAGCTCCCCCTTGTTTTAGCAGACAGCCCGACAGAGCCAGGACAGCCGGTGATTCGCTAAAGCTCGTGCAGGCAGACCTCATTGCCGCACCAAAAGCAAAGGAAAAGCGTAGTTTTAAGGGCTGGTAATATTATTTGGGAGAAGAAGTAAAGGGGTTTGTTTGGCCTATAATAGACATTCAAGTCACTCACCACGTTTTCATTGTCCCCATCCTCCATCAAATATTACTGTGTCTTTGAAATATAAAATTGAGAGTAACAAGAACATGGCATTGCAAGATAAAAAATGATAAAAAGTATAAAAGGAGTGCGAAACCAGGGCATGCCTTCTATCTTCTTCCATACTCTAGAAGATTTGGACAATAGTCTTAGTCCAATGACCTCTTCCTTGAACCTCTGGTTTGAGCATATTGACACTATGGATACTGTTCATGAAAATCTCAAGCCTAACAACACAGAATTTCCAAGCACAGTCACACATCTATTGGTTGGAAGCACTGTTCAGTGTTGATTGGGTTAAAAATGTTCAAGCACACAATATATCTTTAAAACGGATGGATCGTAGAATTATCATAGCACCAAGGCATCACTAGGTGATAAATATTATACACTGTTCTGGATGAAATATACACTAATGGCCTTTAAAATAGCTACAGCAAGAAGAATTGCAGATAATAAACGGGTATACATTGGACAAATATATTATACTAGAACTGGCATGTGATTACATTTTCACGCAATTTGGGTGCATAGAACATGAGAAATCAGTATCCAGAACCACCACCTCTGGCCGTAATAACGGCCTTGATACGCCTGGGCATTGAGTCAAACAGAACTTGGATGGCGTGTACAGGTACAGCTGCCCATGCAACTTCAGCACGATACCACGGTTCATCAAGAGTAGTGACTGGCGTATTGTGACGAGCCAGTTGCTCGGCCACCATTGACAAGACGTTTTCAGTTGGTGTGAGATCTTGAGAATGTGCTGACCAGGGGAGCAGTCGAACATTTTCTATATCCACAAAGGCCCGTACACAACCTGCAACATGTGGTCGTGCAATATCCTGCTGAAATGTAGCGTTCCGCAGGGATCGAATGAAGGGCAGAGCCATGGGTCGTAACACATCAGAAATTTAACGTCCATTGTTCAAAGTGCCGTCAGTGAGAACAAGAGGTGACCGAGACGTCTGACCCCATACCATCACGCCCGGTGATATGCCAGTATGGCGATGACGAATACACGCTTCCAATGTGAGTTCATCGCTATGTCGCCAAACACGGATGCGACGAACATGATGCTGTAAACAGAACCTGGATTCATCCGAAAAAATGACGTTATGCCATTCGTAAACCCAGGTTCGTCGTTGAGTATACCATCACAGACGCTCCTGTCTATGATGCAGCGTCAAGGGTAACCGCAGCCATGATCTCCGAGCTGATAGTCCATGCTGCTGCAAGCGTCGTCGAACTGTTAGTGCAGATGGTTTTTGTCTTGCAAACGTCCCCCATCTGTTGTCTCAGGGATCAAGTCGTGGCTGCACGATCAGTTGCGGATAAGATGCCTGTCATCTCGACTGCTAGTGATACGAGGCCTTTGGGATCCAGCACGGCGTTCCGTATTACTCTCCTGAGCCCACCGATTCCATATTCTGGTAACAGTCATCGGATCTCGACCAACGCAGGCAGCAATGTGGCGATACGAAAAATCGCAATCGCGATAGGCTACAATCCGACCTTTATCAAAGTCGGAAACGTGATGGTACGCATTTCTTCTCCTTACACGAGGCATCACAACAACGTTTCACCGGGCAACGCCGATCAACTGCTGTTTATGTATGAGAAATCGGATGGAAACTTTCCTCATGTCAGCACGTTGTAGGTGTCGCCACCGGCGCCAGTCATATGTCAATGCGCTGAAAAGCAAATTATTTGGATATCACAGAATGTTCTTCCTGTCGGTTAAATTTCGGGTCTGCAGCACGTAGCAATTTAAATGGCCAGTAGTGTATAATCCTAATATTTACCCGAAGCAGAAGTAACATGATACTTCTCTGTCCTCCTTTGCGTAGGGAGAACACAGTCTATGATAACTCGCAATCCCGGGGCCTTGGAGTCTGCAGGATCAAGCAGCCGGTTTCCAGCATAGATTGCGGAGGAGTTTCCGAAGTGAATGGCTAGTTAGAAACAAAGCCCACAGCCCAGCGAAAGTCGTCGTATGTGTGTGAAAAGCAGTCCGGGGAGCATTCGAATTAGGAAAAGCAAACACTGGCGAGGTCACTCACTCTACTGTCAAGGGCATGTACTGAAGAGTTGAGTTCAGAAAATAGAGAGGAATTGAGGGCTTAATGTGGGGCCAAGGCATTTAATAGTGTTCTCGCACAAGTGGACGGGCTCTCGTGACCTTCCCATGATGGCTGAACTCCACCCCCTTTTAATGGGTACAGAAATGCTCAAGCCTGTGCTAACATCGTCGAGGATGGAGAAAGAGTGTTGCCGGAATCTCCACCAAAGGCATGTGTGGCATTTTCTCATCGTGGTCGGTGCTGCCTGTGGAACTCCCGGCCGATTGACGGTTTATGGGGAGCTGTTTGGTCCTATCACCCAGCCGGACGGACGCTAAATGAGGACATTGGTTCAGCCACCATGGTTACCTCGGCCTCCACCGATTGCTTGAAAGGGCATGCTCTGGCTTTGGTGGGAGTGGGAAGTCACTTAGGGATTGTAAGTGGTTTCATCTCCATTAACTCCATCGCTGGTAATTGACGGTCCCCAATTGGTGCCTAAAATGAAGGCTGAGGTTGTAGTGGTGGCAGGTAGTCCGTTGGGTAGGCTCGATACCGTGCATCATGCTTTAGCCTGAGGGCGGTGTCCGGTGGGTGGGTGGGGGGGGGGGGGGGGATGAGGAGGAGGAGGAACTGCGCTACGCTGACTGGCCTCAAACTCAAACATTTAACCTTTGTGATCCCCTATTATCTACTACTACACCTTGGCACCACCCGGGTTTCCAGCTGAAAGTGTGAGTCCGTATGCGGGAGTTAGTGTGTTAATAAGGTTGTGAAACTGTATGCATGGATAGTGGGCTCGCTGACTAGGATATGAGAGATCGAAGAGGGTCTGCAACCGTGTAAAATTTCGCGTGAGCTGTGTCCATTTACTTGGGTGAATTGGTGCGCTGCGACGAAGCAGGTGAATCTCCTCCAGAGTCAGCTCTCGTCAGAAGCTAGCGAATCTGCGTTTTTAAAATTCTGATCATTTGCTAGATTTTAAAGTTTGACGCTGGTCGGTAGTGAATACCACTGCGTTTACGAAAATCCTGAAATTATGTTCCGAATATAGAGGGTCATTGCCTACATATACATTTACACTATGTGATCATAACTATCCGGACACCCCAAAAACCATACTTTTTCATATTAGGTGCATTGTGCTGCCACCTACTGCCAGGTACTCCAGATAAGCGACGACAGTACTCATCAGACAACGTGAGAGAGCAGAATGGGGCGCTCCGCGCAACTCGCGGACTTCGAACGTGGTCAGGAGATTGGGTGTCACTTGCATCATACGTCTGCACACGGGATTTCAGCAGTCCTAAACATCCCTAGTCCACTGTTTCCTGTGTGATAGTGAAGTAGAAACATGAAGGTACACGTACAGCACAAAAGCGTACAGGTCGACCTCGTCTCCCCAGACAGTTGAAGAAGGCCGTAATGTTCAATAGGCACACATCTATCCAGACCATCACACAGGAATTCCAAACTGCATCAAGATTCACTGCAAGTACAATGACAGTTAGGCGGGAGGTGAGAAAACTTGGATTTCATGGTAGAGCGGCTGCTCATAAGCCACACATCACGCCGGTAAATGCCAAACGACGCTTCACTTGGTGTAAGAAGCGTAAACATTGGACGATTGACCAGTGAAAAACGTTGTCTGGAGTGACCAGTCACGGTACACAATGTGGCAATCTGATGACAGGGTGTGGGTATGGCGAATGCCCGGTGAACGTCATCTGCCAGCGTGTTTAGTGCCAATAGTAAAATTCGGAGGCGATGGTGTTACGGTGTGGTCTTTTCATGGAGGGGACTTGCATCCCTTGTTTTTTTTTTGTTTGGCACTATCACAGCACAGGCCTTCCCACTGTTGAAGTACAATTCGTCGATGGCGATTGCATCTTTCAACAAGATCGAGCACCTGTTCATAGTCCATGGCCTGTGACTGAGTGGTTAAATGACAATAAAATCCCTATAATGGACTGGCCTGCACAGAGTTCTGACCTGAATCGTATACAACGCCTTTGGGATGTTTTGGAACGCCGACTTCGTGCCAGGCCTCACCGACCGACATCGATACTCTCCTCAGTGCAGAATTCCGTGAAGAATGGACTGCCATTCCCCAAGAAACCTTGCAGCACCTGACTGAACGTATGACTACGATAGAAATAATTCAAAAACAAAGATCGCGTTTCAATTATTTTTACAACAGAGTGGTCGCCCGCTACACACCGTGTTCAATGAAAAATATGACTGCGAATTTGGGAGCTGTCATCAAGGCTAAGGGTGGGCCAACACCGTGTTGAATTCCAGCATTGCCGATGCAGGGGGCCACGAACTTCTACGTTCCGCATACTTTTGATCACATAGAGTAGATACATAGTCTGCTAGCAACTGTATGGTGCTTGATGAAGGGTACGTTGTACCACTAATAATCATTTGTCGTCCAGTTCCACTTTCAAATAAAGAGAGGGGAAAACGACTGTCTATATGTCTCCATAGGAGCACTAATCTATCTTACTTTATGTCCCCGACCCTTACGTGGAATGCACGTTGGTGGGTGTAGGATGTTTCTGCAGCGAGCTTCCTATGACGAGTCTCTAAATTTTGTCATAATGTTTCATCGACACGAACGTCGCCTTCCCTTCAGGGAATCCCATTTGAGTTCCCAAAGAATCTCTGTAATATTTGCTTGTTGACTGCACTTACCACTCACATATTTAGCACCAAGCCTTTGAACTGCTCCCTTATCCTCCTCTAATATGAAGGCGCTACAGTCTGGAACCGCGCGATCGCTACGGTCGCAGGTTCGAATCCTGCCTCGGGCATGGATATTTGTGATGTCCTTACGTTAGTTAGGTTCTAAGTTCTAGGGGACTGATGACCTCAGACGTTAAGACCCATAGTGTTCAGAGCCATTTGAACCACTTTTTGACCTGGTAAATGAGTACGTAATTGTCGGTTACATTGAGGTGACAAAGATCACGGGATAACTCCTAATATCGTGTCGGACCTCGCTGGGATTCATGTCAGGCGATCTGTGTGGGCAAATCGTTCGCTCTAACTGTGCAGAATGTTCTTGAAACCACTCACGAGCAGTCGTGGGCTCTTTGTCATCCATAAAAATTACATCGTTGTTTGGGAAAGTGAAATCCATGAATGGCTGAATATGATCCCTAGGTTTATTCGGGTCTAAAGGACCTAGTCCATTTTATGTAAACACAGCCGACACCATAATGGAACCACCACCAGCTTACAACGTGCCTTGATGACAACGCGGGATCGGTGCTCATCTGACTAGGCCACGGTTTTGCAACCGATATGGTCAAAAGCCTAAGACAGGCGCTGCAGGTGTTAGATAATGCACTCGTGTCGGTCGTTTGCTGACATGGCCCATTAACGCCAAATTTCACCGCAGTGTCCTAACAGGTAAGTTCATTGTAAGTCCCAAATTGTTTTCTGTCACTGTTTCAGGCAGTGTTGCTTGTCTGTTAGTACTGACAGTTCTACGCAAACGTCGCTACTCTCAGTGAATGGGTCGGCCATTGCGCTGTCTGACGTGAGGGGTAATGCGTGAAATTTGGTATTCTCGGCACTCTCTTGACACTGTGGACCTCGGAATATTGAATTCCCTAACGATTTCCGAAATGGAATGTCCCATGCGTTTAGCTCCAACTACCATTCCGTGTTGAAAGTCTGTAAATTTTTGTCGACCGTCGTGCGACGATAATCACATCGTAAACCTTTTCACATGAATTACTTGAGTATAAATGACAGTTCCACCAACGAACTGTCCTTTTATACCGTGTGTATGCGATACTACCCTGATCTGTATCGCTATCTCTCCACTGTTTTCAGCTCATTGTAGGTGTGTACAGTGTGGCACTTGAGGATGAGGTGTAAACTCTTGAATTGAACATACAATAAAACTTATCAAACCGTAACTGCAGTCTGAGGCTATTTTATTTACTGTAATTAACATAATTTTTTGCCCTATACGACAATCACCTGTAGAGAACAGCTGCGTACTTGAAGCTTATAACGCAGTACCGGCCATCTTCCCTGATGAGAAAGGAGCGGGACTGCATTAGTGGAACGACGCCAAATGATACGAAAACGCGCTAGTAGGGGTGTGAGGTGTGTCAGAATTAAGTGATGAACGAGTTGCCTGTAGGGAGGAAAGAAGGAAGCTTGTAACCCTGGATACTGCCGGCGGCGTTGGTGGTGGGGGGGGGGGGGGGAGGTGGGGGGCGGGTGGAGGGGGGACAGAAGTCTCTGACAGCAGAGCAGCGCAGATCTGGTAATGCGTCGCTGCCTTGTAGCAGGCGTTCTAAAAGGGAAAAGAGAGAGACGTGCAATGTGCCAGCAGTAAAACTATATATTTCAGTCTTCATTACAGGCTAACACGTATTCCATGTCAAAGAAAAAAGCAACTGTATGAGAACATACGACTCCACTTCATGAAATGGTGAGCAGATGACGAGAACTGCGTGAAGATTCACTGAATACCGTCACACACAAAGTGCATGTGATATTCTTTCTTCGTTAGGCCACCTGTAACTTTGTCATTTTGGCCAATAAAATTCCTCTGGGTTTGAGACCGCATTGTCAATTATAAAATTCCGACAATTCGACGATTATTGCAAGACGCCTTCCTCAGGGTGTATTGTCAGTTAGCAATACACCCTGAGGAAGACGTCTTGCAACAGTCGCCGAAACGACGGAATTCTATAATTGATAATGCGGTTCCAAATCCAGAAGAATTTTATTAACTGTGACAACGGCCGCGGAAGCCTACGTTTATATCTGTCGTGTTGATTCGTCAGTAGAAGCGAATTGTTAATTCGAGGGTCGCGATGTGTTCTGTACTTATCCAAGGATGTGCGTCTTTCTGCTTATGGACCAATGTCGTGTAAAGCCTCAGATTTTCTCCGACCGTGACTTACCTCCAGCTTTGCCGCAGTGCTAACACCGGTTCCCGTCAGATCACCCAAGTTAAGCGCTGTCGGGCTCGGCTAGCACTTGGATGGGTGACCATCCGGTTTGCCGAGCTCTGTTGGCAAGCGGCGTGCACTCAGCCCTTGTGAGGCAAACTGAGGAGCTACTTGATTGAGAAGTAGCGGCTCCGGTCTCGAAAACTGACATACGGTCGGGAGAGTGGAGTGCTGGCCACATGCCCTCCACATCCACATCAAGTGACGCCTGTTGTCTGAGGATGACACGGCGGCCGAACGGTAAGGTTGGTCCTTCCAAGGCCTGTGTGGACGGAGTTTAGTTTTAGTAGCTTGCCTCATTTATCCAACTTGTATTAGTAGCCAGAGATTTTCAGTCGTTGAATACGTGAGTATTCATTTTGTTACCACTTCCCCCAATGATTTTAAAAATTCCGATCGAATGCTATCCATCCCTTCTGCCTATTAGATTTCAAGTCTTCCGAAGCTCTTTTAAAATCTGATTCTATTACTTGATCCACTATTCCTCCTGTTTCTTCTTCTACCACGTCATGAGATAAGTCGTCAACCTCTAGACCCCTTCAATGAATTCTTTCCACAACACCTAATTCCTCCTATGCATTCAACAGCGTTATTCCCATTGCACTGTTAATGTTACCGCACTTGATTTTAGTTTCACCGAATGCTGTTTTGTCTTTCTTGTATGCTGAGTCAGTCCTTCCGACAATCATTTCGTTTCGTTTTCGATTTCTTCACAGTTTTCTTGCAGCCATTTCGCCTTAGCTTCCCTGCAGTTCCTGTTTATTTCATTCGTAAATCACTTAAATTTTTGTATTCCCGAATTTCGTAGAAATTTTTTATACTCACTTCTTTCATCTATCAACTGATGTGTTTGTTCTGTTACACATGCTTTCTTCGCTGTTACCTTCTCTGTTCCAGTGTTTTTCTTTTCGAGTTCTGTGATTTCCCTTTTTACAGATCCCCATTCCTCTTCAACTGAACAGTTTTCTGAACCATTCATTATCTCAGTATCTAAAGTCTCACAGAACTTCAAACTTATCTCATCATTCATTAGTGCTTCCGTATCGCACTTCTTAGTGCACTGAATCTTCCTACCTTGTCTCTTAAACTTCAACGTACCCTTTATCACTGCTAAATTGTAAGCTGAGTCTATATCTGCTACTGGGTATACCTTACAATCCAATATCTGATTTTACAATCTCTGGCTGACTGTGATGTAATATAACTGAAATCTTCGCTATTACTAGCTGAAATTTATTGCTCGACTCAATCAATTTTTGTCCTCTCTCATTTCTTGGACCAAGCCCATATTCTCCTGTAACCCTTTCTTTGGTAGACAAGTTCATAATAAAACTGACTAGACAAACCACTTGCTAATAGCCTTTGCCAGAAACTCCTCTATTTCACCCCTTCTGCAATATCGTCAATTAGACTAGCAAGTTTGCCGGGGCCGAATGATATATAACCTGAAAAATCACGGTATCTGTAAGTTACAAGACCGTTGCCTGATTCTGAAAGCGGCCTGCTAACAGTGACAAATCGAGAACTTGCTCATTCGTGTCCATAGCCAGACTATAAAACCACTGAAGAGCACTCAGAAGGGGGAATCACTGGTTTCTGATTAGGGCCGGAATTAATGAAACTATGATCTCTCATACGGTTAACAAGATGATTTAACTGCTCCTTAACGCGAAATACTGTATGCGTGTGTGAACGCTGACCTGCAATAACTGGAGACTGGCTTGTATGCTGTCCAGAAGGTTGCTGCAGACAGAGCAAGCGTCATTCACATCGCCTATGGTGTCTGCGGTGAATACATACTCGCCCCGTAGCTGGCTGTGCAACCACTGTATCAAGTCTGAGACTGTCCCTTGTTCTTTTTCCTTGCAGATGGCCAACTCATAATTTAGCAGATCCTTAGCTAAATAAGAAATTCCAATCTCTCGTTCCACGAGCCATCTCTGTAACAGAAATGCCTAGCACAGTAAATTGTTCACCATAATCTTAAATAAAATTCTGTCCTCTCATACGGTTAACAAGATGATTTAACTGCTCCTTAACGCGAAATACTGTATGCGTGTGTGAACGCTGACCTTCAATAACTGGAGATTGGCTTGCATGCTGTCCAGAAGGTCGCTGCAGACAGAGCAAGCGTCAGTCACATCGCCTATAGTGTCTGCGGTGAATACATACTCGCCCCGTAGCTGGCTGTGCAACCACTGTATCAAGTCTGAGACTGTCCCTTGTTCTTTTTCCTTGCAGATGGCCAACTCATAATTTAGCAGATCCTTAGCTAAATAAGAAATTCCAATCTCTCGTTCCACGAGCCATCTCTGTAACAGAAATGCCTAGCACAGTAAATTGTTCACCATAATCTTAAATAAAATTCTGTCCTCTCATACGGTTAACAAGATGATTTAACTGCTCCTTAACGCGAAATACTGTATGCGTGTGTGAACGCTGACCTTCAATAACTGGAGATTGGCTTGCATGCTGTCCAGAAGGTCGCTGCAGACAGAGCAAGCGTCAGTCACATCGCCTATAGTGTCTGCGGTGAATACATACTCGCCCCGTAGCTGGCTGTGCAACCACTGTCTCAAGTCTGAGACTGTCTCTTGTTCTTTTTCCTTGCAGATGGCCAACTCATAATTTAGCAGATCCTTAGCTAAATAAGAAATCCCAATCTCTCGTTCCACGAGCCATCTCTGTAACAGAAATGCCTAGCACAGTAAATTGTTCACCATAATCTTAAATAAAATTCTGTCCTCTCATACGGTTAACAAGATGATTTAACTGCTCCTTAACGCGAAATACTGTATGCGTGTGTGAACGCTGACCTGCAATAACTGGAGACTGGCTTGCATGCTGTCCAGAAGGTCGCTGCAGACAGAGCAAGCGTCAGTCACATCGCCTATGGTGTCTGCGGTGAATACATACTCACCCCATAGCTGGCTGTGCAACCACTGTCTCAAGTCTGAGACTGTCCCTTGTTCTTTTTCCTTGCAGATGGCCAACTCATAATTTAGCAGGTCCTTAGCTAAATAAGAAATTCCAATCTCTCGTTCCACGAGCCATCTCTGTAACATAAATGCCTAGCACAGTAAATTGTTCACCATAATCTTAAATAAAATTCTGTCCTTACCAATATACCATTATATAGGATCAGAACCCTATCACTGGATAACAACCACGCTCTGATACCAATGAAATGCAGTAGGGGGCTGGTACTGAGTGGCAGGATACTGGACCATACTTGTGTTAACAAATTTATTAAAAACTAAACCACTTTACTGCCAAATCAAAACGATCTAAAAATCTTAGCAAGTACCAACAAAATTAAATTTACTGGTTGGACGCAAGGCAGCTGCTAGTAGAATTTACAAAACCTCTAAAATAACATGTAAGAAAAAATTTTAAGAAAATAAAGAAAGTATTTCTGAAATCTTGATATTAAATCCAAGCCTCAACAAAGATGTTTAATAAGATCATCAGTGTAGTGTATAACAATAAATTCCAAATTTCAGCCTCAGAAACCTACCGAAATAAAGAACGAGCATGTAAATCAAATCGTATGTAACTAGGGAAAACAAGCAATCCATGTAAATAGGCTGATGACAGGTTTACATAAAGTGCAATCATTTGGTCGTGAAGTCAAGGTGTCCATGTAGGGCCAGATCAACACTCAACCTCTTTGGACACTTGAGTTTTTAGGCTTTCGCTTTAGTACGGTAATATAGAGAGCAATCACTTTAAGCTTAACCATTTCTTTTACCCAAGACCTTTTTAGTGTAACTCACAATATAAACCACATATGTACTCAAGTTATTCTGTAATATATAAACTACTAACTATCAAGTTTAGAAAAAATACTAAAAGAAACTGCAGAAACTTTAGTAAAAGCGAGTCTTGTGCTGAAATCACGTCATGTACTGCTGAATTTAGATAATGTCAGCAAGCGCGGCCTGACCTCAGCAAGAGGCTTCCACACCGTCTGATTAAGAGTCAAAAACACACATGACAGTTACTTTAACATCTCTTCAAAAGAACACAACAGGTGCTTTACAGGGGGCGAAGGATGACCAGGATGGCAAGTTAGAGAACACCCTTTTCGCATAAACTGTAAGGGTTGGGGCTATAATCGAATGCTCATCATAATTCCCAGGAAGTAGGAACAAAACTAAACAACCGCCAAATCAATGGCAGCAAACGGTTGAGCATATCCATCAGTCTCCATCGTGTTCATTTCTTTGAAACTGGCTGACAAGAAAGCAAGCCGACACCATCGTGTACACATGCTCCTTCAGAATAATCCAAATCCAAGTACTTGCGCAAGCAAACCACCGTAGTAACTTCTGCGTCGGGCCGCCGACACAGGACATGGCGAAACCGGCTCCGACATCTCAAATGCAGCAGTGATCCAAGGATCTTATCGGCCACGACATCATGGCGCTTCATATCCTCTGTCACCACATCGCCAAACAAATCGCTAGACAACCGATCAACGAGAGAGAGCTCTTAAATTGACTTCATTTCCGCTGTTCATGCAGTAAAACTTTCGCATCACGCATGGTGCTTTTAATTTAATGCTTCTTTATTGCCAACTGTATTTGCGATACAATTTTCAGACGGTATTCACATATACTACTGGAAGTACCTGCAAAATTACAACTTTTACGACACTTGGTTTAGGAGATACGACACCATAAACACTGAGATGCATGAAAACTGCCACGTCATACATGACGTTTAAATTTATTACCGATTTGTTACAAACTCTATTCGCAATAAATTTTGCAGACAATATACAGATTTCCAGCTGAATCTACATACAATATTATAGCACTTTGCAACAATACTTGAGGAGATATGAAATCACAAACGTTGAGATTCGTGAGAAACTGCACCAAATTTTAATTTATTACTTCTTTATTAACAGCTATATTTGGAATACATTTGGCAGACAGTATACAATAATACCACAGAATGTACCGGCAAAATTATATCATTGTACGGCACATTGTTCAGCAGATATGACGTTATTGCATGGCGAAATTCGCTACAGGTACTTGTGAAATATGTTTACAAATATGTGTGAAATATGTTAAATATACGGGAAATGTATGGGACATATGCATACTTTGGTGAACCTGCATGTAAAATGCTCCTCATAAACCACTAGATCGGTTTCAAGACAACTTGGTACGCATATTACTTTCATGTGGAAGGAAATACTTAGGATAAGAACTACTACCCTGCTATTAGGATGCGAATGATAACGTATGGATGGTGAATGAAGGTGGGGAGGAGGAGATAGACAGAGAGATGGTAGGAGGAGGTGGACTAACAGAAGACTGGAATAAATATATACCAGTGAAACGCCACAAACTGATCTGGTACGCTCGTATAGCATATAGTACGTTACGTCTCTGACTCATGTATCGACGTATGGACACAATGATTCAGATTCCTGTATCTTCGCTATAATTATTTCCGGCGTAGACAGAAATTAACTTTGCTGTAAATGTTTCCCGCGTGGACAGAAATGACAATTTGTGTCTCACAATGTAATTTAGTACATAAAATGTCCTATAAAGTGGCATTAGTTTTGAAGATGACTATTACTGCTCGCAGTACACTTCCTGCTTATAATTCTGGCACTTTATGTCCTCGGTTTCTGATCTGCTATATCCGCTGTTTCATAACAGGATAACTCTACAAGACTAAGACAACTACAATATTAGGCTGCCCATTGAAAAACAATGTTTTTGTATGTCAGTAAGCCAGACTTACCTCTGTTGTATCTCTGATCAGTTTGTAGACTGCTTCTGAAAATCTCCTGTAATGACGAAACTGGTCAGTAGTGTAAGATAGTCAAAAACTACGTGGTATCGAGGGTTTTTGGTCAGAGGCGTGCACGAAAGGAGGAATTTAGGCGATGGCTTGTGACCAGCAGAACAGCAGCTCTTCCCCTATCGGCTGCTCTCGGAGCGTTAATTAGGTCGGTCCTCGATACGGCCGAAACTGCTGCCTCAGGTGGGAGTCCTGTTCCACGAGACAGCGGTTTAAGCGCTGAACTTTCTACTCCGCAGCCAGCAAGATTTTGCAGACGTGGTGTATGCCTGCCCGCTAATTTATCGTTATTGCAACATTCTGGTCTATTATCCCCCCCCCCCCCCGAGGCATGAAGATTTATGTTTAATACTTCGTCGACGTGGAGATAGAAAACTTCTCATCCAACCCCTCCTCTCCCCTACGAGACATAAAAATGAAACAGTTTCCCATAGAGGTAGACGATGAAAAATTATCCATTGGCGATTTCACAGAATTAAAATTAATTTTTAATAACACCAAAATTAGTTACCAGTGTGTTACTTTTGAGTAAAAAATGAAAACGTTATCTTTTGGATACTGCATCTATGTTACATTTTTTCTGTTATTTATTTTATCTCGTAGATATTAAGAGGGTAGTTCGTTTATTAAGGTCCAAATCGGTAACAGAATGGAAAACACAGTGAGATTCCGAAGAAGATTTACACAGATGTGTTGGGCAGTGTCTCTTGTTTGCCCATCAATCGCGCCACGTCGCTGTTTCCAGATTTGAGATTACAGTGGGGACGTAATGATGGCTAAAAAAATAGCGGCTCGCGCCAAGTATGAGTCCCTGCTGAGAGATTTCTCCTGATTTCGCGCAGCCCACATAACGTAGCTGTCACGCAGATTCTTCCCCATATTTGTCGGCCGCAACTTGCAGGGCCGTGAGGACGCTCCAACAGTGTTTCCGATGGAAAGTGGTTGACCGCCTACCATACAGCGCGGACTTGGCTCCCCCTAGAGTCTGATCTCCTCTCACATAAACCGGTGGCTGTGAAGACAACATTCTGATACAGACAAGGAGCCGCAGACCAGCGTAGAGGGCTGATGGAAAGCACAGGTGCCTCCCTTCTATGAACGAGGATATTGAAAAATTGGTACAATACTACAAAAAATGTCTCTGTCGGAGCGGTCACTATGTAGAGAAGATGTAAAAGGTGTCTCTGACTGTTGAAAATAAAATAGTTTTGATTTTCCGAGTAGTTTCTATTTCGCGACCGATCGCACCTTAGTTTCCGAACAGTCCTCGTAGGTTCTCCTTTCCCTCACACCATTTTCGGCTACGAGTAGCCATCTTCAGATCTCTGATACTAGTTTCACAAATGTAATAGTAGAATTCCAACACAGTGTTGGGAAAAGGATCCGCAGCTGTGAGCAATATTATTGTTGTTGTTGTTGTGGTCCTCAGTCCTGAGACTGGTTTGATGCAGCTCTCCATGCTACTCTATCCCGTGCAAGCTTCTTCATCTCCCAGTACCTACGGCAAACTACATCCTTCTGAATCTGCTTAGCGTATTCATCTTTTGATCTCCCTCTACGATTTTTACCCTCCACACTGCCCTCCAATATTAAATTGGAGATCCCTTGATGTCTCAGAACATGTCCTACCAACCGATCCCTTCTTCTGGTCAAGTTGTGCCACAAACTTCTCTTCTCCCCAATCGTATTCAATACTTCCTCATTAGTTATGTTATCTACCCATCTAATCTTCAGCATTATTCTGTAGCACCACATTTCAAAAGCTTCTATTCCCTTCTTGTCCAAACTATTTATCGTCCATGTTTGACTTCCATACATGGCTACATTCAATACAAATACTTTCAAAAATTACTTCCTGGCACTTAAATCTACACTCGATGTTAACAAATTTCTCTTCTTCAGAAACACTTTCCTTGCTATTGCCAGTCTGCATGTTATATCCTCTCTACTTCGACCATCATCAGTTATTTTGCTCCCCAAATAGCGAAACTCCTTTACTACCTTAAGTGTCTCATTTCCTAATCTAATTCCCTCAGCATCACCCGACTTAATTCGACTACATTCCAGTACCCTCGTTTTGCTTTTGTTGATGTTCATCTTATATCCTCCTTTTAAGACACTATACATTCTGTTCAACTGATCTTCCAAGTCCTTTGCTGTCTCTGACAGTCTGTGTCTGTAATGTAAGTGCTTACTTCACACTAATTCATTTGCTAACAGATGAGATGAAATAAGCACTTGGATTAAGGACACAGGATATTCGAAGTTTCTCATGAATTTACTAATGTCATTTCAGAGTTCTTCGTGCAATAGTTCGATGACGAAAGAAAAAAATTCGAAACTAGTGGCCTTTAACCCAAACTGTCAGTGGCATCTGCGACTGCAAAATAAAGAAGTAACAAACGAATGTAAGTTATTACACTCTTTTTTAAACGATTAAGGAATTCCGTTGTTCTGGTCACAGAGAAAGCTGTTTTCGATGGTTTCCAGTTCTTCAAATGTCTCTTCTAGCGTTCTGCCTGTATCGTAAAACTTTTTTTTCATACGTTCTTCTTGTATTCTGTTTGTGTGTGAGAGCCTTGTTCTAAATTAATCGATATTCGGTTCTCTTCATACCCTGTCTTTTTAAATACAGGGTGTTTCAGGAGTGGTAGTAGGTATTTTATTATTACTTATCTTATTAAAAAACTCTTTATCACAAATGAATACTGAAGAATGCTGACAGAAGAAAAAGTACTTTCTAGTGCGAAATAATCTGATGAGGCTCAGAAGAGTTCCTTCGCAACCACCCTGGTTCTTCTTCACTTTGATAATAACACAGGTTATTCTCTCTTGAAAGCTTCAGATGCCTTATAAAGATTAAATCACATACGATGAGCTGAAGAACACGATGAAAGAAAAAAGAAGCAATCTTATAAGGATCTTACAGCCCTAGCTGCAGAAATTACCCATCCTTCTACCACACGAACTTAACAGAGTGTTTCAGCAGGTTAAGTATATAAAATGCAGTGAACTTCGGGAAGGCTTGAAAGATGGAATAAGTTAGTAATATTTTGATACACTTTATTTCAAACTTCCGTATCGAGAAAAGTTGGTAAGTCTGGAACTGCTTTCCCAGTTTTAGTACATAAAAACCTATATTTGAATTTGTTCCCGTCTCGTCGTGCATGCTGATGGAAAAGTTTTGTTCGTGAGTTCTCTCAGCACTCAAATCTTTCGTAAAATGCCGTATTTTCCTGTGCCGACGGCGTCTCTGAAGAAACGCAAATCAGAACTCAAAGACCTCTACCGTCTCCTGTCATTCTTCTGTTTGTATGCGTGGGGTTCTCATCACGAGCGCAGCTTCTGCGCATCCAGCGCTATTGAGATTGCACTGCTAACCGAAATAAAATTTAAGCTGATGAAATGTTTTGGATACTGTGACGAGATAACATGTTCTCTGGATAAACTTAATGTTGATTTACCCGTAGAGTACAACAATTATTTTTCTAAGTTTAAATAGAATATAGAGTTTAATAAAAATGTGTCGAATAATTTGAGAGTTGTAAGTACTCATTGAAACAAGAACAATAAGTCCGGAAATGCACACTTTCTGAGATAAGCTTAGAGGATTGAGATCTGAGGAACGAGCAGGCCAGCGTTTTCCCCCTATTTTCCCCCTCCTCCCCCCTCTCACGCTCATCCGAGCATTCCAGCGGTGTGAAACGTCTGCGTCAGACATCCGAGCACACTGGCCAAAGTGCGCTGTTGCGCCATCACGCATGAACCACATTTACATTCGTTCCTATAATGGTTCAGTCTACAGCAAAGTAGGCAATACGTTAATGAGAAAGCCCTGATAATGCGTCCCAGGTAACCTTTGGTAGTACGTATGGCCCTATTCATCTATCGCCAAGTGTGCCTGACGTTACGTTCATTCAGAATCCGTGTTGATACCCTCTTTCCTGAATTCTTGGGGATTTGCATCTGCACAGACATACTGGTTACGGGAATTCACAACATTATCTCATGTGAACCCTGCCCTATCGGTAAATAAAATCCTGGATGTGAACTGTGGTTCTGCGGCACATTTCTGCAACAGCTATTGACAGATCCGCCGCCTATTATGATGATCCTGTGATCTTAGGCTCTGATGGTATGAGCACCTCAACTGGTCATCAATTGGACCTCATATAAGAGGATGAGACACACCTTCTTCTGCTGCTAATCGTCTCATACTGGCCCCAGGGATTTCTTCCACCGAAAGTAGCACATGCTCCTCCATCTCAGGCTTACGGGCTGTGTACGGCCTTGCCTTCCATTGTCAGTCTTCCGAGGTACAAAGGTACCCTTGTCCCTTAGACGCTGGAAAAGTTTGCCGAACAGCTTATCAGAGGACACACGCTGTGGATATTTTTCAGCGTAAATGGCAGGAGCTAGCAGGCTATGTCCATTTGCCAAAGAATAGCAAAATATCATATACGCCATTTCACCTGTCGACTAGTAGAGATAAAATGTAATTTTACTACACCATTTGTACTTACCAACAGCGCAATAGCAGGAAACACATAAGAAAATCCGTGTTTGGAAAAAAATAAATCACCATGATACGTAACCAACGTCGACAATACTGTACATAATGTACACGAAAACGACGTAAACTAACGTAGCCTACTACAAGAATAGAACATCACAACTGACTGCAGACCACCTGATGGCAGGTAGAGTACTGTCAGTAAGACATCGTAATACCCTGCCGACACATTTGACGGTGCACCAATGAAACGACTGTGCTTATATCCGTAACCAAGCGTCGCGCAGTCCTTCCAATGAACAAATGTTTATCTCGGAAAGTAAATATTCCCGGACCCATGTTTATTTGACTTTTTTTGTTTTGTTTCGATGAGTACTACCATTTCTCAAGGTATTCGACGTGAGTGGAGTTGTATATGTTGTTTGAGAAAAGACCTAAATCTGAGGTAGAATATAATACAGCAACAAACTGCAAGACAAGATTATTGTAAATACAAATTTCGGTCACTGTGTGGCCATATTCAGTGTTAAGACATATAAAGAGCCGGTGACAATAAGGTAACATGCATCGCTTATTATATGTACGGTTGCATAAGTTTTAAACATGAGAAAAAGGTGAAATACGTTGCAGTAAATGCAATTTGGAACATTAAATCCACTTATACGCTCATACAGGGTGATGCAGCTGTCCCTCTCAATTCGTTTTACGCAATGTGAGCTACGGTATCCAGACAGGTATCAGCCACGTAATCGATACAAGATCCCTCTTTGAGCTTTGGGCGACTGTTAGCAAACGGAATCATACTGTAAAAAATACAAGGGAGGATTGGCACTGAGTCATGCGGTACTTTTGGACCGAGATGTAGCTTACTTCTCCCATACTTAGTGTCTCCAACCTTTCTTTATTTAACTATCGATGTACTCACACAGGTTTCGAATGTCTGCACTTAATTATTCGTAAATGGATCATGAAGTTAGGTTATAAGTTTGTTTCACCATCACAAACAACGAAATTAACAAGAGATATCAAAATGGAAAGTGTTTAGTAACAACTTTCCGGTATACAAACTCTGAACCATTTACGAAGGATTGAGAACTATGAACGGAATAAACTTACAAAGGCATCCAAAATCTCTATATCTACACTGCTAACTACATAAAGAATGAATGGAGACGCATAGAAATGGTTCAAATGGCTCTGAGCATTATGGGACTAAACTTCTGAGGTCATCAGTCCCCTAGACCTTAGAACTACTTAAACCTAACTAACCTAAGGACATAACACACATCCATGCCCGAGGCAGGATTCAACCTGCGACCGTAGTGGTCGCGCTGTTCCAGACTGTGGCGCCTAGAATCGCTTGGCCACTCCGGCCGGCAGACGCATAGAGAAGGATGGTGGAAGTGAGGTACATCTTGGTCCGAAAGTACTGTGTAACTCATGGCCAATTTCCACTTGTATTTTTTACAGTATGATTCCGTTTGCTACCGGTTGCTCAAAGCTCTGAGAGGGAACTTATGTCGACTACGTGGACCATCTAGATGTCGTTCCTGATAAAGACGTAATCGCGTTACATAAAACGAATCTTCATGGGCAGCTGAATGACCACGTATACATAGAGTTCCAATTGAACTAATAAAGTCAAAGGCTTTTAAAAACTTATGTATAGGAAACAAATAAGGCAGTTGTAACTAAAAACAATGACTAAAATGTTGTCCCTTAATGCTATCGACATACCTTTATAGCATGAATACATTTTTATATGTGCACCTGTTTCCTCAAGCCAACATACGGTCTGTCGTAGAGGTTACTTCAAGTATCTGCCCTTTAGTCAGTTTCCTGTTCCAGTAACGAATAATGTACGGGAAGAACATCTGTTCTTCAGCGTCAGCGGAGGCTCAAATCTAACTTTATATTCATGCTCTTTTCAAGAAGCTTCGTTTATAGTACTCATACGAAGCCCACTTTTGACAATGTTGAACTGATTACACTATCTGAAATTTTGAAGGCAATGGGGATAAAATACAGCTTGAAAAGAAAATAGACTATAGTTATTAGAATCTAAGGACATGAAATGGAAGCAGTCGTTGAGAAGAGAGTGGGAGATGTTTGTAGCCTATCCTCAATGTTATTCAATCCGCACGTGGAGGAAACAGTGGAGGAAATCAAATAGAAATTTGGAAAGAGATTTTAAGTTCAAGGGAAAGGAAAATAAAGCTTGTTGCTGACATTGTATTTGTGTCAAACAAGGCATAATGGATTGTTCCCAGAAAAGAAGGTACAAGGTTAGCATCAACTAAAATAAAACAATGGTAATGGAATGTAGTCAAATAAAATCAGACGATATTGAGAAAAACTACATTACGAAATTAGACATTAAAAGAGATAGAAAAACTTTTTCTGTTCGGACAGTAATATAAATTATGACAACCGCAGTAGACAGGATATAAAAAGAGCATTAGAGAGGAAAACTTTTCTGAGAACGAGAAATCTGTTAACAACTAATAAAAGTTTATGTGAATAATCTTACTCAGGTTTGTAGCTCTTCTTGAGGTTTTTCGTGTTTGGGATTTAAAATTTGGGCTCTACTGGAAATACACCTTGCGCAAACACGATTTCTTCTTTCGACACCTATGTGTCATCTTTTGTAGGTCAAATTTTAGTTCTGTAAAGTGTAATATAAAATTTATGATCATGTATCTATTTTAAGTCTATAAATTGCGCTATGTTTGGATTGTTTCGATTGCTTACCTGCTAATTACACTGCTTGTGAAACTGTAGTGTTACAGATGGGCTTCTTTTCCTGTTTTTGTCGTTTTTGATAGCGAGTCATCTGCAAAGTAGTTATGAAGAAAATTTTTGTGCCTTTCTGAAGTACTGTTTGGTGGGTAGTTATTATGTATGTTGCGGCACTAACATTTTCCGTATATCTGGATGGTATCTCTTTCTACTGCTACTAAATACACTGTTTCCACGCTGTTACTTATAAAATTTCGCTTCCAACTTTATTTAACAAGCATTTTCCTCGAAACGTGCAAAACATGATCTGAGGAGGCACTTCTGTCTCCATACTCCCTGAGAGGTCCTGTGTTGCTGTCGCTGCTCCCTTGTTCATCTTTCGACGTGTATTTAATGTTGTGCTCATTTTGAATGTTTCATAAGAACTGTTGTGGTGCGTCTATGATCGGATGTGGGGAAGGGGTGAGGACCCAATGGGGGGGGGGGGGGGGGAGAGGAATGTATGTGATGTGATATGGTGTATGTGTGTGTGTGTGTGTGTGTGTGTGTGTGTGTGTGTGTGTGTGTGTGTGTGTGTGCTAAATGAGAGAGTGATTGGGGGAGGTAGAGAATTATACATTTATGTGTTAGTAAGTCTTTTCTTAAGGCATTTGTAGCTTTATGCGTAAATGAAATATGGATGATAAGCAGTTCAGATAAGAAGAGAATAGAATTTTTAGAAATGTGGTACTACAGAAAATGCTGATGATTAGTTGGGTAGTTCGAATAACTAATGAGATACTGAAGTGAACTGTGGGAAAAAGAAATTTGTGGCACAACTTAACCAACAGAAGGGATCGGTTGTTAGGCCAACATCGTGAGACATGAAGGAATAGTGCCTATTTGACAGTGGAAGGAAGTAGGGGCGGGGTGAAAATTGTTGCTTCATTATAGGTGTTTTGGACTAGAGATCACAACAAGAACCTGTTTGGGACTACACATCACAACAACAACAAGCAATATAATCTACTGATTGGCTTTACTAGTAACGTATGTATTCGAATATTTATAGGAAACCCAATTTTTACAGCAAACCAGGGCACTGGACAGTTGACAATTAACAGAACGTGAAATAGCTGACACAGCATTTTATTTGTTTACTTATACCACACCAGGTCCATCAGGCCCTCTCTCACTTCGGACCAGAGTTTCACACATCAAGTAAATTTTTTACATCATAGTTACCTAAGAAATAACAATTTCAGTATCGCAAATAGTATTAAAATGATTTAACTGCCTTTACTCACAATGTGAGTAAATAATGCTGACAATAAACTAATAAATTTAATACTGACCGTACTATTACTAGTCCTACTCGTACTTCTGCTATGTGTCTTCCTCTACAGTTTCTGCCCTCTACAGCTCCCTCTAGTACCATGGAAGTCATTCCCTCATGTCTTAGCAGATGTCCTATCACCCTGTCCCTTCTCCTTATCAGTGTTTTCCACATATTCCTTTCCTCTCCGATTCTGCGTAGAACCTCGTCATTCCTTACCTTATCAGTGTACCTAATCTTCAACATTCGTCTTTAGCACCACATTTCAAATGCTTCGATTCTCTTCTGTTCCGGTATTCCCACAGTCCATGTATCACTACCATACAATGCTGTACTCCAGACGTACATCCTCAGAAATTTCTTCCTCAAATTAAGACCGGTATTTGATATTAGTAGACTTCTCTTGGCCATAAAGGCCTTTCTTGCCATAGCGAGTCTGCTTTTAATGTCCTCCTCGCTCCGTCCGTCATTGGTTATTTTACTGGTGCTACTGCTGCCACTAATAGTATTAATAGTTACAATAACAATAATGACCACAATAATGACAATTGTAACAATAATGACGCCGGCAGATCTAAAACGAATTTATAGGGGTACATAATAGATTAAGTAAACTTGCACCAGCTAACCGTTCTGGAGAATGAGGAAGATCTGTTTGGAAATAAGAAAGTACAGAATTGACAAGTACGAATAGGGACAATGGTAGTCATTGTTGTTGCTTCAGTAGATGTGCCATTAATTGGCTTCTGAGGCCGGAGTTGTTATTAAGATCTCTAATACACTGCGGAATGTTATTACACAGGCGGGTTCCTCCTACTGACAAGGACCTCGAGGAAGTGGCTGAAAAATGGACAAAACGGATTTTACTTTCATGGGAACGGGAGTTTCTGCCATGTTGTTCAGACAAGTGCGTTAATTCAGAGGAGAGATACGGGGTACGGTGGACGTTGATAAGTCATTACAGAAGATAGAGATTATAAAAATCACTGCGCTTATTAGCATGCAGCCGGGATCGCTGCGTATACTCGTATGATGGTGAAAAACGACGAAAGAGACTAACATCACAGATATGGAGAACTCAGGCATTCATAAATAGTTCCAGAAGCCGTGAGCTTTCAAAGCCTTCCTGGATGACATCGCTGTGATCTATAACTGGAAATAGAAGTGTTTGTAAAAGTCTCTTTTTTAGGACAAGAGGGAAGAGCTTTTTATATTTTTGAACGTCATGGAGAGATGCTGATGAATTCTTGGGCATGCAATTTACCTGCTCAGTCCACTTTAGCCTTTCGTATGTTGTAACTCCTAAATTCTTTGCTAAAGAGAGAACCTGATATTTGCTATATTTTTTTTTTTTTTTTGTCATCAGTCTATTAACTGGTTTGATGCGGCCCGCCACGAATTCCTTTCCTGTGCTAACCTCTTCATCTCAGAGTAGTACTTGCAACCTACGTCCTCAATTATTTGCTTGACATATTCCAATCTCTGTCTTCCTCTACAGTTTTTGCCCTCTACAGCTCCCTCTAGTACCATGGAAGTCATTCCCTCGTGTCTTACCAGATGTCCTATCATCCTGTCCCTTCTCCTTATCAGTGTTTTCCACATATTCCTTTCCTCTCAGATTCTGCGTAGAACCTCCTCATTCCTTACCTTATCAGTCCACCTAATTTTCAACATTCGTCTTTAGCACCACATCTCAAATGCTTCGATTCTCTTCTGTTCCGGTATTCCCACAGTCCATGTTTCACTACCATACAATGCTGTACTCCAGACGTACATTCTCAGAAATTTCTCCCTCAAATTAAGGCCGGTATTTGATATTAGTAGACTTCTCTTGGCCAGAAATGACTTTTTTACCATAGCGAGTCTACTTTTGATGTTCTCCTTGCTCCGTCCGTCATTGCTTATTTTATTGCCTAGGTAGCAGAATTCCTTAACTTCATTGACTTCGTGACCATCAATCCTGATGTTAAGTTTCTCGCTGTTCTCATTTCTACTACTTCTCATTACCTTCGTCTTTCCCCGATTTACTCTCAAATATACTGTGTACTCATTAGACTGTTCATTCCGTTCAGCAGATCATTTAATTCTTCTTCACTTTCACTCAGGATAGCGATGTCATCAGCGAATCGTATCATTGATATCCTATCACCTTGATTTTAATTTCACTCCTGAACCTTTCTTTTATTTCCATCATTGCTTCCTCGATGTACAGATTGAAGAGTAGGGGCGAAAGGCTACAGCCTTGTCTTACTCCCTTCTTATTACGAGCACTTCGTTCTTGATCGTCCACTCTTATTATTCCCTCTTGGTTGTTGTACGTATTGTATATGACCCGTCTCTCCCTATTGTTTACCCCTACTACTTTTCAGAATCTTGAACAGCTTACACCATTTTATATTGTCGAACGCTTTTTCCAGGTCGACAAATCCTATGAACGTGTCTTGATTTTTCATTAGCCTTGCATCCATTATTAGCCGTAATGTCAGAATTGCCTCTCTCTTGCCTTTACTTTTCCAAAACAAATCTGATCGTCACCTAGCGCATTCTCAATTTTCTTTTCCATTCTTCTGTATATTATTCTTGTAAGCAGCTTCGATGCATGAGCTGTTCAGCTGATTGTGCGATAATTCTCGCACTTGTCAGCTCTTGCCGTCTTCGGAATTGTGTGGATGATGCTTTGCCGAAAGTCAGATGGTATGTCGCCAGACTCATATATTCTACACACCAACGTGAATAGTCGTTTTGCTGCCAATTCCCCTAATGATTTTGCTCTATTTTAGGTTAAATATGGTAGTGAGTTCCGATATTTCTGGGTATTGGTTCTAGAACGACCAACCAGTACAGCTCGTTTTGGATGGGATGAGTTTGAACCCTATATCCTACGACCATTACGATAGTACACTATGTCGGTACTGAGATTCTCGGTAGCTGTCTTCAGGTTTTTCGGTTTTGCCCTTAGATGTAACTGGAAGTCGTCAACGTACATGTGGTATTTGCAGCAAGCATAGCATAAGAAACAGGGCGCTAAATTGAGCATGAAGGATGGAGGATACTAGTTCTTCGTGCGTTTGCAGAATGCTAGAAGAAAGGAAAAGGGAAATACGTGGTGATATCAATAATATGTGAATGAATAACTCATGAAAGCATTAGACGTTTTAAAGCAATTTTAACTTCCTTGTTGCTGTGGATGAGGCGTGGTTCAAAAAACGCAAATGTGAACTTCATTTATCAGATAGGAGTCTAGTTCTAATCAGTGTTTTTGGCCATGTATGCGTAATACGTTACATTTGTTTATGTTGAGAGTCAGTTACCAATCCATGCACAAAGCGTCGATCCTATACAGCTCCTCTTGCATTTCACAACATTTCTCTAGCGTTTTGCCTTCTTTATCGGGAGAAATATCACTCGAGAAAATAGTGATGGAACGTCCTCCCTTTTAGATGTTGTGAACAGTAACGGTCGTATATCTGTTCTGTGGAATACACTCGAAGCTACTTTCATGTCTGAAGATTTCTCTCCGTTAAGATTGACACAGATGATCTAACAATCCGTGAACTCATCATTGTTCATTATGCAGCAGTGGGGAATTTTATCGAATGTCAAGACACACGACATAAAGCTGAGCGCCGGTGTATACTGATCAGCCAAAACATTATAAACACTGACCACCACGATGCTCATGTCGCCTGTTGGTGCTGTGATCGCGTGACACAGTAACAAAAGTATGTAAGCGGATGAGACGCGGACGGGGGTCACCATAGTGAAGATATGGCCTGCAAATGGAGTAATCTATTGAGATAAGCGGTTTTGATAAAGGACAGATTATTATTAAGCAGAGCCTGTGAACGAGTATCTCGAAAACGGCGAAACTGGTGGTCTGTTCACATGCGATTGTCGTGAGGTCTATAGAAAGAGGTAGAAAGACAAGGAAACTATCATTAAACGCATGAGGTTGCGCGTGCACGACTCTTCACAGAACATGGTGTTCGGAGGCTTGTCTACTCTGTAAAGAAGGATAGACGGTGGTCTGTGGCATCTCTGCCGAAAGGGCACAAAGTTTGTGCACTCACAAGTGTTTCGGAGCACACCATTCATCGTACATTCTTGAGCATAGAGCTCCTTGTCCACAGGTTGACCCATCGACATCGTCAGTTACGATTGCAGTCAGCACAGGACCATCGGGGAACGCCCGTCGATCACTGGAAACGTGCTGGTTCTTCGGGTGAACAGTAGTAGGTCTCCCCAAACGCCGGTATCTAGGTGAACAGCTGCTCGAAACGTGCAGCGCGCCACGGACGGAGTCTGATGGGGGCAGTATTATGCTAAGGCAGCTGTGAGTGTTTGAAAAGGTGGTTATTGAGGCTTTTCAGAGGTGGTCACATTAATGAGACTAAAAAGTGTATGTGTCATGTTTACTGGGAACATAAAACGTTCGTTTTCTTCCCAGTGCAAACAACTTCAAAACGCTACATACTGGGTGATCAAAAACTCAGTATAAATTTGAAAACTTAATAAACCATCGAATAATATAGATAGGGAGGTATAAATTAACAGACATGCTTCGAATGACATGGGGTTTTATGAGAACAAAAGAAAAGCTCACAAAATGTTCGACAGATGGCGCTGGACAGCAAAGTGATACCGTGACGGGTGAGAGATACACCGATATGTTACAGAATCGCATCATCCCCAGCCTGGCTGATAAACACCTGCTGGAACGTACCATGTTTATGCAGGATGGCGCTCCGCCCTATATTGCAAGATGCGTGGCAGATCTCTTGAGCGCGTCATTTGGTGATGATCGCGTGCTCAGCCACCACTTTCGTCATGCTTGGCCTGCCAGGTGCGCAGACGTCAATCCGCGCGATTATTGGCTTTGGGGTTACCTGAAGTCGCAAGTGTATCGTGATCGACCGACATCGCTAGGGATGCTGAAAGGTAACATCCGACGCCAATGCCTCACAATAACTCCAGACATGCTTTACAGTGCTGTTCACAACATTATTTTTCGGCAACAACTATTGTTGAGAAATGATGGTGGACATATTTAGCATTTCCTGTAAAGAACATCATCTTTGCTTTGTCTTACTTTGTTATGCTAATTATTGCTATTATAATCAGATGAAGCGCTATCTGTCAGACATTTTTTGAACTTTTGTATTTTTCTTTTGTTCTAATAAAACCCAATATCATTCCAAGAATATGTGTCAATTTGTATCTCTCTACCTACATTATTCCGCGATTTATTCAGTTTTCAAATTTATACAGACTTTTGACCACCCGGTATTATTACAGGACTCGCGACTTCTAAAGTGTGCCATATCTTTCTCATTCTGTAATTAAGAGTAGTTATTCTCGAACAAGTGACGTTTGTAACAGTTTTTGTCGGCGATGTCGCCACGCAAATAATTTCGGACTTGCAGGCACATTTAATTCCTGGAATGAGAAATACGTTTCGGCAACTAAGTAAATTCGCTGCATTGTAAATGCTGCATTTCTCATAATTTTCATTACACGATTTCAGGCTCAGTTTTTTGGTTTTCCGGTACGAAATATCGTGAAAATATTGTGGTCCAGGGAAGCACATTCATCGCTGTGGTGTAGTAGTAAATTTCGTTTAATGGTTTTCCGATACCAGGCGTCTTTCTGTTTAGCATGCGCATTTAATTTTCAGACGCATGAAAACCATTTACATAAATGAGTTTTATTGCAGAACAATGGCCCTATTCTTTTTAATACCACACTCTCATGTTGCAGCTCACAAATACTTTTTTTTCCCTTATAGACGTAGATGAAGGAATACGTATTTCCCGCAATTGAGGTGGCTGATACCGGTTGGTGTTCTCCTTACATTTTTGAAGCAAAAAGTGAATATTTTAGCGTTTTCAGTATACAAAAAGAGCCTCAGATCGCTCTGAACGGTCACTGTCAGCTGCTAATGTGACTTGTTGAGATTCTTCTCGGTGTGGTTCCACGTCATGTCGTGAAATACCGTCTGTGTTATTCTTTTAGTGGAGAGGCCGGTTTATACTAAGCGAGTACATTGGCCCCCATCCGAGTAGTTTAGTGCTGAATTCCTCTCAGTAAATCAGCTAAGTAATATGTCTGTTCTTGTATGTCACATGACATTATATTTCATTAGTCGTACTCCATGAAGCCCACGGGGAGTTGCATCTAGGATGAAGAGAAACTAAAAGATCTAAATTTAATTAAATTTAACTGCTGATCAGTGAAACTACTTTATGATGCTATGTTAAAAAGCAAATTGTAATTATGAATTAACTTAAATATTTAGTCTTAAGCTCTGCTAGTTGTCCGTATGACATTTAATGTGCTCGTGTAGAGTGTTGAATACATATATGGCGTATAGCCAGCCTCTCTGTCTGACTCTGTCTGCTCTCATCTCAAACCCTTGAAGTCTTAGTAAAGTTGTTTTGAGCCTAATGTCATAATCATGCATTGCACTATTTTTTGTGAAATGAGAAATACTTATAATGGGAAGGGCACGTTAGAAGTATATGCCGCATTCGGCGAATATTTACTATTTGCACGACATACGAGAGACAATTGTCAGAGTACGTGCTTCGATAAGTGCCAATGTGATAAGGAATACCACTCAACCCATAAGAAGAAGATTGCAGCACTGCATTGATACCAATGGTCATCACTTCGAACACCTTCTGTAAACTGGACGTGCATGGCACTTTTCGACCTTCGTTGACCTTGAATGACCTCATTGTTAACACATCATTGGATTCGTCTCGATAGCCGCGTCATATTATGGCCCCTCTCGTCCCATGTATCTTTCGTCTCACAAACTTTTCAGGTCCTGTCATATTTTCGGAGTTATTCTAGGTGGCAATATTTAGTGAGTCAACCTGTATAGAAATGTGTGTGTAAAGGATATTTTTAAGGGACACTGATGCTTAATTTTAGCAAGACAGAAACAATAAAATACAAATAACCATACAATAATGTTTAGCAATTTTAGTTTTCCAACCATCCTGACAATAACTAGATTTTTGTTGCAATTACAAACTTAGAAAAAATATATATTTTGTGCGTCATTTTAAAAACATTTATGCTTTGTCCTAGATATGTGACATTTCCACATTGCTTGATTTTCATTTATATAAAAACTGAACTCAGCAACTTAAAAATTACACTTGTGTGACAAAAATCATTGGGTATCTCTTAATATCGTGTATGACTTCCTTTTGCCCGTAAGAGGGCACTAACGTACGTGGCAGGGACTCAACAAATTGTCGTATGTCCCCTGAAGTAATATTGAGCCACACTGCCTCTACAGCCTTCCGTAATTGCGAAAGTGGTGCCGGTGCAGTATTTTGTGCACCAATGACCTCTCGATTAGGTTCCCTTATAGTTCGATGGGATTCATGTCGAACGATCTTGGTGACCAAATCATTCACTTGAATTGTCCAAAAAGTTCTTCAAACTAGTCTCGAACAATTGTATCTGGGTGATTCATGCAGTTTCGTATACGTTCTCTGCTGACATTGTACACTAGTGTTTATGTTCATATTCAAGATCTCTGGCTACATAAAAATGTAATAATTATCTTAATTATGGCGTTTAAGAAACAATATTGTAACTGTATCTCTGATTTTAAGTGCAATAATTTGTAAAAATTCTTTACATTTACTGGTCTATCAGCAGGGAAGCTAAAGTAAAATCTGTAGTAAAGTCCAGCCGCTACGGAAGTAGCTTGGTGGTACTAGAAAAGGTTCACTTGGCACGGAAGGCTTTGATTCCTTTGTGATGAGTAGTAGAGTCAAGTTCTGATTGTGTTACCGAGTAGTCAGCGGCAGCCTTGGTCAGCTGTTGTGGCATAAATTGAGGTAAGAAGAGCTAGCGAGCATGTAAATAAGCCTCGGATGGAATGTTAAGTGGCCAGTAAACCACGGTATCATTATTGGTCCTGATTGGTTCAATTTACAGCGCCAAGAAGAGTTATATCAGGACATGGCTAACATCAAGAATCATGTTTGCCGTACCTCAAATTTTATAGCCAATGTAAGTTGCCACAAGCGCTATAACCTTCAGCAGAATTGTTATCTAAATATGTACATCCACTGGGCTAGGTATTGTGTATTGAATAATAATATTTGTGGAGTCTCTAAATTATGTGTGCACGCCCGTGATTATCCCAAATCACTTCCAAGAGAAGTCCTTTCCAAGTGAATTAAGTACGAGTATCCTGTTTTTATGAAACTGTCAATTTGGCAGTAAAGCATTTTGCAATTTTTACCAACTTTGTCGAACATGAAGTTTGGTTAGTTTTCTGTACAGAAGGAAACGATTTACTACACGTAATTTTCCATATTAATGTTTCTGAAATTCTGTTCACAAAGAAAGACTTTTGTAAAAGAAGCTGCTATTAAAATAATCAATGACAAAATTATGAAGTACTTATAGCTGCTTGTAAGCAAATGTTATGAAAAGACAACAGTATTATTTCTCTTTGAACAGTTTTGAAAATTAGCAATCGTTTGTTCCTTTTTGTATGTTGTTTTATAGTGGCTTTTCAAGTTGTGCAGTCATTTACGAAGCCCGTTTGAGTTGGAGTCCAATGAGAGACTATTTGGTAGGTCCCCTTGTTAACTGTTAAACTAAATTTTGCGTTATTCATTACACTTAAAGTTGTTCTAAAGATATTTGCCATTTTCTTAATTTTGTGTGTTAATATTTACAACTGATGATTGTTCTTCAAAATCATACCAGTTTAAGGGACCCCATAAACTACTCATGTGATAAATGGACGGAAACGCTCTTTCTGAAAAAGTGTAGCAACCAGTACTACCATTTATTTTGCACCAAAACTTTTCTCATAAATAATGGCTGTACTGCCCATTTTTATAGAGTAACTTCATGTGCAAATTACTGAAGCCTATGGTAATCAGTACTGTTCCAAAATCATGAACTTCCTTTGGTGATAATTAATTGAAATAGTAGTAGTTCATGGTATTGCCAGTCAGACTTTGTTAGTAGGTTCATGTGTCCTTTCTAATTTTGCTCATTTTACTGTATAGTTGTTTTTGCCAATAGCAAGTGTTATTATGAGACAATGTACATTGCTACATTTGTTGACCATTCTATGTCCTGCATAAGGGTTGGCTGTTGTATTGTTTTCTAGGGCAAGTTACTGCTATAATATGGAGATTAACTGTATTAGAAGAGATTAATTAGAGTATCAAGGGAAGTTAGTTTTCTTAGGTGAAGTTTCCTCCGCTTTGCCTAATTAAGCTGGCGACTGCATATATATGTAATTTAAGTTTACTTTAGTATTGGTAGAACGTCAGCTCAAAACCTGTATGCTTTTCTTTGGTTTTATAGCAGTGGCTAGACTCTCAAATTATTATGTATGTTTTCTTTTTATCTGAGATGAGTTCAAGACCTACTAATACCTTTGTGTAAACAGTAGCTGGCTATGTTTTTATGAGATGCAGATTTTTTAGAATTTTGCTGTCAGTTGTCCCCTGAAGTAATATTGAGCCACACTGCCTCTACAGCCTTCCGTAATTGCGAAAGTGGTGCCGGTGCAGTATTTTGTGCACCAATGACCTCTCGATTAGGTTCCCTTATAGTTCGATGGGATTCATGTCGAACGATCTTGGTGACCAAATCATTCACTTGAATTGTCCAAAAAGTTCTTCAAACTAGTCTCGAACAATTGTATCTGGGTGATTCATGCAGTTTCGTATACGTTCTCTGCTGACATTGTACACTAGTGTTTATGTTCATATTCAAGATCTCTGGCTACATAAAAATGTAATAATTATCTTAATTATGGCGTTTAAGAAACAATATTGTAACTGTATCTCTGATTTTAAGTGCAATAATTTGTAAAAATTCTTTACATTTACTGGTCTATCAGCAGGGAAGCTAAAGTAAAATCTGTAGTAAAGTCCAGCCGCTACGGAAGTAGCTTGGTGGTACTAGAAAAGGTTCACTTGGCACGGAAGGCTTTGATTCCTTTGTGATGAGTAGTAGAGTCAAGTTCTGATTGTGTTACCGAGTAGTCAGCGGCAGCCTTGGTCAGCTGTTGTGGCATAAATTGAGGTAAGAAGAGCTAGCGAGCATGTAAATAAGCCTCGGATGGAATGTTAAGTGGCCAGTAAACCACGGTATCATTATTGGTCCTGATTGGTTCAATTTACAGCGCCAAGAAGAGTTATATCAGGACATGGCTAACATCAAGAATCATGTTTGCCGTACCTCAAATTTTATAGCCAATGTAAGTTGCCACAAGCGCTATAACCTTCAGCAGAATTGTTATCTAAATATGTACATCCACTGGGCTAGGTATTGTGTATTGAATAATAATATTTGTGGAGTCTCTAAATTATGTGTGCACGCCCGTGATTATCCCAAATCACTTCCAAGAGAAGTCCTTTCCAAGTGAATTAAGTACGAGTATCCTGTTTTTATGAAACTGTCAATTTGGCAGTAAAGCATTTTGCAATTTTTACCAACTTTGTCGAACATGAAGTTTGGTTAGTTTTCTGTACAGAAGGAAACGATTTACTACACGTAATTTTCCATATTAATGTTTCTGAAATTCTGTTCACAAAGAAAGACTTTTGTAAAAGAAGCTGCTATTAAAATAATCAATGACAAAATTATGAAGTACTTATAGCTGCTTGTAAGCAAATGTTATGAAAAGACAACAGTATTATTTCTCTTTGAACAGTTTTGAAAATTAGCAATCGTTTGTTCCTTTTTGTATGTTGTTTTATAGTGGCTTTTCAAGTTGTGCAGTCATTTACGAAGCCCGTTTGAGTTGGAGTCCAATGAGAGACTATTTGGTAGGTCCCCTTGTTAACTGTTAAACTAAATTTTGCGTTATTCATTACACTTAAAGTTGTTCTAAAGATATTTGCCATTTTCTTAATTTTGTGTGTTAATATTTACAACTGATGATTGTTCTTCAAAATCATACCAGTTTAAGGGACCCCATAAACTACTCATGTGATAAATGGACGGAAACGCTCTTTCTGAAAAAGTGTAGCAACCAGTACTACCATTTATTTTGCACCAAAACTTTTCTCATAAATAATGGCTGTACTGCCCATTTTTATAGAGTAACTTCATGTGCAAATTACTGAAGCCTATGGTAATCAGTACTGTTCCAAAATCATGATCTTCCTTTGGTGATAATTAATTGAAATAGTAGTAGTTCATGGTATTGCCAGTCAGACTTTGTTAGTAGGTTCATGTGTCCTTTCTAATTTTGCTCATTTTACTGTATAGTTGTTTTTGCCAATAGCAAGTGTTATTATGAGACAATGTACATTGCTACATTTGTTGACCATTCTATGTCCTGCATAAGGGTTGGCTGTTGTATTGTTTTCTAGGGCAAGTTACTGCTATAATATGGAGATTAACTGTATTAGAAGAGATTAATTAGAGTATCAAGGGAAGTTAGTTTTCTTAGGTGAAGTTTCCTCCGCTTTGCCTAATTAAGCTGGCGACTGCATATATATGTAATTTAAGTTTACTTTAGTATTGGTAGAACGTCAGCTCAAAACCTGTATGCTTTTCTTTGGTTTTATAGCAGTGGCTAGACTCTCAAATTATTATGTATGTTTTCTTTTTATCTGAGATGAGTTCAAGACCTACTAATACCTTTGTGTAAACAGTAGCTGGCTATGTTTTTATGAGATGCAGATTTTTTAGAATTTTGCTGTCAGTTTTCCTACCTACGATTTTTGTAATAAATATTTTAAATATACAAAAAATAGTTACATTAAAGAAACTGGTATCTTTTAGGATTTTAAAGTTCAAATAGGCAAAAATAGGCGTTAACCTCGAAACATGGCGTTTTAGGTGCTATAAAATTAACGGTTTCAAGTGTAATTAGTCACGAAACGTGTAAGTACAAGCTTATTTGAAACTAAGAACTCAGGAAAAGAATGGGTTTTAACTTTAATGTTTATGGTTTACTAGTGACTATACACATCTGTACATGATTTTCGCAAAAATATTTTAAATCGGCAAGAATGCTATGGGTAGGCAATTTTCTGCTTGTGTTTTACCTGATTTTTTTAAAACTACATTCACTGTAGAATACTTAAGTTTTCTGGGCATTTACCACTGCCAAAAGACTCATTACGTAAGTAATTCAGTATACTACAAAGTTAAGCTTAACACCAATTCGTTATTTTACTACTGATATCATCATAACCACTAGAAAACTTATTTATAAGAGAGATAACCATATTTAAAATTCTTTTGAAGATGTAAGACGAAGCTGAATTTAATCAAATTTGTTGAGGAAGGCTTTCTTTGGGACTGTAGGCTATTTGCTGAGACCTTAAATTATCAGCTATTGTCAGAAAAAAATGTTCTTAAAATTCTCTGTAATTTTGGGACTCTTTATGTTGGTTTAGTATCTACCTTATTTCTCTTCTACTTCTGCAACTGTTTGTCTTTATGTCAGGCACTCTGGTACTGGAATTCAGAAGTTTACGATCGAAGTCTGAGAGATCATTAACCATTAACTATATTATTTACACTATGATTCTGCAGTCATGATGCGTCTATAAAAATATTGTCAGTAGCAGTGTTACTGGTATCTACAATTCTTGTTCCAAATTATAAATGGTAAGCTAGATTACATCAAATGACAAAGGCTTCTCTAAGAATTTTAGATTAAAGATCCATTTATTACCTCATTATAGTTTGAAGTCAACAGATTTAACAATTCATAATATAGTTTCGCAAATTATTCATCTTACCAGATGAAGTCCTGTGTACTGTGAGTCCTGTTATTAACTTTCTGTTAAAGTATCTGTCTTCTGGAAAGTTGATCGTCTTTATTCTGTCACATACGCTAACACAACAAACACCTGAATTTCATTTTTGACAGGACTTATAGTCCCAAGTCAAGAATTATTTCATCGGGCAAAGCTTTCCACTGTTTATGAGGTATATGCTACACCTGGTAGTCCCTTATCAAATATTCACAACTGAGAACTCCCTGCAGCGAATGGTCTGAAAGGAACTGAACTCCTCGGTGGCTTGGATCTCAAACACACTGCCCCAGTCAGTTGGCCAGGGAACCAATAAATATAAAAAAATCTGTCACCCATTTATACTGAAACCGTCTCATCCTCGGACAAAGACGTGCATGCCACTAGTCACACGTACACCTTAGCTGAAGAGGCCATCAACCTGTTCTCTCAGGAAGACGTGCCATACGTCTCGCAGTGAAGCGTAAGCCATTCGACAGTGATGGGGCTGAAAAGGAGCATCGGAATCTCCACCTACTGAACATCAAAACAAAGTCTTTTACATTTCATCATTTGAGAAAAAATTATGCCTTGTGGAGTTCTACGTGAATTACTGAACTGTACATTGCGGGTCTTGTCGTAATGCAGTGATAATTCGTTTTCATTAAACCAAGACTTGGTATTTTCGTTCTATAGCTGTGTTTTCAGTAAGGATACTGGTTATACACTCCTGGAAATGGAAAAAAGAACACATTGACACCGGTGTGTCAGACCCACCATACTTGCTACGGACACTGCGAGAGGGCTGTACAAGCAATGATCACACGCACGGCACAGCGGACACACCAGGAACCGCGGTGTTGGCCGTCGAATGGCGCTAGCTGTGTAGCATTTGTGCACCGCCGCCGTCAGTGTCAGCCAGTTTGCCGTGGCATACGGAGCTCCATCGCAGTCTTTAACACTGGTAGCATGCCACGACAGCATGGACGTGAACCGTATGTGCAGTTGACGGACTTTGAGCGAGGGCGTATAGTGGGCATGCGGGAGGCCGGATGGACGTACCGCCGAATAGCTCAACACGTGGGGCGTGAGGTCTCCACAGTACATCGATGTTGTCGCCAGTGGTCGGCGGAAGGTGCACGTGCCCGTCGACCTGGGACCGGACCGCAGCGACACACGGATGCACGCCAAGATCGTAGGATCCTACGCAGTGCCGTAGGGGAGCGCACCGCCACTTCCCAGCAAATTAGGGACACTGTTGCTCCTGGGGTATCGGCGAGGACCATTCGCAACCGTCTCCATGAAGCTGGGTTACGGTCCCGCACACCGTTAGGCCGTCTTCCGCTCACGCCCCAACATCGTGCAGCCCGCCTCCAGTGGTGTCGCGACAGGCGTGAATGGAAGGACGAATGGAGACGTGTCGTCTTCAGCGATGAGAGTCGCTTCTGCCTTGGTGCCAATGATGGTCGTATGCGTGTTTGGCGCCGTGCAGGTGAGCGCCACAATCAGGACTGCATACGACCGAGGCACACAGGGCCAACACCCGGCATCATGGTGTGGGGAGCAATCTCCTACACTGGCCGTTCACCTCTGGTGATCGTCGAGGGGACACTGAATAGTGCACGGTACATCCAAACCGTCATCGAACCCATCGTTCTACCATTCCTAGACCGGCAAGAGAACTTGCTGTTCCAACAGGTCAATGCACGTCCGCATGTATCCCGTGCCACCCAACGTGCTCTAGAAGGTGTAAGTCAACTACCCTGGCCAGCAAGATCTCCGGATCTGTCCCCCATTGAGCATGTTTGGGACTGGATGAAGCGTCGTCTCACGCGGTCTGCACGTCCAGCACGAACGCTGGTCCAACTGAGGCGCCAGGTGGAAATGGCATGGCAAGCCGTTCCACAGGACTACATCCAGCATCTCTACGATCGTCTCCATGGGAGAATAGCAGCCTGCATTGCTGCGAAAGGTGGATATACACTGTACTAGTGCCGACATTGTGCATGCTCTGTTGCCTGTGTCTATGTGCCTGTAGTTCTGTCAGTGTGATCATGTGATGCATCTGACCCCAGGAATGTGTCAATAAAGTTTCCCCTTCCTGGGACAATGAATTCACGGTGTTCTTATTTCAATTTCCAGGAATGTATTTTTTTCAGTCCTGTAATTGTATCATCTGCAAAACGTAACAAACCTGAATCTTCTGAAACAGTAACTGAAATATTATTTATCTGTGCCAGAAACAACAGAGCACACAGGTTCGATCCTTGTGGCAGACAACGTGTAATTGCTTCGAATTCTGAGTGATACTGTTATGTCATTAACATGGAACAGATGCACAGAGCTTTGTAACATTCTGATTCGAATTTGCCGTCCACGAATATTGTATTGTGCCAACCTCTTTATACAGAATTCCTTAACTTTGTCTACGTCGAGATACCAAACTACAACGAAAGTTTGACTAACCTCATTTCTGCAACTTCTCATTACTTTCACCGTTCTTTCGTTTACTCTCAATCCATATCCAATAGTCATTAGCAGCTCATTACATTCAACATATCCTGCAATTCCTGTACACTCTCACTAAGGACAGCAAAGTTATCAACGGATCTTATCACTGTTGTCTTCTCAACCGGAAATTTAATCATCTTTTTGAACCCTTCTTTTATTTCGGTCGTTGCTTCTTCGATGGACAGACTGAATAGTAAGGGCGACAGACTACATCCCTGTCTTACAGCCTTAATAATCCGAGCATTACGTTCTTAGTTTTCCATTCTTGTTGCTTCCTCTTGGTTCTTCTACATGTTGTAGATTATTCGTCTTTCGTGACAGGTTAAATCCATTTTTCCATAATTTTGAACGTATTTCAACATTTTACAGAGTCAAACGGTTTTTCCAGATCGACAAATCTTGTGGATGTATCTTGATTTTTCTGAAGTCTTATTTTCATCATCAGGTGCAACATAAGAACTGCATCTCCGGTACCACGGGTACGCATGGCAAACTGATCGTCAACTAACAGCTCCTCAGTTTTTATTTTCATTCTTGTGACTATTATTCTTGTCAGCCTTTAAGCTAGCTGTACGATATTTCTCGCACTTATCTGCGCCTGCTATCTTCAGGATTGTGTGGATGATATTTTATGAATGTCTCAAGGTACGTCGCCAGTAACACAAATTCTTCACAGGAATCTGAGAGGCGATTTGGTTAAAATTTCCCTATATCATTTCAGAAACTTAAGTGGTATCTTATCTGTGCTTTCCGTCTCATTTGTCATCAGGTGTCCCAAAGCTCTATGGAACTTACTCTAATACTCGATTCTGTTGTGTCTTCCACACAGACCCCCATTTCTTCTCATAATACATCACCAGACAAGTCCTACCTCTCGAAGAGGCTTTCAAAGTACTGTTTCCGCCAATATGCTCTCTCCTATGCGTTTAACAGTCGAATCGCCATTGTACTCCTAATGTTAATTTCCTTACATATAATTTCACACAAGGTTGTTTTGACTTTCCTATATGCTGCGTCAGTCCTTCCGACAGTCATTTCTTTTTGATTTCTTCGCATTTTCCCTTCAATCATTTCACCTTGTCTTCCATGCACTCCACCGAGCGAGTTTTCGCTTGACTCGGATTCCGAAGGACGACGGTTAAATCCCGCGTCCGAGTATCATGAGTTAGGTTTTCCGTGATTTCCCTAAATCGCTCCAAGCAAATGCAGGGATGGTTCCTTTGAAAGGGAACGGCCGACATCCTTCCCCATCCTTCACTAATGCTATGAGACCGATGACCTCGCTGTTTGGTCTCTTCCCCCAGACAACCCGACCCTATTCCATGCACTACCCATTTGTTTCATTTCCTCTACATTTTTGTAATTTCTTTCTTTTGTATTTTCATATTTAAGTACCTCTCTCGTACTTACGTTTTGCTCTCTAACTTATCTGATCATCCTTTTTAGAGATTATTTCTCCTCAAGTGACCAGCCTACTGCGGTATTCGTTATAACATTATTTAATGCGTCAGAGTGTGAAAGCCATCTCTTCATTCCTAAGTATCCCTCTTGCTTGCATACTGGTTTTTCCAACTTCACCCTATTATTTATCGTTCCTAAATTGCTATATGAGTCTTTATATGTTGTTAAGTATGTTTTTCAGTCCAGTATCTGATTTCTGAATCTTTCTGACCATGACGTAATCTCCAGGCTTTTTTGACGTCGTGTGAGTTTTGGTGAACTGTTTGAGCGAAGCGAAAACAAGATTTCCTAAAAATTACACAACGGGTTTTGGTCCGAATTTCTATAACGCAAGGGAATGAGGGACACATTAAGAAGCTTTAGGTCCAATTTGGCAAAAACGTTTTATTTGCTTGAAAGTATTCCAAGTAATTCAGGAAAACTTAAATAGTGACTCGAAGGAAAATTTTTGTGTGAATTTTCACAGCGAAACGAAAAGTGAGGCAAATGATTTGAAAATAAAAAATGAAAAAAATTTGTGATTTTCTTAGCCGAACTGAATGTGAATTGAATAAATTTGTATCAAATTAAGCAGCATGAGTTTTAGTTTTGCGAGAAAGTAGTTAACTGCTTGATACTAATAACTGAGATTATAAGAAGATAATTATTGATCTGATTCAAACTTACTATCCGATTTTTCGCAGTCGAAGAACAAGTGAGAAACGGACGAATGACGTACTAAATTGACCTACATGAGCTCTAACTTTCAAAAAAATATTTAATTATTTGAAAATAATCAGGGTTACTAAGAAAAACTTTATTAGTTGGTTGAGAGAAAATTGAAATATGTCACGAGCACCTATTAAATGAAGTGTGAAAAAGTTCATATCTTCAAGGCCCAAATTTTTTGTGCGTAAAAAGTTTCATTGTTGTGACATTGATCTAACAAAATTGCTTCCTTCGAATCAAGTAAGAAAATCAGTAGATTTAGAGAACAGAATACACTAGGAAAGCAAAAGATGTGCCGAAAAGATCATTCTTTCTGAATAAAACTTGAAAATAAAAAGAAATTAAAAAACTATAAAACGGTTCATAAAATGATTTGCCTAGAAACAACAAATAAAATTAAAGAAACAATTGACGCACTCCTCAAATAATGTTCGAAATCATATACACCTAATGAGCTGCAGACTGAGAATTTCAAAGTCAATTATTAACTTAGCTTTATAAAGAGTACTAGACGATATTTGACTAATATGTAGACCGTGCAGTCGTCTGTTGTGTGGCCTTAACTTTTTAACTATTTTTATGATCTATGCCCGAAGGATTTTTCACTAGCTATTGTTGTTGGTGATGGTTTTACTTTCTGTTATATCTACATGTACCTGGAAACTCTGCGAAACACAGTTAAGTGCTCGACAAAGATTCGTTGAACAACCTACACAATAATTCTCTATTATTCCAATCTCTAACAGCGCGCGAAAAAGTAAACACCTGTATCTTTACATACGAGCTGGGATTTCCCTTATTTTATTATGGTGATAGTTTCCCCCTAAGCAGGTCGGCGTCAACAAAATATTTTCTCATTCGGAGGAGAAAGTTGACGATTGAAATTCCGTGAGAAGATTCTGCCGAAAAACGCCTTTGTTTTAATGATGTCCACCCCAGATCTTGAAGCATGTCAGCGACACTGTCCCCTTTATTTCGCGATAGTACAAAACGTGCTGCTCTTCTTTGAACTTTCTGTAGTGCGTTAATCCCAACTGGTAAGGATTCCACACCGCGCAACAGTTCACTAAAGGAGGACGGACAAGCGTGACGTAGGCAGTGTCTGTAGCAGTTCTGTTGCATTTTCTAAGCGTCCTGAGAATAAAAGGTCTTTGGTTTGCCTCCCCCACAACATTTTCTATGTGTTCTTTCCCATGTCATTTGTCCATTATTGTAATTTATAGGTATTTAATTGAATTTACGGCCTTTAGATTTGACTGATTTTTAGTGTAACCGAAGTTTAACGGATAACTTTTAGTTTTAATGTGGATGACTTCGCACTGTTCATTATTTAGGGTCAATTACCAATTTTTGCACCATACAGATATCTTTCCAATATCGTTTTGTAGTTTACTTTGATCATCTAATGACTTATTACATGGTAACGGCAGCATTATCTACAAAAAACCTAAGACGGCTGCTCAGCAGAGGGCTGATAACACTAGCTTTGGCCAGAAATCACTTCTCTTACACTCGATGATTTTTCGTCAGTTACTACGAACTGTGACATATCTCACAGGAAATCACGAATCAAGTCACATAACTACGGCGATATTCCATAACACGCAGTTTCACCACAAGCCGCTTGTGTGGTACAGTGTCAAAAACCTTCTGGAAATCTAAGAATATGAAATCAATTTTAAATCCCTTGTGAATAGCACTCAGCACTTCGTGTGAGTAAAGAGCTATTTGTGTTTTACAAGAACGATGTTTTCTGAATCCGCGTTGACTGTGTGTCAGTAGACCGTTCTCTTCGAGATAATGCATAATCTAGATAGCAATATATGTTTCAAAATCCTGGTCCGTATCGACGTTAATGATATGAGCTCGCAATTTAGTGGATTACTCCTACTTCCGTACTTGAATATTGATTTGACCTGTGCAACTTTCCAGTACTTTGGTACGGATCTTCCGTCTAGCGAGCGGATGTATATGATTGTTAAGTATGGAGCTCTTACATCAGCATATTATGAAACAAACCTAATTGGTAAACAGTCTGGACCGGAAAAATTCATTTTATTAAGTGATTTAAGTTGCTTTACTACTCCGAGGACATCGATTTTTAAATTACTCAATGTTGGCAGCTGTTCTTGATTCGAATTACGGAATATTTATTTCGTCTTCTTTGGTGAAGAAATGTCGGAAACCATTGTTTAGTGTCTCTGCTTTGGCAGCACTGTCGGCGACAGTATTATCACTGCTGTCGCTCAGAAAAGGCATTGATTGTGTCTTGCCACCAGCATACTTTACACGCGACGAGAAACTCTTTGGGTCTTCTGCAAGGTTTCGAAACAAAGTTTCGTTATGGAAACTATCAGAAACATCTCTATTAAAGTCCGTGCTAAATTTCAAACTTCTGTAACAGATTGCCAATCTTGGAGATTTCATTTCGTTTGAATTTGAAACGCTTTTTTATTGTTCTGCAATGGTGTTCTGACCAGTTTTGTGTACCAAGAAGCGTCTGTTCCTTCGTTTGTTATTTTGTGCGGTATAAATCTCTCAATTGCTGACGATACTATTTCTGAATTCCAGCCAAATCTCGTGTATACTTACACTGTTAATTTGGAAGGAGTGGGCATTGTCTCTCAGCAAGGCATCAAGTGAATTTTTGTCTGCGTTTTTCAATAGGTATATTTTTCGTTTGTGTTTGAAAGATTTGAGAGTTACAATATTCATTTGCTACGACAACCCCGTCTCTATTAATGCCTGTAACCATTTTGGTGCTCTTTATTAGCTCAGGTGTGTTTTCACAACCGCTTACTATTCGAAATAATTTTCAGAGAAGGCGTTAAGCACTATTTCGGGTGATATTTTATGGATGCCTCCGGATGTAAACGCGTATTTTCGACAATATATCGAGAGTAAATTAAAGTCACCACCAACTATGGTTCCATGAGTCGGGTATGCGTTTGAAATGACACTCAAGTTTTCTTTGATCCTTCAGCAGTTGTAACACCTGAGTTGGGAGGTCGGTTTGTTCCAGTTTCCAAGAATGACTTCTGCCCAAACTAACTCACAGGAAGATTAACTGCTTCTAACAACAACAAACTCCCTATCGCCAACTATGTTTCACATATCCTTTCTGAACACCATTAGGTCTGTCGCAAAAGTTTCGACTGAGCTTATCTCCGGCTTTAACCGGCTTTCAGTACCTATAACGATTTGAACATCAGTGCTTTTCATTAGCTCTTGGAGCTCAGATAATTTCCTAACACAGATACCACAGTTTACAACTGTTATACCGATAGTTCCTGCATCTACTTTTGTCCTCCGTTCGACCAGCACCCTTTGAGACTGAGGACCTTTTTGTATTTCCCCGAGACCGTCTGACCTAAAAACCCACGCAGTCCACGCCACACAGATCCTGCTACCAATATAGTCGCGTCCTGCGGGTTGTGGACCCTGACGCATGGAACGGAGCCGAAACCAACCACCCTATGGCGGTAGTCGCAGAATAATATGAAATATAAAGAGTCGATTTAATTTAGCATTATCAACAGCAAACCCCTGAGCTTCTGATTGAGACCCTCGGCTTTGTGCCAGAGGTCCACAATCGGACCTGTCGACTATGCTACAAATGGTGAGCTCTGCTTTCATCTCGCAAGCAAGACTGCCCGCCTTTACCACTTCTGTTAGCCGGTCGAAACCATAGAGACTCTCTTCCGATCCAAAGCGACACACATCATTGGTATTGTCGTGGGCCACTACCTGCACTTGGATGCATCCTGTGCTTTTCATGGCATCCGGAAGGAGCAACTGCACGTCTTGAATCACCCCACCCGGTATGCACACAGAGAGCACAGTGGCTTTCTTCCCCTTCTCGGCACCCACGTCTCTAAGTGGCCCGATGACGCGCCTAACATTGGAGCTCCAAACTACTGATAATCCCACCCTATTTGATGGCCTGAATCTTGCAGGCTGAGAGGTTCCTTGAGAGGTTTCCTCTGAAGCAGGACAGGCAACCGCATCTGTCTGAGTGAAAATGTCAGCCACAGACTTCACCTGGAATCTGTTTGTTAGACTAACTGGGGAGGCCTTACGTGCCGGGCCTGGGAAGTCTTTCGCCGCCTGCCACGGCCCGGGCTGATCTCCCACTCGAGCATGGGTGAGGGGTCGACTTCCGTACCAGCAGTGATTGGGCTGACCACCGGTGAGGACAGATCGGTGGACTCGGACGTGCTGGGTGTCCGCTGGATACCCTCGGCTGACCCACAACAGTGATGCTCATTCACTACAGTTTGAAGCTGTGTAACCGTAGCCATCACAGACTGGAGCTGAGAGCGAAGTGTTGCCAACTCGGATCGCATCCACACACAGCAGTCCCAGTCCCTATCCATACTGAAGACCAAGGAAAACTAAGCTATGTAGTCAAACAAACGTCAATGGACACGCTCTATGTAAATATAGGCACGGAGGAAATCGCAATAACTGTGTCTAGTAAATCAGATGAATACTAAGAGGACTCAAAACTGAACTACCAAAGCACTCAGCTGAGACTAAATAATTCGATCCCGGTTAGGAACTTGTAATTTCTCACAAAATCCTCCCTGCACAAACGCAAATGCGAGAACCTGTGTCTATTAACAGGCACAAACTCAGGTAACTTAACTACCAAAGCGCACAGATGAAACTATGCAATTCGCTCCTGCTCAGGAACCCGCTAAATGTCACGAAACCGGTTAATCCCCTGTTGCTGCTTGTGTTTCGGTGGGCTTCTGCTGCGTATTATTGCCTATAACTGTCTATTACAATGAGAATTACTCTGTCACTGAACTGGTCGCAGGAACTTAGTCTCTGCCCTTCTTTCCTATTCATAAAAGTTTCTGCTCTCTTTATTACTATTATCTGCTGCTGCTGACATTACTCATTTCCGTCTGACTAGTAATCTTACTCTTCTCTCAACTTAACTTTTAGTAGACTGAGCCTTTTCATTTCCCTTCCTAGATTTTCTAGCTTTCCTACTACGTTCAAACTTCTGATATTACATGCCCTGACTCGTATAATGTCATCCATTCTTTGCTTGTTCTATCTTTCTCTCACAGTCGCCTCCTCTTTGACAGTCACCTCCCAGAAGTCCGAATGAGGGACTAATCCTTGATTTTTCGCCAATGCAGAGATCATCAAGAAATTTTTCAGTTACAGACCATACAGCCTTTGCAAGCATATTATTTTCTTTAATGCAGTGGTTTCCAATGCCTTCTGAATCCGATGTTATTGATCACTGCCGAATCTTCTGCCTTTCAGAGAAAGTTTTAGTCCCAAGGGCAAGAGAGTGCCGTGAATCCCTATCCGTTCCTTTTCCATCTTTGACAGGATGGTTTGCGCAACAGACACCTTTTGGTGGAAGTCTTCGGTCGCTATTGCTGAAGATTTTTATTCAAATTTAAGCAGTAGCTGGACTCGAACCAGGGACTCACTACGTTTTGACTGAAACACGTTACTCTCAGAGCACAGGCTCTCTATATATAGTGTGACAGTCAGTTTAGGGCTACACTTTGAAAATATTCGCCTCACAAAAGAATTTCTGTATTCTAAGTTTTAAATCTTCCAATGCAGGTATATCTGCAGAAAATCTAATAATGTAACCTAATCTTTATTCTGTTACTTAAAACTGACAATTTTAGGCAGTAGACTGGTCACGTGGTTTAATTTACTCGTGTTGCTAGCTAAGATGTAAACATTAAATTGATTGATTAGGTTGTATGTTAACACTGCTGAAATGGGACATTTCAATCTTGTGATGTCGATTGCTTTTATAACGATAAAACGGTTCGAGTATAAACCGAAGTACATTAATACAATAAATAAAAAGTAAGGTTGTGTTGAATGTAATGAAGTTCCAAAAATCGCTAAAAACTGTTCAACACTGTCTACAAAAAATTAAATTGTGTTCGGCTTCCTGGCCATACCCGTATAAGCGGATAAAAATATAGATGCTGTTTTAAAGAACTGAAAAAGTCTGAATAACGAGTCTATTACTGTGTCATGTCTGAAAGCTTGAAAACTAGCAAACCACAGATTCTTTTCCTATGTGTCGATTCTTCTCAAACGAAGTGTTAATGTGTCTTTCACTCTGTAAGCAGAGTAAAGAAATGCAGATTTAGGCAAGACAGAGTAACTGTGTGTAGTATTTTATTCATGTAAAAGTTGTCGTATGAATTGTTTCGAATCAAGAGGTATCACAAGTAAAAACAATCCCCTATTACTCCATATTAAAGCCACTGAAATAGGTTTTAATAGGAAAGGCGAAGCAGGTGTGGAATGTGAAAAGATTTTAGGTTGCAACAAGAGAAAAGTGTCTGAATTGATGAAACGAATATTTAAAATAACAGACTGAATATCACCTTACTTTACTACTGCTACCTTCGCCTCTCTATCACTAGTTATAATCAACTGGATGCTGATTTCTATTCAGATTATTGATTATGCTTCGCTACGAGCTTACCCATGTCTTGTCACTGGTACCAGAAAATAAATCCCTTCAATTACTGACTGTTGAATGTAACCTTATTTTTTGTAGAAGATGGCTGTGAAGTTGAAAGTAATTTACTAAACTTTTTAATCTTCAGGGGCAGGTACAGGTCCTGTGTTGTATCAGCTCTGCATACATTTATACTCTGCAAGTCACCTTTAGCTTTGTGGCAGGGAGGTTTTTTTGTATCACTGTCGTTTCCACCTTTCCTGTTCCAATCGCTAGAGGTCCACCAGAAGAACGATTGTTGGTAATCATCCACGTGAGCTTCAATCTGTCTAATCTTAGTCTGATTCTCTTTTTGTAAGGAAAACATAGGAGTAAGCAATGTAATGGTTGACTCTTCTAGGAACGCATTCTCTCAGAATATTTAACAGTAGACCACATGGTGATGCAAAACGCTGTGTCAGCAGTAATGAAACGGGCAGCTCCTCTCTATATCCTCATACAAACCTATATGGCACAGTGTGAAGAAAATTCTACTATTAGCAGAACAAAGGTTTTGCAAGCTACCTCATTTATGGGTGGTCAACATTTCATGAGGATTTTTGCAATGAACCTCAGTTTACCATATGCATTGCCCCCTATCTTATGTGTTCATTTAGCTTCAAATGCATTTAATTGTTTCTATTAATGGTTCCACAATCATGAAATCAACAGTAACAGGTATTTCACCACAATTTTCTAGTGTTGCAACATCTCTGTGTACAAAACATCCTCAGAAAAATGTCTTATGTAACTTCTGGCATTATTAACTAGGTCATCTGTTATAGTTATAAATATAGCAGAGTGTATGTGTTTATGTCCGGGATCTCCGCGCAAACCCATTGACTCGATTTCAACCAAACTGGGCTCAGCAACTGCAGGCCTTACGAGTATCAGCATTGTGGGGTTTACATACTTTTAGTTACAGTAGGTGTAGAGATACAGGTAACAACATATTTTCCAATGCCTGCTGCACAGGCTACCCTGCATGACAGGCATGTTGTGTGGGAACAATATCAGCGTGCTCTGAAAGAAAGCCTGCACTCAAAGGACAAGTAACTGTTTCCCAGTCCCTAACATGTAAGCTGCCCTCTGTGCCAGGTGTGTTTGTTCAAGTAGTATTGTCTGCTTTATTGAACTATGTTGCAGGGGCTACAGATGCCGATGACCATGGCTGGGACAAGTTGAGACAGATAGAAGGGGGAATGGAAGGAGGTAGGAGGAAGAGGAAATGTACAGAAAGGGTTGAGGGGGAGACGCACTGAGGCAGGTGCAAGGTGTACAATGGTAGTGGACAGATGGAAGAGGAAGAAGGGAGGCAGAGATAAAGAGAAAGAGGAGGATATGGTCAGAGGGAGGATGTGGGGGAAATACAGGAAGAGAGGAGGAGGAATAGATGGAGTGGGAGAACGGTAGAGGTGAGGTGGACAGGAGGTGAAAGGGAATGAAACAGCAAGGGGGAGGAATATCTGCATTCAATATAAGTGTTGGACGCTGCAGGACAAACACTAGTTTATATTTATTGTAAAACGTAGTGGTCCTGTACATTTACTTTATGTAGATTGCAGTATTTATCTCCATTAAGAACGACTTTTTGCTTTCTGTTTCCCAGGTTTTCTTCAGGACAATCATACAAACAGTCTGGATCTCAGTACCTTCGTATTTTGACCATTGGGCGGCAGTGACTATCTGTATCGAACTTCTTCTGAATTTTAAGGAACACATGGAATTACCCACTTTCACTCTGGGTATCATGGACGAACAGAGTGAGCTGGGTTTCACAAGGTCGTTGTTTTCGGAATACATGTTGGCTTCTATAGAGGGGGCTTTTTATTTCCAGAATTGTAACTCGCTAACAGACAACATATTACAAAATTCTACAACGTACTAACGTCGTCAATACATGCCTGTTCGACGACTCCTCTTCAAAACGTGAATGACGTCCACGTACATGCAATAAATAGGACTGTCTCGCATCCTGAGGACAAGTTCTTTCAGTTACTCTCTGTTTAAGTGAAGTAGTCTTTCCTTTGATGAGCGAGTTATGTTTATTTTCTATCCTGTTGTCACCTAATTTGATATCCGTCATTTGACGTGCGACAAATTAAAGGAGTTTAGTTTTTCGGTTTTCTGTATCATCAAGGCGTCATCTCACAGTGAAAGAGCCAATTCCCTATTGCTGTAAGGTCACGTAGGTTCTGCTTACGTATTAACCATTAAGATCACAATAGTGCACATCTTAACACATGGAATCACCTATTTTCACTTACACCCGTTTGCTATACACAATACTCAACAACGGCTACAAACCATAGAAAAATGTACCAAAGAAAAGAAAGCGAAAATACTAGGAAATGAAATAAGCACGGGACGCTAGTATGTGCTGCAAAGCTCGACGAGAATATGATCCACGACTTACCTATACAAACTCCGTTAATCGTTTTGAACGGAAGCGAGCCATAATGAAGCCGTCAGGCCGATTGGCTCATTAGGCAGAGCAAAACGCAGCCGTAGCTCTCCGCGAGAGGGCGGAATAACAAGTCGTAATGGCGAGCGGCGGCGCGTCGTGTTCTGACGTACGGCAACGCCGCGGCTCCAGTAGAATACCCGTCCGACAGCCTAATCAATCACTTTGTGCAAAATATTTTCCTCCACAGCCTCCCACGCCACACAGCCATTTGTCAGTCGGTCAGTGGGAAGTCGTCTCGACGGAACAATCGATCATCTGCTGCGATGCTGCTATTAAAACTTTACATCGCTCTAATTGTCAATGAAGGACGTTGGAATGATTTTCTTGCCGGCTGTAACTCTCATCCGTTGTATCTTCGCATATGACACCAAGAAAGCGACCGATGAAAATTACATCTAACCAGGCATTCTACTTATTTTACATTCAAATGTTTTAGTAGGCATGTTAAACTAGATCTAGTACGAAAAGTGAAATAAAAAATTACAAAGGAAAACTTGGAAAACTACATACATATAGAGTTTATATTCGTAGATGATAAGTACTGTTAAAATTAGACATTATGAAAAAGACAGATTTTAGATAGGAGTGCTAGCAGCAGAATTGACTCCCTCGAATTGTGGTGTTGGAGGAAACTTCTTAGAGTTCCATCGACTGCAAAGAGAACCAACAGATCAATATTGGAGAAAATAAAACCAGATTTCTCCCTGGAAGGTCTAATGTTAAAACAAAAGCAGTCCTACTTTGGACACACAATGCGAAGGCATGCCCCGCTGGGATAACAGCATTAATGCTGGGGAAGATTGAAGGAACTAGAAGAAGAGGACGTCAGAGGATGAGATGGATCGATGGCATCACAGAAGCAATGTGTTCCAACCTGGAACGTCTACGGGAGAAAGTGCAAGACAGGAAAAAGTGGCGTGATTTGATTCATGGGGTCACGAAGAGTCGGAATCGACTAAACGAATAGAGAGGGAGAGAGAGAGAGGGAGAGCTAGCAGCAGGGAGTATGAGGGAGGCTGATTGTAAAGGGAGGAGAAAAATAGAGACATGATGTAACATAATTAAGGAAATATAAAGGCAAAGAAGACTGCGTAGTTACTAGAGGTAGATGAAGAGGCAGAAGACAAAGGAGCAAGATAGGAGATACTAGCTTTGCTATTTGACAGAGGAGAGGGTTGGCCTTGTACATTAATTTTGCGGAATACGTTATGAGGATGATAGTAGGAAATGCTTCAACTTCTTCTTAAAAACTGCAGGGGATTAGATTTTGTGCAACGTAAGAGCAGTTTGTTCCACAGGCAGACAGTGGCAATTGAGAAGGGGTTTGCAAAAGTTTTTGTTTCATGAGGGGGCACGGTTAGGATACCAAATAAGAGTGACCTCGTGTTTCGATTATTATAGCATGAATGGTGTTTAATCTCTGAAGCAAGATACTGGGGTGCTTGCTCGACGAGGAGTCGGTGAAGCAGAATTAGAGTGTGGTAGTCACGCAATTTGTCCCGCCGCAGCCACGCTAGCTGGGAGTATGAAGCACTAACATTGTCATACCGGCGAATTTTGCAGGTGTAACGCACACAAGCATTCACAGTTATTTATAGCCGTCGGTGGTTTTCACTACTCATGCCTTGTTGAATTACATCACAATAGTGGAGGTTCGGTAGAACGAGCGCTTGCACGAGCTGGCCTTTCTAGTCCTGTGGAAATACGTTCCAAAACGTTTGAGAGCATAGAGACAAGCGGACGTCTTCCGGCACACTGTGACTGCATTCTCCACCCAGTTGAAATGTTCATCCAAAGTTACACCCAAGTTCTTAACTGTTTTCTGATACGGTATTGGAATACCGTCGACCAGAGTAGAACGCAGCCGTTCGCGGAAATCTGATCTTATTAATGTCTGATGAGGCTATTAAGATTTAGGTTTCCAGCGATTTTCCTAAACTCCTTAAGGCAATTGTCGGGATGGTTCCTTTGAAAACGACGCAGCTGGTCCCCTTCGCCTTCCTTGATGACCTCTCTAATCTTGTGTTGGGTCTCGAATAACCAGCACTTTAAGAACTTCTTTTCTTTTCATCCACCAAAAAAGTGAGGAGAACATCATCAGTTAACAAATTTGTATCCCACGAGGCATATTCAAACAAATACAGTCATTTGCTTATGTTCAAATATTGGCAGGTCAGAACAAAGTAACATGAACGCTGAGTTACCTATATCGATCGGTTACGGAACCACAGAAGTGGCTCTGAGCACTATGGGACTCAACTGCTGAAGTCATCAGTCCCCTTGAACTTAGAACTACTTAAACCTAACTAACCTAAGGACATCACACACATCCATGCCCGAGGCAGGATTCGAACCTGCGACCGTAGAAGTCGCACGCTTCCGGACTGCGCGCCTAGAATCGCGAGACCACCCCGGCCGGCGAACCACAGAAGTCATTGTTTTGATTCACTAATAGTGTGACAGCGGGTGAAAGCAAAAAACAATGGCTTCGAAAATCATTGTTTCCACCAGTCGCAACGTGTGAGCGGTAATCTGATTTTTGAGTGCTACAAGATCTACAGCCTGTCGTTGACCTGATGAACAGTCCGCAAGAACAGAAGAGTGTAAGAGCTGAAAGAGCATTTAGACAACCTGTGCGTGCAATTAACCATGCTATGGTAAAATGGGAAATCATTTACCCCTCAAAGTAATGACCACTACTGCAAGAAAACATAGAAATGAAAAAATACTGCTGGAGCCTATGTTTAAAGAGACCTGCTGACACAAGTTAATATAAAGATGTTAAATCAAAACAGGCTGGAGAACAAGCTTTTTTCTCTATAGGATTGGTGCACTACAATAGTTACATCGTCGCTTGGAGAACTGTGCCAAGCGGCCACAGAAGCTTCGTGGATTGAGACAAAAGGAACAAATATGTGGAAATACTCAGCCAGGATCTGGACTCTGAAATGTGGGAAAGACGAACATCTACCTCAAATGGTTATCAGATAACAATGTTCAATTTACAAAATAATACTTCGTTTTAACTAACAGGATCAAGTGATAGTCAGAAAGGAGAAGGAACATCACTGGGAAAATGTGTGTACCAGAAATGATAGTACCATTGGATACAAAAAATCCATTGAGGCGTGGAAGAGCATACAAAATATGAGAACTAATACAATTAGCAGAGGTACGAAACAAGTAATATCAGCAGAGCTGTGAATAATGCATAACGATAAACTTCTTTTTTTTTCATCAGTCTACTGATTGGTTTGATGCGGCCTGCCACGAATTCCTTTCCTGTGCCAGCCTCTTCATCTCAGAGTAGCACTTGCAACCTACGTCCTCAATTATTTGCTTGACGTATTCCAATCTCTGTCTTCCTCTACAGTTTTTGCCCTATACAGCTCCTTCTAGTACCATGGAAGTCATTCCCTCATGTCTTAGCAGATGTCCTATCATCCTGTCCCTTCTCCTTATCAGTGTTTTCCACATATTCCTTTCCTCTCAGATTCTGTGTAGAACCTCCCCATTCCTTACCTTATCAGTCCACCTAATTTTCAACATTCGTCTATAGCACCACATCTCATATGCTTCGATTCTCTTCTGTTCCGGTTTTCCCACAGTCCATGTTTCACTACCATACAATGCTTGTCCTCCAGACGTACATCCTCAGAAATTTCTTCCTCAAATTAAGGCCGGTATTTGATATTAGTAGACTTCTCTTGGCCAAAAATGCCTTTTTCGCCATAGCGAGTCTACTTTTGATGTCTCCCTTGCTCCGTCCGTCATTAGTTATTTTACTGCCTAGGTAGCAGAATTCCTTAACTTCATTGACTTCGTGACTACTACAAGAATATAGGCAGCAGTATGACAAAAGAGATGATTTTAGAATGCGAGAAGACAGGGTAGGAAATAACAAGTAAAAATGTCAACAGAGCTCTAAAGAGGACAAAAAGTACCAACGCTTCTGGTCAGGAAAATTTAGAATGGAGCATTTCAAATATAGAGGTGAAAAGATAGTAGAACATTTATGGGCTACTTAAAAAAATAGAACATTGGAGGAAATACCCAGAAAATGTCTTATTAGCAACAACTACAAAAAGCGGGACAAGAAGCCTTTTTTCGAATTACAATGGAATTAGTGTAATGCCTTTACACCAAAACTTTTCTCTAGCAGCAAAAAAGAAAAGATTGAGCAGAGTACGTCAAATTTCTCAGAGGACCAAAGTGTCTTAGAACTGGCGTATCATGTTTAGAAAACCTCCACAGTCTTAAAATAGTGGTAGAAAAGAAGAGAGCTACAAATGGGGAGACCACATGACTTTTGAGTTTTTGGAAACGGCCTACGACCGTATCCCAAGATCAGATCTTGTACCTGCCATGTAGAGAATAAAACTTCAGATTAAGTGCGTTAATGTAATTAAGAAAATGTGCAAAGAGACAGAATCAAAACTAGAGATTCGATAAGACATAGGTTTTACACCACAAAAAGGCTCAAGCGAGGCTGCAGTCTATCCCCAGTGATTTTTAACCCTGGAGGCGTTTTACAAAACATATTCAGGAGTGCGCATGCTAGTTGGATAGGAGTGAATACGTTCACTGCTTTGTGCAGATGCCGAACTAATTATTGCAGACAGCAGACAAGATGGGTAAACTGAAGCAGAAATACAGATGATGGAGTCAGCAAATTAATATCCAGAAAGACAACCTGCTTGTATACTGATAAACAAGGAACGGATTTAGTATTCGAAGAGAGTGTTTGGTTCTGTTGTGTCAGTGATGGAACCTGTGACAAAGATAATAAGTCTAAACTAGTAATGGGTAAACGAGCGACAGATTCCCTCAACAGTCTGATTTGGAACAGTAGACCAAAAATACGTACATAAACATCGTCCCTAACCAAGAACGCCAGGAAGAAGACCAGGGCATAAAATCTGATTTTATATGAAGACACACTATTCGCCATTAAAATTGGTACACCAAGATGAAATGCAGATGATAACCGGGTATTCTTTGGACAAATATATTATAATAGAACTGACATGTGATTACATTTTCACCCGATTTGGGTGCGTAGATCCTGAGTAATCAGTACCCATAACAACTACCTCTGGCCGTATTAACGGCCTTGATACACCTGGGAATTGAGTCAAACAGAGCTTGGATAGGATGTACAGGTACAGCTGCCCATGCAACTTCAGCACGATACCACGGTTCATCAAGAGTAGTGACTGGCGTATTGTGACGAGCCAGTTGCTCGGCCACCATTGACCAGACGTTTTCAATTGGTGAGAGATCTGGAGAATGTGCTGGCCAGGGCAGCAGTCGAATATTTTCTGTATCCAGAAAGGCCCGTACAGGACCTGAAACATGCTGTCGTGCATTATCCTGCTGAAATGTAGGGTTTCGCAGGGATCGAATGAAGGGTAGAGCCACGGGTAGTAATACATCTGAAATGTAACATCCACTGTTCAAAGTGCCGTTAATGCGAATAAGAGGTGACCGAGACGTGTAACCAATGGCGCGCCAAACCATCACGCCGGGTGATACGCCAGTATGGCGATGACGAATAGACGCTTCCATTGTGCGTTCACCGCGATGTCGCCAACACTGATGCGCGCTTCATAATGCTGTAAACAGAACCTGGATTCATCCGAAAAAATGACGTTTTGCCAATCGTGGACCCAGGTTCGTCGTTGAGTACACCATCGCTGGCGCTCCTGTTTGTGATGCAGTGTCAAGGGTAACCGCAGCCATGGTCTCCGAGCTGATAGTCCATGCTGCTGCAAACATCGTCGAACTGTTCGTGCAGATGGTTTTTGTCTTGCAAACGTCCCCATCTGTTGACTCAGGGATCGAGACGTGGCTGTACGATCCGTAGGTAAGATGCGTGTCATCTCGAGTGCTAGTGATACGGCCGGTCGGTGTGGTAGAGCGTTTCTAGGAGGTACAGTCTGGAACAGTTCGTTGCAAACTGGCGAAATTATTTGCAGATGGATGTCGAAACTTATAATTATCTCTTAAAGCTTGTAACCCCTCATGTTATGAGAAAAAATATTTGTATGAGAAAGGCAATTTCTTCTCATAAACGGCTGGCGTAACATTAATATTCCTAGCAGCAGGAAGGAGCTTCAAGGATTTGGAATTATCAACTGCAATATCGAAACAAGCATTGAGTAAAATAATACCCAACACATGTGAAGCTATTTACGCTGTCCTGGAGGATGATTTCATGAAGGCAAGTCAAGTAAATTTAGTCTGTGAGCGAACTGTTTACCGAAAAGAGTTATCCAAAGTTCAGAAATCTAGAAGATCTGGTGTAATAGTAGATCAAGTATACCAGCCAAGGTTACGGTATTTTGATCTGCTTGGCTTTCTTAGTGATCAAGAAACGCCCGGACCAAGCAGGAGTACAACTGAAGATGAAATTGGAGTGTCAATGTGCCAGGAAATGGAACACGAGGTAATGTAAAACAAAACAGGTTCGCCCTGCAACTCTCGCAGTAAATGTACGTGAGAAAACTGCTTTCGCTTTAGCAGCCACTGTCTGCACCATTTTGACCGCTTTCTCTGTTTCCTGCAGTTGGTCTGAATGTTTTTTGCAACACAAGTTGTGAACACAGACCGCAACAGAACTTCCTCAATTCTATATTTCAAAATATCTTAATTACGTTATTGACATTTACGGGGAGCGTAGTCGCTTGTCACTGATATTTCTTTTCTACACCGACAGATGGCGGGCTAGTAGTAGATTGAGGTTTGTCTCTTGTGAACACACCACATTTGCAGCGATCTTTTGCATGTACAGACATCTGCGCCAATGTCTGCGCAGACAGATCGTTGCGTGTGGACCGGGATTTAAAAGTAGGAAGTATTAAATAAAACTTGCATACATTGCTTACTCTCACTCTATTATGTTACAGGGGATCATGTTCTGGGGTAACTCGTCCAACCGAGCTAAGATTTTAGCGTGCAAAAGCGTGTAAGAAGACTCATTTGTGATCTAAATTGAAGAACATCATGTAGAAGCCTATTCAAGGAACTTTGTATTCTAAGCAGTGCTTCTCAGTACATTTATTCCTTAATGAAACTTGTTGCAAGTAATATATCTCTACTTCCTGCCATTAGCTAAATACATAGTTCCCATACTAGGAAAAAGAACAATTTACATGTTGTTGTTGTTGTCTTCAGTCCTGAGACTGGTTTGATGCAGCTCTCCATGCTACTCTATCCTGCGCAAGCTGCTTCATCTCCCAGTACCTACTGCAACCTACATCCTTCTGAATCTGCTTAGTGTACTCATCTTTCGGTCTCCCTCTACGATTTTTACCCTCCACGCTGCCCTCCAATGCTAAATTTGTGATCCCTTGATGCCTCAAAACATGTCCTACCAACCGATCCCTTCTTCTAGTCAAGTTGTGCCGCAAACTTCTCTTCTCCCCAATCCTATTCAATACCTCCTCATTAGTTACGTGATCTATCCACCTTATCTTCAGTATTCTTCTGTAGCACCACATTTCGAAAGCTTCTATTCTCTTCTTGTCCAAACTAGTTATCGTCCATGTTTCACTTCCATACATGGCTACACTCCAAACAAATACTTTCAGAAACGACTTCCTGATACATAAATCTATATTCGATGTTAACAAATTTCTCTCCTTCAGAAACGCTTTCCTTGCCATTGCCAATTTACATGCAGACCGAAAATCATTTACCTTGTTCCAAAATGAGAGCCAAATATCAAGAACACATATTGTCAACAAATTGCCAGCAACCTTTAAACTTGGTTTCAGATAAGGCAGAGTTTAAACAGAGTTTGTAAGGCCGCTTCTACTCTCTAGACAGATGTCTTAATAGGGACTCATAGCTCAGCTTATGGGTAACAATGTGTGATGGGTTCAGTTTTGATATTAAAGAGTGGGTATTTTGTGTATGATAAATTTATTGAAAGGCCATAACTGTATTTCATTCTGACAATGTATTCGTTCTGTAAATATTAGCAGTTCCAGTTTATTGTAATATATTCACTCATTCTGACAGTCTCATGACAAATGATCAGAGTAGTGAGTATTAAATTCAGAAATTTTATATTTTTTTTATGTTATACTTTCTGACTTGTTTTACACTTACTAGAATCATCTCATTTTTGGGTCTGTGGAACGAAAACTGCAATCTAATCTAATCAAGTGTATCTAGTCATTCCTTTCTACTTACAAACAGTATTGTAAGGTGCTTAAAATGTTATTGGGGAAGCAAAGAGTATATGGTATGCAAATAGAATAGCTAATTCACAGGATAAAATCAAAAGTATATGGTCAGTTGTGAAGAAAGTGTCAGTTCTTAGTAAAAATAATTCTTTTACTAATAAATCAAATATATGTACAGTATTTAACAATCATTTTCTGAGTGTTGCTGGTCAATTAAATAAAAATTTAGTTTCTACAGAAAATCATAATTTTCTTGGCAAATGCCTTTCCGAGATTGATGTCTGAAATACTCATCTGTGATACGGACAAGAGGGAGTTTGAGTCAATAATCAAATCACTGAAGACTAAGGACTCTCATGGTTATGATGGAGTGTCTAGCAGAATATTAAGTACTTTAATGCACATGCTAGTCCTGTATTTAGCCATATTTGTAATTTTTTCCTAGAGGAATGGCCAGTTTCCTGAGCGATTAAAGTACTCATTAGTAAAGCCGGTTTATAAAAGGGGAGAAAGGAATAATGTAGATAATTTTAGACCTATTTCTATGCCATCAGTGTTTGCAAAAGTTATTGAAAATGCTGTGTGTGTAAGGATAATTGAACATTTTATATCATACGATTTGTTATCAAATGTACAGTTCGGCTTTAGAAGCCGTTTAACAACTGAAAATGCTGTATTCTCTTTCTCTGGAGGTACTGGATGGACTAAACAAAAAGTTTCGAACGCTTGGATTTTTTTTATTTAACTAAAGCATTTCATTGTGTTGATCACAAAATATTGCTCCATAAGTTGGACCGTTATGGAATATGGGGAGTAGCTCCCAATTGGTTCACCTCTTACTTTAGCAATAGGCAGCAAAAGGTCTTTATTCACAATGTTGATAACGGCTGTGATGTGGGATCTGAGTGGGGTTCTGTCAAGTGGGGGTGGCCCAGGGATCAGTGATGGGGCCGCTCCTGTTCCTTATTTATATAAATGATATGCCCTCTAGTATTATGGGTAACTCTAAAATATTTCTGTTTGCTGATGACACTAGCTTGTTAGTAAAGGATGTTGTGTGCAACATTGACTTGGTTTCAAATAGTGCAGTACATGACCTCAGTTCATGGCTTGTAGAAAATAAACTAACGTTAAATCACAGTAAGACTCATTTTTTACAGTTTCTAACACATAATTCAATAAAACCTGACGTTTTAATTTCACAGAACCGGCATATGATTAGTGAAACTGAACAGTTAAAATTTCTAGGTGTTCAGATAGATAGTAAGCTGTCGTGGAAAGCCCTTGTTCAGGATCTTGTTCAAAGATTTAATACTGCCATTTTTACTATTCGAACGGTATCAAAAGTGAGTGATACTTCGACACGAAAATTGGTCTACTTTGCTTATTTTCATTCGCTTATGTAGTATCGTTCAAATGGCTCTGAGAACTATGGGACTTAACATCTGAGGTCATCAGTCCCCTAGAACCTAGGACTACTTAAACCTAGCTAACCTAAGGACATCACACACATCCATGCCGGAAGCAGGTATCGAACCTCGGTATCGGTAGCGCGGTTCCAAACTGAAGCGCCTAGAACCACTCGTCCACCGCGGCCGGCTATGTAGTATGTAATTATATTTTGAGGTAACTCTTCCCATTCTACGAGAATGTTTTTGGCTCAGAGACGGGCGGTTCGGGCAATAAATAGTGTGAGTTCACGAACCTCATGTCGACCTCTGTTCACGATTCTTAGTAATTTGACATTCAGCTCTCAATATCTATATTCATTATTGTCGTTTCTTGTTACCAATATTAGTTTATTCCCAAGATTAAGCAGCTTTCGCTCGGCTAATACTTGGCAGAAATCAAACCAGCATTTGGATCGGACTTCCTTAACTCTTGTGCAAAGACGTGTGCAGTATACTCCCGTATCCATTTTCAATAAGCTGCCACTCGAATTAAAAATCTTAGCAGTAATCCACGCGCTTTTCAAGTCGAAACTGAAGAGTTTCCTCATGGGTCACTCCTTCTATTCTGTCGAGGAGTTCCTTGAAACATGAAGCTGATTTTTATTGTATTGCTGATAGCGTTTACTTAAACTTACGGACTGACTTTGTGGTTCATGAACATTTACTTTTATCTGTTACTACTTTTATGTTGTAATTTCATGTACTGACACGTTCCATGACCTTGGAGATTTGCTCCTCAATTTGGTCTTAAGGAACTTGACGTGTAAATAAAAAAAAAGAAAAATACTTCCGTATCCTACTTCTTTGCGTGTTGTTTCTTCCTGACCAATAGCTTCAACCTAATCTTCATCACTATTACATTGTGATACCTGCTCATGGTACACGTAACAATCCAGTATCTGATTTCGGAATATCTATCTGACCATGATGTAATGTAATTGAAACCCTCCCGTATCACCCGGTCTTTTCCGGGTATATCTCCTCCTCTTGAAATTCTTGAACTGAGTATTCGCTATTACTAGATGAAATTTATTACAGATCTCTCTAATTTTTTGTCCCAAGCCTATCTACTCCTTTAACCTTTTCTTCTACACCTTCCCCTACAACTGCATTCCAATAAGCCATGTCTATTAGATTTTCATCCCAGAGAGAGCATTTATCGTTTTATTCAAGCACGTGCTAATGTTGCCCATCCCCGTCCGGTGATCACGCCACCGAAAGGCGCGGATAGGAGGGCTGAGAAAGGGTTAACACCCTTTGCTGTTTTGGAACGTGCTAAACTTTCTTTGAACGGTGAATAGTGGTTCCACCCCTTATGCAGGAGCGAAAGTAGAGGTCGCACTACACACCAGCGGGGGCAGATAACATTCGATGGTGTTGCAATCCCACGATTTCCTTAGAGTATGGTAGAAAGGCTCAGGATTTGCGGCAGTGCAGAAAGTGAATGTTGTCGTCGTCCTTTTTTGCTTACTACACTGCGAAATCTCGTTTTTGGCCCCAGTATATGTGAGAGTCAACGTTCTTAGGGAAGGGATTCTGAACTCCATCGCAGAGGCGTCCAAGGAAGGGGTTAGAGGGTTGTGATGACTTTTCCACCATGTGGCTCGTCCACATGTGTCGGCACGATGCTATTTGAAGCGTCGCCGTATCCGATGATAACGTTGCTTTATTTTGAACCGTTACAGAGGAGGGTCGTAAGCATCTTTGAGGAAAATTTCAAAAATCATGCGTTGGAATGGGAGGCAATTACTGAGTTTCAGAAACGTAATCCTTCAGCTGTGTTGCACATTGAATTTCGGAGATCGTGACTCGAATGCTTGACTTTGGGGGGCAGTGATCACACCAGCAAGGCCACCCAGGCACACGCACGAGCTGCCCTACCTGCTACACTTCTGCCAATACCTCTGTTGCCTGCTGCCTTATAAACTTCACAGAAATTATGTGGCACATCTTGTGTGGCTAGAGCTCCTGGAAAGAGGGATATTGATTAGAAGTGACTTAGGCATATGCTCTTACGATTTTTCTTTTAATGGATACATATGACTGATTCAGAAATAGATACATAAAAAACTCGTTAACAAGTCAAATTTTCAATCCTCGGCAAAGACGTGGTACAATTCATGTTACAGGGGAAGTCTATGGCTGGCACCACGGTTTCGAAATATGCAGTAAAATCAAAGGTAGCCGTTATGTGCTTCGTTTGCGAAATGCGTTTAATTTTTAAATTTAAAGGTGGGCATGGCGTTACACGGTTTTGTTTGCAGGTATCGAGTGCAACAAAACTGTCTATTATAATTTTAGCCTATGGTTAATTATTTAATGAACTAAATTGTGTGTTTCGCCATTGTGCTGTGTCATTGGTGATATCACCAAGTTATCAAAATATGGTCATATTAATTGTACATTAAGAAGTATAATATCGATAGATAGTTTATGTATCCCCCCCATGAACCATAGAGCATGCCGTTGGTGGTGAGGTTTGCTTGCCTCAGCGATACAGATAGCCGTACCGGTGCAACCACAATGGAAGGGTATCTGTTGAGAGGCCAGACAAACGCGTCGTTCCTGAAGAGGGGCAGCAGCCTTTTCAATAGTTGCAAGGGCAACAGTCCGAATGATTGACTGATCTGGCCTTGTATCACTAACCAAAACGGCCTTGCTGTGCTGGCACTGGGAACGGCTGAAAGCAAGGAGAAAAACAGCCGTAATTTTTCCCCAGGACATGCAGCTTTACTGTATGGTTAAATGATGAGGCTTCCTCTTGGGTAAAATATTCCGGAGGCAAAATGTCCCACATTCATATGTCCGGGTTGGATTACTCAAGAGGACGTCGTTATCAGGATAAAGAAAACTGGCGTTCTACGGATTGGAGAGTGGATCCAGACCTCAGATGGAAACCCAGTTCTAAGCAAAGAAGGGGAAGCAGCAAAGTGGAATGAGTATATAGAGGGTCTATACAAGGGCGATGTACTTTAGGGAAATATTATGGAAACTATATTAGAACTACTGACAGCCTTGGGAGAGCCAGTCCTGACAAAACTCTACCACCTGGTGAGCAAAATGTATGAGACAGGCGAAATAGCCTCAGACTTCAAGAAGAATATATTAAATCAAATCCCAAAGAAAGCAGGTGTTGACAGATTGAAAATTACCGAACTATCAGTTTAATAAGTCACGACTGCAAAATACTCACGTTAATTCCTTACAGACGAATGGAAAAACTGGTAGAAGCCGACCTCGGGGAAGATCAGTTTGGATTCCGTAGAAATGTTGGAACACGTGAGGCAATACTGACCCTACGGCTTACCTTAGAAGCTAGATTAAGAAAAGGCAAACCTCCATGTCTAGCATTTCTAGACTTAGAGAAAGCTTTTGACAATGTTGACTTGAATATTCTCTTTCAAATTCTGAAGGTGGCAGGAGTAAAATAGAGGGGGCGAAAGGCTATTTACAATTTGTACAGAAACCAGATGGCAATTATAAGAGTCGAGGGACATGAAAGGGAAGCAGTGGTTTGGAAGGAAGTGAGAAAGGGTTGTAGCCTCTCACCGATGTTACTGAATCTATATATTGCGCAAGCAATAACGGAAACAAACGAAAAATTCAGAGTAGGTATTAAAATACATGGAGAAGAAATAAAAACTTTAAGGTTCACCGATGACATTGTAATTCTGTCAGAGACAGCAAAGGACTTGGAAGAGCAGTTGAACGGAATGGACAGTGTCTTGGAAAAGAGAATATAAGATGAACATCAACAAAAGCAAAACGAGGATAATGGAATGGAGTCGAGTTAACTGGGATGATGCTGAGGGAATTAGATTAGGAAATGAGACACTTAAAGTAGCAAAGGAGGTTTGCTATTTCGGGAGCAAAATAACTGATAATGGTCGAAGTAGAGAGGGTATAAAATGTTGACTGGCAATGGCAAGGAAAGTGTTTCTGAGGAAGAGAAATTTGTTAACACCGAGTATAGATTTAAATGTCAGGCAGTCGTTTCTTACGCTTTCGAAATGTGGTGCTACAGAAGAATGCTGAAGATTAGATGGGTGGATCACATCACTGTTGTGGAGGTCACAGAATAGAATGGTACTGTAGAACAAACCGCTGGTGGAAAACGCCTTCGGTTATACATACTCTGCACTTAAATGATCATCTACATGTGTTTTTCTTTCATACTTAGAAAGTCGAGGTCACATTCGGAGCCTACCACTGTAAGCAAGAAACAGCTATGTTATTGGGAAAAGCAGAAGGAAAAGTCTTCCATCGCCGACTAACCAGCAGCAGAATATGCGTTTTTTCTTACACCAAATCCGCGATTTCCATCAGAGGGTATCGTTGATGTCTTTAGCCACTCAGTCAGGTATGCGACGCGTTTCATATACAGAACGAAACGGGTCTACAGCTATTCAGTAACTACCTGATGAATATTCACTGTTCTCGTTTGCACTACCATATCAACTACAAGCAGACCCACACAAAAAAATTACAGCAGAGATGCTATGTCATCATGGCACAGCAAAGTCAGTAAAGTATTATTATTCTTCTTCTTTAACGTCCTAAGAGTAGTCTGATACAGCTTACCATGTTATTGTACCATGGTGAAGTGTCTCCATCTCTATGTAACACCTTCATCAAACATCCACTTGCACCAGTTAGTATACTCAAAACTCACCCTGTACAATTTTTACCCTCCTCCCCCACTTTACCTTTTCCTGTGTTGCCAACTTAATCTTTCATGTCACTGGATGTAACCTGTCAGTCTTCCCAGTGAAATTGCCAAATGAATGAATAGATTGGTTTATTTTTTTTTAAGTATTTCCAGCATACTGGGATGTCAGGGGGTCAGTGACCTGTGATACTACTTCAATATGACAAACAACCAAAGTTGCAAAATACCTCTTTCTATCACTTGATGATGACTAATTTCGGTTTTTTATTCATAATCCTTTCTGTAATCATCCCGTGAAGCAACAGGCTAAAATTACAATTTGTTACAGTTTGTACCAAACACTAATGCTTGTTGCAAAATCTAAAGTTTAACGATTTAAAATACGTACCATGCAGTCGGAATAAGTATTGATCCGCATAGCAAATATCGTGATACTCGTTATCAAAAGGAATACAATGAAAGCGATCATAAAACCGGATACAAACATAAACTAACAGTCTAACCTCAGTCAGACTAGGAAAAAATTCCTGCAACACACATAGCGCCACTTTCGGTGCTTTTTGTCTTATTTACAAAAGAGACTTCCTATTTCGATTTAAGAAACTTTGTATAACGAAATGGTGTACAATTTCTTAGTGGTACGACTTGGACACCCCTGTAGTCATTATTTTGTTGTACTGATGATGATTACGGTATTCAATGAAGACTTCCCTAAACGTCGGATAGGGGCACCACACAGGAAAATTACCCCAGCAGATTGAGGTTAGCATGTCAGTTTCTGTTTGTATGCGGTTTCATGATCACTTGCATTCCATCCGTCGGATAACGATTTTTATGATTTTTTGTATGTGGTTTAACATTTATTCTGATTGGATGGTAAGTATTTTTATAAGTTAGGCACTGGACTTTGTGATCCGCATTGATTGTTTATTACTTTATGTAACAAATTGTAATGTCAGCCAATCGTTCCACAGGATGATGTGAGAAAGATTTACGAATAATAACCCGAAACTAATCATTACCAAGTAACAAAAAGAGCTAGTTTGCAGCTTTGGCTGTTGACCGATTGGATGCAATATTTTTTGACATGGTTCTCGTAGCTCCCCTCGTCGGGGGTTCGAGTCCTCCCTCGGGCATGGGTGCGTGTGTTGTCCTTAGCGTCAGTTAGTTTAAATTAGAGTAAGTAGTGTGTCAGCCAAGTGACCGATGACCTCCGCACTTTGGTGCCACAGGAACTTCTACATCTACATCTACATCTAAATCTACATACATACTTCGCAATACATCATACGGTGCGTGGCGGAGGGTACCTCGTACCACAACTGGCATCTTCTCTCCCTGTTCCACTCCCAAACAGTACGAGGCAAAAATGACTGCCTATATGCCTCTGTACGAGCCCTAATCTCTCATATCTTTGTGGACTTTCCGCGAAATAGAAGTTGGCGGCAGTAAAATTGTACTGCAGTCAGCCCTAAATGCTGGTTCTCTAAATTTCAGCAGTAGAGATTCACGAAAAGAACGCCTCCATTCTTCCAGAGACTCCCACCCGAGTTCCTGAAGCATTTCCGTAACACTCGCGTGATGATCAAACCTTTCAGTAACAAATCTAGCAGCCCGTCTCTGAATTGCTTCTATGTCCTCCCTCAATCCGACCTGATAAGCATCCCAACCGCTCGAGCAGTACTCAAGAATAGGTCGTATTAGTGTTTTATAAACGGTCTCCTTTAGAGATGAACCACATCTACCCAAAATTCTACCAATGAACCGAAGACGACTATCCGCCTTCCCCACAACTGCCATTACATGCTTGTCCCAGTTCATATCGCTCTGCAATGTTATGCCCAAGTATTTAATCGACGTGACTGTGTCAAGCGCTACACTACTAATGGTTCAATCAAACATTACAGGATTCTTTTTCCTATTTATCTGCATTAGTTTACATTTCTCTATATTTAGAGTTAGCTGCCATTCCTTACACCAATCACAAATCCTGTCGAAGTCATCTTGTATCCTCCTACGGTCACTCAACGACGACACCTTCCCGTACACCACAGCATCAACAGCAAACAGCCGCAAATTGCTATCCACCCTATCCAAAAGATCATTTATGTAGATAGAAAACAACAGCGGACCTACCACACTTTCCTGGGGCACTCCTGATGATACCCTCACCTCCGATGAACACTCACCATCGAGGACAGCGTACTGGGTTCTGTTACTTATGAAGTCTTCGAGCCACTCACATGCTTGGGAATCATATTCTCGTACCTTAGTCAGGAGTCTGCAGTCTGGCACCGAGTTAAACGCTTTCCGGAAGTCAAGGAATATGGCATCCGTCTGATACCCTTCATCCATGGTTCGCAAGATATCATGTGAAAAAAGGGCGAGTTGCGTTTCGCAGGAGCGATGCTTTCTAAAGCCGTGCTGATGCATGGACAGCAGCTTCTCTGTCTCAAGGAAAATCATTAAATTCGAACTGAGAATATGTTCGAGAAGCCTACAACAAACCGATGTTAAGGATATTGTTCTGTAATTTTAAGGATCCGTCCTTCTACCCTTCCTATATTCAGGCGTCACCTGCGCTTTTTTCCAGTCGCTCGGGAGTTCACGTTGTGCAAGAGATTCGCGATAAATGCAAGCTAAGTAAGGAGCCAGTGCAGTAGAGTACTCTCTGTAACACCAAATTGGAATCCCATCAGGACCTGGGTATTTATTTATTTTCAACCTATTCAGCTGCTTCACAACCCAAGGGATGTCTATCACTATGTCCTCCATACGGGAATCAGTGCCTGTGCAAACCATCAGATCTTCATCATTCTTTTGTAGCATCACATTTCAAATAATTCTAGTCTCTTTTTCTCTATACTATTTATCGTACATTTCTCTGTACTATTTATCGTCCATGTATTGTTTCCATATAACGCTACATTTCAATTACCTTTTAGAAATAACTACGTAACACTTACTCGTATATTGATGTTACTATACAGCGTAAACACGAGGACCGATGGCTGACTGGATATGGAGGATAAAAGGTTCTATGAACATGTGCCTGGAAACGCATCGTGGACGTGGTAGATGATGCTGATGAGTAAATGTTCCTCTGACCACGTGCCGTGTGTTTCTTGTGTGTTGCAGGCTGATTGACGTACGAAACATACTGCAAGGAGCAGTATGGTGTGCCATTGATGTCGGTAACAAGCCCAGATGGTATCTGTGTACTGCCGAGCAGATGTAAACAGTCAGGAGGCAGCACGGCTGTACCAAAACATGTACCCTCAAGGGCACTAACCACGTCACACAATATTTCAAGCCCTTTTTTTGGCGTTTGTGTGATCTTGGGTCCTTTCAGACAGATGAACGTGCAGGCAGGAGGAGGCGGACCGTGCAAATTTTAACTTGTCTGCTTCATGAGCTCCAAATTCTAAGAGATCCCAGCGTCAGCGGCGGAAATATACGAAAATATGTTCCGGGAGGAGTTCAATACGTCCGCCTCGCTCTCCCTCCCACGCAATTTCTTTTGGAAGAGATACTGGCAGGTCATTCAGTCTACCACACCAATCAGACGCATTTTACTTAAATAACATTTGATTTGATTTCAATCTGACCTAACAGATTCCACTGAAATGCCTCTCTCAGATAACATTACAATAACAAACTGTTCTGTAACCCTGAAAATCATTTTCTATTGATCTAAGTGCCCTTATCCAGAACCCACTTTGAAAAATTTCCCTCTGCCCGTCAAATTGTTGCTTCAACTAAACGTTTTTTCAGCAGTAAGGTTACGTAACTCTAGACTCCTCTATCTTAACAGATTCTTTCATTCAAATTTGTTCATCGGTTAATTTTTGTATGGCCCCGGGAATGCCCTAGTATGCGGATGTCAATACCGAAATTTTGGATTTAGGGTATCCTACTGTAGTGAAAAATTTGTTGGATCCGTTCAGATTTCTGCCTCTCAACCATTTCCATCTTCTTGATCATACACAAACATCATTGCGGCATGTTTCCGACACTAATATCGGACTGTTTTGCTACCCACAGTACTCTGTGTCGATCACACAGCCTGCAGCACTCGAGGAACACACTGCACGTGCTCAGAGAATCTTTCATTCGTTAGACCTATCCACCGTGGCAACGATACATTTCCGGGCACATGTTCAAAGAACTCTTTTTCTTCCATTTCCCAACAGGAATCTGTCCCTGTCGTCTGTCGGTTTTTTTAATATTCACCCTGTATTTCTCATCCTCTTATCTAATTTCCTCAGCATTATCTGACTTCATTCAACTACACTCCATTACCATTTTTCTACTCTTGTTGGTATTCAATTAACTAAACGTTCTAATGAACTGCTGATCCAAGACTTCTGTTGTCTCTTAAAAAATTTACAATCTCATTGACAAACCTAAAAGTTTTAATTTGTTTTCCGCAAATTTCAATTTCCTTTCCAAATATCTCCAAGGCTTCACAGCGTACCCAGTGTGCAGATTGAATAGCATCAACGATAAGCTACAATCTTGGCCGGCGGGTGTGGCCGAGTCGTTCTAGACGCTTCAGTCTGGAACCGCGTGACCGCTACGGTCGCAGGTTCGAATCCTGCCTCGGCCATGGATCTTTGTGATGTCCTTAGGTTAGTTAGATTTAAGTAGTTATAAATTCTAGGGGACTGTTGACCTCAGCTGTTAAGTCCCATAGTGCTCAGAGCCAGCTACAATCTTGTCTGTGTCATTCTCAGCTACTGCTTCTTTTTCATATCCTTCGATTTTTATACATGTAATGTGGCTTCTGCAAATGTAGTAGATAGTGTTTCGCTTCCTGTATTTTATCACTTCAATGAGTGCATTTGACACAGAACTGGTAAACACAACCATGATTTACTTAGTCAAAGCAAAGATAAGTGGTCTAGGATAGTCGTAGTTGAAGCATAAATAACGAAAAAATAGGATACAACTAGTAGCTTTAGCACCCTCAGCCAATAACGAAATTCCTCTAATGATAGCGGACGAACACTTGATGTATATCTCAACTTGTCATCTGTTTGAGTAACCTATAAAGAAATATGATAGCCCCAGCTGATTATCTGCGTGACATTCACAAGAAGAAGGGACGGGTTGCAAAATTCGGCTTAGAAGCAATGTTCGCTTACGTTAGGACACCAGTCTCATCAAAAACAGAATTTTTAGGAGACGTGTGGGCAACCGACGGCGCGCGGCCCTTGGAAGAGTTACAGGCAATAAAGGAATCGAATTTTCAACAGCTATCATTACAGCAAGTAAAAATGTTATCACAACTAGATGCTACGTCATTTAAACTGACTTCTCAACGGGTCTAATAAATTTGTCATTGCAGTAGGACGCACTAACATCCGAAATTTCGGAAATGAAAACCGCGTACTAGAGCATTCGTGAAGCAACACAAAAAGTAACTAGCGAACAAATTTGTATAAAAGAATCTATTCGGAAGCTGAGTTAAAAGTTACATAAATTTTATATAGAAAAAAAATTAGTTAAAGGAAGACTTTTACGCACAGATAGCCGGCCGGAGTGGCCGTGCGGTTCTAGGCGCTGCAGTGTGGAACCGACTGACGGCTGCGGTCTCAGGTTCGAATCCTGCCTCGGGCATGGATGTGTGTGATATCCTTAGGTTAGTTAGATTTAATTAGTTCTAAGTTCTAGGTGACTGATGACCTCAGAAGTTAAGTCGCATAGTGCTCAGAGCCATTTGAACCATTTTGATACGCACAGAGGGAAAGTATCTCAGACAATTTTTCAAAGTGGATTCTGGAGAAGAGCACCTACATCAATAGAAAATTATATTCAGAGTTACACATCAGTTTGTTGCTGTAGAGTTACCTACGATAGACATTCCAGAGGAATCCGTTAGATCAGATTTAAACCAAATAAAAAGTTATTTAAGTACTCTACTGGACATTAAAATTGCTAAACCACGAAGATGAAGAGCTACAGACGCGAAATTTAACCGACAGGAAGTAGATTCTGTGTTATGCAAATGATTAGCTTTTCTTTGCATTCACACAAAGTTGGCGCCGGTGGCGACACCTACAATATGCTGACATGAGGAAAGGATCCAACCGATTTCTCATACACAAACAACAGTTGACCGGCGTTGGCTGGTGAAACGTTGTTGTGATGCCTCGTGTAAGGAGGAAAAATGCGTACCATCACTTTTCCGACTTTGATAAAGGTCGGATTGTAGCCTATCGCGATTGAGGTTTATCGTATCGCGACACTGCTGTTCGGGTTGGTCGGGATCCAATGACTGTTAGCAGAATATGGAATCGGTGGGTTCAGGAGGGTAATACGGAACGCCGTGCTGGATGCCAACGGCCTCGTATCACTAGTAGTCGAGATGACAGGCATCTTATCCGCATCACTGTAACGGATCTTGCAGCCACATCTCGATCCCTAAGTCAACAAATGGGGACGTTTGCAAGACAACAACCATCTGCACGAACAGTTCGACGACGTTTGCAGCAGCATGGACTATCAGCTCGGAGACTATGGCTGCGGTTACCCTTCACGCTACATCACAGAGTGGAGCACATGCGATGGTGTACTCAACGACGAACCTGGGTGCACGAATGGCGAAATTTCATTTTCTCGAATGAATCCAGGTTCTGTTTGCAGAATCGTGATGGTCGTATCCATGTTTGGCGACATCACGGCGAACGCACTTTGGAAGCGTGTATTCGTCATCGCCAGACTATCGTATCACCCGGCTTGATGGTATGGGGTTCCATTGGTTACACGTCTCGGTCACCTCTTGTTCGCACTGACGGCACTTTGAACAGTGGACGTTAAATTTCAGATGTGTTACGACCCGTGGCTCTACCCTTCATTCGATCCCTGCGAAACCCTACATTTCAGCAGGATAATACACGACCGCATGTTGCTGGGCTTGTACGTCCCTTTCTGCATACATATAATGTTCGACTGCTGTCCTGGCAGCACATTCTCCAGATCCCTGAAAAACGTCTGGTAAATGGTGGCCGAGCAACAGGCTTGTCACAATACGCCAGCCACTACTCTTGATGAACTCGTGTTGAACGTGCAAGGGCAGGTGTACCTGTACCCGCCATCTATGATCTGTTTGACTCAATGCCCAGAAGTATCAAGGCTGTTATTACGGCCAGAGGTGGTTGTTCTGGATACTGATTTCTCACGATCTATGCACCCAAATTGCGTAAAAATCTAATACATGTCAGTTCTAGTATAATATGTTTGTCCAGTGAATACCCATTTATCATCTACATTTCTTCTTCGTGTAGCAATTTCAATGGCCAGTAGTGTAAATATTTGTCTGAATGGCGTGACAGTCTGAATGGCGTGACAGTGTCTCTTCTAAAAGACATTGCTTGAGAAGGAGAGCGAGGCGGCCGATTTGCACTCCGCTCGGAACACATTTTCGCATATTTACGCCGCCAAGCCTGGCGTTTGCAGCTCAAGTCAAAAATTGGCTTCCTCCATCGTCGCTGAGTTGAACAACAGAGAAAGACACGGTACCAGTCTAATCGCGAAGTTATGGCCCATGTACTCATGAGCGTGCGTAAAATGGAAAAAGAAAACTCAACTACCTTGCAGGGCTGCGGATAACAGTACTTTTGTTTGTGGACCAGTGGTAACAATACAGATTTGTTATTTACTGCTTTGTACCTACGTCGGTGCTACACAGTGATGGGTCGCAAATGTTGGTAGGAGGCGACAGTCGCACGAATATTCCCAGCTACTCGCGAAATGTGCCGATTTGAACACCGGTAGCAGAGGTCATTGCTTGGTGAACAAACAAGTTGTCTTTTGTCTCAGTGGTATCGATTTTACTGTTTCCCGGGTGAACGTGAAGTGAATGTAGTTTCAAAAACGCGTGTATCGAGGCATAATCTGTTAGCGTGCCGTGTCGTGTCAGAGTGCCTTCCTCAGTAAAGATTAACAACAGGGAAGCGATGGTTCTCACTTCATGCGCTAGGAGAACTGCTGTCGTGTCACTTGATGAGGAGCCTTAAGAGCTTAATGATGTAAGTTTATCAGGCCCGGGGTAACTAAATATTATCCATACCTGATCTAGAAGATAATGCTTACCCACAACTGCAGCGAGAATATCTTGGAAACCGTTTACCTTTACTCAGATCGCGAGAAAATATGTAATAGTAGACTTTTACCGTAAGAAGTGACATATTAGTAGGACATCTGCTACTGAACCGACTATTAGTTAATTTGGCACTGGTAGGAGCAACAGCAGGCTCAGAGAGCAACTGGAATGTGGGAAACACTTTGTACAGGATTTTAAATTGCTATATTTACGTAGAGATGAAAATATTAGCACATGGTTGGAAAACAGAGGACAAATCGAAGTATAGCGTAAGTATCGTTTGACTGATCTTATTTAAAATGTAAAATAAACGAAAAAGTGTTCCGTGTAACAAGGATCATACCGACAACGCGGACTAGCGAGTGCGGTATGAGCCAAAGAATATGTTATGAAGCTATTTGTCTATGAAGATTGACACAATTAGTGCTTCAAAGATTATCTTGTGTAAGTAGCTAAGACGCTTTTTTCATGGTCCATATTTAATATACTCATTCTAAGGAACCAAATTTTTGACAGCGACTTCCCACGTACATTTTATTTTGTCCATCGAACTTCACGGACACTGGATCCCCTTTGAGAATTCAACTTGTAGCTCGAAATTAGTCCACAAGCTCTGTGAAGAAACTATCGTTCTTTCTGCCTGAAATCCAAATTTTGTAATATGAATGCATTTCATTGGAGAATTTAGCAGAAAGTCACAAGCGTTGCCTAACAGGCAGAGCTGGTGTACACGGCAAAAAATTGCAAGGCTGGTAAAGTTAAATTTTGTAAATAATTCTTGATTAAAACAAAGTATTTGTAGTCTTGTTGCGTATATATGTAGAATCATATGCTGAGGCCACGCCAGGCCCATTTTCAAAAGAACACTGTTATGCTGAGGTATTAGTGTCCTTTAGAAACGTGAGCTCCTTCACTTTCGAAACAGCTACACAGACATGTTTTGTTTTTATTGGCTTTCGGGACGTGCCCATATAGCCATCTCAACAGTGGAATGTCATTTTCGACAATACAAACTCAAGGACAAGTCAACACCAAGTCCCAGAGCGGATGAAGTCAAACATTGGCCCCATTTGCTTTGCAATTCCCATCGCTGATCGTGCAGCTCCCAAGGCGCACGTACAATGGCTTTAAATGTTGTAGCTAAGAAAACGTAGCATTACACATACATACATACATACGTCAAAAAATGGCTCTGAGCACTATGGGACTTAACATCAGTCCCCTAGAACTTAGAACTACTTAAACCTAACTAACCTGAGGACATCACCCACATCAATGCCCGAGGCAGGATTCGAACCTGCGACCGTAGCGGTCGCGCGGTTCCAGACTGTAGCGCCCAGAACCGCTTGGCCACTCCGACCGGCATACATCAGTCTCTCTCTCTCTCTCTCTCTCTCTCTCTCTCTCTTTCTCGCTCTCTGTCACATACACACACACACACACACACACACACACACACACACACACACACTCAATAAGGCTATATCTCTATGTTCCATACACAGAGAGATATTGTTTATTGTTAACATCCACATCTGCAGGGTGAAAATGATAATTGTTCACCACGTACTTCGCTGGTGTAGAAGAAATTAAGACGAATAACTTCATACAGTACTCAGAGAAGAAATGAATGAGCCGTTTCTTGTGGGACATTTAAAGTAGTTTAATTTTGTATGGGGCTACGTTTTCGATAGACGCTGTGGTTTTGAGTTATTCAAAAAAACGTACAAACCTGACTTTCAAAGGACCCCTACCACTTTATTCAACCTCGTCGATCAGGCGTTTCAGTATACCACTGTACATAAATTTGCGACTACACGAATTATTTTCCACCTCTTTTGGCATTCATTACCGGGGCTTTAACGCTTCGACTTATTAGGCTTTTTAGATAACATTATAAATCAAAATTTTCCCATGAGGGTATTGGAAGGAAACAGACTTTTGTAAACGTTATGCGTATAATTAAGTATACAATTTGATGTCAACGTAGCTCCCATAAGTACAGTAGTTTCGTAGCAAGAAGGCCAAAAAAAAACGGTCCAGTTGTTAATTATAGGCAGCTAAAACTCCAAACTCCAAACGGGCCTTGGCATGCTCAGCGGTACCGACCAACCGCCGCGCCATCCTCAGCCGATAGGGGTCACTGGATTCGGGTAAGGAGCGGCGTGTGGGCAGCACACCGTTCTCCCAGCCGCTGTTAGTTCCCGTGATCGGAGTCTCTACTTCTCACTCAAGTAGCTCCTCAAATGGTCTCACAAGGGCTGAGTGCTCCCTACTTGCCAATAGCTCTCGGCAGACGCTGACGGTCACCCATTAAACTGCTAGCGACTCCCGACTGTCCTTAATTTCGTTGACCTAACGGGAACTGGTGTTAGCACCGCAGCAAGGCCGTTGGAGGAACTCACACAGCTGTAAGGTAAAGTTTGCACAAAGGTCCAGGGTACGAATAAGCCGGTGGCGTAATAATAACACAGAAAAGACGATAAAGAACGTCGAATATGAGAATAATTCGTGTAGTCGGAAATATGTGCACAGTGGTAGGAGGCAGTGCCATTAAAAATACTCTGAAAATACTGACGGGTGGGGTGTGAGTATGGGAGTTGGAGTGCTTTTGTAACCCTCATTTGTACGCGTGTTTCTGAATAATCCAAAAGCAGCAGACTCTACCATATACACATTCCAGTACAAAATTAAATTACTTTAAATTTCCTGCAGAAATAGAATGTTTTCATTTTTTTCTCTGCGAGGAATAGTTGTGCTTGCAGAGAGAACACATTGAGAAGCTTGCGCTCCGCGCATGTGCTGTAGCTTAGGACGTTCCTGTAGGCCAATTTGTGGTATACGTGAAATGTATTCGCCGTTAAGAATGTGGACAACCATGATCTCTATAATGAAAGAAAGACAATGGAAATTTGTGTCGGACCAGGACTCGACCCTGGATTTCCCGCTTATCGCTAATGGTCGCTTTATTGTCAGCCGCCACGCGGGATTAGCCGAGCGGTCTCGGGCTCTGTAGTCATGGACTGTGCGGCTGGTCCTCGCGGAGATTCGAGTCCTCCCTCGGGCTTGGGTGTGTGTGTTTGTCCTTAGGATAATGTAGGTTAAGTAGTGTGTAGGATTGGGGACTGATGACCTTACCAGTTAAGTCCCATAAGATTTTACACACATTTGAACATTTATTATTAGCCTATCAGTGCAATCTCCACGGCCAAATCCAGACTTCCGCACGTTGTCAACCATCTGTCTACAATCTGCACTCGTACACTGATTATGTATATTTCCGCACAGAGGAGACATTTCAATTGAAAATCGCTTGCTCGATGTCGGCGAATAAATGTATTGCAGTGTCTGTGTTATTCAGAATTACGATGCAATGTCCTGTATCAAACTGGTCGTTTCAACTTCCTCTGCACCACTGTTGTAGGTTGTAAACAACTGTCATTTTCACCCTGTATAATCCGGGAGCGACCATAGAGAGCATGGCGAAGGATACTGTGTATGACATTGTCACTTACTGCTTTTCCGTTCCAGTCGCGAACAGTTCGTGGGAAGAGCGATTGCCAGTGAGCCTCCGTGTAGGCTCAAATCTCTCTAACTTTACTTTCATAGTCTTTTAGCCAGGTGTACGTAGGAGAAGGGAATTTTTGGTTGCTTCTTCTAGGAACGTATATCCTTCGAAATTTAACAGTAAACAACAATACCGCAGCGTCCGCGATTGGATTTTGCAGTTTATCTCCGTAACGCATTCGTGCTTGCTTTTGTCTTACAGATAATTAAAAAATAATTCCAGTTCCATGAATGCTATCAAATACTTTGCAAAATTAATGCCGGACTGGCGCACCCGTCCCTTAAGTTCCCGTATGGGAATCCATATACCCCACTGATAGTGGGCTTAAATGTACTGAGGGTGTAAGTATGGTCACGAATAGACCGATGCAACTCTTAGAGCAGAGAATTGAAAATTAGTTCAGGGAGCTGCTGACAGCGTCGTACAGCCTTTCTAAGCACTTTGGTCTATGCCCCACAATGTTTTTCTTTCTTTACTTTTTTAAAGTTAGTGGCCTTTTGAGTACACTATGTGAATAGTTATAACACTGCAACAGCACTTACGTAGCTTATGCAATCAAATACCAAATTTGGTTTATTACGTACTATGCCCCAACAGAACAAATAGTACTGTCACATAAAAGCCACGTATAACACTCCTGTCCGCTACTGCTACTATTATACCATAAACTCAAAGCTGAAGGCAGTTCGTATAATTAAATTATTCTTCTTCAAGTAATTATAGTATGAAGAAGCAGAGCAGTGTTACCCTCTGAGAGGAATTTTGTTATATTGACCGTGTTGTACCTAATGGAGGTGACTTATCGGAAGTCAAAGTCAGAAATACGTAAATATTTAAGCAGTAATAAACAATATTTTACCTAGGTACACTGTTTAAAGAATAAAGAAAACGGTCGCCAGCCTAATTAGGCAAGAGAATGATTAACATCTTTGTTTAAGAAAATAGGTATGATTAACTTTAACGGACAAAAACAACCTATATTATGCCTCACACGAGTGCAATGAACTCTGACACCTGCATATGTTCACGGTAAGATAGGAGCTGACAGATCAGAACAAACTATTTGCATAGATAAAACAGATAACAGTACACATTATTACTTTTCACACATTTTCCTAGCTGACATAAAATTGTAAATGTAGTTCACTGCAAAATTATGAATTGATCACAGGTTATATATCTCTCAACTAAATACTATTCTTTTTGAATGGAAGTTAATTGAAATTCACTGACAGATTATTTCTCACTCTCTTTTGAATAAAGAAATTATTATTTTCGTAAACAGTGGTCTTTCGATTAATTGTTATTTATCATGAGCATAAAGGATAATCTGTGGATCCTATTACACTATTAATATGCACTTTCAATACCCAAAAGAAACACGTGCTTAGCAAGCACGAATGTACAACTTTCCCCTATTGCAGTTTTCCACTTTTACTACAGTGAGACACAAAATTAACATATTTGTAAGATACCGACTCACCTTTTGCGATTTACAACAAGCAGCAATGTGATCATTTACCAAGCAAAACTTTATAAGCCTCAGTCTTAAGAAATTTTAATTCTGAAGTCGGCAACAACATATTAATAAGCAGTTTTCAAAATGGTTCAAATGGCTCTGAGCACAATGGGACTTAACTTCTGAGGTCATCAGTCCCCTAGAACTCAGAACTGCTTAAACCTAACTAACCTAAGGACATCACACACATCCATGCCCGAGGTAGGATTCGAACCTGCGACCGTAGTGGTCACGCGGTTCCAGACTGCAGCGCCTAGAACCGCACGGCCACAACAGCCGGCGGTTAATGTTTGGTGCGGCTAAGCAGTTTTAATAGGAAAATTATTTTCAACAAGCATCATTTACTTTAACTCACTCTCTTGCCACATTAACTTTAACTTTCTTTTTACAGCGTTCAAGACGCCTTAATTAGCAAAACACTGTGCTTTAATGTTCTTTCAGTAAGCACACTCGGTAATCACTTTAGTTCAACGGAGAGGAACCTGAGAGGTGTTACCATAAGGAAAAAAATCAAGGTAGGTACATAAATTCAGTTATAAAATACCTTATATTTGAGCACACTAACAAATCCAATAAGCTGATCCTTCACTGTACATTACTATAGAGCTCCATTATAGTGATTGCGCAATGTGGTGACAGCTGCATGTTGGTAGGTGGATTTGCAGGTGGAATTGCTGGACTCTGTCACTTCCTGGTTGTGATGATAGATACCAATTCCGGAATAGCTCCAGCTTTTAACCATCCATCCGATCCACTGGAAAGCGTCAGCAAAAGCTTCTCTCGGAACCAGCGCAATATACAACTTTTACATGGGCAGTTTACAATTTGGTAGCTCGTCCCCGACTGACTCTTTGTTCCACCTTTTCTACCTAGGCGAACCACAATTTGCGCACGCTGCTCAGTTCCGTTCCCAAGGGAAACCACAACACTTTTTACATTTGAAATAACTAAGAACCCTAAGTGAAAGTCAGCAGTTTACATAACAGCCAACAAACATTTTTAAAAAAGCAGACATTTGCATATATTGGTAGTTCTACAGATTTTTTTAAAATAAAGTTATTTAATTTTAGAGATAACCAAAGAGATTGCACGAGGAAGACAAAATATTATTACAGAGATTATACTTCATTACAGTATGGAACTAATTGTACACTAATTACAGAAGTTCAACGAATGGATGTTGAAAAAAATAGAAAGCTAAATGAATCAACAAAATGTACGTAATGTCTAAGCTATGGTGTTACATAGTATATGTTTGTCCGATAAGATACTGTCATATTTAACTCACTAAGTAATTTTTTCGTCTTCTGAGGTTAGCACGTGTGAAAGAATAAATGAACATATTTGTCTTCGCACTTACGGGATGAGAAATAATTCCCTTTGCATCTAGTTGGTGAGTAATGTGCAGCAACCGAGCATGCAACGCCATGATAATTTTTAGCGTTCAATTTGTATCGATTAAGGACAATAACAATAAAATCTGCAGAAAATATATTGAGAAATATTAGAAATATTATCTTATATGGCTTTATACGTTTAAGGACCTATTTAAACATAAACAGGAGTTGCCTTTTCTGTTTCAGGCATCGCAGTATGACGCTAAAGGCAGCTGGTGTCTTGATTGGGTTATTGGCGGGTAAGTACTTCTCGCAGATTATTTATTTATACTACTTTCACCGAGATCGTCTATTGATTACGCATGACACTCAATTTTTTATTTCCCTACTCCCGCCGTCTAGTTACCTATTTCATTTCTTGACTGAATTCTGTCTTCCGCTGTTTCATGTACGTTCTTTCTTTTTCCTAAATATCTTTGAAAAGATAATCTCTTTCACGTATTGCACAACTGTACGTATGTTCAGTGCTTCTACTCATATTTTTAACATGATGACGCCATTTTCTTCCCAAAAACAACTTCGATTTTCCTTTTCTTCCCTAGGAATGAATAATATTTTGTATAGCCTCTCAGCCATTCTGCATAATGCTTTCTATATAAACCTTCAGTCATTTTTTCATCCGCATTAGAGCGTCTTCTGATTTATCAGACAGTGCTATTTTAGATTTTAGCGTCTTATCGATACGTTTCCACTTCTGGCCCAGGTTGTTCCGGCTTCTCTTCCTGTTCACGAGAGAAATGTGTGGTATGTACCATAACTCAGGTTGAAGAGTATGAGCCGTGTCGGCTCCCTTTACTTTTACAAATTACCCTCCTAGCCCGTATGAGATCGCGGCGGCGGTACAGAGTGCGCTCTTGAGCTAGGGGCGTGGTGGTGGTGTCGTGTTCGGGGAAATGAGGCGTTGACCCGGGGAGCTGTGATCTAAGACCGGTGGGGTTTGGCGGCAACGTCCTCCTCTCACTGTCTCAAGGGGTAACTTGTGTAGAATCTATGACGACTCTTACTGACTTTGGGCATTAGGAAATTTGTGTGTGTACAACGTTTTTTGGGGTCAGACCCTTACTTAGTGTAGAGCTCACTCAAGTCTTTCCGAGTTTATTAATTTGTCATGTGGTAATCTAGTTGCGTATGCTAGCTGATTCTTGGCCACGGAATAAAGCCACATGGTTTCTTGTTCACCCAGCGTGAATTCTCTCTTCGTGAAACACTCTTCTTCTCAGAAAGCGGAGATCGAACTTTTTGTTTGTGAACTGGAGAGGAGCCGAGTTGAGTTGCAAATTTCTAGCTGTTTTGGGTTTCTTAGTCCATATCCGGCAATACTTATGAAATTATTTCTCTATTCTACCATCTTATTTTGTGATACCTACTGCCGGCCGCGGTGGCCAAGCGGTTCTAGGCGCTTCAGTCCGGAACCGCGCGACTGCTACGGTCGCAGGTTCGAATCCTGCTTCAGGCATGGATGTATGTGATGTCCTTAGGTTAGTTAGGTTTAAGTAGTTCTAAGTTCTAGGGGACTGATGACCACAGATCTTAAGTCCCATAGTGCTCAGAGCCATTTGAACCTTTTTATTTTATACCTACTGTACGTCTAGACTGTAACACATTTACTAAGCTTTAGCCACCTCGCTGAGCAGCGTAACTGAGGCAGTGTTGGGAGTCCAATGGTGGACCGACTTACACGCGCCTTTAGTCTGTTCCAGCTCACAGACAGTGTACTGTGCTGCCTTGTGGGACTCTTGTACCATAGTGTCTTTGAAACTGTGGTTCTATGTCCTTCTAAGCTTCATGCTGGCCTGCACCATCGTCACCAAGGAGTCACCATTCGCAAAATTATGTAATTGTAATCTATTAACTGCTTCATGTTACTGCTGCTGTTTCTCTTTCTAAGGGCCTAACCACCCAGTTATTGTATGCGAGTTTGATACCACTTGTTTTAACAATGCAATGTGTTTTTAAGCTTGGCCATGTATTTTTAAATTAGTATTGGAACCTACTCCGGCAACGGCCGTGCCGCAGTGGATACACGGGTTTCTGTGAGATCACCGAAGTTAAGCGCTGTTGGGCATGGCCGGCGCTTGGATGGGTGACCATCCAGCTGCCATGTGCTGTTGCCGTTTATCGGGGTGCACTCAGCCCCGTGATGCCAACTGAGGAGCTACTCGATCGAATAGTAGCGGCTTCGGTCAAGAATACCATTTTAACTATCGGGAGAGCGGTGTGCTGACCCCATGCCTCTCCTATCCGCATCCTCCTCTGAGGATGACACGGAAGTCGGATGGTCCCGGTAGGCCACTCGTGGCCTGAAGACGGCGTGCTTTATTTAATTGGAACCTACTCCTGTTGTAAACTGCTCATTATTTTGGTTTAGTAGTTTATTTAATGTGACAGGTCTCTCCTCCCGCATTTCATTTAATGTTTTGGGTTGTGTTTGTGTTTTGTATAACCTGTCAAATGTTGTAAGAGGAAAAACATATAAATTGCATTGCGTGGCTTAAGCCTTGTTGTTAAGTGGTTTATCACTGCCGAACATGCTATCCGTGAGTTGTTCGCTGAGACCATCATTGCACTGGGTAAAGTTCCTTGATACACTGAACTTAAAAAAAAAAAAAAAAAAAAAAAAAAAAAAAAAAAAAAACAATGGAGGGAAAGAAGAGGCACAGAACCAAATATTCAATCTGTTTGAATCTCTTTGAATTCTGAGGCTAGCTATGGCACTGGCGTATGTTTCGTGCTAGAGGTATACGTACAATCAGTGCCTGGTCTTGACGTTTGATATATATATATATATATATATATATATATATATTAATTCTACATTTCAGGCTATTGCGTCACAGTTTCATGACTGTTAAATGTTGAGTCAGTGCAATGGGGGCAAGCATGAAACATTCTTGGCAAAGATTATTGAAAATTGTATTTTACTTATTTGCGCACGATATTGTTCTCCCAAGCTGTGACCTTCGTTAAAATATATACAGTTTGTAGTTTAAATGATAACGTTTGGTTGTAATTTGACATCAGAGGTTTACAGTTTTGTGGGCTTGTCTATAAAAAACTATTATTTGATAAGAGACCCCTGTTTGATTTTATAGCTGTTGCTGGTATCCAGACTGTTGTTCTCTTTTTTTGGGGTGATTTAACTGCTCATAAACTTTTTTCCTTAGTTTTTTACTAACTTTTTCTAACGCACAATATCGAGATGGAGTTTGAGATTCTGTCTCTGGCAAGTAGACACAGTTCGTCACGACTTCATATACGGCGGGAGTCGAGAGTATAATCTGAGCCACCTCTAGCGGTGTTGTGCACTTACACACGTGACCTGTATAGTACAGCCATTGGAAGCTATTAGACCGCAACATTTGATACTGCGCTCGACAAATGCCTATTTTGCAGTTTTCTCTCTTTCGGTATTTATTATGCATTGATTATGAACGCCGACCGTGCTGTATTTCGGACTTGTTTTCAGTCCCCCATTCAACATGTAAATTTAGTCGTCACCGACCATTTAGAACTGCCGTTTGTTCACAGCTCACTGCATCACTGTGTGATGTGTAATGTTGATCTTTTTGCTAAGTCTGAGTTTAGGATAGGTTAGGGATTCCCTCCTATTTCGTCCGTAATTGATCAACACGCTTCAGGAATCTTCTTCAGGTACAGCGTGTCATACCCGGATCGCCCCAGTGTGTAGGAGGGTCCGCAAATAATGGGCCTAAATAATTAGCGAAGTGTGTCCTGTACTTCGGGTGGCGGCTGGGAGCTGTCGTCATCAGTAGGGACGAAAAGTGGTGGCAAGTATACACCGTGGGACGCAATATATCACCAGGCGAGAAAGACTCCGGCAATCACCGCAAGAGTAATGCCAACATGCGCTGAGTGAGTAGCCAGCACTCGATGGTCGCGGCGCAAGTCAGACGGTGTGCATCCGAGTCAACGACTGAGCATGTCGGACACAAGGAGTCGTCCGTCAGATGAATGAAATGTAGCCTCTGACGAGTAGCGAACTTTCCGTTCACAACCACGTACAACAATGAACGCACCGTGGTAGGTAGAAAAGGGTATGTATTGCTCGCCACACCCTATTCCAGCCAAATACGAGGTGCCGGCGTGCTACCGTATTGATAGGTTGCTGCTGTTTAGGCGATAATAATCTTTCGTGCTGCGCATCCGTGTTGATGGAAGTCCGATTGTAAGTATCTGAGGTCAGTCAAGAACTCTCTGAAGTGCGCGAGAGCCGGTAAAATGCGTCCCACAGAAACAGGTGGATGGAGAGCGTGGTGCCGCTTCAGCTGTCAGGGTGCCCGTCAGATTGGCGTGGGAAGAGGTCCATGTGCAACGCTTCATGTTGAGATAAAGCCATTGCACACGTTGTAAACATGAATTAAACCGATACCGCCCGCCCGCTGCTGCAGGCAGGGTGGCGTATCGGACGTTAAAAACAAGACCGGCGCTCACTAAATGTCCATATGTTGCTTGAAATCTGTCGGCCATGTAACCGTCAAGGGGAGGACATGCGCAAAATAGTTCAGTTTGGAGATAAGTTAGGTGTTGACATAACGAGTTCGTAGGAGCACGTCGATTCGACGCAATTTGTTGTCTGGTGTAGTACCAAGCAGTAAGCGGCTGCCGCTGTGCGGGGAACATTGCTGTAGAACAGCACATCTCAACATCTGAGTAGGGCACCTTGCTACCCCTAGAGCACTAGTGCATGAATGAACACCAAACGTAAACACCACTGACAGCACGATTCTACCAAAGTGAAAAAAGTCTTACCGATCGAAAAAATGTACCGCCGAATTGCTAAATGATATGTCGCTCTGTACCAGTACTTAGGAGAAATACCGAGCAAAGCTGACGCATGCAGAGCCTCAGCCGGCGTATGGGCACATCATGCTCGTGTGCAGTTTGGCAAGCAGTGATCGGCCCTGTTCTAGAAGATCGAAGAACAGTTAAAGCTGAATACAGGGGGTTGGGGTTGTTTTGGGGGAAGAGACCAAACAACGAGGTCATCGGTCTCATCGGATTAGGGAAAGATGGGGAATGAAGTCGGCCTGCCCTTTCAAAGGAACCATCCCAGCATTTGCCTGGAGTGATTTAGGGAAATCACGGAAAACCTAAATTAGGATGGCCGGACGCGGGATTGAACCGTCGTCCTCCCGAATGTGAGTCCAGTGTGCTAACCACTGCGCCACCTCGCTCGGTGCTTTATACAGCAATTGGTTTGTTACAGGTGTTCAATGAAGTCATGAAAGTCAAGACAAAACGCCGCATTATTTTTATCTTGATATTGCCATTGAGTCAATTTATTATTTGATGTAGATAAACGTCCAATTAATCCCTCATTTGTATTAACCCGATGTCATAACCTGACGAATTCCTTTTGTATCCTTATTTCAAGAAAAAATACGCAAGTTGCCATTTCTATTACATCAAGGAGCTGGTGTTGTTCAGTTACCAACATGAAAGTGTAAAAAGATGTTACCAAAATTGATATAGACGCAAGTAAATGCCTTCAAAGTTTACTGGCCAACATTTTGAGCAGCAGTAAAAATGTTTGTACTACAAAAGCTCTGTTAACATTTGAGAAGTCAGACTTCACAGTAAATTAACTGCAAGTATTAATGACGGTTCTGGATGTAGCACATTGAAGATTGTGGTTATTTGGAAAGCTTCAATCAAAATCGAGCTAGAAGTTGCAGTTGTGGCAGAGTAAGTTATTGTAGTTCTTATTCTAACACCATAAGAATAGAACGTGACAAAACTATATAAAAAGTAACTAAAATCGGATAGAGCATAGAGATATGCATGTGTCATTGTATTAGTCGGGAATAGGACGCTTGACTCCTAACAGAAATTTCGATAAGTATCTTTTTTTGTGGGTCGGTTACCAGTCACCTCATGAAAGATGTAATAAGAAAATCTATGTGTATGATACGTGTGGTATAACGGCTGTATCTGTCCAAACAAGAAAAACGCTTTTGTCCATAACTGTGGTTTTTGCCATCTGTGATCTGGTATCATGCCGCAATTAATAACTAAGTAGAAGAAATTTGTGAGTCGTCCGTATGTGTCGAGTAATTGCGTAGCATTATTGATACTGAATTTTAGGATGAACCGTGTTTTCATTTTGGGATTTCTAAGGATTTAATAGCATAGCAGGACAGTGGACATTTCGACGTTATTTCTTCGTGGTACGCTTTACCAGGTTTCGTTTGTGTTCTTGTGGCTGCTGCGAGATGGCAGCACAGCATGTGGCCTAAGCGCTGCTCTCTTAGTTACAGCCCCCTCACCAGATGGCAACCTCTGCAAGTTCTCTTGCCCTTGCGCGCAGAAATAAATGAAAGAAAAATCCCTCTCAGAACAAGCATCCAAGAACTACGCACAACGTACCGCCAACGATGTAAATCAGTCGTATTGCGGTGAATCAAATTTTAAAAAAATACAACTTCATTATTATTACCTAAACCAGTTTGCAGTTCTGTGTTAATTAGTGACAATATCAATCATATTCGGAACTATGACGATTTTCTTGTGTATGGAGGGATAACAGTTAAGCGACGTGACATATATAAACAACAGACGGCACCCTCATTTGCAGACCTCTTTCTGCTATGTCGAAGACGTGATGAAAACAGAAATAATGTTTTAAAAAAGTTAATTTCATGATTTCTCTTTCTAAATAAAATTTTACTTAGGTTAAAACATGTGTTAGTTTTCACTTTTCTGCAGTTAACTTTGTTGTTGTCGTGTCCTTCTTGTGACCGAGAAAATGATCAGGAATACCGCAGCTGTGACCCACTTACCATTGTCTTCTTCCTATTTCGTACACATTGTCTGTACACTAATTAAGGAAAACTGTGAGGTCATCCACATGAGTGCTAAAAGGAACGCGTTAAACTTCTGTTACATGATAAATCAGTCTAATATAAAAGCCGTATATTCAACTAAACACCTAGGTATTACAATTACGAACAAATAAATTGGAAGGAACACATAGAAAATGTTGTGAAGAAGGCTAACCAAAGACTGCGTTTTATTGGCAGGACACTTAGAAAATGTTATAGACCTACTAAGGAGACTGCCTACACTACGCTTGTCCGTCCTCTTTTAGAATGCTGCTGCGCGTTGTGGTATCCTTACCGGATAGGACTGACAGAGTACATCGGAAAAGTTCAAAGAAAGCCAGCACGTTTTGTAATATCGCGAAATATGGGAGAGAGCGTGACAGAAATGATACAGGATTTGGGCTGGAAATCGTTAAAAGAAAGACATTTTTCGTTGCGACAGAATCTTCTCACGAAATTCCAATCACCAACTTTCTTCTCCGAATGCGAAAATATTTTATTGACACCGACCTACATAGGGAGGAACGATCTGCACGATAAAATAAGGGAAATCAGAGCTCGTACGGAAAGATATAGGTGTTCATTCTTTCCGCGCGCTATACGAGATTGGAGCAATTGAGAATTGTGAAGGTGGTGCGATGGACCCTCTGCCAGGCAGTTAAATGTGATTTTTAGAGTACCCATGTAGATGTAGATGTGGATGTAGATGTAGATGTACACTGTGTTCGTCATGTACAAGGGCTGCTCGGAAAGTGACGTCCGATCGGTCATGAAATAGAAATGAATGTGAAAATCAAATATGTTTTGTTTGCAACAGTTAGCTACATCTTCCAGTTACTTTTCTACATATTCGCTTCTCTGGTTTAGATATGTGTCATAGCGCAGCACCAACTATCAAATCACCTCAGCATAGAAGCCAGCCACTTGTGCTCTCTGCCATTTCTCTATGGTAGTTACAGCTCATTGTCAGTGCCAAGATGTCTACATAGCCAGTGTTCATGTGAGCAGAGAAAAAACTCAGGGGGAACCAATTACGGACTCTGTTGTGGGTGATCAAACACTTCCCATCGTAAACGCTGTAGAAGCATCGTCATTGCCCATGCAGAGTGCGACCAAGAATTGTCATGGAGAAGGAAACACAGAACAGTTATGTTATGCAGGCTGCATAACATCTGGCGAAAGCTCCCACCAGACTCTCGTACTAAGCGGGAGACACTATTTCCTAGGAGTCTCAACGTGTTCCCTGTATGCTCAGATCTGAAAAGAGCGACGTGCCACGATCGAGGGGAATACTAGAGAACACTGTCCAACACACTGTGCAAAGGTTCAACGAATTTTCACTGTTGTTTCCATTTCGCGCCAAATTGGACCTTTCTTTCCGAGTAGCCCTCGTATTATGTGTAGAAACTCTTCATGGGGTACTGCATATCTCTCGCTCAACAATTTTAATTTGCTGATGATTGATTTCACTTAAGTGGCAGAAAGTTTAAATGCAGAAATATTTATTTGATTGTAACTGTCGTATGTGCCCAAGCACCTACATTTCTCCATTCAATCAACATGTGCTGCATATGAGTTCAACAGTGAGAGACATATCACTGTTAAAATGTTATTCCTGTTTTGAACATTCCATGCTATTATATCTCTAAAACGTTTTATAGTGTTTTTTGCGATATTCAGTTTTTAACATCTCCGGCCTTATCATGTACATGCGAGGAGTCTTCAGAAACAAAGGGAATCCGTAACTTCGTATTTTCTCAGATAATTGGTTTCAAATTTTCCAATAAAAAGGGAAAAAAGAATACATTTTTAGAAATGTTGGATGTTGCTTTTGCTGAATCTGCTATAAGTGACAACATATGGCATATTCTTTTCGAAGAAGATGATGAAGACATTGAAGGTGAAATGCACCCTGGATGCCGCAAGACATCATCAGCCAATGAATTTATAGAAGATGTCAATGACTCTGAACGACGGCGAATCACAGTCATAGAAATTTCTGGTGACGTTAGCATCTCAACTGGCTAATAAAATGAAATTTTTCGGATGTTTTGGGTATGAAACTTGTGACAGGAAAAAAAAGCAAAACATGAAAGTTTCTCATGAGTCGCTAGATGAAGTCAACAACTGCACAGAAGCAATGTGGCATAACAGGTGACGAAACATGGGTTGACCAATAATAACGGTCAGCCGTAGCAATGGAAATGTTCTGGATCTACAAGAGCACTGGTTCCCTACCTTTCTGGGGCCATTATCCATGACTGCAGTCAGATACTAACTACTACCCATCGCATCCCTCCCCACAGCATCACAAAGATAAGCGTACCCCTAAACTTAAGGATAAAAAAATTGTCTTTCAACACATCCCATTTCTTAAAATGAGGACAGATAAATGATTGAATCACATACTTATGAGACAATTGGTACTGCTTGTTTCTAACAACCTGTTTTTTATTGATGAAGCAGATCTAAATTGTTGCGAGTGGCACCTAAAACTCCTTTTCAGAAAAGAAAGCCAACTACCCACGTTGAGGATAGGTATATGTTACAAACCAGTTTTTTCTGCACTACTCCTCTTCCTAGCGACACTCGGTTCACCCACACCATGCACTGTCGTTTAAAGTCACCCCTCTCTCGCCCCCACAAATAAACGTAGGCCTAATGTTTGTGGATCACTTAACTGGTAGATTCCTTTCTTCTGAAGCAGCAGACATTGTATGAATTAGGTGGCCAACGCTTCGTGTCTGATCATTGTTAATAACAATAAAAATAATAATAATACAGCACAGTCCCACAGAACAGTAGTAGCCATTAACCAGTTACTTTTGAGTTGTGCTGTCAATTAAGTCGCTTATTTTTACGAAGTGAATAATAAGGAATTTCTGGTCTATTACTCTTAGAAGGCATTTTCAAGAGATATTTAACCATTGTTAATATGTATAGTAATTTCACTGCCACAGATGTATGGTACAAAGTATGCGAGTATTGGATGGACTGTTTGAGGAAGATCGTGCTTATAAATTCGTTTCACAACCTGTAACATGTACCACGCTGTGTCACACGTTAATACCTACATTCTTCCGCTCCTGGTAGCTGAGCGGTCAGCGCGAGAGAATGTTAATCCTAAGGGCACGGGTTCTATTCCCGGCTGGGTCGGAGATTTTCTCCGCTCAGGGACTGGATGTTGTCCCAATCATCATCATTTCATCCCCATCGACGCGCAAGTCGCCGAAGTGGCGTCAAATCGAAACGCTTGCACCCGGCGAACGGTCTACTCTACGGGAGTCCCTTATCACAAGATATTTATTTACTTTCATTCGAAAAAAAATTTAATTACTCGTAATTTACGAGTATGCAATCTATATTACAGTCGTATGAAACAGTCATAACAGAAATAACATTTCGAAAAAGCTTAGTTTCCTATCCGAAATACAATTAAAAACTTTTTTCTTTTACCCCGCAGAAAATTTAATTTTGTACCTCGGGGTGCAAAGGGGAGTTAGATTATAAGTGTACATATCACAGAACGTCATTAATAAGGATATGAAGATCTCTAAATGAAAAAATCCTGTGTTAAGCCAAATCGTGGCAGTTATGAATAGTAACTGAAAGACAATTAAATAAAGTGACTGGATAGAGAACTTTTTGCGGCCCGCAGCTCGTGGTATTGCGGTAGCGGAACGCTTCTAGCGCACAGGGTGCCGGGTTCGATTCCAGGCGGGTCAGGGATTTTTCCTGCCTCGACATGACTGGGTGTTGTGTCGTCTTTATCATCATCATTCATCCCCATTACGGTCGGAGGAAGGCAATGGTAAACCACCTCCACTAGGACCTTGCCTAATATGGCGGTGTGGGTCTCCCACATCGTCCCCTACGCTCCTCGGAGTATGGGACCTCATAATCATAGAGTTTTGCGTGCATCATCTGAAGAGAATAAACATTTTTTTAACTTAACGAGCAGTGCACAGGGAGGTGAACCAGACGAGTGTCGAATTTACGCGCTTGATTTACGACCACTGGTTTAATACGCTGGTTGGTATGAGTGTAGTTTTCAGGTGGTTTCTCACGTTCTTTTAGAGAAATGCGGGGCTGCTCGCGAACCTCCGCATCACAAAGTGTCTGTGTTGTGGCCTTCGGACTGAATGATTCCATGCTGATCTCTGCATTAGTCTATCCCATGGAAGCTCCGCTTGGATACTGCTACTTACTTTCTTTTCAACCTGCTTTAGTCATGTCTCGGTCTCCCTGGGCAGTTTTATACCCCCGCTTCACTCCCTTCCCCTACCAAAGTGATTATCATCTCGATGCCTCACGACGTTTCCTGTCTGTCCCTTCGTTCTTTTCCAAAAAACTGTTTTCCCCTAATTCATCTCATAGCTTTCTCATTAGTAAAACGACCTATCCATAGAATCACGAGCATTCTCCTCTAGCACCATAGCTTATATACTCTTCTGTGAGAAGTGTGTTTATCGTTCACGCTTTGCACCCGTGCAAAGCTCAACTACAGAAAAATGGTTTCAGGTAATACCTCTCCACATTTTAATTTATATTCGAAGTTGTAAAGTCCTTATAACGCTGTTAGTAAGCAGCATGAAACCACTGACTGAAGAAACCGTAGGCCAGTGTCAATCTGACTTTGTCTGCGGACGATCGTCTGTTGATCACATATCAATCTTGCGGCAGCTGTTAAAAATTTTTTTAAGTTCGCTTTGCAATTGCATCTTCATTGATTTTCGACAAGCTTATGACAGCACTGATTGTTCCATGTTATGGAAAACGTTAGAGGAATTCGACAACCCATAGAATACTGCAGCTTGCTACATTCAATCAATTTGAAAAGTACGGTTCGGGCTTGCACCAACTATCGTCACCATTCCATATTCGAAATAGATTGTGATGTGGAGAATTATAGGCGCCAATCAGTTTGACTTAGCCTTGGAAAACAATAAACCGTGAAACTGGTCGAATCAGAGAAATGGAGACAATGGGAACAGACACAATCTTGACGTTTGCTGACGATGTTGTGATTCAACGTGCCACCCTTGAGCAAGTAAACGCTGATACCTGGCATTTTCTCCACAATACAAAAAAATTGGGCTGGTGAGAATGATGATAAAATAAAATGTTGGATCACGACGTCAATTTCTCCTCACTCCATTGTTGCTGACGGCCATGTTTTGAGTGAGTTCAAGATGCATGTCGGATCTGCACTGGTTAATGAAACTCAAGTGACGGAAGTAGTGAATCAACGAATAATAAACGCTAATCGCATGTTCTTCAGTATGAAAAATTTATTCAGGTCGCTATTAATATCACAGAGGAATAAAACCCAGCTGCACATATCAGTACTACGGCCTCTACTTTGGTATGGTGAATCCTGGGCGACATCAGCAACGACTAAGGAGAGGAAGGTATTTCCAAAGATCTATGGATCCATGAACAATACCATGGATGGTAATTAGGAACGAAAGAAAAGGTTCTACCAGGGGTTTGAAAATCCACGCATTGTTTGAATATTAGGACAGAAGAGGCTACAGTAGTTTGGCCACATCTTTGAAGTTGATGGATCCCTTCCATATCGGGTCTCCTATTTTCAAACCTGACGGAAAACACCCAAGGGGACGCACAGGAACGCGATGGAAGGATCGAGTGTTAACAATCGTCAAACATGTGGATTCGACAGCGTTGAAACATGAAGATGGAAACCCGTATCATTAGACTACCATCTGCAGTACTTATCTCCTCTGATTAACGTCTTCTGTTTTAGTCTTTATATCGTGCTTATTTCACATTTTTCGTAACGTGTTGATTCGTTTTGCCTTTCGAGTGTGGTTATTTCTTTCTTTTTCCTGCAACAGGCTTTAAAAACCCGTTAATGAAATGAATGGTATTGATGATAATGATGATGAGTAAAAATAGCTGAAATGCAATAACACAAAAAAAAAGTTGACGTTACTCACAGAAGGTGCACACGACATCACTCCCTCCATTTACTCGACGACACTGGCAGCATAAAAGGCATCCTGTCACAAAGTTACATAAAATGAATTTGTCAGGTTATGAAAAAAGTGTTCACTTTACGTCCGGATAGATTCCAAGAAAGAGAGACAGAGACAGAGAGAGAGAGAGAGAGGGAGAGAGAGAGAGAGAGAGAGAGAGAGAGAGAGAGAGAGAGGGGGGGGCAGAGTACCTTTGCCCTCCAACCAACAGATAGAAAAAAAAGGGCTTTCCAACATTCGAGGAAGCAGATCCTTACAAAAGAGAGAAAAATCTTCGATGTCAGTGGGTATCTGACGTATTAACGCTCCAATGCTATTGCAACTGTTACCTCACAATAAATATTTTTCACACGTCCAACGTAAAAGATTTCATACGCGAGGTGACATGTTATTGAGTTCGTTTGAAATCAGAGCTTGAATGTTGGTGATTTCCAGGTATCAGAGATGATACACAAAAAGTGAAAGAAAACAGAATAAACTCATCCCTGGCGGTGCTACAGAGACGAGAAAACTAGGACATTGCTCACGGTTCTGTGAGCATTCATTTATTTATTTTTCTACTGGAGCCTCCGCCACTTCCTGTGTTAATTAGAATTTTTCCCATTCCCTACCTGATGCGGATACCACAGAGAAGGTACCATGGAAAATAACTGCCCCCTCCCACGCTGCAAATATTGGCTCCACTGCACGCTTTCTTTCTATATTTGGGACAGTGCTTCAACTTATATTTGCAATGTTATCTTGTTACTTTCATGACAAATACGGATGATATGAATTTCACGAACAGATGTTGTAAACGAGCGTTAGGGTGATTCAGCATTCAGTACCGTTTGACCAAATATTTAAATCATTATGGCCTGTAGAAATAAAAGTAGCTGTACTTTTACTTTCTGTGAGAAATATATCCGGTTTTTAAAAGCAAAAAAGGAACGATGGATGAGAAAAATCCGTTTATTACCCCTGGAGCATGGTGAAAGACGTATTTCCGAGACATATGCGCGTATAAAAGCTACTGTGTAGTGGACGTGGCTTGCCCGTGTTCTTTTGATCCGGAAATAAGATAGCTGGCGTAGAAAAAAATTCGCCATCAACATTATGAGGCAATAGATGAAGTGAAGCAGATACAGTGCAGAGTGAAAGAAAGAGGGTCGTAGTTATCAGTTGATGTGATAACATACTGAATTTTAATTGCGCAGCTCTCTGCGGTATGTGATGACGTAACGCGCTGCCTCTGTTGATGTTTCTGCAAAATTGGGTCATTAATAGTGATCCTTTGTGTCTTATTCCAGCACTTCAATCTACACAAATTACCCGAATGTAGACGTACGTGGTCGTTGTCTCCTTCAGTACGACGTTTCCGTGTGTCTGAGAACGTCACTACATTGCTATATTGACGAATGATTTGCCACAGCTTTTCTCAGTTTTCTTTAGGATGACAAATTCAAGATATCATTGACAGGTATGTGAGCCTGCAAAACTTCTCACGCGTATGTGAGAGCGTTGTTGAGTCGATACATAAACTAATATACATTCCTGACATGGTCAGTTTGGTAGCTATCTGCAAGCCAAGATAGCTAAGAAAGTACACTCCTGGAAATTGAAATAAGAACACCGTGAATTCATTGTCCCAGGAAGGGGAAACTTTATTGACACATTCCTGGGGTCAGATACATCACATGATCACACTGACAGAACCACAGGCACATAGACTCAGGCAACAGAGCATGCACAATGTCGGCACTAGTACAGTGTATATCCACCTTTCGCAGCAATGCAGGCTGCTATTCTCCCATGGAGACGATCGTAGAGATGCTGGATGTAGTCCTGTGGAACGGCTTGCCATGCCATTTCCACCTGGCGCCTCAGTTGGACCAGCGTTCGTGCTGGACGTGCAGACCGCGTGAGACGACGCTTCATCCAGTCCCAAACATGCTCAATGGGGGACAGATCCGGAGATCTTGCTGGCCAGGGTAGTTGACTTACACCTTCTAGAGCACGTTGGGTGGCACGGGATACATGAGGACGCGCATTGTCCTGTTGGAACAGCAAGTTCCCTTGCCGGTCTAGGAATGGTAGAACGATGGGTTCGATGACGGTTTGGATGTACCGTGCACTATTCAGTGTCCTCTCGACGATCACCAGAGGTGTACGGCCAGTGTAGGAGATCGCTCCCCACACCATGATGCCGGGTGTTGGCCCTGTGTGCCTCGGTCGTATGCAGTCCTGATTGTGGCGCTCACCTGCACGACGCCAAACACGCATACGACCATCATTGGCAGCCAGGCAGAAGCGACTCTCATCGCTGAACACGACACGTCTCCATTCGTCCCTCCATTCACGCCTGTCGCGACACCACTGGAGGCGGGCTGCACGATGTTGGGGCGTGAGCGGAAGACGGCCTAACGGTGTGCGGGACCGTAGCCCAGCTTCATGGAGACGGTTGCGAATGGTCCTCGCCGATACCCCAGGAGCAACAGTGTCCCTAATTTGCTGGGAAGTGGCGGTGCGGTCCCCTACGGCACTGCGTAGCATCCTACGGTCTTGGCTTGCATCCGTGCGTCGCTGCGGTCCGGTCCCAGGTCGACGGGTACGTGCACCTTCCGCCGACCACTGGCGACAACATCTATGTACTGTGGAGACCTCACGCCCCACGTGTTGAGCAATTCGGCTGTACGTCCACCCGGCCTCCCGCATGGCCACTATACACCCTCGCTCAAAGTCCGTCAACTGCACATACGGTTCATGTCCACGCTGCTACCAGTGTTAAAGACTGTGATGGAGCTCCGTATGCCACGGCAAACTGGCTGACATTGACGGGGGCGGTGCACAAATGCTGCGCAGCTAGCGCCATTCGACGGCCAACATCGCGGTTCCTGGTGTGTCCGCTGTGGCGTGCGTGTGGTCATTGCTTGTGCAGCCCTCTCGCAGTGTCCGAAGCTAGTATGGTGGGTCTGACACACCGGTGTCAATGTGTTCTTTTTTCCATTTCCAGGAGTGTATTTTATTGAATGACCAGTTTCGACAGAACTATTACGTCATCACTGGATCTCATGCATAAGATACTGTGATGGCAGCATAGCTTTGTCGAAAGCAATCATTCAGCAAAATACTTTTCCAGCGATCTCGGTTGTGAAGTTTCTTCAATTACTACAATTACCATTGTTCCAATCACTGTTGCTGTCTTAGCCCGTGCTGAGATGGTCGCAAATAATAGTATTATAAAGTCTAGAAGTCACAATTAACAGGCTTCTCCCCGGTTATATTGTTTATGAATTTTTTTTGTGATCCAATCTCAGAAGTTGTTTGTTTTGGTCAGAACCTTCAATTTCCTCGTAATCGATGGAGTGTCAGAGCAGTGTCACTCGTCTGCCGATGTGTTGTCGTAACCTGTATGCATATGGTGTCCTGTACAGCGTCATGCCAAGACACCGATCCTTTGCCGAGGCACAGATCGTCTTGTAAGCCCGTGAATGTTGTTAGTACAAAATATCTCGGAACGAACTGTACTGGTAGATTTTAAGAATAGGAGCAGAAACACAGGCAAAAAAGATAGAGAAGAGGGAGGGCATGAGATGGAAGATGTCAATGACGAGGAAGTCTTAACACACAGGAGTCTGTAGTGTCCGTGGTGAGAGAGTAATTGTTGCGATGTGATACAGAAATGATAACGGACTAGGACTAAAGCAGGGCTTCCCAACGTGTGGTCCGCGGACCCCTTAGGTGTACGCCGGCTCTTTCTATGGGGTCCGCGGCCACTTTTCAACAAATCGTGTAAAATAATGAGTAAAATTATTGAATGAAGATGTGAAAATCAAATTTATCACTTTTTTTCGTGGGAAAAACATGTGCACTTTTCCTTCAGGTCGTATTCCCAAGCAGCCTTTGCGGTTCATAAGTGAGAACGCATACACAGTTTGGTGACGGATAATGCGGCTTTCCTGACCGACTGTTTCGCAACAATACAGGGTTCGTTTGTGCCCCGGCTCACGACGCTAGATGCGCTGATACCTTTTACGCATGCCCGGAGCGAGCTTTGTCGACCAATCACAGCGCTCGGTGGCACGTATGCGACTCCAGGCATCGTTAAATGTTAAACTGGCTTTGTCAGTGCACTACCTATTTCATAAGTCAATTTTTGACCAGTTTATTACTTCTAACATTGTAGAAGGGTTCCGCCAGTGGATACGGTTTGGAAGCGCTGAACTAAAGTATAAATCTGATTTAATAGGTAACGTAGAAAACAGTTAAACTTGTGAGGTGTTGTCTTGCTATAAATTACAAAAATGCACCGTGAGATAGTGCGGCTATTGATCGTACTCAGTTTTATTAGGTGTGTCCGTTTTTCCATACGATTAATAAAAGCAATATTATGCACAACAGACACTTAGTCATCAATCATATATTATCCTACGTTATTTACAACAGTTGAAACGGCCCTGTAAAGTCGTTCCGTAAGACTGTTCATTTTATTCAATTACGGCTGATGTGGTTTACCGCGTAATTGCAGTTGTTCTTGTTAACCTTCCCAGGAGGAGTCAACAGTGGAGCTAAGTGAAACTGTAGGCCTCTGCGACGTAAAATGGATTTTCTGACATTGCATTAATATTTTAGTATATTATGTTTCACTTTCCTGATCCACATATATCGTGTTCTTCCCTTACCTCATCTTTTTGTGCGGGAATGGGGATGAATTAATGTCTTTTCTTATCCTTCTGGGTTTATTTTGTGGTGGGAGCGGAGTTGGTCGTCGTCTGCTGAGAGCGAGAGATGTCTTCTTCTCGTTACGAGAGGAACACAGGATGTCCAGCTTAGGCTTCCGGTACGTGAGCAGAGAGATTTATCCCTTTTGGTCTGAAGTTTTTTTGTCTGTCAGGTTGGTGCAGGAAGGGAACCCCTCTGGTAGCTTCCGTTGCACCGGTAGTTACGAGAAGCTCAAGGGAGAACGGACACTCTTCGTCTGGTTCTTGTTAAGTACGGATCTAGCTCCTAATTTAGGGCGCAAACAGGAGGTGTGTAGTGTCGCGTTTTACCTAAGCTAAATTTAGTTGGAATGCTTAAGTTCTTCAGTACAACTGAAGCGTCATGATTTCACAGGCAGTCTGTGCTACGAGTTTTCAGTATTAAATAATGATTATGTTCGATAGTTATATCGATCGTACCTTACCTTGTTCCATTGGATCGAAGTGGTGGGCAGGATCCACCACAGTCATGATTGGAGTCATCTAGCGAACCTGTCTCCATTGTGAACATGAGTGTAATTGAATCATGGTATGTCCGTCGCTAAAAATTGTGGTCCGGTGGTACGACATCGTTGTTTGGAAGTATGAAGTTCATGAATGTCTGCAAATAGTTTGCAAGTAGTCGAACATAACCATTTCCAGTCAACGATAGGTTCAGCTGCCTCAGAGGACCGAATCCATTCCATGCATACTGGTACTTTCTCTTAAGGATTGGAAAAGGAAAGGCAACCTTTGGAGCTAGTTAAGCTAGAAAACAACTCTTCCGGCGTGGTTAGCGGCTGACCACAAGAGAAGAACATTTGCTTAGTTTACACAGGCATGCACAAATATAGAGGAACTTCATACTTTCTTTTTCTTAAAATATTGAAACAAATAATCGTTAAAACATTAAAATTATGCAATTTTTTTAGAATGTAACATCATTCAAAATATTTAAAGGTTATTACTGAAATTCCAAATCACCTAAATTTCCTTTCCCTTCAACATTAGAACCAATAATCTTTATAAGAAATTACGATAATCGAAGGTATTTAGAATAATCACTGAAGTTCTAGATTGCCCAAGTTTCCTTTTTCTTTAAACATTGAAACCAATAACTTCAAAAATTTAATCATCCAAGGTATTCTTTCTAAATTAAAGGAACTTAAGTTCAGAAACTCTTCCACGTTAGTGCACCAAAACTGGCCTGAGGGATACTGACATGTGAATGGCTTAACGCCAGTTGAACCAATCCGGTTGTCAGGAAACCAATGTTACGGTAGTTACTGAAGAACCAATAACAAATTTAATTACAATTTACTGAAACGTAACATATGCTAATATGGCCACACATAAATCAATCTTTCGTCGGTGTCAGATACATGGTTAAATGGCTGACGTTAGTACAGTCCCAGGCCAAGGACAATTCCTTAAAGGACAATTATCACTCTCTTAACCAATTTTACTTTCATCCTGCCTCTTGAACATGAGTCAGTTTGCAACAATAAGTTAAACTTCGATGGGACTGATTGACAGCTCTGTAATCACAGAAATTAATTAACTCCCTTACGAGAAAATTTCTGCCAGTGGTACCTAACAACGTGAATCCACAATCACAAAGTGCCCTGAAGCTGGCATCACTTCTTTAGAATACCATGCACATAGTTCAACATGATCTACATACACCGGAAGGAATACAACAGAAAGGCATCCGCTTAGCCACACATACATGAAAATTTACAGAACACAGCCAGGATACGATTTCGTGACACTACAGTTAATGATGAGTCCATCCCGCTCTTCGGCGCAACATCCAGTGTGATGTGTCCTGGAGAAAATAGGAAAAATGCTGACGAGACTTACTAACCGACAACAGTTTAATTTACTGGATGAACCCTTACGCGACCGGAGTCGATCGCAGACGGACGAATTACTGTTCCATCCAAGACTAATGACCTTGTTCAAATTCCAAACTGAATGATAATGCTCACCAAAATCAGTAGGAGGGCAAGGCATTAGTTCCGATGTGATGCACCATCCGCGGACTACACAGCAACCTCTGGGCCTGCAATTCACGCCTGGCATCTCGGACTACAAAAAATAGTTCAAATGGCTCTGAGCACTATGGGACTTAACATCTATGGTCATCAGTCCCCTAAAACTTAGAACTATTAAAACCTAATTAACCTGAGGACATCACACAACACCCAATCATCACGAGGCAGAGAAAATCCCTGACCCCGCCGGGAATCGAACCCGGGAACCCGGGCGCGGGAAGAGAGAACGTTACCGCACGACCACGAGCTGCGAATTCTGGGACTACAGAACCATCTTACTTGACGTACAGGCGCGCTGACGCCAGAAATCGATACTGTCGCATGTATGCATTGCAGAAGTGCGAATCGAAAATCATACACAGCCCACACCATTATGGAGCCAAAATGAGCTTGCACAGTACCTTGTTGACAACTTGCATCCATGTCATCGTGGGGTCTACGCCGCACAAGGACCAACATCATTCTTACCACCTAAAATCGGGACTCATTTGACCAGGCAACAGTCGTCTATCGTACAACCGAACCGAGTCCAGGAGAGGCGCTGACGGCGATGCCGTATTGTTAGCAAAGCCACTCACATCGGTCGTCTGCTGCCATAGCCTATTAAAACCAAATTTCACCGCACTATCCTAACAGATGCGTTCGTCGTACGCCCCACACTGATTTCTGCGGTTATTTCACGCAGTGTTGCTCGTCTTTCAGCATTAAAACTCCACGCAAACGCTGCTGCTGTCATTCGTTCCGTGAAGACCGTCGGCCATTGAGTTGTCCGTGTTGAGAGAAAATACCTGAAAATTAATATTCTCGCCTCACTCTTGACACTGTGGATCTCCAACTGTTCAATTCCCTAACGATTTTCGAAACAGTATGCGCCATGCGTCTACCGATCCGCGTTCAAAGATTATTAATTCCCATCGTGCGGGTATAATCACGTCGGAAACCTTTTCGCATGAATCACCTGAGTACAAATGACAGCTCCGTCAGTGCACCCGTCTTTCATACCTTGCGTACTCGATACTACGATACTACTGTATATGTGCATATCACTGTCCACGACTGTCCGCAGTTCGCGGTCTTGCGGTAGCGTTCTCGCTTCCCGCGCCCGGTTTCCCGGGTTCGATTCCCGGTGTGGTCAGGGACTTTCTCTGCCTCGTGATGACTGGATGTTGTGTGCTGTGCTGAGGTTAAATAGGTTTAAATAGTTCTAGGGGACTGATGACCATAGATGTTAAGTCCCATCGTGCTCAGAGCCATTTGAACCAATTGTCCCACGACTTTTGTCAGCTCATTGTAAATTAAAAGTCACTGGCCGCGTTTTTTCTGTCAGTATGTGAAGTCTATTCTCAGGAAGCACTTTACGGATTCTGATAAGAATTTCGCTAATAGACGAACTGAGTCGCAAAGTAGGTTCATGTAACTTACTGCCGCTACTCCAGACAAGTGGTCTGTCATTAGATAGCCGCTCGGAGTGGCCGCGCGATTTGAGGCACCCTGTCAAGGATTGCAAGGCCCCACCCGCCGGAGGTTCGAGTCCTCTCTCGGGCGTGGGTGTGTGTGTTGTTCTTAGCATAAGTTCGTTTAAGTAATGTGTAATTCTAGGGACCGATGACCGGAGCAGTTTGGTCCCTTAGGAATTCAAACACATTTGAACATTTTGTCATTAGATATTGCGTTACCCGAGCAAATCCGAGGCGGATCCTAGTTATAATTGAGTATGATATGTATGAACTAGAAAGTAGTAATATAATTACTGATTTGTGCATCTGCAATGAGGAGTAAGGACTCGAAGTTTTATAGAGTCGCTCAGTAACCGGACAGTTAATTATAATGACAGTACTAATTGTTTACATAAGTGATATCGGAAAGGTTATTTACGAAACCGGTAAAGATAAGTGGTTGTTGGAGGCTTATAAGTCACAAACTAATCGGAGGCTTTTCATACTATATAATCTAAATAGAGAATGTAGGGATAACATATGAGTAAATGACCTAGGTGGCGATAGGTCGAGATTTTTCTCCATTCGGTTCAGGAAAAACTCTAAGACATCCTGAGGTACCACAAAATCGAAACCATCAAAAGAAACCCACTTAGTTGATAACTTGAAGCACCTTAAAATATTAATTTTGGTTTGTGACATTTTGTTAGTTATTTTCACTTCAAATTCGTCCTTATTAATGAATATATTTTTATATACCTCCAATTGACTTGTAAATTACTAATTTTAGTACTGAATTATTAGAACTAAGAGCTAAAAAACTGTCTTATTTAGAAAATACTCAGTGTACAGAACAACCTGAAGACACACAATAGGGCAATTATCATTAATTAAAACTTCCGGGCTGAATTGCCGTGGTCCATATATAAAACTCCTTCTTCTTCCTGACGTTTCGTTGCCTACCGAGGGCAACATCTTCTGAGGTGAGTCGGCGACTGGCTGCTATGCGCTGGAGGTGCCGCTTATATAGAACGCTTAGATGGCACCACCACTCATTACGTGCTTTCGACTTCAAAACTATCTCTGGCCAGTGCCATCTCTCTCGATGATAGGTAATCGACAGTCATTTTGTTGGTACAGAGTCGACCGCCATATCTTGTCTAGTTTTAATTCTTCTTTTTTATTAAAATTACTTTCGTGCCTGTAGATCTCTATAGCTTCTCTATACATGTGGGTATAATAATGTGAAGTCCTGGCTATCACGTTTGTCTCGCTAAATTTTATTTCGTGATCACCGTCTTTGAAAACGTGTTCCACTACAGCTGATTTGTCAATTTGTCCCAATCTACAGTTTCTTTTGTGTTTCGTTAGGCGGGTATTAACACTCATTTGGTTGTTCCAATATAAACCATGCCACAGCTACATGGAATTTTATACACACCTAGGGTTGCTATGGGGTGTGGTGCGTCTTTCATCGATCTCAAAATTTCACTAATTTTCTTGGTAGGTCGAAAGATTACCTATAATCGAGAGAGGCGGCACTAGCCAGAGATGGTTTTAAAGTCGAAAGTACGTGATGAGTGGTGACGCCATCTAAGCCTTCTATATAAACGGGACATCCAGCGCCTAGGAGCCAGTCGCCGACTCACCTCAGAAGATGTTGCCCGCAGTAGGCAACGAAACGTCAGGAAGGAGAAGCCGTTTTATATATGGACCACGGCAATTCAGCCCGGAAGTTTTAATTAATGAAGACGTCAGCCATGATAGCTTACATGTTATGAATAGGACAATTCTTCAAACAGCACTGAGTAAAAAACAATCTTCTTTTTCATAGCGTTATCTCTTGTATCAGGGGTCCGTCAGGTCAATTTAGATTTGGAAATGTTAGTGCGAGAGATTGGCTGGACGCCCTAGCTGTCGCCAACCTTCCCCTCCTTCCCCCTCGGATGGAATGTGTGTTCTCCATCTACTTATGTCTAGTGGTATCCCATGTAAAAATGTCAGAACACTTCCAAACTGTTTGCGAGTCGTCTAACTAAGATGGGATGTAGGTAGCAGCATGGCTTTAACTTACTAGGATGTAGAAAGCTGCCTAAAATCCAGATCCAGGCTTTTCAGGACACCGACTCACGTCGTCAATCCACTGCGCGGATTCAGTACACGGGTATCGCGATTCCCCTAATCTAATACGAGGTGTCTAACATGCACAGTTATTCAGGTGGGTCCCTTGAATAAATAATATTAATAATAGTAATAATAACATCCCATATCGCTGTGCAATATACACTGAAGCACCAAAGAAACTGGTATAGGCATGGAGCATCAGTATTTAAATACAGAGATATGTAAACAGGGAGAATATGGTGCTGCAGTTGGCAAAGCCTATTTAAGACAAGAAGTGCCTGGAGTAATTGTTAGGGCAGTTACTGCTACTACAATATGCTGCTGAGTTTCCATTTGGTGTTATAGTTGACGCATTACCGATGGTACACAGCATGTCTGAGGTAGCGATGAAGTGGGAGTTTTCCCATTACGACCATTTCATAAGTGTACTGTGAATATTAGGAATCCGGTAAAACATCAGATGTTCGACATAACTGCAACCAAAAAATGATCTTGCTAGAAAGACACTAACGACGGCTGAAGAGAATCCTTTAACGTGACAAATTGCTACAGCTTTTAGTGCTGGGCCATCAAATAGTGTCAGCATTGAACAAAACATCATTGATATGACCTTTGGATCCGGAGACATACTCGTGAGTATTGGGGAAAAGCTGATTCTGGCCCGCTCTTCATTGTTGCCACATGTATCCAAGATGGTAGTGATGACAACATTCAAGATGGCAGCATGTAGACTTGGCAACAGCACATGATGGCAGTCTAGATGGCTGCTGTGACATCATCCAAGATGGCGGGTTTTGGTGGGAAGTTTGAATTTTGAAACTTTCTGGCAGATTAAAACTGTGTGCCCGACCGAGACTCGAACTCGGGACCTTTGCCTTTCGCGGGCAAGTGCTCTACCAACTGAGCTACCGAAGCACGACTCACGTCCGGTACTCACAGCTTTATTTCTGCCAGTATCCGTCTCCTACCTTCCAAATTTTACAGAAGCTTCGGTAGCTCAATTGATAGAGCACTTGCCCGCGAAAGGCAAAGGTCCCGAGTTCGAGTCTCGGTCGGGCACACAGTTTTAATCTGCCAGGAAGTTTCATATCAGCGCACACTCCGCTGCAGAGTGAAAATCTCATTCTGGAAACATCCCCCAGGCTGTGGCTAAGCCATGTCTCCGCAGTATCCTTTCTTTCAGGAGTGCTAGTTCTGCTAGGTTCGCATAAGAGCTTCTGTAAAGTTTGGAAGGTAGGAGACGGATACTGGCAGAAATAAAGCTGTGAGTACCGGACGTGAGTCGTGCTTCGGTAGTTCAGTTGGTAGAGCACTTGCCCGCGAAAGACAAAGGTCCCGAGTTCGAGTCTCGGTCGGGCACACAGTTTTAATCTGCCAGGAAGTTTCATATCAGCGCACACTCCGCTGCAGAGTGAAAATCTCATTCTGGAAACATCCCCCAGGCTGTGGCTAAGCCATGTCTCCGCAGTATCCTTTCTTTCAGGAGTGCTAGTTCTGCTAGGTTCGCAGAAGAGCTTCTGTAAAGTTTGGAAGGTAGGAGACGGATACTGGCAGAAATAAAGCTGTGAGTACCGGACGTGAGTCGTGCTTCGGTAGTTCAGTTGGTAGAGCACTTGCCCGCGAAAGACAAAGGTCCCGAGTTCGAGTCTCGGTCGGGCACACAGTTTTAATCCGCCAGGAAGTTTCATATCAGCGCACACTCCGCTGCAGAGTGAAAATCTCATTCTGGAGTTTGAATTTTGGCGGGAAGAAGGTCAACAGGGCCACCTCCACTAACCTAACCCCTTTGTCCTACCCATCCCCAGAAAAAATGGCGGGAAGTTAAAATTCCAACAGAATAATGCATCACACCACTGTTATCTTTACTAACCCAAGAAAATCGCAGGAAGATAGGTCACTTCACTTGGACTACCTCCTAACCTAAGTCATCCGACCGCCACCTCTTCCTAGGAACAGGCGCCAAGTTTGAATTTTGATGGTTAAGAAAGGTCACTTGGGCTATCTCTACTAACCTAAGAAAATGGTGGCAAAGAAAGGGCCCTTTCACTAACCTAAGTGCCCCCCCCCCCCGGTAGCTGAGTGGTCAGTGTGACAGAACATTAATCCTAAAGGGCTCATGTTCGATTCCCGGCTGGGTTGGAGATTTTGTCCGCTCGGGGACTGGGTGTTGTGTTGTCCTAATCATTATCATTTCATCCCCATCTACGCGCAAGCCGCAGAAGTGGCGTCAAATCAAAAGACTTGCACCCGGTGAATAGTCTACCTGATGGGAGGCTCTAGTCACACGACATTTATTATACTAACCTAAGTCACCTGACAGCCACCTCCTCCTAGCGATTCATGGGAAAATGACTCAGTCTGCACTGGAATGCTGGAGAGAGGAAAGATTGTACTTTATTTGTTTTTTACAATTTATTTAGGGATGGATTTTGAAAGATAGTATATTTATCACAGTGATGTAGAACACACACTCTGACATGCCACACACCCTACAGACCGCCAAACCACTCGTAAATAATGCAATACATTTATGTCCAGAGAGCCAAACGACTCGTAAATTCTCAAAATAATAATCCATCTAAAATACTCTGCAAACGTGCTTGCTAATCCTCAGTTTTTGAAATCGTGCACTAGTCTTTATTTAAACGATTTGAGGCACTACAACCGTCCAGTGTGTTCGTCATGAGGTCTAGAGTACAATGGACCTAGTACACAGAACCACCACCAGAGGATGCTGTCATCCATTCCATGATGTAATTCAAGATGATGGTCACAACGTCTACGGATGACAAGTACCACTATCAAAGATGGCGGGAATGTGTCCACCATGAAGTCTGGACCTAGTACGCAGTACATCCACTGTATAGCACTGCTGTCCATTCCATGATGTAACCCATGATGGGAAAATGACGGAAAACAGTGTGGTCTCTGTGAAGTCTGGATCTAGTACTCAGTACTGTCACCAGAGGGCGCAGTCGTCCATTCGTAACATAACCCAAGGTGACTGTCTGGAGAGGGAAATGACACACCCTGCACGGAGCTGTTTGATAAAGGAAGGAGTGTACTTTATTTATTTTGGAAGAATTTAATTAGTGACCGATTTGACATAGTATATTTATCACACTGATACAAAACACACGCTGTGACATGCGTGGAATCACGCCACACAGCCCACAGACGCGTAAACTACTCCTAAATAACACTCTTCAGACACGCACACAACTCCTAAATTACCGAAAAAATTTCAGAACAGACATGCAAACTCCTTTTAAATAATGCAATACGCAGATGTGCAGACACAAAATTAAATCGGAGACTGTACAAATAAAGCAAAGCACAGCCTACACACCTGTGCGCAAAATGATACAACAGACACACAAACAACATACACAGGCACCACGCACCACCCCCTCTCCACTGGACCGCAGAGGAGGCTAGCATCAGCCCCCGCGAAGTGACGTAGCTGTCAACCGCCAAGACATGCACAGACGCCCTTTCACGTCCCTCAAGCATGAGGTGGCGCCATCCCCTTCATTCTTGACATCTGAAAAATTCCTCTCAAAATATGTGATCACCTAGGCGCCATTGATGACGCAATCGGATGGCAGCGAAGACTTATTTATAGAGCGCAGATGCTCCAAGGTGCGCCGGTCATATGTGTGCTCACTGCTGCTGGTGTGAACTTTCCCTCCACCTGCGGACTGGCGAAGAGCTATTTGATGAGTGACACTACAGAAATATGTTCAAGAGCTGCTGTCTCCCTAGCGATTTTAATGGACCATGTGTGACGTGTGCCTGATGCATCGCCGCGAGTAGCTACATACCATCACAAGCACATCTAGTAACGTTCTCAATGTCATACTGAAGCCACATAGCTATCTAAAATGACAACAAAGTGGAACTCTAGTAAATTGCATAGTGTCCCAGAAACATTTAACATGTGCTTTTGTAGGAATTTTCCGATGTTTCAGCTTGTATGCACAGAAATTCTTGCCCTAACAGAACCTGTTTACGAAAATATCTCAGAATAACATCGAATACAGTCTTCCTAGCGTGATATCCTGTCCATCACGTGTTACCCTTTCTGATGTCAACACACACAAACGTTCCCTCTGCTGTGCTCCTATATCCCAGCACAAAGAATGTCTTGTGAATGAATCGAGCATTATGATTGGCTCTTATTGAATTTATCCTGTGAATATCAGATGCCGCCAGTATCGAAGCACCATCCACCTTTACTTTTTTTATGCAGGCAATATTTTCAGCGGTAAAAACTATTTTACACAGATCGCTATATTCCACCGACAATTAAACCCTGCAAAGTGCCGGTACATATCGTCAAATATGGAAAGATTCTTACTCAGTTACACTGCCCTCCCACCGAGAATAGGAGCTAGAATATTAGAATTTGAAACAGACCTGTAACCAATAAATATATCACCGTGTACCCTAAATATCGTTAAATATGGAAAGAGTCCTACTTAATTGTACTGGTCTCCCACCAAAGACAGGTCCTAGGATATTAGAGCATAAAACTGATCTCCAACCGAGCAATATATCACTCCTACCGATTAGATGTAGTAAACATACAATTCATATCCTGCGTCATACAAAATCAGCCATTTTACATCATTCATACATATACTGGAAAGACAGACAGCCCCATATATACCCCTTGTAGCAGTAGACATTTACCGCAAGGTCGCACGGACATCCACCCCACTGTGTGACCATAGCACCCTCAGTGGATCAAAATCACTCTCAGAACTGTTCTACAAATTTGGGCTCGCTTCCCCTGGTCTGGACCTGATTGCTTGCTTACTTGCTTTTCTACGTCCATCTCTGGACTCTGGGATTACAAGAACAGATGTATTTTCGCATGGTTTGATATAACATTATAGCATTATCGCGGTACTTCTCGACATTAATCACACAGCAGCATCCTACTGATGGCTTGCACAACGTAATTCCCAAGATGTTGACTGGAAGTTATTTCTCTACAAACCCTAAACTTTCGCAAGCTGTAGTGTGCTCTAGATCGCTGAGTAACTGTAAACTTATCCTGTGTGCGAGGACCTTTATGTGAAAAAATCTCGACAAAAGAAAAATAGAGGAAAATGATATTTCCACTCAATAATACCAATGTCAGTGTTGATACAGATTCCAAATCATCCATATAATTTATGAAGTTAAATAATGCGTTTCTGAAGTCTAGAGAAGCAGCAAACATGTCTTTCACCTGCTGGATGCACACACAGGACAGTGCATATTCCCTCAACTAAATAAAGGCGCGAAATTTGCTGAAGAGTTGATCTGAACAATTTACATGGGTGGGGATAGTGGCACAGCGCCCACACACGTCCATGTTGAATCTTCTCAAATTTCTGCGCGTTCACGAAAGCTATCCAACACATACTAAGTATTAGTTCGCTAATCTGCTATCTAGACGACGATTCAGTTAACTCAGATACATTCCTGCATTCCAACAAACCTTTGCATTCACTTAGCTGGAAACGTGATCACTTCCACCACAGGCCACACAGGCCACCCTAAGAAATCGGTCATATATATATATATAAAATCCCTGTACTTACAACTAAATGTTATGATTGCAGTATCAGCTGAACATCATTTGACAATGAGTGAAGTATCAGAAATACACCCTATTTACGGCTGACGCTCTGGAAACAGAAATACCAGTACCAATCCTATGACTTGACGTACTCTTCCCTTTGCTGTCATAGTGCTCAATGCTAGGAGGAATGATATTCTGGGAAGCACTGCGACATCTCTCTATTCGTGTAGGACCCCTGCCGCAGCTATGCATCACCTCGCCAGCATCAGTGTCTAGATGAGTTCTATATTGGAAGAAGTTAGTGGAGCTTTTATAGTTTGTAATTTTTATGTGTTGGATGGTACTGAATAATGAGAGCATGTTAGGCTGATAGCTGTGAATGGCCGTGGCTCTACTTCGGACTGTAGTATCTATATCTGGTTTGGAGATGCACAACAATGCATGCGTTTCCACCGAATGGTCAAACACTATCCTGTTGCACTAACTCAGGTTGTTCTGTTTCTACTAGGGTTGGACGAGATGGTGGATATGGCTTTCTCCAACTTCTGCTCAGTTAAGACTTAAATTAGAACGATTACATGAGCTAAGCAGTAGAACTGGGATCAGCAGCAAGATGCGTAGGGGTGGACTAAAGCCATGTTGGAATTTTACTGTAGCAGGCAGGTAGCAGACAGGTTCTAGGGAGATGAATCATTTCGAGTGCCAGAAATATAACTGAGTAGTTATTGCAATCATTAAAGGACTTGTCAATACGATACACAGCACGTATGTGGAAGAATGGAAAGACCTGATTCCAAATCATAGAAATCATTTCTAGGGGATAGCTAGCTGTGCTACATTTACATAAAGTTTTAGAGCACAGAACGAGAGGTTATGTCATGATCTCATGGACAGAACTGACATAAAAAAATCGATAGAATTGCGAAAAATGATGGGGAATACGTATAAATTACCGAATATACACCAAAATGTAGGGTAATTGAGGAACTACTTGCGTATCTTTTGGTTCGCACAGAACAATTTGTACATGGAGATGAGTATGCAGCAGCACTGGGAATCCGAGAAAACGTCGACATGGAAGCGTAGGGAATCAGGAAAGCATTCAATTTTTTTTCTCCATCAAGGTAGCATTATACTCTATGTCTATTCAGGTGCCAGTGATATATGCGAGTTGACTACTGTATTTGACGCTTTCCTGGAAGACAGAGAACCATCTGCCTCTAAACTTACTTTCATCTGCGTTAAAGGATAACAGAGAACGGACTGGGTGATCGACGGAGATGGAGCTGTAACGAAGTACGATGTAATGGTAGACTGATGATGAATTCTGGAGAGGGAGAAGTTGCTACAAGTCAATTTTTCCACTGTTCTGTCAGGATGCATCAGCCATGTGACATAAACTTCGTTCGACTCGTATACAGCCACGTCTTTTGTATGTAATTTAAAGCACTGTCTACTTGCGATTGTTAATGATAAACCTGTCGGTCATCAGAGGACTTCCGTCTCATGTGTGATGAAATGTGGCACTTTCCTCTAAACAAACTGATTTATGCGATGTATTCCGTTCCCCTGTCACATTGTAAGTGTAAAATCGATATCTCATCTTCATAACTAAGTTAGCGATAGTTGTTTGTGAGACCTTGCAATCCCCTGTGCATACATCTGCTTGACAGATGTGTTGTCAACAGAGATAATGGCTGAGTGACTTGTAATTTTCACATGTCGGATGCTGCTGCTATGCATTTATCTGTTTCCTTGTAGGAGGTATCCCCGTTACTAAGGCTCATTTTATATAGGGCTGATGCAGGCATCGTATAATTTCTGAACCATGATCAGATGTGAACAGATGATGCTATACATCTCCACAAAGTAAAATTGTACTTGTATCACACAGAGCAAATGTTTTACAGAAGTAGTGTTTTCGTTTTACTGTCCGATTACATAGTTTATCACAGAGTAACTGGGAAGAAGGATGTATGTCATGCACTTACATTAAAATATTGATAGCGCTACATTCCATACGACTGACAGGTCAGAAACGCAAGCGACCTAACATTATAGCCCTTTTTATGTGCAGAAAGTTGTAGCCTTAGGAGTACATGTGTTTATGATCTTTGTTACTAATACCTTCCCGGTCCTGATCCTAAACTCTGGAATAATACTTTAAAATTGATAGCTTGATTGATTTAAGTAAAAATGCTTCGAACTTTGTCTGTCTTGAGCTCCGTCACGTATAAATATCATCCATTTCTTGTTCTGCTTAACCGTCTGCTATTACGAGGGTCGGTCAAAAAGTAATGCCTCCCATTTTTTTTCTACTTAAAAAAATTAAGTTAAGAGAAAAATTTGAATTTGGCGCCATTCCTCAAACCTTCTTCTGCAATCCACTGCAGTAGTAACTTTCTGTGTCAACAGGTGGCAGCACAGCAGAAGTTTGTAAGATGGCCGACATCGATGTTCGTTTGAGACAGCGTTGTGTGATTGAATTCTTGAATGCAGAAGGTGAAACGCCCATACGCATTCATGAAAGACTGAAGAAGGTGTATGGTGTTGTGACAGTGGATGTCAGCACTGTTAGACAATGGGTTCGTCGTTGTAAGGAAGCTGAAGGGCAAACACCGTTGACTGACGAAAAGCGGAGCGGCAGGCCGGTGAGTGCAGTGACTCCACACAACATTCAGCAAGTTGATGACATCATTCGTGGTGACCGTCGGGTGACTGCAGATGAAGTGTGTCGCATTATTTCTCTTAGTAAAGGCAGTGTGATCACGATTATTAAACAATTGGGGTACTCAAAAGTTTGTGCACGGTGGGTTCCAAGAATGTTAACCGATCAGAATAAAGAGGCAAGGAAAACAATAGCCTCCCAACACTTGCAGCGCTTCCGTTTGGAGGGAGATGAGTTTCTGAAAAAAATTGTGACCGGGGACGAAACATGGGTGCATTTTTTTGAACCCGAATCAAAGAGGCAGTCAATGGAGTGGCGTCACACAAGCTCGCCGAGGAAGAAAAAATTCAAAACTGTGCGATCGGCAGGGAAAGTTATGGCAACAGTTTTCTGGGATACAGAGGGTGTGATTATGGTTGATTTTTTGGAGCAGGAATGCACAATAAATTCTGTTCAATACGTCCCAACCCTCAAAAAACTTAAAGCACGTCCTCAGCGAGTTCGCCCAACAAAATCAATGGGAGATGTTCTTCTTTTGCATGACAATGCAAGACCACACACCAGTCGTCACACCTCTGACGAGATTGTCAAAATTGGATGGGACGTTTTGCCTCATCCCCCATACAGCCCTGACCTGGCACCATCAGACTTCCATCTGTTCGGGCCACTAAAAGAAGCTCATCGTGGGATTCATTTTGAAGATGAGGAGGCCGTCAAAACATCCGTGCGTCAATGGCTTAGGAAGCAGAGCTGTGATTTTTACCGTGCTGGGATACATGCCCTTGTTCAAAGATGGACCAAAACTGTAGAGATGGGCGGAGATTACATTGAAAAATGACAAAATGATCCTCAATGTTGTGGTTTTCAACCTATGTAATTGCATTTAAATTTCCTGACAATTAGTGGAAAAAAAATAGGAGGCATTACTTTTTGACTGACCCTCGTACATCATGACACATTCAAATCTGTTACTATACATCGATTGGGCGTGCCAAGCTCCTCGACATAGGAGCATCTCGAGAATCTTGTTCACATGGACGGCTGAGGTCTCGGGAAGCACGATTCATTCGCGAGACATGGAATGTAGCAGTCGGTTGCAGATTAAATCGATAATGGTGCTGCATGGCAGGTTGGTCAACGACAGTGTGATGAGGCTCTTTCACTTTCTAATTTTACCATAAGGCAGAGAGAATGATCTGCAACTCCCATACGCAGAGAGATAGATCGTAATTTAAGCACTATGTTCGAGATGTCAGAAATATGTAGAGCACTGCCTGATATACTTTGATGGCTAATGTGTTTGAGAATTAACAATGAATGGATGTACTGCACAGCCATCTATCCACGTTCGCAATGATACTTGCAAAGTGGAGAAGGTGGGAAATTAAGAAATGTGCTTTCACATCATTGGTTAGTGTTGAAGTTACTGTAAAATGGTTCGCATTATCAACTGTGATGTTTATTATTAGATTACATCGATGGTGTCTTTTCCATCCCATCCATGCACAGTTGGTTACCACATAATGATTGACTGATATCGCTTGTTTGAGCTGTAGAAAAAGTTTTGGTGGATGGATAGCACCTTCTGGGGTGGATAGCACCAAAACAGTGATCAACTTCAATATAATGAATCAGTCAAAATGGAATGTAGAGTTATGATCTTTTATGTGCCTATGACAGATGGATTTAAATGTAGGGCTCATGAGTCACTTTTGGACTGTAGTTTGGAAACCACCCACAATGCTACAGAAACTCTCCCAATTTGTTTATGTTGTAACACTCTTTTATTTAAAATCACCCAGTGTTTGTGTTTGTGTGTGTGTGTGTGTGTGTGTGTGTGTGTGTGTGTGTGTGTGACATGTTAAGGCAGCCTCAGTAATAACAGATTGCGCTATCCTGGAAAGGATTTCTGCAATGTCACTTTGCAATTAGCTCTTCGCTGGACCACATGTAGAGGGAGGGTTTACACCAGCAGTGGCGAACACACACACACACACACACACACACACAAACAGGTGTGGCCCACCTTGGAGCGTCTGCACTCTGTAAATAGGTCATCGCTCCTGTCCAGTTGCATCATCAATGGCACCTAGGTGATCACGTATTTTGAGAGGAATTTCTCAGGTGTCAAGCATGAAGAGGATGCCATCAACTCATGCTTGAGGGTTCCCAACGGGTGTCTATGCGTGGCTTGGCAGTTGACAGCTGCATCAGTTCGTACAGGCTGCTGTTAGTCTCCTGTATGGTCCAGTGGAAAAGGGAATGGCAGGAGGTGCTTGCCTACCTTGTTTGCGTGCCTGTTGTATTATTTTGCACGCATGGCTGTAGGTTGTGCTATGCATTATTTGGACACTTTCAGAGTTAATTTTCTGTGTGCACATCTATGTATTGCATTATTCAAAAGGAGTTTGCATATCAGTTCTGAAATTTTTTTGGTAATTTAGGAGTTGTTTTGTGTATCTGCAGAACGTTATTTAGGAGTAGTTTTCAGGACTGGGGGCCGTGTGGTGTGACCCCAAGCAAGTCAGAGTGTGAGTTTTGTATCGGTGTGATAAATATACTGTCTCAAATCAGTCCCTAAATAAATTCTTAAATAAAGTGCACTCCTTCCTTTCTCAAACAATCCAGTGCACGGTGTGTCATTTCCTCCTCCAGACAGTCCCCCAGGGTTATCTCACGGAATAAACAACAGCACCCTCTGGTGGTGGTACTGTGTACTAGGTCAGTTGTACTCTGGACCTCGTGACAAACACACTGGATGGTGGTAGTGCCTCAAATTGTTTAACTAAAGACTAGTTCACGATTTCAACAGTTGAGGATTAGCGAGCATGTTTGTAGAGATTTTTAGATGTGTTGTTATTTTGACAATTTACAAGTTGTTTGGCTTCCTGGACATAAATATACTGTATTATTTATGAGTGGTTTGCAGGTCTGTAGGCTGTGTGGAATGTCAGAGTGTGTGTTCTGTATCACTGTAATAAATATACTATCTTTCAAAATCCATCCCTCAATTAATGGTTCCAAAATAAATAAAGTGCAGCCCTTCGTCTCTCCAGCAGTCCAGCATTGACCGAGTCATTTTCCCACAAATCCCTAGGAGGATGTGGTGGTTGGGTGACTTAGCGGAGGTGCCCTTTCTTTCCCACCATTCTCTTACGTTAGAAGAGAGAGCCGAAGTGACCTTTCTCTACTGCCAAAATTCAAACTTGGCGCCAGTTCCTAGGACGAGGTGGCAGTCGGTTGACTTAGGTTATTGGAGGAAGCCCAAGTGATCTATCTTCCTGTGTATTTCTGAGGTTAGTAGAGATAACCATGGCGTGATGCATTATCCTGTTGGAATTTCAACTTCCCGCCATTTTCCTGAGGGAGGGCAGGGGGTGAGGATAGTGGAGGTAGCACAGTTGACCTTCTTCGTGCCAAAATTCAAACTTTCTACCAAAATCCATCATCTTGGATGATGTCACAGCCGCTATCTTGAAAATATCATGCATTGTTGCCAAGTCTACATGCCGCCATCTTGGATAGTGTCATGGCCACCACCTTGGATACATGTGACAACTATGCAGAGTGGGCCAGACACGCTTTGCTCCAGTACTCTCGTGTACCCTTGCTGACTGCCCGACAGAACCTTACACCCCACCTAGGTCGTCAACACTGATATTGGACTGTTGCTGACTGGAAAAATGTTGTCTGGTCAGACGAATCTCATTTCAAATGGTATTGAGCAGTTGGATGTGTATGGGTATGGAGACAACCTCACGAATCCAAGGATCCTGCCTGTTAGCAGTGAACTGTTCGAGCTGGTGCAGGCTCTTTAATTATGTGGGGAGTGCGCAGTTGAAGTGATATGGGACCCCTGATACAACTCTCACAGGTGACACATACGTAAGCATCCTGTCTGTTCACCGGCATCCATTCATGTCCATTGTGCATTCCGACGAACTTTGGCAATTGCCGCAGGAGAATGCGACATTTCATGCGTCCAGAATTGCTACAGTGTGACTCCAGGTACATTCTTCTGTGTTTTAACGCCTCCGCTGGCCACCATACTCCCCAGATATGAACATTATTGATGCCTAAGCTGTTCTCCACCCCCTTGTAATGTTACGCATTTATGGACAGCCCTGCAGGATTCACGGTGTCAGCACTACTTTTGACATTAATCGAGTCCCTGCCGCGTGGTTGTGGCACTTGAGAGTGCTTTGCAGGGGTGGGGGGGGGGGGAGGGGGGCCCATGATATTAGGCAAGTGTACCAGATTCTTGGCTCTTCAGTGTGTATGTTTATACATGTACGAACATCATCTGCATCACTTTGTACATTTTTTAAGAAACCATTTTTGCTTCTCCTCTAAAATTTAACAAAATGGTATTTCCATTGTCTGTCATTGATATGTGATCCGTGTGAGTGCGCTTCTCAAGGTTGTTACGCTCGTCTAGCTTTGCTCTGGAAATTCTATGGGCTCTATAGCCAGCCGAGAGAGGGCATTGTCAGTGAAGGGGATGGAAGCGGCTTTGCTGGCGAAGAGAAAGAAGCAACCGACTGCAGTGACTATGAACAGTTCTCCTCGTGGCTGCTGGCTGGTCACAATACTGGGAGTCGACTTTGGCCGGTGATTATGCGTAAGACTGAACTGCCTCACGGGAAGGAATGTAGCCTGGATTCATTAATGTTACTGAACATCTGTAACGAATGTGGAATGGTTGTCACCGAGAAAAGATTGGCTGGTGAGCAGTTTCTGAATTTTAGACTCACTAAGTTGCAGGACATGGTTAACGAGGATGGTTTATATTGTTTGACACGTCAGACGTCTGCAGGTGCTGCCATCAGAATACTAGTTGATTCGTGTCCATTATCGAGTGGATAAGTTGCTACAGCGAAAACTGTACTGTAGTCGGTTTGCCTGATAGTACCGTTTTCTTATAGCTCGAGTTAATAAGTCTTCTGATATATGGATTGGTCATTTTAATTTTAGAGAGTTTAACACCATATGTTTTAAACGTTTGTGTACTTGCATGTTTAATCTGTTGTAGTACTGGTCAGTGTTGTCTCGCCCGTAATTACTGTTATTTTCCAGTCTTTTCAGGTCGGCCATTCAGCCCCAATAGACATTGTGTAACAAGAGCAGATAGACCTGCGAAATGTTATTGGCAAGGAGTCACGTAGTTCAATGTAAATTTTGAACTGTCGCCAGTAAGCGGAAGCAATCTAGGGGATTGGTTATTGAACGTTGAATTTTACTGTTTGTTCTATTTGTTTCACCTCGCTGAAACCCGGAATTTTGTCAGCCTGGGTATTTTTTGCATATACCATTAAAAGAAAGAAGAAACACCTCCCGAGCAAGCCGCCTCGTCACTCTCAGCCCTTAGGCATCACCAGAAGTGGATACGGTGGGCCACGTTTCCAGCACACCGTGCTCCCGGTCATTTTCAGTTTTCGTGACTGGTCGCTACTTCTCAGTCAAGTAGCTCGTCAGTTGGCCTCACAAGGGCTGAGCGCACACCACTTGCTAGCAGCACTTGGCAGACCCGGACGGTGATCACTCCAAGTAGTGCTAGCCAAGCCTGGCAGCGCCTAACTTTCGTCATCTGACGGGAACCGGTGGTGTAGCTCTCGCATGGCATGGTGGCTGGTGCGCAGTCATCAGTTTTCGTCCAAAGCGCAGGGCGAGTTCATTAGTTTGTTCGGGAGCGGAGGCCTAGAATTGTCAGTAGCTACGACAGAATCGAGACGCGGACCGTTCAGTCATCCTCAAACGGTTTTACAGGAACTATTTCGCAAAAAAGTTCATTTGTGCAGTATTTATACCTTTACATGTCAGGTTATGATGTGTCCATTTCGTTAATGGTCATAGGTATTGTGATATTTACGTTGAAGTAACACACTGCTCAATATTCGGGAAAGTGTGCAAGGAAAATAGGTCGCTATGATTTTGAGACTGGTGCATACTACCTCATACATTACTACATATGTAATTTGGCTAAAATACTGAATTGTTCTTTAGACTAGGGTAACGGTATATCTGTCTTGAGAAAATTGATCCAAGGTAGCACACTCATTTGTGATCGCGCCCTGTCAGCTATGAAGCCCAAGTGAAATATTTACAAGATTCCTCATATTTCTTAAACGGTTCAGATATCGAAATGAGATTTTGGCAAATGATAACATGCAAAGAGGACAGTATTTTACCATATCGTTATCATGTAAAATTTCATTATCTGTCGTGTTATTCCAATAACTGCAGACATTTTCGATGAAAGAATGTTACTTTTAAGGGCTATCTATGGATGGTAAAGCGAGACATGTACGGGTTTTGGAACGACATATGTTAAAACATTATACGTTCTTTCATACTGAGGATGTGCTTTTTCATAATCTACTGACTTTACTTTTCCTTTTTCGCCTTAAATAAATCACTGTTTCAGTATTCTCTCACAACTGTTTCTGCACAACATGTTAGTGAAGTGAGACAGTGTAACCTCCGGTGTTTCAGCAAAGGAAACAGATTTTGACAGGGAAACAAGAGAAATGTGTAGGTTTTACTCAAAATTTTCCACTCTTCACGCTTCTCTGAAAGTTACAAATGGTTAACAAGCTAGGCGAAAATAAATCGCTGCATTTTTGCCGGAATTCTTTTTAGATACTAACGAAAGCAGAAGTATCTATTTGAATGGTCATCATGCAAGTGTGGGCATGGAGGGGCCTCGCTTAATATTTACAAAAGTGAGCGTAGGTTTCAGTTTAGAACGGCACCTCCCCTCCTCCGATAGGTATTTCCACTACAGCGCTCTGAGCGACGCCCCACCACCGTCACTCTCCCCTCGCTTCCACAGCCGACTGTGAATCTAGCAGCCACTGCATTTTGTGGGCACTATATCACTGCAGAAAAAAGGAAACCAAAACAGTAGCGATTAGTTTTGTGTTTTATTCCTTCCGTTCATAACAGTGTCTTAACTCTGTAAAATAGCTGCCGTGCAATTGGAGTTATCCTACATTTCAGTGAAATTGCCTTGCATGTTTTTTTTTTTTTTTTTTGCAATTGAAAAACAGTGCCTTCCATTTAATTAATAACCTCCAGTTGATCAGTCTCTATGCTTTCTTTTAATTGCTTGCAAGTTGTTAAATTGTTTTGTTGTTATATATGTACATTGACTAAAAATTTTGTGTATTACTCTTTAAATGCAATAAGTCGCCTTCTACACGATATTGTCAGACAGTGATTGTTACATAAATGCCACTGCTCTCTGGTTCCTCTGAGCCTGTGCACATTCTGTTATCGGTTTTTGAATTTTATTCAGTAATTTTAAAAATATTATAGACTGAGATTTTGATTCAAAATTTTTGTAACTGTGTTAAAATGCCTTCTATGTATTCTGTGCGACATTCTTGGTAAATAAATTTATCCCTGTCAGTCTTCACTCCATTACTCACAGCTCTCTCTCCCCTTCCTCCTCATCAGTATGCCATGACAAACTGAATAATAACATGTTTCAGGCTGTGGACGAAGTATCCCTTGATGCATTACTGATTATTCCTCTAACCTGTTCTTTTATTCATGACACAGGCAGTGGTGGTGGTGGTGGTGTGTTGGGGCTTATGGGCGCTCAACATCGAAGTCATCAGCGCCCTGACACACATTAAAAGGAACGAACGTGGACAGACCTAAGAAAACTAAAGCATACACTCAAAGAAAGCAGGAAAAGAAGGAAAATGCTACATAAGAAAGTAAAGCCTAAGGAAAGGGGAAACATAGCAACAAGAATGTCACAGGAAATTGTTATTGACTGGCCGCTTACATAAAATACGGGCTAGCTTGTCACACAGTGAGTAAATTAAAATCCTCTCCCTAAAATCATTGTAAAAACATTTGACATGGCACAGAACTTTAAAACTTAGCCACATTCGTCCGGGTGTTGCCTAAAAGAGATGGCAGGTCCGCTGGCAAGTCAGCTGCGGCCCGCTGGTCAGAAAATAAAACGCAATCCAATAAAACGTGGTGCACAGTTGCCTGGACGCCGCAAGCACCACACATTGGAGGGTCCTCTCGCCGGAGCAGGTAGCCATGCGTCATAGGGCTGTGGCCTATTCGAAGCAGAGTGAGGAGAACCTCATCCCGTCGATGGGGCTGAAAGGAAGTACACCACACACTCATTGTGGGCTTGACTATAGGGAGCTTATTGTCAGTCACTTTCAGCCACTCATCCTCCCACCGACGCATAACCCGTGAGCTCAACAGCGAGGTGAGTGCGTGCTAGGGGATAGCACACTGAGATACGTGTGGGGCGAGACACGCCTCCTTGGCTGCGAGATCTGCCCTTTCATTCCCAGCAATGCCGACATGCCCCGGAAACCAGCAGAAAGCTACAACCTTCCCCAGTCGCTGTAGTCGGAGGAGGGCATCCTGGATGGTCTGGACAGTTTTGTCTGCCGGATACAAACGTTGCAATAAGTGAAGGGCATTGAGTGAATCGGAACAGACAAGAAATTTAGGAGAGGAAGAATGTCTCATGTGCTCCAGTGCCCACAAGATCGCAGACAATTCTGCATCAATGACAGCGAAAGTCTGAGGCAGGCGGATCTTGAAGACACAATCTGGAAAAACAACTGAGGAACCAACAGAATCTCCTTGTTTCGACCCATCCGTAAAAACAGCTACATATTCGCGGTGTTGACTATACTTCTACACGAACAGTCTGCAGGACACTACACTGTGCAAAGCGAATGATTTGTTGTACCAGTGTTACGGATTTGATCTTCTAGTTCATTTGCATATTCAGTGGAAAAAATACTTGTGCCTCACTATGCACCCTGATCTATTTTACTCCGATCATTCCTACATTATACAAAGTCCTACATGATACACTGAGAAGCGCTGAGTCGGCTGCTGGCGCAGCGAACCTGACATCATTGGAATTCAGTGGGCCGGACAAGGCCAGCACGACACAGCGTTACATTGCACAGGTCGCTGGGGTGCTTCCTCAGCCTTGCGGGGCCCTGTGACACAGACCGAGGTGAACGGAGCACTGTAGCGGAAACAAATAAATCATTTGGAAAGTTCTCGCCGAATTTTAATACGGCACCTCCTGGCATCCACCCAATACATTTGGTGTCTTCCCACTACATTTGGTCATCCTTATACATTTGGTGGCAGAAGCCGCCACAATACAAACGAAAGTAGCAACATAATGGTCAGACAGTCTTCTTCCCAATAGAGCTTCACGAGAACTGTTTTGTTTCTTCCCATTTAAGCTCCTGAGCGTTTCTGCTACACTTTTGCATGGCCTGTTCCTGCATGTTACGAACCCAGCAGCACGTCTGATGTATTCATCATCTGCTTTCATGCTTACTATATCATGACTACAAGCAACAATACATCACACTCTAGTTACTTAACTTAGTCAAGTTGGAGGTATGCGACGTGTAGTTGTTTAGGTTTATTGGGTTCAGAAAAAAATCCTGTGTTAGACAAGTTTGTAGTTCATTATTTTTATTGATTATTAGTTTCAGCTTCATTTAGTTACCCATCTTTCGATGACAGGATAGATTTTTGCTGTGTACCCTCACCGAAAGGTAAGACACTTCACAAATTTTGTGCAAACTGCAGTGTCCAATCTTATTATTCAGCTTGCTGAAACTTCAATGTAAAATCATACAAGACTAAGAGATAGTCGCTGCCCACCTTTAATAGCATTACATTATATAATATCCACATGTGCAGAGTGAGATCGCAATTAACACACTACATTACTCTAGAGAAGTAGCGTCAGTAAACAATACATACTTCTCACTCAGTTATATGAGAATTTCTGTGTAAAATATGTATTGTTTTCTGATGCTACGTCTCTAAAATAAGGTAGTGTGATCATTGTGACCTCTGCACATGTGGAGATTGCGATATAATGTTACTACACGATAGAAGCTGAAAAATGAAACTGAACTATGCAGCTTGCAAAAAATCTTCATTTGTGTAAACATGCACAGATATATATATATATATATATATATATATATATATATATATATATATATATATATATATATATATGTGTGTGTGTGTGTGTGTGTGTGTTTCAGATGACTAATAGCTTCAGCCAAAACTTGTAATCATTAAAGTAATAAATTGTGATATAGAACAACGAAGTATTTATACTGGATCCAGTATACATTAGTGTAGATTTTTCCTGAATCTTGTAAGGCAGTTTCTTTCCAGATGTTATTTTGCCCGATCCTTTCCCTTAGTGTTCATATACCTTTCCCATACATCTTCCATAAAATTAGTCAGTTTGTGTTTAGGAAAGGTAGAGACACCAGAGAGGCAGTTTTACGTTCATTGGATTTCTCGAAATGTAAGGAGTTTGACTGTGTGAAATTGTGCAAGATATTCGAAATTTTTAGAAAAATAGAGTTAAGCGATAGTGGAAGAGGAGTAATTCACAATATGTACTAGAACTAAGAGTGAAAATGGACTAGAAGACTAAGAACAAAGTTCTCGGATTAAAAAAGGTGTATGACAGGGCTGTAGTCATCCAAAGATATATCTTCCTCACATTAACGCCTATATTTGATATTAGTAGAGCTCTCTAAGTTTGGACTGCCTTTTTTTGCCAGTGCTGGTCTGCTTTCGATGCTCTCCTTGATTTGTGCATCGTGGTCTATTTTGTTGCCTTGGGAGCAGAATTCCTTAACATCTACTTCGTGATCTAAATTCTGTTTCTCGCTGTTCTCATTTCTGTTACTTCTCGTTACTTCCGTCTTCAGTCGATTTGCACTCAGTCCATATACTGTACTCACTAGACTGTTCACTCCATTCAAGAGATTCTATAATTCTTAATCACTTTCACCGAAGGTAGGAGTTTTATTAGCGATTCTTATCATTGATATCCTTTCATCTTTAATTCTAATTCCACTCTTGAACCTTTCTTTCATTTCCGTCAATGCTTCTTCTAGATCGAACAGTAGGTGCGAATGACTGCATCCCTGTCTTACATCCCCTTTAATCGATGCAGGTCTTTCTTGATCTTCCACTCTTATTCTTCCAAATTGGTTTTTGGACATCTATTACGCATCTTTCCCTAAAGCTTACCCTTATTTTTCTCGAAGTTTTGAATATTTTGTAATCTGACATTGTATGAGGGTTGGAACTTAAATAGTGGCAACTACTTATTCACAACCGATGCAAGAGAGTTACATGTTTGCACCTGTTACTGTCACTCATAGTAGTCACCAGCGGTGTGTAGAACCCGTTGCCTGCGATATGGAAGGCGTAGTATACCGTTAGCAGAGCCTGTTCTGTTGATGGTGCGAATGGAGCGGTCTACTGCCTCTCGAATCTCTCGAATGGTTCTGAAGAGAAAGTTGAACTGTCCTTTAATTAACAATTCCTCAATTTTCTTTACCATTCTTGTTTATATTGTTATCAACTTGTATGCATGGGCCGTTAAACAAATTGTGCAATAGTTCTCACTCTTACCTGCTGCCGGCCGCGGTGACCGGACGGTGCTAGGCGCTTCAGTCCGGAACCGAGCGACTGCTACGATCGCAGGTTCGAATCCTGCCTCGGGCATGCATGTGTGTGATGACCCTAGGTTAGTTAGGTTTAAGTAGTTCTAAGTTCTAGGGGACTGATGACCTCAGATGTTACGTCCCATAGTGCTCAGAGCTATTTGAGCCATTTCTTACCAGCTCTCGCTGTTTCCGGAATTCTATGGATGATATTTTTCCGAAAACCTGATGGTGTCTGGCCAATCTCATACAATGTACGCACCAGCGTGATTAAGCGCTTTGTCACTTCCCAATGATTTTGGGAATTCCGAAGGAATGTTATCTATCCATTCTGCTTTATTTCGTCTTAAATCATCGAAAGCTCTTTTAAAATCTGTTTGCAATACTTCTCACTCAGTTATATGAGAATTTCTGTGTAAAATATGTATTGTTTTCTGATGCTACGTCTCTAAAATAAGGTAGTGTGATCATTGTGACCTCTGCACATGTGGAGATTGCTTCTATCTCCTCTTTTTCGACTCCTGTTTGTTCTTCTGTCATGTCATGAGACAAGTCCTCTCCCTCAGAGGTTCTCAGTGTTCTCTTTCCATCTACAGGCTCTCTACTCGGCAGTTACCAGTGCAATTGCTTTTAATTTCACCGAAGGTTGTTTTGACTTCTATATGATGAATCATTCCTTCCGACGTTGGTTTATTTTTCGACATCTTCTTTCCTGCAGCCATTTATTCTTAGCTTCAATGCATTATTTATTTCATTCCTAAATGACTTGTATTTCTGTATTCCTGAATTTCTCTAAACGTTTTTTTGACTTCCTTCCATCATCGAACAACTGACGTACTTTTCATACACTTTTTCTCCCTTCATCACATGTTTTAATACCAGAACTATCGTTGTTGGTGCAGGTTTGCTGTCAATGGTGATGGCAACAACCGTATCAGTCAACCGTGTCAGTCAACTGTTCACAGTAACTCACGGCTTGGCCTACCTTCCTATTCATAACGAATCTTACTCCCGATTTGCTATTTTCCGCTGACTGCGGATATTAAGCTACATTCATATGACGAGAAACCTTGTCTTCTTTCCCTTTCACTTCGCTATGCATGTTACAGTCCCCGGAATGTCTAAATAATGTGAAGAGGAGTTTTACACAAGAAGTGTACTGAGTGGTTAGAACTTCAGATTACGAACTAATATTGTCGATAAAGAATGGTTTGCACAATAAAATATGAGAAGCTATCAGATCATCCTTGAATAACAGAAGATATATTGAATTTAAATGATGAAAGGAGAAAATATAAAAATGCAGTAAATGAAACAGGCAAAAGGGAATACAAACGTCTCAAAACTGTGATCGACAGGAAGTGCAAAATGGCTAAGCAGGGATGTCTAGAGGACAAATGTAAGGATGTAGAGGCTTATCTCACTAGGGGTAAGATAGATACTGCCTACAAGAAAATTAAAGAGACCTTTGGAGAAAAGAGAGCCACTTCTATGAATATCAAGAGCTCAGATGGCAACCCAGTTCTAAGCAAAGAAGGGAAGGCGGAAAGGTGGAAGGAGTATATACAGGGTTTATACAAGGGCGATGTACTTGAGGAAAATATTATGGAACTGGAAGAGGATGTAGATGAAGATGAAATGGGAGATAAGATACTGCGTGAAGAGTTTGACAGAGCACTGAAAGACCTGAGTCGAAACAAGGCCCCGGGAGTAGACAACATTCCATTAGAAATACTGACGGCCTTGGGAGAGCCAGTCATGACAAAACTCTACCATCTGGTGAGCAAGATGTATGAGACAGGCGAAATACCCTCAGACTACAAGAAGAATATAATAATTCCAATCCCAAAGAAAGCAGGTGTTGGCAGATGTGAAAATTACCGAACTATCAGTTTAATAAGTCACAGCTGGAAAATACTAATGCGAATTCTTTACAGACGAATGGAAAAACTGGTAGAAGCGGACCTTGGGGAAGATCAGTTTGGATTCCGCAGAGATGTTGGAACACGTGAGGCAATACTAACTTTACGACTTATCTTAGAAGAAAGATTAAGAAAAGGCAAACGTACGTTTCTAGCATTTGTAGACTTAGAGAAAGCTTTTGACAATGTTAACTGGATACTCTCTTTCAAATTCTGAAGGTGGCAGGGGTTAAATACAGGGAGCGAAAGGCTATTTACAATTTGTACAGAAAGCAGATGGCAGTTATAAGAGTCGAGGGACATGAAAGGGAAGCAGTGGTTGGGAAGGGAGTGAGACAGGGTTGTAGCCTCTCTGTATATTGAGCAAGCAGTAAAGGAAACAAAAGAAAAATATGGAGTAGGTATTAAAATTCATGGAGAGGAAATAAAAACTATGAGGTTCGCCGATGACATTGTAATTCTATCAGAGACAGCAAAGGACTTGGAAGAGCAGTTGAACGGAATGGCCAGTGTCTTGAAAGGAGGATATAAGATGAACATCAACAAAAGCAACACGTGGATAATGGAATGTAGTCAAATTAAATCGGGTGATTCTGAGGGAATTAGATTAGGAAATGAGACACTTAAAGTAGTAAAGATGTTTTGCTATTTAGGGAGTAAAATAACTGATGATGGTCGACGTAGAGAGGATATAAAATGTAGACTGGCAATGGCAAGGAAAGCGTTTCTGAAGAAGAGAAATTTGCTAACATCGAGTATAGCGTTAAGTGTCAGGAAATCGTTTCTGAAAATATTTGTATGGAGTGTAGCCATGTATGGAAGTGAAACATGGATGATAAATAGTTTGGACAAGAAGAGAATAGAAGCTTTCGAAATGTGGCGCTACAGAAGAATGCTGAAGATTAGATGTGTAGATCACATAACTAATGAGGAGGTATTGAATAGAATTGGGGAGAAGGGGAGTTTGTGGCACAACTTGACAAAAAGAAGGGACCGGTTGGTAGGACATGTTTTGAGGCATCACGGGATCACAAATTTAGCATTGGAGTGCAGCGTGGAGGGTAAAAATCGTAGAGGGAGACCAAGAGATGAATACACTAAGCAGATTCAGAAGGATGTAGGTTGCAGTAAGTACTGGGAGATGAAGAATCTTGCACAGGATAGAGTAGCATTGAGAGCTGCATCAAACCAGTCTCATGACTGAAGACCACAACAACAACAATCAGATCATGTAGAAGAAGATTCGCCAGTAAGGATCTGTCAACTAGGCGTTGTAGATGTAATGCCACTTCTTCGGACGAAAACTGCAAAAAGAGAAAATAGCAACCAATAACCAAAAATTTTCCCAAAACAAGTTCCAAATTCCATGAAAAGTGAACAAGTAACCAAAATTCTATTTAACACTATTATATGGATAATAACCAGTAATTGAAACAATAACCTTATACTTAGTAATTTATCAACTTACAAAAGAAAGATGGAATCTCAGTAAACTCAAACTCAAAATCATAGTAAATCGCAAAATCATCATAATTAAAATTAGCAAACTAGAACCAACGATCTCTAAGAATACTTCGTGTGAGTACTCTTCGAGCTTCGTGAGTAATGGCTAAGGAAAATTTTATCCTTTGTCACTACCTTACGAGAGTTAGCCGAAGCTGGTTAGACTTGTTTGAATGCCCGGATATGTGGGCGCGGTCTGATTGCTTTTCGAAGAATGATAATTGCAATCTACTATGACGCAGTGAAACGAAACATCGACTTCAGCTACAACATCGTTTAGAATTCAAACAGAGGACTATTTTATATTATATAACTCGAGCTCAAATCTAGTTAGGCATTGAACAGTGGTAAACAATTAAATTCATTCGTAATTTCAAATGGACTCTCGATCTTGGCAGTAGTTTTAAAGCAGTTAATTTATAAATTCCCTTCCCCCCCCCCCTTCCCCCCACCACCACTACCACGCCGGCCGCGGCGGTCTCGCGGTTCTAGACACGCAGTCCGGAACCGTGTGGCTGCTACGGTCGCAGGTTCGAATTCTGCCTCGGCCATGGATGTGTGTGATGTCCTTAGGTTAGTTAGGTTTAAGTTGTTTTAGGTTCTAGGGGACTGATGACCAAGGCAGTTGAGTCCCATAGTGCTCAGAGCCATTTGACCACCACTACCACCACCTGGGAAAGTTTCTTCCTCGCTGCCTTGTCAGGAAATGATTGTTATTGTGAAATACACCACCCTTTCGTACCAATTTACGCATTTGTGATTATAAAATTGTTTAGAGAGATAACTGCGATCTTTTGCGTGCTACTATAACATTTGACTGAAGAGCTCGGCACATATCAAGAAAATTTTTGACGTTAGGAAGCAATCGCAATGATACGACTTATTAGAGATTTGAAATTACAACCAAGGTTGGTGTCCGTGGAACTAAATTGAGTTATCATTAATATTTGTATAGCAACTGTTAAAGCATCGAATACAAACGAGCTAATTACGACGAGTAGCGTAATAGTAGTCACAATTGGTGAAGTAAATATCACTCACACGTCGAGAGTTCAATTGAGCACTGTTTTTTGTAATGTCGTCTTTACCTAATAACAGTATTATCGCTCTACCGACTTCGCCGTGTTTTAACCAGGGCCGATCAACACTAATCTATCAACTACCAACTAGAAAAACCGGTGACGTTACAGCGTGTTGCTTTGAACACATAATACAAAGTGCAATTGCTTATGTCAAATCCAAAGTTAATTTTTACACTTAGTTCCGTATTTGAAAATATCCTGTTTAGAAACGTCTGCCATCTGCGTAATTTTCAGAATCCCCTGCACATATCGTGGGTAAGCTGTGTTTTTTATGCTCACTTTTTACATGTTTTCGATAATATTATTCCGCCTAAAGTATTCGAAAGCATCAATTGTGAGACTAACCGCCATAATGAAAATATTACTCTTCCTTTCTTCTTCCGTACAGTAACAGCGCCAGAACTGAGTCTGTTGCAGTCTACATTTGCGTTCTGCCTGGCTCCTTAGGGCCCTGTTGGATGCCAGGATAGCTCTGCTAACAAAGACGCGAGACAGAAGCACGGAACACAACGGCCGCACCTGGCACCTACCTGAGCTGCGGCTCTGCCTGCAGGCGTGCCAGCCTGGCGGCTCTTCCAGCGGAACGCACGGCAGCTGTCGGCCGCTCCGCCAACAGAACGCTTGCAAAGCTGCCAAGCGCAGCCTGCCACACACCGGCACCTAGATCCGCTACATGAGGGCTGTGCATAGTTCAGACGTCGTGTGACATGAGAAACTTAAAGACACTCCATCTCAGGGACATTCAAAACGCGCTGGAAAAAAAAGTTGATGGGAATTATGAGCGTCATAAATGATGCCCGGTTCGAGAAATACGCACCTCCATGTTACCGTTCAAAAATGGTTCAAATGGCTCTGAGCACTATGGAACTTAACATCTGTGGTCATCAGCCTCCTAGAACGTAGAACTACTTAAACCTAACTAACCTAAGGACATCACACACATCCATGCCCGAGGCAGGATTCGGACCTGCGACCGTAGCGGTCACGCGGTTCCACACTGAAGTGCCTGGAATTGCACGGCCACACCGGCCGGCCCATGTTACCGTCTCGTTCAAATTACTTCTGTTAATGCACTTTCTGGATTTATGCCGGTTGGAGGTGGTGGAAATTTTCGATGCTGTTTTTGATGCTCCACTTCAATCATAAAACTTTACCACCACTGACTAACATTATACTAACTGGCGTATGCAAGTTTTCCTCAATACCTACTTCCAGACAGAAATAGCACATGTTAACAAATAAGTCAGGTTTTCTGTATGATAGTCTACAACATATATAAATTAAATTTCAGTTTATAGTAACGCACATTCCAAATAAAAACTGAAAAATCTCTTTTGTGTATACTTTACAGTTAAAACTAGAATTGTAAATATCGGTGCAGATAACACATAATTAGATAACGATTAGGCAGGTCACGAAAGCACTTTCTGATATGTCTGCGTAAGCAGAAGAAACTAACGATCAAAGTCCGAAAACAATTTATTGTACTGTTGAATTAACCAAAACAAATTCTCCAAGTATAGCACCAACACAAAACAGTGATCCGTCTTCGAATCACAACCACATACAAGAATAATATAGAAAACAACTGAAATAATTTCCTACTAGTCCCCGCCAGAGACTTCTCCGATATACCAAGCCAAATCCAGAGATCAGCGAGAACATCCAAGCCGGGCTCCCGGGGCGGTAGCTATCCACGTCTGCTGGCGGTTGGTGAACTGCCGATGTGCTGCTGCTGCTGCTGCTGCCTGACAGGAATAGATGAGAACCTGTGGGTCGGTGGAGTCTAAGCCGGAAGGTTATTCCTCCAAACTGTCGGAGCGTGTGATGTGTCCTGACTTCGTGTTTGAAGTCCTGTCAGTCTGTTGGGACGGTGTTCTGGACGTGCTGACCACTCAGTGGTCCCGAAGCAGATGGGGCCATCTGGTTACGTTAAGACGTTCCACCCGGTGGCCCAGTGCTCGAAGGAACGGATTTTCGGACTGCGCGTTCTTCTCGTAAAAAAGCCGTGCAGCCTGACGAAATCTGTCTCGAACAGTAGGGATGTTGGAGACTCGGTTAAGGTCGCTCGACGGTAAGTCCCGAGGGAGGTGCAATGCCAGACGTAGAATCCGGTTCTGAAGTCGCTGGAAGCGGTCGTTCGTGGGTCGCTGCAGCATTGCCCCAAACCACAGCGGCGTAGTCGATGAGCGGGCGTACGAGTGTAAGATAAAGCGCAACACCCAGTTCCGGCGGGAGCGCAGGTGTCGGATTTAGGAAGGGGTAGAGTTTAGTCATTCTACCCCTGACCTTTTTGACGATGTTGCCGATATTGTGTCTCCATGTGAGCCCTCTTTCCAGCGTCACACCCAGGCACTTGGCGGTATTGCCCCAAGGTACGGCGATTCCCCTGACGCTGATCTGCGGTAGGTCGGCTGGGATATGTTTTTTAACTGCCGATGTGCGACCGAGCGCCGGTCTTTACAGCGCTTCGGCGGATGAGTACCTCTGAACTATTTTCCATCACGTGGTTTGGCGTGTGAAAATAGTTCCTGGAACTGCAGCGACCTCTTCCTTATGATTATGTGGGCCGGTAGTGGCCCCTGGTGGCCGCTGGTGTCTTTGCTGTGTTGTTGTAGTGACCGTTCATCAATATTGCCTGTCGGTTGTGTAGTGCTTCGGTGGGCCTGCGAAGCGGGGAACCCGCGGCTGCACGCTGTCAGTTTGGTTGCTGATACTCTAGGTGCCGTGATGTCTGGTGGAGAAGGCCACAGCACTTTCCTTAAAACAGTGAACTTTCTCGTCGGTTAATCTCAGGAGATCTCCACCAACTCGTAAGATTTACGTAAAACTTTATCACGACATTTAGTGCTGCCATTATTAGTTACAGGTTTCATCTTTTATACAAAACACTGATTTTTCTTGTTACTCAAACATAGTTGTCCATAGCTCGTGGTCTAGTGGCTAGCGTTGATGTCTCCAGGTCACGGGGTCCCAGGTTCAATTTTGCCGATTTCTCTGCCCGGGGACCGGGTGTTTGTGTTGTCCTCACATTTCATCATCACCATCACCATCATCATCATCATTCCCGACAGTGGCTAGACTGGACTGTGAAAAAAATAGGATTGCGTGAAAATTGGGACTTTGTATGGGTGCTGATGACTGCGCAGTAGAACGCCCCACAAAGCAAACATCAAACGTCTTTCGTCACTTCTCTGCTTCATCAGTGGGTTTCATTACCTGATCTAACAAAGTGAGGCCTGAAGATTTGTTCCTTGCCGTTCTTACCTTGATTTTACGTTATACGGTTTTGCAGAATATTTTGTATGATGTCCTGCACTGTTCGGCGCGGAATTTGAATTTTGTGTACCTTATACATATAATCTGCGTGAGTAAGCTCCTTTAGCTTTTTATGTTGTCTTTTCTGTAAAGTTTTCCTAACATCTTAAATAAAGTATCATTACAGAGTGTAGTGCGTTTGATCCTAGTTTGCCTTCTGCTAATAGCTTCTGTCCTTGGAAGATTCTTTCTAGTTTTAGTTTTTGGTATAGACTGTGGCTGGATTTCAGTATTTTTAAATCTGTTGCCATTGTATTTGGATGGTGGGTACGGGCTATTAGGTGGTCAGCATATATGCTGTGGATGCTGCTACTTTGTAGGGTCTGAAGTGCTCTGAGTATCTTGTTTTTTAAGTTCCTGCATGTTTAACCTATCTTGATTTTTTCATTTATTGGGATGCAAGTGCACAGTGATGTGACATCAAATGCTAAGAGGCTTGCTGTATCTAGCATGGCTATGTTCTTGATCCACTCTGCTAGTTGCATTGAGTTTCCTAGGTTCCTGTTTTCGAAGGTATATATTTTCCTTACTATTGCGCGCGCGCGCGTGTGTGTGTGTGTGTGTGTGTGTGTGTGTGTGTGTGTGTGTGTGTGTTTGCGGTAGGTGGTTTGATGGAGCATTTCTGAAATTTATGGCTGGTGTTAAAGGGGTATATTCCTTGTGCACCTTTGGTAGAGGTTTAGAGTGGGATTTTTGTGTAATTCTCTGTATCTGGCCTTTCGGGAACGTGGTTTTGATGTTTTTCATTTTATGTTGAATGTTCCTCTGGTACCTTGCTGTTTGATCTCTAGTCAGTATGGTGATGCTGTTGTCCTTCGGAAATATTAACGTTTTATCTTCGAATTAAAATTGAAACAAATGAGCCCTCGGTCGCAATTTTTTAGTATTATTAACCAGGTTTCAACACATCTAAAAGTGCCTTCATCAGAATTTAAACATTTAGGGTGGTCTATAACATAATTACAAATTTTTGGGAAGAAAAAATTTTATATAAAAATTCTAAGTACTGACTAACAATACAATACACTGACAGTACTTACAGACAGTACTTTCTTGGCGTCTGGAAAAGCTGTACGAATGGCTGACTCGAGGGACACAAGAATATCAGTGGTAGAGCCAACCTGGCGGAAGCCTTCCTAACATAGAGCCAGTAGTGACTGCAGGACCCAACCCTGTTGCAGACACACCATATGATCCAGCAGCTTACAAAGAATGTTGGTGAGAATGATGGGCCGATAGCTATCCACATCAAGTGGGTTTTCACTGAGTTTGAGCACCGAATGATTGTGCTCTCCCGCCATTGCTATGGAAAGACGCCATCGCACCACATCCGATTGAAAATGACGAGGAGATGTCGCTGTAGTCAGATGAGATGTTTAATCATCTGACTGTGGATCCGATCTGTCCCAAGAGCTATATTGGGGCAATGTGCGATGGCACTAAGGAGCTCCCACTCTGGTAATGGTACGTTGTAGGATACACTGTGACGTGTAGTGAACGAGAGGACTTTCCCTTCCAGCAACCATCTGAGAGTGGAAAGGCTGGGGGGTATTTCTCCGATGCAGAGGCTCGAGCTTAGTGCTCAGCACAGTGCTTGGCTATCACGTTGCCGGAGGTAGGTAACGCGCCATTTACGTTTGCACTGGGAACTCCTGTTGGGGTCTGGTACCCGAAAACACGTTTGATCTTTGTCCAGACTTGGGAAGGTGATGTATGGCACCGAACGTATCTCTCCCAACATTCCTGCTTCCGTCGTTTGATAAGTAGGCGAAAGCGGGCAGGGAGCCGTTTAAAGGCTACGAGGTGCTCCAGGAAAGGGTGCCGTTTATGTCGCTGTAGAGCACCCCGACGCGCTTTAATTGCTTTAGCGACTTTCGGCGATCACCAAGGGACTATCTTTCGCCGGGGGCACCCTACAGAACTAGGATCGTGTTTTCTGCCACAGAAGCGATTGTTGTAGTCACTTTGTCAACCATCTCATCGATGTTACCGTGTGGGGGAGATTCAACAGTGACAGCAGAGGTGAAACTTTCCCAGTCTGCCTTGTTTAACGCCCATCTGGGCAGGCGTCCATGAGCCTGACACCGGGGATGCGACAGGAAGGTGGGGAAGTGGTCACTACGACACAGGTCATGTTATCTCCAGTGGATAGATGGGAGAAGGCCAGGACTGCAAACCGAGAGATCAGTGGCCGGATATGTGGCATGTGCCACACTGGAATGTGTGAGGTCACCTTTATTTAAGAGGCAGAGGTCGAGTTGTGACAACAAATTCTCGACAGCTCTGCCTCTGCAAGCAAACATGGTGCCATACCACAAGGGGTTATGGGCATTAAAATCTCCCAAAAGTAGGAAGGGCTTAGGGAGTTGATCAATCAGTGCAGCCAATGCCTTCAGGGGTACTGCACCACCTGGAGGAATATATACGTTGCAGGCAGTTATTTTCTGTGTCATCTTTATTCTGACAGCCACAGTTGCAAGAGGGCTTTCAAGGGTTACAGGTTCACTGCATACTGAGTTCAGGACATAGCCGCAAACTCCACCTCAAACTCGATTATAGTCGCTATGGTTCCTGTAATATCCCTTATAGCTGCGGAGGGGAGGGTTCTGCACTGCCGGGAACCAGGTTTCCTGGAGGGCAGTGCAGAAAGCAGGTGTAGAGCTTAACAGTTGCGGTGGAAAAAACCGCCACAATTCCACTGGAGGATGACGTGATCGTGGGGCTGGGAAGGTGCTGAAAATTCAATGAGGCAGTTTACGCCTCAGGGTCACTTGCTGCCACCGATGGATTTCCTGAGCAGTCTGTATCCATGGTGTCTGAGGATCCGGCGAGATCTAGGCCTTCAGCAGACGCCAGAATCTCCACCTCATCCTCAGAAGCAAAGCTTGTACGTAACAGTGGTGTGGGTGCCACCGCGAGTCCCTTGGACTTGGGGGTCTTCTTTTTGGATTTCTCTCGCTGCTCTTTGGGTTTATCTGGCAGGGAGGGCTTCAATGATTCAGTCCGTGGGACTGAGGATTTTCGTGAAGTCGTACAACGAGCTACTTTTGGACCCTTCAGCCACTGGCGAGAGTCGTCGTTCCCACCGGCAGAAACCTGGGAAGGGAGTGACCCCACTTCCTAGCGATAGGTGCCAAAGAGAAGACTTATGCCTTTCCAGCTGAAAGGTGGGGACTGGTGTTACTGGTGGTTGGGGGGGAGTGATCCCGAAGTATGTGATGCGGGGCAACAGGGAGGGAAGTGCCCCCCCCCCCACCCCCCACCACCATTAAGGGGGAAGTGTAGTCTTCTGACTATGAGAGCCAACCAGAATTCGCAGAACGGATGGGGCTAAAACAGTTCTCGTAGCAGTGGCATAAGAGAAGGTCATTGCCACAGGATTTATGTGCTCAAATTTTCTCTTAGCCTCAGTGTAGGTCAGTCGGTCAAGGGTCTTGTTTTCCATGTTTTTCTAATCTCATCTGTAAATCCTGGAGTCTGGCGACTAATGGGAATGATGCTCCCCGCAGTTGACACAGATTGGATGCGGGACGCATAGAGTATTGGTACTTGATGGACGTCCACACTCTCGACATGTGACGCTGGAAGTACAACAGGAAGACATATGACCGAACTTCCAGCACAGGGGGAGGGATATATCGCTTTACATCACATTGGTAGATCATAACCTTGATCTTCTCGAACAATGTGTCACCCTCGAAGGGCAAGATTTTTATTCCAAATTTCCTGTCTCTTCGTACTTGCTGTGTCTATGTTGGTGTCTCCCATAGCATATGTTGGTGCCTAGCCAATGACTTCCGGTTCTCGGCAGCAACGTCATGTGTTATGCACTTCTGTCGGCGTCATACCGTTCATTCAGAACCAGAACTTCACCTTAATGACAATCCACTCACTGTAGTGGAGACATATCTATTCTTAGGACTGGTTTTCGACGCCCAATTGACTTGGCTTCCTCACCTTAGTCAGCTTAAGCGTAAGTGATGGCAGCACCTCAATGCCCTGTGCTGCCTGAGCAACACTAACTGGGGTGCAGCTCGCTCTACCTTGCTGCAGCTCTACATAGGCCTTGTTCAATCCTACCTTGACTATGGGAGTCTGGTTTATGGTTCGGCCGCAACCTCAGCGTTTACTCGAACCGGTGCACCATTGTGACGTTCGTCTTGCGACAGGAGCTTCTAGGACACGGCCGGTGACCAGCGTCTGTGGAACCTGGTGTCCCTTCATTGCAGGTTAGGTGTGTGCAACTGCTCGCCAGTTACATTGCACACGTTCGTAGTTCTCCTTCGCGTCCGAATCACTGTCTTCTTTTTCCCACCCACGGCGGTTCATCTCCCGCATCGGTGGGAGGACAGGGCTTCCAATTGCAGTTTGTGTCTGATCCCTTCTTTCCAAATTGGAGTCCTCGCCTTATCACCTATACTTGGTGTTCATTCATGTACACCACCATGGTGTACACCTAGGCTTTGCCTGGACCTTTCACATTGCACTAAGGCTCGTTGACCCCACGGTTCTTTGCTGATACTTCCTCTCCATTCTTGACATGTACCGAGGCCACGATGTGGTTTACACCGACGGTTCGATGGCTGATGTTCACTTCGGCTTCGCATATGTCCATGGAGGACATACTGAACATCATTCCTTGTCCGAGGGCTGCAGTGTTTCCACTGCTGTGCTGGTGGCTGTATCTCGTGCTCTTGAGCACATACTTTCGTGCCCTAGGGAGTCGTTTCTTCTGTGTACTGACTCCTTGAGCAGCCTACAAGCTATCGCCCAGGGCTATCTTCGTCATCCTTTGGTAGCGATCATCGGGGAGTCCATCTATGCCATGGAACGGTCCGGTCGTTCAGTGGTATTTGTCTGGGCCCCAGGTCACGTCGGAATACCAGGCAACGAACTTATAGACAGGCTGACCAAACAAGCTATGCGGAAACCGCTTATGGAGATCGGCTTCATTTCAAATGAACTGCGTGCAGTACTACGCCGCATGGTTTTGCGGCTTTGGGAGACGAGATGGCGTGACCTCAGCACGCACAACAAACTGCTTGACATTAAGGAGACTGTGAAGGTGTGGCAGTCATCCATGAGGGCCCCTCGAGCGACACTCTGGTTCTCTGCCCGCCCCGCATTGGCCACGCTTGGGTGACACACGGCCTCCTCCTGTGCCGTGATGACCCACCTCAGTGCCGGTGCCGCGCCCGTCCGACAGTGGCCCGAATCTTGGTGTGCTGTCCTTCTTTGGCTGCCTTGTGACGGACTATTTGGTTACTAGACTCGTTGCCATTAATTTTAGCTGACAACACCTCATCGGCTAATTTAGTTTTACGTTTTATACGTGATGGTGGATTTTATCATTCCATATAAGATTAAGCGCATGTCCTTTGTCCCTTTTTGTACTCCACTCTAATGCTTTTAGGGTGGATGTTTAAATGTGTCGTAGAGTGGCTGGCTTTTCCTTTTTATTCTCGTGGTTGGCTAGCCACAGTCATCTGCTCTTTTGTTTTTAACCCAACTACCTGTTTATTGCTTCTCTCTGTGGTTTTCTTTTATTGTTTTGTCCAGAGTATTTTGGTTGTCCTTCTGTCATTCTTCTGGTTCTTTCTTTCTGCTATTATTGTGCTGTGCGTCTCCTTTCTTTTCTTCGTTCCCTTGTGTAATTATTTTACCGGGAACAAGGGCCGATGGCTTCGCAGTTTGGTCCCACCCCTAACCTCCTTTTCTTTTAAACCGACCAACCAATCTAAAACTGAAGTCAGCAGTGTCCTCTTAAACAAAAAGCAGCAGATAACAAACTGCAGGTCCACTTGAACGACACCCCACCAGAGTCACCTACACTGTTCTGGGATGAGATAGGACGCTATCTTTCTGGTAGTATCTAGAAAAATGTTTATTGGAAATTAAGCACACAAACAACCTGATCCCGATGCTCGTCAGTACTAGCTGGGAAGAATCAGCAGATACACGTTGAACTTCAGCACTCACTTTACTGTTTTCTACTATTGAATATTGTGCTCCATATGTAAGATACACTCAGCTCAATACAATAATGAGGATCATTTCTATTTCCATTTGCTTAAGAACTACTCCCTTAAGCTAGCTTTAAACACTCAGCCACATAGCTCCTCCTCTTTGAAGAAACCAACTTCACAATCATGAAGACGTTTCTGGGTTGAGAAAAAACAGAGTTCGTACCAGAAATTTGCCCTTGCGACTGACCCAACAGCTTGCTGACAGAAGCTTCATTGCCGAGAGCAATGGCATGATATCTGGACCACACCTGATGTGCGATATCTTACTGATCATCTAGAGACCCAGAGGCTTTGAACTCCCATGGCACGAGTGGAAAAACATAAATCACATCCGAACAAGATATAAGAAACACAAATGTGGTAAGTAGCCCATGCCAAGCGCTGACTTGAGTACCGAACCAAACCACCGGACACGTTGTTGGCGAGTGTAAACTGAGAGCTTCCCTGGGTGAGCCAAATGACTTTTTCATACCCGCAGCATGAAGCCCCTATAGTATAAGGAGACTGGACGTTAGAATATAACTCCAGTTCTTGACATACTACCTGTATTCATCTACATTCTGTCTGACGCTATGTCATGTATAGTGCTGTACGCTAAATAAATACACAAATCCTACTGTGAGACGAGATGGTAAGTGGTTTCTCGGAAAAATGCGTTTGCCTATGGAACCTTGATCGTAGCCAGGCCTACACCTCATCGTCCGAAGCAAATCAACGGCTACGAACGTCTCCCTTGTCGGCTCCAAAAAGTTTGGAAATCACACATGCATAAGCCGGTCATGTCTGGAAAATGTTTAGGGGCCCCCACCGAAAATTCTGCAATTTAGTAGAAACAACCTGCCGACAAAATACCCGACCATATGTTGCCAAGTTTGTTCCGAATACGTTGCAGGAAAAATCGCTTGGAAGTCCTTCCAGAACCTCCATAGTTGCGATGTCTTTGCACACATGTTTTTGGAGCCCCCAAAAAATTCGTTGCCATAGATTTGCTTCGGAGGAAGAGGTGCCTGCTCGGATACAGTCATTGGTTCCATTGGCGACTGCAAATATTTTTCCATGAATATCACCCATCACTTAACTTCTAATAAACTGCGATTTCTGGAGAAGACCTGGAGCAGCACGCCGGAAGGGGCGCCGATCTGCCGTCTCACGGCGCCGCAGCCCGCACCGGCCAGACCGATGTCGTGGGTTGACTCCTGTTGCTCTCGTGTAGACTGCGAAGCCACTATCCCTCGCTATACGGCACGGTCCACTGGACTCACGTGACGATCTCACATGCGCCGACGCTCAAGACTGACAAGTCATCTTGTGTCTCAGTGCGCGACCGACCAACCGATGGATCCAACCACCAATGACCATTGCCTGAGCAAACTCGAGCAGACTGGCGACCTAACGCGCAGACTCAGATGCAGGAACCAAGCCCCGACCAGACGACCAGTTCTCTTACTGGCGGAGTGGAAAGACTCTCATTTTGCCGTATTTAAAGGTTGATCTGAACGAAAAACATACTAACACTCCGGACGATAGACAGACACTAACTGCCGAACAAATGCGGGTGAGACACGGACTAGCAAGCTGGGGACGAGAGACTGACACGGACTGATTCCAAAGTGTTTCCCCTGACGAGCTCATAGTGCCCCTTAAATGCACGTGAACAGGCAAACTTCCCCTTGCCCACCAGAGGGAGACGCAAAAGCTGCGATTGCCACAGCGGTGCCACCTCCAGAAACGGAGGGCGACTGCTTCACACTACGCTCTGCGGCGTGCAGTTTTTACCACGGCTCAGCCTCGTTTTTACTTTACTGCTCCTTATAGTAACGGCTCTACAAAATTCCCATGAGGTACTCTCAGAGTTAGCTTTACATCTGTCGGTATCCTCTGGCTGAGAGCAGAGGTGGTGAGTTCTGTCTGCTAGGAAGTCGTTAATTCAGTCAAGAAACTGGTAACATTTTCGGTATCGAATGCCTTCCTGAGGTATAGAAAGACGAGATCAACCTGGTCATTGTCTACTTTGATTATCTACAATTATGTATGCAGAGAATTTATTTTAATTTTTAAGGTCTTTCTTACTTGTAATTTTACTATTCAGAGGGACAGTGATTTTTTGTAGAATTTTATCGCCCAGCGTTTACCACGATTAACTCCGAAGCAGTGACAAGGACAGAAGAATGATGTCGATATTACATACAAGGGAAAATGTTACAGACCTCGACGCGGTTAGTAGAAATTGACGTACTGACACATGTTGTGTTTCCCAAACATTCGCGCTGATGTGATATTTACGTGCCAGCTGTTGGTCTGGAACGGCCAGTGCCGGGAGGTCGATTAGCGTCGGTGTGCGGGGAGGTAGAGGGGGGAGAGGGGAGGCTGCGGTAGGCTCGCACTGCCAAGTGGCGCCATATGGAGCCATGCGTGTGTAGCGGTTGGTTATACAGGGGCGTGGGTGACTGCGGAAGCTGCTGCCGTCTCTTTTGTCGTGTTAGCGACACCAACTAGTGTTGCGCGAGTTAATATTGTTATGGTTACCCTTTCTGGGTGGACACTATATTAGATACTGATCCTCCTATCCCATAAGACGTTTTAACTAAGGTAAAGTGCGGGACCAGTGTTCACTCAGAAATGATTGTTTTGTAAGCTTTCTTTATTTTCTGAAATTTTACTATACTAAATCAATTTGAGTTAAAAAAGAGTACCATGAAGTTCATTTGCAAATATCACAAAAATGCGATTGCAAACAATTTCCCACGCCGTGGCTTAATTGTTGTTGGGGAACTGTTCACTTGGGAAGGAAAGTTTATATTAAACATACGCGAGTAAAAAATTTTTCCGTGAGCATTCTTAGCCGATTTCCGTTATAAAATTAGAACTCTGAAATGTCTTCGAACAATAACATGGAATGTGTAATTACTTTCATTTTTTACATTTCAAAAATTTCCTTCGTGAGTAGTGACTCCTGCCAGACTGTGAACTATTGTTGGTCTCACAAGTTGGATAAACTCCCCCAAAGCAAAGATTGACTTCTCAGTAAGTCAATTTTCGTAAAACACCCACAATTGTCTTGGGTGGGGGGTGTCGTCTCCAGTAGATGCAGTATGATCCCAAGCTGAGCACCCAACACATGAATACCACAGTCTTTTGTCTTTATCTACTTTTCCACATGTGCAACAGAACTCATTACACACAGGAATAAAAGACATCAGCTGCACGTGGGTACTGATTTACATCAATGGGGCAATCAGTCTCCAGCTTACTCCGCAGATGCGTCCACTACGCCATTTGCACACAGTGGTCATCACAGTCGCATAGACTACCCTAGCATTCCTCACATAAAACCCAAATTCTCTACTTATACCACACACTAATTATGTAGTGACCTACTCATTAGCCTCGCAACTTGCAGCATCTCGCCGATTTCCGCCAGAGTTTGAGCTTGGTGTGCATAGCCGGCCGGGGTGGCCGATCGGTTATAGGCGCTACAGTCTGGAGCCACGCGACCGCTACGATCGCAGGTTCGAATCCTGCCTCGGGCTTGGATGTGTGTGATGGCCTTAGGCTAGTTAGGTTTAAGTAGTTCTAGAGGACGCTGCCCCCCCTCCCCCCCCCCCCCCCATGAACCATGGACCTTGCCGTTGGTGGGGAGGCTTGCGTGCCTCAGCGATACAGATGGCCGTACCGTAGGTGCAACAACAACGGAGGGGTATCTGTTGAGAGGCCAGTCAAACATGTGGTTCCTGAAGAGGGGCAGCAGCCTTTTCAGTAGTTGCAAGGGCAACAGTCTGGATGATTGACTGATCTGGCCTTGCAACATTAACCAAAACGGCCTTGCTGTACTGGTACTGCGAACGGCTGAAAGCAAGGGGAAACTACAGCCGTAATTTTTCCCGAGGACATGCAGCTTTACTGTATGATTAAATGATGATGGCGTCCTCTTGGGTAAAATATTCCGGAGGTAAAATAGTCCCCCATTCGGATCTCCGGGCGGGGACTACTCAAGAGGATGTCGTTATCAGGAGAAAGAAAACTGGCGTTCTACGGATCGGAGCGTGGAATGTCAGATCCCTTAATCGGGCAGGTAGGTTAGAAAATTTAAAAAATGGATAGGTTAAAGTTAGATATAGTGGGAATTAGTGAAGTTCGGTGGCACGAGGAACAAGACTTCTGATCAGGTGACTACAGGGTTATAAACACAAAATCAAATAGGGGTAATGCAGGAGTAGCTTTAATAATGAATACGAAAATAGGAATGCGGGTAAGCTACTACAAACAGCATAGTGGACGCATTATTGTGGCCAAGATAGATACGAAGCCCACACCTCCTACAGTAGTACAAGTTTATATGCCAACTAGCTCTGCAGATGACAAAGAAATTGAAGAAATGTACGATGAAATAAAAGAAATTATTCAGATAGTGAAGGGAGTCGAAAATTTAATAGTAGTGGGTTACTGGAATTCGAGTGTAGGAAAAGGGAGAGAAGGAAACATAGTAGGTGAAAATGGATTGTGGCTAAGAAATGAAAGAGGAAGCCGCCTAGTAGAGTTTTCACAGAGCACAACTTAATCATAGCTAACACTTGGTTTAAGAATCATGAAAGAAGGTTGTATACATGGAAGAACCCTGGAGATACTAAAAGGTATCAGATAGATTATATAATGGTAGGACAGAGATTTAGGAACCAGGTTTTAAGTTGTAAGACATTTCCAGGGGCAGATGTGGACTCTGACCACAATCTATTGGTTATGACCTGTAGATTAAAACTGAAGAAACTGCAAAAATGTGGGAAATTAAGGAGATAGGACCTGGATAAACTGAAAGAACCAGAGGTTGTACAGAGGTTTCCAGCATAAGGAAACAATTGACTGGAATGGGGGAAAGAAATACAGTAAACAATGTATAGCTTTGAGGGATGAAGTAGTGAAGGCAGCAGAGGATAAAGTAGGTTAAAAGATGAGGGCTGCTAGAAAGCCTTGGGTAACAGAAGAAATATTGAATTTAATTGATGAAAGGAGAAAATATAAAAATGCAGTAAATGAAGCAGCAAAAAGGAATACAAACGTCTCAAAAATGAGATCGACAGGAAGTGCAAAATGGTTAAACAGGGATGGATAGAGGACAAATGTAAGGATGTAGAAGCTTATCTCACTAGGAGTAAGATAGGTACTGCCTACAGGAAAATTAGAGAGACCTTTGGAGAGAAGAGAACCACGTGTATGAATATCAAGAGCTCAGATGGCAACCCAGTTCTAAGCAAAAAAGGGAAGGCAGAAAGGTGGAAGGAGTATATAGAAGGTTTATACAAGGGCGATGTACTTGAGGACAATATTATGGAAATGGAAGAGGATGTTGATGAAGACGAAATGGGAGATACGATACTGCGTGAAGAGTTTGACAGAGCACTGAAAGACCTGAGTCGAAACAAGGCCCCCGGAGTAGACAACATTGCATTAGAACTACTGACGGCCTTGGGAGAGCCAGTCATGACAAAACTCAACCAGCTGGTGAGCAAGATGTATGAGACAGGCGAAATACACTCAGACTTCAAGAAGAATATAATAATTCCAATCCCAAAGAAAGCAGGTGCTGATAGATGTGAAAATTACCGAACTATCAGTTTAATAAGCCACAGCTGCAAAATACTAGCGCGAATTATTTACAGACGAAATGAAAAACTGGTAGATGCGGACCATGGGGAGGATCAGTTTGGATTTCGTAGAAATGATGGAACACGTGAGGCAATACTGACCTTACGACTTATCTTAGAAGAAAGATTAAGAAAAGGCAAACTTAGGTTTCTAGCATTTGTAGACTCAGAGAAAGCTTTTGACAATGTTGACTGGAATACTCTTTTTCAGATTCTAAAGGTGGCAGGGGTAAAATACAGGGAGCGAAAGACTATTTACAATTTGTACAGAAACCAGATGGCAGTCATAAGAGTCGAGGGGCGTGAAAGGGAAGCAGTGGTTGGGAAAGGAGTGAGACAGGGTTGTAGCCTCTCCCCGATGTTATTCAATCTGTATATTGAGCAAGCTGTAAAGGAAACAAAAGAAAAATTCGGAGTACGTATTAAAATTCATGGAGAAGAAATAAAAACTTTGAGGTTCGCCGATGACATTGTAATTCTGTCAGAGACGGCAAAGGACTTGGAAGAGCAGTTGAACGGAATGGACAGTGTCTTGAAAGGAGGATATAAGATGAACATCAACAAAAGCAAAACGAGGGTAATGGAATGTAGTCAAATTAAATCGGGTGATGCTGATGGAATTAGATTAGGAAATGAGACACTTAAAGTAGCAAAGGAGTTTTGCTATTTAGGAAGTAAAATAACTGATGATGGTCGAAGTAGAGAGGATATAAAACGTTGACTGGCAATGGCAAGAAAAGCGATTCTGAAGAAGAGAAATTTGTTAACATCGAATATAGATTTATGTATCAGGAAGTCGTTTCTGAAAGTATTTGTTTGGAGTGTAGCCATGTATGGAAGTGAAACATGGGCGATAACTAGTTTGGACAAGAAGAGAATAGAAGCTTTCGAAATGTGGTGCTACAGAAGAATACTGAAGATAAGGCGGATAGATCACGTAACTAATGGAGAGGTATTGAATAGGATTGGGGAGAAGAGAAGTTTGTGGCACAACTTGACTAGAAGAAGGGATCGGTTGGTAGGACATGTTTTGAGGCATCAAGGGATCACCGAGAGATGAGTACACTAAGCAGATTCAGAAGGATGTAGCTTGCAGTAGGTATTGGGAGATGAAGCATCTTGCACAGGATAGAGTAGCATGGAGAGCTGCATCTAACCAGTCTCAGGACTGAAGACAACAACAACAACAACAACAACAGAGGACTTATGATCTCAGAAATTAAGCTCCATAGTGCTCAGAGCCATTTGAACCATTTTTTGGTGTGCATCTGCACTGAAGGAATCATTGGCCGTCTCTGCCTTAATTATATGTAGGTGGTGTCCGTACTTTAGGATATGCCCAAAAGAATAGACACTCCCCCCCCCCCCCCGCACACACAAATACTCGTGTGTGTGTGTGTGTGCGTGTGTGTGTGTGTGTGTGTGTGTGTGTGTGTCTAGAAAGGGGGGGGGGGGCTAACTCATTACGTTGTTTACTACGTGTAGGTAGTGATGTCAATGCACCAGTAAACTGATTGAAGTAATCATCCTCATTGATATTATGGAAAACGCTGCAGTTACATCAGTTGCCAGATTCGCCCTCCTTACTTCTGCTTTTTTTCTTATCTGGCTGCTCCTAAGAAAACCAAGTACAGCTTTCCCTTTCTGTTTTTCAATCCACTGTGGTGTTTCTTCTTATTCACCACTTGCTCCTTCATTTGAATTCCATTCAGATTTTTTTTCCCTAGGAAGTGTACACTTGTTTTCTTTCAGTGCACCATTATTCCACTCTGCCATTACATACTTACGAAATCAGCTTCTTATGTTTAACTGTTGTAACTTACAATAACTGTTTTAGTAAAACACTATCAGAGAAATCTAAATCAGGAATAACTGCAAGTTACCTTATTATCTGTCTGCCGAAAACAAGTAGAGAAATGGCTGCTTCATTGCCTCATAGTCACACATTCCACAGCTCAAATCAACAGTCTTCTTGTTCCTGTTTGTTACATACAGGTACCGTCATGACTAGAGCACCTTTAAAGTGATTGTCTTCAGTTAACTGCTACCTCCCTGTACACAGTTACCAAACTCTCTCCTATTGCTGAGCGCAAGACCACGGAAGGTAAAACAACAACATGTTTGGATTTTCCTTATTCAATAGTTTTTGAGCAATTAAAAGACGACATTGTAATCTGCCAAAAGCATCTGTTTGTATTTCAGTTGAGCGCCCCATAAACCAATCATCATCGTAATCATCATTGTTTGTTTCATGATCTTCAGTCAACGAAAAGAAAACTAAAGTTGAAGATGACCATGTGATTGAAACCGTATTAACTCTCTTTTTGTCATATCATACAGTGCAGGCTTTCACGGCCGGAATAGTCTTCAGTTAAAACTTCCGGGCTGAGAGGCCGTGGTCGATGTATAAAATTTCCACCTGACGTTTCGTCTCCAGCTGCGGGAGACATCTTCCGAGGTCGACCTCGGAAGATGTCTCCCGCAGCTGGAGACGAAACGTCAGGTGGAAATTTTATACATCGACCACGGCCTCTCAGCCCGGAAGTTTTAACTGAAGTCTCTTTTTGTCACTTCTTGGTAGAATAACTTCGTAATTTTAAATGAAAAGCACAAAATCATAAACGCTATGCAGTTTCAATTTACACTCCTGGAAATTGAAATAAGAACACCGTGAATTCATTGTCCCAGGAAGGGGAAACTTTATTGACACATTCCTGGGGTCAGATATATCACATGATCACACTGACAGAACCACAGGCACATAGACACAGACAACAGAGCATGCACAATGTCGGCACTAGTACAGTGTATATCCACCTTCCGCAGCAATGCAGGCTGCTATTCTTCCATGGAGACGATCGTAGAGATGCTGGATGTAGTCCTGTGGAACGGCTTGCCATGCCATTTCCACCTGCCGCCTCAGTTGGACCAAAGTTCGCGCTGGACGTGCAGACCGCGTGAGACGACGCTTCATGCAGTCCCAAACATGCACAATGGGGGACAGATCCGGAGATCTTGCTGGCCAGGGTAGTTGACTTACACTTTCTAGAGCACGTTGGGTGGCACGGGATACATGCGGACGTGCATTGTCCTGTTGGAACAGCAAGTTCCCTTGCCGGTCTAGGAATGGTAGAACGATGGGTTCGATGACGGTTTGGATGTACCGTGCACTATTCAGTGTCCCCTCGTCGATCACCAGAGGTGTACGGCCAGTGTAGGAGATCGCTCCCCACACCATGATGCCGGGTGTTGACCCTGTGTGCCTCGGTCGTATGCAGTCCTGATTGTGGCGCTCACCTGCACGGCGCCAAACACGCATACGACCATCATTGGCACCAAGGCAGAAGCGACTCTCATCGCTGAAGACGACACGTCTCCATTCGTCCCTCCATTCACGCCTGTCGCGACACCTCTAGAGGCGGGCTGCACGATGTTGGGGCGTGAGCGCAAGACGGCCTAACGGTGTGCGGGACCGTAACCCAGCTTCATGGAGACGGTTGCGAATGGTCCTCGCCGATACCCCAGGAGCAACAGTGTCCCTAATTTGCTGGGAAGTGGCGGTGCGGTCCCCTAAGGCACTGCGTAGGATCCTACGGTCTTGGCGTGCATCCGTGCGTCGCTGCGGTCCGGTCCCAGGTCGACGGGCACGTGCACCTTCCGCCGACCACTTGCGACAACATGGATGTACTGTGGAGACCTCACGCCCCACGTGTTGAGTAATTCGGCGGTACGTCCACCCGGCCTCCCGAATGCCCAATATACGCCCTCGCTCAAAGTCCGTCAACTGCACATACGGTTCACGTGCACGCTGTCGCGGCATGCTACCACTGTTAAACACTGCGATGGAGCTCCGTATGCCACGGCAAACTGGTTGACACTAACGGCGGCGGTGCACAAATGCTGCGCAGCTAGCGCCATTCGACGCCCAACACCGCGGTTCCTGGTGTGTCCGCTGTGCCGTGCGTGTGATCATTGCCTGTGCAGCCCTCTCGCAGTGTCCGGAGCAAGTATGGTGGGTCTGACACACCGGTGTCAATGTGTTATTTTTGCCATTTCCAGGAGTGTATTTCGTTGTGAGGTTTTCAGTTTACAGGACGGTCGTCATCATGGCTATGTAAGCCGCAAAATAGGTCACTGAAATATATTAATACCGTAGGATATAAATAGTTTCGTACTTTTCACTCATAGTGTTTGTTTCCTCTTGATAGCTAGGTCCACATCCATCAAATACTAGTTAAATGAAACAAGTTTCCGCTGTGGCTGCAATTTGATGTTATCCATTTTCCTGAAATTGGGCATAGTCATTCTCAACAATAAAGCATATTTTGTGTTAATAGGTAAATGCTTGATATTAACCATCAGGCTGAAATTGCCCAGTAGCATGTAAAAGTATGACATAAAGTACTACCTCGGCGATGGCAAGTCTTCATTTAACCACCTATAATGACTGGAACCAATTTCGACAACTAAAGTAGACATACAGCAGCTTTTAATGAAATATATCTTACATAAATAACCATTAGATTTACAGAATAGTAATATTTTACTATTTTAGACCAACACGTTCCAGAGCTAAAACTTCTTAACCAAAGAATGTACAGACGTCTCTTCTGCGTTACATCTGTTTCAGTTCAAGATTTTCATTTGGTCCCAAAATGTTCGTCTTCCAAGTCTGTGAAAAAGTTCCACATTTGCACTTGAAGCAATGGAACAAGTTTTCAGCCTTGAACCAGCCAGGTTCAGAAAGACTGTAGCCTAAGAAGGGAGCTCACATGTTATTAAACTGATGGTTGCTTGATTAATTTTGGGCTTTTATTTGACAATGTCAGTATCTGAGCTGTCATCGGAAACAGAAATATAGTAAGCGATCTAGACGGTTTTATTCCGAAAAACTGCAGTAAACATTCTACGCCAAAAGGAATGTGGTTGGTTTATTGACAGAAACAAACGCAGAACAAGTATAATTCACCCATTGTTTTCATTCACAAGCGCGTTCTTTCACTTATAAGTATTTTCGGCTATATGTGTGTCCCTTTTCGACGGCATTTATATATGATTGGGATTCTTCACCGTGACCTCTCGGATTCGAGGCACGTGATTCAGCGCAGACCATGTCCCTACCAACGAAATTAATGGTATATGATGTTACGGAACCGAATGCGAACCGGTTCTTCATTATTACTATTGAAATGGTTCTTTCTAAGGTGTAGTAGCTGATGTCAGGAAAGAAGATATCATACAGATAAGTAAACACATTTAATTTGTACTTTAAATATTACCTATACTGTTAAAATGAATTTGTCTGGAACGCAACACATTCATTTTCTCAAAGTTGGTATGTTAGCTTAAGAAACAGAAAACATGTGACTTTGTGAAGAAACTATACTTTCGGAATGAATGTATACTGATCTGCTTTGAGCATTTGTGACTTTTAGTGTGGGTGAAACATTCCGCAAACTAGTTACCTTTATGGAATAAGTATCACTGAGAAACACATTTTTTCGATATTAGGTTTGAGTTTATAACCTCTTTCAAAATGGTAGCAGGAATGGACGATTAAGAAGTTCAGAAAATGGTGTCTGTATTTGATCATTGAGACAGATCTGTGTATCAATAGTGTGGAAATTGAAAGAAAAGCCTTTAAACCGTCTACGAAGCTCACTAAATTATGAAATTATTAATGCGGCTTGTAAAATCAGGGAAATACGCCGAATTGCGATTTGAGCAAATAGCTGTTAGAAGAGGACTGGATTAGAACACTCGTCCATGTGTGCTCAAGTGTCGAAGTTGCTACCAAGTCTTCGCATGGAGCCCTTGTGAAACGGTTTGAATTCACGAAATCCAAGGATATATGACAGTGTATGGCATTACCATTTATTTTTAGAGATGCATATGGGGCGTGAAAATGGCATAGCGGAATGCTGAAACTGGTTGTCGACGTCAGAACAAAGTAAAATATAGTAGTTACATGGCTGTAGGAGAATTTAATTGATAATGACAATAAATACATATAAAGTTCACTTACGCATACTACGACACAAGAAAATACTTTCATTCAGCGACTCAAGACTTTCGAACACTTTTAATTCAACCCCACATTGACATTTTCTATGGCATATCTTCCGGGGATCTGGAAATGGATCCAAAGATCTCACAGTAGATAGGAAGTAACACGACGTTACAGATAGTCATCTAATGCCACTAAAATAACATGTTCGAAAAGAGTACGTAATAGAGCCGTTTCTATTTATGCAACAAAGAAATTCCTTAGTTGATGGTATTAGCTGCAGTCTCTAACAAAACATGTTCTACTTTATCCGGAAAAAGCTGCAGAAATATTCACTTCAATCTCATTATAGAAAAAGCATAGTTGTGAACATTACGAAACACAAAAATCTGATCCTGATACCATTTGAATACAGGATGAACGAATCGCAGTCATTCACGTCATACAATCATTGAAGAGTAATAATGTGTAGAGACACAAAGTGGAACGACCACATAAGCGCAGCTGCGTTCAAAGCAAATGACTGGATAAGATTCATTGGCCGGATTCTAGGAAACTACCAGTTTGTTTACCGTAGAAATTTCATACAAAATACTTGTAAGTATGAGGGATACAAGAATCATCAGCAATGGCGGCCGAACACTTCCGGCATAAGTCACCATCATTCTGCCAGCGGCCTTGCCTTTGAGCAGACAGATGTCCAGAGCACTCTCTTTCCGTTAGGGTTGGAAACTACTCGTGAAAGGAGGAAGAATCAGCGATGATGAATGGTATGAATCTGTAGAAAGCAATAGAAATCGCAGCTTTAAGGACACATAATGTTCATCCACAGAACATGTGGCCTGTAACTGAAAAGCTCTCACCATGACATCTCCCCTGGAAAAACACTCCGAAAGGGTCCGCCAGGGTGGACGTGACCATGAGAAAAAAATTGAAAAAACAACGAAAGGGTAACTTTCTACGAGTCGGGGAGTGGTCTGTCAGAAGTTTAAACGTGGTAGGGAAAATAAGAAATCTGAAAAGAGCAATGCTAAGGCACACTCTAGATATTGTTGGGTCAGTGAAGTGAAATGGAAAGAACACAAGGCTTTCTCGTCAGACGTGTGTGGGATAATACTTACAGCAGCAGAAAATGGTGTAATGGGAATAGGATTCATTATGAATAGGCAAGTGGGACAGAGGGTAATGGGGTTCTCGCATCAGACTTACGGAAAACCCACAACGATATACATGCCGATGTCGAAGCAGAAGATGAAGAGATACGAAAAGTATGTGGGCATATTGAAAGAGTACTGCAGTAAGTAAAGGGAGACGAAGATCTTAATGTGTAGTAAAAATCGAAAAAAACATTACGTTTTCGTCATTTGTTTTCGTAATGAAGTAATGCCAGATCGTCACATTGGACGCTTTTCTCTCGGAAACGTTTACATTTATCGTCTGGCAATTAATGTCTCGTACTGAGGTATGCAGTGGAACCACTCTGTACGAAATAGAAGCTTCTAAGTTTTTGCAGTCGACAAGTGAGGACCAGTGCAAGTCATGTTTTAGATGCCGAAAATACAATTATTGGGCGCATTTGGTGCCTTGTTCTTGACCTAGGACCTTAAGATTTTGCATGAACCGAGGTCTGGCAGCCACATTACACGCGAAAATGCGTCATGAGAGATAGGAATGCGTTTGTAGGGGAAGGCGTAGCAAAATGGTCTACTGGAGAATATGGGCTTGGTAGTAGGGATGAGAGAGACTAGTCGAGCTATGGAATAAATTTCAGCTAGTAATAGCGAATACTCTCTTCAAGAATCGGAAGAGGAGGAAGTATACTTGGAAAAGACCAGTAGACACGGAAAGAACCCAGTTGTATTACATCGTGGAAAGGCAGAAATTCCGAAATCAGATACTACACTCCTGGAAATTGAAATAAGAACACCGTGAATTCATTGTCCCAGGAAGGGGAAACATTATTGACACATTCCTGGGGTCAGATACATCACATGATCACACTGACAGAACCACAGGCACATAGACACAGGCAACAGAGCATGCACAATGTCGGCACTAGCACAGTGTATATCCACTTTTCGGAAACAATGCAGGCTGCTATTCTCCCATGGAGACGATCGTAGAGATGCTGGATGTAGTCCTGTGGAACGGCTTGCCATGCCATTTCCACCTGCCGCCTCAGTTGGACCAGCGTTCGTGCTGGACGTGAAGACCGCGTGAGACGACGCTTCATCCAGTCCCAAACATGCTCAATGGGGGACAGATCTGGAGATCTTGCTGACCAGGGTAGTTGACTTGCACCTTCTAGAGCACATTGGGTGGCACGGGATACATGCGGACGTGCATTGTCCTGTTGGCACAGCAAGTTCCCTTGCCGGTCTAGGAATGGTAGAACGATGGGTTCGATGACGGTTTGGATGTGCCGTGCACTATTCAGTGTCCCTTCGACGATCACCAGAGGTGAACGGCCAGTGTAGGAGATCGCCCCCCCCCCACACCATGATGCCGGGTGTTGGCCCTGTGTGCCTTGGTCGTATGCAGTCCTGATTGTGGCGCTCACCTGCACGGCCCCAAACACGCATACGACCATCATTGGCACCAAGACAGAGGCGACTCTCATCGCTGAAGACGACACGTCTCCATTCGTCCCTCCATTCACGCCTGTCGCGACACCACTGGAGGCGGGCTGCACGATGTTGGGGCGTGAGCGGAAGACGGCCTAACGGTGTGCGGGACCGTAGCCCAGCTTCATGGAGACGGTTGCGAATGGTCCTCGCCGATACCCCAGGAGCAACAGTGTCCCTAATTTGCTGGGAAGTGGCGGTGCGGTCCCCTACGGCACTGCGTAGGATCCTACGGTCTTGGCGTGCATCCGTGCGTCGCTGCGGTCTGGTCCCAGGTCGACGGACACGTGCACCTTCCGCCGACCACTGGCGACAACATGGATGTACTGTGGAGGCCTCACGCCCCACGTGTTGAGCAATTCGGCGGTACGTCCACCCGGCCTCCCGCATGCCCACTATACGCCCTCGCTCAAAGTCAGTCAACTGCACATACGGTTCACGTCCACGCTGTCGCGGCATGCTACCAGTGTTAAGGACTGCGAAGGAGCTCCGTATGCCACGGCAAACTGGCTGACACTGACGGCGGCGGTGCACAAAAGCTGCGCAGCTAGCGCCATTCGACGGCCAACACCGCGGTTCCTGGTGTGTCCGCTGTGCCGTGCGTGTGATCATTGCTTGTACAGCCCTCTCGCAGTGTCCGGAGCAAGTATGGTGGGTCTGACACACCGGTGTCAACGTGTTCTTTTTTCCATTTCCAGGAGTGTATATTGTAAGGCGTAGCGAGGAGCAGATACAGACTCAGATCACACTTTACTACTGATAAACAGTAGGCTGAAATTTAAGAGACTGGTCATGAGGAATTAATGCGCAAAGCAGTGGAATGTGAAGGCACTAAGCAATGTAGAGATACGCTGGAAGTTCTCTAAGGCTATAGATACTGCGGTAAGGAGCAGTTCAGTGATCAGTTATGTTCAACGGGACTGGACATCTCTAAAAAGGGTAATCACGGAAATTGGAAAGAAAAAAGTAAATACAAGGAAGGTAAATGTGAGGAAACCACGAATAACAGAAAAGTACTTCAGTTGAACGGTAAAAGAAAGAAGTACAAAAATTCTCAGGGAAATTCAGGAGTAGAGAAATACAAATCATTTTAGAAATAACATGAATAGGGAGTACAGAGAGGTAAAAGGTAAATGGCTGCATCAAGAAATGTTAAGAAATCGAAAACGAAATGATTGTAGCAAGAACTTACTCTGCATATAGAAAAGTCCCAACAACCTTCAGGAATTAAAGGCAAGGCCGTTAATATTAAGAGTAAAATGGGAACTGCACTGTTAGGTGCAGAGGAGAGAGAGGATAGGTGGAAAGACTACACTGATTGCCTCTATGAGAGGGGAGGACTTATCTCATGACTAAATAGAAGAACAATCAGGAGTCGAAAAGGAAGATATCTGATATCCAGTATTACAATCAGAATCTAAAAGAGCTTTGGATGATTTAACGTCAGATAAAGCAGAAGCGTTAGGCAGTATTTCATTGGAATTTATAAAATCACTGGGGGAAGTGACAACAAAACTACTATTCGCATTTCTGTGATATAAGAGCATAATTTCGGAAAAAATGTCATCCTCAAAATTTTAAAGATAGAAAAGGCTGACAGGTGCGAGAATTTTTGCACAACCACTTAACAGCTCACGCGTCCAAGTTGCTGACAAGAGTAATACACGAAGGCCTTTCGTAAACTATGGTCCGATTGGTCGCGAAATAGAATCCATTGCCAAAATCGGATGACGTTTGACACATATGTGTTGGGTAGGGTCTAGTATGCCAGTAGATCGAGGCACGACGTTCTTTTCAATTTTGAGCCCACAGTGATCTCGTCAAGATGCCTAGAAGGTATTGTCTCTAAATAAGTACGAGGTCCTGGCGAGAGAGGTTAGGTATCGTAAGTTTCATGTGTTTCGTTCGTCATGACAATTATCGGCCTCGCTTTGCAGGGGCAAGATACTACTGCAGCGTTTTCGACGGGAAGTATTTGTTCACCTTCAGCACAGCCTATAATTTGCCCATACTGAGTTGCATCTCTGCTCACATGAACCCCTGGCTTTACAGGCAACGAACAGTTTTTGATGTTGCTGACCAACAGTCAGATAGTACTTTTTAAAGGAACGCACCGCCATTGGACTTTTATTGTTTATGTAAGTGCACGTGTTAAGTGTCTTGCAAAATGTGTTATAGACATATAATAAAATTATCGAAAATGGCATAAAAGGCCGAAACCCGGGTCGTACTTATATAAACAATAAAACATCAAATGATGGTAGGTTTCTTTAAAAATTTCAGAAGACAACGTTTAGGGGTCAGACAACGAGCTATAGACGACCATAGAGAACTGGTGGCTGCATGTTATGAAGAGGGTATTGGAACGTTGATACAACGCTACGATAGATGTCTAAGTCGGAAAGGCGACTGCGTACAGAAGTAGCTGTAAGGCGTAGCTAACTATTGCAGATAAAGCATTTTTGATTTTCACAGTGGTTTCCATTTCACGACCGATCAGAGCCCAATCTTCGAATAACCCTCTTAGAAAAGAAGGGATAAGAAAGTTGACCTGACAGATGATGATCAGTTTGACTTTGGAAGGCTGTAGAAAAGTCAAGACACATTCATGTCTGCAACAATAATTATTGAGTTCAAGCTGATCCCGGGCAGATGATGCGGCAGATCACGCGCGTGGCCTCTCCAGGACACATTCATAGGATTTGTCAACCTGGAAAAAGGATTAGACGATGTAAAATGGAGTAAAGTGTTAGAAATTCTGAAAAAAACCCTACAGAGAAAGGAGGGTAATATAGAATATGTACAAGAACCAAGAGTGAACAATAAGCCTGAAAAACAAAGAACGAAGTGCTGGGATTAAAAAGGGTGTGAGACAAAGATGTAGTTTTTCGCCCCCTACTGTTCGATCTACACATCGCAGAAGCAGCGACGGAAAACCGGAGCGGAAGAGCATCGAAGCATTTGAGATGTACTGCTAAAGAAGAATGTTGAAAATTTTGTCGATTATTAAGGTAAGACATAGGTAGTCTCTCCGCAGATTCGGCGGGGAAGGGAATATATGGCAAGCAGTGACAAGAAGAAAGAACAGAATGATAGGACATGTGTCAGGTCACCTGGGAATAATTTCCATGATATTAAATGGAGCTGCAGAGGGTAAAAACAGTAGTGGAAGGCAGAGATTGGAATACATCAAGCAGATAATTGAAGACTTAGATTGTAAATGGTGACACATACGAGGAATTCGTGGCAGAGCGCATCAAACCAGTCAGAAGACGGATGACTCAGACAAAAATTCGTAAGACACATATAATAAGATGAGCGGTGCCAATGATTGCAATTTCACGGCCTCAAGTAACAGAAATCTCGAAGATTCTTAATTGCCAGACACATGAAAAAAGAAGCCCTTTCGTGAAAAGCTGTTTAGAAAAATCCAAATATAGTCTTTCAAATCAGAAACCATAATTATTCATGGTCAATGTACGTAGAGATCGTACGGACAAAAATCAGGCAAATAACAGCTTTCATGGAATCGCACAAGCAGACAGTCTTTCAACGCTCCATCCGTGAGTGGAACAAGCGAAACAGATGCACTGCTGACATTTCACAGTGCAACACCAGGGACGAAAGAAAATAAGGGGTTGTTCCTTATAGTGGGTATTCAGGGCGTATAACAACACGTCAGAAACCAGGGGTTCATTCTTGACATCAAAACTTAACAAAAAGTCCAATGAGCAAGGGTCAGAAAATCTTTCGTTATGGAAGTATGAAAGGATGTGGTATGCGTGGCACAAAAATTATACATTTACCACTTTTAAATTGGCAGTAACTAATCGACATGGCCACCTCGTACAGTCATGTATGCAGAGTCTACTTTCCATACTTCGCCGTACGTTGTGGAAAACTCGTGAAGTAATCCGTTCTTGGTCGAACCAACTTTGGATACACTCCATCTGAATATCGACAATGGATGGGCGAGTAGAATATACCAAGGATTTTAAATATCCCCAAAGGAAAAAAACTGGATTCAAATTTGGCGTTTGGGCAGCATATGAAAGGGATGCCCCTCGAAAAGTTCACGTGTTCGGAAACTGGTTATCGAAGTATTGGTGAACTATCCGTACGAAGTGTGATGGAGCACCATCGTCTACAAACCACATACGTCAGAGGTACATCACCAGGTAAATGAGGCAACTTATGTCTCAGAGCCCGCCGGTGTGGCCGAGTGCTGCTAGGCGCTTCAGTCTGGAACGGCGCGACCTCTAGGGTCGCAGGTTCGAATCCTGTTGCGGGCATGGATATGTGTGATGTCCTTAGGTTAGTTAGGTTTAAGGGGGGTAGAACGTGAAACGGGCCGACTTGGAGCAGGAGAGGCACCACAGGTCATTTAAATTTGCACTGTCTATACTTTTACAAATACATTCATAACAATTTGTTAGCATGACCAGGAATGAATCAGGATTCACACTCATAGCAGAGGAAGTCCAAAAACGTAACAAAAAAATTTTTTTACGTGTGAAATTTCATCATTTTTTCATTTGGTATTGGCTGCATTTGTTGCTGTAGGTACACTTTTCTTCATAAGTAACAGAGATTCTTCGAGGAATTTTGCACAGCATACAAACCATACTTACAGGTGTATGAAACTCTAGAATTTCCCAAATCTGTTAAAAACTGTGGCAAAAATTAAGATAATTAACTATAAAATTCGAGTTTTCTTTGAACACGAAGTTTAAAACGTAACTGTCCCTTCATTTTTCCATAGATTAAATAAATTCTAGATTTTCATACAACTGTAAGTGTGGTTTGTAAGCTGTGCAAAATTCATCGAAGAATCTCTCTTACTTATTAAGAAAAATGTACCTATAGCAACATATGCAGCCAACAGTAGGTGAAAAAAAATCATGTAATTTCACATCAAAAAATATAATTTTTTCGTTTTTTTTTAACTTACACTGCTATAATTGTGAATCGTGAATCCTTCATGGTCATGATGACAAAGTTTTACGAATTTATTTGTAAAAGTGCAGACAGTGCGAATTAAAATGTCCTGTGGCTCCTCTCCTTCTCGGAGTCGGCCCGTGTGGCGTCCTACCCCCATTAAGTAGTTCTACGTTCTATGGGACTGATGACCTCAGATGTTAAGTCCCGTAGTGCTCCGAGCCATTTGAACCATTTTTATGTCTGAGAAATAGCGGATACGTTTGTCCAGAAATAAATTGTTGAAAGGAGTAGGGACCAATGTGTTGGTCATGACTGATTCTACCAACACATTGAGGCTGACCTGTTGATCTCTGTCTAGCCGCCCTTCGTGAGGGTTTTCATACTCCCAGAACTGATCTCATGATAACTCTGTCTCCTCTAATGTGTTATCGACGTATGAATGGTTCAAATGGCTCTGAGCACTATGGGATTCAACTTCTGAGGTCATCAGTCCCCTAGAACTTAAAACTACTTAAACCTAACTAACCTAAGGACATCACAAGCATCCATGCCCGAGGCAGGATTCGAACCTGCGACCGTAGCAGTCTCGCGTTTTCAGACTGTAGCGCCTAGAAGCGCACGGCCACTCCGGTCGGCTGTTACCAACGTACTCTGTCTCTCAAACCTCTCCTCGACCTTAGCGGTCTTGTCTGAACAACGTGGTGTAAACACCCGTTCTTACCAGAGAAAAAACATTTCTACGATATTACAGTGCCTGTGTTAGTCCAGACCACGATGCAATGTTCCTTCGGCCATGCATGCATTTCCGAAGGAACAGGCGCTGCGGCGAGCACAGCAGTGTCCAAATACATCACATGCATTCGAAGATGCAAATACCGATAACCATCAGCTGTTTAGTGAAATGACGACAGTAAAAATTTGCGCCGGACCGGGACTCGTACCCGAATTGCCCGTTTATCACAGTAAGTCTCGGTACGGCAGAAATTTTCATTGTCGCGAATACATTTCATAAAATTCTGTCTGTTCCATTTAATCGCTCAGCTACTTCCTCGAAGTCCTTCTCAGAAGCTGAAACAGGACTCTGGAATAACCTTCCTCACTGTATCAGAGAACTTAATAACACTTCCATTTTTAGAAGACAGTTCATAACATATCTACTAAAGCAACAATAATTACTACCATTGTATCTCTACGCACTTGTTACCCCTGCACATCCTTCTTTCAAAACTGATCTTCCTGAATTCCCAGTATTCTTAGCTGGTACAGTCTCCTCAAATTTCTTCTCCCCACAACTTACTATATCAGAATATATATATATATATATATATATATATATATATATATATATATATATATATATATATATATATACTCCTGGAAATTGAAATAAGAACACCGTGAATTCATTGTCCCAGGAAGGGGAAACTTTATTGACACATTCCTGGGGTCAGATACATCACATGATCACACTGACAGAACCACAGGCACATAGACACAGGCAACAGAGCATGCACAATGTCGGCACTAGTACAGTGTATATCCACCTTTCGCAGCAATGCAGGCTGCTATTCTCCCATGGAGACGATCGTAGAGATGCTGGATGTAGTCCTGTGGAACGGCTTCCCATGCCATTTCCACTTGGCGCCTCAGTTGGACCAACGTTCGTGCTGGACGTGCAGACCGCGTGAGACGACGCTTTATCCAGTCCCAAACATACTCAATGGGGGACAGATCCGGAGGTCTTGCTGGCCAGGGTAGTTGACTTACACCTTCTAGAGCACGTTGGGTGGCACGGGATACATGCGGACGTGCATTGTCCTGTTGGAACAGCAAGTTCTCTTGCCGGTCTACGAATGGTAGAATGATGGGTTCGATGACGGTTTGGATCTACCGTGCACTATTCAGTGTCCCCTCGATGATCACCAGAGGTGTACGGCCAGTGTAGGAGATCGCTACCCACACCATAATGCCGGGTGTTGGCCCTATGTGCCTCGGTCGTATGCAGTCCTGATTGTGGCGCTCACCTGCACGGCGCCAAACACGCATACGACCATCATTGGCACCAAGGCAGAAGCGACTCTCATCGCTGAAGACGACACGTCTCCATTCGTCCCTCCATTCACGCCTGTCGCGACACCACTGGAGGCGGGCTGCACGATGTTGGGGCGTGAGCGGAAGACGGCCTAACGGTGTGCGGGACCGTAGCCCAGCTTCATGGAGACGGTTGCGAATGGTCCTCGCTGATACCCCAGGAGCAACAGTGTCCCTAATTTGCTGGGATGTGGCGGTGCGGTCCCCTACGGCACTGCGTAGGATCCTACGGTCTTGGCGTGCATCCGTGCGTCGCTGCGGTCCGGTCCCAGGTCGACGGGCACGTGCACCTTCCGCCGACCACTGGCGACAACATCGATGTACTGAGGAGACCTCACGCCCCACGTGTTGAGCAATTCGGCGGTACGTCCACCCGGCGTCCCGCATGCCCACTATACGCCCTCGCTCAAAGTCCGTCAACTGCACATACGGTTCACGTCCACGCTGTCGCGGCATGCTACCAGTGTTAAAGACTGCGATGGAGCTCCGTATGCCACGGCAAAATGGCTGACACTGACGGCGGCGGTGCACAAATGCTGCGCAACTAGCGCCATTCGACGGCCAACACCGCGGTTCCTGGTGTGTCCGCTGTGACGTGCGTGTGATCATTGCTTGTACAGCCCTCTCGCAGTGTCCGGAGCAAGTATGGTGGGTCTGACACACCGGTGTCAATGTGTTCTTTTTTCCATTTCCAGGAGTGTATATATATTGTGGGACAAAAATTCATTTTATATTTGCCACTATTATTAATATTACTATTATTTTATTATTATTACTGTTATCACTATCATTTCTAGTGGCGGCGGCAGCAGATGCAGCAGCAGCATGTGTAGTAGAAGTATTTACTCACATTTTCTCTATAGGCAGGTAAATCACCGTAATACTGTTTATCATATTAAAATTGTTATATGTTAGGTAAATATGATGTAAGAAAAGGTACTGTATGTGTAAAAGCTTGGTCCGATGTAAGAGAGAGCTGGATGGCCATAGTCACATAACGTAAAATAAATAAATACATAACTTGTTACGTCAAAAGCCAGTCACATACGTGAATAAGGTACATGCTAAGAAGTGAAGAAACACGGCATTCTCTCTTAACAAAGGCAAGAATTCTTAGTCGAATGTCTGTCTCATTAAATTCCTGTATGCACTGAAGGTGATACGGGTACAGAAGATTTAAGAGCAGAATTGTTGAGGTCGTCGTGTAATTAACGCCTTTCCTTGTTGCAATTCTCACTGCATTAGTTCACGGAGTTTCATCTACAGTACTCACAACTCGTTCGTCCTGTTCAGGCATTCGCACATCATTTGCTCTCCAAGCATCTGTAACTACTTTATTTAGTTTTTTTTCCTCAAATGAGTTTGGCTCTCGTAAGCGTGGCTGGAATCGTATACGCGTTGCTGCACAATCCAACGGTAATCTTTAGCATGAAGAAGGAGTGCTGAATCCGCGTTCCTATCTGACAGGCCATACGTGCAGTTTACACCCGTCGTTTCAGACACTGAATACATCTTCGTTATGTGTTGTGATGGAAGTTGTCCTAAATAAGAATAAACGACAATCAGACATAACGAAAGAACTGACGACAGTCAGACATAACGGAAAAAGAATGGCATGATAAACTGAAATTAAGAAACTGAACAAAAATGCACGTTTGATTTAAATTACGTAACCAGGGATCATTACGGGGAGCTTCTTTCACATAGGATGTTTATAAATGAATATCAGGGTTTTAACACTTTGTAAGTTTAATCTAATAAATATTATAGTTATAAATGATATGTCAAATGAAAGCGCAACTCAGACAGTTTTACCAATAACCTTATAAATGTCCAATGTGAGCATCATTTGTCACACGGCAAACATCAAGTCTATAGCCGAGTTCTTGCCAAACGTTGATAAGTGTGTCTTCAGTGATTGTAGCAACAGTTGCTTCAATCCGGTTTCTTAATTCAGGGAGGTCTTCTGGTAGCGGAGGCACCTACACACGATCCTTGATGAAGCCCCAAAGGAAAAAATGGCATGGAGTTAGGTCGGGTGAATGTGGAGGCCATGCAAAGCAAGCCCTGTCATTGGGCACCCTGCGGCCTATCCAGCTCAGAGCTTTTGCAGGTGGGCACATTAATTCACAGGACAGTGTACGATTAAATTTGGGACTACGCAGTACAAAATTGTTATTGTTGTGGTGTTCAGTCCAGAGACTGGTTTGATGCAGCTCTCCATGCTACTATATCCTGTGCAAGGTTCTTCATCTCCCAGTACCTACCGCAACCTACATCCTTCTGAATCTGTTTAGTGTATTCATCTCTTGGTCGCCCTCTACGATTCTTACCCCCCACGCTGCCGTCCAATACTAAATTGGTGATCCCTTGATGCCTCAAAACATGACCTACGAACCGATCCCTTCTTCTAGTCAAGTTGAGCCTCAAACTCCTCTTCTCCCCAATCCTATTCAATACCTCTTTATTAGTTATGTGATCTACCCATCTAATCTTCAGCATTCTTCTGTAGCACCACATTTCGAAAACTTCTATTCTCTTCTTGTCTAAACTATTTATCGTCCATGTTTAACTTCCATACATGGCTACACTCCAAACAAATACTTTCAGAAACGGCTTCCTGACACTTAAATCTGTGCTCGATGATAACAAATTTCTCTTCTTCAGAAATGCTTTCCTTGCCAGTGCCAGTCTACATTTTATATCCTCTCTACTTCGACCATCATCAGTTATTTTGCTCCCCAAATAGCAATATTCCTTTACTACTTTAAGCGTCATTTCCTAGTCTAATTCCCGCAGTATCACCCGATTTAATTCGACTACATTCCATTATCCTCGTTTTGCTTTTGTTGATGTTAATCTTATATTCTCCTTTCAAGGCCATGTCCATTACGTTCAACTGCTCTTCCAGGTCCTTTGCTCTCTTTGACAGAATTACAATGTCGTCGGCGAACCTCAAAGTTTTTATTTCTTCACAATGGATTTTAATTTCTTCTCCAAATTTTTCTTTTGTTTCCTTTACTGTTTGCTTAATGTACAGATTGAATAACGTCGGGGAGAGGCTACAACCCTGTCTCACTCCCTTCCCAATCACTGCTTCCCTTTCATGTCCCTCGACTCTTATAACTAGCATCTGCAAAATTAATAAACACCTAATACAGCAACAAACGACTCGTAACCGGTTGAGCACCACCTCAAACCGATATTGGATGACAGCCACAGATATAAAATTACGTTTTGCTTCTTCTGTATGCAATGGTTCGTAAATCGCCGTTTTTGGAAGTTTTGGCTTGCCAGTCTCTCGGGGACCCAGGACCAGATTTGCTCAGTGGGTGAACGTGCTGGCCACAGCAACAGTGAAACGCTGTCTGTATCGATGTAGCTCTGCATATGAGCATGGGGAAAATGCTGTCTTTCGTAATCTTGTTGGAAGATAACATGACCAGGTGTACGAACTAGAGGTGATCGTGTTGTTTACCTGGTGACACCGCAAGCATGTCAAACTACAGGCAGATCGGAAAGTTTCTCACAAATATTTTTTAGCATATTTTTAATGGAAAACAATTTTTTCACTGAAATACGTTTCAGAAATTTGGCAATTAACCGAGTACCGACGTCCAATTCTTCCTTTACCATATGTCTGATTGCGTTTTACTATTCAGTGTGAGTTTTGTCGGTCGTTAAACTCTGATGCTGTCAGTAAAATTATCTTCATGGCTTTTGCCTCATTGTCTAAGGGTTTTCTGATCAAGAGAGAATGTTTGACTAATCTTGGGGTTTTCTGATCAACAGCGAATGTTTGAGCAATTTTGGTGTTAGACATTACATTGGGATGAAAACCTAGAATCGGAGAATGAACATGGTCACGTTACGGTCCTGTTGTTTAATGTCACTGTTGAAAAAAGACGAAGAACATAAACAACGACTGAGCAGCATACAAATGAAGGTAAATACTAATTTAATTAAACAATATGTAAATCCATTAAACAGAAGAAACTCAAATTTTTAAAATTTGTCGACAACATTAATAATTTTTCTGTATTTTCATTGGCTGAAAACATAAGAATATGTAAAAAATTCTTTCAACGACAAATTTTTTCGACTTATCAAGTACAGGTGTGTTACATTTATAAATATCATCCGCTTAGAAGAAGTGCACCACCACAATAACACTTGCCAGCAGCAGCAAACAGCCATGCGAATGTTTTCCCTGTGATTCATCAATTAATACATTGTGGCATACAGTTAGTACAGCCAGCGCCATCTGTTGTTATAAACTGGTACTATCTGCACAGACCAACAAACATCGATAATTTTGTTAATAAAAAAAAGAGAAACTTTCCGTCCACCCTTTAGGTGATGGGACGGTATAACAATGCCGAGTTCAGTCTGGCTACTTCGTTCTCCACGAAGCCTCAACACACAGATTCACCCACTGCAATTATGTCCAACGAACCAAGAAAATATAACGCGGTATCAGTTTCGTGTGCAGTACTATCGTTGGGAGCTCCACTGTCCGAGTGAGTCTCCCTCCTACAGCTTCAAGAGAAGCCGACACAATACTCGCTGTGCTGACAGTGTTGTCAAGACGGCGTCCCTCGGTCCGTATATACCTGTCTTTGCGCGAGCAAGTCACTTTCCTGATTCTAGATAAGTGACGTTGCATTACGATTCCTCACGGTCGAACAAACAATGCAGGGTATTTGAAAATTCCCGTTATAAATTTCTAAGACTTGTAGAGGGGAGTGAATAGATAATACACTACTGGAAATGGAAAAAAGAACACATTGACACTGGTGTGTCAGACCCACCATACTTGCTCCGGACACTGCGAGAGGGCTGTACAAGCAATGATCACACGCACGGCACAGTGGACACACCAGGAACCGCGGTGTTGGCCGTCGAATGGCGCTAGCTGCGCAGCATTTGTGCACCACCGCCATCAGTGTCAGCCAGTTGGCCGTGACATACGGAGCTCCATCGCAATCTTTAACACTGGTAGCATGCCGCGACAGCGTGGACGTGAAACGTATGTGCAGTTGACGGACTTTGAGCGAGGGCGTATAGTGGGCATGCGGGAGGCCGGGTGGACGTACCGCCGAATTGCTCAACACGTGGGGCGTGAGGTCTCCACAGTAAATCAATGTTGTCGCCAGTGGTCGGCGGAAGGTGCACGTGCCCGTCGACCTGGGACCGGACCGCAGCAACGCACGGACGCACGCCAAGACCGTAGGATCCTACGCAGTGCCGTAGGGGACCGCACCGCCACTTCCCAGCAAATTAGGGACACTGTTGCTCCTGGGGTATCGGCGAGGACCATTCGCAACCGTCTCCATAAAGCTGGGCTACGGTCCCGCACACCGTTAGGCCGTCTTCCGCTCACGCCCCAACATCGTGCAGCCCGCCTCCAGTGGTGTCGCGACAGGCGTGAATGGAGGGACGAATGGAGACGTGTCGTTTTCAGCGATGAGAGTCGCTTCTGCCTTGGTGCCAATGATGGTCGTATGCGTGTTTGGCGCCGTGCAGGTGAGCGCCACAATCAGGACTGCATACGACCGAGGCACACAGGGCCAACACCCGGCATCATGGTGTGGGGAGCGATCTCCTACACTGGCCGTACACCTCTGGTGATCGTCGAGGGGACACTGAATAGTGCACGGTACATCCAAACCGTCATCGAACCCATCGTTCTACCATTCCTAGACCGGCAAGGGAACTTGCTGTTCCAACAGGACAATGCACGTCCGCATGTATCTTGTGCCACCCAACGTGCTCTTGAAGGTGTAAGTCAACTATCCTGGCCAGCAAGATCTCCGTATCTGTCCCCCATTGAGCATGTTCGGGACTGGATGAAGCGTCGTCTCACGCGGTCTGCACGTCCAGAACGAACGCTGGTCCAGCTGAGGCGCCAGGTGTAAATGGCATGGCAAGCCGTTCCACAGGACTACATCCAACATCTCTACGATCGTCTCCGTGGGAGAATAGCAGCCTGCATTGCTGCGAAAGGTGGATATACACTGTACTAGTGCCGACATTGTGCATTCTCTGTTGCCTGTGTCTATGTGCCTGTGGTTCTGTCAGTGTGATCATGTGATGTATCTGACCCCAGGAATGTGTTAATGAAGTTTCCCCTTCCTGGGACAATGAATTCACGGTGTTCTTATTTCAATTTCCAGGAGTGTATTTTGAATTGGAACCCATGTTCGGCGTGCCCAAATACATCATTTGTTTTACAATCCCATTCATCAATAGCCAAAGAAAATACCCGTTTACTCGACGATGTATTGTCTTCAACATAATGCAGTGAGGTCTCTTCCAATTCGGATGAACAGCGTCTCCTTGGAGCACCAAAAGTGCACCTGCTCCCAGGAACCCTTTCTCGGAGCCATTCCGTAATTGTGATGAAAAGCATATGCGTTGGAGTGTGACGTTTGGGAGAACGATCTTGATAAAGATGACGAAGAGCGCTTTAATTACAGTGAACTTCGCCATTCAGATGAGTAATGTCGATGTATTCGGCACACGTGTACTCAACCATGTTGCTGTAACACTCCGACACGTGAACGAGGCTCGAATCAGGTCAGAGAGGGTGGATAGACATCCAATGATTTCAGCCGATCAGAAGTTACCATCCCCGTCCCCATTTCCGGACATGGGTTTCTATTCAAAATATTATGTATTCACTCCCCTCTACAAGTCCTAGTAGTTTATAACGGGAATTTCAGATACCCTGTGCATCGTCTCTAGCCACGTGGCGCCATTGAGATCCCGCATAGTGTTAAGTATGGACTTTCTGAACCCTTGGAATCCATAGTCGCATACTAGTTGTGGGCTCTCCATGAACGCGAGTAGGTATGTCGCAGAGCGACAAGCCGCAGTCTTGCTGTAGAGCATCGACGTTTTACATTTTAACACGAGGTATTGCACAAAAGACGATACTTGTAATGAGGTTTCTGAATGTTAAATGTGCTGTGTTAATCTTTTATTACACAGGGTGATCAGAAACAGTCTGAAAAGCTGTCAAGGGTGGTGCACCGTAGGTTGTGCTGAGAAATAATTGTTGAGAAAAAAGTTCGAGTTCGATATTTTGTTCCGTTTCCGACTTAGTTAACTTAATTAACATTTAAGTCAACCAATCAGGTCGTTGAGCGTGCAAATACAAACGGTCGCCAGATATGTTGTCGCCAAACTAGTCCATGTTTTGTTTCCTAAAACGGAACAAGAGAGCGATACAAAAATTGGATAGGGCTCCGTAGCAACAATCGATCCCGATCCAAAGGCTGGGCAGTCTCTTGCACTATCATCTACGCTATCAGAATAGATGACACTAATTGTGCTGACGGGCCGCCTGAATTAGCGCGCGCAACGGCCTGTTTGGCTAACTACTATGTTGATTACCTCGAAAAAAGCGCCACGTAGAGAATCTTTTCTTGGCAATTATTTATCAGCAGAAGCTACAACACAACATCGATATTAGCTTTTCAGACTGTTTCTGACCATCCTGTACATAGAATGTAGCTTGCGCTGCTCCGACCTGTATGGTACGATCAAGAAGTTTCCGTTGGATTTCCAGAATCGGTATGCCAATCAGGCAAAACTGCTGCGATCACTGAGGCAATAACCCCACCGATGCACCAAGGTGAAGATACCCGTTTGATAAAGCATTGTGTCCTGTTTCGTGAATAATTCCGCAACTGCGTCTTTGACATCCTCGTCCGACAGCAATCGTCGGCCCTTCATTGTCTTTTTTAAGTGACCGAAGGCTTGATATTCGAATGGAGAGAGCACAAAATGGTGGATGATCGATTGACTCCGAGTTGGCGTAACTTCTGCTTTATGTCAGGACGTGCTTTACTATGAAGCAGCTAGACCCTTTGTCGCAGATTTCCTGGACGTTTCGCCTTCATTGCAAGCCGTAATTGCTCCAGTGTTGTGCAGCACCGTTCCCCAGTGATGGAGACACCATGTTTCTTGAAATTAATAAACAATGGGCACCGGTAATCAAAGAACAGGTAGAGCTTTACCTTTCCAGAAAATGGCTGGCTCTTGAACTTCTTGAGATGAGGGGACGATTGATGACACTACAGCATCGTCGACGCTTTACACTCGTGTTCCCAGTGGTGGCACTACCTTTTGTCGCCTGAAATAATGCGCTAAAAGAACGTGTTAACTTCAATATTGAAACCCATAAGATGCCTCAGGCGAACAACCATCTTTTTTGATTTTGTTCGGCATTCAAGACCTGAGCTACCCGCTGGCTGCAGACCTTAAAACAGCCCACTTGTTGTCGTCGTAATGGTCAAGGTTGACCTCCCACATCGATCGGCGTCTTGAGTACAGTCGCTACCACCATGAAACTGAGCGCAGCACTCGACAGAAGTACTGCCCCATACAATTCTTCATTCTCCAATGTATTTCTACCGGAGCCGACCGCTTTGGCCTAGCGGTTCTAGGCGCTCAAGTCCGGAACTGCGCGACTTCTACGGTCACAGGTTCGAATCCTGCCTCGGGCATGGACGTATGTGATGTCTTTAGGTTAGTTAGGTTTAAGTAGTTCTAAGTTCTAGGGGACTGATGATCTAAGATGTTAAGTCCCATAGTGCTCAGAGCCATTTGAACCATTTCTGTTGGTATATGTCCTTCGTGAAGCAAGAAAAGAGTAACAGCACGGGGGTCTTATTTGGACACAGTTGCTAATAACATCGGAAATACACGAATACCACACTAATCTCTTTCTTAGGTGTCGATGCTTATATACCTGCATCGGAGTCGCGCTATACGTTACTGCAACGCCCACAAACGGCAACCTTTTGGTCGCTCCTTATTTGTAAGACTGTAGTGTAATGCTAATCATTTGCATATCCCAGAATGTAGTACACTACATGCCCATTGGACATTTGTCGCATGTCACCTTCATGACACAGTAATTTTAATGATATCAAGCACAATCTTCACGCATTTCAAAGTGATTTATAAAGTACAGGGTTAGTTGGAGAAATAAGGTAAAAAGTTATGTATTTATAAACATAAATATTGGAACTCAAGCACAATCTTCACGCAGTTCAAAGTGTTTTATAGAGTACAGGTGTAGTTGGAGAAATGAGGTAAAAAGTTACGTATTTATAAACATAAATATTGATTAGTTAATCCAGAAGTACCCGAAATTTCATTGCTATCGTCAATAGCTGCCTCTAACGAAGCAGCTTAACGAAACAATTTGTTAGTTTGCCTTTGGCAACCAAAGTGGAACATCGGTGAAGATACTACTTTTTTTCAAAACAGTGTTCAATTACAGAAGGGGGCAACAGTCTTCCCGTCGCAGAGAGCGCTATGTGGAGGGACGTGGTAGAGGCGGTGTTACTGCGCTGCCTGGCTCGTAATTTTGGCAGCTCGCGTTCCACACACGAGTCACTACCGTCTGCCGTCCACCGACGCGCTTCCAGCAGCAGCGTACGTGCGGATGATTCGTGAGCTGCGCTGGAACGCCGTTGCATCTGTCAAACGGTGGAACTTGGCGCCGGAACATCCAAGGCATCTGTGCTAACGCTCCGACACTGCCGGCAAGCGTCACATGAGTTCTGTCGCTGCAATGCGCCCCAGTGACAACTACTACTGCTCACGTATACTTGGTTGGAGGAAATTTAATAGCATTACTTTGTTCCAGGTGGCTTTTATTTCCTACTAGTATAGCCGATGTAGCTTTTGCAGAGCTATCATTTCGTATGCTGCTATTTTTGGAAATATTTTTAGCAAACGGTCCCATTCGAAAGTAATGGAAAAGAATGAATATATCGTGACAAATGAAAATTTATCCCAGACAGAGATCATTGGAACCTGGACCTCCTGCATATCGCGAATTGTTACCTTAACCGATTAGGTCACTAGACCAGCGACAGATTAGCCTTTTGAATTTTACAGTGCCGCAGAAGCTTCGTCTTAAAACGTCATTTTATTTTCCGCTCCTACTGCAATTTCGAGCACGTTACGAAGTGTGTACTGTAGAAACAGAGATACAAATTATCCAAACATTATATGAACTCGTTGTTGCATGCTGCTGCACGCTTATTGAGTTCAGACAGGGACGGATTGGGTGAGTGGGGAATGAACATCATTCGTTACAAGAACAGTAGTAAATTCCATTTGCTTCGAAACACATATTCACTTAAAACCCAAAAATACAAAAGATTCAATATAATAGTTTCATTTTAGGCTAAAAGAACAGCAAGTATTGTGATTAAGGCAGTAAAATTACTGGAACAGCCAGTGAAATTTGGACAGTCAATCTCCAGGGCAGCAACGGTCGACTAATAAATTAGCTAACCTCGGGAAGACACAAAACAGAATACACAGCAATGAATAACAAATACATTTAATTCAAGATTAAAAATTAGTAAATGACATAAAGGCGGGCTTTAAATTCCCAGAGCAATTCCGGAAGTGATAGAGCTTAAAGAACTACTCCTCTGATGTCACCCGAAGCGGGATGTCTCACAACAGCAACTCATATTAGCTGCCTCTAAAACACACACAAAATACCGTTATAAGACAAAACAAAAGGTTTACATAATCATTCAACAGCGATATGCCAACTTCAGTTCCCCGCAGGTTAAGTAAAGGTATCTGTCTCTCCTTAAGATAAATCACGCAACTGGAAGATTATGTATACTAAATAACAACCAGAAACAAACACTTCCCATACGTGAGGCAAGTTTCGTGATTGCAGGCAGATAACGTCAACTTCCTACGACGATATTTCGGCTGACAACCATACAGCCATTTTCAGATGAGTGTCTTGCACTGGAGATTGCTGGTTTAAATCGCTACTTTTACACCAAAAATAGGAGCGAAGACGCATGCACAAACCCAGCAGCGAAATGAGCGACCTGTATCGAGTTGCGAATACAGCTGCAACTATGGCGCTCAGGCGCAAGCGTAATGTAATACTACATGCACGCTCTCTTTCGGAACGCCCACTCGCTGAGCTAAAATGCAGAAGACAACATTTTGGGCATTACATGATTTCTTTTTGAAGAAATTAAGGAAATCGCCGGGTCAATGCGTTATCCAGTGGAAAGCCACCGTCAAGATTAATAAGGTTCCTTAATAACTGAATCCCAGAAGGGCGTCGTGGAGGTAAAGATATTCGTGCCAGCGTAAGCCATGGAAAGTCCTGTGGAGTTACAATGCTGGGCTATGGCTGGCTTACTCGGCTGCGAAAGGCGAATGTTTCAATGACGGTTAACGCATCTTTCACGCATTGTCCGCATCTCCGACCAATATAGGCTTTGCCACACTGAGAAGGTATTCTCTTGACTCCAGCCTTTGCCAGTCCCAGAACGTCCTTAGCCGATCCAAGAGGAGCGCAAGTCTTTGTAGGTGGGCAGCAGATAACTTTGAAATTTTTCTTAAGATCCTGCCTAATTTAGACGAAATATGCCAACGTACCGAATGAACGCGGAGAACTTATACAGCTCCTCCTCCTATTGCTCTTGTGGGTGGTCAAGTTTGTTCTGCCTTAAAGCTGTCCTGATCTGATGTGGAGAATATCCATTGTCTTTGAACACTAATGGTAGGTGTCCCAGCCATTTTGCAATGTTCTCTCCATCAGATACAACATGTGCCCGGTGCACCAACGATTGGACACCCATAGTTTGTGAGGGGTGATGGCAGCTAGACGCCTGCAGATGCAGGTCTGTATGTGTGGGCTTTCGATAGATGAAATACTCCAATGATCCATTCACTTTCCATCTGGTCAAGACGCTCAGAAATTGCAGACAGCCACCCTTCCCTTCTTCTATCGCAAATTTATTATTCACATGGGTAGAATTCAGATGCTGCAAAAAGCGCGACAGTTCTTTACCATGGGGCCACACAACAAAAGTATCATCCACATATCGCCAGAAGACTTTTGGTTTAAGTTCTGCCAAGTCAAGTGCCCTCTCCTCAAAGTCTTTCAGAGAGAAGAGAGCCCTACCCATCGCAACACCGTCAATTTGTTCAAAATATTCGGTGTTGGATAAAAAGTACGCCGAGGAAAGAGCATAATAAAATAGTGATGTCATATCGGCTTTGTAGTTACTGCTCATGAGTGATAATTAATCCATGAGAGTAACCCTAGTGAAGATCGAGAAAACATCAAAGATTATTAATACGTCCAACTCATTGAGTTGGAGTGCCTTCAAGCTGTTAATAAAGTCACCGGAGTTGCGAATATGATGTGAACACTTCCCCACAAAAGGTCTCAGGAGAGACGAAAAATGTGTAATTAAGTCATACGTTAGAGTGCCGATACGGCTCACAGTACGACGGAATGGAAGAACTTCTTTATGCATTTTTGGAAGATAATATAATATTGGTGTAACAGAATTGTGAAGTTTTAATTTTTACGCAACTTCTTGCGCAAGAGAAGTAGAATTAAGTAATGATCCGCGGCTGGCTCACGTTGATGTCGTTTGTTCGTCGGAATTTTGTCGCAATCGAGTGGCATCTTATTTCTCCCTAAGTTACCACCATAACGAGTTGCTGAATTGCTTCCGTCAGTGGCAGAAGCAGCGCTTATTGATACTAGTACTGCTGTACCAATTTTTTCTTGTGACGTATGGTGTGTTGGATTCGGCGAAATTTTGCAGTCATCTTACTGTGTGGTCTTTAACTATTAAATTGGTGGTTACCTATCAGTGACTTGCACCAGTGGTATTTTCTGCCTTGTGGCCGTTAACACCCCAGTTACCTGCCCTGGTCGTTAGCGAAGTTTACGGGCAATGTGTTTTTCCTCGCCGTGTTGATGCTGTCTGGCACGGCGTGTAGTTCGACAGCCTTTTACTTGGTTGTTCACAATTTTTTCTTAAGAGTGGTTTTGTGCCTTGCTTGTTTTTAGACGCCAATTTTGAAGACGTAGTGCAGCTGGTATCTTCGTCCTCGGCTGATATTTTCCGTTGTAGTACCGTTGGTCCGGCGGAAGCGAATTGATTAGGTTGTTGGTCGGTCCTTCAGCCGTTCCTGGGTCGGGTTGCCATGTGATTATTTAACTTTACTCTTGGCTGCCTGTCTCACCTCACCTTACGTTAGAGCTACCTCCTCTGGTCGATCCTTGGAACACTTTTGAGCACCACTGTTCTATTGGTTTTAGATTGTGATTTTCATTTTAGTCGGATGTACTGTGCGAGGCCTTCAGCCATCTATTAATTTAGTTTGTTTTAATTTTACGATAAGGCCTTCAGCCTACTTAAACTAAATTTTGAATGATTTGTTTAATAAATAAAATAAGAAAGTTTGTTCTATCTGAAATTCTTGTTAGCCAGGCCCTAAGTCCTGAGTTGTTCAATGTCCAGTGTGTGGCCTTCAGCCGATTATTTACGAGAATTTTTTTTAAGTAAGGCCTTCAGCCGTGGGCATTCTTTGAAGCAATTTTGGTAACTTGTGTTCAGGCCTTCAGCAGTTCTCGTTTTTGATGTGGTTTTGGGCCTTCAGCTAAGGAGGTATCGCAAGTTTTCTCAACTAGGCCTTCAGCTGTATTCTCCACAACCATAACCTGATCCGCTTTGTCCTGATAAACCAGATTTCAAGTCATGCTGTCATTTTCTCTCTACTCTGCCTGTGGGAACTTTATCAAGCTTCCGGGACGTTGGTTCACTCAACAAGCTATAAATATTCATATCTCTCATGTGGTAACAGCGTAGTTAAGTTTTCTTTATCCTCTAGGAGAACCACTGTGTGAGGATCTTCCCGTAGCTTGCGTAGTGCTGCCCTTTCCGTGAGGAGATGTTAATCTCCTGAGGTGGAGTTGCCGTAACTGTGTGACATGTTTCACGTCTGATTTCTTCTGCAGCCTCACTGGGAACACGTCTAACAGCTCCTTCAATAGCACCGCAAAATTAGTTAAGGGTACGGTACAAGGCCATCAATAACACTCATTAAATTTATACCACCAAATACATTTATAAATACATGTATCAAGGTGAAGGCATTAAATAGACAACAAGCAAACCTATACGAAGGACTTTCCTGGCGGGAGACTGCGCTTACCTGAAACGAAGCGACATAGTACACTCGCAGTAGTGAAAATTTGGGGTCAGAAAAATTCACTCACGAAACCCGAACAAATGCTGGAACATTGCCACTTAGAGACGCTTGGGAGACCTGAATAGCGAAAATATTTTGATGAGATGCTTAGTACTAACACCCGCTGTCACCCCTCCGCCCTGTGACGACCGCACAAACCACGAGAAGGCGTCGACTGCCACAGTGGTACACCGGTGACCTGCCTGTGTGCGAGGCAGTGGCGCTACATTGTCGATCAACAAACGCTCCATTGGGTGTGGCAGACTGGAACAACCCCCATATCCATCAGAGTTGGGTTTGGCGACCTTACACTCGTGGTAGCGGCCTATCATTTCCTTACGTTCTCATACGATCTACATCTACATCCATACTCCGCAAGCCACCTGATGGTGTGTGGCGGAGTGTAATTTGAGGACCTCTATCGGTTCTCCGTAACGCTTTCGCGATTACTAAATGATCCTGTAACAAAACGCGCTGCTCTCCGTCGGATCTTCTCCATCTCTTGTATCAACACCTATCTGGTACCGATCCCACACCGGTGAGCAGTATTCAAGCAGTGGGCGAACCTACTTCCTTCGTTTTCGGATTGCATTTCCTTAGGATTCTTCCAATGAATCTCAGTCTGGCATCTGCTTTACCGACGATCAACTTTAAATGATCATTCCGCTTCAAATCACTCCCAATGCGTAGCCCCAGATAATTTATGGAATTAACTGCTTCCAGCTGCTGACCTGCTATATTGTAGCTAAATGATAAGGGATATTTCTTTCTATGTATTCGCAGCACATTACACTCGTCTACATTGAGATCAATTGCAATTCCCTGCACCATGCTTCAATTCGCTGTAGATCCTCCTGCATTTCAGAACAATTTTCCATTGTTACAACCTCTCGATATACTACAGCATCATCCGCAAAAAGCCACAGTGAACTTCCGATGTCATCCACAAGCTCATTTATGTATATTGTGAATAGCAAAGGTCCTACGACACTCCCCTGCGGCACACCTGAAATCACTTTTACTTCGGAGGACTTCTCTCCATTGAGAATGACATGCTGCGTTCTGTTATCTAGGAACTTTTCAATCCAATCACACAATTGGTCTGATATTCTATATGGTCTTACATTGTTCATTGAACGACTGTATCGAACGCCTTGCGGAAGTCAAGGAACACGGCATCTACCTGGGAACCCCTGTCTATGGCACTCTGAGTCTCGTTGACGAATAGCGCGAGCTGGGTTTCACACGATCGTCTTTTTCGGAACCCATGCTTATTCCTACAGAGTATATTTCTAGTCTCCAGAAAAGCCATTATGCTCGAACACTATACGTGCTCCAAAACTCTACAACTGATCTAAGTTCGAGATATAGGTCTATAGTTCTGTATCTATAGTTTACATCAGGTTTCAGCCAACTTCCTGTCCTTAGTACTATGTGGGAATTGTGGCTGTTTATTAATGAGAGCAGTTCTGGGACCATTCTATAGACGCTCCTGCAGTTTACTATTACCACATTAATATTTTTATTCCCTGTTGAGCTTTGCCTGTTACTACCTTGTCGCGTCTCAGGAGGCTCCTTATCGTGTATAGGGAGGGAATTCTCCAACCTAAAAAACTCACATGTTCACTCCACACGTACTCCGCTACGCTTGTAGTCGCTTCCTGCGTGTAGTGCACTCCTGACCTATTCAGGGGGACCCTACAATTCTCCACCCGATAGCGGAGGTCGAGAAATTTGCACTCCAGATCTCTGCAGAATCGTCTGAGCCTCTGGTTTAAGCCTTCCACTCGGCTCCAAACCAGAGGACCCAGCCGCGTCCGCTACCCACGAAGACGTCTCGACGGCAGGTACAGTGGGTGAAGCATGTAACACTTCGGGTGTTCCATGCGACGTACCAGACTCTACACTGCCGCTACACTCTGAGGCAGCAGCCTGAAGACGGCTGACCGCGGCCATCAACACGTTCAGTGGCCAGCTCCTCCTGCGTCCGTACACAGCAGTCAGACATAGTATCCATCCTAAGAAATCAATTTCCTGAAAAGAGTTTATCAACTTTTAACTAGACTTCTAATTGACTAATGGCGGCTGATAGCTGACTGAACTGTGGTTACTAGACACTTCTTGTTGAAAACCATGAAAATAAGCACTACCTGTCCGTGGACTGTATTCAAAACAAACACTAGCATTACTGGCTCTACAGCTGACTAAAGAGACTCTCTCTGACTGTATCCAAACAAACACTAAATCTATGGAATACTATTACTAGTACTCGAAGATTAAAGCTTCCTAAAAGCAAAAACACACGGAAAAAGAAGTGACAAGCAAGAAAAATACAGTTAATACTTAAATCTACTAACGTAGATCGCTGCACAGCAGACGTGAAGCAGACGGCTGGCCAAGACATCTGCCACCCAAACCACTGTAGCACGATTGTTACCTTGCAGCATGGATATTTATCCTGCTGGAAGATGTCATCGCCAAAGCGGGAGACATCAAGTGTGAAGCGCTGCAGGTTGCACTCAATAACGTTCACATACTTCACTGTCGTCATTATGTCTTCGATGATGGCTATGTCAGGGACTCTTTAATCCTATGGATAGTTATGTAGATACCGAGATTCCCCCCCACCCACCCACCCCCCCACCCCCTTCCCATGACCGACTCGTGATAGTACTGGAACTGGTAAATCTTAGACCGCCCATTTTTCCTTGTGCCGAAATAGAGAATCTCGCTTTATAGCTCATACCGCGTGACGCCTTCACCGGATTCCAAATAACGCTTGATAGGCCCCAATTCCGAATCCTATTCCTACTGCTCGCCTAGGTCTGCAAATAAGCCTGGCACATCTGTACACACCGCGCTAGCCGCCTCCGCTCTCTCCCCTGGTTTCACAGTGGAAGGGCACTCGCCGTTCTTCTCGAACATTCGACTGAGTGCGTCAGTCACCACATTTTGTCGTCCATTTAAATGCCCGATGAAGAATATGAAGGCGCAGATCCGCACTGCCCAGCGGGCAGTACACCCAGTTTACGTGCTTTGGTGTACATTTCGATGTATGTTTAACTCCTTTCAGAAGTTTTTAGAAACTTTAGTAACAATTTCCAATCTTTCGAACAGTAATACATTTAAAGCCACGAGGGGTAGCCCCGCGGACTGAGGCGCCTTGCCACGGTCGGAGGTTCTAGTCCTTCCTCGAGCATGGGTGTGAGTGTTGTCCTTAGCGTGAGTTAGTTTTAGTTAGATTAAGTAGTGTTTAAGCCTAGGTACCGAAGACCTCAGCAGTTTGGTCACTCAGGAACTTACCAATAATTTCCAAAAATAATACGTTTAAATGAAATTACTGTAAATTCAAATATAATAGAGAGAGAAAGTATTTATATAGCTACGAACATAAAGTCTTGAATGTCGAAATATTTGGTTGTATATAGATTTTAAGAAATACTGCATCATTTATGAAAAAGTTAAATGTACTTTTGGAACTTAAAAGATTTCTATTTAGTGAACAATAAATTTCCCTCAAGTATTACGTGAATTACGTGAATTTGGAAAAATATTCGACCCATGTGGCATATAAAGTAAAATCTATAGGATAAACAAAAACTTTCACACTGAAAAATATAAGTAATGTTTCAATATATTGTGAAATAATTTGGAAAACTTCAGTATGACGTGTTTGTCCAATACACATGAACCATGTACTTTATAACTGCAATTAGAAAGATCATTGCCGTAAAAAGGGATAAGATTGCAGTTTTCTTTAAACTGAGGATGGTATCGCAAACTGTAGTTGACAAAGAAATACAATAATCTTGGTTTGTTGTACACTCCACATAATCTATACCAAGTAGGGATTAACAGCCTCTTACCCCTGAGGTCTAGACTCGCCGTACACATGTTAATGTCTAACAAAAATCTATGTTTTCCTCCCCTCTTTTACGCGAATCAAACAACATTCTGCCAGTACTAGCTCTGCTAGTCGGGCTTGGAGCTCCCATTGCTGTTTAACGTTCGTTTACATTTCATTGTTTTCCAGTATCCCCTTTACCTTCGTAATCTTGCCCTTGATGTCTCATATTCAATCATTTTTTTCGTTGTGGCTGACGACTTCTTACATGACCAGCACTTCACATCAGCAGTAAAAACACTTCTCCTAACACAAACTCTCGTTGTCGTTTCTACATCGATGAACCAAAACATTATGATCAGAGCGTTTAATAATGTACCCACTGCAAGCAGAGATTCTGCTTGGTATGGATTCTACAAGTTCTTTACAGGATTCCAAAATTAAGTGGGATCAGATTCCCGCAAATTACTGGATGGTGGTTTGCGGGCACGAAGCTGGCGCCCGATGGGTGATGATTGTAGATCAGGCACACTGCTTGCCAAGACATCGGTGTGAGTTTACTATAAGTCCCACCCAAACCACTGTGGCACGACTGTGTTCTTGCAGCATGGATATTTATCCTGCTGGAAGATGTCATCGCCATAGCAGGAGACTTCAAGTGAGAAGCGCTGCAGGTTGCACGCAATAACGTTCACATACTTCACTGCTGTCATTATGTCTTCGATTATCACTATACATCCTATGGAATCCCAACTCAATGTACCTCATAGCATAATTCTGTCCTCACCGACCTGCATCTGTAGTGCTGTGGATCTTTGGCGCAACTATTCGTGTGGTTTCGGCGTGTAAGGACGAAACTATCGATCTCTTATACAAAGAAATGCGATTCATTCGACAGGCGATACTATACTATTGATCCACGATGAAAACTCAGCGATGTTGTGCCCACTGCAGTCATAACTGACAACACCGTTGGGTCAACACAGGAACACATATGGGTCGTGTGTTGTGGAGCCCCATTTTCGACAACTGCCTTTCAACGGTGTGCTCCGGAACACTTATGCCTGCATCAGCATTGTTTTCTGTCATCAGATCTGTTACAAATCGCTGCCTATCCTGGGTTACACAGTGGGGCATCCTCCGACCTCCACGTTTTGTGATAAAATGTGATTGTCCAATACTATACGGCCTACTCGTTATTTCACCATCCGTCAACCACTTTCCGGAGGTGCTTACGACAGTAGTACCCCAATAGGCGACCAGCACCGCCGTTTCAGAGATTCTCTTTTCCAGCCAATGCGCCACAACAGTGTGTCCTTTGTCGAAACCGATTATGAGCGGATTTGCGCGTTTTCAGCCCATACCTCCTCTCTAATGAGCGCCTGTTCAGACCGAAGTAGAGCATCATTCACCTACGAAAACGCAGGAGGAAGTTTTTGGCGAAAATTTAGAACACTGTGGTGTAAGAGAGAAGCAATATCAGAGACGGATGCAGGAGTGATACATGGTAAAGGCGACCAGGATTTGGTGACTCAAATTGGGCAGCTGTACGCAGAGTGCGACAGCACACATCCTGAGGAATTCACTGAGCTATCTGCTGAAGTAATGGAAGACTCATCAATACAGGACGTGAATCTGCAACAGAAACTCTACTAGACTCAAAGCCAGTTCGTACAGGAACCAAACACCAACTACATAGAAGTCAACAATAAAACACAGACCAGAACAGATCCACGACAGATTTATGAAAGTTCATAGAAAGTTGTGTAACTAATTAGACTGGAAGAGCTGATCACGCTTACTACAGCGTTAAGGCATCTAGTATGGTACAAGCACCCAGATGAGGAGTATATTACTTTTCCTGCACCTGATTTCATAGATAGAATCTATCTCAGAGAGAACAATCTGCCAACAGAAGTGGAAAAACTGGAGGAGTTACTGAAGTACATTTCTACCAGAAGAAATGAAAATGCTTAGATACTTCGTACAAGCACTTTATGATGACGCTAGTTTGTATAGCATGTGATTACAGGCGAGCAGTGCAAGATTGTTGAATGCATACCCGTCGTCACCAGTGGAGATAAATATAGGACAGCTTAATGCATCATGAGGCTAGAAGTTTGGAAGAAGAGTTGCAGTTAGATGTATCGTTCCTCCGTGAACCGTATACTAAGACAGGTGAGGTCATCAGTATGTCAGTACCTACCCAGGTAGTCACCCAAGGGCAGCGTCCTATGACAGCAATAGCAGTACTTAACAAGGCCATTGCAGTAACAAAAATATCACAATACTGTTCAGAACATGTAGTCTGTGTGGAAATGTTAACAGGAAGGGATAGTTGCATCCTGGTTTTGATGTATTTTCGGTTTAGTGATGAGATCGCCTTGTATCTGATAAGACCAAAGGATATTCACCATCTAGGAAGAACTTGTATTCTCCATCGATGCAAATGCTAAGTCATTATTGTGGCATAGCCGCCTAACTGAAGGCAGTTGAGACGACAAGAAGAAGCCATTATGGAACTCAAGCTACAGATATTGACTACATCTCACAATCCGCCAACTTACGGAGAGAGGGTCGGAGCAACGTGAATTATTGAAGTCGCTTTAGCAAACACGGCAGCAGCGTGACTTGTGAAAGGCTGGAAGTTTGCGAGTGGAATGACGTAGTGACCACAATATCGTACACTATACCATTACTAGAAAGGAAATCCAAGGCGCCACATAAGATGTGTGCTTAAGGCCCAGATATAAGATCAACCGGGGAAGAACGTTTCAGGGTCACTAAGTCCATCGCTGTGTGGTAATGTAACTGTTAAAGAGCAAGAACTGGTAGTGGCTACACATAGAGCAATGGACGCATCTATACCTGCCAGCAGAGGTCTTGCATCCGGACCGAGGCGCTGCAGAAATGAAGATTCCAAACAAGAAGAGCCAGGAAGCTATACCAGAGCAGCATGAACCAAGAAGAAGGAATCCGAAGACTGCATAGGTACAGGTATGTTAATCTACGTTTTAATGGAAAGTTTCGAAAACAAAAGTGGAACGATGGAAGTAATTCTTGGAGGCTAACTTAGAAGCCGATCCGAAGGGTGTACCATATAAAACAGTCTGTGAAATAACACTATCACCAACAGTCTTATCCACACTCAAAAGGAATGATGGAACGGTAACAGAAAGTTAAGAACAGTCATCTGCCCTACTAATGGAAACACTAGTTTCTCACGATAGACAAGAAGGCGAGACGGATGATCAGCGTAGGTTACCGGATTTATTATGGAAAGTATATAGGAATAATAAACTTGCCTACCTCTTCACACAAGAATAAATTAGGCAAATAATTTTAAAACTGAAAAAGAAAGAATCTCCAGGACTGGACGGGACACCTGCCTTATGCGACCAGTTAGTTTCTTCTGTGACCTGTGCAATGAGTGTCTCTTGCAAGGAAGAGTTCCTGTACCGGGTTGGTTGAAATGGCTCTGAGCACTATGGGACTTAACGGCTAAGGTCATCAGTCTCCTAGAACTTAGAACTACTTAAACCTACCTAACCTGGCGCTTTTGATAACCTACGGTGACCGTCTTTCTTTGGGGGCCTAAGAGATTTGGGGTCTCCAGAAGCACTGTATACCTGCCTGAGAGATTATTGCCACGGGCGACAGGCTTCTTTAACATGACCAGGAAGTAAAATAACGAAGACGAGAACAAAAGGCTGACCGCAGGGATCAGGGTGTCCTCCGGAGTTTTGGGATGTAGCACTGGAGCGCATACTACGGGAGTTTCATGACTGTCGTAACGTAAGCGGAGTGGTGACATTTGTAGATGACGTGCTGTTCATTGTAAGTGGTGACTCCGGAAGAATTATAGAAAACAAATGTCATGCGAACCTCCACGAACTTGAGGGCTGATATCGAAGTGTTAAATTTTCACTAGCGCCTCACAAAACAACATCCCTCCTGCTGAATGGCAACCTAACAAGAAACGCTGAAGTAAAATTAAATGATGTAACGATTATGAGAAGCACAGTAACTGGATATCTAGGGGTATTTCTGGACAAACATTGAAAATTTGCACATCATGTAGAGAAACCAGGAAGAAAAGATACAAATGCAATAAATAAAATTATAACCATTACAAATAGGCAATTTCGGCTTCCCTAGAAGACAGAGTATACCACCAATCTATATTAGCATCATCGTAGGAAATGATGCGAATGTCTGGGCTTATAGCTATTGAAGCCAGTCTCTGTAGTGAGAAGAGTTCAACGAGGCATGCTACTAAGATTAACGGTCGCCTACTGCTCTACCCCGAATAGTGCTTTGTTATTAATTCTAGCAATATGCCCTCTGGACTTGGAAATTAGGAAAAGAGGAGCCTTTTACTGGTTAGAGAAAGGCAGTCACATGGAAGTACAAAGGATGCTTGGAACAGTGGCCAATTCGTAAAAAGCAAAAAAATATCACATATAAAAACTGTGGGATATGAATGAGACACTTCATGCACTGACAGGACAACATAAGAATTTCTCCCTAACATTAGGGAAAGATTAAAAATGAGATTTATTTAACCATCGAGTGGACGGATGCATTACCTGACTGGCTATGGCCTTTATGCCATTTATCTATGCAAAATCAGAAGACAGATCAACGACAGCTGCGTCTGCGGCAGTGTGGGCAAACCAGGACACACATTATGGGGCTCCAGACTCTATACATACACTACTGGCCATTAAAATTGCTACACCACGCAGATGACGTGATACAGACGCGAAATTTAACCGACAGGAACAAGATGCTGTGATATGCAAATGATTAGCTTTTCAGGGCATTTCCACAAACACTGTTAGCAGAATATGGAATCGGTGGGTTCAGGAGGGTAATACGGAACGCCGTACTGTATCCCAACGGCCTCGTATCACTAGCATTTGTGATGACAGGCATCTTAACCTCATGGCTGCAGCGGATCGTGCAGCCACATCTCGATTCCTGAGTCAGCAGATGGGCACATTTGCAAGACAACAACCAACTGAACGAACAGTTCGACGACGTTTGCAGCAGCATGGACTATCAGCTCGGAGGCCATGGCTGCGGTTACCCTTGACGCTGCATCATAGACAGTAGCGCCTGCGATGGTGTTCTCAACGACGAGCCTGGGTACACAAATGGCAAAACGTCATTTTTTCGGATGAATCCAGGTTCGGTTTACAGCATCGTGATGGTCGCATCCATGTTTGGCGACGTCGCGGTGAACGCACATTGGAAGCGTGTATTCGTCATCGCCATACTGGCTTTTCACCCGGCGTGATGGAATGGTGTGGTACACGTCTAGCTCACCTCCTATTCCCATTGACGGCAGTTTGAATAGTGGACGATACATTTCAGATGTGTTAAGACTCGTGGCTCTACCCTTCATTCGATCCCTGCGAAACCCTACATTTCAGCAGGATAATGCACGACCGCATTTTGCAGGTCCTGTACAGGTCTTTCCGGATACAGAAAATGTTCGACTGCTGCCCTGGCCAGCACATTCTCCAGATCTCTCACCACCTGAAAACGTCTGGTCAATGGTTGTCGAGCAACTGGCTCGTCACAATATGCCAGTCACTACTCTTCCTGAACTGTGGTATCGTGTTGAAGCTGCATGGGCATCTGTGCCTGTACACGCCATCCAAGCTCTGTTTGACTCATTGCCCAGGCGTTTCAAGGCCGTTATTGCGGCCAGAGGTTCTTGTTCTGGGTACTGATTTCTCAGGATCTATGCACCCAAATTGCTTGAAAATGTAATCACATGTCAGTTCCAGTATAATATATTTGTCCAATGAATACCCGCTTATCATCTACATTTCTACTTGGTGTAGCAATTTTAATGACCAGTAGCGTATGAAGCGGATAATGGACGCAAGCTATTAAGGATTTTGTATCCATAAGCAGCAATAAGGAGTTAGTCGACCTGGCGCATCTTGGACGACACTGCAGCCACAGTATCCAGGAAGCCCAAGGAAGACATAACGAGGCATTCAACCATAAGTCATCATGCCTCAATCCAGGATAGACGACATACTCTGCAGATGGAGAGAAGACAACTAGGGTCGGCTACCACCGAATGAAATACTGTCCCAAGGATCTACATTGCGCTGGTACATGTGTGGACCTTAAGAGGTAACGGTGGTCCTGGAATTACTTGGTGTAATGGAAACGCTGCTGACTTGTTGCCCGACGGCCAAGGATTCCAGCAGACTACGATTGTTGGCTGGGGTAGTATGAGGGCGGATCCAGTAGCGGACACCGCCATCTACAAGTTATATGCACCAAAATAAAAGTAGCACAATTTCTACAGCGTTCGTAGTAGATCAGTAGCTTGGTTATTGGTCAAGAATTTTAATGTAGTTTTGTTGTAGTAGAGATGGTTGTTTTTTATCTCTTTTTCAATTAAGTATCAGGAATAAATAATTAATATATAATTTATCGCTGTCCAAGGAAATGTGATTTGCATGGCCTATTTTAACTTTTCAGATAATAGGTTGTAATTATGAAGAATAAATAAATGCCCATTCGTCTTGTAAGGGATCCGTGATCCCACGAACATAGATGCTAGTATCCGACTCCCAGGTCGATAGTAGACAGGATCGATTGTCGTGCGATGCAGGAGGCAGTGAGACTACTAGTGTCGAATGCGCAGAAGTACCGTGGAGTGTCGAGCGAGCAGTGGTGCGGGAAAGACGGGAAAGAATGGTCGTCCAGTAAAATTAACCGGACTATGACGAGTGAGCACGTCCCCTGATCGTCGTGGGGTTGACCCTCACTAACACTGATTCGCGAGTGACATGAAACAGAAAGTGACAAGTGCCGAATTACGTGTTTCGCGTCAACGGCGTCGGCCAGCAAGAACCATGGATTGCAGTGAGGTTCAAATGGTTCAAATGGCTCTGAGCACTGTGGGACTTAACATCTATGGTCCTCAGTCCCCTAGAACTTAGAACTACTTAAACCTAACTAACCTAAGGACAGCACACAACACCCAGTCATCACGAGGAATCGAACCCGGGCATGGGAAGCGAGAACGTTACCGCACGACCACGAGCTGCGGACGCAGTGAGGACTGTTGTGAATGTTAACCATCAGCATTGCGTGTGACGAAGTACTGAAAATCAACAACCAATAAAAAGATATAACTGTGATTAGACGTGCAAGGCGAAGGTAGTAACTGCCTCAGAATTTGTGTGTTAGTAGAAAATACATGTCAGTTTGTACATCGCAACCTTTGTGGTCCTTAATAATAAACAAACTTTCAATTATTCCACTATTCAGTCTCAGAACAGCCGTACTCGGTTGAAATACCCCCGAAACCACAGCAGGAAAAACGATAACTTTCACCCACTAAGCACACGGTCATATAATCATAATAATTAACTGTTTGACGGCCTCGATAAATTACACAAAATCTAGTAAAGGAATTAAACCGGGGTGTTTCAGACTCTTCCGATTACATTTTTCTCTTACTGCGTCACGTACCGCAGGGTTCAACCTTGCAACGGGAAGGGGTCATAATATTTTGGCTCATCAATATATATCCTCCAGTGCTTATGACGTCAGCCAGGTCCTTTGGAAATTTTGCGCATAACTTTCTTGACACATCGTGTGGCTGTCGACTTACATATGCGTCCAACGCCGTTTCGCTGCCTGTGCAACGACCCTATTCGTTTCGTCATTATCTGTTAGTCGACAAGTATTAACGTTAATCCTTAGTATCCAGTTTACAGTCTTCTCGACATATTCGGTTTCCTCATGGTATACCCCATTTAACAGTTCGCGATACTATCTCCGACTACTGCGCTTCACTTACCGCAGTACCAGACCATTCCTGAATTCACTGGATGATTGAGAGTTCCTTAGACCTCCATGGCGTATAAAATAAACTTTCGCGTCTACTGTCAAGCGGAACTTGGTCATCTGCAACAACTGTTCATCTCTCCAAAACCCTAATTCTGCGGCTGTGAACAGGTTATCTAAAAACTCTAATATATCCTCCCTTGTCATGCACGACAAAAATTAATGCAGTGATGGCTAAAACTAAGACAGGAGCAGCCAAACTGGACAACACCATATCCTCTCTTACCGCATCCAACTGCCTATGTAGCTCTGTATTATCCGCTCTCAGCTGAGCTGTGTGATCCAATAAAGATCGTAAGCCTTACTGATAACCCCCTGTGCTTTTTACTCAGTCATAATGAAGCCTTTATCCAGTAAGTAAAAACCGCGCAGGGTAGTATCTACGGCAGATTGGGCATATAATTGCGGATGATTACACACAGGGTGCACTTTGACCTAGCAAATTATATCACGTGCTTCCCACTGGAGGAAAACCGCCGTAGTCTTCCCTTACACGTCTCTTACAGTAATTTCAATATAAGTCCTCCTCTGGCGCAACGCATCTGACGCTAAGGCCTGTGCGTTAATCCAGCAGACCCGCCATTATTCTTGAAAGATAAACACACACACACACACACACACACACACACACACACACACACACACACAAGGGCGAGCAGAAGTACATTTACTGCACTCACCCTACTGCGGTGCCAATGATGTTTATAGTTCCCACGACGTTGATAGTCTACTGGTCGTTTCTGATGCCTATTGGAACTGAGTTAGGATGGCTGGAGTGTTTATCCCATTGTAGGTCGTGGTCATAAAGCAGAGTGGTTGGCGGAGCAGCAGGTACCTTGAGCCACATGGACTGATTGAGTGAAACGCAAGTCAAAATGAAGCAGAATCGTTTTTCTAATCGTCGTGTAAAGTCTATGGGCGCTCGATTGTGATGTTATCGGGTTGTCATTGTCCAAACAACACTCGTCTTCTGTGGTAATGCTGCAGTACTGTCATAATTTGTTATTCTGTACTGAAAACGATTCACGTTGTTCTTCTCGAAAAATCTGGAACATCCGACGTAACAAATTCAAGCGGATGCATAAAATTAAAATATTTTCGTTTACGTTCTAATGGCAGTACCATAGGCGCAAAAGAAATGGTAAGATCTTTGTCAGGTATTTTCAGACAACTGTGGTTCGATATTTAACTTAGGTACAGGTAACTGGTCTTTGGTTTCGAAAATATTCTATGACATGTAGTAGTAGTAGTAGTAGTTTTATTCATCCGTAGATCTCTTTTTACAAGGATATAGGACATGTCAAAGTATTTACAAGCTTAGATCAATTTACAATAAGCTAATTCGTATACACATATATTTACAGACTTCTAGTTAGAGACAATCATTAGATTTTACTCCTGGTATACAATAATTTATTTACAAATAACTCATTAAATAATGTAATGCCACACTATTCACTCATATTTCACTATCAGTCACTGCACACACTATACACACATTGTTTCATAACACTTCACTCACTACACACACACACACACACACACACACACACACACACACACACATACACACACACACACAGGTGACCCTTGGGCCATTTTCTGTACTGCAAGTTCCCATTTGCGATCCTGAAAAACTGAGTCAGCATCCCTTCATAATGAGTGAGATGTTGAGCTCAGAAAGAGGAAGAGGTGTTAGTATTGTGCTATGCATAGCTTGAGGGGAGAGTGTCTCTAGAAAGGAAAAAAGAAGAAAAATAATAAAGTGAAGGTGTTATGTGGAATATTGGATGTTTTATAATCATCATTATTGTTATTATTTGTTTGTATAACATTTTTTTATCAAACCCCTACTCTGCTTTATCTAAGTAATCCTTCAATGTATAAAATGTATTGCATAACAGGTACTTTTTAGCTGCCTTCTTAAATAAGTGTATTTTTGAAATTTCTTTAATCTCTTTTGGTAATTTATTGTACAGTTTTATTCCTTGGTAGAAAATGCTGTTTTGAGTTTTATGTTTATTTTTTCTTGGTAAATGTAAGTTGAGTCTATCTCTTGTTGCATGGTTATGGACAGAGCTGTTTGTGCAGTAATTGCCAATGTTACTTTTGATGTGTACAACTGACTGGTAAATGTGTTCACATGGAGCAGTTAAAATTCCCAGTGTTTTGAACAGATCTTTACAATGAGCTCGACTACTATTTCTGGTTATTATTCTTATGGCTCTTTCCTGGAGTTTGAAAATTGTGTTCATATAGCTAAGAATTGAGTGTACATATGAATAATATGTAACTAAAAGACACTGCATGTTACACACAGATGATAGAATTCTAAGGGCATAACATGCTGATGACATTCTGTTTGCAAGTACCTTTGTGTGTTCGCACCACTTCAGCTGAGAGTCAATATTCATTCCTAGAAATTTTGCATTTGTTACACAGTCTATAGAGGTGCCATCTACATTTAATTTAACATTGTCATTTTTCCTCTTCAAACTGAAGTTCATGGCATTAGTTTTCTTTATGTTTAATGTCAATTTGTTGCTTATTGACCAATCGTAAACTTCCTTGAGAGTTTCATTTGCTTTCTCGGTAAGGAGTTCTCTTGTTCTCTCAGTGACTATAATATTGCTGTCATCAGCGAAGAGAATTTTCTCACCATGAGTAACACTACTGGGAAAGTCATTGATGTATATCAGGAATAGTATTGGTCCTAATATGCTACCTTGTGGAACCCCTATATTAATATGTTTTGGTTCTGATAAGTATTTTACTAAATGTTTAGATCTATTTGAAGTATGTGTTATCTCTACTCTTTGTACCCTATCTGTTAGGTATGATCGAAACCAGTCATTAGCTACCCCTCTTATTCCTAATGCTTCTAATTTATTTAATAGAATCTTGTGGTCGACTGCATCAAAAGCCTTAGAAAGATCCAAAAATATGCCTGTGACACACTCATCTTTATCAAGAGCATTAAGTACAACTTTTGTGAATTCTACTATGGCTGACTCCGTATTTTTGCCACTTCGAAAACCAAACTGTGATTTGCTTAAAAGATTGTATTTATTCAGATAATTCATTAATCTGTCTTTCATAATTGCTTCTATTATTTTTGAGAATGCTGACAGCAGGGAAATGGGCCGGTAATTTTCTATGTCTTCTGCATTACCTTTCTTAAGCAAAGGTACAACTCTTGCCTGTTTTAGCTGCTCTGGAAATGTCCCTGATGTGAAGGATTCATTTATTATATTTGTTAATGGGCCTTGTATAATCCCTATGCATTGTTTCAGTACACACATTGGTACATCATCTAAGCCTTCTGACTTTTTATTTTTTAGCTTTTGAACAGTTTTATTGACTTCATTCTCTGTGGTTGGAAGTAACATCATTGTATCTAGTGCAACAATTTTTGCAGGTGTTATATTTGTTTTGGGGAATTTTTGCTGTAACTTCTCTGCAATACTTGAAAAATGCTCGTTTACATAGTTTGCTAAGTGTTGTGGATCATTTATTACCTTATCCCCCTCCCTTAGCAGTATGTTATTCTGCGTTTGTTTGCCTCTCCCCGTTTCCTTTTTTATAACATCCCAGACTGCTTTGCTTTTATTCTCTGCATTATATATTATTTTGTCATTTAATGACTTTTTTGCAGCAATCAGCACCTTCCTATCAATCTTTTTGTATCTATGATAGAAATTTAAGAATTCTGGATCATTGTGAATCTTTTTCATGGAACTGAGGTGTTTAAGTGTTTGGGAGGACTTCTTAATACCTGCTGTTATCCATCTGTTTTTGTGAGATGGCGAAAATCAAGGAATGTACAAGGCTCACCTCGACGTGGGTGCCAAGCAATTGATTTACAAATTTAGTCGCTGCATGATAATATAATCTTTGTTCTTTTGCGTGCGTAGTTCACTGGCATTACACGTAAACGGTAAGGTAAAACTGGGATGAACGTATTCTTGGTGTTTATTGGGAGGGATAACTCGCCATTTTACATTATAATAAAGGAAATATGTTATATACTGTGTGAATGAGTACAGTCGTGGAGTAGAGAACAAAATGAGGCAGGAGGAGTGGAGAATTACAGAAAGCGCTATCCATAATATATCTCATTCATTTTTTGATACTCTTGGACATCACAATAAAAATGTAACAGGATTTTCTTTACTACTTAAAACTGCTCGCTTATTAAGCGCATCTTCTGCTCATCTAATGATTAATTTCAATTTCGTCTATGATGTGTCATGGTTTGGACTTTCATGTACAACGTTTTCATAACAGTAGTACTTTTTACACGCTTATTTTCTTTTAACCGTTCAAATTTATTTAGGACTAAAAATTTGGCGTGAGTTTGTGGAGCCCTGGAAAATAACAGCTATGTCTCGTACGTATCACGCTGTAAACACTGTAGTACATGTAAATCGTCCAATATTCAGCAAACAAAGACGAAAATGAAAAGATTGTTCCATGTTCCCGCCACATTTTTAATACCCTGTTTTTATAGTGATGTACGAGAGATAAATGTAAACGCATTTAAAAAAAATTATTAGATGCCAGAAACTGTTTCGTTAATGTAGATATGTGAATACAACATGTGGTCGGAATTTGTAAAACAAACAATATTTTTCGTAATAAACACTATTCTGTTATAGATAATTAACGCGGCATGAACTAGGCAAAATATGACGCTTAATATTCTCTTCAGGCACACAAGAGCCAGGGATTCATTAATAGAAACATATTTCTGCGTTCATAAATATCGCATTATGACATTCAGTTGCACTTCATTATTCTAATTCAATTCCGTTTTGGGGCAAAATCACGGCCGTTTATTCCGCTTTCCAATCGCTGATATATTATTTAGTCAGGAGAGATGAACGTTAATTAAAAATCTTGTTGTTAGTCATAACGTTGGTTAGAGTGTTTCCTTATATAGGGATGACAAAATAAAATTGTCTCAAAAAGTATTTATAAAAATGATATCGAACTGACCATTGCTTATCAACAGGAGTACTGGTCTTCAGTTAAAATTTTGGAAACCGTGATTTGGATCCACGATTGAGTTACTGACGTGTCTGCGCATGCGCAGCTCCCACATACTGTATTGCGAATACTTCGTCTTGATCGTTATGCTTGAGTGGGTTAAAGGAGCGGATGCGTTTAGCAGCCACATTTACATCAACATCTACGCTACTCCTCTGCTGTTCACTCTCAAATACCTGCCAGAGGGTTTCCCTACCGTTGCTTTCTTTTACAGCTCATGGGATAATAGAACAACTAAATGTTTTCGTACGAGCTCTGGTTTCTCTTATTTTATTACGATGCTTGTTTCCCCTTATGTAATAAGGCGACAATAAAATATTTTCACATTCAGAGCAGAAAGTTGGTAAATGATATTTCGTGAAGAGATCTCGCTGCAATGAAAACCGCCATTTTTTTAATGACTGCCACTCGAACTAGCTTATCACGTTCGTTACACTCTCTCGCCCATTTCGCGGTAATACTAAACAAGATGCCCTTCTTTGGACTCTTTCGATGTCCTCCCTCAGTCCTGTGTGGTAAGGATCTCATGCCACACAGCAGTACTATAGAACAGGACGAACAAACGTAGTCTAGGCACCCTCTTTATTATATTTGCCTTCCCCGCAACATTACGTAAGTGCTCTTTCCAATCATCCGTAAACATAATTTATAAATATTTAGTTGAACTAACAGCTTTTAAGATTGCCTGCTTTCTTTTCGTATTCATGTGGTTGACCTCGTACTTTTCTTATTGAGAGAAAATTGCCATTTTCGGACCGTACAGAAATCGTGGCTAAGTCGTTCTGCAACTGGTTTTGATCTTCTGATAACTTAGCTACTCGGTAAATTACAGCATCATCTGTAAACAATCCAAGAGGGGCTGCTCTGATTGTCGCCTTAGGAACTGCAGAAAGCTTGCAACATTTTCTTAGGAATCATCGGATATTACATCTATGATTTTCCATCTATTACTAAGTGCTGTGACATTTCTGACAGGAGAAGAAGAATCCAGTGGCTCAATGGAAACGATACTCCATAGGCACGGAATTAGAGTCACCAGTTGAATGCAACACAAAATGGTAATCACTATGAAACAGTTTGCGCTCATTGGTGAGCGTTATGTGAATCACTATTCGTGGAAAACGTGTTAGAACTGTCTGCACAAGAGTTTAAGACTGGAACTAATTGGAAAACCCTCCGGAGAAGTCTGCAATGCACAAACGTAGTGGTAAAAATGGAGCGAAACGGGCTCTGTAACGAATTAAAACTGTGAGAGCCCGAAAAGAATTCGAACACCAGGAAACATTGTTCAAGTGAAGGGAAGCCTAGTACAACTTCCGACGACATTTCAACGCCGTTTATCTGTGCAAGTGAGAATTGAGACATCTTTGTGTCGAAACGTTATCAAAAAAGACTCGCATCTATATCCTTACGTAATTACTATTGTTCCTGACTTTAAGCGGCGATACGAACTTAACGACTGTTGAGTTTTGACGATGGCTTCTGACCGGAGTGGTATCAGGACTTACGATTCCCCAGTTTTTCGTTTCTTCTGATGGCGCCGAGTTCAGCCTGTCGGGGCAAACATCCACCTTTATGCATCAGAAAACCCACATCGGCACAGTGATGAGAAGCTGCACAATTTCTCCAGATTGGCGTTTGCTGTGCAATGTCTGGAGAGCGCAACATAACACTATTGTTCCTTCAGATCCTTCATGACCACCGATATGTCCAGAAATTCTTAATCGATATGCGGATCAAGTCACAGATAATGAATGACAGTACGTATACTTTCAACTAGAGTGAGCAGCAGAACACACCTCCTGCGGCTTGGCAAGTGTGTTCCTTGAGTAGAGGTAAGTCAGGAGAGGCAGAGCAATCTGCTGGCCACCTCGACCGCTTAATCCGCTTAATCTCCCTCCCTCTGCTTCGCCGTTCTGCCTGAGGCGGAGCCGCTAAGCGTGTCTCACAGCTTGATCAATCGACCGAGCGAGGTGGCGCAGTGGTTAGCACACTGGACTCGTATTCGGGAGGACGACGGTTCAATCCCGTCTCCAGCCATCCTGATTTACGTTTTCCGTGATTTCCCTAAATCGTTTCAGGCAAATGCCGGGATGGTTCCTTTGAAAGGGCACGGCCGATTTCCTTCCCCATCCTTCCCTAACCCGAGCTTGCGCTCCGTCTCTAATGACCTCGTTGTTGACGGGACGTTAAACAACACTAACCTAACCTGATAAATCGATCACGACGCTGCACTGATGTAAACAGTGACCATTTCCACCTTATTCTATGACGTTCATTAGCGAGGATCAATCCCGCTCTGTCTTGTAAACATTTTGCGGACCAGTGTTATTTTTCCTATCCCCCATTTTGGAAATGTTCGTTTATTTTATGATGTGCAGGCACTATGGTGAATTTACGTGTTGCTCCGGAAATAATATTACTGGTGGAGTTGCTGGTGAAGATGACGATATCAGGAGCTCCTGGTGAAACCCTCAGAAGCGCTGCGCATTCAATTTGGGCAGTAAAATGGGTACGAACAGTTCACATTCGAGTGACGTGACGATTATCATGACTATCAGAACGTTAAAAAATGTAAGGGATGTGTGTAGGAGTGTAACGGATATGTGTAGGAGGAAACTTAACAATGACTGGTTTTTGTTGTTGTTGTGGACTTTAATTAACACTACATTATCCTAATTTTTTGTGGAATTCTCTATGCAGCTTTTATTTCAGAAACTGGATACATTTAATTGTAATCTTTAAAAGAAGTCACTGGTTGCAGAATGTTATTGATTGGTTCAAGAAAGACGCGTTTCGCCTGGGTAGGGCATCAACGGGTTATCTGAGAGTATAAAAGAAAACAATAAATAAGCGGACGTGGTCGTATCCTGAACTGCTATAATCAGAAGGGAAAACGAAAGACGTACATACACTGCTCGACAATTGATAATTTTGTATCCCACCTGGAAGGCGGCGCGAGGGTCTGCTCCTGAAAACTGAAAGTTTGTCCGAATGTAGGAAGTCAGTAGGAGCAGGAAAAGGTAAGACACGTCTGTACTGCGTTTCAACTTACAGATGTTTACTAGAGGGAGAAAACAAGGTAATACATGGTTATATAACTTTGCAATGAGGTGCGAAGTCTTAGATCCGTCGTAGAACAAAGCTGAACCGAAGTGCCCCGGCCGTCTGCTCTTGATAAAAATGGGTTGAAGCTGGAGCGGAGCTCGTAGACCTGGACAGCGCCTGCTAGAGGGCGCTGTTTTCGGTGTTGGTGTTGTAGTGCCAACCTACGCCGTGGCATCGTAGCTATGGATGCCACAGATAAGGAACAGAGACATTATTGGACAGGAATAATCACAGGCAATGATCAACGACATGAAACATTGTATGTAGATGTGGAATGGTACACTAATAGGGGAAAATGGTTCATATTCCATCGCATGGGAAAGCAGGATAAGACATTGTAAGTGGACTGCTTCTGTGTTGGCAGCGCTGTGTAGCACTTTGCATTGGATCTCTGACTGTGCTTTCTTTGTAAGAGACTCTGTGGCTGGTTGGACTCGTTGTTGGAAGTTAATAGCCAGTAATGCTGGGCAGTTGGAAGTTAGTCGCCAGCAGTGATGGATGTACTGTTGGGCAGTTGGAGGTGAACAGCCTGCAGTGATGGATAGTAGACCTGAGAAGTTAGCATTGATGGAGGGAACAGGTCTGAAGTGTTAGCTTAGGCTAACGATCTGTACATGTTCGGCTTGGAGACTGAATATTATTCATGATTGTATATGTTTGTACTAGATGTCAATGACGATTTATATTCGTGTCTTAACTGAATGTCACATTATTAAGGTAAAAAAGTACATTATTTGGATGCAACAAAATTTTTCCTTTGCTAACCACATGGCTATTAGTAGTTAGTGGCTTCAGTATTGAGAATGTTTTATTTAGCTTGCAGTATTGACGCTCTCTGGATTACAGTAGTTTGCGTAATGAAGATTTTTGTGAGGTAAGTGCTTAATGAAATGTATAGGTTATTGTTGATATTTCTTTTTAGTCGGTGTCATTCTTTTGAGTTAATTTGGTAGCAGTCAGATCGCGTTACCGTTGTATATTGAGAGTAATTAATGAATTTGAAAACTTTGGGTTCTGTTTGCCAGGGAAAATTCAGTATGTCAGTCTTGTAAGGATAAAGACTAGCAAAGTGACATTTACATTCAGTTTCACTCAGCAGTTTAAGCAAATATTTTATTAAGATGTTTCAACATAAATAAAGTTCACAGGTCACTGTCCCAACAAAAATGTTGATATCGGAATATGAGTAAGGAACATGCCCTATTCGGGTATTAATTTCATTTTGCGCCTGTTATTCTTATCTGGGGTTATTAAATTGTTGAGGAGTCCTTGATACTGTCCCGCGCATTTCAGTTCTTGCACTGTTTGGCAAAGGGGTGTTGGTTGAGAAACACATCCTCCAAGACCATCCCGGGCGTGATGTACAGGGTTTAAGTCCGAAGAGCACTCGCGCCACTCCATACGTTCAAAATTTTCACTTTTCAGTGTGTCTGACACCTTGGCGGTCCTGTGTGGGCGGGCACTGCCTTTTTTAAACAAAAAATCTGAATCTAGTGCGCTCCTAAACAGAAGGACATTATCCAGAATAATATGCCTGCAATACCTTAGTTCTGTAATGGTAGGCCTACCTCACGGAAAAATATGTAGCAGCGTTCAGGCATTGTGCATAATCTATGCCCACACCATAACGCCTAGGCTGTACCGATGTCGTTCATGAACATTTTGTGGTGTGTAAAGTGTTCTTCTCTCTAACTGATGGCCTGAATCACTTGCCACAGGGAAGAAAAATTCGTCAGAGAACATCACTCTGAATCACTGTTGCTGATGTCCGCCCCGATAGCTGAATGGTCAGCGTGGTGGACTTCCGTCTTAAGGGGCCTAGGTTCGATTCCCGGCTCGGTAGGGGATTTTCTACGCTAAGGGACTGGGTGTCATGTTGTCTTAATCAACATTTCATCCCCATACAGAGCGCAGGTCGCCCAATGTGGCGTCGAATGTAATAAGACCTCCACCAAGGCAGCCGCACTTGCCCTTACGGAGCCTCGCGGCCAATGACGAAAAGCGCTCATTTCCACTACCGCTGACGCCAACTAAACTGCTCCCTATGCCAAGGAGCTATTCCTTGGCGATGGCGTGGTTGAGGTAGGATGCATTTATCACGACTCTAACCAGCCTCATTTAATCGCTGCGAAAACGTTCGCAATGACACTCGCACCAGAAGCGAATGCAAGGTCTGCAGATTAGCAGTGAGAAGACCGTTTCTCTTCTTCATTAGGGCTACATATACACTCCTGGAAATGGAAAAAAGAACACATTGACACCGGTGTGTCAGACCCACCATACTTGCTCCGGACACTGCGAGAGGGCTGTACAAGCAATGATCACACGCACGGCACAGCGGACACACCAGGAACCGCGGTGTTGGCCGTCGAATGGCGCTAGCTGCGCAGCATTTGTGCACCGCCGCCGTCAGTGTCAGCCAGTTTGCCGTGGCATACGAAGCTCCATCGCAGTCTTTAACACTGGTAGCATGCCGCGACAGCGTGGAGTGAACCGTATGTGCAGTTGACGGACTTTGAACGAGGGCGTATAGTGGGCATGCGGGAGGCCGGGTGGACGTACCGCCGAATTGCTCAACACGTGGGGCATGAGGTCTCCACAGTACATCGATGTTGTCGCCAGTGGTCGGCGGAAGGTGTATTTCAACTAATGATTAGTGAATACTAATATTTGTGTAAAGCTTCGAGTTACGGAAAACAAAACTCTGAATAACGTCACGTCTTGTATCTTGCAGGACGTGGGATGATACTTTAGTGCATAAGCATATTGTATCTTAATCATTTCCACTGATTAATTATTTAATAGTAGAGGCCATTCAGCAAAGGTAAAAGTGATGGTTATATTAATACCCACACAATCAAAATAAATTACCTAATAATCGCTTATTCAATGAGTTATATAACGTTTATGAATTAATAACTATTTCAAAATGTTTTATATATTATGCTTGGAGTTAAGATACGTATAATTTTAATCGAAATATACCATGTCAGACGCACAGAGGGAACATGTTTTTGAATGTTTTATTATAAATAACATCAACAAAAAAATCCTTACTATTATTATCCAGTAATGTAAGAATTCCACGTCACATATTGGAATCCTTTATTATAGGCATCTGGTGGATTTAGTTATAACTTATGTATCACAGAAGTGTAGGGGAACTTATCGTGCTGTCGAGAGTTAGATAGGTCCGTGTTTTGAAAACTAATGGCAGCTCTCCATCAAGCTATAAAAATACCCTGTAAACGGGTAACATATATCTCTGAGTCACGGCGGATGACGACTGAAGTTTACATGAAAGAACTGTAGGTAGGAAGTTCCTGCCACTTGGTGGCAGCAAATGATGCTACTAAGTCCCTGACTTCTATTGAAAGTACAAACAGATTAATATCAAAATATGTGTCAATCGTTAGTGTACTATATGTGGTATAACGGTGGTCATTACTGTAGGTCCGGCTTATTACCTGAATGTTCATTGCATACCATTAAAAGTTCCAGCACCGTAATGACATACGACAAATCTGAAACTGATGAGAAGTGTAACATGGTTGGATAAGTAAATTATTAACAACCCAACACAACCACTCGAAGTAGCTAAGAATATCCCCATCAGCATCCATACATACTAAAAAAATGGATACATACACATATATATACAAGTATGTACATTTGTATGTACCACATCTCTTCACAAACCATTGTACCAATTTCAACCAAACTTTGCACACATGCCACTTACTGTGTGGAAAGAACCGCTGTGGGGGTAAGAACTACCTATCCGTCAAGAAATGTAGGCCACGACGCGCAAAAACCCTTACTTCAGTCATCAAGTATTTAAGAATGAGAGCACGTAGTGACTTGTAACAATTTTTACACGTAATTGCAAACCTCGACGAAACTTTTTCTCGCTGGCAGCCCCACAACATTATAGAACGAAACAAGTTTATCACTTACTACATTTTCGCTGTTCATGCAGTAAACCTGCCGCACCAAGCATGACGTTTCGATCTGTTACTTCTCTACTACTAACTGTATTCGCGACACATTTAGCAGACAGCAAGACGCGTGAGAAACTGTCGCATAAGACGTGACGTTTAAATTTCTTACTTCTTTGCTACTAACTCTATTCAGAAACATTTAGTAGACGGTACCCACATATATCGCTGAAAGTACCTACAAAAATGTATTATTGAATAGCACATAGTTCAGGAGATACTTCATAAACATTAAACGTGAAAATGAAACTACAGGGTCAAAATCACTAGAGATATACGTGAAATATCTGTAAAAACACGTACAAAATATGATAAATATATATTACATATATTGTAAATGTGTGCATTCAGGCAAATATAAATCCTAAACCCTTGGAACGATTCAACGAAATGTGGTACACATATTAGTTAGATCTATAAAGAAATACTGTGGAGATAAAAACCACAAGCTCCTACAGGGGTGAGAAAGATATTGTGGAAGAGGATGGGTTGGTTTGATTCGGGAGACGAGAGCAATCGGTCTCATCGGATTGGGGAAGGAAGTCGGCCGTGCACTTTCAAAGGAACCATCCCGACATTTGCCTGAATCGATTTAGGGAAATCACGGAAAACCTAAATCAGGATGGCCGGACACGGGATTGAAAACCGGCGGGCTCAGGGATTTTCGCTGCCTCGTGATGACTGGGTGTTGTGTGATGTCCTTAGGTTAGTTAGGTTTAAGTAGTTCTAAGTTCTAGGGGACTGCTGACCATAGATGTTAAGTCCCATAGTGCCCAGAGCCATTTTTTGATTGAACCCTTGTCCTCCCGAATGCGAGTCCACTGAGCTAACCACTGCGCCACCTCGCTCGGTATGTCGTGGAAGAAAAGAGGGACGAGGAGATGGGCAGATATAGAGGGATAAGGGAGAGATGGGCACCAATAAGGCGGAGAAGACGATGGGCTGAGTGAGGGGAGTGGCAGTGATGAGATACACAGAGTACTAAAGAGGAAGAGAGAGGCATAGGGAGGGAAACGCAATGCTGGACCTCAAGAGCCCATCGAGACTAGAGCAAGAGAGGACAGCCATAATGTTTTCTCAGCTATGTAGCGTCGTACAGCCCCCTTATACACCTCCGCTCGCAGCATACAGTGCAGCGACATCTGGAGCATCCGACCGCGGTGGTCTCGCGGTTCTAGGCGCGCAGTCTGGAACCGTACGACTGCTACGGTCGCAGGTTCGAATCCTGCCTCGGGCATGGATGTGTGTGATGTCCTTAGGTTAGTTAGGTTTTAGTAGTTCTAAGTTCTAGGGGACTAATGACCACAGCAGTTGAGTCCCATAGTGCTCAGAGCCATTTGAACCATTTGAACCATCTGGAACAGGACACACTTTCGTCATGAAGGCCATGATGCCGTAAAGCTTCTCTGGGTGTGGCAGGAGAGATTGACACACTCGACGTCGACTCTAGAGCAATGTTCCCCAAACTGTGGCCCAAAGAACACTGCTGTTCCGTGGGAAGTGAATAACTGCTCTGCGAATCACTATTAATTACATGGCCTCTTTTCTGACATTTTTTCTTATTGTTTAATAAACTTGTTCATATTTTTAAAATTTTATTAATTTCGTTAACTTTCAAGATAAACAAGGTGATCCATCAAGGTACCAGGATTCTCAAAGTGTTATAAAGTGTTCTGTCAGATAAAGAGTTTGGAAATCCCAGCGCTAGGTGCAAGTGCGCTACCACACCTACTCTGTAGATGCGCTGTAGTCTTTATACAGCATCACGATGGCCGTATCCGCGAGATGGAGCTCAGAGGAAAAGTAACTCCGCCACATTGCGTTTATGATCATCATACGAGCCCTCCAGTAGGCGTGGTGGTATGGTGAACTACTGGATACAGGACACAATCGTTTCCGGTTAGCATGGTCGGATATATGATTGTGAGCCACAAAATTATGACCACTGTCCACCGCAGTGTTGGTGCCGTTAACGAAAGTATGTAAATGGAGCAGACACGGACGGGGGATAAGGCTGGCGAAGATATAGGCTGTAAATTGGGAAATCGATTGAGATACGCGACTTTGATAAAGGGCAGATTATTGTTACGGAGAACCTGTGAACGCATCCCGAAAACGGCGAACCTGGCCGAATGTTCATGTGCTACTATCGTGAGCATCTGCGGGAAGAGGTAGGACAGTGAAACTACCACTAGGCGCTAAATAGTTGGACGTCCACGACTCTTCACAAAACGTCGGTTTTGGAATCTTGTCTGCACTACAAAGCAGGATGGATGGTTATCTGTGGGATCCCTGCCGAAAGGGAACCTTGCTGGTGCGCGAGCAAGTGTTTCGGAGCACACCTGCTGTGCTAGTATTAGCGTAGAAAAGGGGAATTTTGTTAAAATTCAGTAAAGGCACGGTTGGGTGATGATGTCTGGGGCCGCTGGCAGTGTGTGGTAATAATCGGTAGCCAGTAGTCCATACAGGGTAAACATGGAGCCGAGTGTAGTGGCTTATTGCACGTACGATTTGTTTGGAATGAAGCAACAACAATACATGGGACTGCAGCGTTGCTTTAAGTTATTGCGATGTATTAGGCGAGGCAGTAGGCCAGAGGCGGGAGTGGCGATGTGTAAATGGCTGACGTATGGGAATTTACCCCTAAAATAGTTTCTGTCTCTCTCTGACACTACATCAGAAGCGAGAGGCACTTTTAGCTTGAGGTGTGTGCCATGTCAGTCGAGAGTCAGGTCGGACCTGTGCTGGTCATCGCTTATAGGGGCCAGTCTGGCAGCAATTTTACAAATATTCTATGTAAACCTGTACTTTATTTCGATGTACTTGTTCGGGCTGAATACCGCCTCCGGGGACGCAACGCCAGAGTGGGACGGAACGGCAGCCAGGTACTTGGAGACTGCACAGTCTACCTGAAGGAAGGCAGTGACAGTGGTCTGCAGCGGGTCCAGGACGGGCCACGTTCGCTTCCCACCTAGTGTACCGGGGTCTGGGCGAGGCGTACGCTGCGGAGGGAGCGCGGCAGCACTGCAGCGGCGCCAGAGGCGGCTGTGGCTGTTGCCATCTGGCAAGTACCACTAGCGGCAAGTTCCGGCACACCATCCAGGAGGGTGTGGATTCGAGTGCGGTCCTATCCTGGGAGCAGCAGCGGCCGAGGGCCACGGTTGACCAGTGCAACCACCTTCGCCCTATGGTCAGACAGAGCAGGCCAAACGGGACGGAGGGCAGCGGTGACCAGGGACTGTGCCAGTCTCCATAATCGAGGGTAGCTACGCGACGCGAGATGCAACGCTGCAGCGAATGGCAACCTCGCAGAGCGCGGCCGCCTTCCAGCTGAGCGGCCTTGATGACGGAGCAGCGGTGTCTGCATACCAGGAGTTGCTGAGCCGGCTGGACTCGTGGGACAACGCTGCGGGCGGCACGCCGAAACTTCGCTGCACCCATCGTAGTACTGTAAATTATGTGAATAAAGAAACGCTTTAGGATACCGTGTATCACTCTGCACTGCCCCTTGACGCTGTTGGTTCAAATGGCTCTGAGCACTATGGGACTCAACTGCTGTGGTCATTAGTCCCCTAGAACTTAGAAGTACTTAAACCTAACTAACCTAAGGACATCACACACATCCATGCCTGAGGCAGGATTCGAACCTGCGACCGTAACAGTCGCACGGTTCCGGATTGCGCGCCTAGAACCGCGAGACCACCGCGGCCAGCTGACGCTGTTGAACTTACAAAAGTGTGTGAAATATTATGGTACTCAACTGCTGAGGTCATCAGTCCCTCCGCTTACACACTACTTAACCTAAATTATCCCAAGGACAAACACACACCCATGCGCGAGGGAGGACTCGAACTCCGCCAGGACCAGCTATTACACTTGCTCGGCCTCCTGACGAAAAGCGGGTCCCGGCATCATCGAGGCCATCTGGAGTCTCGAGTTCGACCATCGACATACCCCTCAACACACCATTCATCGTACATCCTTGCTTCTCCCAATGTTGACCGAACACTCCGTCAATTAAGATAGCAGTGAGCACGGGACTATAGTAATTCCATCATTTATCAATGGAAACGTGTCGGCTTTTTGGGTGAATTATATGTTTGCTAACACTGGCTGGTGGGAGCAGTATTATGCTAACTGTTGCAAACCACCTGCATCTCTTCATGCTTAATGTCTTCCCTGACGGCGATGTCGTCTACCAGCAGTATAACTGTCCGTGTCGCGATGGCAGAACCGTGCTACAGTGGTTTGAGGAGCATTATAGTGAACTCATTTTGATGTCTAGGTGACCAAGTTCGCCTCATGTAAATACTGTGAAACCAACCTGTGTTGTTATCGGACGCCATCAACGCGTACACGAATCAGCAGTCCGCCATTTACCCGCATTACATGACCTATGCGTAGACATCTAGAGCCACACACGTTCACAAACACACCAGCAAACTGTCGGATCCCTGACAGGCAGAATCAGTGATGTATTTCGTTCCAAAGACGGACAAACAAGTTTGAAGCAGGTGGTCTTAATGTTTTGGCTCATCAGTATATAGTCGACGGGCGTTACATTCCTGACCTATTACGACTGTTGGCTTCGAGGCGTTCATGGCGTTACCTTTCAACATGATATGCAAAACATCATGTAACCTGTGTAGTTCTGATCTATGTCAATACAGAGGGTGTTCAGCTACTGTGCCGGCCAGCCCGTTCTCCGGATCTTTCGCATATTGAAAACGTTTCACCAAGAGACTGGCACGCCCCCACACGCTAAGCATTGTGACCGATGAACACTAGAACAGAGTATAAGCACCGTGAAACGACGTATCCTGAAGTGTCATCCGAAGTCAGTTCAACTCCATGGCCACACATGGTAGATGCGTTGTCACCTCCAGAGCTCTCTGTACTAAATTTCGCACAGTGACCTTATAAAAATTCATACTTTGCTATCCTTCCAGGCCTTGCAATTTTAATAGCCGATTGTGTATTTTAAATTTATAGGATTGATGTCACTAGACTATCACTGATAGTGCACCTCACCTGATTTTTACCACTTCAAGGAGCATCGCTGTGTATCAATATTCTCAGCTACAAGTGACGAAGGTGACTGATGGCTGTTTCACCACCGAGTCGAAATTCTATAACACCAGAATGCTTCGTGCTATGTCTGTAATAGAGCATATAAACAGATCATTCTTTTTCATTGTGTTGCGTTCGAAACTAATGATTATATTTAATACAAATTTGCAGACTAACCATAATAGATAGAGGCGTGACTTGTTCACTCCGACGAAAAGGATGTGCAATTGTGCCGTTGCGCTTAATAGTGGAGGAACACTTTAAAAATGAAGACATGTTCATAGGTTTTGCCGACTTAGAGAAAACGATCGAAAATGTAGAACTGTGGAAGATGTTCGGAATTCTCAGGTAAATAGTTACAGGTAGATTAGAAAACCAAGAACGAAGGCTATCAACAGAGATGTAGTTTAATCTATACATCGATGAAGCAAGGACGGAGATAAACCAAAAGTTCAGATGTGGGACTAAAATGCAGGGCGAAAGGGTATCGATGATAAGATTCGCTGATGACATTGACACCCTCAGTAAAACTGAAGAAGAATTACAGGCTCTGTTGAATGGAATGAACTTTCTAAAGAGCACACACTAAGAATTCACCCAAGGAAGACCAAAGGAGAAGAAATGAGAACAGGGAGAAACTTAACATCAGGATTGAGGGTTACAATGTAGATGATGTAAAGGAATCCTGTAAGTAAAATAGCGATTGGACGGAACAAAGAGGGCGTAAAAAGCATACTACGACAGGAAAGAAGGCTCTCCTGTCCAAGAGAATTCTTCTAATATCAAACATTTGTCTAATTTGAGCAAAAAGTACCTGGAGCACATAATTACATGAAACGAAATCATGGAATGTAGCGAAACCAGAATAGAATAGAAACGTGTGGGATGTGATAATACAAGGATGCTGAAAATTAGGTGGACTGATAAGATAAGAAGTAAGGAGATTCTCTACAGAGGCGGTCGAGAGAGGAGATTGCTGGGTAACTTTGAAAAGAGGAATGATGATAAGACATGTATTAAGACATTACGGAATAACTTTCGTGGTACTTGAGGGTGCAGTAGAGGGTGAACGCTGTAGGGGAAGATAGAGACTGGAGAATATATCGAACAAGTAACTGAAGTCGTTGGATGCATGTCCTTCGCCTAGGATAGTAATTCTTGTCGGGCCGCATCAATCTAATCAGAAGACGATACAGAAAAACTGCCTTTAATACAGCCATCTTAGTGTAAAAATACATATGTCTGTGGTAAATTTTGTATTACAGAAATTGTGTTTGTTGTGATTTGACACCGTTTTCCAAACTACTGTATGCGAGTCTGTACATATAACTATAGGTACTGTAACCTACAGGCATTTGAACATGCTTTTTTTCTTCTTTCACACCCAACACTACCCTATATTATCAAATCACCTGGTCTCTAATCCCATGACGTATCCTATCAACATACTCCTTCTTTTCGTCACGCTGTGCCGTAAAACTCTTTATAAATGAGCACTACATTTGAACATCCCGCGATACCACGTACTACGGTTTCCTATATTCAGGTACGGAGCGTGAGATGCGTGATCGCTTCAATGTCCCTGTGGGCGCTGTAACCAGACTAATATTGTCTTAGACGTCTCTCCGAGATTCTGTACTATATTCCTATCATTTTCGCTTAGTACTGTGTCATGGTAGGATAGTATGCGTCCATCTTAAAGTCCCTGCCAGTTCTGATTATCAGTATCTCCATGTTTATCTCCTATGGGCACAAAAATGTGTGACCATTCTTTCTGCCTTTGCTTGTATGTATTAGATAGTCTCTGTTAGTCTTATTCAGCGCAGGTCTTACATACTTGAATATTCTAGGGCACGTAGCACAAGTGTTTTGTAAGCAGTTTTCTTTGTAGACTGACGCAGTGTTCACGTTATCCTACCGATGAATGTAATATGTCACTTGTTGATTCAGTGACATTATACTGATATGATGCTAAATTTTGTGTTTTATGATGTGAATTGTTTTCCATTTCTAAACTTTTGAAGCAAGATACCATTCTTGCACCAAACTGCTGTTGATAAAAGGTATAGCTCGCCTATCACTCTCTTGCGTCATTCGTGAAGTTGTGAAAAGAAAATAATCGGGTATAGATTTGGGCTTCGTGAGTGGGCTGCAGCCAGAAAGAAGTCTGTATTGTCGGCATCCCTGTTAAACCACCTATTATGGAGACAAATTCCTTACTAAAACGTACATTTGGGTACGGGACCGAGTTCGAGTCTCGCTCCGGCACACAGTCTTAATCTGCCAGAAAGTTTTAGATAGTATCTTATTTGGCTTGTCTAGCAGCCTGTGTAGGAGACAAGTTGTTGGGAGCCATTAATGCCCACTTTGAAACAGTGTCAAAATCTGATTATTTGTGCGGCTTGTTTCAGAAAGTAATTAACTGTAGATAACTGTACATCTGCAAAAATTATCAATATCAGCTGCCATATCATTAATATATAAAATAAAGAGTAAGGAAGCCAACACACATCCCTGGGGCATATCTGAAGACGATCCTGCATCTGTGGATGACTCTTCCTCCATCCAATAACACATGTTGCGAAAAATACAGATGTAGATAAAGGTCTTTCCTCAAACTGTGATTTATTGTCAGATCTACCCTTCAAATCTTCAGCATTTTTTACATAACACGATACAGATTTGTCTCCTAGCTTTCCTGTAAGTTTCACACAGCGTTTCATAAAGAATGTACGTATTTATTAAACTCTAAGACACACAGCTATGAAACGTTGGGTATCTATTTACGAATCTCTCAGCTTTAGATTATAGACGTTCAGTATGTCCTCCACCAGCAGCATGAACAATGTAACATCGATATTCGAATTGCTCCCGTATTCTGATAATCGCGTCCGTAGTCACTATTTTAAGGTTCCAGGCTCTGAGGAACTGCTATTGCCTAAACGTTCTTATTAATGAAACTCTACAGGAAGAAGTCACAGGGTGTCAAATGCGGTGACCGTCGAGGGAAACTGAGAAGTGTTGAGTCGCCGGCTGTTTGACGATCAAACCGACGGTTCGGAACAGTTTATTCAGACATTCAGGGGAGGGAGCACTCCGTCTTACTGAAAACTGTTTTCCTCATTTAGCCTCAGAAACAACCAATTTCGTAGCATAATAAAATACTGCTGACCGTATTTCCATCAAATATGAATGGGGCATAAACAGGTGAGTTGGATACCGCAGAAAACATACTGATTTTATGTGAATCTCATACATGTTCAATGTGTGTGTGTATATATGTGTTCCATAGGCTTCAAACTGAAACATAATGTTCGCTTATTTCCTATCAAAATGGAAAGTCGCTTCGTCACTGAACAACATGCTTGCGCGAAAGTGTTACCATTGTCAACAGCGTTGTTACACTCGTAAGAAAATGACAAACTTTGGCGTTTGTCGTCATGATTTAGAGCCTATAACAGCTAAAACTTCCGACTGGTGCGACGACTTGCTTTTGTAGGAATAAATTGGAAAGTAGTTTGATTTCGTGCGCAATTTTCGTCAGAAACACGAGGGCGGCCCCGACTCTTTCCTATAAATACACATCCTGTATCTACAGACTGTCGACGCCATCTGTGAATGTTCCATCAGCTCGTAGTATTATTTTGCCCAAAACGTCTTTGCACTGCAATGACGGTATTACACTTCGCAAACTCAGGAACACAAAATGATTTCTGAAGCGGAGTAGACATTTTGTAACAAGTGACAGTAATAACCGAGCCGTGGCTAAGCAATCGTTAGTTTTGACAAAATAAGTTTCTGTAATACGCATATCCTTTCTGAAACACCCTGTGTTAGGAAAGTGTCGTGTAGCTGTAAATAAAGAGACTGTCTTGAGATATTTCATAAATATAATGGATATTCTCAGCAGTTACGTTGGTGTTCACGTAAATTAACTAGAAAGCCCTTGACATAAATGAGCCACAGCATAGCTTAGGAAGCTTCTCTGAGAGTCCACGTTCACGCAGGAGTGCTTTTCAATATCAACCAAATCAAGAAGGCGTCGCTGGAATTGCTCCACGGGCGGAGTCCATCCTACCCTTCAGCCTAATCTCGAGCTATTCATCTTGTTGCAAAGCCTGCCAACGAAAGGAGATCCGCATCGCCGCTGCTATTAGGGCAGGGGCGCCCAAAATCTCTAGGATTTCCAGCATTTCAATTACAATATTCTCTTCTCGTAATTCCTAAATTTAATGACGTCCTCATGAGGGCTTTGAGCGTAATATCTACTGACCCTGTGAAAGAATTCTCTTTCTGACTTTAATTACTTTCACATACCAGTGACATCACGAACGAACGGCGAACGGCTGTGAAGTTGTAATTAAGCAGGCCTTTTACATAAAATCATATGTCCGGAAACTGTTTGCCTGTTGCTAAGAAAATAGGACCACACCCTTAAAGCTCGTATTAACCACTCATACTTCTTACGTCGGTTTGCTGTATTCTAAGCTACACACACCGGAAGCTAACTCCGTAAGACCACATTCTGCCAAGTAATGCCCATTTGGATTTCCCTACGTCTTTTGATTTTTTTTCCTTCCGTTTACACTGGATTTTCGAGTGCCCGCGCGCGCGCCCATTTGTGTGTGTGTGTGTGTGTGTGTGTGTGTGTGTGTGTTTGGAGTTTGCGGGCACTCATTCGTTATTTTTTGCTAACTAATATAATACTAATTGCCTCTTACAAAATTTGTATTGCTAATTATCATGCGAAAGAATGTTATCATGTAATTGTAGTGATTCATCACTTATTTTGCAGTATTAGTATATTCGAGTGAGAGACTGATTATAGGAAAAAATCAGTACTTTCTTTCGTCTGTGTTGTCTGCGGAAAATTTCTTACGTTGACATGGGCATAATGATGGTTCGAGTTTTGATTTCAAGATTAAAACACACGTGTTCTCTTCGTTGTTATCTGAAAGTAACTAGTGCACGGTCTACAGTGAATTGAGGTTTCATTCCTATATTTGTTACAGTCGAAATTCATTTGTGTTTAAACATCGTGGCCGGCCGGTGTGGCCGATCGGTTCTAGGTGCTTCAGTCCGGAACCGCGCAAAAGCTACGGTCGCAGGTTCAAATCCTGCCTCGGGCATGCATGTGTGTGGTGTCCTTATGTTAGATAGGTTTAAGTAGCTCTAAGTTCTGGGGAAAGTTGACCTCAGATGTTAAGTCCCATGGTGCTCAGAGCCATTTTGTAAACATCGTTACTCAGAACGGACTGTTTAAAAAATGTTAGTCTCACGTGGTGCGAACACACGGTCAAAGATGTGTAAGATGAACTTCTAAATAATTACAGTACTTTAAAAATTTGAACTACAGCGTGATCTATGTGTAAATGTATTTTATCCGTTTAAATTACCCAAGTATGTACCAGAATAACTAATTCTATAGAGGCCGGCTTTGAGGTTTGGGCTTTGGAAAGACGTCGACGCTACAGCAAAACAACACGTTATTAGATACCGGTATGGAATGTCCTACTTTAAGAGGCTTACAGCTCAAGAATTAGATCAGTTTCACCGGATGTTCACAAACCATTTGCACCCGCTTACGGTACGCTGCCATAAGAATGATAATCAAGAAAAATTTTATATACTTGCCTTCGATGAACTGAATGTAGACTGTGACTGGCATCACGTCATGTTTTCAGATGACTCAATATTTAGCGCAGTGAGTGAGGTCTACAGCTCACAGAGAGCAAATTACGACCCACAGTATGTGGCGAAACAGTCTCGTGGAAGCCACATCACAGTATCATGCTAGAGGATGGACGACATCAGATAGGGCAGAGATACCTCACATAATTTATGGTTATCCCTCCGCGGACCAGTATGTCCACATCATTAAATATACTATGGTACCGAGTGTGAGGATGTGGTATCTCGATGGAGTGATCCAAATCCTGCAGGACCACTCAATGGACCACAAGAGTCATGCAGCAATGGTTATCGCAATAGGCTGACTTCGACGTGATCGGTTCTACATCTACATCTGCATTCATACTCCGCAAGCCACCCAACGGTGTGTGGCGGAGGGCACTTTACGTGCCACTGTCCTTTTCTGTTCCAGTCGCGTATGTTTCGCGGGAAAAACGACTGTCTGAAAGCCTCCGTGCGCGCTCGAATCTCTCTAATTTCAAATTCATGATCTCCACTGGAGGTATAAGTAGGGGGAAGCAGTATATTCGATACCTCATCCAGAAACGCACCCTCTCGAAACCTGGCGAGCAAGCTACACCGCGATGCCCTGCGCCTCTCTTGCAGAGTCTGCCACTTGAGTTTGCTAAACATCTCCGTAACGCTATCACGGTTACCAAATAACCCTGTGACGAAACGCGCCGCTCTTCTTTGGATCTTCTCTATCTCCTCCGTCAACCCGAACTGGTACGGATCCCACACTGATGAGCAATACTCAAGTATAGGTCGAACGAGTGTTTTGTAAGCCACCTCCTTTGTTGATGGACTACATTTTCTAAGGACTCTCCCAATGAATCTCAACCTGGTACCCGACTTACCAACAATTAATTTTATATGATCATTCCATTTCAAATCGTTCCGCACGCATACTCCCAGATATTTAACAGAAGTAACTGCTAACAGTGTTTGTTCCGCTATCATATAATCATACAATAAAGGATCCTTCTTTCTATGTATTCGCAATACGTTACATTTGTCTATGTTAAGGGTCAGTTACCACTCCCTACACCAAGTGCCTATCCGCTGCAGATCTTCCTGCATTTCGCTACAATTTTCTAATGCTGCAACTTCTCTGTATACTACAGCATCTTCGAGGGCTGGACTTTAATCTGTGGGCCAGAATGAAGCATCGCATTAACTTGCACTGGCCGACACCGAAGCCACGCACAAGTGACGAGTAATACTGCTGTATAAATGGGATAATCTAGTAAATGATAAGACATATTTCTAGAAGCTGACCTCTAAATCTCAGTCATATGAAGCAGGTAATTATGAACCCGTGGTCTGGAGCTAGTGTCTTTGATAAGTAATCATAATGTCCTCGTTCCTGAGTGTGGACCCTGCTACATCTTAAATTTTAAATGAAAATAGTCAGCATTGGCGGCCGAAGACTTGCTGCATAACAAGTCACCCTCATTCTGACAACGGCTTTGTCAAACAGGGCGGAGGAGCTGACAATGATTTATGTCACTCTCTTGCCCTTGGGTTGGGAAATTGCTACTAAAGGTGGAAAATCAGCAATGATCAACGACATGAGGATGAGAATCTAATGGAATCCACCCATTAAAGGCACACATTGTGCACCCACAAAACATGTGACCTGTAATTGAAAGTGTCACAATGATTTCTCCATTGGCAAGGATTTCGGAGTAGACCTCCCATTCGGATTTCCAGGAGGGGACTGCAAAGGTGACTCTGAGAAAAAGATTGAATAAAAAACGAAATGATAACGTTCTATGTGACGGGGCGTGGAATGTCAGAAGTTTGAAAGCGGTAGGGAAGCTATAAAATCTGAAAAGGGAAATGCATGTGCCCAATCTAGATATAGTGGGTGTCAGTGAAGGGAAATGAATAGTAGACAAAGATTTATGGTCAGATGAGTATAGGGTATTAACAACAGCAGCAGAAAATGGTATAACCGGAATAGGATTCGTTATGAATAGCAAAGTAGTGCAGACTGTCTGTTATTGTGAATATTTCAATGATAGGGTTGTTCTTGTAAGAAACGACAGAAAACTAACATCGACAACGATAGTTCATGTATACAAGCCGATAACACAAGCTGAAGATGAAGAGGTAGAGAAAGTAGATGATATTGAATGGGTAATTCACTATGTCAAGTAAGATGAAAATTTAATTGCCGTGGAGGACTGGAATGCAGTTGAAGGGGAAAGAGTAGAAGAAAGGGTTACGGGAGAATATATGATTTGCTACTTGGAATGAGAGAGGAAAAAGACTAACTGAATTCTGCAATAAATTTCGGCTACAGATAGCGAATACACTGCTGAAGAATCACAACAAGAGGAAAGACCACGAGATACGGGAATATTTCAGGTGCATTACACCGTGGACTGACAGATTCCGAAATGACATACTGGACTGTAAGATGCAGCCAAGAGACTCACATCCCAATTTACTTGTGATGAAGAGTAGGCTGCCGGCCGCGGTGGTCTAGCGGTTCTAGGCGCTCAGTCCGGAACCGCACGACTGCTACGGTCACAGGTTCGAATCCTGCCTCGGGCATGGATGTGTGTGATGTCCTTAGGTTAGTTAGGTTTAAGTAGTTCTAAGTTCTAGGGGACTGATGACCACAGATGTTAAGTCCCATAGTGCTCAGAGCCAAGAGTAGGCTGAAGGTTAAGAGATTATTCAGGAAGAATCAATAAACAAAGGAACGATGAGATACGCTTGAAGATCTCTAAGGCTTTAGGTACAGCAGTAAGAATAGAAGGAATGGACAACTCTTAAAAGGGAAATCACAGAAGTCTGAAAGAGAAACACAGACATACAAGTCACTGAGGAATGAAATAAACAGGAAGTGCAGGAAAGCTAAGATGAAATGGCTGCAGGAAAAATGTTAATATATCGAAATGAAATAATTGTCCAAAGGACTCACTCAGTATATACAAAAGACAAAATATATTAAAAGCAAGGGTAGTAACATCAAAAGTTCAATGGGAATTCTGCTGTTAAATTCAGAGGAGAAAGAGCGGAAAGGTGGAAAGAGTACACTGAAAATTTTTGTGAGGAGGGAGACTTGTCTGTTGACGTGGTGGATGAAGAAACAACAGTCGATATGGAAGAGACAGGGGATCCACTATTAGAATCAGAAGGTAAAAGAGTTTTCGAACACTTATCAAATAACGCAGGGGGATTGACTTTAGAACTTCTACAATCATAGTAGGAAGTGACAACAAAACGTCCATTCACTCTGGTGTGTAGAATCAATGTGTCCTGTGATGTACCATCTGACTTCCGGAAAAATATCAGTCACACAATTCCGAAGACTTCAAGAGCTGACCAGTGCGAGAATTACCTCTCAATCAGCTTTACAGCTCTTCCATCTAAGTTGCTGACACGCTACAATGTACAGAAGAATGGAAAAGAAAATTGAGGATGTGTTAGATGACAGTTTTGCTTTAGGAAAGATAAAGGCACCAGCGGGGCAGTTCTGACGTTTCGGGTTGATAAAGGAAGGAAGACCAAAAATCAAGACACGTTCATAGGATTTTTCAGCCTTGGCAAAAGGGTTTGTGTGTGTTGTGTGTTGTTGTCTTCAGTCCTGAGACTGGTTTGATGCAGCTCTCCATGCTACTCTAACCTGTGCAAGCTTCTTCATCTCCCAGTACCTACTGCAACCTACATCCTTCTGAATCTGCTTAGTGTATTCATCTCTTGGTCTCCCTCTACGATTTTTACCCATCACGTTGCCCTCCAATGCTAAATTTGTGATACCTTGATGGCTCAGAACATATCCTACCAACCGGTCCCTTCTTCTAGTCAAGTTGTGCCACAAACTCCTCTTCTCCCCAATTCAATTCAATACCTCCTCATTAGTTACGTGATCTACCCATCTAATCTTCAGCATTCTTCTGTAGCACCACATTTCAAAAGCTTCTATTCTCTTCTTGTCCAAACTATTTATCGTCCATGTTTCACTTCCATACATGGCTACACTCCACACAAATACTTTCAGAAACTACTTCCTGACACTTGAATCTATACTCGATGTTAACAAATTTCTCTTCTTCAGAAACGCTTTCCTTGCCATTGCCAGTCTACATTTTATATCTTCTCTAGTTCGACCATCATCAGTTATTTTGCTCCCCAAATACCAAAACTCCTTTAGTACTTTAAGTGTCTCATTTCCTAATCTAATTCCCTCAGCATCGCCCGACTTAATTTGACTACATTCCATTATCCTCGTTTTCCTTTTGTTGATGTTCATCTTATATCCTCCTTTCAAGACACTGTCCATTCCGTTCAACTGCTCTTCCAAGTCCTTTGCTGTCTCTGACAGAATTACAATGTTATCGGGTTAGTCAGTATGAAATGATGCAAGATGTTCGAAATTACGAGGAAAAGCGAAGGCGAGTAATGCACAACATGTGCAAGAGTCAAGAGGTAATCATAAGTGTGCAACTAACAGCGAAGTGTTCGGATTGAAAAGGGTGTAAGACAGGGATGTAGTCTTTTGCCTCTGTTGTTCAATCTACACATCGAAGAAGAAATGATGGAAATAAAGGAAAGTTTCAAGCGTGGAATTAAAATTCAAAGTGAAAGAATGTCAGTGATAAGACTCGCTGATGAGACTGGTATTCTCAGTGAAAGTGAAGAAGAGTTACGGGATATCCTGAGTGGAATGAACAAAGGAGTACAGAAAATGGAATGTGGTAATAGAAGAAAGACGAAAGTAATGACAAGTAGCAAAAATGAGTACAGCGAGAAACTTAACATCGGAATTAATGGTCACGAACTAAATGACGTTAAGGAATTCCGGTACCTCGGCAGCAAAATAACCAATGACGGACAGAGCAAAGAGGACATCAAAAGCATACTAGGAATGGAAAAGATGACATTCCTGGCCAAGGGAAGTCTACTAGTGTTAAACATCGGCAGTCATTTGAAGAAGAGTTTTCTGAGAATGTATGTTTCGAACACAGCATTGCATGGTAGTGAAATATGGACTGGGGTAACTGGAACAGAAGAGAATCGAAGCATTTCAGATATGGTGCTGCGGAAGAATGTTGAAAATTAGGTGGACTGATAAGATAATGTATGAGGAAGTTCTATTCAGAGTCGGAGAGTGAAGGAATACACGGAAAACACTAACAAGAAGAAGGGACAGAGTGATAGGACATCGGTTAAGAGATTGGAATACGTCCAGCAAATAATTGAGGACATAGGTTGTAAGTGCTACCCTGAGATAAAGAAGTTAGTACAGGAGAGGAATTCGAGGCAGCCCACATCTTACCTGTCAGAAGACCGTTGATTAAAAAAGAAAAATAAAGTCTTATGGTGGATGAACCTCATACTATCCTCATTCCTATTGTGAAGCTTTCCTCGCCTCTTATCACTTTATCTCCCAACTTTTCATATAAATATATGTTTGCTAGTTGAAAATCTGCATGAAATCATTGTATTTCATATTTTATTTATTGCATTCATGGTACCTTAATGTTGTAACATGAGTCAGTCAGAGAAAACAATTTTTTTTCGTGGCCGCATTACACAGCACATACTTGGAAGTATACAAATAAACAGTGAACATTGATGTAAGAAATTGTAAATGTATGCCTGATACATAACAAGAGTCCCGTTTTCCAGTGTTTATTTGTGGTGTTTTCCATTTCTCTGCTCTCAATTAGATCGCTCCAAGTAACCCCGTAATTAAAACTGAGGCTATTACTTAGCGTGGATTATTTGTCCACCACATTTCTGTTTCTGGGATAAACACGTTTTCAACAATCCTATGAATTCCCCGAAAGCGGCTGCATTTTATACGTGGAATGTGGTGGTAAACAAATGATTTTTTTATCCCTCCAAAGCTTGAGAGTTAAATGGACGAACAATTCAAAATTCCAAGCCTGGACGTAATGTTAAGTGTTCGTGGAATAACTGGGCTGCTTTCATATTTTCGCGACCGTGAGGACTTTTGAATATCTCAAGTGCGCCGTTATTGTTCGGAAAGCGCAAATTGAACAACAACCTGTAGTTATTTCACTGAGTCGGCAGGATTGGTACCCAAGCAAACTTCTCCAAAGCCAGTTATTTCCATTCATACAATATAAGATTAACTGCCGCTGCACTAAAAAAACATGTTTATAACATACAATGAATACTATTAAAACGAACCAAAAACGTATTACACAGTGCCTGAAATCAGTTTTGTGATTAATGTTGTTCAAATATACGTACATTAACATATAACAGGCCAAGAACAAAAGGTGAAGAGGTGACAGGTGAAGGATGTCATTCAAAAGACACATTAATGCTAGCGTTCAACAAATTCCTAAGAAATTCTAAGATTCCAATTCAAGGATATTAAGTTTTACAGTTGTAAGCCATTTTTTCTTATTTTTCATTGCAAATAACACATTTAATAGGCAGACTATTATATGTGCTCCTAAAGATGAGACAAAGTAATTTCGATTAAACAATAAAATAAATAAAAAATACTATTTCGTCTCTACACGGTGGACGCGGCTTTCACTTGCTTTGTCTATCACACACAGGTTGGCTTATACCAATAAAGTATTAGCCCTATAGTATCATCCCCATAAGGCTTCACAAAGCTCACAAAACTGTCAAACCACTTACTAAAATTACGAGTCTGAATCCAGTTACTAGTATTGCAAGGTTAAATTATCTTAATATGACGCAGTGTGTCCTAATATGAGCTACTGTCGCATATCAGAATACCCATGGTGTCCCATATTAAGAATAGGTCACCTTGCTCTAGAAACATAGCCTCACTGTGATGCTGATCGGTTTGCAGGTCAGTTCATTATAGCGAACGAAAGAATACTGTGTGAAGATGATAATACTATGAATACTGTTGCAACAGCTACACAATTTTTGATATTACAGCCTTACAAGCATATACACTTAAAAAACTTGAAATTCAACACATATAATTAATGATTCTCGATAATATGCGTAATGTTCGTCTTATCACTGCTCACACTAAAATATTTCACTTAAGGACTATTTCACTAATCAATACAAGTTACCACAGAAAGGCCATTGGCAGCTACCACGAAGGGAGCATAAGAAAATTGCCAGATGGTGGAACCTAACTCTATTCAGGGAGTGTGACCAAGCGCTTTGACTGTAAGCTACTTGGATAGCAACTCTAACATCTCTTTCGGACCGCATCTACCGCTATTGGTCAAATCACTACGTATTTCACGATCACTGTCAGCATCCTATACTATCGTGTATAATGTTTAATTTATATTAATTTCCAGAGTTCTGTACAGCACGTCTCGGTAGTATGGTGATATGTTGCCACTATAACAGAACATGGACATTAATGTAATGAAGGTGTTGCACAATTTGTGATGTGGCTGTACACTCTGTGGATGGTCTGCAGCTCGTGGTCGTGCGGTAGCGTTCTCGCTTCCCGCGCACGGATTCCCGGGTTCGATTCCCGGCGGGGGCAGGGACTTTTTTTTGCCTCGTAATGACTAGGTGTTGTGTATGATGTCCTTAGGTTAGTTAGGCTTAAGTAGTTCTAAGTTCTAGGTGACTGATGACCATAGATGTTAAGTCCCATAGTGCTCAGAGCCATATGAACCATTTTTGAACCACGTGGATGACCGATGTGAGATTTAGCCATTTTCCATGCGAACTGTCGGCTGCACATCTTGCAGAAAAGTAAGTGAACGTGCTAAATATACTGAATAAGAAGACATTGTCAGAAAATTTTCAGGTACTAGGGGTTTTCTGGAAATGATGTTTCCGTTAATGTAAGAAAATAAACAGTGTTTTCATTAGTGCAGATATTTGTATTACGGGTATAAGGCCATGTATTTATATTAATCTGGAGACATACAATCAGTCTTTTGGAAAAAACATTATACACATAATCACAAAGGGTGCAAAGGCAGATAAGAACGAGACCTATCGTGTAATCAGTTGAATTGCTCGTGTGTCAAAGCTGCTAATACATAGAAGAAAGGGAAAGAAAATTGATTATATGTTAGATGAAGTTTAATATGATTTGAGGGAAGACACCAAAGAGACAATTCTGACGTTGCACTTCATAACTAAAACCAGACTTAATAAAAAGCGAGAAATCGTCGTAGGGTTTGTCGACCTACAAAAGTCGTTTGACTGCGTCAAATGCAGCAAGGCATACAAAGTGAGTGTAAGCTGTTCAGAAAAGCGGGTAATCTAAAACATATTCAAATAACAACAGGGAACAATAAAAATGAAAGGTAATGAACGAAGTGACAGAATTAAAAAGGATTTAAGACAGGGATCTACGCACCGAAATTAAAGAAGAATTCAGGAATGGGGTTAAATGCAAGGTAAAACGATTTTTGTTGTTGTCTTCAGTCCTGAGACTGGCTTGATGCAGCTCTCCATGCTACTCTATCCTGTGCAAGCTGCTTCATCTCCCAGTACCTACTGCAACCTACATCCTTCTGAATCTGCTTAGTGTACTCATCTCTCGGTCTCCCTCTACGATTTTTACCATCCACGCTGCCCTCCAATGCTAAATTTGTGATCCCTTGATGCCTCAAAACATGTCCTACCAACCGATCCCTTCTTCTAGTCAAGTTGTGCCACAAACTTCTCTTCTCCCCAATCCTATTCAATACCTCCTCATTAGTTACGTGATCTATCCACCTTATCTTCAGTATTCTTCTGTAGCACCACATTTCGAAAGCTTCTATTTTCTTCTTGTCCAAACTAGTTATCGTCCATGTTTCACTTCCATACATGGCTACACTCCAAACAAATACTTTCAGAAACGACTTCCTGATACATAAATCTATATTCGATGTTAACTAATTTCTCTTCTTCAGAAACGCTTTCCTTGCCATTGCCAGTCTACATTTTATATCCTCTCTACTTCGACCATCATCAGTTATTTTACTTCCTAAATAGCAAAACTCTTTTACTACTTTAAGTGTCTCACTTCCTAATCTAATTCCCTCAGCATCACCCGATTTAATTTGACTACATTCCATTCCCCTCGTTTTGCTTTTGTTAATGTTCATCTTATATCCTCCTTTCAAGACACTGTCCATTCCGTTCAACTGCTCTTCCAAGTCCTTTGCCGTCTCTGACAGAATTACAATGTCATCGGCGAACCTCAAAGTTTTTACTTCGTCTCCATGAATTTTAATAACTACTCCAAATTTTTCTTTTGTTTCCTTTACTGCTTGCTCAATATACAGATTGAATAACATCGGGGAGAGGCTACAACCCTGTCTCACTCCTTTCCCAACCACTGCTTCCCTTTCATGCCCCTCGACTCTTATTACTGCCATCTGGTTTCTGTACAAATTATAAATTGCCTTTCGCTCCCTGTATTTTACCCCTGCCACCTTTAGAATTTTAAAAAGAGTATTCCAGTCAACATTGTCAAAAGCTTTCTCTAAGTCTACAAATGCTAGAAACGTAGGTTTGCCTTTTCTTAATCTTTCTTCTAAGGTAAGTCGTAAGGTCAGTATTGCCTCACGTGTTCCAACATTTCGACGGAATCCAAACTGATCCTCCCCGAGGTCTGCATCTACCAGTTTTTCCATTCGTCTGTAAAGAATTCGCGTTAGTATTTTGCAGCCGTGGCTTATTAAACTGATAATTCGGTAATTTTCACATCTGTCAGCACCTGCTTTCTTTGGGATTGGAATTATTATATTCTTCTTGAAGTCTGAGGGTATTTCGCCTGTCTCATACATCTTTCTCACCAGCTGGTAGAGTTTTGTCAGGACTGGTTGTCCCAAGGCCGTCAGTAGTTCTAATGGAATGTTGTCTACTCCGGGGGCCTTGTTTCGACTCAGGTCTTTCAGTGCTCTGTCAAACTCTTCATGCAGTATCGTATCTCCCATTTCGTCTTCATCTACATCCTCTTCTATTTCCATAATATTGTCCTCAAGTACATCGCCCTTGTATAAACCTTCTATATACTCCTTCCACCTTTCTGCCTTCCCTTCTTTGCTTAGAACTGGGCTGCCATCTGAGCTCTTGATATTCATACACTTGGTTCTCTTCTCTCCAAAGGTCTCTTTAATTTTCCTGTAGGCAGTATCTATCTTACCCCTAGTGAGATAAGCTTCTACATCCTTACATTTGTCCTCTATCCATCCCTGTTTAGCCATTTTGCACTTCCTGTCGATCTCATTTTTGAGACGTTTGTATTCCTTTTTGCCTGCTTCATTTACTGCATTTTTATATTTTCTCCTTTCATCAATTAAATTCAATATTTCTTCTGTTACCCAAGGATTTCTAGCAGCCCTCGTCTTTGTACCTACTTTATCCTCTGCTGCCTTCACTACTACATCCCTCAGAGCTACCCATTCTTCTTCTACTGTATTTCTTTCCCCTATTCCTGTCAATTGTTCCCTTATGCTCTCTCTGAAACTCTGTACAACCTCTGGTTCTTTCAGTTTATCCAGGTCCCATCTCCTTAATTTCCCACCTTTTTGCAGTGTCTTCAGTTTTAATCTACAGGTCGTAACCAATAGATTGTGGTCAGAGTCCACATCTGCCCCTGGAAATGTCTTACAACTTAAAACCTGGTTCCTAAATCTCTGTCCTACCATTATATAATCTATCTGATACCTTTTAGTATCTCCAGGGTTCTTCCATGTATACAACCTTCTTTCATGATTCTTAAACCAAGTGTTAGCTATGATTAAGTTGTGCTCTGTGCAAAATTCTACTAGGCGGCTTCCTCTTTCATTTCTTAGCCCCAATCCATATTCACCTACTATGTTTCCTTCTCTCCCTTTTCCTACACTCGAATTCCAGTCACCCATTACTATTAAATTTTCGTCTCCCTTCACTATCTGAATAATTTCTTTTATTTCATCGTACATTTCTTCAATTTCTTCATCATCTGCAGAGCTAGTTGGCATATAAACTTGTACTACTGTAGTAGGTGTGGGCTTCGTATCTATCTTGGCCACAATAATGCGTTCACTATGCTGTTTGTAGTAGCTTACCCGCATTCCTATTTTCCTATTCATTATTAAACCTACTCCTGCATTACCCCTATTTGATTTTGTGTTTATAACCCTGTAGTCACCTGACCAGAAGTCTTGTTCCTCCTGCCACCGAACTTCACTAATTCCCACTATATCTAACTTTAACCTATCCATTTCCCTTTTTAAATTTTCTAACCTACCTGCCCGATTAAGGGATCTGACATTCCACGCTCCGATCCGTAGAACGCCAGTTTTCTTTCTCCTGATAACGACATCCTCTTGAGTAGTCCCCGCCCGGAGATCCGAATGGGAGACTATTTTACCTCCGGAATATTTTACCCAAGAGGATGCTATCATCATGTAATCATACAGTAAAGCTGCATGTCCTCGGGAAAAATTACGGCTGTAGTTTCCCCTTGCTTTCAGCCGTTCGCAGTACCAGCACAGCAAGGCCGTTTTGGTTAATGTTGCAAGGCCAGATCAGTCAATCATCCAGACTGTTGCCCCTGCAACTACTGAAAAGGCTGCTGCCCCTATTCAGGAACCACACGTTTGTCTGGCCTCTCAACAGATACCCCTCCGTTGTGGTTGCACCTACGGTACGGCCATCTGTATCGCTGAGGCACGCAAGCCTCCCCACCAACGGCAAGGTCCATGGTTCATGGGGGGAGGTAAAACGATATCAATGATAAAATTTACCAAAGACGTTACTATCATCATTGAAGGCGAAGACCAATCGGAGGACCTGTTGAGTGGAACGACCAGTCTAATGAGTACAGAATATGAACTGAGCATAAAACGAAGAAAGCCTAAAGTAATGAGAAGTGGTAGCAATAAGAACATTCATACACTTATGATCAATACTGGTGACCAAGTAATTATGAACTGAAAGCATTCTGCTACCTTCCAAGGAAACTGACACGCGAAGCAAAAAGGACATTTAAAAGTAGACCTAATAGAGGCGAAGAGGGCAACTCGGACCAGAAGATATCTACTAGCATAGAACGTTGCCATTAATGTGCGAAAGAAGTGTCTGAGAATGAAATTTGTGGCACGGCATTGTGTGGAAGTGAATAACGGACTGTGGGAATCGAAGGATTCGATATGAGGTGCTACAGAATGATGTTGAAAAATATGTGGACTGATAAGATAATAAATCCGGGTTCTCTGCGGCACTGGCAGAGAGAGGGGTATATGAAAGACACTGAGAAGGAAAGGGGCAAAAATAATTGAACATTTGTTAAAACGTCAAGGAATATGTTACATTGAATGTGAGGAAACTGACAAAGGTAAAACCTAGGGGATGACAGAGCCTGGAAACCATAGCACAAGTAGCTGCAGATGTTGGTTGTAAATGGTGCTCTGAAATGAAGGTTCGGCACAGGTCATAAATTCGTGATGGGCAGCATCAAAAAAATTGGTAATTCCCCTCCTCGCTCTCCAATTGAAAATAAAAAAAAGTTAACTCATAAAAATATTTCTGTAACAATCCATTATCCTTTAGCAAATAGAATAGAATGTCTGACAGGTTTTCTGCCGAAATGTAGACAGGAGTGACACCACCAGCAGTTGACCAATGGTGTAAACGCCCAGAAGATGACCCCCTACCTCGGGTTGTAACCGGTTGGCGGTATAATAATAATAAATGCGATTAAGACTGTTTTTGAATAATAGATTAATCACACGAATCACTGCTTCATCTCCACAAACATGTTGTCGAAAAATCAATGTCTGACAGGTGTCAAAGCAAATTATAAATTGGAATTATTCGTCATAGTTGAATCGTTGTATTTTGCAGACTCATTTTTCTAATTAAACAACAGATAACATTATGTGAAGCTGAAAAAGAAATGATGTGCAATTTTATCTCACTAGTGACGTGAGTAACGCCGACTTGGAATATGTTCAAGCTAATTAAATTTGATCCACTGTGTTATTGGGTAATCTATATAGTGCCGTCACATCAACAAATCGCCACTGCTCACAGCAAAATTGTATGTCGCCTAATGGCAATGCACGCACGTGATACCGCAAGGAAAGTAAGCAGTATGTCCAAGGAGTAATGGTCGTTATTAGGAGTGATGGTCGTTATTTAGGGATATGACAGAAACTATCATTCGAATGAAAAAGTCCTATAAACACGGGCTGTAAAATGCATACGTTAAAAGCTATGAACACTTTTTCTTGATTTTTTTTCATAGTACTTCCTCTAGAAATATGGAACTCAAAAAGCCTGCAGGAGAAGATATTAGTTTCAAATATGAAGAAATTTTAATAATTGACAACCAATGTTGTACAATCACAATAAAGTCATGAGATGTTCAATTGACTCTTGTATTAGAACATCTTATATGTTTCGGGATTACACCCATCTTCAGACATCACAAACTTCAACTCCTTCCAAACCAACCAGGCGTACGGCTTGACAACTCAAAGAAAGTGTCGAATAACATATGACTGTAACTGCCACACAAGCAGTCTTGAAGCAAAGAGTATACTGACTTTATTGCGATTGTACAGCATTGGTTGCCAATTATTAACATAAAAATGATCGCAAGCCTCAGACAGATTTTATGTCCTGTACACCATCGATGAACAAATGGTCATAGATCTCAAGCTATGCATCATACAGCCCATGTTTATTAGACGCTTTGACTTCGAATGATGGTTCGTGCCGTATCCCTGAATATTAACGCCCTCTCTTGCGACACCCTGCACAAAGCATAACGGATGGGGAATCATTACAACCACAATACGTGTTGGAAGTGTGGGAAATCCTGAGACATAAGCGATTTTCTCAATGAGTAGACTGTTACGACCGGACCATTCCAATGAACGTCTCGGAAACGGCTAAAAGGGTTGGCTATTCGTGTGCTACTGTCGTGGGGATCTTCGGAATGTAGCTGGACGACGGTGAAATCGCAAGTAGGAAACAAAATGCCGTACGACCACGCCACATCACTGTACGCCGAATTCGGAGATCTGCCCTTTATGTAAAGCATTTCAGGTGGACATCTGTGGCAAATCTGACGACAGAGTGCAATTCTGGTGCTGCCTCTAGTCTTTCGGAGGACAGCTTTCAGTTCACATTGTTGAACATGGGCATCCACAGCAGCCCCTCCGTTTACGAATGTTGACACCACGACATTATCAACACAGCCATGGAGTCATGGATCGTAGATAAGTGAAAACGTGTTCTCTGTTTACATAAATCACGATTCTTATTACACCGTGTCGATGATCGTGTCCGGATGCGCACCCATACAGGCGAAACATTCACCGAGCCGTCGACGCAGGATGGTTTGAGCAGTATTATATTGTAGAAGAAACTCGACAGGGCGTCTAAACGACGGTACCATGACAGCCGTGGACCGGGCAATCTTTAAAAGACGACGGTGAAGGCATCTTACAGCGGGATAACTGCTTGTGTCGCACGGTCAGAATCTCACTGCAGTGGTTGTAGGAGCATTGATGTTTTGACCAACAGATTTACCTGATCTGAACCCGATGGATGACATCTGAGATGCTGTCTGGCTCCATACTCACTGAACATCGGCCCATGTTTTACGGGAACAGCTGACAAGGGATAGACGTCTTGTGCCAAATACCTCCGCAAACGTACAAATAACTTCCTCAATCCATACCACGCTTAACTGATGATATATTCCATTTCAAAAGTCGTCCAACACGCTATTAAGGAGGTGGTCATAATGTATTGGTTGATTAGTGTATCTTTTCTATAAATAGACTAGTTTTACATAGTTTTAAAGGAAGTAATCATTGTAAAAAAATGTATCAAGCAAGGTAACTACATTTCGCCTTTAATGGTACAGGAGCTGGTACCGATCGATTTCTGGTTACCAGAATGTGTACCAAACCTCCGCACTTTTTGGAGAAACACGCTGTTGGTGGCGTTAGGTCCACTGGATTTGGACACTGTGGAACAAATTCAAAATATTTTTGAATGCAATCTCACAAAAAATACCAGTTGTTTCGCTTGACAGTGGATTACCTTCTGCCTCCTATTACATACACTATTCACGCTAGTCGGTTCTAATGACTTGATAGAGACAAAATTTCCTTAGAGATCAATATTATCGTTATCGAAGACGGAAAACCTCAGTTGTGTAGTGAAGGTGTAGGAAATTAGCTAAAAGGGATCGGTACTCACTGTTTATCTGAATCAAGTACAAGCTGTGAAACTCCAATTCAGATTAACTGTTAACTTGGGTGCACTCTGAATTTATGCGAGGCCCACGTCTTGGTTTATGTCCCTCGCTAAAGCACCGGACGACAACAAAAACACATTACGAACTTTAAGATTAACGACTTTTATGGCGAAGAAGAATTTAACAGAAACTCCGACTCTCTGGTTATTGCGCAAGGTAGACGCCTGTTTCAGGACAGTGTCACTAGAAGCGTAACAGGCAGAGATAGGAGCTGAACAAGGAATCTCATGTAATGGTGTTAGTGATGACTGGCATTGATTACATGAAATTTAAGTCGGTAGTAAGCTTGTATACTGTCGTCCGAGATAACACTGGCGTCTTAGAAGATAGTGTTGTAAAGTTGATGTATTTCCTAATCTTAAATGGAATGTGATGTGAAACACTCTTCCTGGACTTGAACCAGGACCTACGGCATCAATGGCAGTACGCTACCAATTTCGTTTTGCAGCCACGCCTCACGAACTTTCAAATTGCTGTTAATTTCTCTCCCTTTCACTCGCAAATGCCCTTCGCTATGTATATTCTTGTGGAGAACGTCATGTAGGTACCGCACGTGAGGCTGTTCGTAAATCGAACTCTAGCTAGTTTATCCAGTATACGCTGCGTCCAATTTTTTCGAAGGAAAGTGCGCTTTAGGAAAAAGATAAGGACGAATAGAATGGTGAACCTTACATCGTTAGGAAGCTGCTAGAAACTAAAACGATAAATTCAGATTCAGAATCTCAAAACGGAAAAATGAAATAATTTATTTGATGATGTCATCTAAATGGCAGATATACAGTTTTTCCAGTATTTCTAAGCCTCCTTGTTCTTCCACTTCAAATTTTGAATGTATTGTCTTTTCATTTTCCAGTGCCTTTGTTGCAATGCAAGGCTCAGTATTCTATTTGGCCAGATCGGTTTGTTAAAAATGATATTTTTTTTAGTTTTAACATTTTTTGACAGGGAATCAGCAACCTCTTTAATATTTCGTGGAGATTTTATTAACGAATATATCAACAGTTGCAGCACGTATGTTTAGCGACTAGTCTCGAACTCAATGGTTAATTTTCAACCCTGGCGTACTTAGGCTGCACTGAAACTGCCTGGTAGTAATTACAAATATCAAAATGGCAATAATGTTTATAAAATGTTCTCAGAATGGAATGGCTGTCACCATCCATTTTGACTCGCTAAGAGGCACAAGTGGAATGTGTCAATCATTCTGCGAATATTTTATGAAGCTTGTGTTGCCATTTTGATGTTTATTATTAAGATCAGTGCCGCCCCTTTCTAAACATTCATGGTGGTGTCTGTTTATTCTACACTCCTGGACATTGAAATAAGAACACCGTGAATTCATTGCCCCAGGATGGGGAAACTTTATTCCTGGGGTCAGATACATCACATGATCACACTGACAGAACCACAGGCACATAGACACAGGCAACAGAGCATGCACAATGTCGGCACTAGTACAGTGTATATCCACCTTTCGCAGCAATGCAGGCTGCTATTCTCCCATGGAGACGATCGTAGAGATGCTGGATGTAGTCCTGTGGAACGGCTCGCCATGCCATTTCCACCTGGCGCCTCAGTTGGACCAGCGTTCGTTCTGGACGTGCAGACCGCGTGAGACGACGCTTCATCCAGTCCCAAACATGCTCAATGGGGGACAGATCCGGACATCTTGCTGGCCAGGGTAGTTGACTTACACCTTCTAGAGCACATTGGATGGCACGGGATACATGCGGATGTGTATTGTCCTGTTGGAACAGCAAGTTCCCTTGCCGGTCTAGGAATGGTAGAACGGTGGGTTCGATGACGGTTTAGATGTACCGTGCACTATTCAGTGTCCCCTCGACGATCACCAGAGGTGTATGGCCAGTGTAGGAGATCGCTCCCCACACCATGATGCCGGGTGTTGGCCCTGTGTGCCTCGGTCGTATGCAGTCCTGATTGTGGCGCTCACCTGCACGGCGCCAAACACGCATACGACCATCATTGGTACCAAGGCAGAAGCGACTCTCATGGCTGAAGACGAGACGTCTCCATTCGTCCCTCCATTCACACCTGTCGCGACACCACTGGAGGCGGGCTGCACGATGTTGGGGCGTGAGCGGAAGACGGCGTAACGGTGTGCGGGACCGTAGCCCAGCTTCATGGAGACGGTTGCGAATGGTCCTCGCCGATACCCCAGGAGCAACAGTGTCCCTAATTTGCTGGGAAGTGGTGGTGCGGTCCCCTACGGCACTGCGTAGGATCCTACGGTCTTGGCGTGGATCCGTGCGTCCGGTCCCAGGTCGACGGGCACGTGCACCTTCCGCCGACCACTGGCGACAACATCGATGTACTGTGGAGACCTCACGCCCCAAGTGTTGAGCAATTCGGCGGTACGTCCACCCGGCCTCCCGCATGCCCATTATACGCCCTCGCTCAAAGTCCGTCAACTGCACATACGGTTCACGTCCACGCTGTCGCAGCATGCTACCAGTGTTAAAGACTGCGATGGAGCTCCGTAAGCCACGGCAAACTGGCTGACACTGACGGCGGCGGTGCACAAAAGCTGCGCAGCTAGCGCCATTCGACGGCCAACACCGCGGTTCCTGATGTGTCCGCTATGCCGTGCGTGTGATCATTGCTTGTACAGCCCTCTCGCAGTGTCCGGAGCAAGTATGGTGGGTCAATGCGTTCTTTTTTCCATTTCCCGGAGTGTATATCGTGTCTCCCTACCAGTTTCGCGCAACGACGCTCTGAGCGTGTCTTTTAGGGAATTAACTGGTTTGAACCTGGGACCTGTTGCTGGTAAGGAGACGCCAGACCACACATGACATGTAGAATTCAGAAGAGTTCAGTGAGACTAGCAATGATATAACCAAATACTTGATGATCTCAGCGTCAGCTCCACTGTACTTCCTGTAAAAGAATCTTAATACTAACTAAATTTAGTGGAAGGCGTTCATGGCTTTCCTATTTTTAGTTAGCTGGTAAAATAACGTCTAAAAAGCAGTTACGTTTACCATTGGAAATTTTATTCTACTCAGAAAACATCGTTTATAAATTGGACTATTGATAAAAGGAAATGTTTTAATACAGGATGGTAAAAACCAACTGCGTTCAACAAAAATTTGAACGAATATTCTCTGAATGGGTTTTCAAATTCTACAATGGATCGAAGGATGACCTATGCCATATCACATCTATAATCTAGGTTTAAATTAAGTTTCACAAAAGAGCAAACTATCAAAATGGTCTACAGAGACCCTCAATTATCTTTAATTACTTATCGAACTTGTCGTAAATTAAAGTGGCTGATGTGGCTTCTCAATAACTATATAACAGAAAAATCATCGCGTTTCAGATCTTTACTTCAAGTGGCAAAAGTGAACACCATGAGCTTTAATTGAGGATCGACACTAGTATTACGCAAAAAGGGGGTGCTACAGATGAGACTTTTGCAGCATCTGAGTGAAGCCTCATGCGCTCAAAAATGCGGCATCGCGTACATTCATTACCTTGTCGGTGTTTAGGCAGCGTCAGGGCAGCGGCGGGCAGCTCAGCTCCGCTCACCTCGCCATCTCGGAACTAACTCTCTCCTAACTACAATTTACCGAAGTTGGTTTTTTAAAAAAAAAAAAAAAAACTATCAGGCTGTGTTTTCATCTGACCAACCAGGGTTTCAATGTTAACCTTAAGCTCCGCCTACAAAAATTCTGTCTATCCAATGAGAAACGTTATACTTTTCGTGGTGAGGCAATGTTTTTAAGGTTTGCAACGTAACAGAGACGCGAAAAAGTCTCACGCTAAAACCTGGAGCTGGTGTGGTCCTTTTAGCGTTATCGTAAGATATCTACTGTTTTTCTGGAGGGCTCTAGCTTTTAACATGGGCTCAGGGGGTGGTCCTTGACGTAACAGAGACGCGAAAAAGTCTTACACTAAAACGTGCGGGTGGTAGTCTTAGAGGGAGGCTGGCGACGTGGGTGTCCAGTCCGACCCTTATCGTAGGGCCTTCTAGCTTAACACGGTTCTGCTCTCGGCTTCTGTTCTCGTTTCCCCCCTCGGAACTGCGTCGGTCTCACGCTGGGAAGGTACGACACGCATTTAGGCATTCTTGTGTTTGTCTGTGGTATTCCATTTGCTCACTCGTTACTCGTATTACTTTGGTTAATTTAATGTCACGATTTATTCGGAGCTATGTGACATACTACTAGATTTACTTATTATGTCAGGGTTTTCATGGAAGGTGTTGGATTTGCCTGACACCTTTCTCCTTCAACATTTAAGTGGCGTTCGCAGAGATGTTGCTGAGAGCTACGAGGTGGTCAGGTAAAGAGAAGGCAGAATACGGAGGGCAAAACAGTAAAGTATCAGCTGCTTGCACTCCAGAAAGTAATAAGAATTATGTGTCAGGTTCATACATGTAGATCTTGCAGGTATCTCCTTCAGCAGTTGCAAATGTTAACCACAGCCTCACGGTACGTTTACTCACTTATGAAATTTATCGACAATACAACTAAATCTGAGAGCAACAGAGACATTAACAAGTGCAAGCCCAGAAGGAAAAATTTTTTGAATCCATTAATGAATCAACTTTTGAATTGACAAACCTGAAGTATGCAGCTATAACACGTATTAACAGTTTACCCACAAAAACATAAAGTCTGACATGTAGAAGTATTGTTAAATTAAGGTTAAACATGTTTCTCCTTAACAACTGCTTCTCTACCGATCCCAAGGGCCAATCTCAGAGCGGCAAAATTCACGCGTGCGGCGCGTGCGATCCGCACGCGGACCAAGACCCGACCAGTCACTCGGTTTCTATCGCTCCTTCTCGTAGGTTCCCGGAACAGCATGACATTGCATTTAACATTGCTAAGCGATCTTTTACGGTCGGCGCAACTCTCTCAGTTCTGCAGAATCATGGTGTCAGCGCTGTTTGTTCTTGGTATGAAGGACATTCACAGGTCCAGTGGCGGTTTGCACAAAAAGAATATACTGTCACAATCATTTAAAATGGGTGAGTATTACATAAGAGAGGGATGACAATTCTCAGTTGGCATTAGCGATGGGTACTGCTTATTTTCTACGAAGTGACATTATAATACCCTGCAAAAAGAATTTAAGTCTTTCGATGACAATGAAAGGGCACAGAATTACAATTACTGACAGCAGGATTCAATGTCCTATACACCAAGAAGCACTTTTTGCTAAATTTGCAAATATGGAGAACGTGAAGAAATTTGTGGTAAGAATATTAACGCATAATTCCATTATCAGTCGCAACCGTTTTCAGTGAAACTGAACGACGAGTATAGAGACTTCATATATTACTGAAAAGTATGATGGTTAAGTCAAGGGCAATGGCTGCAACATTTTTTCGATTTAAACCTCGCTATTTAAGGAAATTTGTTCAGAATGGTTGAAATACACTCCTGGAAATGGGAAAAAGAACACATTGACACCGGTGTGTCAGACCCACTTGCTCCGGACACTGCGAGAGTGCTGTACAAGCAATGATCACACGCACGACACAGCGGACACACCAGGAACCGCGGTGTTGGCCGTCGAATGGCGCTAGCTGCGCAGCATTTGTGCACCGCCACCGTCAGTGTCAGCCAGTTTGCCGTGGCATACGGAGCTCCATCGCAGTCTTTAACATTGGTAGCATGCCGCGACAGCGTGGACGTGAACCGTATGTGCAGTTGACGGACTTTGAGCGAGGGCGTATAGTGGGCATGCGGGAGGCCGGGTGGACGTACCGCCGAATTGCTCAACACGTGGGGCGTGAGGTCTCCACAGTACATCGATGTTGATCTGTTGTTGTTGTTGTCTTCAGTCCTGAGACTGGTTTGATGCAGCTCTCCATGCTACTCTATCCTGTGCAAGCTGCTTCATCTCCCAGTACCTACTGCAACCTACATCCTTCTGAATCTGCTTAGTGTACTCATCTCTCGGTCTCCCTCTACGATTTTTACCCTCCACGCTGCCCTCCAATGCTAAATTTGTGATCCCTTGATGCCTCAAAACATGTCCTACCAACCGATCCCTTCTTCTAGTCAAGTTGTGCCACAAACTTCTCTTCTCCCCAATCCTATTCAATACCTCCTCATTAGTTACGTGATCTATCCACCTTATCTTCAGTATTCTTCTGTAGCACCACATTTCGAAAGCTTCTATTCTCTTCTTGTCCAAACTAGTTATCGTCCATGTTTCACTTCCATACATGGCTACACTCCAAACAAATACTTTCAGAAACGACTTCCTAATACATAAATCTATATTCGATGTTAACAAATTTCTCTTCTTCAGAAACTCTTTCCTTGCCATTGCCAGTCTACATTTTATATCCTCTCTACTTCGACCATCATCAGTTATTTTACTTCCTAAATAGCAAAACTCCTTTACTACTTGAAGTGTCTCATTTCCTAGTCTAATTCCCTCAGCATCACCCGATTTAATTTGACTACATTCCATTATCCTCGTTTTGCTTTTGTTAATTTTCATCTTATATCCTCCTTTCAAGACACTGTCCATTCCGTTCAACTGCTCTTCCAAGTCCTTTGCCGTCTCTGACAGAATTACAATGTCATCGGCGAACCTCAAAGTTTTTACTTCGTCTCCATGAATTTTAATAACTACTCCAAATTTTTCTTTTGTTTCCTTTACTGCTTGCTCAATATACAGATTGAATAACATCGGGGAGAGGCTACAACCCTGTCTCACTCCTTTCCCAACCACTGCTTCCCTTTCATGCCCCTCGACTCTTATTACTGCCATCTGGTTTCTGTACAAATTATAAATTGCCTTTCGCTCCCTGTATTTTACCCCTGCCACCTTTAGAATTTTAAAAAGAGTATTCCAGTCAACATTGTCAAAAGCTTTCTCTAAGTCTACAAATGCTAGAAACGTAGGTTTGCCTTTTCTTAATCTTTCTTCTAAGATAAGTCGTAAGGTCAGTATTGCCTCACGTGTTCCAACATTTCGACGGAATCCAAACTGATCCTCCCCAAGGTCTGCATCTACCAGTTTTTCCATTCGTCTGTAAAGAATTCGCGTTAGTATTTTGCAGCCGTGGCTTATTAAACTGATAGTTCGGTAATTTTCACATCTGTCAGCACCTGCTTTCTTTGGGATTGGAATTATTATATTCTTCTTGAAGTCTGAGGGTATTTCGCCTGTCTCATACATCTTGCTCACCAGCTGGTAGAGTTTTGTCAGGACTGGTTGTCCCAAGGCCGTCAGTAGTTCTAATGGAATGTTGTCTACTCCGGGGGACTTGTTTCGACTCAGGTCTTTCAGTGCTCTGTCAAACTCTTCACGCAGTATCGTATGTCCCATTTCGTCTTCATCTACATCCTCTTCCATTTCCATAATATTGTCCTCAAGTACATCGCTCTTGTATAAACCTTCTATATACTCCTTCCACCTTTCTGCCTTCCCTTCTTTGCTTAGAACTGGGCTGCCATCTGAGCTCTTGATATTCATACACTTGGTTCTCTTCTCTCCAAAGGTCTCTTTAATTTTCCTGTAGGCAGTATCTATCTTACCCCTAGTGAGATAAGCTTCTACGTCCTTACATTTGTCCTCTAGCCATCCCTGTTTAGCCATTTTGCACTTCCTGTCGATCTCATTTTTGAGACGTTTGTATTCCTTTTTGCCTGCTTCATTTACTGCATTTTTATATTTTCTCCTTTCATCAATTAAATTCAATATTTCTTCTGTTACCCAAGGATTTCTAGCAGCCCTCGTCTTTGTACCTACTTTATCCTCTGCTGCCTTCACTACTACATCCCTCAGAGCTACCCATTCTTCTTCTACTGTATTTCTTTCCCCTATTCCTGTCAATTGTTCCCTTATGCTCTCCCTGAAACTCTGTACAACCTCTGGTTCTTTCAGTTTATCCAGGTCCCATCTCCTTAATTTCCCACATTTTTGCAGTTTCTTCAGTTTTAATCTACATGTCATAACCAATAGATTGTGGTCAGTGTCCACATCTGCCCCTGGAAATGTCTTGCAACTTAAAACCTGGTTCCTAAATCTCTGTCTTACCATTATATAATCTATCTGATACCTTTTAGTATCTCCAGGGTTCTTCCACGTATACAACCTTCTTTCATGATTCTTAAACCAAGTGTTAGCTATGATTAAGTTGTGCTCTGTGCAAAATTCTACTAGGCGGCTTCCTCTTTCATTTCTTAGCCCCAATCCATATTCACCTACTATGTTTCCTTCTCTCCCTTTTCCTACACTCGAATTCCAGTCACCCATTACTATTAAATTTTCGTCTCCCTTCACTATCTGAATAATTTCTTTTATTTCATCGTACATTTCTTCAATTTCTTCATCATCTGCAGAGCTAGTTGGCATATAAACTTGTACTACTGTAGTAGGTGTGGGCTTCGTATCTATCTTGGCCACAATAATGCGTTCACTATGCTGTTTGTAGTAGCTTACCCGCATTCCTATTTTCCTATTCATTATTAAACCTACTCCTGCATTACCCCTATTTGATTTTGTGTTTATAACCCTGTAGTCACCTGACCAGAAGTCTTGTTCCTCCTGCCACCGAACTTCACTAATTCCCACTATATCTAACTTTAACCTATCCATTTCCCTTTTTAAATTTTCTAACCTACCTGCCCGATTAAGGGATCTGACATTCCACGCTCCGATCCGTAGAATGCCAGTTTTCTTTCTACTGATAACGACATCCTCCTGAGTAGTCCCCGCCCGGAGATCCGAATGGGGGACTATTTTACCTCCGGAATATTTTACCCAAGAGGATGCCATCATCATTTAATCATACAGTAAAGCTGCATGTCCTCGGGGAAAATTACGGCTGTAGTTTCCCCTTGCTTTCAGCCGTTCGCAGTACCAGCACAGCAAGGCCGTTTTGGTTAATGTTGCAAGGCCAGATCAGTCAATCATCCAGACTGTTGCCCCTGCAATTACTGAAAAGGCTGCTGCCCCTCTTCAGGAACCACACGTTTGTCTGGCCTCTCAACAGATACCCCTCCGTTGTGGTTGCACCTACGGTACGGCCATCTGTATCGCTGAGGCACGCAAGCCTCCCCACCAACGGCAAGGTCCATGGTTCATGGGGGGAGGGATGTTGATCTAAGCAACAAGAAACTAACTCCAGAATGAATTTTCAGTCTGTAACAGAGTGTGCACTTATCTCAAAATTTCTGCCTTGTGATGACTGGGTGTTGTGTGGTGTCCTTAGGTTAGTTAGGTTTAAGTAGTTCTACGTTCTAGGGGACTGATGACCATAGATGTTAAGTACCATAGTGCTCAGAGCCATTTGAACCATTTTTTGAAAATTTCTGGCAGAATAAAAATGTTTGTCGGACCAGGAGTGTAAAAAAATGGCTCTGAGCACTATGGGACTTAACAGCAGTGATCATCAGTCCCCTAGAACTTAGAACTACTTAAACCTAACTAACCTAAGGACATCGCACACATCCATGCCCGAGGCAGGATTCGAACTTGCGACCGTAGCAGTCGCGCGGTTCCGGATTGCGCGCCTAGAACCGCGAGACCACCGCGGCCGGCTCCAGGAGTGTAACCAGCCTAGCGAGTGCTCTTGCGACTGACAAGGGGACGCCATGATGTTAGGATCATATATTTACTTCAAAGTTTGTACACCTTTTTAGACCATTAAAACAACATAATGAGGAAGTAGTAAGGTGCACTACTCTGATAATTCCGAGAAAATCGCAAGAGACGTTTTACGCGTCTATGTATTTGTGCGTAGGTGCTGGATGTTGGAGATCACGGTGGTCAAGTATGAAGTGGATTTGTGGACTCACATCTGACTACCTGTTTGCTGATGGCGAGAATATTCTTGATTTTTGGCAGTTCCTCAATGAACGCCTTTCTGCAGTTGTCCACAAACCAAAATACAGACTAGTTTTCTCCGGTTTCCTTTGCAGTGTCTTTCTTAACCCACCCCCTAGATGGGGTCTTCCTGTAATGAAGAGTTGATACTCGTCTCTTCCACACATAGAGCCGATATATGCTCTGGTAATTGGAATATTCTTCTCGTAAAAAACATTTCCTGCTATTCTAGGTGGTATTAATCTTAGTTAAAAAAGAAAAAAAGGAAATAAATAAACTATTGGCATTCATTGTACCTGTATTCCACGTTCCGTACGCTTTTCTTAGTTCCTGGAGGGAGGGAACCGGACATGGTGACCACGCCTCGAGTTGCGACCCCTGCCTACTTTGCCCTCACTCGGGCCTTTAGACACTAGGAAGGTTTCCATGCATAAAAAAAAAAAGAAAAAAATAAAAAAGTGGTTAGCGTTACAGACATGTAAGAAGATCGTGTAAGAGGCAACGGTTCGTCTTTAACTCAAACTTAAATTTTTATCTACACGTTGTTCTTCACTGGTCATATTACACTCCTGGAAATGGAAAAAAGAACACATTGACACCGGTGTGTCAGACCCACCATACTTGCTCCCGACACTGCGAGAGGGCTGTACAAGCAATGATCACACGCACGGCACAGCGGACACACCAGGAACCGCCGTGTTGGCCGTCGAATGGCGCTAGCTACGCAGCATTTTTGCACCGCCGCCGTCAGTGTCAGCCAGTTTGCCGTGGCTTACGGAGCTCCATCGCAGTCTTTAACACTGGTAGCATGCCGCGACAGCGTGGACGTGAACCGTATGTGCAGTTGACGGACTTTGAGCGAGGGCGTATAGTGGGCATGTGGGAGGCCGGCTGCAAGTACCGCCGAATTGCTCAACAGGTGGGGCGTGAGGTTTCCACAGTACATCGATGTTGTCGCCAGTGGTCGGCGGAAGGTGCACATGCCCGTCGACCTGGGACCGGACCGCAGCGACGCACGGATGCACGCCAAGACCGTAGGATTCTACGCAGTGCCGTAGGGGACCGCACCGCCACTTCCCAGCAAATTAGGGACACTGTTGCTCCTGGGGTATCGGCGAGGACCATTTGCAACCGTCGCCATGAAGCTGGGCTACGGTCCCACACACCGTTAGGCCGTCTTCCGCTCACGCCCCAACATCGTGCAGCCCGCCTCCAGTGGTGTCGCGACAGGCGTGAATGGAGAGACGAATGGAGACGTGTCGTCTTCAGCGATGAGAGTCGCTTCTGCCTTGGTGCCAATGATGGTCGTATGCGTGTTTGGCGCCGTGCAGGTGAGGTCCACAATCAGGACTGCATACGACCGAGGCACACAAGGCCAACACCCGGCATCATGGTGTGGGGAGCGATCTCCTACACTGGCCGTACACCTCTGGTGATCGTCGAGGGGACACTGAATAGTGCACGGTACATCCAAACCGTCATCGAACCCACCGTTCTACCATTCCTAGACCGGCAAGGGAACTTGCTGTTCCAACAGGACAATGCACGTCCGCATGTATCCCGAGCCACCCAACATGCTCTACAAGGTGTAAGTCAACTACCCTGGTCAGCAAGATGTCCGGATCTGTCCCCCATTGAGCATGTTTGGGACTGGATGAAGCGTCGTCTCACGCGGTCTGCACGTCCAGCACGAACGCTGGTCCAACTGAGGCGCCAGGTGGAAATGGCATGGCAAGCCGTTCCACAGGACTACATCCAGCATCTCTACGATCATCTCCATGGGAGAATAGCAGCCTGCATTGCTGCAAAAGATGGATATACACTGTACTAGTGCCGACATTGTGCATGCTCTGTTGCCTGTGTCTATGTGCCTGTGGTTCTGTCAGTGTGATCATGTGATGTATCTGACCCCAGGAATGTGTCAATAAAGTTTCCCCTTCCTGCGACAATGAATTCACGGTGTTCTTATTTCAATTTCCAGGAGTGTATTTGACTTACGATATTTATGAGGTAATATAATTTAAAAAGACCACATGTATTTGCATGAAGTGTTAATGAATTTCATGGTATTTGACTACTTACTATTTTTAATTACATTTAATTATTAGAAAACTCAGATTTACAACTATCGACAAGTAAATAAAGAAATGTTGTCCGGAAAATGTATGAGGTCGCGATTTGCGAAAGCCCTTATACATGCAATCTGGTGAGGTACCCGGAACTACTTTGCACCTCGACGCTTCGAGCTGGAGACACAGAGGCAGGCCTCGTTTGACAGTTGACCTGCTTATCGGTGAGATGTTTCTAATGTAGCAAGAACGAATAACGTAGGTGCAATTTTTTTGAATATCACAGGATTTGCACTTGTACTACAGAAGTAAAGGTCTGAGAGGAAGTCGAACTGTCGTCTTATGTATGTTCGTCATACGGCGCTCGAACGCTAATCACTTCATAACCAAGAATTCTAAAGTACGCCACCTATGCACAGATACATCGATTACAGGATAGAAGCATAAAACTTCTCTTGCGTTTTTCTCAGAATTTCCAGAGTAGTGCACCTTGCTACCTGCACAAAAAAATGGTTTAAATGGCTCTGAGCACTATGGGACTTAACATCTGAGGTCATAAGTCCCCTAGAACTTAGAATTACTTAAACCTAACTAACCTAAGGACATCACACACATCCATGCCCGAGGCAGGATTCGAACTTGTGACCGTAGCAGTCACGCGGTTCCGGACTGAAGTGCCTAGAACCGCACGGCCACCGCGGCCGGCTGCTACCTGCACATTACATTGTTTTACTGGCATACTAAAGGTGTACAAAGTTTGAAGTAAATCCGTGATCGCAACGTCGTGGCCTTCCCTTGTGAGCTATAAAAACAAACTTCAATGTCCCAGGTTTGAGTCCTGGTCTGGCACACAATTTCAGTCCACCGGGAAGTTTGATAACTAACTAGTTGCCGAGCTTGACCATAATCTCTAAGTACCACAAATTAAAGCCCACTCACAACTTTTTTCTGTCTGTAATTGAAGGCTAATCACAGGAACTACTGAATGAATTTTAATACGGTTTGTAGTTCTAAAAAGACTAATTTACGAGGAAGGTTTTTGTTTGTCACTATGTACGAGTATTATAGACGAATCAAGTGGCTGTAGGTACTTGGTGGTTCACATGCAAGGATAAGGCATATCGGTAATAATATCAGGTGGATATAATTAAAGTGCAGGTATTCAAAGAGATCCAGTGTGGGCTGCAATTATCGTATATCGCAGGATAACTCGGTAAATATTTTAATGCTTTAATGAGGAACCGATTTACGCTGGAAAACAATTAGTCCCAATTTTAGCCGTCAGATGCAAATCTGGCGATGTGAACACAAGAAAGACCTATAGAAATGTTTCCATATGTAACTGATTAGGAACAGATAGTGGTCATAAAAGGTCAGACAAAGAGAAAATATACTGTTGATTTTATTGTTAACTGCCGCTTACACAGTTTGTTCAAAATAAGCAGCGAAGACTTTGAGGAGCTGCCGCATCCGTAAAATGACGTGATCAGGAGGTGGCTGCCGCAGTTCCGATGTAATCTGAGCAATATGTTCCCGTGTACTGGTATGCAGATCTGGTAGAGACCAAACTTGTTCCTTTACACGTGTTCTTTTAGATAATCCCAGAGTAAAAAAATTACATGGATTCAGATCAGGTGACCCATCAGGCCATGCATCTGGAAAACCTCTCGAGATATAACTTCTTGGAAGGATGCATTAAGCAGTTGTCCCACCGAGCGAGCGTCATGAGCTGTTGACACATCTTACATCAGAGCAATGGTTTCCACTGTCTTCAAAAGCAGCAATCAACATATTGTACAGGGAGATCTCGATAACGTGGAGACGTCGGGATACACCTGCCAGGCTCTCTGGGTGTATTCTCTTCAATAAAGAAGTGATCGTGAATAAAAGTGCTTGTGATTCCACACGAATCACTCACGACGAGCGTAATGATCTTCGTGCACAACGCACAGTTTAACAGTACCCCAAATTCGCCAGTTCCGTGTATTCACTGCACCCCGTAGTTCAAAACGTGCCTCTGCATTTCACAGCATATCGCATGGCCACATGTCATCAACTTCGATTCCTGCCAGAAACCGAAGAGGAAATTCATAAATTTGTTGCTGAGCGTGAAGTTTCATCTGCTGCACCCTTAGGATCTTGTAGGGATACTAGTGTAAAGCACACAGCAAAACTTTCCATACTGTTGACCATGGGATTGTCAATTCTCGTGACAGTGCACACGCACTTGCACTAATTGGGCACGTGTTGCGTGGTCAGTTACAGCAACAGAAACCTCGTCAATAACTTCGAAAGGGATAAGACGCCTTCCTCTGCCAGAAACCAAACCAACCTTACCCGTCTTTTCGAGTTCCATCATAATCTTCTTTAAGGTTTAAGGTCTTTAATGACATGGGGTCTCTCCTCTGACATCAGCCGGCGATATCTTATCAGTGCAACACTGTAACTGCTGCCGTTCACGTAAAACTATTTCACTAACAACGCACAGCCTCCCTTCTACACCGCCATACTGTTCACTCACCTTATAGCTTGACAGATGACAGCGTGGATTCTATACCGTGGATGTTATATACGTCGGGTTGCGATTTACCGCACGTTTAGAACTGTATACGCAGCTGTAGCTGTGCCAGCCAGTAGAAAGAGAGAGGTTGCCACTCCACAAGGCACAGATGGCCACGTCACTTAGACCTGCACTGTGGGGAAGATCTCACAACAGGCTACACCGTCTTGAGCGACGGCAGATCGAAGGTTTAGATTTGGCCGAAGATGCTTATGATTCAGTATTAATATTCAATGTTTCACTTATTAAAAGCCGGCCGGAGTGGCCGTGCGGTTCTAGGCGCTACAGTCAGGAGCCGAGCGACCACTACGGTCGCAGGTTCGAATCCTGCCTCGGGCATGGATGTGTGTGCTGTCCTTAGGTTAGTTAGATTTAATTAGTTCTAAGTTCTGGTCGACTGATGACCTCAGAAGTTATGTCGCATATTGCTCAGAACCATTTGAACCATTTTGAACCACTTATTAAAACCCAATATAACAGTACCGAAGACTTTACCCACACCGATGCATCTGTAATTTCAATTTCATTACCAAAAATTTACTTGAAAAAGTTAATAAATGAATGAAATAACTATTACTAGTATCGACGGAGATAACCGAACTGCCATGAAAGAGATTCCTGCACGGTCATGAGACTAAAAGCCCCTGTACCCAATCTAACAAGTTGTCCAATTATACTAATTTTGTCAAATACTTGACAGCATGTGAGAGTGAAGTAACTGGAATAAGAAATTAAAAGTTTCATTGTCCATTCGGAGAAAGCTGATGCAATCATCAGATTCAAAGTGTAACATTTCCTATAACAGGTATTCGTGTGTATATTTGCCTCTATTTTAAACCTTTCCATGGACCGGCGTCTTGTTCTTCTGAAACACAGTGCCTGAGTCAATGCTAGAAATGTTTTATCTGAATTTTTACCCATTAGCACTAGAACCAAGCTGCAGGATATACGAACACCGTCTGCTTCAAAAGTAAAAGTAAAATAAACTGACAAACATGATGGAACTTTTGTGGAATTGTTTGAGAAATCCGTGGATGAAGGACAGTGAACTTGACAAATAAGTCTGGTCGCATTTTAAGGTCACAACAGAAACAGTCCACAGCTCTCTTTGGACCCACTTGGACATGACGGCGCAGTGTCGGAAGATATCATTTCTGCAAATAAAATAAGCTAGTGGCGCTACTAAACTGTGAGCTGGATTAGGTGTCGTATTACACATAACGTAAAAATTATTTTATTCGATATTGGCAACCATCTATTGCTCCTATTTAGGAAATGGTCGTTGATTGCACAATGCTCTTTATTAACTCAAGAGCGACGCGTTTCGCCAATCAGGTTACGTTAAAAAAATCATAAATATTCCTCAGCGATCGACAGTGGAATTTTCATTGCACTCTTAATGTTACCACAGTTGCTTTTAATTTCACCGAGGGCTATTTTGACTTTTCTGTATGCTGAGCCAATCCTGCAGACAATAATTTCTTTTTCGATATCACGTCGCCTAAGCTTTCCAGCACTTTCTATTTATTTCATTCCTAAGCGACTTGTTTATCAGTATTCCTGAATTTCCCTGAACGTTTTTGTACTTCCTCCTTTCATCGAACAACTGAAGTATTCCTTCTGTTGCATTTCGTTTTTTCGCAGCTACCTTGTTTCTATCTATAATTTACTTCCCAACGTTTCCGATTGCCCTTTTCCGAGATGTCCATTCCTCTTCAACTGTACGTCCCACCGAGCTCTTCATTATCGCAGTATCTACGGGGTCAGAGAACTTCAAGCGTATCTCTTCGTTCCTAGTACTTTCGTATGTCACTTCTTTTGCAGATTGATTCTTCCTGAATAGTCTCTTAAACGTCAGCCTACTCTTCATCATTACTACTGCTGTTGGGTACGCCTTACAATACAGTATCTGATTTCGGAATCTCTGTTTGACCATGATGAAATCTGACTGAAATCTTCCCGTATCACCCTGCTTTTTCCAAGTATATCTCCACCTCTTGTGATTCTTGAACAGCGTATTCGCTATTTGTAGTTGAAATTTATTGTTGAACTTAATTAATCTTTTTCTTCTCATATTCCTAGTCCCAAGCCCATATTCTCACGTAACCCTTTCTTCTTCCCATACAAAGGCATTCCAGTCCACCATGACTATTAAATTTTCATCTTCGTTTACGTACTGAATACCTATTCAGTATCCTCATATACTTTTTCTCTTCACCTTACGTCGTCGGCATGTATACCAGAACTATAGTTCTCGATCTTGGTTTACTATGGATAATGTTGAGAAGAATCCTATCACTGAAGTGTTCACAGTAACGCACTCTGTGCCCTACCCTCTATTCCGTTACACCATTTTCTGGTGCTGTTGATATTACCCTATACACATCTGACCAGATATGGTTGTCTTCTTTTTTATTTCACCTCGCTGAACTCCAACTATATGTAGACTGAGCCTTTGCATTTCCCTTTTCAGATTCTCTAGCTTTCTTACGACGTTGGAACGTCTGACACTCCACGCCCGGAATCATAGAACGTCATCTTCTGGTTTTTTATTTAGCATTTTTTCAAGGTCACCTCCCCCTTGGTAATCCCATCCCGGAGATCCGAATAAGGGACTATTCCTGAATCTTTTGCCAATTGAGAGATCATCATGACACTTTTCGATTACAGGCCACATGTCCCATAGATACACATTGTGTGTCTGTAATGCAGTGGTTTACTTTTTCATTGTTATGCCCTTGGTCATTATTTCTATTGAAGCGATACCGTGGCATTCTTAAAGAATGGAAACATTATTTTAGTGATTGTAATTGGAATCAGAAAATCCACACTGAATTTCACTGATTAAAATAATATGTTAGGAAACGTGATTTACGAAGAATGCCAGTGAAGAAAAAAATATTCCTTTAGAATATTCGATATAAGCAGGTCCCAGCTCGAATAACGTAGTCCTCCATATGCAACTTCTGGCAACAGATTACGGTGTTAGCGTATTGAGATGTACCACGGCAGACAGACCCTGGTAAACGCGCAGAATGCTTTGGGACAGGCCTTGCATACTCAGATCAAGATTTCACGAATATGAATTTCCATTCGTTCTAGTACGTGAAGAACTACAAGACACCAACAGAGCATCTCCTCCTCCCTCCCTCCTCCCCCCCTCGGGTAAAGACCCGCACAGAAAGACAAGCACTCAGTATGCTAGCTAACAAAAGACGGAGATGTGTCCGGTGCTGAATGAATCTTCGACATCTCATGTTTCAACTCCGAAGGTACGACATACTAAGATGGGTGGCATAAACAGCCTATCTGCCCTCAGATTAAGGCGACGTTGAGATTTGAGGGACATCAGACGACTGGGCCGGGTACTGTATCGATCACGAGAAGAGACTCATCAAATGCGGATCCCGCAAAGCGGAAAGACGCAAGGAAGGAAAACTAATTTTTAAAATGTCGTCTTTCTGGACTTTTCATAATGCCGGATTATTGAAAATACTCCGGTGTAAGTTTTGATGTCAACTTCTCGAACAAAAGGTTCGATAAGTCCCTGTTAACATGGCTCGCCGGCCCTAATCGCCCGATACAGGCAAGAAGTGCTGAGCATGAGCTACGAACGTAGAATAGAAATTCTGCGTCACAACGAAGAAATGTAATTTTGTCACGAGTCAACAAGTACCACGAAAAATCTTTCAGATTCTTACTGTATTCAGCAACAAGTGTTTTTCAAGTACGGTTGCGTTAAGTTTTTCAAAGGTCTGGTTTCGGTTATTCTGCTCCAAAGAAAACCTAAAAGCGGTTAAATTTTATCAATTGGGTATCCATCGTACGGAATTTAGAAATAATGAACAAACTGCCGAGTACAGATTTTGTGTAACGGAAGTAACTCTAATTGATAACTTCCTTTAAGATGCTTGGCAGTGAAAATTGGCATCATAAAAAATACTACAAGTACGTTTTTGTTTTTTCATTGATCCCGATGCATTTGGTGCAGTAAGATTTCAGTTTTTTTATCAACGAAGGTAAATTATTTTCTTTCCAATCATAACATCGATGAAAACGTTTTCCTAAGTTTAGTTTCGCAAGTTAGGAAATATCACAACGGATCAATCTAATTAGACAGGTGGAAACGCAAAAATTTGTGTACAACTCTTCCTCATTTCTACCTGATCTCCGTAACCAGGAGTTGCCTTATAAGAACCAGTCATTAATTTACGCTTTTTCACGCAGTGGATCATGATAGTAACATACACTCCTGGAAATTGAAATAAGAACACCGTGAATTCATTGTCCCAGGAAGGGGAAACTTTATTGACACATTCCTGGGGTCAGATACATCACATGATCACACTGACAGAACCACAGGCACATAGACACAGGCAACAGAGCATGCACAATGTCGGCACTAGTACAGTGTATATCTACCTTTCGCAGCAATGCAGGCTGCTATTCTCCCATGGAGACGATTGTAGAGATGCTGGATGTAGTCCTGTGGATCGGCTTGCCATGCCATTTGCACCTGGCGCCTCAGCTGGACCAGCGTTCGTGCTGGACGTGCAGACCGCGTGAGACGACGCTTCATCCAGTCCCAAACATGCTCAATGGGGGACAGATCCGGAGATCTTGCTGGCCAGGGTAGTTGACTTACACCTTCTAGAGCACATAGGGTGGCACGGGATACATGCGGACGTGTATTGTCCTGTTGGAACAGAAAGTTCCCTTGCCGGTCTAGGAATGGTAGAACGATGGGTTCGATGACGGTTTGGATGTACCGTGCACTATTCAGTGTCCCCTCGACGATCACCAGAGGTGTACGGCCAGTGTAGGATATCGCTCCCCACACCATGATGCCGGGTGTTGGCCCTGTGTGCCTCGGTCGTATGCAGTCCTGATTGTGGCGCTCATCTGCACGGCGCCAAACACGCATACGACCATCATTGGCACCAAGGCAGAAGCGAATCTCATCGCTGAAGACGACACGTCTCCATTCGTCTCTCCATTCACGCCTGTCGCGACACCACTGGAGGCGGGCTGCATGATGTTGGGGCGTGAGCGGAAGACGGCCTAACGGTGTGCGGGACTGTAGCCCAGCTTCATGGAGACGGTTGCGAATGGTCCTCGCCGATACCCCAGGAGCAACAGTGTCCCTAATTTGCTGGGAAGTGGCGGTGCGGTCCCCTACGGCACTGCGTAGGATCCTACGGTCTTGGCGTGCATCCGTGCGTCGCTGCGGTCCAGTCCCAGGTCGACGGGCACGTGCACCTTCCGCCGACCAATGGCGACAACATCGATGTACTGTGGAGACCTCACGCCCCACGTGTTGAGCAATTCGGCGGTACGTCCACCCGGCCTCCCGCATGCCCTCTATACGCCCTCGCTCAAAGTCCGTCAACTGCACATACGGTTCACGTCCACGCTGTCGCGACATGCTACCAGTGTTAAAGACTGCGATGGAGCTCCGTATGCCACGGCAAACTGGCTGACACTACGGCGTCGGTGCACAAATGCTGCGCAGCTGGCGCCATTCCACGGCCAACACCGCGGTTCCTGGTGTGTCCGCTGTGCCGTGCATTTGATCATTGCTTGTACAGCCCTCTCGCAGTGTCCGGAGCAAGTATGGTGTGTCTGACACACCGGTGTCAATGTGTTCTTTTTTCCATTTCCAGCAGTTTACTATCCTTTACAAAAGAAATGAAAGCCAGATATATTACTTTTCTCACCGACAATATGATTTTCACTTTGTTTTTTCGGTACACTGTCAACTTCGACCATCCACTGTTCTGCCCGCAGTTTTTCAGTGGAAGATCCTTTTATCTATAGGCACAATGAGATGATACAAGTCCTTTGAATCGTTTCGAAAGTTTTCGAAACACGCTTTCTAAATGACGTCCTAGTTAGTTTGTTTGGAATTAGAAAAGCGGTACACATTGCACACTCGGCTTATTTATATACTGAGTTTTACTCGAAACATAAAACACTCCACCATATCAGCAATTTCACGATTCTTCAATCTCACGGTCTCTCACCTCTATGCCATGTAGTATGTCACTCACATACTTTAAATCATGTGTTTCTATAGTGCCATATCTGAAGTTCTCGTACTTTCACTGTTAAATTGCTTCATCCAGTAACAGATTGTCATGTGTGATCGTATTGACTTCATATGAAGTTATTCTGTACCTGAGCGATAACTACTGCTTGTATCAAAATCATTTGTCAGTGCATGAGACCTTCCCGTATTACATACATCGAAGTAACATGCTAGTGCGTACATACACATTGACACATTATTTACTTAAGTATTGGAGCATGACGAAATTCCCCTTTCAAAAGCTACTTATTAGTTATATGGAACTTACGATAGCTCGTCGCATTAACAAACGTGTGGAAATGCCACCCCTTTCTCCTATCACATTCACAAAACTAGGTGGTGAGCAGATTGTTCTGAGACAATAGTCATTTTCTTGCTAGCAATCGGTACTACTTTTCTCACAGCAGTTCTTGAGAAAGTCACGTATCAGCTGAGGAGACTAATTCAAAGTTCTTAGTTAAATAAATCAAAGCTAATTGCTTCCTTTCCAAGTACAACCAACGTAATGACAGCACAAAATCTGGAGCCGACGGCCATCGTTAATGGTGGTTGAATTTTTGTTAGTGGCCAAATTGACTTCTAGGAGAATGCTGCAAAATTTAGAAAAGATTACATCTTTTAATAACATCATCAGTTTTGCGGGACCGTGTCTGTCATTCACGGGCGAAACGGAAACATGGGATGGAGACTGTTGCCGCAACCATTAAGGTCGCACCCTTGTATTTAAGTTTGCAAAACGGTTTGTGATTATAGGTAATTAATCTCTGGGACGCTGTGGCAAGTTGCAAATGAATTAATGAGTGGCAGAATACTAATTGCATTCGGACATTGCGTATCCACACCATGATCCGTTAAGCTCGCTCGTATTGGCGTTGGCTGTAACAATAAAGCATTAAAACATTTCATGTATTTTATATGTATTAGGAGAACTGTTAAAATCAGAGCTCATGAGATTTAACTAATTTACATTAATTTAATTGCAAATGGATCACATATAATATATGACACTTCCATCGCATTTGTCTACACCAAAGAAAGATTAATCAGAGATGCAATTGTAGTGCATCCTGTAAGTATAAAGGCTAACAATCAAGAGAGAGAGATCCATACACGTACGCTCTTCACTTACTTTCTAAAACAAAAAAAAGTTGCACAGTCGTTTTCACAGCAACAGACTGACAGATGCTACATCTCTGAAACATTATTTGCGTAATTGTAATTACATTTCTCAAAATGAACTGTAGTAACTTATTGAGATTTGAAATTGTTTACAGTAAATAAAAGTTGAGTACACGTTTATGTGCATTACGTGGTTTTTACGGCGTTAAATTTACATAAAATTATGTGGGCCTATCCATGTAATGCTTCAAGCCCGCGTGACTATATGGCCGTAGATTTTCTGAGTAGTCATCGCGAATATCCCAAATCCATGACTCTTACTTTTAAAATTTCTGAGATTATAAAAACGCGACCCAATCGCCGCTCATACGAGTACATACGTTTTACTTTTCCAGACAAGGTTGCCACCACGCATTTACTCCCGTGCACTGTCGTTGCGAAAATTCGCATCAACCGTTCTCCATGCACACTTAACACTATTAATCTTACTGTGTATAGACGTATAAAATCATATATAATATGGATATTTTCCCATTTTTACGCTTTGTTTTTCCTGATTCATTACTTCTCTCAATAATCAAAGTTTTGTAAGTGTAAACGCTACTTTATATAATGTTACTGTTAATAAAAACGAAACAAATAGACCTAAATATATTTATACTAAAGAACCAGTCCTAAATTGATATGCTTCCATTACTTTCATTGTATTATTAAATCTTTGTCGTAAAACTGGCCTTTTTACGCACGGAATGCATATACTGACTTGTTGTATAAAACATATAATGTTTACAGTAATGATACTGGTAGGTTACGAAAGAGCTCTGCGAGGTCTATCAGTGGACGCCTACTTTATAAAATATATTCCTGTTATTGTCAGTTCGGGGGCAATCTGCAATATGTAATAACTGGAGAAAATTTCACAAGCCGAAACCACTAGAAAGGCTTTTTGCTGGATGATCGGTTTCGGCAGAGCTATGCTGAATCACTGGATATTATGCTTCAGAATTTTTACTTTATATTGTACACCAGTGTTGCAACACGCATCACACTGCCTATGCACTTCCGACTACCGTGAAACGCAACACTGATGGACAGTATGTTGTAAAAACTTTAAAGAATAAGATCCCATGACGAGAGCTTAGCTATGTTGAAACCGGTCATCAAATAAAATACTTTTTTAGCGATCTTGGCTTGTGCAGTTTTTCTTTTGTTTATCAAATTCCCACAAGGCGTCCGGACGAAACTAATTTTTGAACTTCATTTTCATTGTATAATTTGCTTGATCGAGGGCAATTTTTCACGCATGCGCTCTACGTATTTTTCTCTTTCTAAAGATGTTGCTTTTCCTATAACTAAAGTGAATCGCTTGTTATTGAATTTGCACCAACTTAGTTGTCACTTTGGTCGGTCAATTTCGCCGTGGCAGGCCACACTTTGCATCCTCCTCACCAGTGGCTAAGCGCACCGGATTTTTCCAGCTGCCGAGCCAAAGCAGGAGTTTATCTGCTGCTCTCCTGAAGCTGTGGGATATTTCATAGCCTCAGCAGCCGCCAGAGTCTGCTGAGCCTTGCCGCCACCCCTGGCGACCGCCACAGCCCGGGAGTGGCTCTTGGCTGGGTCCAGCCTAGTGTGGCCGGCGCACCCCTCAGCTGTCAAATACACTCGCGCTGTCGCGTCTGCTTTCCCTGTCACAACAAGATGCGCACACACAGCCACCTCTCCTCCTTAAAGTTTTGGCCTTCAGACCTTTCACGGTGTATTCCGATAACTTTAACATCGAACAATCACAGATGCCAGCGAAGGCATTTTTAGCGATCACTAGAGCAAATCAAAGACTGTGATTCATTGGCAGAACACTTAGAAGGTGCAACACATTTACTAAAGGGACTGCTTACACCACACTTGTCCGCCCTATTCTGGAGTACTGCTGTGAGGCGTGGGATCCGCATCAGGTGGGATTGACGGATGACATCGAAAAAGTTCAGAGAAGGAAGGCTCGTTTTGTATCATCCCGAAGTAGGGGAGATAGTGCCACAGACATAATACGTGGAGTAGCATTCATTAAAACATAGGCGTTTTTCGTTGCGACGGGATCTTCTCATGAAATTTCAATCACCAATTTTCTCCCCCGATTGAAAAAACATTCTGTCGGTACCTACCTACATAGGGAGAAATGATCATTACGATAAAATAAGAGAAATCAAGGCTCGCACAGAAAAATTTGTGCCCGTTTTTCCCGCGCGCCATTCGAGAGCGGAACGGCAGACATCTTGAAGGTGGTTCATTGAACCCTCTGCCAGACACCTAATTGTGAATAGCAGAGTAATCCCCGTAGATGTAGATATAGATGTAGATATTTGCACCGCGAGGTAACTGCACGCATTAGTTTGAACTGAGACGTTGCTCTGACCAGCTTCCCGCTATCGCCAGTCAATGGTCTGCTGTGCTGAGTAATATGTGCGAAGAGACTATTGTGGTTTCAGGGGCTAATAGAAACGTAGAGAAACAGTTTTTTGGCCAGTGAGACGCTAGTTTGGATTTAAAGCTGGATTACCCATAAAGCAAGTCGGGATATATCCTGAATTAAGAAAAATCCCCCATTATGCACATAAATCAGAGACTGCAAAGAGTCCTAAACAGAGTTCCTTTGTTGCTCAACCCTTCACATGTAATTTTTCCTCATATCTATGTAATTATGTAGTGATGTAGTTCTCAATTCGTTCGAGCAATCATTCATAATAGGAAACACAATCATATCTCAGTCACTAAAAATTATGGAAAAATATTACTTGTTAGAATGAAATCAGGCGATGATTCTTCTTCTCTGCAGGCTCGTGCAATGCGGCAGTCTGCGAATCTGTGCAAATAAAAAGCCTCGTTATTTTGGGAAACATCAGATCAAACGGATATTGGGCTTTGATGAAGTTTAACCTTTAGAAGAAGCAATGGAGCTCTTGGATTATTAAATGCAGGTTCGTATCCAGTCTTTCGGAAGTTCCCTTCTGATTAACAACTATGCAATATATCGATGAATATCATTAATTCTCAGATGTCAAATACACACCCTTTGTATGAAGGAGCAATATATATATATATATATATATATATATATATATATATATATATATATATATATATATATATATCCCTTTCAATCGTACAAATTCGTATCTGCTATCTTTTGTCATAAATTTCAATATTCAGATTACAATTCTTCAAACAAAGCTCAGGATAATCGGCACGAAGACAATCTCGGAAGCTCTTTTTTTTTTAACAACCAGCAGAGAGAGTACTACAAAACAATAATTATGCGCTCATGGCATTGCTATTGTATGAAACTACTTTGCGCATGGACTCTGCGAGTATGAAGATAGAAAATTAATAAACGTAATTCAACGGTAGAATTGTATCTCAATAATTCATCGAATATAAAGAGATATTACAATTGCCCCTCGCAGCGAGCAAAGTTAATGATAATACACTTTGCAAGCCAACAGAAAAAATTTGTTGGGTTGTTTATTCAAAAAGAGGAATAATTTGAATTAATAGAATTTGACTATAGAGAGTATGGATAACATGTTAAGACAGTAAGTTACGATAATACCTAAGGTATAGCTTTTACATGTACCGGGGTATACCCGCATCCCGAGTACAAAACCAGGGAAGATGTAGATTGGTGTAATTACGAAAAAGGTCTACCCATTTGGGAACAGGTCTTCACAGGGAAACCCTGGAAAACCCGGAAGAATATACCCCAGCTCAGGTATTAAAGAAGACAGGAAAACCTGAATCCAGTAATTTTGAAATATATAGATGCTCCATAGATTAGATCGAAGGAAAAGTGCCTCATAGCCAAAAACAATTTACAATATTGATCAAAAGAAATTTTCAAAATTCTTCTTTCGACGGTGTAGCCGGCGATCTCGTTGTGAAGTCGATGGAACAGGAACATTGGGTACGGACAGCGGGTAGGCGACGTACAGCGTTTGGTGGAGGCGGTACGGAAGGCAGGCGATGGCTTGTGGTACAGGACAGAAGCTGATAATGTGCTGTAGAAACAGCAAGATGATCTCAGGAACAGATGGTCAGGGACGTGAACATGGAACAGGTTTAAAGTGGAATAAGAAGAGGTTCTGACTGAATAAATCCCTGGAAGAGAGTGGATTATGGAAACGAAGCCATATTTCATCGTTGAACTCAAGATCGGAGTGGATTCTTATATTCTTCCATCTGTACTAGACTGGAACATCCATCAGTCCTGTCAATGGGGATATTTTTTGTAGACCTCAATACCAAAGTTGTTTTGCATTACAACTGCTGATTGTCCAAATCCTTGCCAAATAGACCGTGGGCATTTAAATTTTGTTGTAGCTCATATCGAACATATTTTCTCAAAAAAATTTTTTTTTCTAATCTTCGTGTTGTTATAGTGCAGATGGAAGTAGAGCATTGAATCTGTCGAGGTTCTCCTAAAAAGAGCGCCTGAGATGACATTGGCGGAAGCGGCGGTGTCTAATATCACATTCGTTGGAACTTCCTCTATTTCATCAAATACTTCTGATACCGGAACACTCGATCTGTCATTATGACACGTTATTAAATCCTTTGTTAACTCTTCAGTCAACAGCTCACCATCATTATATCTTAACAACTGTAATTTTACTGTTTCGCCCCTAACACATCCCCTGACTGCTCCTCCAGGGCACGATGTAATCATGCTTAGTTTGACTGATTGTTAGTCCGACTGGTATTTGTCTCTTCAGCTACTTCAGTGATTATCGGTTGTTGTGGTGAATTCGGTCTATATTGTCTTGCTTGATTGTGTAATTATTGTTGTTGTTCTGCTGGTGTTGGTAGAACTGTCTTGTGTTGCCATACATTGGATTATATCGATTAAAATTCCTATTGTTCCAAAATAGCCCCTCGCTGCACGAATACTAAAGTTTCCATTACGGTAATAATTCTTGTTTCCCTTTTGTCCATTTCTAAGTCTCCTCGGAGAATGTAGTTGGTTATGATTATTGTTACTGCTACCATTAATGCCATTCCCATTCGAGTTGCAGCTCGGATTCGCTTCTATTGCTCTTTTTTGATACGACATTTCTCTTGACCTTTTATTGTCCTCCTCAATTATATCAATGTGATCAAGCGTAGTCATAAATGAGTCTATATCCTTATCATTTATATATAACAGCTGATTCCTTAGACTGGTGGGTAGTCTGGGCTTGAGTATCCTAAGTATATCCGGCAAAGGAATCGGTACATCCCAATACAAAGATTTATTAATGTATTTCTCAAAATATCTCTTCAGAGATCCTCTAGGAAATGAGAAAGGCTCAGGATATAACACTTCCTGCCTAAGTCTTTCTTGCATTCCAGCAGACCAATATTTTGCTAGAAAAGTCTGTTCAAATTCTTTATAACATTTACAAGAAGATGTTTGTTCGAATGCCCACAATGCTCCTGATCCTTGTATATATCCAGATACAAAACTACTAATTTGCCATTCTGTCCAAGATCGTGGAAATAGAACTCTGAAACTTCGAATAAAGACTACAGGAAGAACATTCTTTGTGTCAGGGTTAAAGATTTGAAATTGTCTCTGTTTAACAATCTTTTCCACAACGGTACTACGATTCCAAAAATCATCCTGTTCCAACTTTTCTCTGTGGCTATCCGTTATATCGAATTTAACTTGTGACGTTCCAGCTCTGCCTAAATCGGATCTTGACGTGGACGGAATGTCACGTGCAGATTGAGAATTTTGTTTTCTACTTCTCGCTGTTTCTAAATCCTCCTGCGAGAGATTTAGTGATCTTTCGAAACTTTCTTTCCAATGCGAGAATTCTTCGCCAAGTTGTTCAAGAACGTCCTTTAACCCTTTGTTGAAAAAATTCTCTTCGGAAGTCTCCGAAATTGGCTGTAAAGCTACTTTCACAGTTTCTTCTATCGTTTCCGAAGGAAAATTTTGCCGTTCTAATGTCATTTTCGAAAACTTTCCCGCAAGTACATTCATTCTATGTTCCACTGTCTTCTGATTGCCTTCACTTCGTCAAATTGCTTCTTTAGATTATCTTGGGATTCTATAATTTCTGGTATCACAGCTACGGAACACTGTATGTCCTCTTGAGCTTGTATTACTTGAGGAAACAGTTCTATTTGTTTTTGTATCGTGTCAATTTTGACGGATACATATTCCGTTAGTTTCGCTTTTAATTTACTATTGTTTTCTTGGCATTGTTGGCCGACCTGCTCAATTTGAGCAATAAGGTTCTGTTCGGTCCTTTCTGCGTGTTCTTTTATTTCCTGTGTCTGGGTATTTAATCTCTGATCTAATTCGGTTAAGAGTTGCTCTCAATTGATTTGGTAATTCTGTTTGATTTTCGGCTAATTCATTTTGGAGTTCATCAGCTGTTGTTTGAATGTTTTCTGAACCAGCGCGATTATTTATATTGCTACCGCTAGCCACAACAGTCTCGGAATTGCTATCCGTGGCCTCTGCTTCTGCGCAAACAACTGAAGGCTGTTGCACGTCTCGTTGCTGATTCAATGACATTTTAATGCCGCTCTAGTCAATACCATTAAATAACTGTCAATATCAGGTTCTAGTCACTAAATGCAGTTTCAAATTTACTGTCGTAGACACACTTAATTTTCAAATTACTTCACAGGTGGTATAAAGCTCAATGTCCAGATACGAAAATCACACAATATACAGTTCTACAATCTGACGCCTATCTGGAAAAAAGTTCTTTCTGAATTAATTTCAAACTATTTTAACTACAAAATGTAAAAATTGTAATTATCTGGCCTTGTTCTGCAGTATAGGTCTTATCCAATAGTTGAAATCGTTCCTTGGTATCAACAATCTTTTACTATGGGCACCGAATCTCTCTTCAGATTAGTTACCTCTCGTTCTCGTTGGTTTTCATGAAACAAAAAATACATATATTATCTAACAATCCAAGAGAGTCCTGTGACACTGGCGCCACTTAACGTTTCCTCCTATCTATGTAATTATGCAGTTGTGTAGTTCTCAATTCGTTCGAGCAATCAATCATTCATAATAGGAAACACAATCATAACTCGGTCACTAAAAACGATGCAGAAATTTTACTTGTTAGAATGAAATCAGGCGATGATTCTTCTTCTCTGCAGGGTCGTGCTTTGCTGCAGTCTGCTAATCTGTGCAAATAAAATGCCTCGTAATTTTGGGAGCGTTGTATAATCAGTCTGGAAACCTCAGATCAAGCGGATATTTGGCTTTGATGAAGTTTAACCTTCCGAAGAAGTAATGGAGCTCTTGGATTATTAAATGCAGGTTCGTATCCAGTCTTTCGGAAGTTCCTTTCTGATTAACAACTACGCAATATATCGATGAATATCATTAATTCTCAAATGTCAAATACACACCTTTTGTATGAAGGAGCAATATATATATATATATCCCTTTTAATCGTACAAATTCGTATCAGTTATCTTTTGTCATAAATCTCAATATTCAGATTACAATTATGCAAACAAAGCTCTGGCTAATCGGCACGAAGACAATCTCGGAAGCTCTTTTTTTTAACAACCAGCAGAGAGAGCACTACAAACAATAATTATGCGCTCATGGCATAGCTATTGTATGAAACTACTTTGCGCATGGATTCTGCGAGTATGAAGATGAAAAATTAATAAACGTCATTCAAGGGTAGAATTGTATCAGAATAATTCATCGAATATAAAGAGATATTACACACAGTGGGCATACCGAAGGGAAATTGACTTTGAATATGAACAATTACTCAAAACATCTCACCAATCACAGATATGTATGAAGCAAACATAGCTTATTGCTTCGAGTAATTCAGTGGGCATGTCTACAAAACCTCTTATAATAACTCAAGGTACACCGTAACAAGTAAGCACCTTTTCTGTATAATGAAGCACTGCGTCTGTCCTAGTTACATTAAGACCAGCCCCCACCTTTTCTATTGAAAAATTTGCAAAGAATTGCGAAATATCATATTCCTAGTGATTAATACGTTTCTGTGATTAATTACAGTAAGGAATTCCCAAACATTCTACCTTACTTTTCACATCAAGTTATCGTATTCTGTCTGCTGAGTGCAAGTCGGGATTATTCATCTAAATAGGAAAATGAGTGCCAAATGAAACTGGTATGAAAGAATATTTGAATGAAAATCCATACAATTGACTCCCAAAAAGTAATACAGTCTCAAAGTACGAGTAATGTAAGTGCTCAGGAAGTTTAATCCTTACAGGTCACAAAGCATTCACAAAAGCTCATCGACTGCACTACCATTCGGGTGAATTTTGTACCGTGTACCGAGACTTGAGCCACAATCTCCTCACAAGGAGACGAAGAGTGAATTTCCACATGTCAGACAGAGTTCCAACCCACGAAAGTACAGTAACTACACGATGCGTGTCAAGAAAAAAAAATAGTTCACGCCTACTCGTTCTATCTGAATAATTGGCAAAATCGTATTGTGTGTGTGCTCTTCGTACACTCAGCCAACCTGCATATCACCAGCTCATCGTACAGCAACTCGCGGCACCAGACTCCGAAGCGCGACCTTCTTGCAACGCATTAGAGCACAAAAAAGACCATCAGATTCATGCCCTAGCATTTTCAGTGACGTGGGCTGTGTGTTGATTTGACGGCAAAGACGGAACTCAAAGTACACCTCATGAATACCTCACGAACTGACACAAAGATAACAAAGTTGTTCTGAATCGATACTAGATACATAATTACATTTTTACCGTGATCCTGTGGTAGCTAATTGAATTATAAAAAAAACAAATTACATATTAAAAGCTCCAACGTAACAACCACATCTGAAACTTCAGATAACGTAAACCAGTATGATGCTTGCTGTCTCCTAGCTATCAGTCACAGACAGAGCGGAATACGTGACATCTTGTCATCAAACTTTTCCATAGGAGCCTAAATGACCATCAAATCACGTGTCAAGTAATGGAAGCAGTGTTTAGCATAAGTCAACTGAGTACAGGTATCAACCGATAAAAGCATAAACGAATGATAGAGAAATGAATTAGTGGACAAAATGGCACAGAAGACAAAGAAATGGGCGAAATTGACCAGAACAGATACTAGCATGAGAACTGTAGAAACAGTCCTTAAATGTGACTATGGAAAAATAGGCCATCTCACCACAAGTAGATGGAAATTAAGCTCACACACAGGCAAGTAAAAAAGCAGGAATAGCTGTCATCATTCTGAGGCCTGCTTTGCTTCACCAGACATGTAACTATTGAAGGTGGTATGCCGTTGCCTTCCCCCGATCTTTGAACTGACTTACCTAGCCATACAGAGTGGGACATACATTTTACGGTGGATTCCAAACCACAGTTCAGCTCGGAATTTTTTACATCAATAAACACTGCTAGAGACGAAAGAAGTGATAAGTCACTAATATTCAAGGACGGAGCAGGGAACGAAAACGAGTCCTCTGGATCTGTAGTATGGCGTTCTACAAACATGTACATGGAATGTATCTGTCAGTAACAACACCAAGAAGAAGCAACGCCGAAATAAAACAGTCCTACACCACATTGAAAATCATTGCAGGAAATGCTAACGAACTGTTAAAGTGTTGTAGACGGAGGATGCAATCTCCCAACAAGCGATGTAATGCTGCTTTGAAGAATCGAATGTAAAATTTGTTAACTACTGCACAGTTTTGTCAGCGAAGCAAATATGATTTCATAAGTCTCTGTTTTGCATTGTAAATACTCTATTGGAGGTTCTGGTATTATGAGATACGGTTTAGTATTATGAGCATAACTTCGCAAAAGAATTATCAAATTTTCCACAACCAAAACGAATAGACACTGTAACTTACTGTGATTAGTTATACGTAGTTTACGAATGCTTTCCAAAATTTTCTTCTTATTGGGACGTTAAATACAAGACAGATAAATGGAGGTATACGAGAGTAATATGCAGCACACAACTAAAAATACAGAAAACAAGCTACAACAGGCAAGGAACAAGATCTAATGATAAACAAGATCTAATGATACTCAGAAAACACATTACGTGTACTATTTACAGTCGTCGGCCCTGTTCTGCGCTGCTATGCTTGCCGTCGCCTCCTTGAGGCTGTCTTTGAAAATGTCTGATTTTTTAACATAACCTGATGATGTCCCCTACTGGCGAAACGCGTCGCTATTGCGTTAATAAAGAGCAGTGGGCCATCACCGACTATTTCTTAAACAGTAGCAATAGAAAGTTGCCAATATCGAATGAAACAATTTTTACGTTATGTGTAATAGAACACCTAATCCAGTTTCACAGTTTAGTGACTCCACTAGCTTATTTCATTTGCAGAAATGGCATATTCCGACTCTGCTCCATCACAGTCTAAGTGGATCCAAAGAGAGCAACCGAAACATTGAATCCACATCTATGCTCGTTTATCTTCAAGTGTGTGTGAAATCTTATCGGACTTAATTGCTAAGGTTATCAGTCCCTAAGTTTACACACTACTTAACCTAAATTATTCTAAGGACAAACACACACACCCATGCCCGAGGGAGGACTCGAATCTCCGACAGGACCAGCCGTATGCTCGTTTATATTAGGAAAATATTCCATTTTGTAATACATTTGGCTTTGTTGTTTTCCTGGCTCAAAAAAATGGCTCTGAGCACTATGGGACTTAACATCTATGGTCATCAGTCCCCTAGAACTTACAACTATTTAAACCTAACCAACCTAAGGACAACACACAACATCCAGCCATCACGAGGCAGAGATTGTCTTCTTGGCGGTTCGAGGTCGATTTCAGACGATACATCAGAATGGGAAGAGACTTCATCGCCTTTTGGATCACCTTCGAATTAAAGTGTAAGTTAGTGAAGGGCTGCTGTGCCTTCATTTTTGGGATTTCGCTGCATTTAAAGTTTCCACTGTTAGAAACTACGTTGCTTAACTTTTAAGTTGACCTCTTATTGACTTTTGTGGGACAATATCTTAATGGAGATAAAATTTCAGTTTTTCTACATGTGTTGGGCGGTTTATTTTTCGGTATTCACATCGCCAAGGATATAATCAAAGTTTTAGATGAGAAACTAAAGGATGTATAAGAACACTGAGAACAATAATAAAAAGTGGCATTGAGACTCTTTACATGTTCTATACAACCAGACAAGCCACCTTCAAAGAAATATCCTTTCCATCGCCAAAGAAAACAATCACGAACTGAAAAACGGTCATTCCATGATATACGGTCATTGCATGATATACCACTACTCTTTGAATGTGCATTGTACTTAATCTCAAGTTTGGCGTCACATACCTAAAAATTAATACCATTCTTTGTTAATTTACCTGCAGAAATTTCAGAAAATCGTAACACAATCTTTCTTGCACGGTGAATCAATGCTGGTAAAAGTTGACACTCATTAGGAAGCATCATGGGAGTCCTCACAAGTAGTGTGCGACATTCCCACAACGTAGCAGTATGTTACACAGTAGTAAAACCTTTATTTCCTATTACGCGGCTATGTCGTAATACCGAATTACCTCTATGTATAATTCGAATAACTAATTTAAGTGTCGGTAATGAAGAAAATATCTTTTAGTAGTAGAAATATATACAATTTTTTTAATCGTATTGTCATTTCCATTCAAAAACTACGAAGGTATGTTCGTTCAGTACTAGTAGCATTTAATTGCTAAGAATTACAGTTGGAGTAGTTTAGTACCGAGTAATGGTTTCTAAAAGTTACTTCCCTTGTAGAGTAAGTTTGTGATTTTTGTAGTCAGGTTTTAACATCTTATTGTAGTAGCGGAACTTCTAAAAAGTAAAATTTTACCATGAGTGAGAAGTGTGGGCTTTGCCGTAGGTTCGTGAGTAGTGGATTGCGGTGTGAGACTTGTTCGAAGTATTTTCACTGGGGGGAATGCAGTGGGGAAGCCAGTGGGCATTCTGGTGAGATCCTCTCCTGGAACTGTAGGTTATGTAGCAAGAGTAAGTTGATAGAGGAGCAGGAGCGTAAGATGTGTGCCCTTCAGGTACAGTTGAAAAACGCACAGGAGGAGCTAGATAGGATGAGGAGGGAGAAGAGGGTTGGGGAATGGGACCTGGCTGTTGGTAAGAGATTTTCAGATAGTTTTACTATTGGTGTTTGCAATAGATATGACCAACTGTCAGAGTCTAGTGGGGAGGAATCTCTAGTAGCTGTAGATGTAGGAAGTATGCTGCAGACCTCAACAGTTACGGTGGCTAGAACAGTTGCAAAGTCAAAGACGAAGGTTCTGCTGTTAGGTAGTTCTCATGACAGAGGTGTAGGCCAGCAGCTGCAGGAAGTGCTGGGGAGTGAGTACCAGGTCACCAGCACTGTGAAGCCTAATGCAGGATTGGCTCAGGTGACTGTTAACATAGGGGGGTTATGTAGGGATTTTACTAAAGAGGATCAGGTAGTGATTGTGGGTGGGGCTGGTAATAGTATTAATAGGGATGGGGAGTATGACATAGATGGTGACCTGGAAAAGATAGCCACTCACACTGGCAACACGAATGTGCATTTCGTGGAACTGTTTCAGCGTCACGATCGGCCTCATCTTAATACAGCCGTCATACGTAATAATATGAGATTTGGGGGTGCGCTGATGACGGAAAGCATGGGTCACATTTCAGTGGTGTCGGTGGAGTCTATCAGCAGGACGGGTTTCACTAGACATGGCCTGCACCTCGACAGGTATGGGACGGGAAGGTTGGCAAAGCTTATAGGTGACAGCATAGGTGGGGTTGGTGGGATCACTCATGGGAAAATTCCTGCAGTAGTGGGTGTTAGAACTGCACCTTTTTTAGATTGAAGTCAGCTGATAGGTATTCCTGCTTAAGGGAAGTCTCTCTAACAAAGGAACCACTTTTGACTAAGCTTAGGTATCCGAGTAATGAGGGAAGTAGTATATTTCATGAAAATATACAAGGTATTAGAGATAAAGTTAGTGAATTGCTTATAGATGTTGACTCTGAAATTATTGGTGTATCTGAACACTCCTTAAATAAGGAGATAATTCAGAGGCTTCCTTTACCAGGATACAGGTTGGCTGGCAGCTTTTCGAGGAGCTCTTTGCGGTGTGGGAGTAGCCATGTATGTGAAAAACGGAATCCCATTTGAGTCAATTGATGTTTCAAAGTACTGCACTGAAAAGGTGTTTGAATGTTGTGCAGGTGTGTTTAAATGTAATGGAGCTAAACTTCTAACTTGTTATTTATAGATCCCCAGACTCTGTTTTCACAACATTTTTGCTAAAGCTAGAGGAGGTTCTTGGTTCACTTTATAGGAAATACAAAAAGTTAGTTATATGTGGCGACTTCAATATTAATTGTATAAGTGATTGTGCAAGGAAGAGGATGCTGGTAGATCTCCTTAATTCATATAATCTTATGCAAACCGTATTCACTCCAACGAGAGTGCAAGGGAACAGTAGAACCACCATAGACAACATTTTTCTTCATTCCTCATTACTAGATGGGCATTCTGTTAGCAAAAAGATGAATGGCCTTTCAGATCATGATGTACAAATTTTAACTCTAAAACATTTTTGTGCTGCAACACGTGTTAAATATAGTCATCAGCTGTTTAGGAAAGCTGATCCAGTTGCTGTAAAGACCTTTGTAAACTTTATCAAGGAACAAGAGTGGCAAGATGTTTATAGCGCTGATACAGTAGACGATAAATATAATGCTTTCTCAAGACATTTCTCGTGCTCTTTGAAAGTTGCTTTCCGTTAGAACGTTCAAAACAGGGTACTAGGACAAACAGACAGCCTTGGTGGCTGACTAGAGGGATAAGAATATCTTGTAGAACGAAGTGGCAATTATATCAATACGTTAGAAACAGTCAGAATCTAAATGCAGCAGCCCATTACAAACGGTATTGTAAGGTGCTTAAAAATGTTATTAGGAAGGTGTGGTATGCAGATAGAATAACTAAGTCTCAGGATAAAATTAAAACCATATGGTCAGTCGTAAAGGAAGTGCCTGTTCTGCAGAAACAGGACGAGGATATAGAATCAGTGTGTAGTGGGAATGTCCGTGTTACTGATAAGTCGCATATATGTACAGTATTTAATAATCACTTTCTGAATGTAGCAGGTGAACTAAATAGAAACCTAGTCTCAACAGGGAATCATATAGCGCTCTTAGAAAAGTGTTCCTCCATGATACTGATAAGGGGGAGATTGAGTTAATAATTAAATCATTAAAGACCAAGAACTCTCATGGATGTGACGGGTAGCTAGCAGAATACTGAAGTATTGTTCTATGTTTGTTAGCCCAGTATTTAGCCATATCTGTAACTTTTCCTTTAGGAGTGGTCGGTTTCCTGACCGATTAAAGTACTCGGTAGTGAAGCCACTTTATAAAAAGGGAGACAGGGATAATATTGACAATTATAGACCTATTTCTATGCCATCGGTGTTTGCTAAAGTTATCGAGAAGGTCGTATATACGAGGTTACTGGAGCATTTAAATTCACATAATTTGTTGTCAAACGTTCAGTTTGGTTTTAGAAATGGTTTAACAACTGAAAATGCTATATTCTCTTTTCTCTGTGAGGTTTTGGACTGATTAAATAAAATGTTGCGAAAGCTAGGAGTTTTCTTTGATTTAACGAAGGCTTTCGACTCTGTTGACTACAAAATATTGTTGCAGAAGTAGGACCAATATGGAGTAAGGGGAGTAGCGTACAATTGGTTCGCCTCTTACTTTAAGAACAGAAAGCAGAAGGTAATTCTCCGACTGATGTTCAGTCCCAATGGGGCAGTGTTAAGTGGGGAGTTCCCCAAGGGTCAGTGCTGGGGCCACTGCTGTTGCTTATTTATATAAATGATATGCCTTCTAGTGTTACGGGTGATTCAAAAATATCTCTGTTTGCTGATGACACCAGCTTAGTAGTGAGGGATCTTGTGTGTAATATTGAAACAGTATCAAATAATGTAGTTCATGAAATAAGTTCATGGGTTGTGAAAAATAATTTGATGTTAAATCACAGTAAGACTCAGTTTTGACAGTTTATAACTCACAATTCAACAAGAACCGATACTTTGATCAGAGAGAATGGGCATATTATAAGCGAGACGGAACAGTTCAAGTTCCTAGGCGTTCGGATAGATAGTAAGCTGTTGTGGAAAGCCCATGTCCAGGATCTTGTTCAGAAAATAAATGATGTTTTATTTACCATTAGAACAGTATCTGAAATAAGTGACACTTCAACACGAAAAGTAGTCTACTTCTCATATTTTCATACGCTTATGTCGTATGGTATTATTTTTTGGGGTAATTATTCTGATTCAAAAAGGGTATTTTTGGCTCAAAAACGGGCTGTTCGAGCTATATGTGGTGTAAGTTCAAGAACCTCTTGTTGACCCCTATTCAATAGTCTGGGAATTCTGACATTGCCCTCACATTATATATTTTCTTTAATGTCGTTTGTTGTTTGCAATATTAGCCTATTCGCAAGAGTTTGCAGCTTTCACTCAGTTAATACTAGGCAGAAATCCAATCTGCATGTGGAATGCACTTCCTTGACTCTTGTGCAGAAAGGAGTGCAGTATTCTGCTGCATCCATTTTCAATAAGCTACCACAAAAACTCAAAAATCTTAGCAGTAGCCCAAACTCTTTTAAGTCTAAACTGAAGAGTTTCCTCATGGCTCAGTCCTTCTATTCTGTCGAGGAGCTCCTGGAAGATCTAAAAAAGTAAGCAAATTCCTGTGTTACATTGTTGATTTTCTTTATTTAAACTTACTTGTCACCTGAATATGTTTTTTATATTTCATTTTATCTGTTTCTAATACCGTGTTATAATTTCATGTATTGACTTGTTCCATGACCACGGAGACTTCGCCTTAATTTGGCCCCACGGAACAATAAATAAATAAATAAAATAAAAAGTGCTAAAATTAATGTAAATATTACCTAAAACCGAAGAAAGATGGCTTACGAGTGAATGTTCCAGAGGCTAGCTTGCACATGTTAGTAAGGGTACACATTCAGGACTAATAACATAATTTTAAAACAACGTCTCTTACCTAAGGTAACATGTTGAAGATTGATTAAGCATCTGTTATGGAAATAGGTTGCAGGTCTTTATGGAGTTGTTCAGAAGGCAGACATGATTGCTAATGATCTTGTAACGTGATACAGTAATGTGTATAAAACGCGTGTGATTTTGTAATCAGGTGCACTCCCCGCACATTTGTAACAGGGACTGAGCTGGCTCCAGCACAGAGATATGTAGCGTGTGGTTCTTGCTGTATACTTTTCGCAATTCAGGAGCTTCCGAACGATGCAAGAATCGATGAGAGGCACTAATCGTAACGTTTTACGACCCACACCCAGCCGCTACCCAAAACGAGGGCGCGCTTTTTGATTGCGGGCTTGTCGCTCCGCCTGTCTGTCCACAAGCTGGCGCTCTCGACTCGCAGAACTGAGCTCGTCCTAGCCAGAGAGGCTCACCGCCGCGTCTGATGCAATTGGCCATCAACGGGACGCAAAGGGCTCTGCGAGACGCCCGTGTCTCTCAAGGTTGCCGCCCAAATGCAATCTGGACGTAAGATCTCAGGGGTGGGACCAGCGGTGTACCAAAGTGAAGGGAGCCAATGCGAGCGACTGTCTCGTCTAGGCAGATGGTGTAGTTAACTCAGATGCAGCTTACTGTGACGTCTTTTTATCTCCATCGCAGCGTGACTCACGTCCTTAACCTTAACCAGCTCTTCGCTTTACCCTTCCTCCTCACAGACACTGAATACCTCCGTCTATCCCATACATTCCCATATTCCGACTATCGCATTGTTTCCCCTGTAATTTCTAACGCTGGTATGCTGCTTCGTCTACAACTCTGGTTCTCAACCTTTCTGACCATTACCCCTGACTTCAGCTGTATATTAGTTATTACCACCTCCACCTCCCCCCCCCCCCCTCCACTTCCCACCAACGTCAACAACATTAGCACGTAAAATGTAGAACCGTAGAAAGAAAAATAATTTTCTTTTAACCCGTCTATTTTTAGATTTTATAAGTGACTTATTAAATTACGAACTAACGAGACAATGACAAAATTGGTAGTTTATTTCTAAAAACTTTTCGTCATAGAATTATGAAGCAATCCTCAGTGCAACGCAAATGAAATTCCTTCACGGAAAATAAAAATAACTATCCACATTGAGAACAGACACTTCCTCTACACCACTTCTCTCTCTAGCTCCACTTGCTTCACATATACCTTGATTACCCGTTTTTAATTAACCAAGTTAAAATGTGTGCACTATACTCTGCGTTTGGCAGTCATCTGACTGCTGGACTCCTTACTTCCTCAAATGGCAGAAACCGGAAAACCTCAGGCTGCCAATGCTCTCTGTGTGGCCAGGGCGACTACTGACAACAACAATATAATAATAGTATAGTGTAGGCCCTACGGCAGTATAGTCGCCACTTCGTGGTTACTGCCATGCTGTCTTGTCAATTAGTTCATTTGTCCTTGTGAAGTGAATAATGAAACAAATTTATACTCTATTAAAAGAAGGCCGGCCAGAGTGGCCGAGCGTTTCTAGGCGCTTCAGCAGGTTCGAATCCTGCCTCGGGCATGGATGTGTGTGATGTCTTTTGGTTAGTTAGGTTTAAGTAGTTCTAAGTCTAGGGGACTGATGACCTCAAAAGCTAAGTCCCATAGTGCTCAGAGCCATATTAAAAGAAGTACCTACAGTTCCAAGAATGTTTTTTATGAGATGTTTAAGCATATTTGATATGTATGTCTCATTTTTATTGTGAAATATGCAAGAAAATACATGTGTAGTGGGTGAGCTATGTGAGGAAGACGTTCGAATATTGGTTTCACAACACGAAACCTCCACAACGTTGTGTTACATGTTAATGCTAGTACTTGAAAAACTGTAATTATCTGTAAGACTCGTAATGAGTATTTGTTTCACAAAATAGTGATAACAGTAATGATGTTTAAACGATAATGTAGCTTCGCGACCGATATAAAAGTGAACCCTTTTGTCTTCACCCCTCAGAAAATTTCATTTTACACCTCAATGGGTAACTACTCCCAGATTTGGGGCCCACTGGGCTGTAACAACTTATCCCACCATACGTAGACCTTCACTCTTTCCATTTCCTATCTCCTTATGCGAATTTTACTGAGTGTCTCTCCCAGATAATAAAATCCACCTTGAAATGTATCCCTTCTACCAGATATAGCTCAATTATAGCTCAATACCTATCCTCTCCCCACAACAAGGCTGCCTCTGAAGCCTCTACTTTTATCCTCGTAAATATGATCTCGTCTCCGTCCTAGTTACGCTTACATCAAACCTCATGTTTCCTTACAATTCACCCTTCCCCATTAAACATATTTCCGAAGACCTACCCTCCTGCTCTATTCATACCCAGACGGTACACTACGAGAAGTCTATTCATGCATGTTCGATAGTACATTGCATCGCACTTCTTAATAACGTAGGAACTGCTATTTCGTGTTAACTCGCCAAAACCAGGCCCTCGACTGTCAATAAACAGGGTGTTACAAAAAGATACGGCCAAACTTTCAGGAAACATTCCTCACACACAAATAAAGAAAAGATGTCATGTGGACATGTGTCCGGAAACGCTTAATTTCCATGTTAGAGCTCATTTTAGTTTTGTCAGTTTTTTCCTCGATTCACCGCCATGATTTCATACGGGATACTCTACCTGTGCTGCTAGAACATGTGCCTTTACAAGTAGGACATAACATGTGGTTCATGCACGATGGAGCTCCTACACATTTCAGTCGAAGTGTTCTTACGCTTCTCAACAACAGATTTAGTGACCAATGGATTGGCGGAGCAAAGCCATGGTCTCCACGCTCTCCTCAACCCACTTGACTTTCATTTATGAAAGCTCTTGTCTACGCAACCCCGGTACCAAATATAGAGACTCTTCGTGCTCGTATTGTGGACGGCTGTGATACAATACGCCATTCTCCAGGGCTGCCTCAGCGCATCAGGGATTTCATGCGACGGAGGGTGGATGCATGTACCCTCGCTATTGGAGGACATTTTGAACATTTCATGTAACAAATTATTTGAAGTCACGCTGGTACGTTCTGTTACCGTGTGTTTCCATTCCATGATTAATGTGATTTGAAGAGAAGTAATAAAATGAGCTCTAACATGGAAAGTAAGCGTTTGCGGACACATGTCCACATAACATATTTTCTTTATATTGTGTGAGGAATGTTTCCTGAAAGTTTGGCGGCACCTTTTTGTAACACCCTGAATATGTTTTTCCTGGGCAGGATTATACTTAACGTACGGGTGCAGGTCGTGACACATAAGAGGACGACATGTGGAAATTTGGGCCTGCCTGTTATTCGTGCTCGGATAGCCGAAGTTGTTAAGGTGACAGCTCGCGTAAATTGGGAAGACCTCTTTCAAGTCCTAGTCCGTCACTAATTTCCACTGTCGTCACCCCAGACACATAGCCGAAGGTGGTTTATATTCGATCTGAGAAACAGTTGCTGTACTTCCAGTTTTAGTTACGGTAAAAAACTTCAGTGGTTTTATCAGTACATCATTTTCAGAGACGATCATATATAGATGATACTTCCAAAGCCAAGGAGATAACAGAAAAATGAAAGGAATATAACTTTTAAACTTGAACAGCTTTTATTGATTATGAAGACCAATTCGACTGAGTAATTAGGGAGACATTAAGGGAAATCATGAGTCAAAGAGGTTATCGGCATCACGTAATTAAAGTATGAAAGTGTATTTATAAAGACACAACAAGCAGCGTACATGTCGGAATCGTACGGTATAGTACAAAGTTGCATGTAGAATTGTAGCTCATCCCCTATCTTGCTTAAAATTTATACAGACAATCTGATTAGACAATTGGTGTATAAAATTAATGGAGTCATTAGTATTGCTCCACATTTAAGTTATTTGCTGATTATCGCATTGTTATAAAAAAAACTGAAGAAAAATTGCAAAGAGCAGAAGATTACAGGTTACAGTAGTCATGTGAGAAGTATAATTTTAAAATTTCCGTAAGCAAAAACAATGGCCTTCGAAGATAAATATAATATTAGAAGCAAAATTGTAATCACTGATGCTTTATTAGAACAAATCATAGATTTTAATTACATACGAACATATGCCAACTATAGATATGAAAATAAAATAAAAACAAGTGACCCATGTTCCAGCAAACAAGTGGTGCAATAAATGGAAGCCTAAAATCTAAAACCAGGAAATAATCACAAACGAACTTCTGCAAAATAATTGCTGCATCTGCTTTTCCTCATGGATTTGAAAAATAGTCGTTGATACGATCTGCCGAAATGAGATCTGTAAAATCAATAAAAAGATGTACCCTATCAGATAAAACTGAAAATGAACAGAAAAGGGAAGAACTTGTAATAAATATCTTGGAAGAAAAAACTGTAAGCTACAGAAGCGAATGGAGACAGTAAGTACACAAAATACTGAACGATAGGATTCAAAGAGGAGTGTTGCGCTATAGGCCTAGGGGAAGAAGACATCCAGGAAGACCAAGGATATGATAGTCAGACCAGGCAATATTATCTAATCCGTGGAATCCGGAAAAATATTTTTCAAAGGTCATACAGATTCATCAGTTTGATAATTTTAAAAACGTGTAAATACTTTATCATTCTTAATTCCTTAAAATTCGTTCGTATTACTCCGCGCAACAGAATAAAAGGCTCACTTTTTCGAAAACCCATAACTGTCCTACATTGCGACAGAGAGATTTGAAATTGGACACAAAGCTTCCTGCATATCTCTCCATAATGGTGCAAAGGTATGGCGTCCCGTGACGTCAGCCTCGGACTTCATAGCGCTACCGACAGCAAGGTGTCGACAGATACACTACTTGCCATTAAAATTGGTACACCAAGAAGAAATGCAAATGATAAACGGGTATTCATTGGAGTTATATATTATACTAAAACTGACATGTGATCACATTTTCAAGCATTTTGGGTGCATAGATCCTGAGAAATCAGTACCCAGAAAAGCCACCTCTGGCCTTAGTAACGGCCTTTATACGCCTGGGCATTGAGTCAAACAGAGCTTGGATGGCGTGTATTTGTACAGTTACCCAAAAAGCTTCAACACGATACCACAGTTCATCAAGAGTAGTGGCTGGCGTACTGCGACGAGCTAGTTGCCGGCTGGAGGGGCCGAGCGGTTCTATGCGCTTCAGTCTGGAACCACGCGACCGCTACGGTCTCAGGTTCGAATCCTGCGTCGGGCATGGATGTGTGTGATGTCCTTAGGTTAGTTAGGTTTAAGTAGTTCTAAGTTCTTGGGGACTTATGACCTCAGATGGTAAGTCCCATAGTGCTCAGAGCCATTTGAACCATCTAACGAGCCAGTTGCTCGGCCACGATAGACCAGACGTTTTGAATTGGTGAGAGATCTGGAGAATGTGCTGGCCAGGGCAGCAGTCGAAAATTTTCTGTATCCAGAAAGGCCCGTACAGGACCAGCAACATGTGCTCGTGCATTATCCTGCTGAAATGGAGGGTTTCGCAAGCATCAAATGAAGGGTAGACCCACGGGTCGTAACCCATCTGAAATGTAACGTCCACTGTTCAAAGCGTCGTCAATGCGAACAAGAGGTGACCGAGACGTGTAACCAGTGGCACCCCATACCATCACGCCTGGTGATAATGCCAGTATGGCGATGACGAATACACGCTTCCAATGTGCGTTCACCACGATGTCACCGAACACGGATGCGATCATCATGATGCTGAAAACAGAAGCTGTATTCATCAGAAAAATAACGTTTTGCCATTCGTGAACCCAGGTTCTTCACTGAGTACACCATCGCAGGCGGCCCTGTTTGTGATGCAGCATCAAGGATACCCGCAGCCATGGTCTCCGAACTGATAGTACCTGCTGCTGCAAACGTCGTCGAACTGCTCGTGCAGATGGTTGTTGTCTTGCAAAAGTCCCCATCTGGTGACTCAGGAATCCAGACGTGGCTGCACGATCCGTTACAGCCATGCGTATAAGATGCCTGTCATCTCGACTGCTAGTGATACGAGGCCGTTGGTATCTAGCACGGTATTCCGTACTACCCTCCCGAACCCACCGATTCCATATTCTGCTAACAGTCATTCGATTTCGACCAACGCGAGCAGCAATGTCGTGATACGATAAACCTCAATCGCTTTAGGCTGCAATCCGAGCTTTATCAAAGTCAGAAACGCGATGGTACGCACTTCTCCTCCATACAGGAGGAATCACAACAACGTTTCACCAGGCAACACCGGTCAAATGCTGTTTGTGTATGAGAAATCGGTTGGCAACTTTCCTCATGTCAGCACGTTGTAGGTGTCGCCACCGGCGCCAACCTTGTGTGAATGCTCTGAAAAGCTAATTATTTGCATATCACAGCATCTTCTTCCTGTCTATTAAATTTCGCGTCTGTAGCACGTCATCTTCGTGGTGTAGCGATTTTAATGGCCAGTAGTGTACCAAGAAAAAGCTAGGGCTCAGAAGTTCAAGTGACGTATAAGATGGCTTAATGGTGTCAAATTTCACCACAGCTCTCCCCATTGCCGCCCTGGACGTGTCACACGATGAGGTCATCACACCTTCTCTTATCCAAATTTCACTCCTTCTTTTGAGTCTTCTATAACGAAGGTCAAAATGGCGACACCCAGCGTTGAAATCACGTAATGGCTGGGTGCAAGATTTCAGACGTACTGCCGCTCGTATTTGTAGCCAAAAGGCCTCAGGCGTGGCATAAAGGACGTAAATGAAGCAAACTCTTTCTCTGGGGCTTGATTCCCGAACATTTAGCGATCGAAAACGATAATTCTCAGTGCGATGAGCAAGAGGTCGAAGATCTTGCAAAATTTCTAACTTCCAAAAGTTTAAGCACTCCTCTAATGACATTTTGGGGCTGCATCCAGACAGAACACGATCGCATACCTTTGAAGTGCAGTGCGACCGCTATTTTTGCTCTCGTGTACACGTGGGAACCATTAGTGATCGGAAGTAGCAAAGCATGCTTATGCCTTTTCAACCCTCCAGTTTTACACTCTGGTGTGGCGTGATCACAGAGCGGTGCGATATTGACACATGCATAAATACAGTGGTGAATGGTCCATAGAAGACCTCCCTCAGCATGGCAGTACTCTCCGTGGAAAATACCCACATTAATTGGCAATTATAAGCATATGCATTCACAGCAAAACCCTGCAAAGTAGCTATGGGTGTCTGTAGGTAGGAAACCACTTGACACCTTCATTCCCCATGTGAGTTGCCTTCTGCAAGACTCGAGGACTGCTTCGCAGGTTTTCTCTGTAAAGGCACGTTTTCAAAATTCCCAGTAAATGTGGGTGGGTGCCAGCGAGTGTACTTCCGAACTGTATACATGAATGTGTCAGTGTTGTATCTTCCCGTACTCTCACCACATGACGAAGTGAAACTGGAGGGCGGAAAAAACATAAGCACACTTTGCTGATTCCTATCAAGTTCAAATTTCGCCGAATGAATCTGAATGGTCCCTAGTGCTTACACATGTATACAGGAGCAAAATGTGCCGTCGCGCGGCACACAAATGGGGTTGGTCACGTCCAATGAGAATGCATTCCCACAATGTCGTTAGTGATGGGTTGTAGCAGCTGGGAGTTCCAGCGTTACACCATGGTCAATGGTTCTACATCTACATCTGTATGGATACACTGCAAACGACATTTAAGTGCCTGGCAGAGTGTTCATCCAACCACCTTCACAATTCTCTATTATTCCAATCTTGTATAGCCCGCGGAAAGAATGAACCCTTGAATCTTTCCGCATGACCTCTGATTTCCCTTATTTTATCTTGGTGATCGTTCCTCCCTATGTAGGTCGGTGTCAACAAAATATTTTCGCATTCGCAGGAGAAAGTTGGTGATTAGAATTTCGTGAGAAGATTCCGTCGCAACGAAAAATGCCTTTTTTTTAAAAAAAAAAAAAAAAAGATGTCCAGCCCATATTTTGTATCATTTCTGTGACACTCTCCCCTATCGCGATAATACAAAACGTTCTGCCTTTCTTTGGCCTTTTTCGATGTACTCCATCAGACCTATCTGGCAAGGATTCCACACCGTGCAGCAGTATTCTAAAAGAGAACGGACAAGAGTAGTGTAGGCAGTCTCCTTAGTAGGTCTGTTACACATTGTAAGTGTCATGCTAATAAAACGCAGTCTTTGGTTAGCCTTCCCCACATCATTTACTATGTGTTGCTTCCAATTTAAGTTGTTCGTTATTGTGATACCGAGGTGTTCAGTTGAATTTACGGCTTTCATATTAGACTGATTTATCGTGTAACCGAAGTTTAACGAGTTCCTTTTAGTGCTCATGTGGATGACCTCACACTTTTCGTTATTTAAAGTCAACTGCCACTTTTCGCACCATTCAGATATCTTTTCTAAATCGTTTTTCAGTTTTTTTGGTCTTGTGATGACTTTATTAGTCGATAAACGATATAGTCATCTGTCACAACAGAAGACGGCTGCTCCGATTGTCTCCAAAATCGCGTGATACGTCCACGACGGCGTTGAGTAGAATTCTGGTGGAATTTTACATCATTAGGCCGCCTTATACGATGCGTGTTTTCTGATTTCTGGCGTTTTTTTTCTATGTGTCAACGCGCTGAAGTGTCATCGAGCCCGAGGGTGACTTCGCAGGGCACCACATTTTTTACCATTATAGAGGAAGGTTGCAGACACCTTTTAGCCGAATTTCAAACGTCTGCGACGCAATGGAAGCAGCTCCGAAAAACTTATCCTTTAATACTATTGCGCAGTGTGGTTTAATTTGTGTGGCTGTATCTCTTTTCGACCACTGATGCACGCTTTATGGTTCCGGTAGGACTTCATATACACCAAGAAAAACAAAATATTTAGATGATCGACGACACTTTTTTCCACCTATAGGACTAGGGTAAGGAGTATCATTGTGCTTGGCTCGAGAGCATTAGGAGATCTACGGCAATGAAACAGCAGATGGAGCAGCTAAGGGCGTCTGCTAGGAAAATACCATCACTTGTTACCCCACATTTGAGGCGCTGAATGATTTTATGGGAGGAGGAGTCGCTAAATTTGAAGAACAAGCTGCGGTCGGTGAAACAAGCATACGCCCGTGGCGTTCCTGTTTCCAGCCGCCAAAACGAGAGGATGTACTTTCAATGCGCCTCCGAATGGGCCACTGTATTCTGATGAATGGATTCCTGCTCCTTCGAGAACGCCAGCCAATGTGCAGTGTTTCTGGTTTACATGTTACTGTGCACTGCTTTTAGCAGAAATTCCATTAAAATATGTGAAGTGCAATTGCTTTACCAGCTGATCCGTGCTGTACTTCTGGAGGCGCTGAAACGAATGTGGGTAACGTCAGACCTACGTAAGTTATTATGTAGAAGATTTTAATGTGTTTCCAGGGTAAGCTGTTCATCATGCACTTTTCCTAGAGATCAGTTTCGCACTGGTTCCTGTTAGATTGTTTCAGTTCTTATGTAGTTATAGTCTCTGTATTTTAAAATGGGTTTTACAGGAAGATTGTCTATCGAGTAATTCGTTCTTTTGTGAAAGAATGATTGTGAGTGTGTGAGAAAGTACCTGAGTGTTTGAGATAATAGTTCTTATTCTATGTTTTGAAAGACCTGAGTCGAACCAAGACCCCCGAAGTAGACAACATTCCATTGGAAGTACTGATGGCCTTGGGAGAACCAGCCCTGACAAAACTCTACCATCTGGTGAGAACGATGTATGAAACAGACGAAATACCCTCAGACTTCAAGAAGAATATAATAATTCCAATCCCAAAGAAAGCAGGTGTTGACAGATGTGAAAATTACCGAACAATCAGTTTAATAGGCCACAGCTGCAAAATACTAACACGAATTCTTTACAGACGAATGGAAAAACTAGTAGAAACCGACCTCGGGGAAGATCAGTTTGGTTTCCGTAGAAACACTGGAATACGTGAGGCAATACTGACCTTACGACTTATCTTAGAAGAAAGATTAAGGAAAGGCAAACCTACGTTTCTAACATTTGTAGACTTAGAGAAGGCTTTTGACAATGTTGACTGGAATACTCTGTTTCAAATTCTAAAGGTGGCAGGGGTAAAATACAAGGAGCGAAAGGCTATTTACAATTTGTACAGAAACCAGATGGCAGTTATAAGAGTCGAGGGGCATGAAAGGGAAGCAGTGGTTGGGAAGGGAGTGAGACAGGGTTGTAGCCTCTCCCCGATGTTATTCGATCTGTATATTGAGCAAGCAGTAAAGGAAACAAAAGAAAAATTCGGAGTAGGTATTAAAATCCATTGAGACGAAATAAAAAGTTTGAGGTTCGCCCATGACATTGTAATTCTGTCAGAGACAGCAAAGGACATGGAGGAGCAGTTGAACGGAATGGACAGTGTCTTGAAAGGAGGGTATAAGATGAATATCAACAAAAGCAAAACGAGGAAAATAGAATGTAGTCGAATTAAGTCGGGTGATGCTGAGGGAATTAGATTAGGAAATGAGACACTTAAAGTAGTGAATGTGTTTTGCTATATGGGGAGCAAAATAACTGACGATGGTCAAAGTAGAGAGGATATAAAATGTAGACTGGCAATGGCAAGAGATGAAATAAAAATTTTCTGAAGAAGAAAACTTTGTTAACATCGAGTATAGATTTAAGTGTCAGGAAGTCGTTTCTGAAAGTATTTGTATGGAGTGTAGCCATGTATGGAAGTGAAACATGGACGATAAATAGTTCGGACAAGAAGAGAATAGAAGCTTTTTCGAAATGTGCTGCTACAGGAGAATGTTGAAGATTAGATGGGTAGATCACATAACTAATGAGGAAGTATTTAATAGGATTGGGGAGAAGAGACGTTTGTGGCACAACTTGACCAGAAGAAGGGATCGGTTGGTAGAACATGTTCTGAGGCATCAAGGGATCACCAATTTGGTGTTGGAGGGCAGCGTGGAGGGTAAAAATCGTAGAGGGAGACCAAGACATGAATACACTAAGCAGATTCAGAAGGATGTATGTTGCAGTAGGTACTGGGAGATGAAGAAGCTTGCACAGGATAGAGTAGCATGGAGAGCTGCATCAAACCAGTCTCAGGACTGAAGACCACAACAACAACAGGTAATTTTAGATGTTGTACTCACACTCATCCCATAGTTTAGTAAGGGCTCTGATTATCTAACTCGCTGCATTCCGCTGAAGACCAGTGTGGGGTAATGCCGTCAGTCTGACCTCATACACGACGACTGAGGTAGTGAAATAACTCTAAATGGAAAAAAAGGGGACTGTGCTGCTTTCAAGACGTATTTAGTCTGAAATTGGCTAGTCTCATTTGCCCAAATACTGTGCATCAGGTTACCGAGCGTCGGTGTTATTCGATTAGCAGCATCGGGTACTGTTAAAAGTTCCAGACATAGCCAAAAACAGTGTTTAACCATACCATTCAAGAAGAGTCACAGAAAGAACATATGGCGTCATTCAGCGCTGCGTTTCAGATCGTCGCACACAGTTTCAGTAGGGGTCAAATCCGGAACCTGTGTCGGCAAGTAACAGTAAGAGAGTAGTTTCTACAGCCTTATATTTGTTAAGATAAACTCGATAGTTACCTTCTTCGAAAAACAAGGTGATATTAATACGACACTCTTTAAAGTAGCTGTTAAACGGCGAAAGCTGGCTGTCCCTTGAGATTCAGTGTACTTTCACCGAAAAGTAACATTCACAGATGGTTGAAACTATCGTAGAACATTTTAGATCATTTTCAGTCTTTCGACGCAGCTAGCACGCAGTCCTCCTGCAGAGCGACATTTTCCCCTTTTGAAAACTTCGTTCGCTTTTTAATTTAGCACTCGGAATTAAAACAGTTGTGCAGTGTCCAAAGGCAGCATGAATAATGGATTTTGAAAGATAGAAACATGTTTCTTTGACAACAACCAACTCTTTCTAACTAAAGCGACAAGTTCCAGTCATATTATTTCTCAACGGTGACGCACTTTGCATTTATTATTATTGATAATAATAATAATAATGACAGAACGTAAACAGTAAGGTCCTATGCAGTACCTATGCATAGAGCATGAGCCATAACTATTGTCTGGTCCAGTACGAAACTGAATGGTTCCAGGTGACGTGACGGCTACGGGGATAATCTGCCTCAGTACTCTTTAACGAACTTACGTACTGGTCCTTGTGTTTTATTATTGTATTATTTATTACAATACCTTGTAATACCTACGTTAGAGGTTACATGTATGTAGTTAATAGTTGTGGTCGACTTCTGGAATAAATCTAGCAGTGTAGTGTTCAGTGGATGTTAAGGGTTATGTTACAAAGTTTAACATCATCTTATTTCACCCGTTTGGTGATCAGTTGCTTGTTTTTTAATTAACCTGTGCTATTGTATTTGCTATTTTACAGCAGGTTTGTAATTTTTTTATATTAGTGCCGTTCCTGGCGTGTAGGGCCTTCAGCGGTTGTGGGGCGGCGAAGAAGTTGTCGAATGAGTTGTTTGAATGTTCATTTCACGTAACAGACTATTGCCGATGCAACATATGTGGGACGGCGAAGAAGTCGTTGTTTAATGTTGAATGAAAGTTGAACATTGCCACCTTAAATCACGCGAGCCTGGCAACTAATTTGGTGGCCAGTCAGAAAGCGAAGGGAAACTTACTGACCTTAGTTCCCAGTCTGCACGGCCACATTCCTGTACAGCCCAGCTAAACGAAAAATATCCATAGTTCTTCACGGGATTAGGGCTGCTTCAATAAAATTTAAAGTTCCAAACAAGATTTTATTATCTTAAAGGCTCACACAAATTACCCGAAACTTCTGAAAATGCTAAAGACATTAAATATTGTTAATTCAGCCAATCGTTTAATAGTTCAGAGGCGACTTCTACAGCAAGTTCCTCCCGAATAGTTCATTACTCTAACTAACGGTGCTCTATTAATAGTTCGCAATAATGTTAAAAAAAAAGATTAATGCTCGCCTTAAAAGTGGAGTTAGTCACCACTTGCCACGCGGAATTATACTTCACACGGACGGCACAATAACAGTTTGTTACCGAAGTCTAAACGATCCAGGACGGTGTACAGTCCTCGCGATTTTCAATGTCCGTTTACATTGCTAAGTACGCGCATGTCACAGCCCGCTATGACGTCACCCGAGGCGAGGCGCGATCGGACGTTAAGCTCGCGTGGACTAGGCGTTGGTCTAATGCGGAGTGAGCCTCCTACTGCCTCTGCCGCTCTTTTTATATACCTCCGGCGCGTACCACCAAGAGAGCATCTGTTCTTTCCGTTCCTATGCAGATGCCTGCAGCCTCCAAATGATCGCTATCTCAGGCACATAATCTTAAATACCACATTTAATAATAGCTTTACAAACTTCTCAATTTTTGTATACATACATCTGAGCAGTACAGAAGCACGTAGAAAATCTCAGCCCGCTAAAATTAAAACTTTACTCTCTAGAATTTTTACAATGGAACTAACGGTAGATGGTTACCTCTGAACCATAGCTTTATCAAGACTTGTATCAGCCGTTAATTATGCTACAAGACTAAAACTTGGTGTAGCTTTGTTAATTGTCCTATCTGATCATTGGTCTTAAAGAATTTGTTTTATCATTAAAATTTAAAGTACTTTATCTATAATGCTTATGTACATTTTACTCACAAAAGTAGTTTTTACTAAATTACTAAAAAAACTAGAAGAGGTAACTGATTGTGGTATTTCCATTATTATTATTAGGGTGAACTGAAGCATCCTACCAATTTTCAATATTGTAGCTCTATTATTTCGCGCCTCTGATTTTTCCGAAAAACGTGGATTCTGGAGTCAATTTTAGTTTTATGGTTTTGGAAACCAGCACCACTCATTAATGACTTCTTACTGCACCTTCTCACCAAATTTTGGCTTCCTAGCGTCATTATTTAGCGCCTCCTATTTTTCTTTCAAAACGTGAATTTTACGTAAACTACTAATTTTATAACATTAAGATTTGTTACCTGAAACATTATTACATAGAACTATACTTTAACAAAGTTTTACACACAAATCTTAATTTTTACTTTTATGTTAAATGTGGTGCAATACTATATGCAGGCGCGTTACGATGACGTGACGCTACTAGCAGTGAACTAGGGTAAGTCCCGTGCACTCGCTCGCCTCTGTATCTTATACATGATACAGCGCTTGCTTTGCTTCATCACCCCCTTTTTAATTTTCGTGAAAATCTATTTTTGAACAAAATTAAATTTCTAAAAGAACAAACAAGCGATGGATTACTTTAGTATACCTCTTTCAACTTAAGTTGCTTCTTCTTAGGAAATTCCTTATTACTACATACACAAAATAACCATACTCATATACACATAGAAAACCTAGTACAGAAGACATTCACAAATTATTTACATACATTTACATGGAAATATAAATTTTTCAATGGTTACAAAATAGTTATTTTTTTTTCTTTAAAATCAGTCTCCTCCTGAAAAAGAAAATACACACGACTTATATCACTGCAACGCACTCACATTTTTCTTTTACTATAATACTTGGCACTGTGGTGGGTGTCCTATTGTAACACTCATTTAATTTCACTGATTGACAAAATTGTGGGAGGAAATTGTATTCACTGTGGTTTGCGTCTCTACTTCCAATCTCCCTACCGCTTGTTGTCAGTCATTCATGCAGCCTGCATGTCCCTGAGAAACAGACAATACAGTCTAAGTTTCTGTTTTCAACTTATATCTAAGGTAGGACAAAGTACATTTTATAGTTTATATTCTGGCACTATTTTACTAATTGTGAAGTTGTCAGAAAGACATTTAGCACTAAGTCGTATCTGATACAATAGCTCCTACTTTCTTCTTTCATAAATAATCTTTTAGGTTCCTAAATAGTGAAAATTCTTTTAGCAAATTAATATATTAAGATCTTGCTTCAACTTAGAAAATTGAGTAACCTTTTAGTTTTAATGTACTCTGGCTTAATTATCGTATGGATTAGTTCATCAAAGAAGTCATTTGCTGACCAGCACTTTGCTTTATTGTATGAATTACTAAAGAAATTAGTTATTTTCAGTATACCGATTCCAAATTTCTGCATTTTCCAATATTTGTGTGTTTCTGTTGTCTGTTTAACTATTTATTTGCCTCAAGCAAGATTTAGCGTTTTTCACCATTTCACGAGACGTGAGGGAATTATTCTTTAATCCTACATCATTTACTTCAATTTACTTACTTCACTTCTTCACCTTATTCATTTTCTCCCTTTTCTTCCAGATTCAAAATACTTCATTTCTCCACTTCTTTCTCCCTTTTCCTTTTGTCAGCCTATTGACGTCCTGTTTCTATATATTTGGTGCGATCCTCACACCACTTCCACACATCTCCATTTATTTAATTCTAAAACGCCATTGCTTGCCTCTATGAGCATTACCTTCTTACGCTGTTTTCCTTCAGACAACCTTATTTCTAGCAACATACTATCTTCTGCATAATCTCATGGATTATTCATATTCATACCGTACTTCGTATACTGCAAAGTGTCTCTCTTAGTTGTAGTTTCTAACCCTTTACAATTACATGAAATATTTTAATTTATTTATTTTAGCCATGTTTGCCTCTTATTGGTACTCAGACTTTTGTTTTGCCATTCACTAGGTAGATCCTTACTAAGAATACTTAAAACCTAATAGCATATATACAACATGAAGACATATGTGATTCTTACCTGTTATGATAGACCAGAAGAAGGGAATGAAACTTGAAAAGGAAATAAAGTTTCACCCAGCTGGGACTGCACGGTACGCCAAACCGTGTATCCGCCAAAGAGTGGCAGACTCCCTGCAGTAATTAATTACTGTTAATTTTAAATTCCTTTAGATCCACAATATTTCTTAGACCTAGTTCTCTCTTACTCTTTGGATATTCCAAACGATAGGCATTTGCATGAGGTTTACTTACTATTCTAAATGGTCCATGATATACATGCATAAGCTTTTTAGTTTCTGCAGAAATTTTCTTTGATTTTTCTTTTGTTTTGACCAGCACTAGCTCACCAATTTTAAAACTAGTGGGGGAAGCCCTTGCATCATGCCTCTTTTTCCTATCTAAAGCGCTTTTGCGTATATTTGCCCTGGCCTGTGCTTTCTTCTCATCCAATGTACTCTGACTTAGAACTGGAAAGTCAATCATACTCGGAATGATATTATGTGGTTCCTGATTGAACATCAGCTCACATGGAGCAAAACCTGTGGCATCGTGTTTCAGATTATTAATTATCTCTTCAAAATACTTAATATGATCAGCCCATGTTGAATGCTTCCTAGCACAGTAGGTTCTACATAGTATATTCAGTTCTCGCATAACCCTTTCACTCATATTTCCTTGCGGAAAGTATGCTGAAATCCTTATATGCCGAGTTCCGCTCCTTTCAAGACACAACTTAAATTTTTCTGATACAAATTGAGGACCATTATCTGACAATAGGTTCTTTGGCTTGCCAATTTTCACAAAATAATCTTTCTCCAATTTATCTACAAGTGTTTTGGCATTGGCTCTCTTAATCGGATACAGTTTAACATATTTACTAAACCCATCAATCACCACAAAAACATGCGTACATCCTCCTTTAGATGTCGGGAGAGGTCCAAAAAGATCAACTGCACATAACTCTAAGGGTTCACTTGGGTCTACGTGATGCATATCCCCTTGCACTATTTTATTTACTGCTCTTACCTTTCGACAAATAACACAGGATGCTAACCTTTCTGCAACTCTACGATGCATGTTATCAAAGATGACTTTCTCATTTAGTTTAGCAATGCACTTTTTTGTACCATAATGACCATACCTTAGATGTACATAATCTATTAGCAGATCTACGTGCTGTGAAGGAAAACACACTTTCCATTCTGCTAAAGTTACCTTCCTCCTACGGAACAAAATTCCTTTGTGTAGACAGTAATATTGTGCTACCTTTGGATAATTAGGGTCCCCTAAATAGCTTTTAACTAGCTTCAATTGATCATCCTCATTCTGTTCTCGTCTTAAATTCTTAAATACTTTCTTTAAGGCACTCTCCTCTCTGAGCTCATGTACTGTCAACATACTTACCTCATTCCTTTCTGCCAAAGGAAGTTCTGATTCATTCCATAATTCAGCACTTCTTGATAGCCCATCTGCTACCAAATTGCTCTTTCCCTGTATATAATTAATTTCAAGATCAAACTGCTGAAGGTACATGGCCCACCTTGTCAACCTTGGATGCCTTAGTTTACAAGTCTTCAAAAATGTAAGTGCTTTGTGATCACTATAGATAATTACCTTCTGTCCTAACAAATAGTGCTCAAACTTCTGCATACCAAATACTATGGCTAGTGCCTCTAATTCTGAGATAGCATAATTTCGCTCAGCAGATTGTAATGAACGACTTGCAAAAGCAATAGTTTTTTGAACCTCCTGGTCGCCTTCTGTTTCTAGCTGAAACAATTCTACAGCAATCCCATAACCACTTGCATCCACTGACATGCAAAAGGGTCTTGTAAAATCGGGATGGTGCAAGAGCGGACTATTAATCAAACAATCTTTTAATCCCTCAAAAGCAGACTGGCATTCTGGAGTCCAAACCCATGGGGTATTCTTTTTTAGCAGGTTGAGTAAACATGGATCATTAAATAAATGATCTTTAACAAAACGTCGGTAGAATCCAAACAAACCGAACATTGACCTGAGTTGCTTTTTATTTCGGGGCGCTTCAAACTTTTCAATACATGATAATTTGGATGGATCAGGTAATATACCCTCTCTGCTAATTTCATGGCCCAGGAATTTTATTCTGTCCTTTACACATTCAGTCTTTTCTAACTTTAATTTCATACCTCCATCTTCAAGAGCTTCTAGTACCCTGTCCAACAGACTGATATGTTCTACCCATGTGGGAGTTGCCAACAGAATATCGTCTACGTAAATGGTTACTTGATCTAATAATTCCTGTCCTAATACATGAGCCATAACTCTTACAAAGGCACACACTGAAATATTCAATCCGAACGGAACTACTTTATACTGGTAGCATACTCCTTCATACAAAAATGCTGTATACTTACGTGATTCCTTAGCCAGCGGCAAATTCCAGTAACCACATGTTATGTCCATGGAAGTAAAGTACTTAACCCCTCGGAACTTTGAATTAACTCATCCATATTTTGAGGACGATCACTTTCTCTGATGACAATTTCATTTAACCAGCGTGCATCCAATACTAATCTAACACTTCCATCACGCTTAGGCACTACAACAAGAGGACTATTGTATTCACTAATTGCTTGCTCTATGACACCCCATGCCAACATACGTTTAATTTCATTTCGCACTGCTTGTTTCCTTGCAACATGTATTGGATAAGGCTTCTTAAAAAATACCTTCCCAGGCTTGATATTCAAATGGCATTCATAACCTTTAACTTCACCAGGTGCGTTTGAGAATACATTACTATGCTTAGTTAACACACTCTTTAACTCTGATCTTTGTTCGTCAGCAATTTGCTTTGTTGATTGTACCTTTTCCTCTATTTCCTTTAGGATGTGCCTCTCTTCAACCTTAGCACTTTCCTCATTCTCACTGAAAACCAAATTTTCCTGCAAGTATCCTTTATTCTTTATTACTCTAATAGGCAGTTCCCAAGTTTCATTACTACCGCCTATATGACTTCCTATAAAAGACTCTCTTATCACTTTAGAGTCAGGTAAAGTTAAAATTAAGTTGTTCTGATCAAAATTGATCTTTCCCTGGTACTTTGATAAGAAATCAGTACCAATCAACATATCAACACTTAAGCCTAGCACAATCAAACAAGGATGATCTATTACTACGTCATTTATACCAATGGGTATCAAAGCTTCGTGTTGAACTGGTCTAGAGACTTTTCCAGTAGCACCTATAATCTTTAAGCCACTTACTTTCATAACTGTTAACTTCTCTTTATTGGGTATGGTGTCAAAAAATGTTTGTGATAAAGCACTTGCTTCACTGCCACTGTCAAGCAGACAACGCACAGTGACTCCTGATATGTTTACTTTGATAACAGGGTGAGTTATTTTACATTGAACAGGTTGCTCACACACCTCGTCTAATAAATCTCGTTCTATGTTCTTCCAGCTAAAGTAATTCTGATCAGTTGCAATTACATTTACATTTACATCCTGGAGCTCATCATGCTCTATAATCTTAGCTGCTTTCTCTAATCTGTCCACTAACTTTAAATCGAAGCATCTGACGACTTTTTCTACTTTTGTTTGCTGCACATCAGCCAAACTATCCTCTACCTCTGAGCAACTGCGTCCCTGCGCAATATTGCTGTTCATAAGAATGTCGTCACCTTCAACCATTTGTGGCACGTTTACACAGCTACTAGATTCTTTCACCTCGTTACTATTTCTACCCCCTTCATTCATCATTTCCTCCTCTCTAAAGTTTTGCAGTACTGATTCTACTTCTGCTACTTCTACTTCAGCTTTTAGATTGCCATTTTCATCGAAGATGTAGGCTTTTACTTCATCATTATTCCCATCAGACTCAAACCCATTATCTATTTCTTCCCCATTATCTACCTTGAGTTCCTGTTCTTCCTTGACCCATTTTTCTAGTGTATCCAAAATACTATCCACTATTTTGTGAGAGTGGCTTAACACATCACTGGTATTATCTGTATTTATTTCGTCATCCATGTTGTCTGTCTGTGTATGTTGGCTGATTGTCTGTGTTTCCGTTACTGGCTGTGTTACTGTTACCGCCTGGTGAGCGCCAGTTTCCTCATAGACGGGATTTAGTTTCCCACACGCGGCCTGTTGTGTTCATCTGTGACACCACTAGATATAGTAGCATCATGACTCCCTTCTTGTCTTAATGGCATAGTATTTACTTCTCCACTTTCGTCATAGTAGTTGTTACGAAAGCGTGGTGAGTATCTACCCCCTCTTCCTCTGCCACGGCTTTGGTTTCGATAGTTTGTTTTGGTGTGCCTAACTTCCATATTTCTAACGTTCACGTTTCCATTATTTTGTACGTGATTGTTAGAAGATTTGTTATTCTGCTGCACCTGCTCCTCAGCAGCAGCTACTCTTTCCACTCTTTCCAGATATTCAATAAATTTGTCTATATTATCTCTAGGGGCGGAAATGATCCTCTTCTGCCAGTACCACGGCAGCTTACCTTCTAAACCCATAATGATCATATCTGGCTTCATCTTTTCTGTCAAATGTGACAGTCTTGAAACCCACTTCCTAGCGAAATCCTTTACTGATTCACGCCCTGGGAAAAACTTCTTACCACTCCAGAATTCCCTTAACACATCATTTTGTGACCAGTATTCGTTGAGAAATGCAGACTTAAATTCAGATAAAGTTTTACATTTGATCATTACATCCGCTGACCATCGCAAAGCATCACCTGACAAATGACTTCTTATAAATGAAATTTTTTCTCTTTCTGACCAAGTGTTGGGGAGAACATCCTCAAAGTCATTCCAAAATTTAAGAGGGTGAATGTACTTATCAGGATCAAAGCGCAAAAACTGTCGACACCCTATAAAAGCGGCGTCAACTGAAGTCACATGCTGTACAGTAGAATGACTAGAATTAACCGAGGTTACTCTAATTTCTAGGTTAGCAATGTTAGTATTTAATTCCTCTACTTGTGACTCTACTGCTTCTATCCTGGCAGAACATCTTTGTTCCACTGCACCACGAATTTCGGTACAGGTTTCTTTTACTTTCTCAATGTTTTTCTGACAAGTATCTACTTTAATTTGTACCTCTTTAACTTTGTCAGAGCAAAGTTTGGACTCGTTGCTCAATCTTTCGGACAACCTCACTTCCAAAAGTTCATCTGCCTCTTGATAATTTTTTTGAATTTGATCTATTTCACATTTGAAAGTACTATGCATTTTAGTTAACTGTTGCCCTACTTTTACTTGAATGTCATGATGAATAGCATCTATCTTATAATTCAAACTATTCCATTTTGATTGCAGTTCTTCTTTTAGTTCTTTATTACTATCCTCAATTTTAGCCTCAATTTTATTTTCCAACCCTTTATTACTAACCTCAATTTTATTCTCCAACTCTTTATTACTATTTTCAATTTTAGCCTCAATTTTATTTTGGTTTGATTCGAGTTTGGCAAACAGTATTTGCATCCAATCCGGAGCTTCTACCTTGATACTTTGTATCTCTTGACTTGACTGAGCTGGAGATATATTGAGCTCAGTTTCACTACCTGACAAAGTTAGCAACTCTACTGGCTCCCTTTTGACTTCTATTTCACTTATTGATTGCATCCCTGCACTCTCATTTAAATTAAAGTCATAATTTACTGGTGACAAATTACGTTCTAGTTCAATATTTGAGGGATTAATGGAACCATCCTCATTAAACTCAATTCCTGATCCTGAGGATTCTTGGTCAGAGACCGGTTCCCTTCTGAAATGTACACTACTTTCCATATCTTTTAGTTTGTTAGCAGCAGTTGATAAATATTTTAAAAGTCTTTGACTTAACTTAAATGCTTGATTTCGACGAATGGTGTCGTCGCGGTGTACCAGCAATCGTGATGCGACGCGTCGTGACGTATTGAAGGCAGCAGCAGCAGCTGTAGCGTCGAGTACCGCCACAGGAATCGCCTACTGCAATAGCTCCAGGGGGGGGGGGGGGGGCAGCAAGGCACCGTTGACCGCTCGGCGCAGCCGGCAGCTGTCTCGCAGATCAGCGCAGCTCCGCGATGACGCACCGTCTTCCTTTAGTCTCAGCGCCGTCGGCAGCCGCGATCCAGCATCGTCGCCTTCCTCACCATCGTCACTAACCAACGTACAGCGGTAGACACTTATTGTTTATACACTACACCCGCCTTTACTGGTAACACTGTTCCCACACTAGTTCAATTCAGTGTCCTGTTATTGCCTACCGAGTTCGTTAATTTATACCAATCGCTTTCACACATCGAGCACTTTTATTTGCTTTTAATTCAGTTTTCCCGGGCCGATAAGCACCATATGTGGGGCGGCGAAGAAGTCGTCGAATGAGTTGTTTGAATGTTCATTTCACGTAACAGACTATTGCCGATGCAACATATGTGGGACGGCGAAGAAGTCGTTGTTTAATGTTGAATGAAAGTTGAACATTGCCACCTTAAATCACGCGAGCCTGGCAACTAATTTGGTGGCCAGTCAGAAAGCGAAGGGAAACTTACTGACCTTAGTTCCCAGTCTGCACGGCCACATTCCTGTACAGCCCAGCTAAACGAAAAATATCCATAGTTCTTCACGGGATTAGGGCTGCTTCAATAAAATTTAAAGTTCCAAACAAGATTTTATTATCTTAAAGGCTCACACAAATTACCCGAAACTTCTGAAAATGCTAAAGACATTAAATATTGTTAATTCAGCCAATCGTTTAATAGTTCAGAGGCGACTTCTACAGCAAGTTCCTCCCGAATAGTTCATTACTCTAACTAACGGTGCTCTATTAATAGTTCGCAATAATGTTAAAAAAAAAGATTAATGCTCGCCTTAAAAGTGGAGTTAGTCACCACTTGCCACGCGGAATTATACTTCACACGGACGGCACAATAACAGTTTGTTACCGAAGTCTAAACGATCCAGGACGGTGTACAGTCCTCGCGATTTTCAATGTCCGTTTACATTGCTAAGTACGCGCATGTCACAGCCCGCTATGACGTCACCCGAGGCGAGGCGCGATCGGACGTTAAGCTCGCGTGGACTAGGCGTTGGTCTAATGCGGAGTGAGCCTCCTACTGCCTCTGCCGCTCTTTTTATATACCTCCGGCGCGTACCACCAAGAGAGCATCTGTTCTTTCCGTTCCTATGCAGATGCCTGCAGCCTCCAAATGATCGCTATCTCAGGCACATAATCTTAAATACCACATTTAATAATAGCTTTACAAACTTCTCAATTTTTGTATACATACATCTGAGCAGTACAGAAGCACGTAGAAAATCTCAGCCCGCTAAAATTAAAACTTTACTCTCTAGAATTTTTACAATGGAACTAACGGTAGATGGTTACCTCTGAACCATAGCTTTATCAAGACTTGTATCAGCCGTTAATTATGCTACAAGACTAAAACTTGGTGTAGCTTTGTTAATTGTCCTATCTGATCATTGGTCTTAAAGAATTTGTTTTATCATTAAAATTTAAAGTACTTTATCTATAATGCTTATGTACATTTTACTCACAAAAGTAGTTTTTACTAAATTACTAAAAAAACTAGAAGAGGTAACTGATTGTGGTATTTCCATTATTATTATTAGGGTGAACTGAAGCATCCTACCAATTTTCAATATTGTAGCTCTATTATTTCGCGCCTCTGATTTTTCCGAAAAACGTGGATTCTGGAGTCAATTTTAGTTTTATGGTTTTGGAAACCAGCACCACTCATTAATGACTTCTTACTGCACCTTCTCACCAAATTTTGGCTTCCTAGCGTCATTATTTAGCGCCTCCTATTTTTCTTTCAAAACGTGAATTTTACGTAAACTACTAATTTTATAACATTAAGATTTGTTACCTGAAACATTATTACATAGAACTATACTTTAACAAAGTTTTACACACAAATCTTAATTTTTACTTTTATGTTAAATGTGGTGCAATACTATATGCAGGCGCGTTACGATGACGTGACGCTACTAGCAGTGAACTAGGGTAAGTCCCGTGCACTCGCTCGCCTCTGTATCTTATACATGATACAGCGCTTGCTTTGCTTCACGGTGATTGCTATCATTTGCCTTAAAATTCCAATTTGGTATTTGTATTTTAGCAGTAAGCCTTAAAACCTTATTTACTACCATTCTTGGCATCTGATGCCTTCTGCTGCGTTTATGGCGACTTACCTACGATATTTCAATACCTAATTTGTAAGTTGCAGCGAGTTTTAAACAATTCTTAACTTATTGCCATTCCTGACGTGTAAGGCCTTCTGCCAAGATCACCGTGTCTGTTTTGAAACAAACAGAACCTGGATTCGTCCGAAAACACTATCTGATGCCATTTCTGTCCCAAGTGACGTCATTCCATACACCGTTGCCATTTAGCATGTTTCTGAACATTCGTCAAAGGTAGACGGAGAAGTGGACGACGCGAGCGTAGCCCACGCCGTAATAAACGGCCGCGAACTCTTAGCCCCGGCAGTGTACGACGTGTCGCATCGTTCCACTGTTGTGCCAGAGCCGTGGAGGACTCAGATCTGTCCTGCAAAGCAGTTCGGATGAGCTGTCTTTCCTCTCGGGCGTGGGGGAATTGGTTCGCGAGACCTGACCAACTCGCGTTCTACGGCCTTCCTCGCTGTACTACCGAAACAATACGTCCCAGACGAGCAACAATTTCCCGGATGCATCCATCACATTCTCTCATACCAATCATGCATCCTCTTTCAAACTCACTGAGTTGAAGGTTGGGTTCGCGCATACGTCTGCTAGGCATCCGACACGTCTGCTCATCTCACACTGTCAGTTACTTTCGGTCTATACCGACAGCGCGAGCCGCAGGCACAGTTAATGGCAGGTGATGTAAAGCCGCAATTTCGATGTTGACCTTGAACCGGCGGGCTGACACGGTTCCAATGCTAATCATTTCTGCAGAACATATTGACGTACACGTCCTGTGAATATGAACGTCCTATCTGTAGTCGTTCAAGGTCTTCTGTTTTTTTTTGATTATGAATGCATATTGTAGTGGTCCTCTAACACTACCCTGGGGCACGCCCGAAACTACTTTTGTAACGCTTAGCATGTATGGGTTCGATATTCGTCTTGACTTGCTACTTAAAAACTTGACTGTTTGTGTTTCGGTTTAGAATTCATCCAGATATTAATGGCTCCATTTATTCATATATGAATCTATTTGATCTTGTATACATGGAGTACATAGGGGCCTAAAAATGACATTAATGAGACGCCAAAACTGGTCTCCTAAATCAAATAACTTCTGGAAATATGTGGCTATTTGGTGCGTATTCTTAGGTAAATGTTACAACGCGCACAGATGCATTTCTGGTTCAAAATGGTTGGTTGGTTGGTTGTTTGGGGGAAGAGACCAGACAGCGAGGTCAACGGTCTCATTGGATTACGGAAGGAAGTCGGCCATGCCCTTTTGCAGGAACCATCCCGGCATTTGCCTGGAGCAATTTAGGGAAATCATGGGAAACCTAAATCAGGATGGCCGGACGCGGGATTGAACTGTCGTCCTCCCGAATGCGAGTCCAGTGTGCTAACCACTGCGCCACCTCGCTCGGTAGTTCAAAATGGTTCAAATGGCTCTGAGCACTATGGGACTTAACATCTATGGTCATCAGTCCCCTAAAACTTAGAACTACTTAAACCTAACTAACCTAAGGACAGCACACAACACCCAGCCATCACGAGGCAGAGAAAATCCCTGACCCCGCCGGGAATCGAACCCGGGAACCCGGGCGTTGGAGGCGCGAACGCTACCGCACGACCACGAGATGCGGGCATACATTTATGCAACCATTCATTCTCGTTCCATTCATAAACGGAACGTGAAGAATTACTATAATAATTAATACAGGCGGTAGTATACTCTGTCGTGCATTTTACAGTAGTTTGCAGAATATGGTGTAGATGTAGATATTTGATGATAGCGTGAGGCGAAGGAAGTAGGCCGAAAATACAATTCACATTGTGCCATCAATAACACGATACAGTTGTACGACTGTTACCAGTACTTCATTACAGCGGAATATAACCAGAAGGACCTCCGCGTACTTCGCCTGATAATTCGCAATGGTGTATCGGCAGAGTCCAAATCGCGCTGCAGTGATAGCAAAGTGTCTTAGTCTATCGCCTCGGTCGGCGTCGTTCCCTTAAATTTTTCTGGAATAAGGTTGTCTTATTTACGAGGTGCTTACGTTACAACTCTTTCTATGGAAGTTCTTATTCTGACATTTCTACAATAACTGTCTCCGGAACACCAGATAAACGACCGTGCATTTACATGCGACTTGGCGATTTGGTAGGGGTACTTTTACATGGAGAAATTCGGTAGGGACATCTGAAAGTTGGAGCGAAATATTTATTAGTGTTAACGTAGCATTTTGTAAGTCGTTTGACCCTTTACTCGGAGGGAACATCTTGCGGAATTAAGCATAACTCTAAAGGACAGTATACCAACGCAATTCTTATTTTCTTGTTAAAAGGAAGATCTTCTTATATGTTCTTCTGTCCTTCATCCTTTTTCATCCTAAAACCTATCTGCTTGTGTTTTATTTGCGAATGTATGCGAAGGGAGAATGATTAGCGCTGTTATCCCGATGACGTAGTCTTCAGTTCGGACGAAGCATCAAGTCTGGTGCAGATATGAAGTACGAACTGCGAAGAGTTTTTAGAGTATCACCCCACAGCTTGGCTGGGATGCTGTGATTTGGGTAAAAATTGGAAGGTTAGGATCATTTTAATTATCAGGGAATGCAATTTAACCAATGAAACATCCACTCTGGTTTCGATAACTTTCTGTGTATTCAACAAGTCACGAATAAATCTACAGATCACAGTACATATGAACAAGTTGCCTCTCTTGGGTGGATACTGAGCACTAACTTTACAATAGCTATCCACTTTGTAATTACACACAAAACACCTCCTATCGCAAAGGAAGTATAACTAGGAGACGACTGTGGATTCATGACCTCAGTAGTTAATTCCCATCGTGCCCAGAGCCATTTGAGCTCAGACGACTGTGCTATCTGTAGGCTCGATGTTTGCGTTGTTTTCCAGAGGCCAACTTTGCGTCGTTACTAGTATGTTGAGTGGATAGGGAATATGGGCGTATCTCCTATGACAAACCATGCTTCATTGGTTTATTGGACCAATGCAGATATAGAGCCAAATAATCTAATATGGATCAGATCCCTGCTCCTTCCGCTGGTGTCTCCAGTGCATACGACACCTAGCTCGGTGTTAATGTTGCACCTACGTTACTAGCCCGATAAGCAAGGAGCGCCTGAAGTCGGATTACATAGCTATACATCTTCTACCATACATAGACTTCGCAAGCCAGCGTTCAGTGCACGATGGAGGCTGCTTCGTACCACTGTTCGTCAGTTTTTATATCGTAATTTTATTCATATGCAGAGCAAAAGATAAATGACACACGTCTTTATTACTCAGTACTCTCTTTGAACCGAGAAGCAAAGGCAACGAGCAGAACCAAGGAGTGAGAGGAAATGGTAGACGTTTCAACTGTCGCAGTTGCGCCATGGTTGCTTGCTAGTGGCGTAGAGACCCTGGTTATGCTACCATAGGAAGCATTGCCACTGAAGTCGGCCTGAAAACCCAAAGATGGTCGGGTCATATATAAAGCATACCAGTGGCAAAAAAACAATCAATAACTGTGCTGCTTGGTAGCAATGGTAATGGTGCCAATCAGTTTATCAGCGGCATGACACAATCAATACTTTCATAGCTCAATAGCAATGATAATGCTACGGGTGACAGTTGATAATGACCACGGGTTTCCGAAATTCTGACACCTAAAATATGCTGTAAATATCCCAGAATTAGAATCAAGAACAGCTGCCAACGTAACTTAAAGGAGATACCCAATGAGTAGCAAAGCAACTTGAATCACTTAATGAAGGCAGGTATTCCGGTCCGGATTGCACTCGTAGGGTCCTTTCGAAGCACGCTAATGTCAAAGCTATACAGGGTGTTACAAAAAGGTACGGCCAAACTTTCAGGAAACGTTCCTGACACACTAATAAAGAAAAGATGTCATGTGGACATGTGTCCGGAAACGCTTCATTTCCATGTTAGAGCTCATTTTACTTTCATAGTATGTACTGTATTTCCTCAATTCACCGCCATTATTTCATACGGGATACTCTACCTGTGCTGCTAGAACATGTGCCTTTACAAGTACGACACAACATGTGATTCATGCACGATGGAGCTCCTGCACGTTTCAGTCGAAGTGTTCTTACGCTTCTCAACAACAGATTCGGTGACCGATGGATTGGTAGAGGCGGACCACTTCCATGGCCTCCTCGCTCTCCTGACTTCAACCCTCTTGACTTTCATTTATGGGGGCATTTGAAAGCTCTTGTCTACGCAACCCCGGTACCAAATGTAGAGACTCTTCGTGCTCGTTTTGTGGACGGCTGTGATACAATACGCCATTCTCCAGGGCTGCATCAGCGCATCAGGGATTCCATGCGACGGAGGGTGGATGCATGTGCCCTCGCTATCGGAGGACATTTTGAACATTTCATGTAACAAAGTGTTTGAAGTCACGCTGGTACGTTCTGTTGCTGTGTGTTTCCATTCCATGATTAATGTGATTTGAAAAGAGGTAATAAAATGAGCTCAAATATGGAAAGTAAGCATTTCCGGACACATGTCCACATAACATATTTTCTTTCTTTGTGTGCGAGGAATGTTTCCTGAAAGTTTGGCCGCACCTTTTTGTAACACCTTCCATATTTAGAAATCATGTAGAGCCCGTCGGTCGACGGAGGAACCAATCTAAGAAACTGAATGAGAAGAAATATAAGTAATGCGCTGAAATACAGGTCCCGATCAAGGAGACGTTGATTTGCAATAGGATTGGTAACATTATGAAGTATCGAAGAAAATGACTGAGACTTAACGAGGACAAATTGAAAAAACCTCGTTCTTTTGAAATGCATCTACGTCGTCTGATGTAAATTTGCTCTTAGAATTTTCCGGGCTGCTCTTTCAGCCACCATACTCAGACATGGAGATAGTGTGGTGAAACAGAAACCGGTCACAGATTTTAAAAATATGTGCAGTGTAGGCGGACAGTAAACGTTCTTGTACAGTTATTGTTTGCAGACTGGTCTCACGAAGGACAATGTGTGGTTTTTTACAAAACAATTGGCTCTTTATTCTTACGAAGCCTTACGTACTATCTACAAAGGATATCAAGTTGATTTCATGTTTCTAGATTTCCAGGACATGTTGGACGCTGTTCCCCACAACAAGTTTCTAATCAACTTGTCTGTTTAAGGACTGTCGTCTCCGCTGCGTGACTGTGAACGCGATTTCGTATCAGGGAGATCACAGTTCGTAGTAGTTGACGGGAATTTATCTAATGAAACCATATTTTCTGTCTGGAGACTCCAAACGTATCGTTAAAGGGCCTCTGCTTTTCTTGGGGAACATGGACAGTTTAGGTCACAAACTGAGCAGCCTCTTACATTCTTTGTGGAATGATTCCATTGTTTACCTCGTAACAAAGTCATTACAATATCAAAAAGATTACTAAATTGATTTAGACTGGGTATCTGATTGATGTGAAAAATGACAACGGATTCTGAAAAATAGGAAGTATGAGGACTCGAATACTGAAAACTTCTCTTAAAATCCGGTTACACGATAAATGTCATAAATTTAAAGGTTGACTATTCAACTAACTCTCTAGAGATTACAATAACGAACGACTTCAATTCTATGCTATTCTCTGCGGGTCTGTAGCTGCATCATACAGTCAGCTATGCACAATATTTCAGCGGTCGACCTGTCCATTATCTTCCGATGAGAAATTTGTTTGCTATTCTCGCCAGTTCTGATTCATACTGTGAACTGTGTCGTTTTTATACCGCACGGTACAACAACAGAAAGCGTCGCTGCTGACACCCGACTCAAGTGCACCAACGGTGATCTTTGACAGAAATCGCTATCAACTAACTCTGTCAGTACATTCTGAAGGCCGAGCCAAAGACGGTTGTGTTTTTAAAGTCAGATAAAACTGAATTCAAAATTTTACTTGTCTCTATTGATAATATTCACTGGCAGTCTAATTCAGATTAATTCCTCTAATGTACAGTGCCAAAAGCGAGACCCAAGGGCAACTATTTGTGTCTCATCTCGCTTCATTCTGTGTTCCCTTGTTACATAACGCTGCGACGCCGGAGATTTCTAAGATTACACTAATTCTACGTGGGGATGGTGCTCAGCACATTTGTCGTAAGTGGTGGGAACTGTTTGGCCAATATACATTTCCCAGTAGTGGTAGTGGAATTTGTAAACGCCGACTTCCTCAATTCTAGGTCTTGTTTTACGGAGACGAGGAGCGCTCCAATCTTGGCTGCATAATTGAAAAACACTTTTGATACTGTATTTCTTTTAATCCTTCCTATCTTTGAGGATACACCCCCAAGATGTAAAAGGGCAGTAACCGAGCTATTTGCGTCTTCCGTTGGTTCCAGCGGGGGTCCACACTCGAAGGCGTGACGGATCTGTTTGTCAGTGTATGTATTCTGCTTGAGCTCGTGCTCGAGCATGTATCAAGTTTTGTGGGTCTGAGATGATGTACGCACTCCTTGCGAACGTCCTCATGACCTCCCTGTGTTGGTATTGAGGATCAAGGAATGAGAAAGGAAGATTGTGGTTTAATGTCTCGTCGACGACAAGGGGATTAGGGGCGGATCGTCTCGTAAGGACGGTGAAGAACACCGGCCGTGCCCTGTTAATGGAACAATCCTGGCATTAGCTTGGAGCGATGTAGGAAATCAAACAAAATTAATTCAGGATAGTAGGACGCAGATTCGAGTCGTTGGCCTCCCTAGTGCGAGTCCAGTGTGCCAACCATTGTACCACCTCACATGGTACTGTGGATGATAGTTCGTTTGATGTAGATACTGTTCTGTATGCGGTTGTTTTCAGCAAACACTGTGACCCAAAGTTCCATCGTTTAGAAATGTGAGGTTCCCTTCCCTTTCGATCTCATTTGTGCACATGATGCTAGGATGACTAGGATGAAGGGAACTAAAGTGAACCACCAAAAGGTTCAGAGCATCTGTTCCACGTGGCCACAAGATATGTGTATCGTCGATATACCTCCAAAAACAGGTAGATTTTAAAAATGCACCTTCAGCGCGCTATCTTCATAACCTTCGATAAATAAATAGGTGACCATGTGGAATAATGTACTATTCACAATCACTCCACCAGTTTGTTCAAAAAATTTGTCATTGAATAAAAAATAAGTCGATACCAGCACATGACGGCAAGGGTTCGTCATTTGCGTGTTTAGTTTTCTAATAATTAGCACCAAAGGAATCTTCAAGAGTATCCCAGTAAAAAGAGACACAACATCAAATCCCACAAAGGACACAAACACATTACTGGAGGCTATCACTTCAGCTCAGGAGCGCCTTTTTTTTTAGACTGATACAAACGGTGGTGTTTTTTTCGTGTGACATCTTGTTTTATTGCATGTACTTTCCAGCTTTGGAGACATTTATGACGAAGGCTTATATCTTATTCTATCTCATACTTTGCTTCAGCTAGTTCGAAAGCACAAATCAGAAGGTGAGCAACTGTGAAACACTGAGAGCTCGCTAAAGTAGACTTCAACGTGCATCAAAGAATCATTTGAAGCCACACATGTTCTGTTTGCTTTGGTTCGGTTTTGTTTGGATTTCGTGAGCTTTCGTATACATTTTCCTCTTTGTTTTGATGGTAACTATTTGATGTGAGCTACATAAATTTTGAAACTCTCAAGGATGTTTACGATTGGTCAATAAGCAATGAAGTGACATTGAACACAAAGAAAATTAATCACATGAATTTCAGTTTGAAGAGGGAAAATGACAATGTTAAGTTAAATGGAGATAGTACCTCTATAGACTGTGTAACAAGTGCAATATTTCTAGGAAAACAATTGTTTCTCAGTTGAAGTGGTGTGAACACACAAAGGTACTAGCAAACAGAATGTCTTAAGCATGTTATGCCCTTAGACTCCTGTCATCAGTGTGTAACATGCACTGTCTTTTAGTTACATACTATGTACACTCAGTTGTTATCTACGACACTCTTTTTTGTGGAACAAATGCACAAAATATTAACAACGATTTCAAACTCCAGAAAGGTGCTATAAGAATAATAATCAAAAATAGTAGGCGAGCTCATTCTAGAGATCTGTGCAAAATACTGGGGATTGTAACTGCTCCATGTGGATACATTTACTAGACAGTTATACACATCAAAAATAACATTGGTAATACTGGACAAACATCTCTCTCCATGACCATGGAACAAGAGCTAGACTCAACTGACATTTACTAAAAAAAAAAAATAAAATCCAAAACAGAATATTCTATCAGGTAATAAAACTGTACAATAAATTAACAAAAGAGATTAAAGACATTGCAAAAATACACTTACTTAAAAAGGCACCTAAAATGTATTTGTTATGCAATGCATTTTATACATTGAAGGATTACTTAAATAAAACAGAGTAGGGGTTTGGTAAAAAAAGTTACACCAGTAGATAATAATAATTATTATAAAACATGCAACATTTCACATGACAACTTCACCCTATGTTTTTTCCTTAATTTTTTCTTTTCTTGAAAAACTTACTCCCAAGCCATGCATAGCACAATACAAACACCTCTTCTTCCTTCTGAGCTCAAAATCCCACTCCTTAGAGGGATGCTGACTCAGTTTTCCAGGACAGCAAATCGTAAGTTATGGTACAGAAAATGGCACAGAGATCACCAACTGTGTGTGTGTGTGTGTGTGTGTGTGTGTGTGTGTGTGTGTGTGTGTAGTGAGTGAAGTGTTATGAAACAATGCGTGTACAGAGTGTACAGTGACTGATAGTGGGATATGAGTGAAGAGTGTGGCGTTACATTGGCGACAGGAAGGGCACCCAACCACCTCTTAACAATGAACCATGCCAAATCCGATCGTACCCGTGCCGACCCTGAGAAACTGCTGGACAAAGGCACAAGAAAAAGAAGAAATATGGCGTTACTATATTTAATTACTTATTTGTAAAAGAAGTATGGTAAACCAAAATTAAATCTAATAATTGTCTTTAACTATAAGTCTGTAAATGCATGTGTATACGAATAAGCTTACTTTAAATTGGTCTAAACTAGTAAATACTTTGATATGTACTATTTCCTTGTAAGAAGAGATCTATTGATGAATAAATCTACAGCTACTACTACTACTACTACTACTACTACTAATCTGTTTACGGATGAACCGTGAGTCTTTGAGAAATATGATATGTTTTAATTTTTTTCATATTTGGTGGGACCAATAGCCTCAACGTGTTCTGAAATTGAAAACATGGTCCAGGTAGTCTTATTACTTTTTTATCATCCACGAGATTCGGCAGTTTCGATCTTTGGTCTTTTTCAAGCACGAATCTGAAGTTTCCAGCTTCATTTTACATCATAATATATCTCTGCTACATGAGGACAGGAATACATCTTACTTCTGTATGTGTGTGTGTGTGTGTGTGTGAGTGGGGGGGGGGGGGGGGGCATATTGCTTTCGTGCCACATACGCGCATGTATCAGCGATATATTACAATGTAAAATGAAGCTGGCAGCTTAACATACGTGCTTGAAACTGACCAAACGAAGAAAAATTGGCCAATCGCCTGGATGATAAACAATAATATACCTTTATGGACCATACTTTCATTCTAAAAAGAGAAAATAAATGCGTTTGTGTATGAAATCCAAATCAGTATAAGGTGGTGGTGATTAATCGTAACTAACTTGAAGCCTTTCCTCAAAGAAAAGAATCCACTTTGCGATTGCAAGTGATCTTTGAAGTTGATCGAAATGCAATATTTTTTATGAGAAAAGATGTGAAGTAATATAAACATAGTTTTTGCCATCTTAAGAAGACCTCTTCTCTTCCCGCATGTGACTGTGTGGTATATCATAACTGCTAATGGTGTAATCGGCCTTCTTTTCTCGAGTACAGCTTGAACAGTGTCAGTGATCTCCGAACTTTAGGTACTCACGCTGAACATGTTCTGTCTGGCAGATCTGCGGACCCAGTGGACAGAAGTAATGAACTTTTATTTTCAAGTGGGCGGTATAGCTTCGCACGCAGCAAATGGGTCCATGACAGCTATTGAGGAAAACTTCCCTCCAATTTCCCCAAGCGCCTGATTTCTCATTTCGGTTGCGCGCCGTGATCATCGACGTCACCAGATATGTCTGCTTGTCTGTGTTAAGAAACCCCAAAGTTCAATGGATTTTAAAGGTGCCATTAAAGAAGAGGGGTGTTTGTTGGCCAGTGTTAACGAGTAATTTCTGGCACAGAGCTGAAAATTCTATGCTACAGAATGATCGACACATGGCTGACAAGTTTTTTTCTAAGTGACGCTATAAATCAAATACAAAACCTTTCTGTTATTATTGTTCTTCCATTTTCACCAATATATACTTTGGCTCAATCATACTTTACTTCAAGGCTCTCACAGCCAATACAAGATAAAAGACTTCTCCGACTTACTTATATAACGGACATCACCGATACTGAAAGGAGCAAAAATAGCGAGTTAAAGAGGATGAATGCCACACACTTTCAAGACAAAATGAAAAATCAGTTGTAGTGAAGAACCAAGAAGAATGTGATCAGGCCATGGATGTTAAGCGCATAGGTGTCTTAGCCAGAGTAAGTAATATTTATTTAAGGAAAATTCTCGAAGTGGTTGAAATACGGAAGAATGACTGTAGTTTCAATAGAGATGACTGCTACAGGATTCCGGCATCACACTATCAAGAAAGTAACTAACCAGCCACACCGCAGAGATTTACTGATTATTAAATAGTCCCTTGATCTATCCGAGGTGGATATACGGATATAATAATATTTGGAATTCTCTTTGAATACCTGGTTTCAGTACTTCACAATGATGACGGCACGCCAATGGCAGTCTGAATATTTTCAACTCATAAACTCCCACTCGTCAGAAAAGAGCTGTCTATAAGCAAATGCAACACTGTGTTTGGGCAGTGTTCAGCCACCGAAGGAGAACAGTGGAATCCTCAAGAAGATCGGAGCATAGAGACCGAAACGTTGATCATTGAAGTAAACTATGACGCTGTCTAACAATTCAAATTACCTTACCACCACCAATGACAATGAACACGAAAGCCTGTAAACTAATATACTACTGATTACTTGAAAACCATCTGTTTCCCTTAGGCAGAGTTATTCAAAATGGTCTTGACACTTTCAAGTAATTGTTAAAAATGTTTATTTCGAGGTAAGGTATTATATGCTTGTGGATAGATACAATAATTCAAGAAGGTTTTTTTTTTTCTCGTGATCTTGAGCCAGTTTGGGTGCTAGACTAAGGAAGTAGGTATTTTGCGTGATTGACTTCGGCAAGAGCGGGTCCGCAACTGCAGTATCTCGGAAAGTCAGGACCACGTTTACCAAAGTTCCACAGGATGTCTTTCTCATTGCAAAGGCGTGGGCGGCCAGCAGCATATTATCATCTTAAGGAACAGAATGAACAGATCAGGAAAACATGCCGACTTTGACTACAGGCCGGACGAGTGTCGTCTAGCAGCGGTTCATAGAGTGACCATTTGTGAACATCAAACACAAAACTTCGTGATTTTAGGTGCCTATACACATAATCATATAATACATTACTTCAAAACCTAATATGTTTACATTGACTTGAAAATATATTCATCATTTTGAACAATCCTCTATTTGCGATATTAAGATGATACTGTATGTAGTGCGACCATGGGCTACCTCGTTTCTTGTAGCCAAATACGCGGTGCTTTTGGAACTGTTCTGTTTTCATGGAATTGTTAAAAGAAAAGGAAGACATTTCTACTTCCACTTTTATGTAACGAAGTTGCGTAAACGCTGGGAATAGAGTCGTGAACTTGAAGCACATAACAAGGGCTCTTTAGGACACGGCCAGTTCTCCTCCAAACTAGTGTGCCTTCTGCCTTCTTTTTCTCTTGCAGGGGTCGTTATGCCGCATGAGAATTTTGGCAGAAAAAGAGGGAGAGCTGAATTTTCCTTAAAAGAGGCCTGCGAGTAAAGAGGCGGCTTGGCCAGAGGCGTGAAGCGACTTCCTCATCTGCGCCTAAGGAACAGCAGTTCTGCTTTAACGCTGGTCTGCTGATTACGTTTTGCGACCCATAACGTTTCGCGTCTGGTTGACTACAGCTGGCTTTTCAAACTCACAAAGATTTTAGCAGTCATTAGAGTGCGAACAAGTTGGAGGGTACAGTCTTTGTTTGCGAACAAACAGTGCAACGCAGGATCTTGATGAGAAATTCATAATTTCGATAGCTCGGGAAAATTTGTCGAGAAGTGGTTACTGAACCACCTCTCCTGTAAGCCACATACATTCTTACCCCCATTAAATGGTCACAGTCATGATATCAGGAAATGCTAAAAGGCAGTAACATAATTATAGACAACGTCGTAAAAACCAATTGGTTTATCTACCATGTAAGGCCTGTATCCATTGAAGGTATGGATTTGAAGATATTAATAAGTTGTTTCATGTAGGATGCCATAGCTACAAATTTATTAAAACACAATTCCATTTTCCACCTTCACTGCATTAGGACCACTGACCTTTATTTCAAACCACCAGCTGATTTAGAAGGTTTTCCCTTTTCTGTGCCTACTCATATCCTCGTAAGTTTATACAATCACCCTCACCCTGGTAAACGTACATTATGTGCACACTTGTTGGGTAACTGTAAAATTACGACGATAATGGTAAGCACTTGAAAATGGAACGTAACCGAAATTATCTGACGCTGTGTAATATATGTCAGTGGTCAAAACACAGTCAATGTGGAGAACGGAACTGTCTTTCCTTCTTCTGTTACGTAAGAGGCTTTATGGACTACCTTTGTTTCAACTGTTCCTCCTTTGCTTTCTTTTATATTCCTCTCATCATTTCTCGAAATTTCCCCCTTCTCTGTCCTGTCCAAATGGTTCCAGTGCTCTTCTTGTATTTTTCATGAGAACATACGGAATCTTGCAACTTAATTCTGAATATCAACCGTTCAGTATCTTACAGAGTATTCAGAGTTGTCTACATCCCTTTCACCCACCAAAATAACTGGACATTATTTTTGACTGTAGTTTTCTAAAGAAACAGTATGTATAAAGTTCAGTATTATGATGTGTTCTGTTCAGTGTTTTCTCTTTGACTGCTCCCAAAAGCCGCGAGGGATTAGCCGAGCGGTCTTAGCCGGCACGGTAGCTCAGCTTTTTCGGTCAGAGGGGTAGCTGCCCTCTGTAATAAAAAAAACTGAGTTAATGGATCAACTACGAACTGAAAAGGGTATCTTGCGACATCGTCCCCGAGCAGATGCAACGAACGAAAACGAACAAAATTAAATTTAAAGAAAAAGCGGTCTAGGGCTCTGCAGTCATGGACTGTGCGGCTGGTCCCGGCTGAGGTTCGAGTCCTCCCTCGGGCATGGATGTGTGTGTTTGTCCTCAGGATAATTTAAGTAGTGTGTAAGCTTAGGGACTGATGACCATAGCAGTTAAGTTCCATAAGATTTCACACACACATTTGAACATTTTTTGCTCCCAAAATTATCCTCAATATTTTTCTTTATGTGATTTCCAGTGCTTTCATCAACGCCTTTATATTCATAATTCTTCTGCGTGAATTACTGTACAGCAGTGTCTACGTTTAGCATTGAGCGATGTTGGTATCTTGTTATATATATATATATATATATATATATATATATATATATATATATATATATATATATATATATATCCCTAGTGGTGTAAAATGCTATTTTTACCTTAGTAACTGTTGCTCTAATGCTTCCCTTCCCCGAAAAGTCTTGTTCAATTACTTCTCCTAAATAATCCAATTGGTTATATCACTCGACTTTTTTAGTATTTAGTTTTCATTTTCTTATGGGTTGCTTTAATGTTTCTCATAAATTTGGTTTTCTCAGAGGACATCTGTAACCCAATTTTCTTAGATTTTCCTTCAAGTAATTTTATCTGTCTGTTGGGTGTTTCCACCGAGACTGAAACAAAATATGTAGAGAGAGAGACTCTATATGTAGGCTGTACTTCTTGTAACCTAGTCTAAATGACTAACAGACTTAGCTTTCCGGTAGTGACATCCCCCATTCCCTTACGAATTCATGTAGAACACAGATAAGGAGCAGCACCTCTCTGTCCAACTCCAGTTTTAATATAATCAAGTCTAGGATTTGCATTTCCAAACTTCACATTACAATGGGTTTTTGTTAGCGTTTGCTTAATTACAGCTATTTTTTTTACTATCTATGCCCGGTTGGTTTAGAATTTCAAACAGTGACTTTCTACGGACTGTCATAGGTTTTCTGAAGTCAACTAAAATGATTACGAAAATTTTAGATTCTTTTTTTTTTCAGATATATTGTTAGTGGAACTGGAACACGCGAGGTAATACTGACCTTACGACTTATCTTAGAAGAAAGATTAAGGAAAGGCAAACCTACATTTCTAGCATTTGCAGACTTAGAGAAAGCTTTTGACAATGTTGACTGGAATTCTCTCTTTCAAATTCTAAAGGTGGCAGGGGTAAAATACAGGGAGCGAAAGGCTATTTACAATTTGTACAGAAACCAGATGGCAGTTATAAGAGTCGAGGGATATGAAGGAGAAGAAGTGGATGGGAAGGGAGTGAGATAGGGTTGTAGCCTCTCCCCGATGTTATTCAATCTGTATATTGGCAGTAAAGGAAACCAAAGAAAAATTCGGAGCAGGTATTAAAGTCCATGGAGAAGAAACAAAAGCTTTTGGGTTCGCCGATGACATTATAATTCTGTCAGAGACAACAAAGGACTTGAAAGAGGTGTTGAATGGAAGGGACAGTGTCTTGAAAGGAGGGTATAAGATGAACTTCAACGAAAGCAAAACGAGGATAATGGAATGTATTCGAATTAAGTCGGGTGATGCTGAAGGAATTAGATAAGGAAATGAGATACTTAAAGTAGTGAAGGAGTTTTGCTATTTGGGGAGCAAAATAACTTATGATAGTCGAGGTAGAGAGGATATATAATGTAGACTGGCAATGGCAAGGAAAGCGTTTCTGAAAAAGAGAAATTTGTTAACATTGAGTATAGGTTTAAGTGTCAGGAAGTCATTTCTGAAAGTATTTGTGTGGAGTGTAGCCATTTATGGAAGTGAAACATGGACGATAAATAGTTTGGACAAGAAGAGAATAGAAGCTTTCGAAATGTGCTGCTACAGACGAATGTTGGAGATTAGATGGGTAGATCACATAACTAATGAGGAGGTATTGAAGAGGATTGGGGAGAAGAGACGTTTGTGGCACAACTTGACCAGAAGAAGGGATCGGTTGGTAGGACATGTTCTGAGGCATCAAGGTATCACCAATTTAGTGTTGGAGGGCAGCGTGGAGGGTACAAATCGTAGAGGGAGACCAAGAGATAAATACACTAAGCAATTCAGAAGGATGTGGGTTTCAGTAGGTACTGGGAGATGAAGAAGCTTGCACAGGATAGAGTAGCATGGAGAGCTGCATCAAACCAGTCTCAGGACTGACGACCACAACAACAACATATTGTTACTGACTTGAGTATCTTCCCTGAACATGATCTATTTTCCTGAGGCCACGTTGATGTCAACCAATTTTAGAGCATAATTGCTGTAGGCAACAGGAAGGAGAGAAAGGCCTCTGTAGTTGCTCGCATCGGTTTGAGCACTCTCTTTGTGCACCTAGTGCATCATGGGTGTCTCCGTCTTCAGGAGTCTTTTCTGTTAACAAACTAGGACGATTCCGGTAAGTTTGCCCTCAAATTTGCTACTCGAATGTTTACATAGTTCTGTAGTAATATCAAAGTGCTTTTTGGTTGTTGAGGGATTTGATGATTTCCTCGATTTCTCCTTTGATTGGGAGTTCAAGTTCTGGTACTGTGTTTGATGTAGTGGAATTCAAATCTCTGTTTAGGACATTCACAATTCAGAAAATTCTGGAAACAACTTGCTAAAATTTCACAGTTTTCTTCATTGTTTGTTGTTTCTTATAGAAATTTCTAATATTGTAGGTTTTGAAGCTGTGGTATATTTGTTGTAATTAGTTTTATCATAATATCTCTTGGTATTACAGACCAGTTTGGCTGTTTCCTTTTTTTCTTCAAGAAATCTTGCCTTGTTTTCTGTGTTCTCGTGATTATTTCGTTTTTCCTGTGCATATTGTGTTCTTGTGTCTGTTTCATCACATTCCACATTTCACCACGTCTGCCTTCTGATTCTGGCAATGAGAACATGTTCCTTTCGCTGCTTAAACACGAGATAGTTGCAGCTGTTCGCAATTTTCTAGATTTTTGCTTCCCACTTTATTCCCTCTCCGAATTTTTCAATGTCATGTTTCACAGTCCTTGGTTTTGCTTGACTCTTGGTATGTCTTTGTGGCAACATTCTAGATTTCCTAGAAGGAGTCTATAGATATTGGAAAATGATGTACTTGAAATTCACGTATACATGAGATTACAGAACTTCGCGTTTTCCGTTTCATGGGGAGATGCTTAAAGGCAGTGTATTTCATTACAAGGTTGATTGTTCTGTAGGCTTGTGTTAGGTTTTCGCCGTTTCGTAAGCTGGGTAGTTCTCAATGTTATTCCTTAATTTTTTCTCTCTGCCAGCTGTGCGTCCAAATCCAGCAGCATTATTACAGTATATTTTTATAGAATATCTGTGATATTTTTATCAAGTACTTCCCAAAATTTGTTTTTCTTCTCTGTTTGTTTCATTGGCCTGGTATGTTGGTGCTTGGGCATTATCTATTGTATACAAATTTAGAACAGAGCGTTAATTACATAACTTTCATAAAAATTCACAGCATTCAAATAACAGTGTTATTTACATACTGCTTACACATGAGGCAGTTACAAAAATATTGGTAGTTAAGTTTCCAAAAGCGTTGGTTCTTTACAGTTCGCCTTCCTTATACAGCAACCTCTTGACTCCCAGAATCTCGTCGGGGAGAGACAGGAAACGGTACAGCGAAACATGTGTCAGCTCAGTGTGCCTCACTAACACGTGGTGAGCAATCATACCATTATCTTGCTACAGCCGCATGCATGCACCTCTCCTCATCACACTTCACAAGGGATACCGCCGTTTGACGCTTGAAGTACTAAAAATAGCCTGGGCTGACAACGCATCTTCCAGGGTGCAGGGTGCGGGTACATCGGAAACCGCAAAGTATTGAAGCATCCTGTTAGCCAACAGCGCATATTTCAGGCAGGTGGTGAAGCTGTTCTCGTGTATTATGAGCCGACTCCCATGACAGCGGCGAAAGATGCAAGACACTATCGACCATCCGTTTGTTCGCCTATATGACCCTACAGGTGATTTGTGACTTCATCAATGAAATAACTGTCGACTGCATCCAGACTGTGTTGAGCGAGGGAAGATTAACTGCGTTAGCGCCCTACTCTCTCTTATCTCATTCTCATGACGCCTCCGAGAGATGTGCCATAGTGGCAACATCATATCACACTGTCTTTAGCGAATATAGGTTCCCCAAATGTACCAAACAGGGTTTCACGAGAACTATGTCGTGTTTATTCCGAGGATTTCTATTTAATTTCCACAAGCACTGCTGTGAAATTTTTGTACGGGCTCTACCGACACCTTACGAACCTAGGAAGCATCCCAAAATATGTTCTATCTCTGTTATCATGCCTACTTGGTAAGGACTCCCAACACTGGGAGAGTAATGTTAGTAACAGCGCCCCTTCCCAAAATTGCAAGAACAATGAAACTGTAGTAAGGGATAGACGTCTCAGCTTTTCTTACTTTGTGTGTGAGAGGTGGCGGGGAAAGGGGGGGGGGGGGCAGGAAGCAGAGAGAAACGAAGAAGAGATTAGGAAAGACTGTAAATTATGTGTAAAGACTGCTGGAATTGGCTAAGTGTTCTTATTCTCAAAAATTCGATGAAAACAGTCTGGGTAATTTGAGAGCCGCGACCTGTGCTGCATCAAGACTCGCACACAATTCCTAACCTTAGTACTTGACCCTCTGTGATAAACTTTTTAACGTGAAGTTATGCCTCTTAAAGAGCATATTAAGACTGTTTTAAATATGCGAAATGCGACAGTAATTATATGAGACACTAAATGTCACATTTTTTTTTTTTTTTGTCCCTGGAATCAACCTGAAATTCCGATAGAGACACCTGCCGTTTGGTAAATTGCACGGGTCCCACTGTCATTGTGCAGGCAGTTTCGTTTACAGACGCTGTACGTTCACAGAACTCTTCCCACAAATCTTCTATTCGCCTTTTCTGGTATTGATTTTAGATGATTATCGCATTTCAAACTGCTTCTTACTCTCACTTCTAAATACTGATGTAATCTCATAATCGGATTCTGAGTTTTTATAGGCATCATCTAGAACTTGACCTGCTATTCTGTATTTCTACATTTCTTTACGATCCCTCAACGACGATAGTTTGCTGAAGACAACAACATTATCAGTTAACTACAGGGGCAAAACAAAAATATGGAACACCGTGAGAAACGCAAGGTTGAACATAAATGCAGATAACAGCCAAGCCTGTAGATCGCGTTTGTATTTGTTCATGCACGGCACCTGCACAGTGTCCTCAATACGTTTCAGTGGTCAGAGGTGGAGGGAACAGGGTGCTCTTTGTAGTTGTGCGTCCATTACGTCGGAGTGTTGCTGCTCACACGGCAGTTGCATCCTAACCAAGGTGGCCGAAATGTTTAGTATATCAAAAGGCACCGAGTCGAAGGTTTATACCGTTTACAGGCAGTACGAGTAAACATCATCCATTAAGTCTGAACGCGAACGAAACTCTAAGCACTATGGGTCTTAACATCTGAGGTCACCAGTCACCTAGACTTAGAACTACTTAAACCTAACTAACCTAAGGACATCACACACATCCATGCCCGAGGTAGGATTCGAACCTGCAACCGTAGCAGCCTCGTGGTTTCCGGCTGAAGCGACTAGAAATGCTCGGTCACAGCGGCCGGCAGACGGTTATTGAAAAGGAATTTCACGACAGCTGCAAAAGCCACTGCAGAAATGAATGTCGCACTCCCACTGTCACCATCGAAACAAAATGAAGGAACTCCAGGAACATGCAACTGAACGGTGAGCTGGAATTCCAAAACCACTGACCACTGATGCAAATGGCCGGAACGGGAAAATTTATTGCTGAAGCCCTGAAACATAGACTGTGGACCAGTTGATGGAAGTCATTTGGTTGGATGAGTCTTGCTGTACACTGTTTCCAATTTCTGACTTTACGTCCGAAGCCTGAAACATGGCGTGTGTCTGGTGATGATTTGGGCAGACAAAACAAGGTATTCCATGGGCCGATGGTTACTCCGAAAGGTCCCATTACTGACCATTTTGGCTGACCAGGTCCATCCAATGGTACAATGTTTGTTCCCCAATGGAGGGATTGCATTTGAAGACCACAGGACCCCTGCTCATACAGCTCACATCGGAGTTGTTTTGTGAGCCCAATGATGAATTGTCTCATTTGCCCTTCCACCAGAGCCACCAGATCTCAGTAGTACTGAGTCATTGTGGTCTACGTTGGACAGAAGGGTATGTGATCGCTGTCCATCTTCATCATAGTTACCGGAACTATTTTGCAGGAACAACAGTGTACGATTCCCTTGAAAATCATAAAGGACTTACATACATCCATTTCGAGACGATTGGAAGCTGTTTTGAATGCCAACGGGCATGTTACACCGTATTAGGTGTGCTGATGTTTTATGTATCGGTTGTTTCTCTATTTTCGTCTAACACTGGCTGTTACAGTCCTGCTAATCGTATGAATCGTTATATGCGTTAAGAATATCAGAGATCCCGTTGTTCTTCCTTATAGCCTTGCCGCAGTAGTGGCTCAGAAGTTAGGAGCTGTGTGGCTTAGCTATCGCTTGGATGCGAGACCATCCGGTCTGCCAAGCGATGTCGGAAAGCGGGCAGCACTCAGACCCTGTGAGGCAAATTGAGGAGCTACTGGTCTGAGAAATAGCGCTCCGGTCTTGTAAAGTGACCACGGCCAGGGGAGTCTTGTGCTGACTTCACGCCCGTTCATATCCACATCCTGTGACTCCTACAGGTTGATGATGAGTCGCACGGAGTTTAGTTTTCAATTAGTTGCTCCTTCTTGCTGCACATCCGATATTACAGTATTTCTATTGGACATTCGCCATCCATTATAGCTACTGGGCTCCATTAGTGAAATATCCATCGAGGCAGCTGTATGTCTGCATTGGTACTCCGTAAGATGTGTTCATTAACAGTCGACTTCATGGTACAGTGCCTAAAGCCGTTTGGAAATCTGGAAAGACGCAGGTGCTCCCCGTTTCAATAAACAACTATTGTCTCGTGACGTATCCGCTTTCAGGACGTTCGTCATTTTTGACTGATATTGAAAGCCATGCCCACACTGATGAATTCAATACTTTTATACTCAGTAGATTCTGTTACTGGTCTCCTTGTCTTCTTTTCGGGGCTATGGTGGTCTGAGATACTTCAGTACGAATAAATCAAAACTTTCCCGATTGTAAATATTCGCTGTTTGCTAACTACGAAACGAAAAGTTTTCACTCTTTTAATGTATATATTCTGAAACATATCGCTCGAACGACTGACGAAATTTACATAAGCCAACTTCGAATATCTAAATACGTACAAAACATGACTTCTCTTTATAAGCTCTACAACTGAATTCAAACATGAGTGACTTTGTAGCAATACCCTGCCAAGGGCGAGAGATAACAGCGGCTACACATAAATGCAAAGAACTAAATTATTTAAATCTCTGATAAAAATAATATTTAAATCTACTGAAATATTTAACGGAACCTATAAGGAGACCACATGGAATCAGATTCTTTTGTTATTTTTTATATTGGTTGTTCAGAACTCGAATACCAATAATCCAAAGCAGTTCAAGGCAACCCTCAACTTTTAAACTTTCCGACCACGTTTAATAAGACGTATTAAGTTATACTTTTCAACAAGCACTGTGGTTAAGTGCTTATTTGTCATTTTGGTGTTCGATTTTTTAGTCAAAGATACCTGTTCCATGAGCATTTTCTCGAAGCGTTATATACATAAACATAGAAATAAAACTGAGAGCGTTCGAGAATGGTATACTCTAGATTAGCTTGCTTTCCGTCATTATTTTATTCGCTTTTTTTCCTTCAATATGAATACCTGTATTTAATTAAAAAAATCATCAAATATATGCTAATTTTAACATCTAACTGTAATTTTTATGAAAAATGCACGTCTTCTTATTTCGAATTGGATATCGCACACAAAAATTCAGTTGTCATTGAAAACATATATTCTAAGTTACCGATCTTTTATGAAGGATTGTTAGTCAAGATTGTTTAAAATTAAGAAAAATAACTAGATTTTATTTTTTTCATATCTTTATGTATTTTAGGCTTCACAAAAATGATCATTGAATAAGCACTGTTGTTAAAAAAAACGATACCGCTGGGGCCCCTTCCGCGTGTCAGACGAGAACTCAACTCAGAGACACATTGCTCGTCGAAAACAAACCTTATATTAACGTTTTAAACATGTTCGGAACCAAAATTAGATTTTTCGAGAACTTTTTAGAGTTACAGCGAAGTTCCCGAAAGACTGATATTTGGCTAAGTGCATTAACCACTCACAGACATTAGGTGGCAGCTCTTGTGGTGGAGGTTATATGACTCGTTTTGATCATTTGGGTGCAGGGGGAGGGCGAGGGGAGGGATGCAGAAAACATGCAAACGTTTTCGTAACGTGGAAACGGAGCAATTCGTATGATGTCCAGTAAGGAATTGATCTTTTTTGTAACATCCACGAGATAAATTTTAGCTACAGTGCGACGAGAGAAAATTATGCCTCTAACAGTTATAAACATTATCTATTCGACGTATGAAAAAACAGTGAAAACGAATGAAAACGATGATAAATATTAATTATTTATGTAATATTCTATGATGTAATTGGACATATCGATGTGTATCATACAAAGACAATGATAATTGTAAATTCCTTTTATGATCTGCTTTTGTCTTCCTTTTTTTTTACCTTTTGTTGGTTGGCTTTTGTAGGTTGCGGACGCATATCGAACTGAGGTCTGTTAAGAAATTGTGTTATTTGTTAATTATTACTTGAAAATAGAGTTCATTATTATTAAAAACATGAGTGAATAATTATTTGCAACTTTAATTCCTCTCTCAGTAAGCATTGTCTGTGTTAATTATTTCTCTCCGCTCCAAGGAACGCAGCCATTGATGATAGAGATTTGTATCGCGTTTTTGTCTGTGTTTTCCTTAGAAACAAACCAAATGTTTGCTTGATGAAGTCTAAATAGTGCACAATACGAAAGTAGATTTTATAGAGTTTAATAAGCATTTTAAATATTTACTTATCTGCTCTAACAATAGAAAGTCTCTACCAATTGTCTGCCGCTATCTTAACAATTATCTCAGCGGCAAATTCAAATTTAAATTACACAACTCTTCAGAATAAATGCCGAAGGTAATATAAATGTGAGAAATTAATTGTGCACTGGTGGTCCCGAACTCATTTTAATGAAAATTATTCGAATCAGATTGGTTCTTTAAAAACAGTGCTCATAGGACGATTCTTATAAGAAACTTTTGTAGCTGATGTATGGAGCCGAAATTAATTACGCACGAGATGCGAATAATATTGTTTCAGGTAACATACGTCAGCGTTGTGCGCGGCTGATATTCGGAGGTGTTACTGATCATTTTGCTGAAGATAACTGCTTCCATCTTAATCAATGGTTGTAAGGAATCTGTTGTATGAACTGTGATTTAGTGACACTTACACAACTTACAGACAACACTTTAACACGACGTTAACTTGGAGTTCTTTAGCAACTTGATCAAATCTTTAGCCGGGACAAAAATTATTTAGTACTTACTCAATGTAATAAAATAAGCTTATCATTTCCGTTTACAAATTAGTTAGATACCATACCACTGAATAACACAGCGAACGCCACATTTTCTATCAGGCCCAGGTTGGAAGTATTTCCGGAAATGCTAATTTTGTAAACTGTTCAACTGCCGGTGTTTGGCAAAATGGCGCAATCCAAAAACAACGTGGTACACCACTGGCCATAGATGACGGGAATGGACGATAGCTGAAGAGATGTGTATGCGCGAACAGAAGTGCAACTGTTCAGCAACTGACCACCCAGGTGAACAAAGGGGCTACCATGAGCGTCTCCTCAAAGACCGTTGAGCGAATGTTTGCTACACATGGCGATTCGCAGCCGCTTGCATCATGTACCCAAGCTGGCTACTGTTCATGGGTAACGAAAACTGGAATTGGCACTCCAGTACCGCATCTGGACGTCTAATGAATGGCGACTGGTTGCATTTTCAGATGAGTTACGTTTTACGCTCGTCTGACGGATGGCGTGAACGCTATGAAAAATCCGAGAGAAAACACCCTGTAACGACCTTTGTCCGGATGGAGGTATCGTTATGGTTTGGGAATATTTACATGACACTCGCTGAGTGATCTCGTCGTTCTGGAAGGCACAATGGATCAACTCGAATAAGCTTCTACCCATGGAGACCATGTCCACTCCTTACATGGTGTTGGTTTATCTGCCGCACTATGTCATCTTCCAGCAGGACAATGCAACGTGTCACACAGCTTGCAAATGTACGTGTGTCGTTCTAAAAGCACCAGAATGAGTTTACCGTAGTCCTATAGCCACTAGACTCCATGGGTATAAAGCCATTTGAGAATTTGTGGAACCATCCCAATCGTGTTTGTTCCTGCATGGATCCTCAACCAAGAAACCTACACTTCTGGCCATTAAAATTGCCACACCACGGAGATGGCGTGCTACAGACGCGAAATTTAACTTACAGGAAGAAGATGCTGTGATATGCAAATGATTAGCTTTTCAGAGCATTCACACAGGGTCGGCGCCGGAGGCGACACCTACAACGTGCTAACATGAGGAAAGTTTCCAACAGATTTTTCATGCACAAACAGCAGTTGACCGGCGTTGTTGTGATGCCTCGTGTAAGGAGGAGAAATGCGTACCAACACGTTTCCAACTTTGATAAAGGTCGGATTGTAGCCTACCGCGATTGCGGTTTATCGTATCGAGACATTGCTGCTCGCGTTGGTCGAGATCCAATGACTGTTAGCAGAATATGGAATCGACGGGTTCAGGAGGGCAATACAGAACGCCGTGCTGGATCTCAGCGGCCTGTCGAGATAACAGGCGTCTTTTTAACATGGCTGTAACGGATCGTGCAGCCACGTCTCGATCACTGAGTCAACAGATGGGAACGTTTGCAAGACAACATCCATCTACACGAACAGTTCGACGACGTTTGCAGCGGCAGGGACTATCAGCTCGGTGACCATAGCTGCGGTTACCCTAGACACGGCATCACAGACAGGAGCGCCTGCGATGGTGTACTCAACTACGAATCTGGGTGCACTAACGGTAAAACGTCATTTCTTCGGAAGAATCCAGGTTCTGTTTACTGCATAGTGATGGTTACATCCGTGTTCGGCGACATCTACATCTACATCCATACTCCGCAAGCCACCTGACGGTGTGTGGCGGAGGGTAACCTGAGTATCTCTATCGGTTCTCACTTCTGTTCCAGTCTCGTATTGTTCGTGGAGAGAAGGATTGTTTGTATGCTTCTGTGTGGGCTCTAATCTCTCTGAATTTATCCTCATGGTCTCTTCACGAGATATACGTAGCTGGGAGCAATATACTGCTTGACTCTTCGGTGAAGGTATGTTCTCGAAACTTTAACAAAAGCCCGTACCGAGCTACTGAGGGTCTCTCCTGCAGAGTCTTTCACTGGAGTTTATCTATCGCGATTACTAAATGATCCTGTAACGAAGCGCGCTGCTCTCCGTTGGATCTCTTCTATCAACCCTATCTGGTACGGATCTCACGCTGTTGAGCAGTATTCAAGCAGTGGGCGAACAAGCGTACTGTAACCTGGCATCTGCTTTACCGACGATCAACTTTATATGATCATTCAATTTTAAATCAGTAATGCCTACTCCCAGATAATTTATGGAATTAACTGCTTCCAGTTGCTGACCTGTTGTTTTGTAGCTAAATGAAAGCACATTGGAAGCGTGTATTCGTCATCGCCATACTGGCGTATCATCAGGCGTGATTGTAAGGGATGCCATTGGTTATACGTCTAGGTCACCTCTTGTTCGCATTGACTGCACTTTGAACAGTGGACGTTACATTTCAGATGTGTTACGTCCCGTGGCTCTACCTTTCATTCGATCCCTGCGTAACACTACAGTTCAGCAGGATAATGCACGACCGCATGTTGCAGGTATTGTACGGGCATACCTGGTTACAGAAAATGTTCGACTGCTGCCCTGGCCAGCACACTCTCCAGATCTCTGACCAATTGAAAACTTCTGGTCAATGGTGGCCGAGCAATTGGCTCGTCACAATACGCCAATCACTACTCTTGATGAACTGTGGTATCGTGTTGAAGCTGCTTGGGCAGCTGTACCTGTACACGCCATCCAACCTCTGACTCAATGCCCAGGGGTGTCAAGGCCGTTATTACGGCCAGAGGTGGTAGTTCTGGGTACTGATTTCTCAGGATGTATGCACCCAAATTGTGTGGAAATATAATCCCATATCAGTTTTAGTATAATATCTTTGTCCAATGAAACCCGTGTATCATCTGCATTTCTTATGGGTATAGCAATTTTAATAAGCAGTAGTGTAGCACTGCTGGCCACGGAACTGGAGTCGGTACCTTCCAGAGCCTGACTGACTCTTTTGCTGCACGTCTAGCAGGGGACCACGCTGCAAAAGGTGGTTATTCAGGCTTCTGACTCGTGCTCACATTAATGAGACTGAACAGTGTATTTAAAATGGGAGCGCCATGTCATCTCCTAGTTATTGAAATAAGTCTTCATATTTCGGTGTTAAATCGTCAAAACTGTCATAATCACATAAAAATGTTAATAGCCATTAAATAACGTATTTTAATAAATATAGTTTTACAAGAAAGTTTTCACTTGCATATTACATTTTCTCTTACAAATGAAAATATTGGGCTTGGCTGCATCACAACTCGCGTCACTCGTGTGATTTTTCTCTTGAATCTGTAAGACCTGAGAATCTGTGATTGAGAAAAGCATTTTTTCCTACCGTCATAATGATTAAGCTTGGATCCTGAAGCAGGCGAACAGTAACTTCAGTTTGTACTTCTCTGTAAATGAACTTCACGCTTTTCTGACACATTTGGAATTCAATCAGGCTTGGTTGTTTGGATTTAAGCTGTCTTAACAGTTTTTCAGTAATAGGGGAGCTCTTAGATATCCATAATATAATTACTCGTATACCTGCTTCGTCAACGCGCATCACGAGATGTACGTAATAAACTATGTACTACTGTTGACGTCAGAAATAGGAGGCAGACAGAATAATGCAGTTCACTGCTGCTCGATGTCGCATTCTAACAGTTGGCTCTGACACTTCGGTCCAGGCACCGTATTTAAATCGCCCTTTGTTGGGGAATTTCAAATCAAGGAACTTGGTCTACGTAAAAAATCTCTCCCTGTGACAAAGGGGTGACCGAAACCTCTCACCGAGCGTTGTTGCCCGCAGCCACGGTGGCTGTCGCTGCCAGCTCATTGGCTGGCCCTAGATGGGCCGTAGCGCCGCCGCTGCACTGAGTGCCTGCAGGGACCGGCTCGTACCGCCCCATTGTGTACCTGTCCGCTTGACACTTGTTGCAGTGCCAGCTCCCCCTGGGGCGTAATTCACTGGCTGGGAGAGTAACTGCACCCGTGTTGTGCCGAGGAAAAGGAAATCTCGTAGAGCGGCAGTGCTGTGGAAGAGCTCTTGAAAATGCAGTTCCTTCTCACACAGGGGAAAAAATAATATTTGCCTCGAATACCTGTCGATTCTTCCCATTAACTATTCAAAAACTTTCTGTTTGCTTTTCAATTCTTCCTCCCCTGTTTTGACGGCCTCATTTTCCTGATATTGGAGGCAAGCCAGATTCTACAAACCGCTTCATCAAGATTTCTACAAAGCTTTCCTTCGCATAGAAGTATGTGACAGGGATCAGAGAAACAGAGTAAGAGTTACAATGTGCCAGGCCAAGAAAAGCACAGCTTCCAGCCTTCTCCATAAATAAAATCTGACATCATAGAATTTGTCAAAAAGCAAATCTCAAGATTCAATAAAAGAAGAACATATCGCAAAAAAAGTTGGACTTCAGGTAGCTTTTACTGGTTGGCTCAACTTTTGGCGGAAATTAAAGTGCATAACATGTAATTTCTCATAACACAAATCTCAGCATTTAATAAGAGAAGAATATTCGATAAGCAATGAAGGGATCGAAGTTATTAAATAAGTTTTTTTTCTGCACAATTCTGAGGCACTGACATTACAAACAATTGGAATCTTGAAATTTCAATACCAATTAATCGGGATAAAAAAGATGCAGAACGGTAACGGAGACAGTAATACAAAAACAGAGCTGTTACTTCGTTACAAAACCAATTTACAAGTTATAAAGTATCCCACAGATGAGGTGGTAAATTAAAACATCAAGGGGAGCACATTGATGATATTTTCGATTTAGTTTTTATTTGTTGTTACAACTCATAGACAGTAAGTTCCCAAAGTTTCAATGTTGAAATCGCATTCGAAGTGCCCACGTTTTCAAACAGCACTTCAATACCAGCTCAGAGAACAACGATTCTTTTTATTTCTTTCAACCAAACGTGTGCGGGATACACCTAGAAAGCCGTCAAGCACACTTACAGGTTTCCGGCCGATGCTGCACTTCTCAAAAAGTGTGTTCATGGCAAAACCCAAAACTCAAATGAGTCTCTAAATTCACTCATATGGTAACGATGTCCTAAAAACTCATTTGCATCTGCCACAGTTGTCAGAATTGCAACTTATGATGCAGTTATTGTATTGGGAGCGTCTGGAGGATGAAGGTATTAGAATGAATGGGCTTCAAGGAAAGGAAATTTTACTCAAGACATTCTGAGAAGAATAGATTTACAGCGCATCTCTGCAGCTGAAAAGCCAGATGAAGGAAGACCTGGTAAAGGATAGAAGACAGACAACAAGAAACCAGAAGAGAAGCCTTTGTTTTTGTAACTTTTAAAATTGTACTTCTGGAATTATAATTAAAACATTATGAAAATTCTCCTGTTTGACGTATTCCAGAAACCTAATTTGAGGAGCTTACTTCATATAAATAGACGAAACAGAGATATTTTTGTAGAAATCTCTCGAACATTTTCTGAGAAATCAAACGATTTTATATGTAAATGTGTTACTTGCATGTAAAGCGTGGTACAAAATTTCATTGCTGTATTTCCAAAACTGTGGATTTGGTGCATTTTTGAAACAGTGTGTGTTTTTCATCAAAGTCCTCCCTTAAACAATGTTCTCAACAGTTAGCAGGTGACATAAAGAAAGATGAAAAAAAAAACAAGTAAAATGTTAAGTGTTACAGATAGAAAATATATCAGTTCTCGGATACCATCCGAAGCAAGTTTAAAATAAAGTTCTTTCCGAATAATTATACTTCCGTGATCGCACAAGAAAAACCGTCACAGCCTTCAACGTCGTGTTCAAAACTGAGTGAGCTTCGACTTTCTTCTCAAGAGCCTCCACTGAGTTAACAGCAGGGCCTGTACTGCAGGAACGCATCGGAAGAGGAAATGCACAAAGACAAACTTGCTCACGCGACGACAACATAGGTCACTTGGCAATGTACCAGGTAATTATAATTAAAGTGCTGCTACTCACATAGGTCCGTTGTGGGCTGTAATTATTGTATTGCAATGAAACTTGGTATATATTCTAACGCAAAAATGTGGAAACGATTTACGCTGAAAAAAATAGATCTAATTCTGGCATCAGTTGCAAATTTGGCGCTGTGGAAAAGTAAGACGTATAGAAATAATTACACACGTAATGGATCACGGACGGGACATGGATATAAAAGGTCAAACAGGTCAGACAGGCATGATTTTCATTTTATTATTAACTGTTGCTTAAAAAAATTTGTTCAATATAAGCGCGGCAGATGCTGGACGTCGCCGGATATGCACCTTCTGGGTAAAACTCAAACTAATTATTTTCAATCTTATATCGGTTCCGCATTGACGCTTAGCATATCTACCACGTTTCGTTGCCACACGATAATTAAAGCCTTACTAGCCCCTCGTGTGTAGCTTCACTTTAATCAAAACCATTCAACGAGACTCGTAGTTCATTGTCGATGACAATACTACAAGTCACTGTCAGCCTGAGTGGTCGAGCGGCTCTATGCGCTACAGTCTGGAACCGCGCGACCGCTACGGTCGCAGGGTCGAATCCTGCTTCGGGCATGGATGTGTGTGATGTCTTTAGGTTAGTTAGGTTTAAGTAGTTCTAAGTTCTAGGGGACTGACGACCTCATAAGTTAAGTCCCATAGTGCTCAGAGCCATTTGAACCATTTGAACTACAAGTTACTCCACGATAACATTGCTTAGATGACCCCGAGAGATCCACCTATGTTGGTATTGGGCAGGCTTCCCCCTGTGGACAAGGAAAGTAAACATGTTCATACCTGTTGCGGAAGCATATACAGCGTACATGTAAAAGGGAACAAGCGCATTAACGTAACCACAGCCTATTCGACGTCAACGTGAATCAACCAATCACAGACTGCAGGTGGCAGTATTGGAAGTGAAGAGTATATGAAGAGTGTCGGAGGGGGGGGGGGGGGGAAGAGGAGAAAAGCGGTGAACGGTGAAGTTTCGTGCCGTCGTGGTAAAGATATATCTTGCATGGGGATATGGTGCTCTTCAAACCTGGCACTGACGCAACAGTGGTGGCCGCGCAGGGTAGCCGCGCTGTCAAAGACGTCTTGTCACACAGTCCGTGCGGCCCTCCACGTCGGAGGTTCGAGTCCTCCATCGGACATGGGTGTGTGTGTTGTTCATAACGTAAGTTAGTTTAAGTTAGATTAAGTAGTGTGTAGGCGTAGGGACCGATGGCCTCAGCAGTTTGGTCCCATAAGACTACTACAAATTTGCAATTGCAACTGTGGTGAACATTGATGACAGCTGTGAACAATGGCTGCGGAGATCTGTACGGACCAAAAGAAAGGCAACTGTTGAGGATCGGACAGCTCAGATGAACAAGGGACTACCAGCAGTGTGTCCTGAACGGCCGATCAGCGAACTTTGCTGCGTCTGGTTCACCCCCACCGATGGTGACTGCTGTTCATCGGCGAAGAAGTCTGAAAGTTGCGCGCCAAAACCGCAACTGGACGTCCCCTGGCTGGCGACAGGTGGCATTTTCAGATGAATCACATTTTACACCCCATCGAAATGTTTGCTTGTATGGCCATGCAACAATCTTGAGAAGGGGCCAGGCTAGAGGAGGCAGCGATATGGTCTGAAGTACGCATCTGTCCTTCGGAACTATGTCCACCCCTACATGCAGTTTTTTTTTTTTTCGGACACGATGGTATGTTCCAGCAATAAAGTGTCACACAGCTCGCAGTGTACGTATGCGATCTGAAGAGAACCAGGGTGAGTTCACCATACTCCCCGGACCACCGATCTTCCCACTTAAAACCCTATCGAGAATATGTGGTACCACCTCGATCGATCTTCAGCCGAGAAACATTGCAAAGTTGGCAATGGCAGTCGAGTCGGCATGGCTTCACATCTCAGCCGGTACCTTCCAGAACATTATACACCTTCTTCCTGTACGTTCACACTGAAAAAAGTGGGTATTTGGGGTTCTGACAGGTACTCACATTTATCTGACTGTTCTTCGTATCATCAATCCCCCGCACTGCCACGGGTCGGAGTTCTACGAGAGTCAAGAACCAGTTCATATATGGAGGCGACTCCCTCTGCGCTTCATATCAGGAAACCACCCTCTTTGTTGGAATTTCACAGATATGTAGTACGTCAGCTTTGTAGAATCATAGAATTCCTAAGAAAAATTTTAATGCAGAAGCATGTACAGATTTTTTATTTTTATTTTTTTTAAAAAAAGGAATCAATCCGTTTCATACGATTTCCTGAAGAGATTGGAATATGAGACGAAGTCTGTAGAAAATACTGGCAGCTGTGTTCACAGACCGTGAACTAAAGATAAAAGGACGTCAAACTAATCTTTTAGTAGAGCAAAAGTGGTCAGCCAATCAGCTCAAATGTGACGGCGGGTAGATAAAAAATCGAGCAGATAAAACGATGTTCTTAAGGTGACATAATTATCTTCGAGAGATGCAGCAAGTATTCGAGAGATGCAACAAGTACTAATGTATAATGCTAGCTATTCATTTTTAAAATCTCCTTATAATTTTTAAACACATTACATAAATTTTAAACAACTTGTGTCTATTTTTAAAATAGGCATCTCGGCTCCTTTCACTTACAATGTTCATGTTTTATGCATCTGAACTGTCGAAATCGTTCTTGATTGAGGTGGTTGTGCCTCTGTGTATTGTGGTCATCAGTGTGAAGATCAGTTTGATGCAGTTCTTGCATAGTTACTGCACCTTAGCCCCATTTTAACCTGTTTGATGCAAACAATCTCGATGGACCTGTACAGGTTTTACCCCTCTTTCCCCAACACACACACACACACACACACACACACACACACACACACACACACAACTTCCGTTACCAAACTGACGGTCACATGATGCCTCAAGAGCTGGACTATCAACCAATCCCTCCTTTTAGTCAAATTGTGCAACAAATTTAATTATTCACCAGTTCGAATCAGTGTTTCGTCATTAGTCATTCCATCTATTCATCTAATCTCAAGCATTCTTCTATAGCAAAACTGAGCAGTACGCGGCTCGTGTTCATTCCGTTTATTGTTTGTCATCTTTTCTTACCGTACTGCCGGCCCGGAGTGGCCGTGAGTTTCTAGGCGCTACAGTCTGGAATTGAGCGACCGCTACGGTCGCAGTGTTGAATCCTGCCTCGGGCATGGATGTGTGTGATATCCATAGGTTAGTTTGGTTTAATTAGTTCTAAGTTCTAGGCGACTGATGACCTCAGAAGTTCAGCCGCATAGTGCTCAGAGCCATCTGAACCATCTTACCGTACTGCCGCCTCGTTTTCTTATTCCATTTAAATGTGTCACTAACTTCCTGCCTTACCTGTCTGTGAGTGGCAGCAGCAACGATTATTGCTCGGTCGTACAATCTCTGGAGCGACCGATAGTATTTCCGGGTGGTCGTGTGTCTGGAAGTGAGTCGGGCACAGAGCAGCAGTCGGGGACGCAGTAGCGGTCGGGGACGAAGGAGCGTCGGGCACGGAGCGCCATTGAGGTGCGGACAGCCAGTACTTGCCGAACGCTGGCGACATACATGGACTGTCCGACTGAAGGAGACTGGAGCGGGAACGACCGTTGGTTGGTCGTTTGGTCGGTCGTCTCGTTGACCATTTCCAGGTGTAAGCAGTCGGTCGGTTGCGGCGGAGCAGCGAGGAAGCCTCTGCGGCGTGTGGTCAGGCCAGGGCAGCTGGCGGCGTGCACGCACGGTTGGAGTTGTGCGGCACTAGCTGCGAGAACTGTAGAGTTCGTCGCCCACGCACCTGCATACTGGAGTTGAATAATCAGTGAACCTGTCATAAAAGCTCAACTGTTGTGACATCTCTTCGTTGATTGCTGGTTGTTGCACCCTGATCTGTCCCCTCAAGCAGCAACATGATGGTGTGTTGGAGTCAGCAAAGTTTTTAAGCCGTCTCCCTGTACGGTGTTTAGCCTTTGAAATGATTATAATTTATTAGTGAAGTGCACCAGCGGTATCTTCTGCTTTGTGGCCTTTAATGTTCCAGTGACATGCCCTGGTCGTTAGCGTAGTTTTGTAGCAGTGTGGTTTCCTCGCCATGTTGATGCTGTCCGGCACGGCGTGTAGTTCGACAGCTTGGTGTTGTTCTCTTTTTCTCTTTCAGTGTTTGCTGTGCCTTGACTGTGTTTCTACGCCAATTATTAAGACATAATCCTGCTGCTATCCTCGTCTTCGCTGACACCTCTGGTTGTCTTGCTGTTGGACAGGTGGAAGGGAATTGATTAGGTGAGGGCTGGTTCCTCAGCTCTCCATAGATCGTGTTGCAAACCGATTATTTAGTGTTACAATTGGCTCTCTTTCTCACCTAAACTGTGGTTAGAGTTTCCTCCCCAGGCCGACCCTTGAAACACTTGTGAATGTGGCTGTTTGTTGCTTGTGATTGTCATTTTATCTGGTCGCAGGTTTCAGCTATGCATTACTTTTGTCTGTTTTATGTTTAGTACATGGCCTTCAGCGGAACTTCATGACAACTATTTTAAGATTAGGCCTTCAGCCGAGTTTTATTTAAAATTCTTGTTGCTCTGTATTTAGGCCCTCAACTGCATTTGTTTCAGAATCTGTGGCTTTAAAATGTAAATCCTTGTCTGTAAGGTTTCTGTGTAATTATTTGGAATTCTTGAAATGGCCTTCACCTGTGTTATGTAAATGTTTATCTTAAGGTGCTTTCTAATTATTCTTGAGTAATTGTTTGGGCCTTCGGCTAACAAGATACTTCAAGTTTTCTTACGATGTTTTTCTTTTGTACTGTGTAGATACTTTTCTTTAAATCCTATCTTTTATTAAAAAAATTTATTGGGCTTTCAGCTGAAGAATTAATTTGAATTTTCCTTAATATGACCTTTAGCCGAAATTTGTAAATGCTTGGCTTTTAAAAGGTTTCCTTAGCTGATCTGAAATATTATTTCCGCCTTTAGCCGAGAAGATATTGGAATTTTACTTAGTTGAGCCGTTACTCAAAATCCTGGTGATATAGAAGGAATCATTTAAACTTATTTTGGAGAAGTTTCTCGGGTCCTCATCCTTGAATTGAACTTTGTTGTTTTGAAGAGGAAACTGTGCACTGTTTCGAGGAATAAATTTACGTGTTCTTGTATAACCAACAGTAATTGACCTTGGCCCCTTTCCACAACCTGATCCGCTCTGTCCTGCGAACCCAGATTTCAATAGCATGTATTCTTGTTAATCATAGACGTTCCACGTTCAGTTTTTAGCATACAAGACAACACTAAATACAAATACCTTCCTATAAGACTTCTTAAACTTTAAAATTTATATTCGATATAACAGTATCATCCACTTTTAGAAATACTTTTCTTGCTATTGCATGTCTGAATTTTATATCCACCATACTTCAGCTGTCATAAGTTATTTTACTGCCCAAGCAGCAAACTTTATAGACTATTTTTAGTTCCTCTTCTGCTAATGTGTTTCCCTCAGCATTGCTTGATATAATGGGATTACATTCAGTTACCCTTGATGTGCCTTTATTGGTGTTCACCATATAATCTCTTTCAAGACATTATATACTCCATTCAACAGATATTCCGGGTCTTTTTCCACCTCTGACGAAATTCCCATGTACGATATTGCAGTGCATGTTTTGGTAAGAACAACGATGAATGTTCTTTCGGGCATGCATGAATGTCCGTGGGAACATTGCATCGTTCTTAACAACATTCCAGTATCGTATTTATCCACTTATAACAGGCACCGACTTTCAGTTAAAACTTCCTCCCACGTACAGCAACTACATAATGTGTGTAAGAATATAGGTTGTGATGCAGGAATGACGACATATGGAATTCTGGGTCTTTCAATGAGTCGTGCACGGTTTACAAAACTGGTTAAGGTAACCTCTCGCGTAAAGCATCCAATACAGGTTCAAGGGCCGATCCAGTACATCCATTGTCATCACTCCTTTGATGGCTGTAAGTAATTCATCTGCGAATAAATTTCATGCACTTCATAGCTCACAGCAATAGCAGTTACATAATCAGCTAGACAGCTCATGCATCTAAGTTAGCTGTACTATCAATTACAAAAGGAGTTCCCATTTGATGGTAGTAGTAGTGTAACTCCGGTATCTAGCCACGACACCATGCATGCTGACTTCTATCACCTGCACTATGTCGGCACTTGAGAGCTGTGCAGAGGGCTACGAAGGCCCCATTCTCATTGTCAGCTCTCCACGTCTGCCAACCGATATTTTTCATTTAACTAAAAAATTACCTCCACAGTTGGGCTCACAAGCCTGACTGCCTTCCGCTCTGCCATATTTTTTGTTTTATTTATTTTTCAGTCATCAGTTTTGTGACTGGTTTGACGCAGCCGGCCACAAATTCCTCTCCTCTGCCAGACTCTTCCTCTCACAGTAGCCCTTGCAACTACCTCCTCAAATATTTGGTGGATGTATTCCAACGTATTCTTTCTCTACAGTTTTTACCCTCTACAGATCATCTTCCTGTCTGGCACCGCTGTGTGCAATGGTGTAAAATCAAACACCACTGTCGACAAACTGTACCTTATGGCGCCAGACCTGAAGATGATTTGCAGCGCAAGTAGAAACTAGCTGTCGGTGCTGGGACATTTATTTCAGGTATAAATCTTCAGAAAAGGTCTTCTTGATACTGGTAGTTTGCACATGATAATTTCTTTGCTCATAACATCTTCAGTTATTTTGCGCCCAAATAGATAAAGTCGTTCACTGCATTCAGTGTCCTATTTCCTAATTCCCTTATAATCACTTGGTTTAATTCGAGTACAATCCAGTGTCATTGGTTTAGTTTCATTGATGTTCGTCCTGCAATCTGTTGTGAAAAAGCTATCTGCTACGTTCAACTGATCTTCAATGTACTTTGAGGGCTCTAACAGAAGTGCAATGTCATCCACATGCGTCGTAGTTAGTGTTTCTTGTCAATGTAATGTAACTCCCCTTTGGGTTTCTTGGCTGCTTGCGCAATGTACAGCCGGAATAACATGAAGTGTAGACTGCAACTCTCATACTCGTCCGGATAGCAGACCGTGTTGAAGAGAGCGACACCTTGAGGGGGGGAGACTGTCCCGGATCGAATTCATCCCTTGGGATAACGACGAGTGCAGAACGCGCTGATCCGCTACGTAAACACCCAGCAGGTGCCCACGTGCCGCCTCGGATATACGTTAAGCAAACATTTAAAACACGCTGTTGCACTTACACGTGACAGTAACACGAGACACAGACAGCCGGAATACACACATCCCGTCCTGGGCTTGTTAAGAGACTGATGACATTAGATTTTTGTTCTCTTCAAACTATTAATCAGTTGCAGCAGCAAACATTTAGAAAAAGTTGTCATAAATGCTCACGACATAACATTAGAAACACATAGATTGGGTACACAGATGCCGACCTGGGAGGAAGTGGTGGTGGCGTTGTGTAGGGCATCCGTCCATCGACGAGCACAAATGTTGCCAAACCCGTGAAGACATGAGCTAGGAATGAGAAGAGGAGCGACAACCTTTCGCTCCCAGTGTTTCATCCTTGCTGCTTTCAGAATTCCAAAGAACGTGTTCTAGTCAAAATTATCAGAAGCTTTCTCTAAATCTACAAATGTTATAAAAGTAGGTTTGCCATTCTTCAATATATCTTCTAAAATAAGTAGTAGTGTCAGTTTCGCCTGTGAACTTAAACTGATGTGATTGGCTTCTAGCAATTTTTCCATTATTCCGCAATAAAATTCAGCCAGTATTTTGCAGCTATGACTTGTTAAACTTACTCTTTGGTAACAAATTTGTCAGAAACTGCTTTATTTGGCTTTGAAATTATTACATCTTTCATGAAGTCTGAGGTTATATCTTCTGTACCATACATCCTGCATACAAGGTGAACTAGTTTTTCACAGCTGGCTCCCCGAAGGATCTCAGTAATTCTGAGGTACTGTCTATTGCAGGAGTTCTTGTTACACACCCGTCCTTCAGTGTCCTATTAAATTCTTCTCTATCATATCTTCGTCTCATCGCCAGCTACTTCCTTTCCATAATATTGCCTTGAAATTCATTTCCTTCCTGTAGACTTTCTGTATATCCCTTCCATCTTTGGCCTTCCCTTCTTTATTTAGTATGGGCTTGTCATCGCAGCTTGTACTATTCATACAGCTTCTTCTCTTTTCTCCGAAGGTTTTTTAAAATTTTCCTGGAGGCGGCTTACATAGATAAAAATAACAGTTCCTTAAAGAAAAAGATCCAGCCTTATGGAGAGTAAAAAGAAACCATCAAATCAAGACGAACAGAAGACAGAATGATCAATTCACTTAACACTTTATGCTTAAAATAATTAAAAAAAAACAGGTCTTAGAAATATATTTTCTTTCTTTATCATCATTCCGTTGATTCGTTCGATGCTGCCAGCGAAGAACTCTTCTTGTGTCCCAATTTGTTTATCGCAGAGTAGCAGTTTATGTTGTCTATTATTTGTTGGATGTTTTCCAGTGTCTGTCTTCAACCTACAGTTTTTACTCACTACAGCCCCCTCTAATACTACGGAACTTCTGATGCCTTAACGTAAGTCCTGCTATTTCTTATCTCATCAGTCGATCTATGGCACCACACCTCAAACGCTTCTATTCTCTTCTTTTCCCGTTTTCGATGATTCACTATCCTACAATATTCCATACGTGCTCCAAACGGATATTCTCCTATTTTTCTTCCTCACATTAAGGCCGATGTTTGATGCTAGCAGACGTTAGTTGTTCAGGAATAATATCTTCCCCTGAGATTTCTACTGTTTATGTCTTCCGTTCTTCCTCTTTAACGTTTATTTTGATTCCTACATAGCAGAATTCCTTCACTTCGTATAATTCGGGGCAACTAATTTTGATGTTAAGTTTATCGCTGATCTCCTTTCTTTTACTCCTCATTACTTTCGTCTTTCTTCGATTTAATCTGTCCATATTCTGTACGCATTAGACTATTCATTCCATTCAGCACATTCTGTAATTCTTCTTCAGTTTCACTGAGGGTGGCAATGTAAACAGCGACCCTATCACTCATATCCTTCCACCTTGAATTTTGGTGCCGCTCTTGAACTTCTTCCACCATTGCCTCTACGATGCATAGAGTGTACAATAGAGGCTTAAGACTTAATCTGAGCACTTACAGGACATTTATTACATATGAATGCACAGATGGGAAACACTAAATCCATTCATACTATAAAAATGGATGTGCATGTGTATGTATGCTCCACATCTCCTACTAAACCGCCGAAAGGATCTCAGCCAAACGTGGTACACATATCGGCAGATATCGTTTTCTGTCTGGATATCATATTTCTGGGATAAGAACAAGCTGATCATGAAGAAAATGAGCCGGCTGGAGTGACCGTGCGGTTCTGGGTGCTACAGTCTGGAGCCGAGCGACCGCTACGGTTGCAGGTTCGAATCCTGCCTTGGGCATGGATGTGTGTGATGTCCTTAGGTTAGTTAGGTGTAATTAGTTCAAAGTTCTAGGTGACTGATGACCTCAGAAGTTAAGTCGCATAGTGCTCAGAGCCATTTGAACCCTGAAGTAAATGAAGTTAAGGAATTGTGCTACATAGGCAGCAAAGTAACCCATAACGTGCATAAATATGTAACACATCTCTTACTAAACCGCAAGGAGGACTTCAAAAGTAGACAAGCACTGGCAAAAAGGGCATTCCTGACCAAGACAAGTCTACTGTATGACACATAAGTCTTCATTTAAGGATGAAATTTCTGAGAATGTACTTTTTGAGCACAGCATTGTATGCCAGTGAAACATGAGCTGTGATAAAACTGGAACAGAAGAGAATCGAAGCATTTGAGATGTGATACAACAGAAGAATGTTGAAAATTGGGTGGACTGATAAGGAAAGGAATGAAGAGTTTCTCTGCAGAATGGGCAAAAAAAGGAATATATGGAAGACAGCAGTAGTATGATAAGGGCATCTGCTCAAAACATCGGAGGATAACTTTCATGGCACTAGAGGGAGCTGCAGAGGGTAAAAAATCTAGAGGAAGACAGAGATTGAAATACACCCATCAAATATAGGTTGACACAATAGAGGAATTCGTGGTCGTATTAAAACAGTCACAGGACTGATGATTTACAAAAATGAGAGTGAGAGCACTTCGTGACTTGGAACAAACTTCACACATATTTTCAAACTTTTACTAAAGATTTTCTCAGTGAGAACCAACAAAAAATGATTAAAGGAAAGTTTACCGGTTACTACAGTCTTACTGTTCATACAGTAAGATTGCAAAATGAAGTAGAACGTTTTAATTTATTACTTCTTTGCAAAAAACAAGATTCGAGACAAATTATTGAGACGTTATTCACGTATACCACTGAATGGACCAGCAAAATTATACCACTTTACGACACAGTTCAGGAGATATGACATCATAAGCACTCAGCCGCGTGAAAATGAAATGGCAGGGTGAAATTCGCTATACATGGGTGACATATGTGTGCAGTTACTTGTGAAATGTATGTGACATGTGCCTACCCTGGCAAAGCCATGGGTGAAATGCTCACTCTTCAGTCCTGGAAGGATTTAAGCCATGGTACATGGATTAGTTACTGTACGGAAAGAGATACTGTGGTAGTAAGAATCAAAGGGCACGTATTCGAGTAGGTGTGATAACATTTAGAGGAAAGGGGGAGGAGGATATGGACAGAGAGCAAGGGAGAAGTAGATGGACACAGAGTCGGGGTGGAGGAGATGAAGATGGGAGAGGAGTAGACAGAGAGGGAAACGAAGTAAGAAGAGATGGACTGAGACAGGGGGGCTGAGAAGATAGCCAGAGAGAGAAGGGAAGGATTAGATAAATAGCGAGGAGGAGGCAATGGATAAAGAAAGGGAAGAGGAGGAGAAGGAGGGCAGAGATTGAGAAAGGGAGGAAATTGACAGAGAGAGGGTGAAGTGTGTGCACAGAGGCAGGATGGAGGAGCAGATCAAATAATAGGAGACTGGAGTAAATACATATCTAGGCAACTGCAGGTACTCAGCTAGTTTGGGATAAATAAGACAACATGAAAAAGTCAGGGCAATGAAAGAAAGATTGAGAGGAATCTGTTAGGAAATGGGACTGCAGTAGAAATATTTGAATTATGTAGTAACAAAGAAACATACGTGTAGAAGAAATTACAGACGAAATTAAGAAGTAAGTACTAACTGCAAGTACACTGAAGGAATGAATGCTAGCAGATTTCAGAAGAAAAAAAGAGTTCAGCTTTCAGAAAAATTAACAGACAATACAACTGGCTACCGAAGTGCACAAAGATTTACACTACTGGTCATTAAAATTGCTACACCACTAAGATGACCTGCTACCGACAGGAAGAAGATCCTGTGATACGCAAATGATTAGCTTTTCAGAGCATTCACACAAGGTTGGCTCCGGTGGCGACACCTACAACGTGCTGACATGAGGAATGTTTCCAACCGATTACTCATACGCAAACAGCAGTTGACCGGCGTTGCCTGGTGAAACGTTGTTGTGATGGGTCGTGTAAGGAGGAGAAGTGCGTACCATCACGTTTCCGACTTTCATAAAGGTCTGATTGTGACCTATCGCGATTGCGGTTTATCGTATCGCGACATTGCTGCTCGCGTTGGTCGAGATCCAACGACTGTTAAAATAATATGGAATCGGTGGGTTCAGGAGGGTAATACGGAACGCCGTGCTGGATCCCAATGGCCTCGTAGCACTATCAGTCGAGATGAGAGGCGTCTTATCAGCATGGCTGTAACGGATCGTGCAGCCGCGTCTCGATCCCGGAATGAACAGATGAGGACGTTTGAAAGACAACAACCATCTGCACGAACAGTTCGACGACGTTTGCAGCAGCATGGACTATCAGCTCGGAGACCTTGGCTGCGGTTACCCTTGACGCTGGATCATAGACAGAAGCGCTTCGTGATGACTGGGTGTTGTGTGATGTTCTTAGGTTAGTTAGGTTTAAGTAGTTCTGAGTTGTAGGGCACCGATGACCATAGATGTGAAGTCCCATACTGCCTGCGATGGTGTACTCAACGATGAACCCGAGTGCACGGATGGCAAAACGTCATTTTTTCGGATGAATCCAGGTTCTGTTTACAGCGTCATGATGGTCGCATCCATGTTTGGCGACGACGCGGTGAACGCATATTTTGGAAGCGTTTCTTCGTCATAGCCATACCGGCGTATCATCCGGCGTGATGGTATGGGGTGCCATTGGTTACACGTCTCGGTCACCTCTTGTTTGCATTGGCGGCACTTTGAACAGTGGAGGCTACATTTCAGATGTGTTACGACCTGTGACTCTACCCTTCATTCGACCCCTGCGAAACCCTACATTTCAGCAGGTTAATCCACGACCGCATGTTGCAGTTCTTGAACGGGCCGTTCTGGATGCAGAAAATGTCCGACTGCTGCCCTGACCAGCATATTCTCCAGATCTGTCACCAACTGAAAACGTCGGGTCAATGGTAGCCGAGCAACTGGCTCGTCACAATACGCCAGTCACTACTCTTGATGAATTGTGGGATCATGTTTAAGCTGCAAGAGCAGCTGTACCTGTACACGCCATCCAAGCTCTGTTTGACTCAATGCCCAGGCGTATCAAGGCCGTTATTACGGCCAGAGGTGGTTGTTGTGGGTACTGATTTCTCAGGATCTATGCACCCAAATTGCGTGAAAATGTAATCACATGTCAGTTCTCGTATAATATATTTGTCCAATGAATACCTGTTTATCATCTACATTTCTTCTTGGTGTAGCAATTTTAATGGCCAGTAGTGTAGAAGAAATTGGTGTTTGTTCGAAACTGAAGACAGAACAAAACGTGAAAATAAAATTAAGAAGTGGAGAAGTTATCTGGACAAAACAGTTGCGGAAAGGGAAGGAACTGGATAGGGAAGAGTAGGAAGTAATAAGTGAACAAAAGTGAGAAAGTTTTGGAGGAAGAGTACAGCTAATTTACTGGCTTTTGTATGGGCCTTATCTGACGGCTTGTAACGAAAGAAGAAGGAGAAGAAGAAGATGATGATGATGTTTAGCTGACACGGTCATTTAGACAAATAAGAGAAAGCTACGTTGTATTAACGGGTAAAAAAAACGGTATTTAGTGGTAAGAGTGCGCAGCGTCAGAGGGTATGAGGGCGGTGTGTGGTGGGGGCTGGACTCGGCCCGCGATTGGCCGGCGGCAGCGTCGGTGCGTGGCGGCAGCGCAGCGCAGCGGCGCTCCTACGGACGGCGCGCGTCGCGACGCCAGGCGTCAGTCGCTGCCCGCAGCTGCACGGCCGCAGACATGGTCGACCCGCTGCGCATCTTCTGGGTGCTCGCCAACAGCTCGTTCCTAGGTAGGCCGCCCTGCTACTCTGGCACGTGGAGCCGCACGCCGCTTACAGCGCGACCTAATGTAATCTGAGAAATCGCTGTCACCTGCCTAGCCAACACTACATATAAATATTAAAGCACATTTCACTGCACGTTATGTGAAGCACTTTTCTCTGATATAAAAATGGGATATACATTCACACTTATTGTGATTAATGCAGTCTATCATCTTTTTGTTTGTAATTGCCCAGACAGGTGTCACCGCAGTTGTTTTATTGACAGAAGGCGTTTTTTTAATACGTCTCGTAATGTAGCTGAACAAAATATGTAAATTTGGTAACAGCAAGCATCTTTTAAAAAAAACATTTTGCTCGTCTTTTTATGCAAAATGTTTTCAATCATAAAGTCCTCTATTACCATGCCGACCGTGTCAGACTTGAAATATCCATTATGTACACTGGGTTATTCCGTGGAGATGTTTGGAAATTTCAGAGATGTTGGAGAATGGTAACTGATTCAGTTTGAGGTAAAGGACCCTGGCCTGGATGCGACCTAGTCGCAAGTTATAAGCGAAAATTGTTTTGATGCCTTCTACATCAGGCATTCTTCTACATCAAGCTCTTTGCTTTGCATATCTTGAGAGGTGGTAGTATGGACAAAACGAATTGATATAGGTTGACTAAATTTGGGGTGTAAGAGCTATGAGCACCTGCTAATCTTTTGCGACTGCAGGAGTGTATCTTCAGTCCATACAGCCTCCCCCAAAATATGAAAGGCAAAGAGCTCGCCGTGGATGAGGTCCCCTGTCAGAGGTATCAGAACGATTTTCGTTTATAGCTTTCGACTCGTTCGTTTCTGGACCAGTGTGTCATACCTCACATTGATACATTCACCTTTCTCCATCACCAAATAAATAAATAAATAAAGGCTCTCAGCGCTATGGGACTTAACTGCTGAGGTCATCAATCCCCTAGAACTCTAGAACTACTTAAGCCTAACTAACCTAAGGACATCATACACATCCATGCCCGAGGCAGGATTTGAACCTGCGACCGTAGCGGTCGCGAGGATCTAGACTGTAGCGACTAGAACAGCTTCGCCACCTCGGTCGGCCCTCCGTTATCGATTGAAATAACAAGTGTACATCGACGTTAATAATAATCACGGTGAAGCCTAGCCTAAAATGTTTACATTTAAATTTTCTTCATTAAGCTTCAGTCTTTGGCGGCATCACAAAAACACCCTGTGTGACATCAACATGCTGGAAATTTAACTTCGTTATTATCCTTCACATCAACAAGATTAATCACTCATTTCAATGTACTAATTGAAATAGCTGATTTTATGAATAAATATTTTTTACAGTCAAAGGCGACCATGATCTCTTTAAAAAAAAATTTATATGATTCCGAACCCCAGCCACAAAAATTTACTGAATTTGATCACTATTTAAATTTCTACATATTACCACTGAATAGGTTACGAAGCTTCACACGTTTTCTGCTTCACATATCTTTATTATCTGAACTTATTCTAACGCTCATTCTGATGGTATGCTACCGTTTTAGATGGTCATGTATTCCTAATACAGAAAGTAACAAATTAGTAACCTGTAAGCACCTGAAAATGACGCGACGCTGCAGAAACGTGCCATGCTTAACAATATATTGTAGAGAGAGTGACTTAAATGGAAAACCTGAGAAGTTTTGTAAAGTTGCGACAAGTACTTGCGCTGTATTTTCATCTCTTATACCTTGCCTTGGATTATATTTTGTATTACCTGTGGCTGACCATAGTTTTCAGCTACCAAACGCAGCATGCCACCTACAACACAGGGATGCGTGGGCGATGTTCAGGCTTACATCGTAATATCGAAATTTGGATAAATTAGTAAACATTGACGTACATCAAATGGTAGACTTTTTGTTCCACCGTTGCACTCACTGTCAGTCTTACTAGACTGATTGGCAAATATATTTCAGTATCCTAATGTTATATTCGTAATTTAACGGTCATTACGTTTCAACAGTGCATAATATTACAATATCGTATTAGGTTTCAAGCACTGTTCCAGCGCTTGCGAAAAGCAGTATAAGTGTCCAGAATGTAATTTTTGTTTGGTTAGATCAGAGCTGCGGAATCGTCTGTGGTTTATTTATTTGTTCTGGAAAGAGTTAATCTGTATGAAAGGTTTCTAAAAATAATTTGATCACTTTCATAACAACCAGAACGATGAACTAATTTCACGGAAACGATAGCAAACTCTGGCGCAACTGTGCAACAAGATATAAAAGTACCAGATCATCTGAAATGTTTGCCTCAATGAACTTAACCAAAGTTCAATTCAGAAAAATATCCGGCATGATTTGTATACATTATTGTAGAGCTTTACAAGAGTGAAGATAAGATTCTGTCAAACTCGTTAATCGTTCTGGCTGATATGAATTTGATAAAGCGATTTTCAAAAGCTCTTCATGTTCCCTTTTTTCAGAAGAAATAAATAAAAAACCAAGGACGATGTCATAGCTCTGATGAAACCAGGCAAAAACTATGTATCTGGGATATCAATGTCATGGAGCCACCATCAATAGAGGTTGAATCTTCGGCAATTACAGCCACCCGTGTTGCTGAAACGTCATAAAAATCGCAAACGTCAGCTAAGAGCCCTGGAGGGAAGCCTACAAACAATATCACTCGTTAACTTTGCATTTCTAACTGACTCTTTTAACACGAATACTGTATTTTGCTTGAGTCGATCAGGCGGTGACCTTCGAACGAAGAAAAGAAGGAAGGAAACCAGACTGGGTTTTACGTCCCGTGGTCACTGGAGCACAAGCTCAAGTTGTTAAAGGATAGGATTTATACAGACAGTGCTGTTTCACATTCGCCCCAAGCGATTTAAAAGAACACTGGAAAACATAAGACTGAATGCCTGGACGGGGATTTGAACTGGCGTGCTCCCTTTTTGGAGCCCTCTGCCTTACCAAAAACGAGCTCACTCTGTACGTTGAGAGATATATCCGTCTTAACTAAAACTTCTGCAGAAAGATAAAAGGGCAAAGCGGGCAGGTACGCTTGTTAAGGTTGTCAGGTAACATACTCCTTGCAGCCGAAAGTACGAAAGACATGTTTTTTGAGAGTAATGGCTATCATACTTAGCATAGACGATGGCTTAACAGAGCAAAGACGAATGTGACGAAGAGTAGAACACAGGGGAATAATGCTTTGTTTGACTCTCAAATTGATAACGGTGCAGTAGTGGAAGAAATGAAAGGTTAATGAAGCAAGATTACACAGGATTGCCCATGCAATCAATAAGAAGACACGTAGAAGCATAAAACACTTTAATTTTTTATTTTTGCAGTTCTTAAACCCTACATCCTCGATTAGATGTATGATCTCGGTATACTCCAATCTCTGACTTTCCCTACAACCCGCTACAGAACCACGAAAGCTATCACCTGAAATCTTAACGTGTACTGTTATCCTCTCCCTTCTTCTTGCCAGTGTTTTCCATACGATCCCTCTCCTTACTGCTCATCTTACCAGTCCATCTAATTTTCAACACCTTTCAATTTCACCACATCTCAAACGATTCTATTCTCTTTTTCCATTCCCACAGTTCTCTATTCATTACCATACAATGATTTGATGCTTTAGTATATTCACAGAAATTCCTTCCTCAAAGTAAGGGCGCTGTTTGACTCTGGTAGACTACGTAGCTTGCAAGTGCTACTCTGAGATGAAGCAGTTGGCACAGGAGAGGAATTCGTGGTGGGCAGCATCAAACCAGTCAGACGACTGATGACCCACAAAAAAAAAAGACTTCTCCTGATCAGAAACACCTTCGTTGCCTGAGCTAGTCTGCTTTTTATGTCCTCCTTCCATTATCCACGCCGTGTTTCTCCTTTCAAGGTAACAGCATTCCTTCACTTCATCTACTTCAAAGTCACCAACATGTTAAGCAATTCTTCCTCAGTTTATTGAGAACAATGTTGTCATTAAAACTTCCTGGCAGATTAAAACTGTGTTCCCGACCGAGACTCGAACTCGGGGCCTTTGCCTTTCGCGGGCAATGTTGTCATTAGTGAAACTTATAACATTTTACCTTAAATTTTAATCTCGCTCTTGATACTTTCCTTTATTTCCGTCGGTGCTTCTTTGATTTATAGACTGAACACTAGCTACAAAAGACTACATATGTCTTACCTTTTAATCCGAACACTTCGTTCTTGGTCTACGATTCTTATTGTTCCCTCTTTGATCTTGTACACATTGTATTTTACAAGTCATTTCCAATAGTCTATTCGTATTTTTCTCGGAATTTGAACATCTTTTATATTGTCAAATGCTTTCTGCAGGTGTACGAAACCTATGATATTGCCTTTATCCTTCTTCAGTGTTGCTCCCATTATCAAACGCAACGTCAGAAATCACTATCTACTGTCCATAATTTCCGTAATCCAAATTCATCGTTAGATATCTTCAATTTCATTTCCTATTCTTCTGCATATTATTATTGTGAGAAATTTTAATGAAAGAGCTGTTGAACTGATTGTGCAATAGCTGTCGCAATTACCTGCTCTTCCTATCTACGAATTGTGAGGAAGATATTTTTCCAAAAGTATCATGGTGTGTCTCTAAACAGATTCTACACAGTAACTTGAACAGTCGTTGGGTTGCCACTTTCCCCGATGAGTTTAGAAATTCCGATGGCATGTTATCCTTTCTTCTGCTTAATTTGGTCTCAGGTCTTCCTAAACTCTATCCCTATCATTCAATTCCGTACGTTTAGCACGTATACTTCAGTTGCTTCCTCAGTCTTCTCATCAAACATGACCTCTCCCGTATAGAGAACTTCAATTATTCTTACTAGAAAAATATATAGGATAATGGAGCATCTGCTATGGCATCAACTTGACTTGGAACTGGAAGCACCAATATACGGAAAAAATGTAGGATCAGGAGAATACTTACCACAAATTACAGAGGCTCAAGAGAGTAGTAGTTGCGTGGAGATGAAACAGGTGGAAGAGAACATCAAGGTAGACGATTATTTCATCAGTCTTCTGACTGGTTTGATACAGCCGGATGTATTCCAATCTCTGTGTTCCTCTACAGTTTTTGCCCTCTGGTACCATGTAAGTCATTCCCTCATGTCTTGAGAGATGTCCTATCACGCTGTCCCTTTCTCCTTATCAGTGTTTTCAGCATGTTCCTTCCCTCTCCGATTCTACGCAGAACCGCCTTATTCCTTACGTTATTAGTCCACCTAATTTTCGACATTCTTCTGTAGCACACATCTCAGATGCTTCTCTTCTCTTCTGTTCCGGTTTTCCCACAGACAATGTTTCACTACCATACAATGCTGTACTCCAGACGTTCATTCCCAGAAATTTCTTCCTCAAATTAAGGCCGATATTTGATACTAGTAGACTTCTGTTGGCCAGAATTGCCCTTTTTGGCATTGCTAGTCTACTTTTGATGTACTCTTTGCTCCGTGCGTCATAGGTTATTTTACTGCACAAGTAGCAGAATTCCTTATCTTCATGTGCTTCATGAACATCAATCCTGATAAGTACTCGCTGTTCTCATTTCTACTACTTCTCATTACCTTCGTCTTGCTCCGATTACCCTCAATCCATACTCTGTACTTGTTAGACTGATCATCCGTTCAGCAGATCATGTAATTCTTCTTCATTTTCACTCAAGGTAGCAATGTCATCAGCGAATCGTATCACTGATATTCGATCACCTTTCTTTTATTTTCATCATTGCTTCCTCGAAGTACAGATTGAACAGTAGGGGCGAAAGGCTACATCCTTGTCTTACACCCTTTTAATTCGAGCACTTCGTTCTTGATCGTCCTCTAATTATACCCTTCTGGCTGTTGTACATATTGTATATGACCCGTCTCTCCTCATAGCTTGCCCCTACGTTTTTCTGCACTTCGAACATCTTGCACCATTGTATATTGTTGATCGTTTTTTCCAGGTCGACAGATCTTATGAAAGTGTCTTGATTTTTCTTTAGCCTCGCTTCCATTATCGGCCGCAACGTGAGAATTACCCTCTCGTGCCTTTACCTTTCCTAAAAACCAAACTGATCGCCATCTAGCGATTTTCTTTCCCACTCTTCTGTATATTATTCTTGTAAGCAACTTCGATGCATGAGCTGCCGCATCTCGTGGTCGTGCGGTAACGTTCTCGCTTCCCACGCCGGGGTTCCCGGGTTCGATTCCCGGCGGGTTCAGGGATTTTCTCTACCTCGTGATGGCTGGGCGTTGTGTGATGTCCTTAGGTTAGTTAGGTTTAAGTAGTTCTAAGTTCTAGGGGACTGATGACCATAGATGTTAAGTCCCATAGTGCTCAGAGCCATTTGAACCATTTTTTTTTAATGCATGAGCTGTTAAGCTAATTGTGCGATAATTCTCGCACTTGTCAGCTCTTGCCGACTTCGGAATTGTGTGGATGATGCTTATCCGAACGTCAGATGGTATGTCGCCAGACTCATAAATTGTACCAAAATAAATGGTTCAAATGGCTCTGAGCACTATGGGACTTAACAGCTGAGGTCATCAGTCCCCTAGAACTTAGAACTATTTGAACCTAACTAACCTAAAGACATCACACACATCCATGCCCGAGGTAGGATTCGAACCTGCGACCGTAGAGGTCGCGCGTTTCCAGACTAAAGCGCCTAGAACCGCTCGGCCACCACGGCCGGCATAAATTGTACACTCCAAAGTAAATAGTCGTTTTGTTGCTACTTCCCCTAACGATTTTAGGAACTCGAATGAAATTTTTCCCATCCCTTCTGCCTCATTTGATCTTAAGTCCTCCAAACTTTTTTTAAATTCTTTTTTTGATACTTGATACCCTGTCTCTTCAAAATCGACACCTTCGCCGTCATAGAGCATTTCAATGTATTCATTCCACCCACCTGCTCTCTCCTATGCATTTTCTGTAGAATTCCCATTGCTCTCTTAATGTTACCACTAATGCTTTTAATGTCACCGGAAGTTGTTTTGAGTTTCCTGTATGCTGGGGCTGTCCTTCCGACAATCACTGTCCTTCCGACAATAATTTTTCCTGCAGCCATTTTGGCTTACAAGGGGATTGCCAGGGTTGGGAAATGAAGTTCGGAATGGGACGGCGCGTGTTTGTAGCACTACCCCATAGAGTTACAATGCCCCAGCCATACGGCCAGATGGCCAGCCATTCACGAGAAAAACGCTCCGAAACTTTCAGTCCTACAGTATACTATACCCATGCGTCCGCTCACTGAACCGTATGACGCGGTGTCTGATGCAATACAACTAACAATTCGTGCCTCGTATTTTCAAAGTACCTATTTGCTTTTCCTTATAAAAAAATACAATGAATTTCAAATTGAAAACTGTTCTTTCAACAGTTTGAACTTTTCCAACCTACTTATTTCCTTCAAATATTCGTTCGTATTGTATATTGAAAAATGTGTGCATGGGAGAATAGTATTCATACTGTGAAGACTATGAATAATGGTATGTTTATTCTCTGGATTCAGAAATTACACAGGAGCCGGAATGATATTTTTCGTAAAACCACTGGAAGCAAAAGATGTTTGAACAATTTGCGCATCGAATACATGAAGATTTTTACACGAGCAGCGAGTTTTGAGGATATCTGTCGAAAACCATACCTCGTTAACATTTCTAAAGATGTGTCTTTCTGCGATTAGTTTCGACGTGAACCATGCGTATTTGATCATATTGCGAAAAACAGGAGATCATAATTGATGGTGAACGATAGAGTGAATTTTAATACAATCTTCTCGTGAATTAATGTCTCGTTCCTGTTCAATTAACGAGGCGCAATTTTGCACGCATTTAATGAAATTTTTGACCTGTCTGTAAAAATAGACATCACAGGGCTGCACTAGTGGTGTACAATTAGTTGGAATAGCTTTGAGGGTACAGGTGGGACGTTGTGCGTCGTCCTGGAAAACCTCGTCATAAATTTCTGGTTGTGTTTGTCCTCCCCGGGAGTCGACGATCAGGAGAAACCTTTTGTTCCCAACATAAGACTTCAAAGATGTTTTAAGAAACTCGTTGTACGTGTTTGTAGTCAGCTTTCCAGATTTTGGTGACGTCATAATGACCTTCTTGTATGTTTTGGCCTATTCATCGATCGTCTTCTGGACTCGGGGTCCAAATGCACCTGTTGTGTCCGGCAGGCATACGAAAACACTCGGCAGGACAAGTCCAGAAAAAGTAATAGCATATTGTGCTGTATATGAATGCGTAACTTTGTTAATGACCATTCTCTTCACAAGCAGGGTCTTCCTACCTTTGTGGGTGGGAGTGCGGTTGAAAGTAGACTGGTACTTACGTCCTGGAAGCAAATGAAACAGCACTATATTTAATGAGCGAAACGATTGTACAATTACATGATTATATAAGAGAATTATTCAAATGGGTATTCGTTATTTGAAATACCATTTATAGAATGTGATTTCATTTTGTGTCACATACCTGTTTGATCCGTGTTGATAACATAGTCCTTATCAAAAGTGGGTATTAAATCTCGAGTTTGTAGCCAGAAAGTTTGTGCAACAGCCAAGATTTCTTCCAGTGTCACTGTTTCCTTTCGTGATACGAATTTTGTCACTTTCCGTTGACGAATTCTGTGCCGTTGTTTAAATCTCGCCACCCATCGACTAGAAGATTTAAATTCAAATTTTTCATATTGTGCGGCCGCTGCTGAAGCCCATTGTTGCATATTTCGAGTGGTAACTCGCTGGTAACTGTACCTAGCGTCGATAACACGATCGTAAGTCTACGAATCTATCACTGTGTATTTGTCAAATACAGATCCACCCTTTTTAATTTCGTCTTCCCATCGTGATAAATATTCCTTAAAAAAATAACATTGACATCCTTTACATTTCAGCGCCTGCAGACTCCACCGAGGATGTGCTTTCGCAATGTTGACTCATTGTACTTTGTATTCTAGTGGAATAGCGGGTCGCGGTGGTCTCGCGGTTCTAGGCGCGCAGTCCGGAACCGTGCGACTGCTACGGTCGCAGGTTCGAATCCTGCCTCGGGAATGGATGTGTGTGATGTCCTTAGGTTAGTTAGGTTTAAGTAGTTCTAAGTTCTAGGGGACTGATGACCACAACAGTTGAGTCCCATAGTGCTCAGAGCCATTTGAACCATTTTTTTTCTAGTGGAATATACGTAGGCTCTTTGGATTTTTTCCCTGGGGGTTCATGCGCGTTCGAAGAATCGTCTATTGTAACCGCTTCGAATTCTACATCTTCACCACCTTCATTCTCGTGACGTAACTCTTCATTAACAACGATAGTGTTTTCACTCAAGAAATCTATCACAGTGTTGTACAACTTCTGTACCATCAGCATAGCTTCGTGTGGAATTGACGGCGGACCTTCTGACGCTAGTAAATAGTTTTCAACCATCAGTGCATTGAAATTGGTAACAGCACCTTTAATCAGCAACTTCGATTTCTCACTGCCTAGAGAATCGTCGGTAATATCTTCTACAAGTCCCTCAGAACTCATGATGTGTTCACTTCGAAGCATTGTAACAACAAAACGTTAGCAACTGGAAAAACTTTCACACACGTGTACTCGTTACAAGCGCGCAAAAGCAACTGTTAGGTTCTTCTTCCTTGTTTGTAGTGCAGGGAGCGCGGATGCGCAGCTATCCCTTCGCCCTCCAAGTTTGTCAAATGCCCCTTTGTGGGGACCCTCATTTACAGCGGTCTCATGACATTGAAGTCGATTGTGTATCTGAACTAGTCGGACAGAAGCAGTACGCTCCTTTTCGACGGATATTATGTATCATATACATCACAGAAATGAAATATTGGCAGTATACCATACGAACGAATATTTGAAGGAAATAATTTGGTTGGAAAAGTTGAAAATGTTGAAAGAACAAAAGTTTTCAATTTGAACGTCATTGTATTTTTTTTCAATAAGGAAAAAATCGATACTTTGAAAATACGAAGCACGAATTGTTAACGATATTGCATCGGCCACCGTGCCATTCGGTTCAGTGAGCGGACGCATGGGTATTATATACTGTAGGACTGACAGTTTAGGAAAGCGTTCTTCCCGTGAATGGCTGGCCATCTGGCCGTATGGCTGGGGCATTGTAGCTCTATGGGGTAGTGCTGCGAACACGCGCCGTCCTACTCCGAACTTCATTTCCCAACCCTGGCAATCCCCTTGTTAGCTTTCCTGCACTGCCTATTTATTTCATTCCTCAGCGACTTGTATTTCTGTATTCCTCAGTTTCCTGGAACATATTTGTGCTTCCTCCTTTCATCGATCAATTGAAGTATTTCTTCTGTTAACTATAACTTTTTCGCAGTTATCTTCTTTGTACCTATGTTTTCTTTCCCAACTTCTGTACTAGCCCGTTTTAGATATGTCCATTCCTCTTCAACTGTACTATCTACTGAGCTATTTCTTATTGCTGTATGTGTAGTCTTAAAGAACTTCCACCGGATCTCGTCATTCCTTAGTACTTCCGTTTCCCATTTCCTTGCATATTGATTCTTCCTGACGAATGCCTTAAAGTTCGCCTATTCTTCATCACTATCATATTGTGATCTGAGACTATATCTGGTCCTGTGTACGTCTTACAATCCAGTATTCGATTTCAGAATCTCTGACCGTGATGTAATCTAACTGTAATCTTCCCGTATCACTCGCTCTTTTCCTAGTATACCTCATCCTCTTGTGAATCTTAGACCGAGTATTCGCTGTTACTAGCTGAAACTTGTTACAGCACTCAATTGGTCTTTCTCATCTGTCATTCCTCGTCCCAAGCCCATATTCTCCTCCTTCTACTCCTTCCCCTACAACTGCATTCCAGGCCCCCATTATTAAATTTTCATCCCCTTTCCGATACTGTATTACCCTTTCAGTACCCTCATACACTTTCTCTATCTCTTCATCTTCAGCTTGCAGCGTCGGCATGTATACCTGAACCATCGTTGTCGGTGTTGGTTTGCTGTCGATTCTGATAAGAACAACGCTGTCACTGAACTGTTCACAGTAAGACAGTCTCTGCCGTACCTTCCTATTCATAACGAATCCTATTCGCGTTATACCATTTTCTGCTGCTGTTGATATTACCCTATACTCATCTGACTACAAATCGTGGAGTTCATTCACTTCACTTCACTGACCCCTACAATATCTAGACTGAGCTTTTGCATTTACGTTTTCAGATTTTCTAATTTCCCTACCACGTTCGAGCTTATGGCATTCCAAGCCCCGAGTCGTAGAACATTATCCTTTCGTTGATTATTCAATCTTTTTCTTATGGTACATATGGTTAAAACAATAGAAACCACTCTCCAGCATTCTGTATTGACACACCACACATCTTCAAACCATACACGGTGGCATTCGATTTCATATATGGGTTTGCTGTAATTTAGGTTTTAGGAGAAACATACTTGTTTTCACTGACTGATCGCAAACATAGATCCGTACCAAGCCGTCTTCAATGGCATGAGGGTGCAGAAGTGAATGTAAAACACAAAAAAACATAATGTGTTTCTACAGGACATATGGCCTGTAACTGAGATAGTGTGATAATAATCTCTCCAGGTTCAAGCTGGTGTGGAGAATCCTTCAGAAATGCCCTAGTTCGTCCTCCATTCGGATCTCCGAGAATGTACTGTCAAGGGCCAGATGACCACGACAAGAAGCAGAAGGAACCAGCAATGGGATAACTTTCCACGAGTCGAAGCATTCCATATCAGAAGTTTGAACGTTTTAGGGAAGTTAGATAATCTGTAAGGGGATCTGCAAACTCTAAAATTAGATATAGTGCCACTAAGTGAAGCGAAATGGAAAGACGACGATTTCTGGGCAGACGAAAAGCTAACGTCAACAGCAGCCAAAAGTGGTATAACATCAGCAGGACTTGTTATCAATAGGAATTGAGGACAAAGAGAGAGATGCTGGGAGCAGTTCGCTAACAGTGTTTTTCTCATCTGATTCCACAGAAAATCAATACCAATACCGATAACATACGTTATATACATTACGACGTCGCAAGCAGAAAAGAGACAGGGAAAGTATATGACGATTTTCAGTGTGTAGTTCAGTATGTTTATGGAGATGAAAATCAAATAGTAATTGGGAATTAGAATGGGGTTGTAGGGGAAGTATAAAGGGGGCCCGCCCGGCTAGCAGCACCGTCTAACGAGCTGCTTCCCCAGCGAGAAGGCATGCCGGTCCCCGGCACGAATGCGCTTTGGATTATTGTCGAGGTCCGGTGTGACGGCCAGCCTGTGGATGGTTTTTAGGCGGTTTTCCATCTGCCTCGGCGAGTGCGGGCTGGTTACCCATATTCCGCCTCAGTTATGTTATGTCGGCGATTGCTACACTGTCTCCACGTGAGGGTATCACATAATGACTCTACCATGCAAACATTGGGGCTACACTCACGTGTTGTGAGACGTTCCCGGGGAGGGGGGAGGGGAAACCACTGGGGGACGAACCGTACAATAACCCTTCGGAGTGGGGCGGCAGTGGGGTGGGTGGACTGCTGTGGTCTGTGGTGGGGTTGTGAACCACTGACGGCCACGGCGGGACGGAGCCTCTCTGTCGTTTCTAGGTCCCCGGTTCAATACAGTACTAGGATTACGGGAAAATACGGGCTAGCAAGTAGGAATGAGAGAGGATAAAGACTAATTATGTTTGGTAATAAATTTCGGCTAGTAACAGCAAATACTGTGTTTAAGAACCACAAAAGGAATAGATATATCTGGAAAAGACCCAGTGATACAGGAAGATTCCTGCTGAATTATATCACGGTCAGACAGAGATTTTGAAATCGGGTAGTGGAGTGCAAGACGTACACAGAAGCAAACATAGAATCGGATCATGACTTAGTAATATTGAAGAGTAGAATGAAGTTTAAGTGAATCGCACGGGAGAATCAGCGTGGAAGGGAGTGGGACACTGAATTACTAGCGACGTTTGAAGTTAGCTAAGGATGTGGATAGGAATATCACAGGCAATAAGGAATATCACAGTGGATATTTCAGTTGGGGAGTGGAAATCTTAACAAAGTGAAATCACAGATTTTTAATGTCAGATGCAGGTGTACAGAAGGTAACTTCGAAGAAACCTTTAGCAGAAGAAATATTTCAACTACTCGGTGAAAAGAAGAATTACAAAAATCTCTAGGGATATTCAGGAATACAGCAATATAAATCCATCAGGAATGAAGTAAATAGAAAGCGCAGGGCAGACAAGGCGAAACGACTGAAGGAAAAATGTGAAAAAACGAGCAATCATCATATACGAAAGTCAAAACAGCCTTTGGTGGAATTGAAATCTAGGGTGGTAACATGAAGAATACAAAGGAAGTTCGTCTGTTAAACGCAAAGGAAAAAGCAGGTTGGTGGGAAGAATAAATTCAAAGCCTTTGTGATGAAGGGGACTTCCTATCAGGTCCAAAATCATTTAATGGAACAACATTTATCTTCATTTCCATTTTTTATTACAATAAATTGTTAAACAGTTAACAATTTCGTAGGATTGCTAGAAGAAAAAACTTCAATCGATAAGGAAGACAGAGGGGATCTAATATCAGCATAAGAATTTTAAAGGACTCTGGAAGTCGTGATTCAAAATCATGCAGAAGGGCTAGATAACATATCATCAGAATTTCTAAAATCGTTGGTGAAATGGCAGCCAAATGGCTGTTTAAGTTGGGGCTTAGAATCTATGTGACTTGGGACGTACTATCAGACTTTCGGGAAAATACCATCTGCATCAAGAGCAGACAGGTGGGAAGACTGGCGCACAATCAGCTCATGCATGCAAGCTGCTGACAAGAATAGTAGAGAAAAAAATGGTGAAGGAAACTGATGATCTGTTACATGACGATGAGTTTGCCTTCAGGAAAGGTAAAGGCACCGGAGGGGCAATGCTGACTTTGTACTTAATAATGGAAGCCAGACTGGAGAAATATTCAGTTACTCTGATAGGATCTGTTGTTTTAGAAAAAACGTTTGACAATGTGAAATGTGGTAAAATGTTCGAAATTCGGAGAAAAATAGGAGTAAGTTACCGGGAAGGACAGATGATATGCAATGCGCACAAGCGCCAAGAAGGAAAAATGAGACTGAAGGAATAATAACAATACGTCAGGTTACAAAGGGTGTAAGACAGTGATTCAGTCTTGTGCCCCTACTTTTCAGTATGTATATCGAAGAAGAAATAAAGATATTTAAAAAGAAAGATTCAAGAGAGGGGTTCAAATTCTAGGTCGAACAATATCAGTGAAAGATTCGCTGATGACATTGCTATCCTCAGTAAAAGTAAAGAAGATTTGTAACATCTGTTCAACAGAATAGACAGTCTATTCTGTACAGAATATGGATTGAGATTAAACCAAAAAAAGACAAAAGTAAGGAGAGGTAACAGAAATGAGATCAGCAAGAAACTTAACATCAAAATTGATGGTCCCGAAGTAGATGAAATTAAGAAATTCTTCTACCTTGGAAGCAAAATGATGAATAAAGCAAGGAGGACATAAAAAGCAAACTCGCGCAGGCAATGAGAACGTTCCTGGAGAAGAAAAATTGTGCTGGAATCAAACATAGGCCTTAATATCAGGAAGAATTTTTTTGGAATGTACGAATGGAGCACAGCGTTGTATGGTAATGCATCTTGGACAGCGGGAAAGCCGCAACAGAACAGAAGCTACAGAAGAATGTTGAAAATCAGGCGGACTGATGAAATAAGGAATGAGGTGGTTATCCGCAGAACCAGCGAATTAAGGAACACACGAAAAACAACTTCCTTGATACTAGAAGGGAGTGTAAAGGGTAAAAACTGTAGGGGAAGACAGAGATTGAAATACACCCAACAAATAAGCGATAGGAGGCAAGTGCTTCTCTGAAAGGAAGAGGTTGGCGCAGGAGAGGAATTCTTGGCGGGCTGCGTCATACTACTCAGAAGTTTGATGATTCAAAGTGCATCAAGCAAACCCATATTCCGTGTATTTACACTGAAGTCTTAAAATAATCGTTGCTTTCCAGTGGCCTAGTCAATTTTGTATTTTCACTTTCTGCTGTGTGTTTGAAAGTCTGTAGGTGCTAAATGTACCTGACAGAGTAAACCTAATGCAACTGTCGTTTATTGCGTGTTATTCGTAGTAATGGAATACTTCCGATGACAAAAGTACATTCTCTTGCTTTCTATATACAAATTGTCTCATTTTATTCTGGTTAAAAGCACCGTACGTGCACAAGGAGACTCAGTCTTCTCCAACTTTAACAGGAAACGTTCTCTGTTTCATAGTTGCTATTGTCATATAGTTACTTAATTAGGTTTACCAACAGTCGAACGCTTTTCAAATCATTCAGGGCTTTTACTCAACACGAGTATTCGCTTCATTAATCTCCGTACAAGTTAAGGGAAGGTGGCTCGAAAAAGTTCAGTTTGGCAGTATGAGTACTGAAATAAAGTCAATATTCACAAATACTTTCAGCATTCTACTTCAGCAGAAAGGGGAAGTAACAAAATGATAGCTACTAAATCATTTGCATTATTGAAATGAAATTTGTAACAATGTGCAACAGCCTCAAGTTTTCAAGTGGAGTTTAGCAAAACATAACGAAAGTAACGCTTCTGCATTTACTTATTAAAAAAATTGTGCATTTATGAATTCAAAAAACCATCTTTTATTACACCATATGTTATCAGAATACTCTTTCATACAGATGAAGTTTTCACGTATTACCGTGCTGGCAGTTTCGGCCAGCGGTCATTTCCAGATGTAGTTGCGTCAATGAAATGTGTGTCCCCCATGTATCTGCAATTGAAAATTACCACTGGCTGAAAGTGGTCAGTAATGTAATATACGAAACAATGAAATTCATCCGTTTAAAAAATGTTCAGACGGTCTACGGTGGAAGTTGTTTAGAGGGTCGGAAATTACGCCAGGGCTGTGCAGCTACACATGAAGCAAAAAATCATCCGGGATGGGTAATATTAAAAAATTTCTCATTTTCTGATCGAAAATAGTAACACAGAATCACTTTGAACGGTTTCACAAAGCATTATTACTGGTTTTAGTACGATTTCATCCACATACTTTATTAGAACATTGCAGTGTTGTTTTTCCAATTGGTTTGCAGTAACTTACATTTATCCACATTTAGAGCATGACTAAGCTAAATAATGATTCTATCCAAGTCATCCTGTATCCTACAGCAATTGAAAGACAACACTTCCCGTACACGCAAGCTTCATCAGCAGTTGCAGATTGCTCCTCATCGTGTCTGTCAGACTGTTTACGGATATAGAGAACAAAAGATGACCCTAAGAAATTTCACTGGAGCAGTCCTGACCGTACCTTTGCCTCTGATGAACACTACCGTCCAGAAAAACATGCAAGGCTCTACTAGATAAAAAGTCTTCGAGTCTCTCACACATCTAAAAACTGATTCCGTATACTTGGACCTTTCTTAACAGTCTTCAGAATGGCACTGTGTCAAACGCTCTCGGGAAATGTGAGAATATGGCATCTGCCTGTTGCCCTTCATCCGTAGTCCTCAGGATGTTAAGAGAGAAAAGGGACCTTTCTTGGTAATGGTGGCCTATTAAGTATTCAGTAATTATTAATAAGTTTATTATTCCACAGCTCGTTTTTTTCTACATGAACACTAACAATACTATTCTAATTAGACAGCTTGAGAGTTATAGCATTTCAAAATTCAACAATCGCTTATAATGTTCATGGAATAGTAAATAAACAAGTATAAGGGGCAGTCACATGGAAACGAAACAGATGGTAAAAAGCGAGTAAACTGTTTATTACTCCAGAAGTAACTGTTAATACATTCATCCCACTGTGAGACAAGACGGTCAACGCCTTCGTAGAAAGATTTTTGCGGTTGATAGTTTACATAGTTTTTTCCTTCTGTCTCATTTCAATTGACTGCCTCTTATAATTTCAGTAACTTTTTTAATAATTTGATTCCAGATTATATTTCTTAATTCAGATCCGTGTTTTGAAATACGTATATTTGGAACATTTAATCACATTCCAGAATATAAATGAAACAAAACATTTAAAATCAATATGGACTGCTAGACCATAAAAAGAAAAATAACGAAACTATGTATTTAAATTTAGTGGCTTTCGCTTGAATTTGTTTTTCCGTAGTTCAACGATGACTTCTGTTACAACAGAGCATATAGACGAAACCAAACGGCTACTTAGTAGTCTCATTCACAAGCGTTATTAAAGGAATTTTTTCCTCTGGTCATAACCGAGCACATGTTGTGTCTGTGACGCAGACGTCATATTTGGTGCGAGGCGTTGAATCGTTATCTCTTTCCGCTGTGTTTGTTTCTCTCTTCATGTGTGCGGACGTCTGTAAGAGGCAACTAGCTGTGACTTCTGGGAAACATATGCAATTTTACAGTTTCCTTTCACTGTTAGATCTTCGGCTGTTCAATATTACTGACCGTTAATAATTTTAATTATTATTTAATAATTTTATAATAATATAATTAATATAATTTAATAATTTCAAATATAACACCTGAAGCATGAAACAGAGGTTATTTCTTTCATGGAAATTTATTTTAATTCATTCATAGTCATGTTTTATTATAATAGAGGTATCAATTTCGACATAAGTTAGTAATTTTCAGATGATGATAGGTATCACTGACACCAGTCCGTTCTACATTGTTAACAAGTTTTGTATTTACATATGTGTACTCGAATCCAGAAAATGATTTAAACCTTGATGACGGAGAATGTTAAAGTTTAAAGAGCTAAGAATTTATGCCTTACGCAGCAGTTCGAAATCTGCGAATTTCCAGCCCCAACGTGCTTTTAACAATGAAATGTGACAAAAGCTCACCGCTTGTCCACACCTGCGTAACAGTCACTCATATGGGCTCTATAATATAATACGAGGTGTGATCGGAAAGTTTTAAGAATGGATCCTCTACTGGTTGCTGGTTTAGCGGGCAGGTACACGGAGGTTGGGGGAGTGAGCCATTGCCTTTCCCTTAACGCCATCCGACAGGAAACTGCATTTTCTTTATTCAGTTCGTTGTGGCAGCTCGTTGGGTACGTGTCTGTTGATGACTTGTTGCCGGATTCTGTCTGTGAAAATGGACGTAAAAACGGATCAACGATTTTGTGTGAAATTTTGTTTTAAAACCAGGAAATCAGCTTCTGAGACTTACGAACCATTAAAAACAGTTTTTGGAGATAATTGTACGACCCAGTCAAATGTTTGTGTCTGGTTCAGCAGATTTAAAATTGGCCACAAATCATTCGAAGATACATAGTACAGAGCACAGACTACCGAGTGATTTGACATAACTCTCAACTTTCGATATGCTACACTGGAGAGGATTTTGACTGCAGTCCGTGCTATCATCTCGAAAGCATGCAGAAATTAATCCGTAATAGGCTTTTGGAGATCTGTATTCCTTTCCTCTCTCTCTCTTTGCTAACAATAGTATTAAGAATGGCTGTCATTAACTACAAGTAGAAAGGAGAACCTAAGTGAAAGTACCTCGTGGCTGCAATTCCATGTTAGCTCAATTAATAAAATGTTAGTCGCCAACATAAAGGATCACACTGGCATGCTGCAGATGAAACCAGGCGATTTTGTGACACTACCCACGAGGAAAATCAAGACAGTTTCGTATACACAATCAGCGCAATAAGATGAGTCTATGTGAAAACATGACATAATTGTGTTTGGGCACGCCAGTCACCACAGCCATTAATGAAAATGATGTATGTACGCTGACTATCCATAACGTCCATAGAACTGTGTAGTACTCACAGAAACTTAACATGACACGAAAACAATGGTCGTAAAATAAATCCTGACCGACTACGACAGGAGACGAGTGTTGACAATGACAGTGGGTTACAATACCGACTGTAATAGCTGCTGTAAACGAACGCAGAATCATACCACCCAGTTTACAAACGAAACTTCTGTAGCTACGTGCATGGGATGGAGATTTGCTGCCGGGGATGTCGGAAAAGGATACTGCTCACAGTGACATATAAAGCTGTCCGTATCCAATTGGCCGAAAAGCACAGAAACTGGATATTGAATGACTGGAGCGAGTAGTGCTGTCCAGTGAGTCGTAATTTTTTCCTCTTTTCAAATGACGCTAGTATCTGAGCGTACTGACGGCCGAGTGAGATTTTTAAGCTGCTATTGTGAAAGGCGTTGACATAGTAGGTGTTTCTGTGACGTTTTCCTCTGTTTTTCATACCACGACAGAACCCACTCTTTCAGGTTGCCGTTTATATGAACTAGGATGTTTATGTTAACCCTCGCATTGTCCAAGTGCTACAATGCTTTTCTAAATCCTCATGAAGGCTATGACATGACACTGTCATCTGCCACGATTGCAACAGTTGCGTTCACAGCGCCTACAGCACCTCCAGTGCAACCCTAAATCACTCACACTTAATTATAAAATGTGTGGTGATACTTCAAACTCTTGTAGACGCATAACAGTCAACAGCGTCTAAACCTATAGTTTTACTGGATCAGATTATCAATGAGTATCTCCAGCTGGATCTGTCGTACCTGTACAGACTTGTAGACTCTCTTCGTCGTGAAATTCAGAGGCGGCGTTAGCGTGATGCCTCCTGGAGGTGACAAGATTTGGTTTTCGGTGGGATGTATTTGAAGTGTGACTTCTTTCGTCACTTCTCCATAGTATCTACGTGCATCTTTCAGCAACCTTTTAAGGTCGAACGACCACATAAATATAGCTCTGTGGAAGATACATATCACTTTGACTTACTGGAAGCATCCTGGGGAAGCGTGTGTCACACGTGGAGGGAGATTGCTTTCGGAAACGTTAATTGATGAATATTCTTGAGTACTGTTCGTCTGTCTCCAACTCTTATCAATTCGGATTATCGAAAAGACAGAAGTAATTCAAAGAAGAACGGCTTGATTCGTCACGAATTGGTTTGGAGAGTCGAAGAGTGTCACATAAATGATCAACAGGAACATTGTGCATTGTGGAAAGCCTCGCTAACGAAATTCAATAGCCTACATTCCTAAACTACTCTAAAGCATAATAGTTCACCACGTGCTTCTCGTAGCAACCATGGAGGTAAATGTAGATAAATTCGAGCTTATGCATATGGGTAACAATAGTACTGCTTTGCATCTACCACTCTCAAAGTGGGAATTCGTGGATAGAAAATGATTTTGTATCTCACCACACAATGATTTGCGAAAATCGTATGTACATGTAAGAGTCGACACAGGCAGCAGTGACCATGAATGATAAAAATCACAATTATAATTTTAACAACAACAAAGTTACAGTTGGATGGTAGTAAAGTCAGCGGCCATTGTGGTAATTCCGCTACTTGTAATAGTAGCATAAAGACATTTCCTACACACAAGTCAAAGTGGAATAGGATGCACTGTGACAAAATATGGTCTCCTTTGGAATAGCTGATACTAATCAGCAATGAAGAACAATGAAGTCAATACGTAAAACCTGCTATGTTAGTAATCATGTAACATACTACAATGACAGCTACTGCTTCCGTTTTGTTACAACTTTCAGGGTAAATATGTCACCAGAGGAAACTTGAAGTATGTGCACAAGTAATTGACACTGATGTTCAATAATTTCGTATCCACTGAACAACACAAAATGTACGCATTTACACGCCATAAAACATTAATGAACTTTCAAAGAAATATATTTATTTTGCTATCACTAACAGAAGTGGGAGCTTCTCAAGTGCGTTCTTCAGTCAAAATCCAGCTACATTTAACCACTTCTCTTGATGAAACCAATACAGGAAATTATATAAATAAAAAAATACATGAACATAGTTTCATTATCATTCAATCAAATAGAGGAAATACCATTGCCGTTATGTGAATGGCAGATTATATTAACATTAGAGTTAATAACATCATGCAAACTGAAACAACCCCAACCCACATTCTACAAAACATATAAACACACAAAAGCTATCATTTTGTTTTACTTTCATCAAAAAAATCTAATCTTTTGCAGTGATGAACACAGAGGCACCTGTGCTGCGGTCCCACTGTAAAATCCATATTAATTATATACTGATCAAGCCGATTGTAAATTGACTAAACAGAGTAACATACAGCCATACTGTAGCCAGAACTGTAGAACCTTTACAGATGCCGGCAACTGTAAGATATCATCTTCAGATTTAGTGAATGATTTTCTTATGTACCCATCACAGCCACTCTACAAATTATAAAACAGCGACAGAATAAGCCGTTAATAATACGAGGGAATACTCAAAAGTAATGCCTCCGATATTTTTATGTGAAAACTCTTAAGATTGTACATCGTTATTCTCATGTCTCCATATTTGCAGCCCGCTTCCGCTAGATAGGTCATAATTTTACCGTGTAACATAGCGGTGTCGAACGTAACTATGTCGGTGCATGAAAAACAGCGTGCTGCAATAAGGAGTCGAAGTCGACGAATTCCTCTACAAATGGAGCATCCCCTTGCCCCCCCCCCCCAATCTCCCGTTTCGACATCATAACGTCACAATGCCAGAGCACACACGAAAGCTGAGACATTTGTAAAAATGCGCCGCGTTGGGTTCACTGTCATCGATCATCCTCCATACAGTCCCGACTTGGGCATATCCGGTTTTCGCTTTCGTGGACTTCACTTGGACAGTGATGAATCGGTGCAAGAAGAGGTGAGACCGTGGTTCCATCAACAATGTCAGACACGCGACAGTGATAGTATCCATAAACAGGTCTTTCATTTGGAGAAATGTGTTTGTTACCAAGGAACTATATTGAGTATTAAATATGTAGACCTTAAAAGAGATGTGAGTTGTTGATTAATTTTATTTTATTTAAAAAGGCTTAAGAGTTTTCACATACAAATCTCGGAGGCATTACTTTTCAGCAAGTCCTTGTATACGCCAGTCGTTTAGCTCACAACCCGAGAAAATTAAATTTACAGTAGAATAAGAACACGGTTCCTTGATCACACACACACACACACACACACACACACACACTACTACACTACTATATATAACGCATCATGTCACCCACATTCACACAAAGCAGCTGCAGACTCATGACAGAGTGAGTAGTTAAATTGCAGCTATCTTCCATAGTTTAAAAAAAAAATTGAAATAAAGATTATTAAACAATCTGTCCAACATAATATATACACCACACAACTATTAAAAAAGTGTAAAACCAGTTCCTACCTTTTTTTTCTTTACGAATTACATAATTTCCCTTGCTAAAAAAATTATCTTCATTGACAGAAATGCTGCTTCTCTAACGTATTGTTTCCATTGAATACAAGTGCTTTAAGCAAATAGCTTTGGTGACATTGGCTGATTATTCCCAAAGAATTCATATTTTACTATTTTGGTGACCACAATTTGAGGAAGTTGATTCTCGCATAAATTCAATCGCTCATCGCCAATTTTCGGCACCAGTATTTAGAATAATGATACATTACACGTGGTTTGCATCCAAACTGTCGGAAGAAAGAGAAATTTTTCAAAATGCGAACAAATTTTGTTTTCCCTAAGAAAACTTGAAGATTTCTTGTGAACATGGGAAAATTGTGTTTATTCGCTGTGGTAGATACAGTTTAAATATATGTTTCTGGTGTCTGCATGAAAAATATCATCCTGCAACTAATAATCTTGGAAGATCGTCTGACGATTAATAGTACACTACGCTCATATTCTGGAATATTATAACTCGCTGTGTTATTGAATAAAGTTATTTATAACTTTATTTATCGATGTTTGACTTGGGCTTTCCGAGCCTGTCCCTCGTCCTTGAAACCTGTGTCTGCAAATCAATGGGTCCAGATGCAAAGTAGTTGTCGGTACCTTACCCCACTGCAGGTATAAAGGAGTCTGGAAATCACGACAAGCATATATTTTCAGAAAAACTTTGTGCATTGGTTGTCTACTTATCGATAGCTATAAATACAATATTGTTGTGATAATGAAAGTTAGTTAACAGCGAGATAACATTGATAATAGAATAAAAGATAGTGGAGATACAAATATTTTTCATCATACCACCTTTGAAATGTAATATGTATCGAATTATATGACTAATGTTGAAAAAAATGTAAATAAAAAAACAGTATCAGCACTTGCGGCAGCGGCCACCGATTATGGAGTTTATTTTTTTTGTTGTTAACAAAACACCTAATATAAGAGTAAAATGTTGAAGGTAATGAGGGCAAAAGAGGATTTCTTCACAAAATAAAAAATATTTCTTGAAATGGTAAATAACTTCTTTTTTTACGTAAATAAGTATACTTTCTCAATACCACCAACGTCACTCTTTTTTTGCAAGAGCGCATAAGAAAGAAAAATAAACTGCAGATACAGAGCCATTCGTGAATAAATATGTGTATGGAAAAAAATTTTTGTGCTGTGTTATACTTAGGGACGTGTTCGGAAGATGATAGCCATGCCACTGATCCATATGATGATACTCCTCCTAGAAGTTATTGAAGAATCTGATGTCGCATACCTCCCAACGGCGCGAGTGGTGGCCATAACAGTTGAGGGAATCACAATCATATATCTCTACGTCCCATCTGGCACAGATAAACGGAGGGATCGCTCCCAGCTATATGCAGTAGATAATACGCCTTTATTCCTCGGCAGATACGAACAACTCACCGTGGATGGAGATTTTAACTGTGTTCTCAAACGTGCAGACCAATACACACATTTCACCACACGTCCGGAACTTCGCTTCCTTGTCCACCGCCTTCGTCTCGTCGACACGTGAAGACAGGTACACGGCGTCCACTCCGGGCATACACACATCACGAGCCACTCCACTGGCCGACTAGACAGAATATATATCTCTGACGCTCTAAACCCGTTCTTCTTGACGTGGAACGTTGGCCGTCTGCATTTTCGGATCATGACATCTACATCTGTACTATCAGATGTAGATGGAAAGTAGGTCGTCTCAGAATATATCATGTAGGAGGCACGTGACGTGGGGGTGCTCGGAGGTAGAAATCCGCAATCTTCTGTACAAGGGTTTAGACAGCTGCCTCTGCTCACACTCAGAACCATGTAAATTTGTATCTCCGACATTGCACTTCAGCCACAGGGGTGAATCCACCAGCGCGATGCGATGCATTTTCTGTCTTGTAGTATATTTGCCGTTGACTAGGCACCACGCCGCGGTGGTGTCAGAGGTGAGGTATGATTGATGGATCGTATCCAAACTGTAAGCCATTAAACCTGTGGAGACGTGCTTTGATGCGGTTTCAGGGTTGGTACGGTCGGAGAAGGTGGCAGATGTTGCGGGTGGTCGTCTTTCTGGTCCTGGGGAGTTTCGTACATATGTAGTGAATTTCAAAAAGAAACGGCCGATGTGTGACATCGGTGGTGGAATGTGTGCCAAAGATGTCGATGGGCGTCTCGAAACAGGTGCGAACTCGGTGGTCGACATTCCAGTAAAACTAGTTTTTTGACTTTTCCTTAATCCGAGCATAGTATTAGTAAAATGTGCCAAGTTCCAGGCTCTCACGTTAACCAGATCGAGGCCCCCATCAAGCTTCGGTAAGGTGTGTGCACCATACTATATCACCAACTGTGACTTAGTTGCGTATGTGGAGAGTGAACCAATAGTGTCAAAGGCTTTTTTTATTCCAGTCTTTAATCACAATATCAATTCTTTTGACGATGACCGGTTTCAGTCAGTAATGACCATCCTCGGATCTTTTCTTCACCATGTCCTAAAGTGATAAAGCCTTAATGGCATCGTCATGCTGAGTATATTTATATGTTTTGACGATGTCATTACAGCCGTATCACTTTATGATATGGCGTAGAAAAGATCTGAGGCTCATCGTCAAAAGAATAGATATTGTGATCAAAGACTGGAATAAAAAAAACATTTGACTGTACTAGACTTTGAAGATGTGTCTGGAACATATAAAACACCCAAAAGCCGCTCTTGTAGTGTGGCCACCTTTCTCGCACTGATGGGCAGAACTTGCGCGATGTGGGGATGTCGGGCTGCCCGACGGGTATTGACGGACACACATTCAGAGGGCATAGTACGTAACTCTGCATGTTGGCCCGGATGCACTGCAGTAGCGCCCAAAGATTGATCGCTGAGGTGCGGCCAATATCTCACGTGTACACCAATCCGAGACAGCGGAAGGGTATCCTCTAGTAGAAAGGGGGCTACGCTGTCTGCAGGAAGGCCACGGCCAATCTTCATGGCACATAATTTAGCGATGTTCATAGTGCTCTCTACCCCTGCACCGTAAGGGGTAATCTATTGAGTGGTAACTTATACATCGACTGCTGCATGTACGACGAGGGCCAAGTCGTCCTCGCAGGCTCAGTAGCAGAACATAAGGTCCCGGAGTGGAATACCTGTCAAGTGTCGTAATCCACAAATGAGTGTTTCTATCGCAATGGCATAAAGCACCGTCGACAGTGGGCAACCCCGCCGTACTGAGCGTTCGATGCGTAAAGGACCTGTAACTCTACCGTTGACCAAAAACTTGGACGATGCCCCTCGAAGGAGCCACATAATCAGCTGCGAGATCGTCTGGAGAATCGCCAACCGGTCCATCACTGCGTTGAGGCATTCAGACGGTCAAACGCTTGATTAAAGTCGGTGGAGATTAAAGCTCCTGGCCACAGAGATCACATCTCGACATTCACTAAGGACAGTCTCTATGTTTCTGTCGCCACCTAAGGAAGTTTGTTCGTGGGAAATAATTTCTCGTAATGCAAGTTTGAGTCGCACAGCTAGAACTGGGTGAAAATGTTGAAATCGGAGTTGAGTAACGTGATCGGCCGATAACTGTCAAGTCATCAAGTCATGTTCCTCCTGCAGGTTTCTTGACTGGTATGAGTAAGCCTTCCATGATCGATGGTAGCGGGTGTACTGTGCCGGACAAAAGTTCCCTGTACATGTCTCTCCATCGTGGCAACAACAAATCTAGGGAGGACCTGTAAAACTCAAGTGGTAAACTATCAGGGTAGGAAGACCGATTCAGTGATGCTTGGGCCAAGGAGCCGAGGACATCATCGGTGGTCACTTCACTAGTTAGGAGGGTTGCTGGCGCGGCGTCTAGTCTGGAATGGATCTTCTGGGCAGCCTCAGCAATAGCCTCTGCACTGGCCGCTACTTCTTGACAGAGACGTCTGTAGTGCGTTGTGAAGGCATTGGCAATGGGAGCTTGCGAAGTCATCTGTCATCCATAAGGTAGATCTAGAGTTGACATTAAGCCCTATCGGCTTCGTCGAACATTTTGAACGATGTGGTGCACAGAAAGTTCTTCACTGTTAATCCTGTCTTGGCTGCGTGCTCGTATAATGGCTCCTTCCAGTCGGCACCTGAGCAAGGTTAAAAATTTTGTCTTGATGCGTTGCGTTTCCTTTAGACTGTTCAGGGACGGGGGATGACCCATGAGCTCGCGTAGAGCGCTATAGTAGACATTTGTTGCGCGGCGATTCCACCTGGCTTTGGGTCTGCCATAATGCGTCAAGATGCGTCAGATGCCGGTTTGGGGCATAGTAACCACCACTGCAGCGTGGTCTCGTAACGTATGAAGCGTTTAACACTAGCGTCCCATGTTTCGGTGACCTGTTGTCAGCATTCTGGGTCCTGCAGTTGCGTGACGTTGAGTTTCCAATGTCCTGCACCGTGACATGTAGATTGACTACGCAGATAAATGGTACAGATGTAGATGTAATGATCCGAAAAGGCCGATGTTCCGAGTCGAGGAGAACGGGTTTTAGAACGTCAGAGATATATATTCCATCGAGTCGGCTGCCGGAGTGGGCGGTCGTTGTGTACCACTCTCCAAGTGTCGATGAGACGAAGGCGGCGGACGATGAAGCGAAATTCTGCACGTGTGGTGAAATATGTGTATTGGTGTGTACGCTCGAGAACATAGTTGAAATCTCCACCCACAAGGAGGTGATCGTATCTGCCTAGGAATAAAGGCGTGATATCTACTGCATACAACGCTGAGCGATCCCTCCGTTTATCTGTACCAGATGGGGCGTAGAGATCTATGATTCTGATTCCCTCAAATGTTATGGCCACCCCTGGCGCCGTTGGGAGATATGCGACATCAGAATCTGCAATACCTTCTAGGAGGAGGATGGCTGCACCTGTGTGTTTCACAGCCGCCGGGGTGGCGTACGTCTCGTATCCATAAGACACGGGCCAAGTTGCTGTCCTCAGTTCCTGTAGTAGGGCGATGTCGATATCTGCAGCTCTTACCGTGTTGCGGAGCAATTGTTTAAAATGGGAACCTACATTACTGGTGTTGATGGTGGCTATTCGGTGTGCTGCTGTCGATATACTCATAGGTGGTGAAGGTTGCCGTGGTGCATTGCGGAAGTCCATAGTGGTCACAAGGATCGTCGTAGAAACATCTGTCTAACGAAGGAACAGATCTCACTTCCTCACCGGGTGGAGGTTGTAAGACACCATCATTCACCACTGAAAATTGTCTATCAGTTTCAACATTGGTGAGAGCCGAGTCGGCTCAATTACTTCTGCGACACTGGGCGTGCCATGTTCCATGGCTTCTGTGGGCGGGTATCACTCACAATCTCTGTTGGACATCTCACCGTCTCTTGGAGGACGCGCCTCCGTGGTAGCAGGAAAAGAGCTTTCTTGTATGCCGTCAGATTTATGTGTCATTTCTTTGTCCTTCTGAGGTGACTCAGTGGCCGATTCTGATGTCTAGCGGCATTTTTGCGTTGTTTAGACGACTTTTTCTTCTGTCATTGTGTATCGGTGTCTGAGAAAGGAAGAAATTCTCGCCGTTTCGTACAAAAGCCACTGGTGCTATGATGCCATCTTCAGTCTCTATAAGAGCTGGTATCCTTGCGAACTTCTAGCGTGAGTGTGTTCGATTGTAAGTCAAGATCGCGGGGCCACATGACTATGTACTTTTCCACGTGGTCCGTGATGACATCATCTTCATTCACCTCGAAAGGCAGTTAGAATACACGGATCGTTCGAAGGCCAGGTCCTGCGTGGACCACATCCACAGACCCGAAGTTGCCGTCAAAGTGTCGCAATTTTAGTTCATGTCGTGGCCGTTGAGAAATCTCATTGAAGGCAGCGTCGGTAGTCATATTAACATAAACGACGCGGCTAACGATCGATACTTGTATGTCGGTGAGATCGTCACGGGGTTTCTTCATATCATCGCATAGGAAGCGTTACACATCAAGTGCTTAGGTTCGGCCTATTCATTTGAAAAAGTGGCCTTAAGAGTGTTCTTCCTGTAAGAGTTGGCCATTATAGGTTGTTCAACTGAGAAGCTCGGTAACGTGGAAGGAAACAAACACTCCGCGCGTACAGCGGCGTCGACGCCCGAACACGGTCAGCACTACAGCCCCGCCAAAGGCAGACTACGGGAGCTTCAACGCTAACCGCACGACTGCCCTCATCTCGTGCCAAGGGTTGCAACGCACCAGTATATGGTTCACGTGCATTTTTTTTTTTTTTTTTGAGATTTTCTCGAAATTACCTAAGTAGGACACCTTCCTGCTTGCACATAATGTAGCCCTAATGGACTAATAAAAACGTACAAAGTTTAAGTAAACCCATGATCTGAACGTCATAGTAGCGCACTTTCCTGTGAAAGGAAAAGGTCCCGATTTCGAGTCTCTGTCCATCAACAGTTTCAATCAGTCAGGAAATTTCATATCATCGTACACACCGCTGAAGAGTGAAAATTTCATTCTGGGCTTCTAATCAAATAGCATGCCTACGGAATATCGTCCTAGTTGTCTGACAGAATTAGTGATTTTCTGTCAGACAGGTCACCATTCATATTAATCGACGGAAATTCATCGAGAAGAACGGAAGTGATATCTGGCGTTCTCCAGTGAAGTGTTACAGACCCTCTGCTGTTCCTAATCTATATAAACGATTTAGGGGACAGTCTGAGTAACACTCGAAAACTATTTGCGGGTCATTTACTGATTTGGCGTCTAATAAGGTCATCCTAAGATCACAAACAATTGCGAAATGACTTAGACACAATATCCGTCTGGAGCGAACAGAAGCAATTGATTCTGAATAAGAAGTATCAGGTCATCCACATCAGCATTAAAAGATGTCAGTAAATGTTGGTTTCGCGGTAAATTACACAAATCTAAAGGCTCACAATTCAACAAAATACATGGGAATTACAAGTAGGAACCATAATTCATGACGCAGAACCTCTTTATAGCAGCGTCTGCCATCGGAGCTGGCTGAGCATCTCGGTGACGCTTTCGCGCTTTCAAAACAAATCTGTAACGAAATGTGTTACCCTTCTTTGGATCTTTCCTGTTTCCTCTATCAATCCTATCTTTTGCCGATCGCAGACTGAAGAGCAATATTTCAGTATTCGTCGAACGAGTGTTTTATGAGCTAATACCTTTATTGATAGACTACATTTCCAGTGGATTCTTACAGTGAATCTGAGTCTGACATCTCATTTACCCGCGACTAATTGGGCTGTGGCGATATTGGCTGCCATTATTAGTCTTGTCCATCACGAAGTACATGTTCTTTCTCTTTCTTGCCATACCAATAGTTCTATCGCTGGAAATTCCTTCTAACTGTTATATGCTAGGGGCTTATTAGTTTAAGGTTTCTTCATTGTGGCCTGCTGTTGGAATGGATTTGTCGTAATCTCTGGACCGTATGACGGGCCATGTCGCATTATAAGCTTAGCATGACGTGTCTGTGGCGATATGGTGACCGTAGCCGTGTGAACAACACGGTGTTATTTCCGCGGAATCCTTTATTAATTATAAGTGTGAAGCACTACCGTTATTGCATCGTTTTGGATTTTGCCCTGAGAGACCAATCGTTACACATTACACAGTTCGCGCATTCTGTTACTGAAGCAATATATATATATATATATTACGGAGCTTCCTGTACTCAAGATCGAATGGCACTGCGGTAATAATTTTGATCTACGTTCAATCTTGCAAACTGACAGCATGACGTTCCTATCTGGATCGTTACCAACTTTCCGTGTCTATCGTGTGACGGTTGTCACTGGGTATTAACTCTGTATTCCCATACCTGTCTCATTATCTGCTACACAAACGTGGCGCCTTAACCACAATAATCTTCACAAAGTGATGATGTCGTGTGTCTGTAGTGACGCGGCTGATGCAGGGGCAGCCGGGTGCGCTGTTCTCTGCCCCCGTGCTGGAGGCAGAGGTCCCTGAGGACGCAGACGTCGGCACTCTGGTCGCTGCAACGGCCCCGTCTGCCGCCGCGGCAGGTAAGTGGCTCTGGATACCTGCTGTTGCGCACAGACCATTGTTGTTGAAAAGTCTCCCTTCCGAAAATAAAGAACGGGAAAACTACTGCATGGTTAATGGTTTACTTTGGTGTGGAGCTAAGGTTAAGCCTTTGGTTTGGCCATCTGTTTTATTCCACAACCATACCAAGTGAATACGTCATGCTAGTTGCCAGTATATTTGCCTATTATACAAATGTTCTCGCATTTGCTTTTGACAGAAAAGGTTTATATAACCGAAGATACATATTTTAACAATGACGTTTTCAACACACGAATCATATTTGATATTTGTAAAACTTCAAAACTGCCTATGATCGAAATTTAAGTTGTGTAATAAAACCTGCTGTACAGTAAAATGGCTGTCATATCTTACAAAAACGTAGATGTTTCGAACATTCCATTACTATATACATAATAGATATCACTATCGATATGAATTAACACAAACCCTAACAATCTTACCTCAGAAGAATAGAAATGAAAAGCTACTCTGTATTGATTTACGTCTGCAATTAAACTTTTTTGATGCTTGTTGAACTGTAGCTTCTATAAATCACATGAGCGTCATACTATTTCCAAAATACATTTAACAGTTAAGTTTAAAATGTTGTACTACCCTATCGATATTCAGCCTATCATTATTATTTTCTTAGCGTGTATTATTTGTTTGGTCACTATCGACATCTTAGGCCATCTTTAGGCGACATTTATCTTAAAGTGTAAATAATTTCCGAACTGCAGTGTAGGGTCCCTGGGATTTCCTGCTGATGGGTGTTCTGTTGGACAAGTCTAATACAAGTGTACCTATCACAGAACACATAACCAACCATCTTACTTTTAAGCAGGTAAGTTTTGACGCCGCATAACACCTACATGTGATGCACAGACCTTTTGGTCACAACACTGGATGATGACTAATTATTCATTACTAAATAAGTAAACTCAGTTAACTAAGAAGTGGCAAGCAAATTGTAACTAGGCAAAGCAAATGTGAAGCCGATACCAACGTTGCCACTTAAAACCAAAATGATAATAGTTGAACTGAACTCGTCTCCTGGATGCAGTATTCAAGTTACCAACAACGGCAGAGAATGCTCTTGTCTAATTACACGGTGCCTCGTGGCAGTTAATTGGGGTCATTTGGAAACTGAGCCGCTCTATCTGGTATGAATAACAACTTCCCTCATTACGGAGCCGGAGATAGACTTGGTTCATCCTCACAAATCTTATCCGTGGCGAAGTAAACAATTTCACTCCAGGTGGAATTTGAAATGCGTTAGCAGTTCGTGTTCCACAGTGATATTTTTAAAAAAAAGCTGATTTTGAAATACGTTTTTTTAAACTGACATTTTAAATAAAAGGAAACAGAGTGTATCGAAAGTGATGTGTGAAAATAAGATAAGGTATGGATATTGAAATTTAATGTCATTAATGAAAATTAGATTTCCTTAAATAATTACAAATATGCAGCAAATTTTCTACTCAGGGCACCCACAATCTGGATTCTTCACTTAGAAGATAAGACCAGCTATACGACCTTTATTTATAAGCACGATTGGTTTCGCAGCATTTTACCTACATCATCAGGTGCAATAAAGCCAACTCATGTTTCGTTCGAGAAAGTAGGATACGATGACTTAACTTTCATAGCAATGAACATTTGGTCATCCCGTCCTATTTTCTCTATCTGAGCATGATTTTATTCACCTGATGATGCAGCTAAAACGCTGCGGAGGGGGTCGTGCTTATAAATAAAGGAATTACAGCTGAAGCGGACTTATCTTCAAAATTAGAAGTATGAAAAGCAGGGTGCAGTAGAATTCAGATGTGGTAAAGGGAGAGGCAACAAACCAACACATCTGTGAGAGAGGTAGAAACCAATGCTACATATGTTTCACGCATAAAATAACACACTCTGGCTGTGTTATCTCTGAACATAGAATGAATGATATTACACCTTCTTCAATTTGTGTAGATGTCAGGAAGAAATCCACACAAATTTCAACGTGTTTCAGAGGTTTATGAATTTTGTACTGATGAACAAGGGTCATGGTTCTCACTGACATGCAGACGTGTTCGACACCTGAGGTGACTCCTAAGACAGTCAGGCGAAGCCATAAAAAGAGAATGCTCGAGGGGGAGACAGAAGGAATTAACGTGGCCGACGCTAACTGAAGTCCAGAGGTCGGTGATGTGCTAACGGCTAAAAATGGTAGCAGTGAAAGACGGAAGGAACAAACTGTTGCCAGAAATTGGTGACGATAAAAATCACGCGAAAGACACAAGGAATAAAAGGAGAAACTGAAGAGAACGCATATATATCTTTGTATATATCTTTGTAATATATATATATATATATATATATATATATATATATATATATATATATATATATATATATAATTATTTGTATGTTTGATCTTGTTGTTGTAATAACACAACTTTGTGTGTACATCTGACTAGACCTAGGCCCCACATATTACTGTGAAATGCATGGCAGAGGGTACTTCCAACTGCAATCTTCTATATGGCTCCTTCTCATTTTATTTGTGGATGGACGTGGGAAGAATGATTACTTAAATTCTTCTGTGCGTGCCGTAATGGTCTAATGTCGCCCACGCTGACCCTTTTGAAACGACAGTAGTCTAACTCTTCATTTATTACTGGAAGCTGCTCCTTGAATATATGTAAAAGGACTTTATAGTCGGTGTCTATCTTCAAGTGTCTGTCAGTGCAGGTTTTCAATATTAGTAAAAGTAACATGAAGAAGTGAGGTCCAAAATTTCTAACTCAAAACAAAAAGTATGAGTGTACAGGAAATTAAATTGAAAACAATGTTTCTTTCTCATGGAACTGTTCCAAGATGGCAAACATGGCCCAAAAATCTACGAAGTTGCAAAAACGCTTTCCCTTCAACCAATAAAAAAACTTTACTTTCGATGGAAAAATGTTAAAGGATTTTACTTGAAAACTTTAAAAAATAATTATTATTTTTCGAGATGTATCGGTTTTTTTTTTTTTTTTTTTTAGAAAAAGGCTCTCTCAATAATAATCTAAATCTTCTCAGAAGATAGCCCTATGGTATCGATTGTAGGCTTATTTTCTTCGAAACGGTATTAAATAACATTTAAGATTTTGTTAATTCTAAGGATTGATCCTTAGAATTAACAAAATCTTAAAAGTGCTTCATAAAACCTGCAATTGTACTGGGCGTTGTTTAACTATGTCTATTATTATTACATGACAATAACTTTTCAAAAACGTCACTACTGACATTTTTTACTAAATTAAAATTAATTTTTTTTCTAGAACCTTCCGGAATCGAGACAATTTAAAAAAAAAATCTAGTGAAAGCAACTGACGTTTTACAGCGATGCGCTTGATGTAGGTTAATACTGAATACTTACATTTTAAAGAAAAAACACTAGGATATATTTCACTGAATTTCAGTATTAGTAACTGGGTAATAAATTTAAGCATGCAAGCGCGAAATGTGTCAGCTAGAGGGGGCGGTGGACTTCAGGGAACAGGCGCGAGTTCGCTCTGCAAAGGTATTGTAAATGGACCGCGCTTGCCTAATCTTTCATATCTGGGCTCCTGGATCACTTAAAACTCAGTTGATGTTTTTTTTTAGTCTTTTGACGGATATGATGCTGCCCGCCACCAAGAATTCCTCTCCAGTGCCAGCATCTTCATCTCAAAGTAACAATTGCAACCTAGGTCCTTTATTATTTGCTGGACGTATTCCAATCTCTGTCTTCCTCTACAGATTTTTCCCTCCACAGCTCCCTCTAGTACCATGTAATTCATTGCCTGACGTCTTAACGGATGACCTATCAGCGTGTCTCTTCTACTTGTCAGTTCCGCATATTCCTTTCCACTCCGGTTCTACGGAGAACCGCCTCATTCCTTATCTTATCAGTCCACCTAATTTTCAGCATTCGTCTGTAGCACCACATCTCAGAAGCTTAGATTCTCTTCCGGTCTTCTCAATGTCTATGTTTCAAGATGTGCTGTGCTCCAGACGTACATCCTTAGAAATTTCTTCCTCAACGTAAGGTCTGTGTTTGATACTAGTGGACTTCTCTTGGACAGGAATGCCCTTCTTTCCAGTGCCAGTCTACTTTTGATGTTCTCCTTGCTCCGTCCGTCATTGGTTATTTTGCTGCCTATTTAAAAGAATTCCTTAACTTAATCTACTTTGTGACCATGAATCCTGATAGTAATTTTCTCGCAGTTCCCATTTCTGTGCTTCTCGATGTTTTAGTCTTTCTTCGATTTACTTTCAATCCAGATTCTGGGCTGATTAGACTGTTCATTAGATTCAACAGATCATGAAATTCTTGTCCATTTCCAATATCAGCATCTAAACGTATCGCTGATGCCCTTTTATCTCGAATTTTAATTCCACTCCAGAACCTTTCATTTTTTGCAACATTGCTCCTTCGACATACAGATTAAGCCGCAGGGACGAAAGCATACATCCCCGTCTTACACACTTTTTAATCAGAGTACTTAGTTCTTGGTCGTCCAGTCTCAATATTCCCTCTTGGCTCTTGTAAATATTGTCTATAATCTGACTCTCCCTAAAGCTTACTCAATTATTCTCAGAATTTAGAACATTTTGCACCATTTTACACTGTCGAACCCTCTTCCAGGTCGACAGATCCAATGAACGTGTCTTTATTTTTCTTTAGTCTTGCTTCCATTATCAACCGTAACGTCAGAAGTGCCCGTCATGTGTCTTTACCTCTCCTAAAGTCAAACTGATCGTCATCTAACAAATCCTCAGTTTCTTTTCCATTCTTCTGTATATTATTCTTGTTACCAACTTGGATGCATGAGCTGTTAAGATGACTGTGTGACAGCTCTCGCACTTGTCAGCTCTTGCAGTCTTCGAAATCACGTGGATGATATTTCTCCGACTCAGACGGTATACTTCCACACTCACATTCTTCCCACCAGCGTGAATAGTCGTTTTGTTGCCACTTTCTTCAATGATTTGAGAAATGTTGATGGAATGTTATATGTCCCTTCAACCTTATTCGAATTTAAGTCCTCCAAAGCCCTCTTAAATTCTGATTATAATACTGTATCCCCTATTTCTTCTATATCGACTCCTGTTTTTTATTCCACCACATCAGATGAATCTTCCCCTCATAGAGGGCTTCAATGTACTCTTTCTATCTATCCGCTCTCTCCAATGCATTTAACAGTGGGATTTCCGTTGAACTCATAATGTTACTACTCTTGCTTTTAATTTCGCAGAAGGTTGTTTAAATTTTCCTGTATGCTGGGTCGGTTCTTCCGAGAGTCATTCTTTTTCGATTTCTTCACATCTTGCATGCACCCATTTCGTCTTAGCTTTCCTGTACTTCTTATTTATTTCATTCCTCAGCGACTTGTAGTTCCGCATTCATAAATTTACCTGTTGAGTTTTCCTTCTTTTGTCAATCAACGGAAGTATTTCTTCTTTTACCCATGGTTTCTTCGCGGTTACCTTCTTTGTACCTATGTTTTTCTTTCCATTTCTGTGAGGGCCCTTTTCAGAAATGTCCATTACTCTTCAACCGTACTGCCTACTAATCTGTTCGTAATTGCTGTATATATAGCGTCAAAGTACTTGAAGCGTATCTCGTCATTCCTTAGTACTCCCGTATGCTACTTCTTTGCGTTTTGATTCTTCCTTACTCATCTGTTAAACTTCAACCTGCTCTCTATCACTACTACATTGTGTTCTGAGTCTATATCCGCTCCTAGGTACGCCTAACAATAAAGTACCTAATTTCGTAATCTCTACCTGACCATGAGGTAATCTAATTGAAATAGTCCCGCATCAACCTGCCTTTTCCAAGTCTACCTCCTCCTCTTGTGATCCTTGAACAAATTATTTGCTATTTCTAGCTGAAAGTTACGCAGAGCTCACTTAGTCTTTCTCCTCTCTCATTCATTTCATATTCTTCTCTAACCTTTTCTTCTACTCCTTCCCCTAAAATTGCACTGCAGTCGTCCATGTCTATTAGATTTTCTTCGACCTTTAGGTACTGTATTACCCTTTCAATATCCTCACATACTGCATCTCTTCATTTTTAGCTTGCCACGTCCTCTGGTACACCTGCACTATTGTTGTCGGTGTTGCTTTGCTGTCAATTCTGATAAGAACAACTCTAACACTGAACTGTTTATATTAACACACTCTCCCCTACCTTCCAATTTATAACGAATCCTACTCACGCTATACCGTTTTCTGCTGCTGTTGATATTACTCTTAGTCACCTGATCAGGAATCCATGTCTTCTTTCCATTTAAGTTTACTGCCCCCTATTATATCTAGACTGAGCCGTTGGATTTTCTTTTTCAGATTTTCTAGCTACCCTACCGAGTCCAGGCTTCCGACATTCCGCTACTAGAACGTTATCCTTTCGTTGTTTATTCACTCTTTTTCTGATGATAACCTCAATCTGCTCAGTCTTCTCCCGGAGGTCCGACTCGAGGGCTATTCCGCAATCTTATGCCAATGGAGAGATCATCATGACATTTTTTCAATTACAGGCCATATGCCCTGTGGATAAATGTATGTGACTTTACCTCCGTGGTTTCCGTTGCCTTCTGCATCCTCATGCCTTGACCATTGCTGTTTCTTCTTGCTTTAGGGGCAGTTTCCCACGCCAAAGACAAGAGAGTGCCCTGAACCGCAGTCTACTCCTCCGCCCTCTTTGACAAGGCATTTGGCAGAATGCTCATGCCGGAAGTATTCGGCCGCCGATGCTGATTATTAATCAGAATTTAAGGGGTGGTGGGTTCCGAACCTGGGACAGAGGTCGTTTTGATTATTAATCAAAGACTCTACTCCTAGACCTCGGGAGTACCTGGCAATAGTGAGTTAAACGAAAACAAGTCCAACAGTACGCTCATATTCTTTGTTTTCAAGTGATAGATTTTGCAAGTTTAACATTAGGCTGTCACAAAATGCCTGGATTATATATTCGTCTCCTTTCCTCATATGAGGAGCATATCTGTAACTATGCTACTCCTCCTTGTACAAGCGACCAAGAGCCTAAGTTGGACTTCAGCCTCCAACTTATCACTGAGTATGTGATAATTCCGTTTCATATGTATACCAATTAGCCGCGCCGGGTGGCCGCGGGGTTAGAGGCACCGTGGCACGGATTGCGAGGCCTCTCCCACCGGAGGTTCGAGTCCTTTCTCGGACATGAGTGTGTATGTTATTCTTAGCATAAGTTAGTTTAAGTACTGTGTAAGTCTTGGGACTGATGACCTCCGTAGTTTCGTGCCTTAGGAATTCACACACTGGTATTCGTATGAGTTCTCTGATTAAAACGTGTTTCATTGAAGCTATATTCATATAATGCTATGTTCTTACTTCTGTTTTTTTAAGTGCGTAATTTTAAATGTCTAAACATGCTAAAGCAAAGTCTCGATATATGTGTTACTGGAATCTTATCATGATATGACTAAAAATTTATGCAGATCTTTTCAAACGCTTCTTCTTTACAAAAATTCTGGGGCTGCTACAAATGTTGTCTGCAGGCCATTAGCTTGCAAGCCAAACACCATGGCCCCAAAACAATTTCCTGGGGCAGGCTTGCAGTTACTCGTACATCTATCAATGATTCCCAACCACGATAACATGCAGCACCCTTTCTACCACGGAATCGTCCAGACACAAATTTGTTTTTGCACTCAACATGACTACCTTGATTAGTAACCTTTGATCTGTTATTAAGACAAAGAACGAACTTAAAAAACGCTGCATCTACCTGTTTGTCTTGGTCCATTGTTTTCAGGATGTCAGGTAAGGAACTTGTGACTTGTGTCTAGCGATTAATTAGGGTGCAAAAATGCAAGGATGTCCCTACCGTTACTTTGTGATTATCGCTAGCAAATATAGACATGGTCGAGTCACATTAAAATGAACACTGTCTGCGTTCGGAGTCAGAGTACAACAACTGTTCATTAGATAGCAAGTAGTAGTATTAACAGTGCAGGGCATACAAAGCGTGTTCAGGGGACGAAAAAAACAATGCAATCGCTATCGTGATTCAGAAACGGAGCGATTTGTCTTGTCTCCAAAAGGAAGAAAGGATGAGTGGGTGTAATGTCCAGTCGACAGAGAGGTCATTACTCGTAGTGCACAGGCTCGGATTTAGTCTGTGATGGGGAAGGAAATCGGTCGTATCCTTTCAAAGGAACCGTCCCGTCATTTGTTTGGAACGATTTAGAGAAATGATGGAAGACCTAAATCTGTATGACCGAACGCAGGTTTGAAGTCGTCTTCCCAAATGCGAGTCCAGTGTGGTAACGAATGCGCCATATCGCTCGATGCGTCCAAAAGGGCAAGATCATTCGTTTCAGACCAGGGTTAGAAGCATTTCCGAAAAGGCTAAGTTTGTAAACTGTTCGCGTGCTGTGGTGGTAAAGGTATACGCTACATGGTAAAACGGCGCTATCTTAAAGAGGTACAAAGGTTACTGTGGTGCACCCAGAGCCATAGATGACAGGGGTAAACGACGGTGCGGAGACGTGAACGGACGAACACAGGTGCATCTGTTTGGCAACTGAACACACAAATGAACCAAGGAGATACCCAACAGTGCCTCCCCAACGACCGCTCTTCAAACGTTTCTGAATATGGGACTCCGCATTGCGACCCATGCTGACTGCCGATCATCGGCGACAAAGACTGGTATTTGCACGCCAGTATCGTAACTGGACGCCAACTGGCCTTTTCAGATGAGCACGTTTTATGCTCCATCGAACAGATGGCCATTGACATCTACGGCGTGAAACGTCTGAAACCAAACAGACTACAACAACCGTCAAGCGTCCAAATCGGAACGTTTTCCTGGGATTCCCTGCGTGATTTCGTCATTCTGAAAGGCACAGTGGATCAATACAAGTACCCAACTATCCTTGGGGATCACGTCCACCTATACATGCAGTTTGCTTTTCCAAGACACGATGGAATCTACGACCAGAACAGAGCAATGTGTCGCAGCTGTCAGTGTCCGTGCGTGGCACGTAGTGCACCGGGGTGAGTTTAACGTACTCTCCTGTCACCAAAATTGCCGGGTTTAAACCCAATCAAGTGTCTGTGGGGCCATGTCGATCGGGCTCTTTGTACCATGCACCCTCGACCTTCTCGGTCTATGATGGGGAAGGAAATCGGTCGTATCCTTCCAAAGGAACCATCCCATCATTTGCTTGGAGCGATTTAGGGAAATGACGGAAAACTTAAATCAGGGCCATGGCACCTGAGTCGGTACGGCTCCGTTGACTCTCTTCGTGAAAGCCTCCCATGAGTCCGCGCCGTAAAATGTGTTTATTCGGGACTTTGACATGCGGCCTCTTTATGTGACTGAACCGTACATTTGTTCTTCGGCAACGGTTACATTCACTGCCTATCTGATGCTACCCTGGTGGTCGAGCACCACTAAGGGCTATGGTATGAAAATAGAAATCGTCGGTTCTACTCCAACTGAAGGCTTGAGTTTATTTATTCAATGGGCGTGCATGCGTCAGTCTGTATGTATGTATGTATGTGTGTGTGTGTGTGTGTGTGTGTGTGTGTGTGTGTGTGTGTGTGTGTTCGAGCGTCAGCACTCACCTTTGTATGTTTGTTTGTTTGTGTGTGTGTGTTTTATGCGTCAGCTTGTAATCCTATTTGATATTCCTAAGCCGTAGCTACATCTGACACCATCTACAGTTCTTCACTCCCTTATGCGGGGTCGCCAAACAACGTGGCTCAAAAAATGGTGAGGTGTGTGTCATTTTGCGCGAATAGCCGTTTAGTTTTGTTAAAATCGGATCGGGAGCCGTGTATGGACCAATGTAGCGACTGAGTCGCAGCTGGCCTCTTGGATCAGCCGACACATAAAACAGACATGATTTTCCCAACGGGACTGAACCACGGCTGAGTGTTATTGATGTTACCTGTTGCTAGCTGCCTCAGCCAGTCAGAGACCACCGTTTCCGTATCATTTTACAACTTAATAATATTCTTTTCGCTTTTTCATAGTTTTAGTCATCGTATTTCACTTGAATTAATTCTCTCCGAAAAATCTTTTAATGTCAAAATCTCTGGCTGGTAAATAGCTGCGCCATGTGCAGGGTGTGCACCAGGATGAGTTATTGTCAACCAGATTGGTCGAAACTAGCAGAACAAGGCATTATCACCGAAGTCTGATTCTGGATCCTCAGATAAACTGATAAAATGCCATGCTAATACTTGGTAATCAGAATGGAAATACAGGTTATTCTCAACTACGAGTTAAAGTCGTAGAAGTCGATTTCATGTTTTACTTCAGGTGAGGTGTTTATTCCTTTTCAATGATATATTCACAATTAATTGTAATGGACAAGATGGTGTACTGAAGCCATAATAGCTTTTTTTTTTTCAAATCCCACAAGCAATCTCGTCTTTATTCATAATAATGGAAAATCAACCAAAGGTGTTAGGCACGTAAGCGATTCCACAGAGTGCATTAGATAGCTACCGTGCCAACACTAATAACTCTGGGGTTGGTGGAAAACTGGGAACATAAAATATAATGGATAACGTCTCGTCTCCTCCAAACGTCCATCACTACTTTGCCCCTCTTCTACGTACGATCTCTATTAAATACCGTTGCTCTTTATATACACAGGGTGTTAGTAGTATTAATACTTATATTTTTTTAAGTGGGTACCTTAATATGAGCTGTGTGTAACAGTCGTTTCACAACACTTCTCATCATTTACTATATGATATTTCCTGCATGGCGGTAAACTCACCAACAAGAGGACTTCGTTTACCAGCGTAGACTTACCGTTTTGCGTCGATGCGTCGGCACGTCAACATGTGACCTGCTACCGAGGGGAAGATGAGCATTAATGGCTTGCTCTTGCCACATGTACTTAGTTGTAGAAACCAACCGGAAAACAAATGACTTCTAATAGCTATAATTTATTACTAGTTTGAAACTGATGTAAATACTAATGTAACCTTGTTCAGTACAACGTCCTCAGTCAAGAATTCAAATACTTACTCTTATACCCATTACACCCTGTATATTTTTAGGCGTCATCTGACTGATTCCATAAGACACTTCTCGACATCACCTCCTGTGCCAACCTCTTTATAGCAGAGTAGTATTTACATCCAACAACCTCGATGTGCATTCGTTTAATTGCCGATTCTGCAGATGATTGCCATTCTCCATTTAGTTTTCAGAGTCCTTCTACAATAACACATCTCAAACGATTTTATTCTCTTCTTTCACCGTTTTCTTGTTAGCTTAAAATCTTTGATTTATTTTCATATAATGCTGGACTGCTTAAATACATCAAAATACAAAAAATTAACATCTATGGGACGCTTGCTTTTGATGCGTTGCATGGGCTTATGCGCGACTTTAAGGTGTACCTTCCAGTATAGACCGCGTCCCTTTTTATCGCCGGAATCCTGACTTCACGAAGCGTTCTTTTGTTCTCTACAAAGGAACGTGTTGACAAACCGACTCGTTACTCATAGCCAGCCGGAAGTGATAACTCACTAAAACCAGCCTGTAAAAATGATTAATATAACGCCCATCTTGCCATAATGCATCTTAACGGTCAAATATTTACTAACCATATTATTTCTTTCATGTTTGTTACTTGGTTAAAATTCTCGTGGTTTTACTTTCGCGTTTAGTTTCGAATACATCTCAACCCTTCGAAGACGTAAAAATGAAAATTAAAACACCTGCAGCAGACTGTTTTGCATTAATTTATTTACGCAACGATTATCGGTGTTCCATTACATTATTTTCTGGCCCCTGTGTATAAAATAACATGACAACTTAGACAAACTAACAAACACACTACCGAAAGGACGGTATAAAACTTAGAGATCAGTAATATCCAAAGGAACTTACAATAAATATTTGCCAAAATCCAAACCGTACATGATGTTCCATCAATTTTAATGAGCCATTCAAAAGTATAAAGAGAACAGCTATAAATATTTTGTGAATATTCACTGGAAAACATACATGTATGTATCAGATGTCGGAACAAATGTCAACTTCAGATACATAAGGTGTCTCATACTAAAATGTAAAACTAATGTAACACACTGTGACGAATTACCAGTAGGCAGAAAGTGCTAAAAAGAACATGAGAAATTGATACAACTAAAATAAGATCGATAAGTGATAATCTATGGGTTAATGAATGGTTAGTTAAAGGGCACAATAAGCTGCGGATTTCTGGAGTAAGCCTTCAAAGTTGTATGGGAATATCGGTGGATTATGGTAGATATATGAAAAGATGTATTCAACGGAAACGGAAAGCAAATAACCCAAAGGAAAAAAAGGCTCTAAGCTCTATGGGACTTAACATCTGAAATAATCAGTTCTCTAGACTTAGAACTACTTAAACCTAACTAACCTAAGGACATCACGCACATCCATGCCCGAAGCAGAATTCGAACCTCCGACCAAAACCAAAGAAATATGCATCCGTATGAGAAGTAGGCGTTGCCAGAGTCAGGTCAGAGGATGCTGTCAACCATCATCAGAGAATCTGATATGGGCAAAGTACTCAAAACGAGAATACTTGTATGTCATGTAGTGAATAAAAAAAATACTGAGTTAGGAAACATCAAGACGGTAACGAAGGCAGATAACTGTCGTATGAATAAAAAAAAATATTTCGATGAACCAGATACAGGCAAACAACTATGTCGCAATACAACGAGGAATGCATACGCAATACATCAAAGAGCACTTTCCAGATTAGGTAAACAAAATGAAAGTTATTTATCCGTAGAAACGTAACAAAATTGCGGTAGGACTTTACCAGGGAATCTTTTAAAGAGAAATATGTTTGTGATATAACATCAGCTAATGTATGGAACACAGGTAATGAACCAGAAGCTAATATACCTAACGCCATCAAGAGATGGTGTAATGGTGTAGAGATGAAAAGCTCTGTTATATATCAGACCTATCTAAAGAGATAAGGAATTAGGCACAGGTACAACCTAAATTCCTACAATGTGGTGTAGCAAATATTAATGTAACACGTCGAAGAATCTAATCCAGAAGAAGGCGTAGGCCGAAGAATATTAATCGATACATCATGAACTAAATGTAAAAATCAGGACGGTACTACGAACAGACATCTGTGTCATACCACAACAGAAATACATTAAAGGAAAACGTGAGCTGTAGTGCAGCATAAAAAGATGACCTAACAGTCAACACGAAATATAGCGCGTGAAATGAATATTCATAAATTTAATGACAAACGAATAAAATACTATGATGTGGAGTTGCCTGGAAATTGATAATTAGTAGATATGTTAGCAACATCTAAAGTATCATAAACAGCACGTGTGTAACGAACATTCAGATATGTTACTCTCATGCTCAACACCCATGATCCCATAGTATGATATCAGCGTCAAGCCAAACTAGAAGGTAGCTACACTTGCGTATTCCAAATGCACAGGAAAATATAAATACGAGCATAAAACCACGATTTACCTATATATGAATATAAAGTATAAACCATATTGTATCCTGATCCATGGAAGTAAATGAAACCACAGGCCTCTACAATTCATGCAATCCAATAATTAGAAAGATTGAGCTCGGCTTCACACACCGTGAAAAGCAATCTTCGTACAAAACCAACCTGTAGAATAAATCGCAAAACACCCAGACAAAATATACAGAATCAAAAAGTGTATTCTCACCAAACTGCAACAACCCAACCAGACAGGAACGCAACACAAGTAGTCGAGGGAGAAAACAGAAATAATATTAAGAAGACGTAAGTAGTCCCATTGTATGTGGTGTGCAAACAAACATGAAGCTGATGTCAACAACCCACGAATCGACAGTGAAACACCACAGAGAAATCTCAGCGCAAACGTGCTGTGATCCACCGTTCTTTGTGGAACCCCAGGTGCAGCAAAAATAAGGAAAAATGCAACAAAACTCTGTTAAACTGAAGAAATATGTAAAAGGTGAGTATGTCGTGTACAAATGTAGTTGTTGTACAAGAAAAGGACAGAAGTTATTTATAGCATCTAGTGACAAATATAGAGCTAATATTACCTGTTTCACCATAGTATGTCAAACAAGAAATGAAAGTCCAATGACAATAGCTTACGCGTTAACATTGACGTTCTTTGGAGAAAGGCCTTTATATGTTATGTAATCGGCCTATATATACTAGGTGGGTTCTGATGTATGGTTAAGCAATAGGCAGTAATAAATAAGAAAAAGTGAATGGTGGAAGTTCGTATAGGTTGAAATCATACATATGTATAGCGTATCCATACGATTATCGACAAGAAGAAACCAGTACATTGAAAATACAGAATATGTCTGGGAAGTTTATAAACACTTCAGTTTAAGCAGTCAAAATCTAAGTTACGAATTTCGACTTTTCATTGTTTCCTACTCATTATTTTCCCCAGTTCCCTTCTTGTGCTACATCCGATGCAACATGTAAGCCTTGTGGCCTATACTTAACAGGCTATTCCTTTCCACAGTACTACTCAGATATGTTACAGCCAATGATATTTTACTGCCAATACAAGGTGCATGTTCCTCCTTTCTCGCTCTAATTTCGGTATTTACGATTCTCTTCAAGTAAGATAATTGTGATACTATTTCTACCCACTTCGCTATTGTTTCTACATTTCTTCTAAACATCTACTCAAATGATCACAGTCATCTATAGCATCGTGCACCAGTGCTGTTCCTTTTCTAGAGCCTCCAACGTTTTGATCATTACACTGACTCTGATCTTTGAACATTCTGGTTTGAATGTCATCCAAACAGTCGTCAGTTGCTGAACGGAGGGACAGTGTCACGTAAACCAGGTTCACATGTTATTTTCACTTCAGTATCGGTTATTTATTCGTACCTTATGTTGTTTTTTGCATTTTTCTACATTTACCCTTTGTACAAAAATCTACGGACACCGGTTATTTAATATGGGATCCTATTATGACGGCACATGACACTGGATTCCTCAAAATTTACGTTGGCCAAGGTGAGTTAGTAAGTGCTTTTCTGTGCTTTATCATGGGTATTTTCTGTATCTTCTATGGCTCACATTCCCTTTCTCAACTTTCTAATGTGACTGATCTTGTTTTTTGATGTTTGTGCATTCGTCATAATGACGGATTTGAGTTCTTTCATTCTATCTTTCTTCTGCTTTCTCGTTAGAGCTGCGACATTTATAACCTTATGCATTGTTTTTCTTTTTACAAATATACGTTTATCGAACACTCCGTTTTAAGTGGTTTTAAATATACTAGTGATTCCAAGTAACGTGTCACAGCACGTTTTCCCAACGTTTTTCAACGGTTGTGTAAATGGACTGTACACTTGCATCCATTCCACTATTTTATGAATACTCGTTATTTCATAGTATTTACTCTTTGTGTTGGTTTTAGTTGTTTAACTATACTTCAGTAACCACGTAATATATGTAGGCCACAGCACTTCATATATTAAGGCCTTTTGCTAAATAATATCAATGTTAATGAATATGTTACTGTCATTGGTCTTCAATTCATTATTTGACGTATTATAACGGAACTGCTAATACTACCTTCGTAGTTGTCTTTAAATGTTATTACACAAAAACTACGTTTATAAACATTTTGAGCTCTTACAGTTCTTCTTCAGTTTAACAGAGGTTTCTTGCATCTTTTCTGTTTTTTTCTACACCTGAGTTCTACAGGTCACGTTGGGTCATAGCACTTTTTCGTCGACACTTCACTATGGTGATTCACTGTCTATTCGTGGGCTGTTGACATGAGTTTCATGTTTGTTTATGTTGTTATTTTTATGGTATTTTATGATTTTATATACAAGATTAGCACATATTCTTTATTTTTCAAATGACGTATTGAATTGTCCATTGAAACTTAAGTCGCCTTGCGTGTGTTTTGCGTGCGGTAATGTGTTGGTAAACGGCTCTGACAGATTTCTTGTTGCGTTCCCTTAAGTCCGTTGAAAGTCGTCTTGTTTACTTATAGGTTCGTTCATCATTCTCCCCAGCACCTCTGTAACTCTACGTCGATGTAATGTAGGTGAAACATTATGAGGTAAATAGAATCGCTGTAAAAAGTACTATTTACGTTGTTGTACGATATTGCATTTCCTGTGTTAAGAAACATTACAGCTTCCTTTGCCGACCGCTGTGGCCGAGTGGTTCTAGATGCTTCAATTCGAAACCGCGCTGCTGCTACGGTCGCAGGTTCGAATCGTGCCTTGGATGTGTGTGATGTCCTTAGGTTAGTTAGGTTTAAGTAGTTCTAAGTCTAGGTGACTGATGACTTGAGACGTTAAGTCCCATAGTGTTTAGAGCCATTTTTAGCTGTATTTCTCATATCATTACACGTATGAAGGAAAACTGTGTAGTACTTCTTAAAAGTACAGGCATTGCAGTGCCCTATTTCCACCGATGTATGGCACCGATTACAATGTCCTCCCTATGCGGAAATTACATGCGTGTGTACGAGTAGAGGTTGTGACGCAAAAATGACAACATATAGAACTTTGAGTCTGGCTGTGAGTCAGGCACAGATAGCCAACGCGGATAAGACAATCGCTATGTAAAACGGGAAATCGGGTTTCGTGTCCCGGCCCACCATAACTTTTCATTGTCGTAATTTTCTTATATAACAAATGCTTGTTCGTTTTCGCAACTGATAATACATTTCACAGATATCTGACTTTGGTGTGTTCCCTGATGGTGTAATATTATTGCATTTTATATGGATACATTGACACTTTCATTTTGTCCACCTCATTTAGAAATGATCCCCCAAAACAAACGTTTTTCATAATAGCTGCATTGTGGTGCTACCTACTGCCAAGTACTTCATATCAGCGACCTCAGTAGTCATTAGACATCGTGAGAAAGCAGCATGGGGCGCTCCGCGGAACTCACGGACTTCGAACGTGGTCTGGTGACTGGCTGTCACTTGTGTCATACGTCTGTGCACGTCATTTCCACATTCCTAAACATCCTTAGACCCACTGTTTCCGATGTGGTAGTCGACTGAAAACGGGAAAGGACACGTACAGCAACAAAGCGTACAAGTCGACCTCGTCTGTTGACTGACAGAGGCCGCTGACAGTTGAAGAGGGTCGTAATGTGTAATAGGCAGACATCTATCCAGACAATCACACAGGAATTTCAAACTGCTTCACGATCCACGGCAAATACTATCACAGTTAGGCGGGAGGTGAGAAAACTTGGATTTCATGGTGGAGCGGCTGCTCATAAGCCACACATCGTGCCGGTAAATGACAAACGACGCCTCGCTTGGTGTAAGGAGCGTAAACATTGGACGACTGAACAGTCGAAAAACGTTGTGTGGAGTGACCAGTCACGGTACACACTGTGGCAATCCGATGGCGGGGCGTGGGTGTGGGGAATGTCCAGTGAACGTCATCTGCATGAATCCTATAGAACACTTTTGGTATGTTTTGGATCGCAGACTTCGTGCAAGGCCTCACTGGCCGACATCGCTACCTCTTTTCAGTGCAGCATCCCAAGAAACCTTCCAGCACCTGAGTGAACGTATGCCTGCGAAAGTGGAAGCTATCATCAAGGCTAAAGGTGGACCATCATTATACTGATATAGCGGCACCACCGTTTAGGATAGGGAAAGGTAGTTTTGTGCGATATTCGGAGCACGTGTTACAGCCAGGTGCGGGCTGGATTGCAATAAATTACGCTTACCAGCAGTTGCGAAGGTAAATAGAGGCCACAGGGGCATAGAACTGCCAGAGAGGGCGCACACAGCAGTTTCCATGGCGCAAGTCACAGGCAGAAGGGGGCCGCTGGCCAACCTAAGCGTTGTGCATATGTGTCGTGAAGCGGCCGCGCTTGGCAAAACAGATTCGCGCAGCTAAGCATAAAGTGGTGCCGTTTCTTAACGAGATTCATTGAAGTGTGACAGCTCTCCTGGACAGCAGGGCATGTCGCACCACTGGCTACACGCAGAGCAGATGGGGCGCCAGCATTCCAGTCCACGGCGGGTCACTGGTTTCACCCTATGAGGCCAATGTAGGGCATTCAAGTATGGAAGTTCTCCTGGACAGCGAGCCATGTCACAACACAGGGCTACACGCGGCAACAGTTGAGGCGACAGTGTTCCAGTCCACAGCGGGTCGATGGTTCGACCCTCTGAGGTCGATGTGGGGTCCGCAGCCAGCCAACGGCTGACCACTCTTCGGCTCACTACCGTGGGCAGTCGTCTCGGCTCCCGACACACGCCGGAAACTTCCGAGGTGAGGGCCCCAGATTTGGACACCGGATCGCGGGCGGTCATTGCTGCGCATTCTCAGCTATGCCAGCGAGGAAGAAGCAGCAGTGGGGCCGGCCTACAGCTCCCAGCAGAGCAGCACGGAGTCAACGGGGACGGTGGCTGCTGAGTTGGCTGATGGTGCAGCCATCATGACATCATTGGAAATCAGTGGGCCGGCCAAGGCTGGCACGACACAATTTTGCGTTGCACAGGCCACTGGGGTGCTTCCTCAGCATTGAGGGGCCCTGTGACGCAGACCGAGGTGAATGGAACACTGTAGTGGAAACAAATAAATCATTTGGAAAGTTCTCGTTGAGTTTTAATACGGCACCTTCTGACACCAACAAACAACACTAAATGCCAGCATTACCGTTGGAGGATGCCATGAACTTGCAAGTCGTTTTCAGCCAGGCTTGATTCTTCAAAGAGTTTGACTTCGTTTTTGATGTTTCCTGCCTTAAGACTTTGTATTACTGCGTTACACGTATCTATGTTGTTGTAATTGTTATCTTCAGTCCTGAGACTGGTTTGATGCAGCTCTCCATGCTACTCTATCCTGTGAAAGCTTCTTCATCTCCCAGTACTTACTGCAACCTACATCCTTCTGAATCTCTTTAGTGTATTCATCTCTTGGTCTCCCTCTACGATTTTTACCCTCCACGCTGCCCTCCAAAGCTAAACTTGTGATCCCTTGATGCCTCAGAACATGTCCAACCAACTGGTCCCTTCTTCTTGTCAAGTTGTGCCACAGACTTCTCTTCTTCCCTATTCTATTCAATATCTCCCCATTAATTACATGATCTACCCATCTAATCTTCAGCATTCTTCTGTAACACCATATTTCAAAAGCTTCTATTCTCTTCCTGTCCAAACTGTTTATCGTCCATGTTTCACTTCCATACATGGCTACACTCCATACAAATCTTTTCAGAAACGACGTCCTGACACTTAAATCTATACTCCATGTTAACAAATTTCTTTTCTTCAGAAACGGTCTCCTTGCCATTCCCAGTGTACATTTGATATCCACTCTACTTCGACTATCATCAGTTACTTTACACCCCAAATAGCAAAACTTCTTTACCTCTTTAAGTGTCTCATTTCCTAATCTAATTCCCTCAGCATCACAGGACTTAATTCGACTATATTTCATTATCCTCGTTTTGCTTTTGTTGATGTTCATCTTATATCCTCATTTCAAGGCACTGTCCATTCCGTTCAATTGCTCTTCCAAGTCCTTTCCTGTCTCTGACAGAATTACAATGTCATCGGCGAACCTCAACACTTTTATTTCTTCTCCATGGATTTTAATACCTACTTCGAATTTTTTTATTGTTTCCTTTACTGCTTGCTCAATATACAGATTGAATAACATCGGGGACAGGCTACAACCCTGTCTCACTCCCTTCCCAACCCCTGCTTCCCTTTCATGCCCCCGACTCTTATAACTGCCATCTGCTTTATGTAAAAATTGTAAATAGCCTTTCGATCCCTGTATTTTATCCATGCCATCTTTAGAACTTGAAAGAGAATGTTCCAGTCAACATTGTCGAAAGCTTTGTCTAAGCCTACAAACGCTAGAAACGTAGGTTTGCCTTTCCTTACTCTATTTTCTAAGCTGAGTCGTAGGGTCAGTATTGCCCCACTTGTTGCAATATTTCTACGGAATCCAAACCGATCTTCCCCGAGATCGTCTTCTACTAGTTTTTCCATTCGTTTGTAAAGAATTCGCGTTAGTATTTTCCAGCCGTGATTTATTAAACTGATAGTTCGATAATTTTCACATCTGTCAACACCTGCTTTCTCTAGGATTGGAATTATTATATTCTTCTTGAAGTCTGAGGGTATTTCATCTGTCTCATACATCTTGCTCACCAGAATTTTGTCAGGACTGGCTCTCCCAAGGCCGTCAGTAGTTCCAATGGTATGTTGTCTTCTCCCGGGGCCTTGTTTCGACTCAGGTCTTTCAATGCTCTGTCAAACTCTTCACACAGTATCGTGTCACCCATTTCATCTTCATCTACATCCTCTTCAATTTCTATAATATTGTCCTCAAGTACATCGCCCTTGTATGGACCCTCTATATACTCCTTCCACCTTTCTGCTTTCCCTTTTTTGCTTAGAACTGGGTTTCCATCTGAGCTCTTGATATTCATACAAGTGGTTCTCTTTTCTCCAAAGGTCTCTTTAATTTTCCTGTAGGCAGTATCTATCTTACCCCTAGTGAGATAAGCCTCTACATCCTTACATTTGTCCTCTAGTCATCCCTGCTTAGCCATTTTGTACTTCCCGTCAATCTCATTTTTGAGACGTTTGTATTCCTTTTTGCCTGCTCATTTACTGCGTTTTTATATTTCCACCTTTTATCAATGACATTCAATATTTCTTCTGTTTCCCAAGGATTTCTACTAGTCCTTGTCTTTTTACCTGCTTGATCTTCTGCCGCCTTCACTCCTTCATCCCTCAGAGCTACCCATTCTTCTGCTACTCTATTTATTTCCCCCTTTCCTGTCAATTGTTTCCTAATGCTCTCCCTGAAACTCTGTACAACCTCTGTTTCTTTCAGTTTATCCAGGTCCCATCTTCTTAAATTCCCACCTTTTTGCAGTTTCTTCAGTTTTAATCTACAGTTCATAACCAATAGATTGTGGTCAGAGTCCATATCTGCCCCCGGAAATGTCTTACAATTTAAAACCTGGTTCCTAAACTCTGTCTTACCATTATATAATATATCTGGTACCTATGATCAAGTTATGCTCTGTGCAAAATTCTGCCAGACGACTTCCTCTTTCATTTCTCTCCCCCAATCCATATTCACCGACTATGTTTCCTTCCCTCCCTTTTTCTACTCTCGAATTCCAGTCGCCCATGACTATTAAATTTTCGTCTCCCTTCACTACCTGAATAATTTCTTTTATCTCATCATACATTTCATCAATTTCTTCATCTGCAGACCCAGTTGGCATATAAATTTGTACTACTGTAGTAGGCATGGGCTTCGTGTCTATCATGGCCACAATAATGCGTTCACAATGCTGTTGGTAGTAACTTACCCACACTCCTACTTTTTATTCATTATTAAACCTACTCCTGCATTACCCATATTTGATTTTGTATTTATAACCCTGTATTCACCTGACCAAAAGTCTTTTTCCTCCTGCCACCGAACTTCACCAATTCCCACTATATCTAACTTCAACCTATCCACTTCCCTTTTTAAATTTTCTAACCTACTTTCCCGATTAAGGGATCTGACATTCCACGCACCGATCCGTAGAACGCGAATTTTCTTTCTCCTTATAACGACGTCCCCTTGAGTAGTCCCCCCCCCCCCGCCCCCCGGACATCCTAATGGGGGACTGTTTTACCTCCGGAATAAGTTACCCAAGAGGACGCCATCATCACTTAACCATACAGTAAAGCTGCATGCCCTCGGAAAAAATTACGGCTCTAGTCTTCCCGTGCTTTCAGCTTTTCGCTGTACCAGCAAAGCAAGGCTATTTTGGTTAGTGTTACAAGGCCAGATCAGTCAATCAACCAGACTGTTGCCCCTGCAACTACTGAAAAGGGTGCTGCCCCTCTTCAGGAACCACACATTTGTCTGGCCTCTAAAGAGATACCCCTCCATTGTGGTTGCACCTACGATACGGCCATCTGTATCGCTGAGGCACACAAGCCTCCCCACCAACGGCAAGGTCCATGGTTCATGGGGTTAGAACATATATATATATATATATATATATATATATATATATATATATATATATATATATATATCACGTATATTACTAATAATATATGTAATATTTATTTATCTTTATTATATCCCGCTATATGTTCTACTGTAACGGTTTTACCTTAACTACATGATGTATGGATACATTCACTTTTCATTTTTCCTACTTTATTTCGATATTGTCGTTTCGCACATTATTTATATGTTTCTGGGTACGTAACGACATACGTGAGGTTCTTTGACATATTTTCGAAACTACAACATAAACGTTTGGACTTGTAATGTAATATGTCTTGATGTTCCCTATCTCAGGATTTCATACTCACCACACAGCATACAAATATATATTTCTTCTCTTTGACCACTTTGCTTATTTCAGATTCTCTGATAATATTTGACAATATCCTCTGAGTGGCCCCTGGCAAGGAGTCTTTGTCATGCTTTGTCATGTAGATGCAAATTTGTTTGGAGTTTTTGTTTTTCAGATTTCACTGAACCTATCGTTTACTATATCTACCACACTTTACAACTATTCCTGTGTATTTTCGAAGGTTTACTTCATGAATCTGCAGTCTATAGTGTCGCCTAACCACCTGCCCATTTGCCCATAGATCATTCTTTTACTGAACTCATTTTGATTGTATCGCTATCTCATATTGCATTGAAATACACTTTACATGTTTGTAATTCCTTATAGTGTGTTATATTAATTTAACTTTTTTTTTTTTAGAACTTGAGATGCCTTAGATATTTGAGGTTGAAATGTGTTTCTGTCCACTGGTAGATAGACAAGATTGTGCTGTTGTATATGTTCCCCAGTTAATATACATAAAAATTTTATCAGTGTTCTGTTTTTACTTTTGAATGTGTCAATAACATTGACATAACATCGTGTACGGTTCGGTTATTGGGAAATATTTATTGTAAGTTCTTTGGATATTACCGCTCTTGCAGATTTGTACCGTCGTTTTAGTAGTACTTTGTCACTGTTTTGTACACAGAGATTTGAAGACGGTGCAACGGAACAATGAAACTTGGTGTGCAAATATATTAAACACAAAAGGGACGGTTGCAGGTGATTCAATTTTTCATTTCATACTGAACAGCCGAATTCGCTGTAATCATGTACCACAGGGTTGGAAAAACAAAGATTAGAAGATGTCTTCCGTTTACAACATCGACAGCTACATCTCGTAACTGATGCTTCTAATTCATACTTTACTGATCTCTGAAATGTATCGGAGGGCGAATTACGTCATGTAAGTGCTTTACTGATGCTACCAGAGCTAATGACGATGCCAGTGGTGGAGTAGTGCTAATAGAGCTGCTAATCATGACCGGAGGTAAACAGATTGGTATTTACCACTGCATCCTCTCTGCATCGAACGCCGGGTTTCCACCACCATTGAATTTATAGCCCCATATGGTTAAATTTATTGGTACGCAATCGTATTTCAACAGCTTCCATGACGACAGGTTCTTAGTAGTTCGATACATCGCACAATATTTTCAAATTGTCAAACATATGAGGGTGATAATAAAGCTTTAATTACTTTGGATTAGTTAACTTATATAGCCTAATAAAGTTTTTATATTTTATACAGATTGTGTAGTTAGACAAGAGGTTATTTTTTGTGTGACATTCGCAAATATTTCGCGTTTCAAACACCTTAGTGCTCTATAAAATATTAAAACTTTTAGAAAAGTATTGTTCATTCCTCAGGTACAGAATTCAGTAGTGATTAAAATGCTGTATACTGTATTTTTAGAACTACCTCTTACCTTGGAACTGAACCATGTAGTACGCTGAGACTGAAAGCCTTTTACCAGAGAAAATGTGATATTTGCTTTTGAACTGAATTTCTTTAATATTTTAAGTTTTACCTCCCTTGAAAATGGAATTTTTTGTTATTACACGTTATCCTTCTATTACAAAAATGTATTTAACTCATTAATGGTTTTTATAACACTTCCGCTTCATTTTATTTCACTGATTGTTTAATTATGTTTAGTTGACTAATGATATAACAGGAAGAGTATTCAATACAATGTTGACAACATTTTCTCGACTACATATTTTGGAAAAATTTTAATTTTCCTTAGTAAATTTTGTAATTTCAGAAAAATACTGCAGCACACAGGAATTGAATGATACAATTTGAAAATGGACTTAAAATGCATTAAATCGCTGTTACAGGACTAGATAGAGGCGAAAGTGAAAATCGTAAACCTTAAAAACAAGTATGAACAATGCATCTGAGCTCTTTTGTTTTTTTGTCATCAGTCTACTGACTGGTTTGATGCGGCCCGCCACGAATTCCTTTCCTGTGCTAACCTCTTCATCTCAGAGTAGCACTTGCAACCTACGTCCTCAATTATTTGCTTGACGTATTCCAATATCTGTCTTCCACTACAGTTTTTGCCCTCTACAGCTCCCTCTGGTACCATGGAAGTCATTCCCTCATGTCTTAGCAGATGTCCTATCATCCTATCTCTTCTCCTTATCAGTAATTTCCACATATTCCTTTCCTCTCCGATTCTGCGTAGAACCTCCTCATTCCTTACCTTATCAGTCCACCTAATTTTCAACATTCGTCTATAGCACCACATCTTAAATGCTTCGATTCTCTTCTGTTCCGGTTTTCCCACAGCCCATGTTTCACTACCATACAATGCTGTACATCCTCAGAAATTTCTTCCTTAAATTAAGGCCACTATTTGATATTAGTAGACTTCTCTTGGCCAGAAATGCCTTTTTTGCCACAGCGAGTCTGCTTTTGATGTCCTCCTTGCTCCATCCGTCATTGGTTATTTTACTGACTAGGTAGCAGAATTCCTTAACTTTTTTGTCTTCGTGACCATCAATCCTGATGTTAAGATTCTCGCTTTTCTCATTTCTACTACTTCTCATTACCTTCGTCTTTCTCCGATTTACTCTCAAACCATACTGTGTACTCATTAGACTGTTCATTCCGTTCAGCAGATCATTTAATTCTTCTTCACTTTCACTCAGGATAGCAATGACATCAGCGAATCGTATCACTGATATCCTTTCACCTTGTATTTTAATTCCACTCCTGAACCTTTCTTTTAGTTCCATCATTGCTTCCTCGATGTACAGATTGAAGCGTAGGGGAGAAGGCTACAGCCTTGTCTTACACCCTTCTTAATACGAGCACTTCGTTCTTGATCGTCCACTCTTATTATTCCCTGTTGGTTGTTGTACATATTGTATATGACTCATAGAACATTATCCTTTCGCTGATTATTCAATCTTTTTCTCATGGTAATCTCCCCCTTGGCAGTCCTCCCGGAGATCCGAATGGGGGACTATTCCGGAATCTTTTGTCAATGGAGAGATCATCATGACACTTCTTCAACTACAGGCCACATGTCCTGTGGATACACGTTGCGTGTCTTTCATTGCCTTCTGCATCCTCATGTCGTTGATCATTGCTGATTCTTCCGCCTTTAGGAGCAATTTCCCAACCCTAGGACAAGAGAGTGCCCTCTTTGACAAGCCGTTGGTAGAATGAGGCTTACTTCTTATGCCGGAAGTCTTCGCCCGCCAATGCTGATTATTTATCAAAATTTAGGCAATGGCGGGGTTCGAACCCGGGACCAAAGACGTTTCTATTATGAATGAAAGACGCTACCCCTAGACCACGGCTACAGACGTAGGAGCTCAATTATGATTAATATAGTTAACAGACTAAAATTAATCAAATTGCGTAGCAGTTTACTAAGAATTCTTTGATATTTGAGGGATTTCATTACATTTTATTCTGGGGTATTGTAGATAAAATATCACCAGAGTAACATACAAATTACCTGCACGTCGGCTGTTGATGCATCATCATTGCATTAGTTAGAGCGAATGGTGGTTGAAGACGTTCACCCAAGAACATCAATACACAGCAGTAGTTATTCAATAGTAATTCTTAACATAAACTTCACACTTTCCAGTGTGTTTATGTGGGCTTATTTTTAACAGAAGTGGCAGTTAATCACTAACCTCATTTTGGAGAACCACTGAATCACTGTATGTTTGGAGAATCCCAATTTGCTAGTCAGATGAGGCGTAAAGTGGAAGGCTGATATGCAAAACAGGAGTAATTAATCATTAAATGATGTTGTATTAAAATTAAGCAATCCTCGTGGCATTTAACGCTCGTAGTTAAGAGTCAGCCACTGAGTTTGGACAACTACAAGGAAATACGGAATGCACATAAAACGGTGACTTCGATTCAAAACAATTTGGAAGTGATGTAATACATGTTTCAGCATTGAAATTAGTTTCTACATATACGTGACTGCAATCTCAATGTATTTACTGAGCGTCACCATTGGCTGTTAGCACAATAGGTTCAACTTGGTTATTCAGTTTCTATTAACAGCGATCTCGGCCTAGTGGGTATTTTCAAATGCAAATGTACCTCGATGACGTGGTTGTCATAGTTAAAACCAATTCCTTTTACACGATAACAGTAATTGGTTCCCATACAGAACTCAAATATCCTGGTACGTAAATAACAACCAGAGTAACAAAGAGCGCACGTTATTTTTCAGCGATATCAAAAGTATAGCGGGACTTCTATTTAGAGCGCTGAGTCTTCTAAGTGCTCGTTTCACACTAACGTACTCCCTGTACCTTGGATAAGATCCAGAAGAAGTCTGCATGCAGTACTGAATCTACACATCTTCCGCACGTCTTCTAAAGCCTTCTATTTAGAGATCCCAGTCTTCTAATTGCTTGTTTCACACTAACGTATTGTCTGCATTATGGATAAGATGCAGAAGTAGTCTGCATGCGTCTTCTAAGCAAAAAATTCTATCAGTAAAGGAAAGTCACGTCTCTAGATGAAGTTTTCACAAAAATGACACAAAAAAAGGAGCTTGAAATATTATTTTCCGGTCTATTATTATTATTATTATTACTGTTATTTTTTATAATAAAATCACAAACCAGTTTCTACTTCAAGCATGGTAGAGATGGGAAACATGAGAGAAACGGAAATATGTGTAGGTGGAACTGAGAACCGGCTCATGATAATCGATAATGTAAAGTCCACAAGACTTGATGAGATCCCTGTTAGATTACATATTGAATATGCGGAAAAACAGTCCACCTCTTCCAGCATCTGCGTACCGTGGGCCACTGGCAAAACAGACCGTGCCAAGCCATTGGAAAAGCAGAAGCCCTTCGGTAAGAAGGATTCTACGTAAAATGTACAGCGGACATATCTCGCTGACTATACTATGTTGTAAGCCCAATGTAGCCCCGTTCAGCGGTAGAGTTTCTGGGATCAACAGATTGAGTTGAGATACCAATAACAAGTATCGTACAATTATAAAACTATAGCTTAGCTCCATAGATCAATACAACAAAAAAATTACCTTTCACTTGAACTCAACAGAGATTGACGGGATGAACAGCTGCAAAACAAAAAAGGACTCCACCTCTTAAGAATTTAAGGAGATGAAATGCAGTAAAAGCATACTTTAAAGAACCTCACATTTTTAAAATTAAAGTATTTTAAACATTCCCTTTTGTGATGTACTTGGTTGTTATGATACATCCACCTGGTTTCATCCAACGTGTTTGGTCAGAATTGTATCAAAGCAAAGAGTCACTGTGTTTGCCTCTAATTTATATCAAAATTAGCCATTACCCAAATGTAAACCGAAACAGTTCAGTATGACAGACAACCAAAAAAAAATTTAAAAAAGGAAGCCCACAGTCCACAGGGAACGCTTTTATGAAAGGTTTTAAATTAATTAAGACAACTGATTCTGCGTGTTGTACCTATCCAAGTGCAAGGAAAACGTCAAACAGTGTGGCACTTACCTTGATTAGTAATGAGCAGTTCACCTCACAACTAGTTACACTGAAGAAAGAACCGTCCAATCTCTGGGTCTAAGCAAGGGCAGGAACAGCCCTTACAGAATTTGATCGAAACTCCATGTTCTAGGCACAAGCGGGCCACCAGTACATGTGGATCGCCAGAAGTCAGAGTTCACAGCCAGCTCAACACGCTCCGCATTAGCGAGCCTCACATTCCAAAACGCAAAGTGCGCACTATTGTTGCCTCCCCTTCGCGCATTCTTCAGTGAACAAGCCAGGAGTCCGTTCACAGCCAAGTCCCACGATTCACTCGCGGAACCGCGATATATCACCGTTTCAATCAGAGGGAGTAAACACTATCCCTTCCCAGTGACTGAACTAGACTGACGCCAACTTTGTTACCAAGACAAAATCGTGTCATCGTTGGCACATCAAGCGACTTATGATATAACCACTTATGTGATGGCTTGTATCGAGATATAGCAACTCATCTGTAGGTCCCGAATTTTGATCCAATGATAACCAGTTTACTTACTTTTGGTTGGAATTTGTGCACCAGTACCACAACTGGACTTCCACCAAGCGGCGTCAGGTGTTCGTTTCAAAAGAATCACGTTTTATGCTCCACTGCAGAGACAGCCGCTGTCGTCTTAGGTGTGGAACATCTGAAACCAAACACACTGTAACTATCGTTGGTGCGGTGGTCGTGCGGTTCTAGGAGCTGCAGTCCGTATTCGCGGGACTGCTACGGTCGCAGTTTCGAATGCTGCCTCGGGCATGGATGTGTGTGCTGTCCTTAGGTTAGTTAGGTTTAAGTAGTTCTAAGTTCCAGGGGACTGATGACCTAAGATGTTTAAGTCCCATAGTGCTCAGAGCCATTTGAACCTATCGTTGGAAGTGTTCGGATCCGAGGAGGGAGCGTTATGGTCTGCGGAAAGTTTTCATGTGATTTCTAGGTTATTTCGTTATTCTGGAAGGCACGATGGATAAAAATACAAGTACACATCTGTCCTTGAGGAACATTTCCACTCCTACATGCAGTTTGCTGTTCCTCAGCACTATGGCATCTGTCAGTGGGACAATGGATCGTGTCACACAGCTTGCAGTGTACGTGCGTGGTTCGCAGAGCAGCTAGCTGAGTGCAACCTACTCCCCTAGCCACCGAAGTGCCCGGATTTAAACCCAATCGAGAAACTGTGAACCATCCCGATCGGGATATACACACCATGGATACCTAGTGCTGCTGGTCACTGCACTAGAGTCTACATGGCCCAAGATCTCCATCAGTACCTTCCACAAACTCGTTGACTCTCTTCTCGCACCGAGCGAGGTGGCGCAGTGGTTAGTCATTGGACTCGCATTCGGAAGGACGACGGTTCAATCCCGCGTCCGGCCATCCTGATTTAGGTTTTCCGTGATTTCCCTCAATCGCTCCAGGCAAATGCTGGGATGGTTCCTTTGAAAGGGCACGGCCGATTTCCTTCCACGTCCTTCCCTAACCCGAGCTCGCGCTCCGTCTGTAATGGCCTCGTTGTCGACGGGACGTTAAACACTAATCTCCTCCTCCTCCTCCTCCTCCCAAACCACCTCTTCTTGTATATCACACAGCTGTCTACACGGCAAAAGGTGGTTATTCAAGCATTTGACAGGCGGTCACATTAATGTGACTGAACCGTTTAGTCCTTCTCGTATCGTTCTTTAGACTAAATTTGCCATGAAATCAAGTTTTTCTGCTAAGGGATAGAGCTACAGTTAAGATTTTCAGAAGGTCGAGCGCTTCGAGTATAATGTGATTTCCTATCCGCGACGTCCTGCATACGTAAAATGTGGCACTATTTAGTATGTCTCATTTGTTTTGTCGTTTTCCTGAAAGCACAACGATAACGTTTACATCGCAACAAAGTTTCACTTGTGTTTAGCATATCTGATGGCGTCGAGGCTTGTGAAGCGCTTGATCATCGGGAATGGTAGGAATGCGGTTGCAGTTGTGAAGCAATACGCCATTTAGATTAACCTCGGAGGAATCTATCCTATCGTGAGTTGGATCATGATTTAAATCCAAATGTTTCATCAAGCAATGTAGCAGCAAACGATAAGCTTGGTTCTGAGCACTATGGGACTTAACATCAGAGGTCATCAGTTCCCTAGAACTTAGAACTACTTAAACCTAACTAACCTAAGGACATCACACACATCCATGCCCGGGGCAGGATTCGAATTTCGTGACCGTAGCGGTCGCGCGGCTCGGGTCTGAAGCGCCTAGAACTGCTCGGTCACCGCGGCCGGCAAGCTTCTTTTTCTTCTCAGAGAGAGGAATGAGACCCCTATGATGATAGCTGCAGTGTGAGACTCTGACATGGACTCTGAGATGGAGCACATTCTATTGCTGCAATCTTAACCATACAAATTTTGCCCCCTCGACAAATCAAGATTTCGAATGAGATCCCTCAGTTTTGCTCGGTTCAGGCTGTCTGGTTTATCATTTTTTTTTCTTCAAAAACAGACATGGGACAGGAAAAGTGTATAGGATCCTTCTCCTTCCACAGTATCTTCAGTTCCTACTCCATGCTCATAATTTTGGGGTCAAACAAGAACCAGTACACTATCCGAATGTGTTAATAGATCGAATAGTAGAAGGAAGATTAGGGTACTGAGCAGCTCCTCTTATCATCATTGACAATGCTGCTGTTATAAATGGTCTAGCAGAAATTCCAGTTGCCTGTGTGATTTGTAGGCTTCCTCCATAGGTGTAGCAAAAGCTAGAGATCGCTTCCTTTTTCAACCATTCTTGCACTATAGCTGAATAAGTGTTGCTTCATATATGCAGAGCCCGTGACTTAACCTGGTCCCATTTCTTCGCACCGAAATAACGCTGATAGGCAGTTTTTTTTCTGTTGGCTTCGGATTGTGTTTCTGTGACGAAAATGTTATTCCACCAAAAATGTACCAAAAATTATGTATTCTTGGTGTCTAACAAACTGTACACTTCAAAAGCATTGGTAAACCAAAAGTTCTGCGTCAATTATAAAACAAACAATATGAAGCTCATAGTAAGAGCAGCGTTAATCTTCTGTACTACATGAAGATAAGTCGTTGATTAACGTTATTTCCAAAAATATTGGAAAGTGCTTGGCCTATTTACTTCACATTTTTATAGGATGCATTAATCAACATTCAGAGAGACATGATGACATGTTTTAACACATATATTATATAAATGTATATTTACTATAGAAAGGGGAAATATTATCAATAGTCTCAAAAAGTTCTTGGGCAAGTGACTTTCAATTTTACACTACTGGCCATTAAAATTGCTACACCAAGGAGAAATGCAGATGATAAACGGATATTCATTGGACAAATATACTAGAACTGACATGTGATTACATTTTCACGCCATTTTGGGAGCATAGATCCTGAGAAATCAGTACCCAGAACAATCACCTCTGGCCGTAATAACGGCCTTGATACACCTGGGCATTGAGTCGAACAGAGCTTGGATGACGCCGTTACAGCTGCCCATGCAGCTTCAATGCGATACCACAGTTCATCAAGAGTTATGACTGGTGTATTGTAACGAGCCAGTTTCAACTAGTATAGGGCAGCCTGTAAACCATTAGACAAATTGATTCTTCCATATATATTCTTTCCCCTTACATATATTCGCAAACAAAAACAGTATACACTTCAGTGCCCAATCAACGCTACATTTGCAATAAACAAGGCACAAAGTGAGAGAGAGGCTTAAGAGGTCAGAGAAGTGGGGTGCAGGTAGCGGACATAAAGAAGGGGCAGCTAGAGATGGATAAGAGAGAGAGAGAGAGAGAGAGAGAGAGAGAGAGAGAGAGAGAGAGAGAGGAGGAGCGGACAAAGAGAGAGAGAGGTGGGGGGGGGGGGGGGTGGGGGACTAAACGGGTAGAGAGAAGTGAGAAGGGAAAGAAGCAGGTTAGAATGTATGGTTCAAATGGCTCTGAGCACTATGGGACTTAACATCTGAGGTCATCAGTCCTCTAGAACTTAGAGCTACTTAAACCTAACTAACCTAAGGGCATTACACACATCCATTCCCGAGGCAGGATTCGAAACTGCGACCGTTGCGGTCGCGCGGTTTATGACTGAAGCACCTAGAACTGCTCGGCCACACGGCCGGTGTTTAGAATGTACTTTTATATCCAATTCACCTACGTATTTAGCAACTGTTAAGCATTGTCGGGTTTCCTAGTAATGTATATAATCAACGAACAGTTGGATGACGTAGAATTTGTCTTCTAACAGGTGTGACAACTCCAAAAACCAAATTAGCCCCAAACCAAATATGTGGATCGGAAAAAGTAACATCACATCTCCAGTAAAAGAGCTAATCTATCGTTTAATGGTGATTTTGGGATGTAATTGGTTGAAAAAGGAAAATTATTCTTAATTCCAAAACATTTTCTTACTTGGAAAGTGTAATTACAGCTTATGACGCTTATAAAAGATAAACCTTGTCCTGACACAGCTCAGCAGATGGACAAAACATAACAGGAGATGGGTGTCTGCACTCAACTGCTTAAGCCGTCTGTGTAAACCAGATAATGTGGGCCTCCCTTTTACGACTACAGCAGCCTGTGTTGAGTTTGACGGCGTCGTCTCCGTAGTTCGTCCCAAACACTGGTAGCGGGGCAGAGAACAGACAGAGCTTTGGTTAACGTCTCTCCCCTAACAAGTGGAGTTCGCCTGTCTATGCACTGCCTTCCCTTCCTCTGACAGCGCCGCTGCCTCTCGTCTCTCGGGAACAAATGGAAATTGAGGTTCCCGTTCAGATATTCCGGACGCCGTACCTTAGTGTTATTGCCTCTGCAGATATCACACGCCTTCTCCGGCACAATGCTGTCGGCGTATTCGGCTGTGAGAGCTACACACAGATACCACCATTTACAAGGAAGGTTATAAAATCCAGGCACTCTACATCAAAGCCGGAGAAGAGGCGTAGCGAGGGAAAGATAAAGTTCGTATCAGTGAATAAGAAGTACATTATATACATTCTGCTACGCTATTGTTTCTGACGATTTTACACGTTCTAAAATTATGACCCTATAAATGAGAGAGCAAGGCGGAACAAGTAACATGGTGGCGAAAACTACGTAATGCCTCGAAGCATTGGGGTTATAAGGTGTTATCAGAAGACAGGCGCATAGTTTTAAGAGTTGTCTGTATAAGGGGCAATTAAAACGTTTCTGTTTGGGAATTTCGGTGCAGCGTGTATGTCCGCGGCACGGGTATATAAGCACCGATATGCAGACTAGGGATTAGGTTGCCATCCGTGTATTTCCGACGTGGGATCGGTAAACATGGAAACGTTAACTTTGGCGAAGCTACACACATCAAAAAAAGTTTTGCATCGTCCCGGTTTCCAGAACTCTTGAAGACAGACTATGACTGTGGATATTGTATCACAGACACGGTTCCTTTGAGAAAGATGTAAACAACCGTGCATGAGGAGCGCCTATTAGACGAAGGAGTACGACAGCCGATCAGTTCCACTTATTCCACCAGGAAGGACGTGCAAGGCTCGTGTTGTCTGTAGTTCAACCATCCTAGACCGTCAATACCGCAGTTCGATCGCGTCCACATTGTTACTTTGTGCCAGGAAGGGCTCTCAACAGGGGAAGTGTCCTGGCTTCTCGGAGTGAACCAAAGCGATGTTGTTCCGACACGGAACGGAACGGAACGTGTATCACTCAGGCCGCCCAAGGGATACTACTGCAGTGGATGACCACTACCTATGGATTATGGGTCGGAGGAACCATGACAGCCACGCCACCATGCTGGATAATGCTTTTCCTGTAGCCACAGGACATCGTGTTACCAATCAAACTGTGCACAATAGGCTGCATGGAGCGAAAGTTAACTCTCGACGTCCATGGCGAGGTCCAGTTTTTCAACCACGACACCATGTAGCTCAGTACAGATGGACCCAGCGACGTGCCGCATGAACCGCTCAGGATTTGCATTACGTTCTCTTCACCGACGAGTGTCGCATAGGACTTCAACTAGGCAATCGTCGGAGACGTGTTTGGAGGCAACCTCGTCAGGCTGAACGTCTTAGACACACTGTCCAGCTAGTGCAGTAAGGTTCCCTGCTGTGTTTAGGTGGCTACATTATGTGGGGCCGACGTACGCCGCTGGTGATCGTAGAGGGCACCATAACGGCTGTACGATACGTGAATGCCATCCTCCGACCGATAGTGTTACTGGCGAGGCTTTCCTCTTCATGGATGACACTCGAGTACCAATCACGCACATCTTGTGAATGACTTCCGTCAGGATAACGACATTGCTCAACTAGAGTGGCCAGCATCTTCTCCGAACATGAACCCTATCGTACATGTCTGGGATAGATTGAAAAGGGCTGTTTATGGACGACATGACCCATCAACCACTCTGACAGATCTACGCTGAACCGCATTTAAGGCGTGGGACAATCGGAACCAACAGTGCCTTGATGAACTTGTGGATAGTATGATACTATGAATACAGACATGCATCAATGCAAGAGAACGTGCTGTTGGGTATTAGAGGTATCGCTGTGTACAGCAATCTGGACCAACATCTCTCGCTGTTTGTTGGTACAACATGCAATGCATGGTTCGCATGAGCAATAAAACGGGCGGAAATGATTTTTATGTTGATCTCTATTCCAATTTTCTGTACAGGTTACGGAACTCTCGGGAGCGAGTTAATGAAAAACCTTTTTGATGTGTGTATTACCAAATGCTCCCAAACAGGAACAACGCGCTATTATTCCTTCCTTGGTTGGCGAAGGACAAACGCCGATAGACATTCATCTGAGAATGAAAGATGTATAAGGGGTAGCACATCTGTCGAAAACCACCGTTGTAGATTAGTGCACGACAAGTGGTGCTGCTGTTTGATGATAACGCACCTCCCCATATTGCTACCCAGCAGTCTCGTCAGTTCAGGTGGGACGCACTCGAACGACCGCCCTATAGTCCTGATCTCTTTCCATGCGATTACCACACTTTCGTTCCGATAGCAAAGACCTTGAAGGGTCGATGATTCCTGTCGTACGAGGATGTGCAACGGTTAGATACAGACTTCTTCTTGCAGCAGGACACGGTGTTTCACCAAACAGGTATCTACAACCTGGTGCGGCTGCATGATGATTGCCTCATAGCTCAAAACATCTACAGCTACATCTACATCTACATGCATACTCCGCAGTCCACCATACGGTGCGTGGCGGAGGGTACCTCTTGCCACAACCAGCATCTTCTCTCCCTGTTCCGTTCCCAAACAAAACGAGGGAAAGTGACTGCCTATATGCCTCTGTATGAGCCCTAATCTCTCTTCCCTTATCTTTGTGGTCTTTCCGCGTCATGTAAGTTGTTAGCAGTAAAATTGTACTGCAGTCAGCCTCAAATGCTGGTTCTCTAAATTTCCTCTGTAGCGATTCACGAAAGGAACGCCTCCTTTCCTCCAGAGACTCCCACCCGAGTTCCTGAAGCATTTCCGTAACACTCGCGTGATGATCAAACCTACCACTAACAAATTTAGCAGCCCGCCTCTGAATTGCTTCTAAATTCTCCCTCAATCCGACCTGATAGGGATCTCAAACGCTCGAACAGTACTCAAGAATAGGTCGTATTAATGTTTTATAAGCGGTCTCCTTTATAGATGACCCACATCTTCCGAAAATTCTACCAATGAACCGAAGACGACTATCCGCCTTCCCCACAACTGCCATTACATGCTTGTCCCACTTCATATCGCTCTGCATTGTTACGCCCGAATATTTAATCGGCCTGACTGTGTCAAGCGCTACACTACTAATGGAGTATTCAAACATTACGGGATTCTTTTTCCTATTCATCTGCATTAATTTACATTTATCTATGTTTAGAGTTTGTAATCATTCTTTACACCAGTCACAAATCCTGTCCAAGTCATCTTGTATCCTCCTACAGTCACTCAACGACGACACGTTCCTGTACACCACAGCATCATCAGCAAACAGCCGTACATTGATATCCACCCTATCCAAAAGATCATTTATGTAGATAGAAAACAACAGCGGACCTACCACACTTCCTTGGGGCACTCCAGAGGATACCCTAACCTCCGATGGACACTCACCATCGAGGACAACGAGCCACTTACATATTTGGGAACCAATCCCATATGCTCGTACCTTAGGAGTCTGCAGTGGGCCACCGAGTCAAACGCTTTCCGGAAGTCAAGGAATATGGCATCCGTCTGATACCCTTCATCTATGGTTATCAAGATATCATGTGAAAAAAGGGCGAGTTGCTTTTCGCAGGCGCGATACTTTCTAAAGCCGTGCTGATGCATGGACAGCAACTTCTCTGTCTCAAGGTAATTCATTACATTCGAACTGAGAAGATGTTTAGGAATACTGCAACAAACCGATGTTAAGGATATTGGTCTGTAATTTTGTCTGATCGTCATAGCGATACTACGTTGTACAGCCTTCGAACAGGAACTGTTTGATCACCCCTTATATTACGAGTAGGTTCTTTAACTGCTCAAGGTAATATACGGATGATATGTTTGGTTTCATATCAGACCTTCATCGCTGACACTTGTTCGAGTGATGTGTCTGGCACTATACAAGCGAAACTACGAGCATGGCGTAGTAGGGAGATGTAGGCGCACTTTCGAGAGTGATATACGCAGCGCGGCCTCGCAGCGCAATCAGAGCGGGCACGGGAGTTGGCAGGCGCGCCTGCTGGCTCGGCCGCCCCGCGCATCACTCTCTGTCTGGCATGCCATGGTCGCTGCATTAGCAGCTACTAGGTGCTGCGCTGGCAGCCTACCCACGGCCCTCCATCACTCGCGAGGCACTGGCTGGCTTTTCCCACGCTACAGGGCTCGCCTAATGCCTCCTTCCAGCACCACGTTAGCACCTGCAAGGCACAAATACACCGCTTGTAATCGTCTCCGTTACACCCGTCTTTAGCCAGCCGCCGTACACGGTAATGGCTCATCCCAAAGTACAGTGGGCCAGCGCATTAAAATTTGGACAGAACAGAAACAAAAAAAAAAAAAGTGCTCGTCCCGACTCCTGTGAATCTTGTGTAGCAACCACTATAGCATACTTGTCCATTCCATGGGTGAAATTCCAGTCATGAGAATTCCAGAGTCCAGTAATGAGATTAATTTTGTTGGACTTGTGGATGAGGTGGAACCAGACTCAATGGAAACATGACAGATTTTACTAGTAAACAGTGGTTGCTCGCATCAATTATATTTGTATTGAGTACCTTCTGCGTTCATACTACCGTTCATTCAAACACTTCGTCATTTACATTAGTGCAAAGACATACATTGGCTGAATATTTGGGTGGAAGAGACTACAGAGGTTTGACCACATCCTTCAAGATGATGGATACCTCCCACAATGAGCTCTTTATTCTCAGCCTGGAAAACGCCCAAGGATACAATGGATAGATCCAGTATTAACAATCCTCAAAGAAGTTGAGCCACAGAGAAGGAAAATGAAGCTAGAGATCGGCAACGAAGGACTGCCACCTGTAGTATATAACTCTTCTGTAGTGACTGACGCCCTTTTTAATTCTGCTTTTGTAACGTGTCCTTTTGTAATTTTTTGAAGAGTACTTTTTTCCTAGTGTACTGTGGTTATTTCTTTAGTATTCCTGTTGTTGGCCTTAAAGGCCCGTTAATGTAGCAGATGATGATGCTTACACAATAGCGATAATGACGCAAGAGACATATGTGACTACGATTCGACTGGAAAATGTAAAATATTTATTAAAATATTTTAGTGCGGGACGCAAGAGACATATGTGACTACGATTCGACTGGAAAATGTAAAATATTTATTAAAATATTTCAGTGTGGCAATTCCTATTTAGAATTCCACGATCTCAAAATACCTTATACCCGAAGTTTTGCTGGAACCCGCCAAATTCATAAATTTTTATCCACCATAACGGGTCAACCAATTTTCCCTGCGGAGGTTCGAGTCCTCCCTCGGGCATGCGTGTGTGTGTTTGTCCTTAGGATAATTTAGGTTAAGTAGTGTGTAAGCTTAGGGGCTGATGACCTTAGCAGTTAACTCCCATAAGATTTCCCACACATTTGAACACATTTTGATCAACCAATTTGAATTTTCCCATTTAGACATCAGAATGGCAACCACCGACCCCAACAATTAAATAAAAAGTTTTAACATGATTTTATATCCATTTCTCTCTCATGTCCAGCTTTTGAAGTGAATTGTCCTCGCCGCGTCAGTATTGTTCTAGGTGCTGCGTTGAGCTTATTTTTAGGGGATTATTAATATTCAGACTAGTTTGATGCGACCTACTGTGAACCACTGCACCTCATGCTAGCACTTGCACGCAATGGTGTCAATTATTTGTCAAACACGTTTGATCCTCTGGCTTCCCTTATTCTTTTCACCCTCAACAACTTCCTCCATGTACCATGGAAGTTATTCCTTTATCTCTGAACACATATCCTTCGTAATGTCCCGTCCATGGATTGCTCTCTTCTCTTCTCTGGGAAGAAATTTCTCATTTTATCTTATCACTTCATCTAATATTCTTCTATAGTACCATACCCCAATCACCTTGATTCTCGTCTTTTCTGTTTTTCTGCATTCTGCCATACACTACCATGCAATGCACTGCTCCACATACACACACTCTGAAATCTCATATACAAATCAAAGCCGATATTTCATAACACTAGAATTCTTGTGGTCAGGAATACCCTCTCTGCCTACAGGAGTCTCCTGTCTATGCCCCCCTTGCTTCATCTGTTAGGTTGTTTCTGCGACAGCAGAATTCCTTCAGTCTGCAGTGCCTAATTTTGTGTTTAGTGAATCGCTAATCTTATTGATTGTATTCCTCATTTCTTTGGATTTTCTTCGGTTACCCTCAATTAGGAATGGGTGCTCATTACAGTTCTCATTCCATTCAACAGAGCCTGCAACTATTCTTCTCTTTCAGTGATGGTAGCAATGTGATTGGGTTACCTTATCATCGGACTGTAATTAAAATTGAGAGTGAAATAGTAACTTTAATACCAGCACTAAATCAATCTATTATTTTCTCTTTATATTCTATCACATGCGAACACTTCGTTCTTCGTCTTCCCTTCTTATTATTCCCTTATTCAATTAAAATGGTTCAAATGGCTCTGAGCACTATGGGACTAACATCTGTAGTCATCAGTCCCCTAGAACTTAGAACTACTTAAACCTAACTAACCTAAGGACATCACACACATCCATGCCCGAGGCAGGATTCGAACCTGCGGGCGTAGCAGTCACGCGGTTCCGGACTGACCGCCTAGAATCACATGGCCACCGCGGCTGACCCTTATTCAATCCTATACGGATTACATACTACCCGTCTTTCCGTACAACAGACATTTGTTTTTCTCAGAATTTCGAAGATCTAGCAACGCTTTTTTTCAGTCGACAAGTATGAATGGAGTTCGCTACCACTATCAAGTGCAGCATCTGAAGTGTCTCTCTGGCTCCCTCAATTTTCCTAAGACAAACTGCTCTTTATCTGACTGACACTCATTTTTTCCATTCTTCGCCATGTTATTCTTGTCTGTAACCTGGAAGTTTGAGACGCTAAGCTGATTGTGCGCAGTTCTTGCATGCATCTGCCCTTGTTATTTCCGGGATTTTGTGCAGGTATTTTTACGGAAGTTCTATGTACTTCCTTCTTCCGTAGAGCAACTGATTCAATTTATCAAGGTTCCTTCGCGGTTGTTTTCCTTGCGCCTAATATGACTGTTCTTCTGTGAATGCCCATTTTAGATGTTTCCATTAGTCGTCAACCAAACTGCCTGTTGTGGTATTCATGATAGTGCTATGTCAAGTCTTACAGTTGTTTAAACGCATCTCATCCTTCCAAAGTCCTATTACACCCACTTCATACCACATAGATACCTCTGGATGATTTTCCATGAACTTTATCGTAGACTCAAATTTACCGAGGTGTGGTGGGAGTGTGTAGTTGCTCCTCAGTATGACTTTCACTTAAATATCCAATGTGAGAATCTCTGTCCGACGCTGATGTAATCAAGGAATCTGGTCGTGCCTCCAAAATTTTTCCGTTGTATCACCTCTTATTGTGATTTTTAACTATATATTTACTATTACTAACTGAGATGTATTACAGATCTCCTTTCTCAATCCAGCTACAATTTCCCATAACTCTTTATTTTATTCTTTCTCTTACTACTGCGTTTCAATCATTCACGTCTATAAAATATTGATCTCCGTGTTGTGGAATCCAGCTTATATGAATTACGGTTGCAATATCATATATTTCCTCTAACTATTCATCTTTTGCTTGTGACATCGGCATGTATGCCTGAACTGTTGTTGTCCCTGTTGGTTTCTTGTCGATTCGGATGAGAATAATCCTACCACTGAACTATTCGCAGAAACTCACTCTATGCCATACCCTACTTTTCATGAAGAATTATACTTCAGGTACTTCGCTGTTCATATTACCGAATATTCACCTGAGCTTAAATCTTACCATCTTTACGTTTCACACCACTCATCCCATCTGCCTGACCTTACCCTTTGATTTTCCATTTTCGGATTTTCTGGATTCTGTACCATATTCAGGCTTACAATATTCGACGATCAGACTGGTAGAATTCGCGCTTCCCTGGCTGTCGTATTCCGAGACCCAAATGTGTGACTACTGTGGAATCTTTTGATAATTGGGAGATTATGTTACAATTACATTCAAAATGTCCTGTGGATACTCATTATATGTCTTTAATGCAGTAGTTTCCGTTATCCTCTGCATCCTTATGCCGTTGCTCACTGGTGATTCTTTTGCTTTTAGGGACAGCTTCCCACTCTAAGGGCAAAGAGTGCCCCGATAACCTCTCCTCTCCATCGCCGTATTTGTCGAGGCCTTTGGCAGACCGAGCGTGGCACCTGATACCAGACATCTTCGGCTGCCATTACTGATCAGTTTTATTCGGAATTATAGCAGTGGCTGGGATCGAACCTTGATCCAGAACGCTTATATTACTAGTCAAAGACGCTACCTCCAGACTATAGTGATGCTGTTGAGAAAGAAGTGTACTCTACAGATTGTCCAAGAGCTAAGCAGTAATAATAAAACCATTATTCAGTTTAAGGCGTCCATAAGTTAAACATGTAGTTTTGGTGCTGTGCTGGTCAATCTGTATGTGGAAGAAGCAATTAGCTAATTAATTGATGGGTGTAGAACCTTATATTCAGGATGAAAAAATATCAACGGTACGATTCGCTGACGATATTTCTGTCATCTGTGAAAGTGAGAAAAAGTTAAAAGACATATTGAATGGAATAAACAGTCTACTGAGCACAGAACTTACAGGGTGAGTCATTAATTATTGCCACCTAGAATAACTCCAAAAGCATGATAGGAGCTGAAACGTTTGTGGGACAAACGTTGCATGGGACAACGGGGGCCACAATATGACGTGGGTTTTCTGTTGCTATGTAGGGTCAGGTCAAAGATATGAAGGTCAACTTTGTTTTTGTAAACTAGATGCTATAGTTTCGTACTTATTTTCTGATAGCGGCTATCGAGACACATCCAATGATGTGTAACAGTAAGGGTTTTGAAGGTCAACGAAGGTCGTAAAGGTGGCTTGTACGTCCATTTACAGAACGCGTTTGAACTAATGACCATTGGTATCAATGCAGTGCTGCAATCTTCTTATTGTGGATTGAGTGATATTCCTTATCACATTGGCACTTGTCAAAGCACATGTTCTGACAATTCTTTCTTTGTATCCATCTAACGTGCCAATGACATTTAAACACCATTCGACGGATTCGCAATACAATACTAATAGGAACGGTAAGACTAGAATCGTCGTATCAAGTGAATATGAATGATATATTACTTAGAAGAACAAGTCGATATGCTTCTCGTTTACAGAGAATACCAACAAAATTCAGTGAGAGCTTGAGACATACGTTGAACGATATACTCAACGTACTCACCCTGGAGCTCCTATCATACTTTCGGAGTTATCCTAGGCGGAAATAGTCAGTGACTCACCCTGTAAGTTCTATGCTCAGATCCAGTTGTTCTCAGTTTATCATACACATATCAGATCCAGCTGTTCTCAGTTTATCGTAAACATAAATGAGAACAACTGCATCTTTAATGCATCGGAAACCTATCGGCCAAAGGAAAGCTACTACCGAGGAAATGGAAACTCATACTCTTGCCAATGTGGTTCAAAATAGTTGTTTATTTTTTTTTTTTTTTGTCATCAGTCTACTAACTGGTTTGATGCGGCCCGCCACGAATTCCTTTCCTATGCTAAACTCTTCATCTCAGAGTAGCAATTGCAACCTACGTCCTCAATTATTTGCTTGACGTATTCCAATCTCTGTCTTCCTCTACAGTTTTTGCCCTCTACAGCTCCCTCTATTACCATGGAAGTCATTCCCTCATGTCTTAGCAGATGTCCTATCATCCTGTCCCTTCTTCTTATCAGTGTTTTCCACATATTCCTTTCCTCGCCGATTCTGCGTAGAACCTCCTCATTCCTTACCTTATCAGTCCACCTAATTTTCAACATTCGTCTATAGCACCACATCTCAAATGCTTCGATTCTCTTCTGTTCCGGTTTTCCCACACTCCATGTTTCACTACCATACAATGCTGTACTCCAGACGTACATCCTCAGAAATTTCTTCCTTAAAGTAAGGCCGGTATTTGATATTAGTAGACTTCTCTTGGCCAGAAATGCCTTTTTTGCCATAGCGAGTCTGCTTTTGATGTCCTCCTTGCTCCGTCCGTCATTGGTTATTTTACTGACTAGGTAGCAGAATTCCATTAACTTCATTGACTTCGTGACCATAAATCCTGATGTTAAGTTTCTCGCTGTCATTATTTCTACTACTTCTCATTACCTTCGTCTTTCTCCAATTTACTCGCAAACCATACTGTGTACTCATTAGACTGTTCATTCCGTTCAGCAGATCATTTAATTCTTCTTCACTTTCACTCAGGATAGCAATGTCGTCAGCGAATCGTATCATAGATATCCTTTCACCTTGTATTTTAATTCCACTCCTGAACCTTTCTTTTAGTTCCATCATTGCTTTCTCGATGTACAGATTGAAGAGTAGGGGTGAAAGGCTACAGAATTGTCTTACTCCCTTCTTAATACGAGCACTTCGTTCTTGATCGTCCACTCTTATTATTCCCTCTTGGTTGTTGTACATATTTTACACTCCTGGAAATGGAAAAAAGAACACGTTGACACCGGTGTGTCAGACCCACCATACTTGCTCCGGACACTGCGAGAGGGCTGTACAAGCAATGACCACACGCACGGCACAGCAGACACACCAGGAACCGCGGTGTTGGCCGTCGAATGGCGCATGCTGCGCAGCATTTGTGCACCGCCGCCGTCAGTGTCAGCCAGTTTGCCGTGGCATACGGAGCTCCATCGCAGTCTTTAACACTGGTAGCATGCCGCGACAGCGTGGACGTGAACCGTATGTCCAGTTGACGGACTTTGAGCGATTGCGTATAGTGGGCATGCTGCAGGCCGGGTGGACGTACCGCCGAATTACTCAACACGTGGGGCGTGAGGTCTCCACAGTACATCGATGTTGTCGCCAGTGGTCGGCGGAAGGTGCACGTGCCCGTCGACCTGGGACCGGACCGCAGCGACGCATGGATGCACGCCAAGACCGTAGGATTGTACGCAGTGCCGTAGGGGACCGCACCGCCACTTCCCAGCAAATTAGGGACACTGTTGCTCCTGGGGTATCGGCGAGGACCATTCGCAACCGTCTCCATGAAGCTGGGCTACGGTCCCGCACACCGTTAGGCCGTCTTCCGCTCACGCCCCAACATCGTGAAGCCCGCCTCCAGTGGTGTCGCGACATGCGTGAATGGAGGGACGAATGGAGACGTGTCGTCTTCAGCGATGAGAGTCGCTTCTGCCTTGGTGCCAATGATGGTCGTATGCGTGTTTGGCGCCGTGCACGTGAGCGCCACAATCAGGACTGCATACGACCGAGGCACACAGGGCCAACACCCGGCATCATGGTGTGGGGAGCGATCTCCTACACTGGCCGTACACCTCTGGTGATCGTCGAGGGGACACTGAATAGTGCACGGTACATCCAAACCGTCATCGAACCCATCGTTCTACCATTCCTAGACCGACAAGGGAACTTGCTGTTCCAACAGGACAATGCACGTCCGCATGTATCCCGTGCCACCCAACGTGCTCTAGAAGGTGTAAGTCAACTACCCTGGCCAGCAAGATCTCCGGATCTGTCCCCCATTGAGCATGTTTGGGACTGGCTGAAGCGTCGTCTCACGCTGTCTGCACGTCCAGCACGAACGCTGGTCCAACTGAGGCGCCAGGTCGAAATGGCTTGGCAAGCCGTTCCACAGGACTACATCCAGCATCTCTACGATCGTCTCCATGGGAGAATAGCAGCATGCATTGCTGCGAAAGGTGGATATACACTGTACTAGTGCCGACATTGTGCATGCTCTGTTGCCTGTGTCTATGTGCCTGTGGTTCTGTCAGTGTGATCATGTGATGTATCTGACCCCAGGAATGTGTCAATAAAGTTTCCCCTTCCTGGGACAATGAATTCACCGTGTTCTTATTTCAATTTCCAGGAGTGTATTTCTCTTCTTCAGAAACACTTTCCTTGCCATTGCCAGTGTACATTTTATATCCTCTCTACTTTGACCATCATCAGTTATTTTGCTCCCCAAACAGCAAAATTCATTAACTACTTTAAGTGTCTCATTTCCTAACCTAATTCCCCAAGCATCACGTGATTTATTTCCACCTTTCTGCTTTTCCTGCTTTGCTTAGAACTGGGTTTCCATCTGAGCTCTTGGTATTCATACAGGTGGTTCTCTTTTCTCCAAAGGTCTCTTTAATTTTCCTGTAGGCAGTATCTATCTTATGCCCTAGTGATATATGCATCTACATCCTTACATTAGGCCTCTAGCCATCCCTTCTTGGCCATTTTGCATTCCTATCGATCTCATTTTTGAGACGTTTGTACTCCTTTCTGCCGGCTTCATTTACTGTATATTTATGTTTTCTCCTTTCATCAATTAAATTCAGTATTTCTTCAGTTGCCTAAGGATTTCTGATAGCTCTCGTCTTTTTACCTCCTTGGTCCTCTGGTGCCTTCACTATTTCAAAGCTACCCATTCTTCATCTACTGTATTTCTTTCCCCCGTGCTTGTCAATCGATTCCTAATGCTCTTCCTGAAACTCTCCACAACCTCTGGTTCTGTCAGTTTATCCATGTCTCATCTCATTAAATTCCCATCTCTTTACAGTTTCTTCAGTTTTAATCTACACTTCATACCCAATAGACTGTGGTCAGAGTTCACATCTTCCCCTGGAAATGTCTTACAATTTCAAACCTGGTTCCTGAATCTCTGTCTTACCATTATCTATCTGAAACCTTCCAGCATCTCCAGGCCTCTTCCATATATACAACCCTCTTTCATGTTTCTTGAACCAAATGTTACCTATGATTGAGTTATACTCTGTGAAAATTGTACCAGACGGCTTCCTCTTTCATTCCTTACCCCCATTCCACATTCTCCTACTACGTTTCCTTCTCTTCCTTTTCCTTCTATCGAATTCCAGTCACAAATGACCATTAAATTTTCGTCTCCCTTCTCTAGCTGAATAATTTCTTTTATCTCATCAAACATTTCATCGATCTCTTCGTCATCAGCGGTGTTAGTTGGCATACAAACCTGTACTACTGTGGTAGGCGTGGGCTACGTGTCTAATAATGCGTTCACTATGCCCTTTGTAGTAGCTTACCCGCACTCCTATTTTATTATTCATTATTAAACCTCCTCCTGCATTACCCCTGTATGATTTTGTGTTTATACCCCTGTAGTCACGTGACCAGATGTCTTTTTCCTCCTGCCACCGAACTTCACTAATTGCCACTATATCTAACTTTAACCTATCCATTTCCCTTTTTAAATTTACTAATCTTCCTGCCCAATTAAGGGATCTGACATTCCAAGCTCCGATCCGTAGAAGGCCAGTTTTCTTTCTCCTGATAACTGAACCTGAAGATATGCGAGAGAGAATTGTCAGAGCACGTGCTTCGATAAGTGATGATGTGATAAGGAATACCACACTATCCCTGATAAGAAGATTTCAGCGCTGCATTGTTCACAATGGTCATCACTTCGAACACCTTCTGTAAATGGACGTTCATGCCACTTTTGTGAGCTTCTTGACCTTCAAAGACCTTACTGTTACACATCACTGGATTCGTCTCGATATCCGCGATCAGGAAATAAGTACCAAACTACAGCATTCCATTAAAAAAAGAAAGTTGACCTTCATATCTCTGAAGCCACCCCATCTAAGGGAAAAAAAAAACACGTAATTGATGTCCCCCGTTGTACCCACGCAACTTTTGTCCGACCTTTCCAGCTCCTATCATACTTTTGGAGTTATTCTTGGTGGCAGTGGTTAGTGACTCTCCCTGTATATTCAAACCAAAGAAAGATATTAAGAAGCAGGAGACGTGAAACTAGCGTCAAACTTGGAATTAATGAGATTTAGTGTAAATTGTACTTTTAGTCGAATTAGTAGGCACACGAAAGGAAGTCGTGGTTGAACGCATCAAAGTAACCATGTGAGTTATGAGCCAAAGGAACAACGACATGTTCTTTATCATTTCACTGTCGGCGCAACTATCGATTGTTTGTCCACGTGGTATTCTGTGACTCAACTTTTTCTCCTGCTCCCTACAAAATCCTCCCCCCCCACCCCCCAGCTGTCCCCGCCCCTTCTATTCCAACATCGCCAACACTTCCATCTGTCTATCACTAAATTATTTTGTACAAGCTATAATTATATTGTCTTTCCCAGGTCACAGATTTTATGAGCCGACCGTTCGATCAGACTACCCACGCTGCATAATGTTTTGGCATTGTAGTCTAGTTTTACTTCACCTCTGACATCCCTGATCACCTTCTTCATTGCCCTTAAGGAGTCATGAGGTAGAATTCAGTGAAGTGTTATATACCATTACATAATCTTAAGAGGGCAAAACCTGATTTTCTACGCTTTTTGATAAAGCTATTAGATTAATCACAGCTGAAAAAATGCACTCCGTCGTCAGGCCACAATTGGCCCATCGGGACCATCTGACCTCTGCGTCATCCACAGCTGAGGATGCGGATAGGAGGGGCGTGTGGTCAGCACACCACTCTCCCGGTCGTTATGATGGTTTTCTTTGACCGGAACCGCTGCTATTCGGTCGAGTAGCTCCTCAGTTGGCATCACGAGGCTGAGTGCACTCCGAAAAGTGGCAACAGCACATGGCGGCCTGGATGGTGACCCATCCAAGTGCCGGCCACGCCCGACAGCGCTTAACTTCGGTGATCTCACGGGAACCGGTGTATCCACTGCGGCAATCACATCTGAAAGAGGCAAAAAATTGCATAAACCGGTAGTGTGAAATTGTTATTACTAGGGGATCTTGATACGATAAATTATTACATAAACCTTTGTAAGGTCGCATACATCTGTTTGACAGTATTTCAGTTAGTGCTTTCTTCAAACGAATGCGCTCATTTCGTTGTTCATACGAGTATAGGTTTTCAGACTGCATTCAGTTTTCATGAAATTCCTCTCTGAATGTGCTCGTAACATTAATCTTGACAAGAGTGTACTATTCGCTGCATCACGTATTCAAGCTACCACGGGGAGTGCTGTGCACTTCACATTTGACATGATCTCGGAACAAAAGGACTGAGGTCATCTGTCTTTCTATGGAAGCGAAGGTGGTAGCCCTTCTCCTCCCCTCCATCTTTAACAATGTTGGTACCTTAGATGTAGTGCCACATGGTATGATCCCCTACAATATTTATGTCCTGCGGAGGCAGAAGAAAGAGGTGGTCTTTTGCAGAGGCCCTGGCACGTGGGAATCGAGGCGAATGAGAAAGCTGACCGACCTGCGAAACGGGCCTGTCAGGAAAATACTACAGTTCACCTTAACGTCCTCATACATGCCGTCGTGTTGTTGTTGACAAGGAGAGTGTTGACTGAGTGGGGAAGACAGTAGGAAGTGGACAATGACAAATTGTGGTCAGCCAAACAAGCTACAATCATGTTCAGAAAAAAACAGAATATCTTGAACGATCAGTAGGACGTTCGTATTCACAGGACATGCTCATTAGTATGTTGTGCAGAAATAATAAGCATTTGAACCATGTCACTCCGCAGGTTTAAGGTCAACATCAACATCGGGACGCAAACCACCTACCGGTAAAATGTGCCTGCATCTCTCGTTGCAGCTAAAGGTGATCGATCAGTGTGACTTGAGCAGACGTGCATGCTGCCTCGCAGACGTATGCGCTTATCGTACTGTCGAATCACTGAGTTTGAAAGATGGCGCATTATTGACATGAGAGAATGTGAAGCCTCCATACAGGAAATTGCTTCCCGTGTGGAACGAAGTATTTCGAGAAGATTGACACCTCGTGCTAATGATATTGCAGGTCAGATGGTCAGATGGTCAGATCTGGGTCATCCTCGGCTCTGGCGCCAGAGTCGAACTGTAACACAGTGTTCGCTATCAGGTGTGACGGTCGGTTTGGGTTACGTGCTCGTCGGCCACTTTTCTACCTACCTCTGACGAATCTGCAGACAGATGCTAGTCGGCAATGGTATGTGGAGCGACGTCACTACAGACAGGAGAGGCATTAGACAGTGTTTTCGGACGCATCCAGGTTCTGTTTGCTTGAAAATTGTGGCTGCAGTTTCGTTCGCGCATACAGAGGGAGCGGCATCACATTCAGTGCCAACTAAAGGCCTTGTCGTATGGGGTGATCACAGTTGGTGCGTGTCCAGAGCAATATGACCAGTGTGACCTATATGAATGACATCCTGCGAACTGTAGCCATACCCTTTCCTGCACAACAACTGAGACGGAATTTTTCAGCAAGACAATGCAGACCACATGTTGGTGCACGAACACGTGCTTTCTTAGTATCGCAGGAAGTCAGCCTTTTGCCCTGGCCCACCAGATCACCAGAATTGGGGCAAAACGTGTGGCAAATGGTGAAACGACAGATACAGCACTGTGATCCAGTGCCAATCATCACAGGTGACCTTTGGAACCAGGTGAATGCAGCGTGTATGGCTGTACCACAGGACTTGTCCTATGCACCTCGACGCTATCACGCATGGAACAAGTTCTTGGGGCCTATGACGGATCGTGTGCCTACTAGGCAACAGGACACATGCTGAACCGAGGTGACAGAAACGCTAACCATTTCTGCCAAATATATTAATGTACATGTCCCGTGTATGTGAATACCCTATCAAATGGCTCTGAGCGCCATGGGACTTAATATCTGAGGTCATCAGTCCCCTAGAACTTAGAACTACTTAAACCTAACTAACCTAAGGACATCACATACATCCATGCCCGAGGCAGGATTCGAACCTGCGACTGTAGCGGTTGCGCGGTTCCAGACTGAAGCCTCCAGAAACTCTCTTCCACACCGGCCGGCTGAATTCCATATCCCTAGTCATTCAAAGTGTCCCTTTTTTTTCTGAAAATGAGTGCATTCCATTGTTGCGCAGTACATTTCGAACGCCAAGAAGGGACGAAGTGGTTCTAAAGAGGCTTGCTGACGGATATTGCCGAATGGCACATCTTATTTCTAATAGCATGGAGATCCAGCACCGGAATGCAGTATTTTTGGTGTCACACTCACGGTGCACCGGTGTTTACCGCTGTGTGCGTTGTCCGTCCACAGGAGAAAACGTTTGGTCTACTGAAGCCTTAAACTCAATATTGGCCGATGACGAAACAACAGTAAAAAAATTGTTGACTTTTTTGCGGTGTCGGGACTGCTCTTCAGTCTAACTGGACGACGGTTTCAATATGATTTTGGCTGATGGTCCATCCCATCGTTTTCGCGATCAACCAGCTGTCATAGTGCTATGCACTTTTTTTAAATTCCATTAACGAATGTCAGTGGTACGAACAGATGTGGTGGATCTTCATATCAGTGCACACTCCACTGAAGTGTGAAAATTTTATTCTGGGTATACTGGAGGTTTTACGTGAAACTTTTTATGACCAACTATAGTTATATATCATTTGGATTTCGTTTGTTACACCAATACCACGATCTTTGGAAAGGGCGCTGATAAATATGCTGTTTAAAGCTCAGCAATCCATCCATCGTGCATGGACTACCATTCCCAACTTTAACGAAGGGCCGTTGGTGAAATCTGAAACAAGTTTTAGTCTTAGATTAACTCGGGAAGCCTTCGTTTTAAATACAATCGCACCTAGAATAGTACTTCATACTACTGTTAGAGGCTGCTTTTAACCACACTTCCACAATTAGCTCGTTTGCACAGCCATATGTAGTGCTTCTGTTATGGTATACTTTAACCTATACCAGTTCCCATTATTAATTATCATACATCCTGTATAATAAGCACACTTTGGACCGGACGTTAAACCACTAAACCACTTTCTTTCTTTCTTCCTGGAGTATAACTAGTATCAACTGTTCATTCTCTTTGCGAAAGACTACAAAATTATTATACAGACACTCTGAGTTGCAGGAATTTAACGCATGTATTACTTATCGTGCCTCTTCAGCGTTGGAAATGGTCGTGAAGGACCAATGGTGTTTGCCTCAAGTCCCCCCCCCCCCCCCCCCACCAACCACCCCTCGTCCATATTCTCACACGTCACATCGCAGAATGCGCGTCTGCTGTTAATTTGCCCCGCGCTTTCACGACCAGCCGTCCGTAGCTGCGAGCAATTAGTCCATTAGCTCGCACCGGCCCAAATAAGAGGCATTAACTGTGATTTACCACCGGAATTTCTCACATAAATTCTCACTTCCTGGCGCCAATTACAGGCAGCTGCGGCAGTCTCCCATCCGCTCGTGACACAAATTGCCTAATCAGCGGTGTGCTTGCCCTTCCCGTTCCCCAGCTGCGGACGTTTAAGTGGTGCTATATTCAGTGTCGGATACTTTTGCGCGTGTCGCGTGAGAGACGCTACGTATGGGAGAGAGATGTACCGGATAAGTATGTTACTCTGGAAGAGCACGGAGCAACACCCTTTAATAAATAAACACTGTACTGTTTCTGATGGTGTGCAGTCACCCTGGAAGACCAGATGAATCCTGAATGGGGACTAGACATAGATCAAAAAAGAGAACTGAAATTTTCACTCTGCAGCGGAGTGAGCTCTGATATGAAGGTAGGAGATGAGGTATTGGCAGAAGTATGACTGCGAGGAAGGTTCGTGAGTTGTCCTTGGGTAGCTCAGCCAGTAGCGAACTTGACAGCCAACGGCAGAGGTTTCGTGTCCAAGTCTCGATCTAGCACAAACTTTGAATATCCCAGGAATGAACGAAATTTATAAAAGGAAACAACTGGTAGAAGCCGATCTCTGATAGCATTAATGTGGTCTCAGGGAAAATGCAGATCTCACGACATATATTAGATGAAAGCATTCTTAACTTTAGAATAAGGTTGTGATAGGATTGACAGCCTCAATTGGACACATTCTTTGAAATTCTAAAGTTATCAGGGATACGATACAGGGAGATAAAGAATATTTACTTTAGCTGACAGCAGACCGCAGTTACAGAAGTGGAAGGACACGCAGCGGAGTCAGTAATTGAGAAGCGAATGCGGCAGAGTTGCAGTCTACCCTGGATGTTGCTGAATCTGTATAATGAGCAGGGTGCGAAGGAAATCAAGAAGTCATCTGCTCAGGGAGTTAAAGCTCAAGGAGAATAAATAAAGATTTCGCGGTTGCCCAGTGCCATTGTAGCTCTGCAGTTGATCTGGGAGATCATTTGAATTGAATAGATAGTGTCTTTACAAAATTACAGCAAGGCTACTGGAATGTAGTCAAATTAAATCAGACGATGATCAGGGAATTAAATTAGGAAATGAGAGAACAAGAGTAGTGAATGAGGTTTGCCATTTAGGCAGCAAAATAATGGATGATGGTCAACGTAGAGATAACATAAAAAGTATACTAGCGATAGGAAGAAATGAATTTCTGGGAAAACTAATGAAAATTTAAATGTCAGGAAATGTATTATGAAGCTTTTTATATTAAGCGTGGCACTGTATGGTAGTGAAACGTGGACCATGAACAGTTCAAACAACAACATAATAGAATCTTTTCAAATTTGGTGTTGCAGAAGAATGTTGAACATTAGATGGGTACATCATACAATTAACGAGAGGGTAGTGAATCGAAGTAAGGAAAAAAGTAATTTAGGGTTAGGGCAAAGTTTGATGAAAAGAAGGGGTATGTTAATAGGACACATCTTCTGGTAGTGAGGAATCGTCAACAAATCTGTTATATATATATATATATATATATATATATATATATATATATATATATATATATATATATATATATATATATATATATATATATATCATGTCTTAGGTTAGGCCGCCACTAACATGTGAGACTGAGAGAACTAGAAAAAAGAGAGAGAAAAATACTAAGAAAAATTAAAAGGAGAAATAGGTGGATTAAAAGGAGAAATACAGAAAATATCACAAATAGAATGAGGAGGAGACGACTAAAATTTTAGGGACATTTAAAAAGAATGGGACAGAAACACGGATTACAAACAAATTTTTAATTACGTTAGTAAGCTGAAAAAAAACTGTAGGACGGATAAAAGCAGTAAGGGAAGACTCTAACAAAATAGGTGCCACAGAAGAAATAATACGTGACAGGAATCACTTCAGGCTACTGATATAAAACGCAAACTATGAAGAAGATGAGCCAAATCCTCGACCTAATAGAGTGTGGACAGATGAGAAGAGACGAGCAGATGGCGAGAGAATGAAGAAGTACTTGGAAGAACGAAAGGAAATGAAACACCATAAGTTGTGTGCTGTCCATAGTTGGCCAAATTCATAGATATATATATGCCCCAAAGAAAGATGGTTTCATTGGTCCCCTTTATGCACTATCCTCAGGCCTTCTCATGTCGATTCGGAATGGTGGAGTGTCCGAAATTTTTCCTCGGTGGCCTATAAGATAACCTCGTGATTCCGACGGTGAGCATCACGGTTCTGACCTCAATAGCAGAGGTGTCAGGAGACAGTCAAATGTATTTAAGAGTGGATGTGACCACTTTTTCACCATGTGAGGAGTTCAGGGTGGCGTTGAGCCGAAGTTTGGTGAAATTGGTGCTCATGTGACAACTCATGTGACCTTCAGAGCTCTAGTCTTTTTTTTTCGCATGTGTCTACATGTTGCTCTTTGCAGCGTCGCCGAACCCTAGATGACGTTACAGGGCACAACGCTTATGTTACATTACAGAGGAATGTTTCAGGCATCTCTGAGCCATATTTCACACTTGTGCGATGCGCCGAGAAAAATGACGGGTTTTCAAATAAGTTAACCTGTAATTCTTATGGACAGTATATTTTCGCTTAGAAACAGTGGAACTGTAGTTTAGGAGTTACTAATACGAACAAATAACTCTCTTCCCAACAGTTCTTTTATCTCTAAACAACTGGCTCTAGCGAGATGGACTATATCATCCGCTGCTGTATTTCGATCTCTTACCAGGGGCCTTGGAGCGTTGCCTGTGGAATGTGCAATACGGGCTGCAGTACTGTGATTGTCGTTTTCTGGTGTGTCCCTTGGACAGAAGATTGCCCTCGATCTATCTTAATGTAGTTCCTTTATGGGTTTTTCTTTCGGTCATCGAAATTTCGATTGTTATCGTCTATGGAATGAGTTTGAAACATCGGAGTTCTTTTGTTCACATTACCTCAGATCAGCTTGCGGTTTAACGTACTATTCTTAAAAGCATGGGTCTCTATCAATTCTCAAGCGAGAATCAATGCGCGAGATTTACTCATTACTAGACGCGTTAGCACGTTCCGTTGGCCGTGTAGTGTTTCATGCTCCTCCGTTACGCATCAAAGCTTCTGTTTCTGCTCACAGTAATTGTGTATTTGTGTTTCTATTGAATAAATGCTTGTAGTGTTTAGCAGCTCTTGTCACTTGCACTTGCAACTTTGAAAAATGTTCAAATGTGTGTGAAATCAAATCGGAACTAACTGCTAAGATCATCAGTCCCGAAGCTGACACACTACTTAACCTAAATTATCCTAAGGACAAACGTACACACCCATACCCGAGGGAGGACTCGAACCTCCGCCGGGATCAGCCGCACAGTCCATGACTGCAGCGCCTGAGACCACTCGGCTAATCCCGCACGGCTTGCAACTTCGCTTTCATGGGTTAAGTACACTGAACGATAGCAAGTACTGGCAGTTCACCAGGATGCACGAGTAGTATATTTGCACTTACTTCGAAAATTCCTACGGCTCCTTAGATAGGAAGACAGTATTCCTAACATTGACTTAAGCAGGAATCGACAAACAGAGTCAGTAACTGACATTTACAGACACCTTCCAAAGGAAGTACATAGAAGTAATTTTTGAACCCTTCAGAATTAATATAGTTCAGCAGGGCGATGTTTTCTCACCGATTCTCTTCAATTTGGCATTAGTCAAGGTTATGGGAGAATAGGGTAAAGTGCTGTTAGAGATAAAAATCGAAGTAAATCATGTAAGACAAGGAAGAATATGATCAGAGGTAACATATCTTGCTTTTACTAATAACACTGCAATAATTTCTAAGGACAAAACACAAACAAAGATAGTGGCAAACACTTCACAAAATTGTAGCTAAAGTCGGATTACGAAAATCATATGAGATAACAGAAATTGAAATTAGCGTACAAACTAACCTAAAACCGATAAGTAAGTAATAAACGATTATTATCATTCCATCCAAAAATTCAAAACTTCACAAAAATAATAAAACCAAAAGCACTCTACTGAATGCCTTACAGTGAAAAAGAAAGGTGAACAAGAATAACTACGAAAAAAAAGAAAGGAAATTGCTCAGAAAAATTTTAGGACCATAATAGAACAAAGAACAGAAATGAAAATTTGAAGACCAACTTCGAATTAATCACAGACACAACAGCAAAGAGGAGACTGGAGTTTAACGTGGACCATATTCACAAAATGAGTGACAACAGGCTAACCAAGGAAATTTTCGATTTCATTTCAGAATTTAAAAAATCCATGGGATGACTAGAAGAGACATGAAGGAACCAGTGAAGACTTAAAATCGTAGAGGACACCATATAGGAGAGGAAAAATGTATGGCTACTTAACAACGCTCCCAAATTTCTTATCAAACAACTGAAACCACAACGTCGGAGGCAGAAGTCATATGAATATGAACGCATAAAGAACTTGTGATAAGATAAGAAGAGAAATACTGTAGCGTAGTCTTGGTATCTCAGGGGTCTAGAATGACCAGATTGTATTATATAAATTGCCTCTTTCATTTGAGTGGATTGGTCACCGAACGCGAATAATTTCAATGACGAACGATAATAAAACAAAAGTAATCATACACCCCGTTTCAATATGTTCACAAAAATTACCGTTCGAATAACGAAAAAATTATTGACGGTCACCGGGTTTTTCTGCCAAGATCCAACTTCAATATTTTGTCTTCCACATCGATTTAACGCGTTTCACAGACTTCATTATCGATATTGAAATATCATTTTTAAGTCCCAACGTCGTTGTTTTAAGGTGTCGATAACCATCGAACATCTCCAGACGTGTACTTTGCAGACTTCACGGTATCATATGGGACATGAGTGCAAGAGAAAGTGTACGTTATATGATAATATGTTACTAGTAACTGGACATTCTCTTCGTTATCGTGTCGTGGAGACTGCATTCTTCGACGTCGCGAAGATTGTGCGTGTGCTCGTGTACAGAAACTGAGTGCGACGCACTTACTGTGAACTATGTATATCGGAACGAAAATCGTGAACAGTGCAACCTTCATCTGTGTATGTTTTATCTCTTCTCATTTGCCAAACAACTATACCAGATCCTCCTGTGGTCTCAAATTGTGCCGTTTCCCTAATCCTGTAGACATGTACAGGAATACATGCACGTTGGTGGAAGAAAGCTCATGGCTGACCGTTTCGTGGCAGAGCAGGTATTTGTACATTACAGGCACCAGTCAATAGTGTACATTACAGCGCATGTACACGCATATAGCCATATTTTCTAATGGGCCGCTTACATTGTGCTGAAATAATGCAAGAATATGACAACTGATATTAATATTCGTACATTACCTTTCTTTCATTTATATGTTACGGTCAGACAATGCTTTCGGAAAATATAGGAGCAAAAATAACAACAAGATATCTAACTGAATGTTACGCACTGTTTCCTGAGCGTAAGCCATGTCTGTATTTTTCAGGGCCTATTCTTTATGTAGTTATTCGTAGCTACAGCAAATCACGTCTGGAAATGAAGCGGCTCGTGGCAGGAGAAGCGGATGCTGTGTTAGCAGCAACAAGACTTGCGCACGAGAGAGACGTGAAGTTGTTTCGTTTTCTTTCCAGTATGGCAAACGAGCTAGCTGGGAACAATTTGGATGCAAGAAAAGAAGTCGGTACGCGGGGAGTGACTATCTCTAACTGGAGGAATACGCCAGCCGCCGTCGACGGCAAGATGTCGGTGCGCGAGAGGCGACAGGTCTGTGACAAAGTGTTCTCGGCGCTAATGAGTTTCCTGGATGCAGTTGGTCCACAGCGGTACACGCAAGGCACTGTAATGGACTCTCACAAATATAGGTCGCTCATGTTCCCCCTCTAATTTCCATGACTTACAAGGCACCCTTTAGCATCTCATTTAATATCTATTAATATCTACCATGAACAAAAGTGGATGACGATGTCTGCTGTGTTAAGACATCTTAACGACTGCAGAAGTTTGTACCACGAAAACAGAGTGAATGTTTTGCTACTGTAACCGATAGGTGTTCCGTGCATAAAACAACCTGGGAACAGATATTTTTATGTTTGTTACAAGTTTCTAAATCTGCTTGGTGTCTTATTTCCGTTGTCCTTCAGCTATTCATTAATTTTTAGCACCGTGTGCAAGGAAGTACTGTCATAAATTGTATAACGTTAGGGTAATGCAACGAAGATTTTTGAGATTTTGGGAAGCCCACACAACATTACAGTTTTCTTCAGCAAGTGAACATGTCATTCATCACTTCAAATGACAAATGCGTTTCACACTAAGGTTGAAAAGCTGTATTTCGTGCATGTACCACATACTGTGGTTTTAACAGACGACGTATGGACGGTCAGGTCCCGAGAAATTGTCGTCAATGTGCCAAATACTGAGAAACTGATACTAGGTTTGTTTAATAATTTATATGGCCAATGGAGTAACTGCACAATTCATATCGAAATAATGTGAGACAAATTAGTATACAGGCTATCTACACATAACGTATTTATGATAGTTCTGTAAACACACTAATGTAAATAGAAAATGTAACAGCGTGAAGCGACAAGGCGATTTTCATCCACATTTTTGGATATGTTCATCAAATAACAGGTAGTAAACAATTAATTTTTCTTTCAGTTCGTTGAGAGCAGAAAGACCTGTGAGCGCCACGACCACTAACACTCGCTTGTATTTTTGTCATTTGAAAATAGGCTGCCTGAGAATGTCTTCTTGAAGACTTCCCCACCCTACCTAAAAACAGTTATTGTGTCTTTTTATGAATATTTCTGGCTGGAGGTTTGTATGAATACACTCTTTTACCCTGGTATCCTAGACCTACTCCGTGTGTGCTACAACTCTTAAACTGATTGTCACAGTTCTTGTATCCCAGGATGCCTAAATGAAAACAGTTTGCCTGAGATGGTTGGCGAGATAAATACTGATAGGGCGCCTGAGTCTTACATTAATATTTTTTCCAGTATCAGACCTTCTGTAAGGAAAAATGAAATGAAGTGTGCCTATGGCATAGTTGGCCGGGAGGCCCCTACTCGGGACGCCAAATTTGGCGAATTGCGCACCGGTGATGAGGATGAAATGCTGATGAGGACAACACAACTCCCAGTCCCTGAGCGGAAAAACTCTCCAATTCGGCCCGCTTGCTTGGGATGCCAGCACGTTACCACCCAGCTAAGAGACGGACTTTGGATAAGGAAAGGACTATGATGTTACTTTCAGGGAGGCACTGATTTGAAAAGCCACTGGGGAAAGACTGTAGTAAACGCAACACTAATAGATTAAAGATTTATAAAATAAGATTCCGAGATCAGAACAGAATAAAGTACTCTTAACTGACAGGAGCTTCCATTTGAATGAAAAAAATTCCCAAAAGGACATATAGAGAAGACTTCGACCTACAACTACATAATTTAAACTTGAAAACAGTTTGGGATGAGGGTACCGTATGATGAGAACTAGGTTTCGGGAAAAAAATGAGGTAGGGGTGCGGGGGGCGCTGGCAGTCTTCGTTGGATCTTACAGCATGGCTGGCGCTGCTGTTGTTCTCCAGGTGTATCGCGAAATACTCACGTTCGCCAAGCGACCGAAATGCCGATCGAATCCGATCGTCATTACTAGAATGTAACCAAAGTAACGAACCATTAAACTTTTCCGCAGCATGATGAAATGTACCTACTGAGAACAGGCGATTGCGAGCAAGACGGCAGCTGGTGGTCCTTCCAAAAAGACGTTGCAGAGTGCCCCCAGCACGGCGGTCCTCAGGAGTTTTGTTAGCTGCCCGGCACCTCGCACTAGTACGGTTGTGGCTGTAAAATGTAGTTCTGCTACCAGCTTCCTGAATTATCAATTTATCAAGAGGCTAGTTGTCTGCTAAGACATAGACTTGGCCGCGTCCTTTTAGCGCCAGTGGTTTCCTAACATGGCGCAGCCTCAGCCGTGGGCACGAAATGTTTTCTGTACTCTTGCACGTCTCAAGACGAAAGAGACACTCTGTTTGAACATGTTTAGCAGCCGCCACCATTTATAATTTCTCTCAAAATGACAGCAGCCGAAATCTGTTTCCAGATTTAGGTTCCTGTGTATGTACGGAATTATTATAGTTATAAGCTTCCTTTCTTCACTTTGACCCTATTTCTTACAGAATTCGTCGTCTCCTAGTTGAAAATACGGATGCAAGGTTGCCTTTCTGCTAATAATAAATTGCAGAAAAAACTTATTCACAATCTGAAGTCCGCAGTTGATCCCATACCCAGTTCAGGAGCTTATTAAATCACTTGCGATACATGTTTATTATATATACACTCCTGGAAATTGAAATAAGAACACCGTGAATTCATTGTCCCAGGAAGGGGAAACTTTATTGACACATTCCTGGGGTCAGATACATCACATGATCACACTGACAGAACCACAGGCACATAGACACAGGCAACAGAGCATGCACAATGTCGGCACTAGTACAGTGTATATCCATCTTTCGCAGCAATGCAGGCTGCTATTCTCCCATGGAGACGATCGTAGAGATGCTGCATGCAGTCATGTGGAACGGCTTGTCATGCAATTTCCACCTGGCGCCTCAGTTGGACCAGCGTTCGTGCTGGACGTGCAGACCGCGTGAGACGTCGCTTCATCCAGTCCCAAACATGCTCAATGGGGGACAGATCCGGATATCTTGCTGGCCAGGGTAGTTGACTTACACCTTCTAGAGCACGTTGGGTGGCGTGGGATACGTGCGGACGTGCACTGTCCTGTTGGAACAGCAAGTTCCCTTGCTGGTCTAGGAATGGTAGAACGATGGGTTCGATGACGGTTTGGATGTACCGTGCACTATTCAGTGTCCCCTCGACGATCACCAGAGGTGTACGGCCAGTGTAGGAGATCGCTCCCCACACCATGATGCCGGGTGTTGGCCCTGTGTGCCTCGGTCGTAAGCAGTCCTGATTGTGGCGCTCACGTGCACGGCGCCAAACACGCATACGACCATCACTGGCACCAAGGCAGAAGCGACTCTCGTCGCTGAAGACGACACGTCTCCATTCGTCCCTCCATTCACGCCTGTCGCGACACCACTGGAGGCGGGCTGCACGATGTTGGGGCGTGAGCGGAAGACGGCCTAACGGTGTGCGGGACCGTAGCCCAGGAGCAACAGTGTCCCTAATTTGCTGGGAAGTGGCGGTGCGGTCCCCTATGGCACTGCGTAGGATCCTACGGTCTTGGCGTGCATCCGTGCGTCGTTGCGGTCCGGTCCCAGGTCGACGGGCACGTGCACCTTCCGCAGACCACTGGCGACAACATCGATGTACTGTGGAGACCTCACGTCCCACGTGTTGAGCAATTCGGCGGTACGTCCACCTGGCCTCCCGCATGCCCACTATACGCCCTCGCTCTAAGTCCGCCAACTGCACATGCGGTTCACGTCCACGCTGTCGCGGCATGCTACCAGTGTTAAAGATTGCGATGGAGCTCCGTATGCCACGGCAAACAGGCTGACACTGACGGCGGCGGTGCACAAATGCTGCGCAGCTAGCGCCATTCGACGGCCAACACCGCGGTTCCTGGTGTGTCCGCTGTGCCGTGCGTGTGATAATTGCTTGTACAGCCCTCTCGCAGTGTCCGGAGCAAGTATGGTGGGTCTGACACACCGGTGTCAATGTGTTCTTTTTTCCATTTCCAGGAGTGTATATATATAATGAAAGGAATAAGGAATGTTTGTTAGGTAGAAGAGGCGCTAATGTACATAATTCCACTTTCGCTGATCATTTGTTGATTTCCGGTCACAAACCGAAAAGTGTTGAAGAAATCTCCATGATACATAGGGAAAAGAAAGGTCACAGGTTCGACGTATTCGAAGAGCTGGAAATTTTCAAGCATATTTCTAAGAACGATAGCCTCATCCTCAGCGAACAGTTACAATTACGTAACAAAATTTTTATCTATGGTTCGGACCCACCACTAGTTTCTTTTTCACTCCTTTACTTTTTACAATGTTTTTCTGCTTCTAGTTGCAAAACGTCGCTTCTTAAGATCTCATATAGATGCCTACTACCATACTTCCCTTCTTGCATGTCTTTTGGACTGTGCTGCAATTTGTGAAAATATTCTACAAACAAATTGTTCAATTGGCTCTGAGAACTATGGGATTTAAATTCCGTGGTAATCAGTCCCCTAAAACTTAGAACTAATTAAATCTAACTAACCTAAGGACATCACACACATCCAAGTCCGAGGCAGGATTCGAACCTGCGACCGCAACGGTAGCGCGGTTCCAGACTGAAGCGCCTAGTACGCTCGGCCACATAGGCCGGCTATTGTTAATGTTTCTGCTAAACTTATTTTTCTTATTATTTTAATGGCTTTTAAATATTCATTCTGATGAAACCTATACTGGCCATTAAAATTGCTGCACCATGAAGATGACGTGCTACAGACACGAAATTTAACCGACAGGAAGAAGACGCTGTGATATGCAAATGATTATCTTTTCAGAGCATTCACACAAGGTTGGCGCCGGTGCCGACTCCTACAACGTACTGACATGAGGAATGTTTCCAACCGATTTCTCATACACAAACAGAAGTTGACCGCCGTTGCAAGGTGAAACGTTGTTGTGATGCCTCGTGTAAGGAGGAGAAATGCGTAACATCACGATTTCGATTTTAACAAAGGTCGGATTGTAGACTATCGCAATTGCGGTTTATCATATCGCGACATTGCTGCTCACGTTGATAGAGATCCAATGAGCGTTAGCAGAATATAGAATCTGTGGGTTCAGGAGGGTAATACCGAATGCCTTGCTGGATCCCAAAGGCCTCATATCACTAGCAGTCGAGATGAAAGGCATCTTATCCGCATGGCTCTAAAGGATCGTGCAGCCACGCCTCGATCCCTGAGTCAACAGATGGGGACGTTTGCAAGACAACAACCATCTGCACGAACAGTTCGACGACGTTTGCAGCAGTATGGACTATCAGCTTGGAGACCATGGGTGCGGTTACCCTCGACGCTGCGTCACAAACAGGAGCAACTGCGACGGTGTACTCAACAACGAACCTGGGTGCACGAATGGCAAAACTTCATTTTTTTCTGATGAATCCAGGTCCAGTTTACAGCATCACGATGGTCGCATCCGTGATTGGCGACATCGTGGTGAACGCACATTGGAAGCGCGTATTCGTCATCCTCATACTGGCGTGTCACCCAACGTGATGGTATGGTTTGCCATTGGTTACACGTCTCATCACCTCTTGTTCGCATTGACGGCACTTTCAACTGTGGACGTTACATTTCAGATGTGTTACGACCCTAGGCTCTACCCTTCATTCGATCCCTGCAAAACCCTACATTTCAGCAGGATGATGGACGACCGCATGTTGCAGGTCCTGTACGGGCCTTTCTGTATACAGAAAATCTTCGATTGTTGTCCTGGCTAGCACATTCTCCAGATCTCTCACCAATTGAAAACGTCTGGTCAATGGTGGCCGAGCAACTGGCTCGTCACAATACGCCAGTCACTACTCTTGACGAAATGCGGTATCGTGTTGAAACTGCATGGCAGCTGTACCTGTACAAGCCATCCAAGTTCTGTTTGACTCAATGCCCAGGCGTATCAAGGCCGTTATTACGTCCAGAAGTGGTTGTTCTGGGTACTGATTTCTCATTATCTATGCATCCAAATTGCTTGAAAATGTAGTCCCATGTCAGTTCTAGTACAATATATTTGTTCAGTGAAAACCCATTTATCATCTGCATTTCTTCTTGGTGTAGCAGTTTTAATAGCCAGTAGTGTAGCTCCATCTGCTAAAAAGTTGTTTGCAACAGATTGGTTGTGTTATTTCTCCATTGAGACTTATATTCGACTGCTGAAAGACAGCCAACTTCAAACTTTCTGTAATTCTTTACCTGCTCTAATTCGTGCTTGAACTTTTATATAAGGCGAAATAAAATTGATACGTAAATAATGTATATAGAGCTCTTTGTTCCTCATCTAAAGGTTCTGAACCTATAACCTGATGTCGTATTCAGTAACTATTCTTTGTTCCGGTCCTTGCGGAGCAGCCCAAACTCTCATCACAGGACGAGGCATTCTTCGGATTTGTAAGCCGATGTGCTATATGTGGGTGACGAATGAGGGACCATGGAAACCAGTCGAGTATGTGTACTCAGTCCTGTCACGGCGATTACGGTGTGATTTCCAGTGACAGGTGTTACATTATCCTGCTACACTATGCCATTCTGCATCCTGTCAAGAAAGACGTAACAACTGGGTTCACCATTTTTGTCAAATCCTGGCAACTATTCAGTTTCCATTCTATAATTACTAATTCTATCCGTCATATTCAGTAAATCCCCACGCTATTGGTGTCCACCAGACATCATAACATCTAAACTCATCGCTGAACTGTGAGGGTACAGCAGAGCTTCTGATATACCCTTGTGGATCCCAGATCGTCGCCCATGTGCTCACGTGGATTTAATAAAATGTGTTGCGCTATGGATGACTTATATGACAGGAGTGTACCCAAGCAAACTTGAGACATGGGTCTTGCAGAGTCATCATCTAATATGAAATGAAATAATGTACCACATTAATTACAGTTCCAGCTAACATACGCACGGTAAGAAATTATTCCAGGAACTACACGATCTCAAGATATCCATGGAATACGCAAATTGACAAGAATCGTCATGAGACCGGACTAATATAATGAGTAGTTTAGGTGAACAGGGTAAACTCATCATCTACTGTTAAGCATTTTATTCTTTTTTCTGAGTCGAAATTGTTCTGATTGGTTTGGTGCGGCCCGCCACGAATTCCTCTCCTGTGTCAATCTCTTTGTTTCAGAGTAGCACTTGCAACCTATGTCCCTAGTTACTTGCTGTATGCTTTCCAGTCTCTATATTCCTCTACAGTTTTTGCCCTCTACAATCCCTGTAGTACTGTGTAAGTAATTCCCTGATGCCCTACCATATGTCTTATCATCCTGTCCCTTGCTCTTGTTAGTGTTTACCAAATATTTTTTTCCTCTCCGGTTCTGCACAGAACCTCCTCATTCCTTACGTTAGCAGTCCAGCAAATTTTCAAAATTCGTCTGTAGCAGCACATCTCAAATGCTTCTATTCTCTTCTGTTCTTGTTTTCTCACAGTCCATACTTCACATGCATACAATGCTGAGCTCCATACACACAGTCACAGAAATTTCATTCTTAAATCAAGGCCTCTTGGACTGGAATTACGTTTGTCCCAGGGCTAGTCCCCTTTCGATGAAGTCCTTGCTCCGTGCGTCAATGGTTATCTTGCTGGCTAGGTAGCAGAATTCTTTAATTCATCTACTCCGTGACCATCAATCCTTATGTTGTTTCTCACTGTTCTTATTTCTGCTACTTCGTGTTACTTTCATCTTTCTTACTCTCAAACCATACTGTGTACTCATTAGACTGTTCATTCCATTCAGCAGATAATGTAATTCTTCTTCACTTTCACTCAGGATGGCAATGTCCTCAGCGAATCGCATCATTGATATCCATTCACTTTCATTTTTGATTCCGCCTCTGAACCTTTCTTATATTTCCATCATTGCTTCTTCGATGTACAGATTGAACAGCAGGGGCGAAAGACTACACCCCTGTTTTCCGCCCTATTTGATCAGAGCACTTTCTTCTTGGTCGCCCACTCCTATTATTTCCTCCTTCTTGGATCTTGTACGTATTGTATGTTATCCGTCTCTTCCGATAGCTATGTTCAGAATTTCGAGCATCTTGCACCGTTGTACATTGTCGAACACTTCTTCTAGGTCGACAAATCTTGTACACAGATCTTGATTTTTCTTTAGTCTTGCCTCCATTATCAACCGCAATGTCAGAATTGCCTCTCTCGTCCCTTTACCTTTAGTAAAACAAACTGATCGTCACCTAAGTGATCCTCAATTTTCTTTACCATTCATCTGTATATTATTCTCATCATCAACTTGTGTGCTTGAGCTGTTAAACTGACTGTTCAATAATTCTCGCACTTGTTACCTCTTGCAGTCTAACGAATTGCGTGGATGACATTTTTCCGAGTGTGAGATAGTATGTCACCAGACTCAAGAATTCTACACACCAACGTGGATAGACATTTGTGAGGTATATCAGAAATTCGGATGGAATTGTATATTTTCCTTCTACTTTATTTGATTTTAACTCATCCAAAGCTCTCTTAAATTCTGGTTCTAATACTGGATCCCCTATCTCTTCTAAATGAACTCCTGTTTCTTCTTCTATCACGTCAGTCAAATCTTCCCCCTCGTAGAAGCTTTCAATGTATTCTTTCCACCTATCCGCTCGCTCCTCTGCATTGAACAGTGGAATTTCCGTTACCCTCTTAATATCACCACCCATGATTTTACTTTTTCCGAAGGTTGTTTTGAGTTACCTGAGTCAGTCCTTCCGAGAATCATTTCTTTTTCTATTTCTTCCCATTTTTCATGTAGCCATTTCGTCTTAGCTTCCCTAAACTTCCTATTCATTTCATTCCTCAGCGGTTTGCATTTTTGTATTCCTGAATTTTCCTGAATATTTTTGTATTTCCTTCTTTTATCACTCAACTGAAGCATTTTTTCTGTGACACGTGGTCGTAATCTGCAGGGGCAATAAAAATGCTCCTGCAGCGTTTTGGATGAGAAGTATTTGATCACTCGCACTGCAGGCAGTAATTGGCTCCCTCTGTGTTTCATCTCTGGCTATGAAGACAACATTTTCGCACAGACAGTGAGCTGTAGATGAGCGTAGAGAATTGGCGGGAAGCAAGGGTGGCTGCCTTCTATGACGAGAGTATTGGAAAGCTGGTATAACGGTGCCAGAGATGTCCTAGCTGGAGCGGCGACTATGCAGAGAAGTATCTGGAAGGTGGAGCCAACTTTCGCAAATGAAACATTTCTGATTTTCGATGTAGTTTCCATTTCGCGACTGATCGGAACTTATTTTCTGGAAAATCCTTGTATATCACCTATTAAAGTCTACGGTCCCTTGGCGGCGTAAAGGCTTTAAGCTTTGATGTCATTTCAGTCAAACCATTTTTTGATATTTTGCCAGTACCGATATCAGTAACCGGCAAAAATATTTGAGACTCTAGATTCCCTGGATGGATGACTATATTCATAATTATGTCTGTACGTAACCGTAGTTGAGAGACCATAGTCGCACTAATCCGCTTTTTCTATGCAATATGCTCTACAGCATAACTTCATTAACTGAGAAAAATCTGAGATTCCAGTTAAAACTGTCTTTCGGGTTATTAATCTATAAGAATATCAACACCAGCTATTTGGTGAAACTCAAGCAAAGCTACCCAGCACCCATGAGCCCTAAAAAAATCTTTTTCGATTTCTTCCCATTTTTCATGCAGCCATTTCGTCTTAGCTTCCTTAAACTTCCTATTCATTTCATTCCTCAGCGGCTTGTATTTTTGTATTCCTGAATTTTCCTGAACATTTTTGTACTTCCTTCTTTTATCGCTGAACTGAAGCATTTCTTCTGTAACACGTGGTTTCTTTGCAGTTACCTTCTTTGCACGTGTGTTTTTTCTTTCAAATTTCAGTGATTGTCCTTTTTAGAGGTGTCCATTCCTCTTCAGCAGTACTGCCTACTGAGCTGTCCCTCATCGCCGTGTCTATAGCCTTAGAGAACTTCAAGCGTATCTCGTCATTCCTTAGCACTTCCGTATCCCTCTTCTTTGCATATTGAATCTTCCTGACTAATCTCTTAAACTTCAGCGTACTCTTCATCGCTACTACATTGTCATCTGAGTCTATATCTGCTCCATGGGTACGCCTTACAATCCAGTATTAAATTTCGGTATCTTTGCCTTACCACGATGTAATCCAATTTAAATCTTCAATTATCACCCGGCCTTTTACAAGTATACCTCCTCCTCTTGTCTTTCTTGAACAAAGTATTTTGTATTACTAGCTGAAATTTGTGACAGAATTCAATTAATCTTTCTCCACTCTCAGTCCTTGTCCAACCCCATATTCTACTGTAATCATTTGCTCAACTGTAACATTTTCTTCTGCTCCTTCTCCGACAACTGCATTTCATCTCCCTTTACGTACTGTGTTACCCTTACAATATCATCATATACTTTCTCTATCACTTCATCTTCAGCTTGTAAGGTCGAGATGTATACCTGAGCTGTAGTTGTCGATGTTGGTTTTCTGACGATTCTGATAAGAAGAACCGAAAATCCTTGTCTCCTTTCCATTTCACTTCACTAACCCCTACTATATTTAGATTGAGCATTTGCTTTTCCATTTTCAGATTTTCTAGCTTCCCTATCACGTTCAAGCTTCTGACATTCCACGCCCAGACTCATATAATTTTATCTTATGGTTGATTATTCAATCTTTTTCTCATGGTCACCTCTCCTCTGGCAGTCCCCTCTTGGAGATGCGAATGGGGGTCTATTCCGGAATCTTCAGCTAGTGGAGAAATCTTCATGACACTTTTTCAATTACAGGCAACCTGTTCTGTGGATACATCTTATGTGTCTTCAATGTAGTGGTTTCTATCGCCGTCTGCATCCTCATGCCGTTGGTCATTGCTGATTTAGGGGTATTTTCCCACCCCAAGGACAAGACAGTGCCCTGAGCCTCTGCCCTCTCTTTCATCCTCTTTGACAGTGCCATTGGCAGAATGTGGGTGGATTTTTATTCCGGAAGTTTTCGGCCGCCAGTGCTAATTATTAATCAAAATTTAGGCTGGGACGCGTTTCGAATCCGGTCCCGGGCCAAGGACGGTTTGATTACTAATCAGAGACGGCATCCACCCCCCCTCCCCCCCCCGCCCTTTATTTTTTGTTAATCTCATTTTGTTCGTTACATTTGTTGTGGGCGGACGTCCCATGACACCCGTTAAAGGTCACCGTTGATCCATTCACTCAGTTTTATTATTATGATTACAGAGGAAGCTAACCCTCTTACTGAACACGCTGAGCTGCAGTGCCGGCGACCCCTAGACCACCGGTGCGGATTACTATTGCGTTATGATCAGAAAAATCTGTAGTGGACAAAGTGATTGCCTGAATCTACAAGAATGTCACTCGAGAAAAGATTCACGGCAATTAGTCGACCCTGAAACATACCTTGCAACGTTAGGTAATTCTCAAACGCTGCTCGCCCAAGCTCCAGTTTCTCATCATATTCTGCACCCAACAGAGTGGAATGTTAGAGCACCTTGACTTGCTGCACACAGAAACACGTGAGCTGCCATTTGCGAGCACAGCCCTTCACTACATCTGCAGACACGGCCACCTTTTCTGTGACCCCAGATTACGCGTATCGCTCCATGTCTCCATCCGAAGTGTTCTCAACCAGCACTGACTTCTTTCTCCTTACTACATTGCACGCACAATTCGCATGCGCCAACGAAAACAGCTCTGCAAACTGCTGGCCATTGATGTTTTTGCTAACAAGTCAACAGTCACCCCTCCTAGCAAAATTATGACAACGTTGGCCTGACTTCTCACTCTCACGTATCCAGTTGTTAAACAAATCTGAACTGTGCTACCTCCCTTTAGCTAAGTTTACAGTTTCAGGCAATATGCTTGTCCCTCCGTACGCATTTCTCGGATATTGGCACTGTGACTTCCACTCCTCTGCAATTTTTTTGTAATTAACTAATGAGCAGTTCTCTTACAACCTTATAGATAAGATGCTGTTTACCCACGCAGAGTGGTACCAGAAAGTCAAAATGCAGCTCCATCGAATCCGCGGAATGCAAAGACCTCTATCTCTTATTGACATATGTCTGCACGCGTTCTCAGAAGGCGACTCATCGGCACGAAAACACTTTTGAAACCTTTTTTGACCAGTTAGTATTAATTGTGAAAAGTAATATTCTATATGGGCGCACGTTTTCGTCGCATTATGTTACACGACTTCTGTGAATGTAGGCATCGGCGATACCTCCACGTACTTAATATTTGGTGTGTCTGACATTATTGAACTTTTGAGTTGGACATTGCAACACGCCATTCCCAGAGGACGAGCATGTGAAGGCTATTGCCATTTTTTACCTCGGGAATGGTCGAATCATTGGTATGAGGGACATGGAACTACAAGACTGACAGATGATGCAGACAGTCTGCTGTAGTGTAGTTGCTGCGGGATGGATCGTGACGATGTCAACTCCGTGCACCGAATGTTCGCACCACAAGAAGACGCAATGATTCCTCGACTGCCTGTGACAATGGGAGAATAACAGCAGATCCACACCATATCGGATTAAAGCAAGACATCGAAGCAATGCCGGCTGCTATATTTGTTACCGGTACGTTCTAACAGCGCGCAAGTGTTATTGAGATGCTTCGGGAACTCAAATGGCAATCCTTGGAGGTAAGGCGATGTTCTTTTCCAGGAACACGACTGGGAAAATTTAAAGAACGGGTATTTCAAGATGACTGCGGAACAATTCCACTGTCGCCGACGTACATTGAGCGTAAGGAACACAAATATAAATTAGGGCTATATAGAAAGTCATTTTCCCATCGCTCTATTTGCGAGTGTGGAATAGGAAAGCAAATGACTAGTGCAGTGTACTCTCCACCACGCACCGTATGATGCCTTGGTGAATATGTATGTACATGTAAAAATAGATATTCGGAAAGAGTACTTTCCGGGAAGGGTTCGGCAACATAATACTTCCTCCCGCATACTTCTCGCGAAATGACACGATGAAATTAGAGCTAATACAGAAACTTACCGACCGTCATTCTTCCTATGAGTCATTCGCGAGTGGAAGAGGGAGAAAGGGGAGAGGGGTCTGGGAATCAGTTAGTGGTACCAGAATATTTTCCGCCACATACCGTCAGGTGATTTGCGGAGTATTGTTGTAGATGTAGATGTAAATGTACTCTTACTACTCTTTACTACTCTCCATCTGTAAGAAGGGCTCCCGTCTATATTGAAAATAACCCTTGCAAATTTTATTGAGCATATCCAAGAGGCATGGAAATGCTGGCCAACGTATTGCATTTCAGTTAGCTTATTACTGAAGAAGATTCTGCCTTTCATCGAACCAAAGTGAACATACTAGTATTCGTCATCATTCAACTTACATCAAATACAGCTCGTAAAACATAGTAAACATACTGCCTACTACCTTACACGTGCCACATGTATTGAAATAAAAATTCCAGTTGCGACTCGTAATTATATCGCACAAAAATATGGACTTGTCAAGCTGAAATTTACGAGGGACATTCGGAAAGTAAGTTCCGATCGCTCAAGAAATGGAAACCACTGTGAAAATTTGAAAAAAGCCTTGCACTTATGTGTTCGACAGTGTCTCTAGTATCTCTGTCGGTTGCATCACTTCATTTTTTCAGTTCTGGGCGCATAGTGAGCACATAAAGATGCGTAGAAAACAGTGTCTCTCGCCAAGTATGAGGTCCTGGCGAGAGACCTCGCCTGGGGTTATGCAGCCCACATTACAGAACTGTCATACGGTTCCTACTCCATTACAATTCTCGGTCGTAATCTGCAGGGGCAATAAAAATGCTTTTTGGATGGGAAGTGTTTGATCACCCGCACTGCAGGCAGTAATTGGCTCCCTCTGTGTTTCATCTCTGGCTATGAAGACAACATTTTCGCACAGACAGTGAGCTGTAGATGAGCGTAGAGAATTGGCGGGAAGCAAGGGTGGCTGTCTTCTATGACGAGAGTATTGGAAAGCTGGTATATCGGTGCAAGAGATGTCCTAGCTGGAGCGGCGACTATGCAGAGAAGTATCTGGAAGGTGGAGCCGACTTTCGCAAATGAAACATTTCTGATTTTCGATGTAGTTTCCATTTCGCGACTGATCGGAACTTACTTTCTGGAAAATCCTTGTATATCACCTATTAAAGTCTACGATCCCTTGGCGGCGTAAAGGCTTTAAGCTTTGATGTCATTTCAATCAAACCATATTTTGATATTTTGCCAGTATCGATATTAGTAACCGTCAAAAATATTTGAGATTCTCGATTCCCTGGATGGATGACTATATTCATAATTATGTCTGTACGTAACCGTAGTTGAGAGACCATAGTCGCACTAATCTGCTTTTTTCATGCAATATGCTCTACAGCATAACTTCATTAACTACGAGAAATCTGAGATTCCAGATAATACTGTCTTTCGGGTTATTAATATCTAAGAATAGCAGCACCAGCTAGTTGGCGAAACTCAAGCAAAGGTTTCCCAGTACCCATGAATCCCAAAAAAATAGATACAAATTGTAGCACTCTGCAGTGCTAATTCGTCTACAGCTTTCAGTCAGTACATTGCACTGTTTTCACTTCTAAAGACCGTTTATTGAATTTTTTTCTATAGTTCTAACATTCGTTGCTGTTATTATTGTTATTTCTTTCTTATCTCAGACGTTATGTCTGGTCAGAAGTAGAAAGTGACGCGGACCTTGATCAAGCGTGACTTCCTTTTAACTGTACGGTATATGTTATATTGCATTTAGGAACTTTCGGGTAATTGAACATGTATCAATAATTACAGATTTCTGTAGTTCTATATATAAGTTTGGATGTAGCTGTATTGCATTGATGTACTGGTGGATATGGTGTGGTATGACTCCTGTAGTTGATAGTATAATTGGTATAATGTCAACTTTATCCTGATGCCACATATCCTTGAGTTCCTCAGCCAGTTGGATGTATTTTTCAATTTTTTCTCCTGTTTTCTTTTGTATATTTGTTGTATTGGGTATTGATATTTCGATTAGTTGTGTTAATTTCTTCTTTTTATTGGTGAGTATGATGTCAGGTTTGTTATGTGGTGTTGTTTTATCTGTTATAATGGTTCTGTTCCAGTATAATTTGTATTCATCATTCTCCAGTACATTTTGTGGTGCATACTTATATGTGGGAACGTGTTGTTTTATAAGCTTATGTTGTAAGGCAAGCCGTTGATGTATTATTTTTGCTACAATGTTATGCCTTCTGTGGTATTCTGTATTTGCTAGTATTTTACATCCGCTTGTGATGTGATCTACTGTTTCTATTTGTTGTTTGCAAAGTCTGCATTTATCTGTTGTGGTATTGGGATCTTTAATAATATGCTTGCTGTAATATCTGGTGTTTATTGTTTGATCCTGTATTGCAATCATGAATCCTTCCGTCTCACTGTATATATTGCCTTTTCTTAGCCATATGTTAAATGCGTCTTGATCGATGTGTGGCTGTGTTAGATGATACGGGTGCTTGCCATGTGGTATTTTCTTTTTCCAATTTACTTTCTTCGTATCTGTTGATGTTATGTGATCTAAAGGATTGTAGAAGTGGTTATGAAATTGCAGTGGTCTAGCCGATGTATTTATATGAGTGATTGCTTTGTGTATTTTGCTGGTTTCTGCTCGTTCTAGAAATAATTTTCTTAAATTGTCTACCTGTCTATAATGTAGGTTTTTTATGTCGATAAATCCCCTTCCTCCTTCCTTTCTGCTTAATGTGAATCTTTCTGTTGCTGAATGTATGTGATGTATTCTGTATTTGTGGCATTGTGATCGTGTAAGTGTATTGAGTGCTTCTAGGTCTGTGTTACTCCATTTCACTATTCCAAATGAGTAGGTCAATACTGGTATAGCATAAGTATTTATAGCTCTTGTTTTGTTTCTTGCTGTCAGTTCTGTTTTCAGTATTTTTGTTAGTCTTTGTCTATATTTTTCCTTTAGTTCTTCTTTAAGATTTGTATTATCTATTCATATTTTTTGTCTGTATCCTAGATATTTATAGGCATCTGTTTTTTCCATCGCTTCTATGCAGTCTCTGCGGTTATCCAATATGTAATCTTCTTGTTTAGTGTGTTTTCCCTTGACTATGCTATTTTTCTTACGTTTGTCTGTTCCAAATCCATATTTATATCATTGCTGAATACTTCTATTATCTGTAGTAATTGGTTGAGTTGTTGATTTGGTGCTGCCAGTAGTTTTAGATCATCCATGTATAGTAAATGTGTGATTTTGTGTGGGTATGTTTCAGTAATATTGTATCCATAATTTGTATTATTTAGCATGTTGGATAGTGGGTTCAGAGCAAGGCAGAACCAGAAAGGACTTAATGAGTCTCCTTGGTATATTCCATGCTTAATCTGTATTGGCTGTGATGTGATATTATTTGAATTTGTTTGGATATTAAGCGTGGTTTTCCAATTTTTCATTACTATGTTTAGGAACTGTATCCATTTAGGATCTACTTTGTATATTTCCAATATTTGTAGTAACCATGAATGGGGTACACTATCAAAAGCTTTTCGGTAATCAATGTATGCGTAGTGGAGCGACCTTTGTTTATTTTTAGCTTGATATGTTACCTCTGCATCTATTATCAGTTGCTCTTTACATCCTCATCCTCCTTTGCAACAGCCTTTTTGTTCTTCATTTAAAATTTTGTTCTGCGTTGTATGTGTCATTAATTTCTGTGTAATGACTGAAGTTAATATTTTGTATATTGTTGGTAGGCATTTTATGGGGCGGTATTTAGCTGGGTTTGCTGTATCTGCTTGATCTTTAGGTTTCATATACGTTATTCCATGTGTAAGTGTATCAGGGAATGTGTATGGGTCTGCAATGTAACTGTTAAATAATTTAGTTGGATTTGAATGTGTTGAGGTGAACTTCTTTAGCCAGAAATTTGCTATTTTATCTTTTCCAGGGGCTTTCCAATTGTGAGTAGAACTAATTGATTTGGTAACTTCATGTTGCAAATTTATCACTTCAGGCATTTGTGGTATCATCTTGTATGTGTCTGTTTCTGTCTATCCACCGTGCATGCCTGTTCTGTTGTATCGGGTTTCACCATATGTTGCTCCAGAAGTGTTCCATGTCTGTTATGTTTGGTGGATTGTCTATTTTAATGTGTGTGTTATCTATTGTCTGGTAAAATTTCTTTTGGTTTGTGTTGAATGTTTTGTTTTGTTTCCTTCTATTTTCACTTTTTTTGTATCTTCTAAGTCGTTTGGCCAATGCTTGTAATTTCTGCTTCTTTTCATCTAATTGCCCCATCGCTTCTTGTTGTGAGATTTTACCTAACCTTTTTCGTTTTTTGTCTGATATTTCTTTTCGTATAAATTGTGTTAGCTGTCCAATGTCTTTTCTCAGTTTTTCTATTCTGATCTGTAGCCTGTGTTGCCATGCTGGTTTTGTGGGTTTCTTCTGTGTGTTGGTTGGTTTTGATCTCTGCCTAGTGTGTATATTTAGTGTAGTGAGTGCTCCTATATAAACCAGTAGTTGTAACTCTTCCATAGTTGTGTTTTCATTTATTTTGTTGTGTATGATTGTGTTGACAGTTTTTATTGTTGTTTTGACTTGTGGGTTATTTGGCGGTCTATGCAAGAATGGTCCAATGTCTGTATTTGTGTCTTTGTATTCTATATATGTCAGCTGAAATTTTTCTTCTATATCTAACATGTGTCACTTCGTGTTCTATTTGTACTTGTTCTGGTGGCAGTCTTAAGATTTCGTTTTCCTCTGATTGTTTAATTGATGCGTGTTGTTCTTTGTTTGTTTGCTCTGGGATGTGTGAGACCTTTACTGTATTTTCTTCTTCTTCTGATTGCACATTATTTTGTTCCAGTATTTGTTGTACTTATTGTTTGATGGTTTCTAATTCTGACTGGGGTATCCTGTTATTTTTGATTATTACACGGATCTGATCAGCTAGTCGTTGTTCTGTTAAAAATTTTAATTCTGGGTATCTGGTAATAAATGTTGTGTATACTTATGATCTGTATCCAGTTGTGTTGGTTCCTAGGTTTGTTGCTTGGTAATAACAGAAAATGAGGTGTCGATTAACTTCATCTGACCATCTCATCCTCTGTCTTTGTTTTCCTTCTAGGGTGGTTGCAGGAAGCATATCCTGCAAAACACCTCAATTTGGATTTAAATCATTTTCCAGTTGGCTAGCAGTGTCGTTACCATTGTGGGCGGGCATAGGGTTCAAGCGTCGTCCCCGACAATGACGGTGCTTGTCCGAGGCTTTATTATTATTATTGTCTTAGTGTAAACAAGTGTCTTTAATATTATTATGTAGTTCAACACATTGAAAATATGGAAATCTTTTTCGTATGCTTTAAGTGAATACTGGTTGGCTAGTAATTCCATGAACGGTGGCACATAAGAGCGTTCCCAGTGCTCTTCACTAACTTTCTACTCGCCCCAGTCCGTCCGATGTATCAGTGACCAGACAGCCCATTAGTTTGTCTCTCCACGAGCGAGCGGCTCCGGTTGTGATTCACAGAGAAAATTACCCACGTGAATTCCCATTACCCCGGAGCGCTCACCGCTGAGCGTACCGACGTTCCGGTGACCGAAATTCCAGCGTCTGCGTCTGGACACCGCTTTTCATTCCCTGACTGCCGTGCCCCACGCGTTACTACAGGCTGACCTCGCCTACACAAAGCACTGTAGACGAATGATATTCAACACTTAAAATGTCAAAAGTCTCCTGGATATCTGTCGTAAGTCAGGGTTTCTAACATCAGAACAATTCAAAAATTTCTCCTGCACTGGGTGTGATTGGGTGAGAAGGACGTCTGAGTGATGGTTTCAAAAAGTAACTGCAAGATGGAAAGAGTATGATGAAATTTTCCTTCGTCACACGTGTGTTAAATAACTGAATATTTTTATCATTACCATACTCCCAGCATGTGTTAAAGCGGAAATACATAAATTTTGCTCATCTTTCCAAATGTACTATATAGGTGGAAATAGGAAATTCTGCTCAAGCACGATGCGCTACGCGACTATTGACTAACGCAAGAGAGCGACAGCTGTCGAGTAGTCGACCGTAACCGACTAAGGCAACAGACTAGTTTACCATTACTGCTCCTTTTTGCAAATCTTCCACCAAACATTTGTATCGCCACAAAGAGTCGTGTTTATAGAAATAATAATAACGAACGACGAATGTTGCCGTACATTGGTGGAGGTGATGAAATGAACATTTATTTATCAATAGAAACATACTAATATCAAAAACACAGTAATAAGTTTTCAAAGTAGGTATGGACGGGAACAACTTTACTACTATATACACACAAAAGTGTCGATGAATAAATGTTCACTTCTCTCATTTTCTTATTGTTCCTCGGTACGAATGTGTCAAAATGATTGACATTATTAATATCGTGCTTTCTCAAAGAAACGCGATTTTTAGTGGCGACGCAAGTGTGGAGGATTACGAAAAAAGAAAGAAGAAGGCAGGACTCGAGGGCAGCACTAAAGCAGCAAATGCTGTATATAAGTATGTACTGCAACCGCTGGATGTACAGTGAAACTTGTTCGCTTTAACTGAAGTTTACCTATCCAGATCTGTCCTGCACTTTGTTTTGTAGTTTAGGACTGCATTTTTGATTCTGTTGTTGTCATCCGTAAGGATTTTTCTCGGTAGTGCTATACTTAATCCAGTGCTGGATGCGGTACAGGTATACACAGAATCCATTTGTGTCCCTGTTCCAATTAGCGTAACTTGCCGTTCAGAGTACCACCTTCATCTCATTAGCTGTTACTCTGTTCTCAACTGCGCAATATAAAATTTGTTTAATTCCAATCTACGATCACAAAAATCGACTACGGACTATCGTCGTCGTGACCATCTTCGTAGGTCAGTACTTACTTTCTGCTCTCGTTCACACATGCTTTCTGACTCTGTTGTAAGCCGAACATGGTACTTGCTTTACAAGCTGCGATATAGCCGCTCATAAAAACAACTGTCCAGTAATTATAGGCTGTGATAACAGAAAGTGTCGTCACACTAGCGAAGTCCAAAAGCAAAGCAAAGGTCTCGAGTTTGCGTCTCGGTCTGCAGACAGTTTTCAATCTGCTAGGAAGTTTCATATGAGTGCACACTCCGCTGCAGAGTGAAAATCTCAGTCTTGCACAGCACAGACTCGCGGGGAGGACTGCATCTAACCAATCATCGGACTGAAGGCCAAAAAATGTACATATCGTTAATGTTAAAATTGAACCAGTGTGAGCCATATAAATGTTGTGATGACAGTGTGTTAATTCGGGGTGGGTGAGACAGTAAGAAATTATATCCACCACCTTTCACCTATAGAACACATCCCTGGATCCACGTCTTGTTTCAAAACATAAAAAACGTATATTCTCATTTACAAAATATCTTTATCACTTCTAGAAATATTCGTCAATAATAGCTACTTATGTTCATGTGAGTCAGTGATAATGCAGTTTATAGCACCTTTTTTCTAGAACTTTGCGAAAAAGCTGACTGAAACTGCAATTGTCGCTCAGAGAATTTCAGTTATCGATGCTACTTCGCGGATTAGTATTTATAATAGTGATCGCTGTCAGAATACACTGGTTGTCAACAAGGGAGCCTGGACGATTTAAGAATTTTTGCAGCAACACGGGAGACCCCGAAAAATATGGGAGAGTTTGTCACCTAGTATACACAATCGTGTTGGAGAAACAATCAATCTAAGATATGTCCATACAAGTTTTGAAAATTCCCTTACGTTTAGGATTCAATTTGATCAAATTAGATTTACTCAGAACGTTTACATTTTAAATACAGTTATACCAACTGGATCAGTATTTGGTAATGAAGTCCTTGACGGCTTGTAACGACAAGTATGTAATTATCTGGCAAATGGCTCGTTTGTGGACCCAAGCTTATTGTAACTCTTTTTTTTACAACTAATTATGATATACTCTGTATACTAATTTCTGATCTTAATTGTTGGCAACTTAAAAACCTATAAGTCTCTTTTGGTGTTTTGCGAATTTATAACTTAACTTACGCAAAAATTGTCTTGCAACCCCCGATGACAAATAGAAAAAAATAACAGTTTATGGCAAAACACAAAAGCCTCGACCCTTTCACGAAACCGTTAGGAAAATGTCGCCCACAAGTCATAGTACTTCAGTGGACGTGCAAGATCTCATCGCATCATATAAGCTCCAGCAACTACTGAGCTCGTAGGAACAGATTGCGAGATTCCATAGCCTGTCACATGCTCGCCAGCCGGGTTCGCGCCGTACCAACACAGGTGCAGGACAAGAACCATGCGTTAGTATGTACTGCCTGTCTCTGCATGTGGATGTTAACGTGCAGTTACAGACATAATCAGTGGCGGGTATATGTGCAAATATTTCTAAGTGTGATATCTTAATATGTACACACGCCAATCTAATCTAATCTAAGCAATGTGTTTGTTGTTTTTTCCATGTGCCGAAACGTCTTGCCACAAACATGTGACGGACTTCGCGACCATATGTTCCCAGTACGGTTGTAACTGCAATACAAAATGGACTGCGCCTTTGAGTATGGACCACCCATCTTGTGTCCACACTTCAACGCCTGACCTGCTGCCCAGAGGGAAATAAGCATTAATGCGTTGCTCTTGCTACATGTTCTTGGACTGCTCAATCTAAAAGGATACGACTTGTAATAAATATAATTATTAATCTGTAAATGACGTACATGCTGACGAAATGTTGGTCAGTACACCATCCTTAGCCACCAATAGAAATATCTGCGTTTATACCCGTTATACCACGCACATACTCGTGTATTGGCTAATGAAATTCGTCATATATAATCTACCACAATTTGGGAACAATAACGATGCTCATACCTACAACAGAAGAAAACAATTACCTGTATAAAAGCTGTCAACTCAAAAGGGAGTACAGAATGAATCAACAGAAATTTTAATGAGTTGTCCAGAACATAAAGTATTTATCAAGTAGTAAAGCATGTCCTAAATCTAACCTTATATCATTTCATTTGAACAACTCTTTCCATTCAATAGAAATTATTTAAAAAAATAATACCTGATAAAAACGTAGACAAAGAATAGTTGCAAGAGTAAAAAAATTAAAATGTTAAATTTAATCAATTGTGTAATTTATGGACTTGTAAATGACCATCCAGTTAGACTAATCCTGTATACATATCCTTTAAATTCACTCGTTACACATTCTTTTTGTAAAAAAAATCGTCCAAATGATCTGTACGACATATAACTGACGAACTAACAGCTACCAGAGAAAGGTATTACGAGAATCTTCCCTTGCTGTACGGTAAATCCCAGAACAGTCAATACTCTGCCATTTAGTCTCAATTTGGGATCCGTCTTCCCCTAACCAGCAGACTTGGTGACTGGCTTAAAAGAAACGAAACTATGTAATGTGTCGGATCGGAAACAGCTGGCACTCCTTCTCTGAGTAAACAGGAATGCTCATCAAAACCACACATTGCTTGCTGTACCACCATACAGCGAGACCCTCAGAGGTGGTGGTCCAGATTGTTGTACACACCGGTACTTCAAATACCCAGTAGCAAGTCCTCTTGCATTGATGCACGCCTGTTATCATAGTGGCATACTATCCACAAGTTCATCAAGACACTGTTGGTCCAGATTGTCCCACTTCTCAACGGCGATTCGGCTTTGATGCCCCACAGTGGTTGGTAGGTCATCGTCAATAAACAGCCCTTTTCAGTCTAAGCCACGCATGTTCGATAGGGTTCATGTCTGGAGAACATGCTGGCCACTTTATTCGAGCGATGTCGTTTTTATAAAAGGATGTTATTCACAAGGGTGTGCACGCTGGGGCCGCGAATTGTCGTCCATGAAGACGAATGCCTAGCCAATATGCTGCCGATATCGTTGCATTATCGGTCAGAGGATGGCATTCACGTATCGTACACCGGTTACAGCGCCTTCCATAACCACCAGCGGCGTACGTTGGTCCCACATAATTCCACCCCAAAACAGCAGGGAACCTCCACCTTTCTGCAATCACTGAACAGTGTGTCTGAGGCGTTCAGCCTGACCGGGTTGCCTCCAAACAAGCCTCCGACGATTGTCTGATTGAAGGTATATGTGACACTCACCGGTGAAGAGAACATGATTCCAATCCTGAGCGGTCCATATGGCATGTTGTTGGGGCCATCTGTACCGCGCTGCATGGTGTCGTGGTTGCAAAGATGGGCCTCGCTATGGACGTCGGGAATGAAGTTGTGCGTCATGCAGCGTGTTGCGCACAGTTTTAGTCGTAACATAGCGTCCTATGACTACACGAAAAGTTTTATTCAACGTGGTTTCGTTGCTATCAGGCTTCCTCCGAGCCATCATCCGTAGATAACGGTCATCCACTGCAGTAGTAGTCCCTGGGCGGACTGAGCGAGACATTTTATCAACAATTCCTGTCTCTCTGTATCTCCTCCATATCCGAACAACATCGCTTAGGTTAACTCTGAGACGCCTGGGACTTCCTTTGTTGAGAGCGCTTCCTGGCACAAAGTAACAACGCAAGTGCGATCGAACGGCGGTATTGCCCGTCTAGGCATGTTTGAACTATAGACAACACGAGCCGTGTACCTCCTTCCAGGGGGAATGACTTGTTTAGATTCTGTCTGAAGCCACACACGATATGTTCTCTGTGAAATTAAAGGAAGCAAAGTATGAGTTTCGCGGCTTCTGCGACGGTAGTATTTAACATATTGAGTACAATTTTGTAGATTGATAATTTTAAGAGCAGAGCATCTGAAACAAGAACGTGAGCTTTCGAGTTCTATTTACGAAATTTCTTACTTGCAACTGCTGACACGAGTACGTTTGGGCAGTTAAACATCAGCCGAGTCTCTGGGTGTTTTGCAGCGCTCTGGCAGATCAGACTGCTAATAGACAAAACCAGTTCGCTGCGCAACTGAGAAGCATCGGGCGTGAATCGAAGGAGACAAAAAGCAGAATCACAGTGAGCCAGGCGCCAGGCAGAAGCGCAACTTCACCCGCCCCTGGATGGCCACAGACAGCGCTGAATCTAGAATTCTCTCCTATGAGATATCCCACGCACGAATATCCACTAGGCTACTTTTCGGCAAAAAGCATTGATTATGTTCCTGAGACCTTAAACACGACACACGTGCAAACTGGTTCGAGTAGAACAATATTTCGACATACGATACTGCAAAACTAAGACTCCTCTGCATAACATAGGGATTGTGTTTTTTCGTTACGCTCACTTTGCTGTAAAACTAACTAAACTGCTGCACAGATGACAATGTCTTTTCTACAAAGGCACTGTCCGAGATCTTTAATATTGGAGACTTGCCCTTGCTGCCCTGTTATGTTACTAACAGAAGTAGTTATACGACGAGGTAAAATTTCTTTAATACGAACAGCCTGGTCAACGTTCGATGTAGATAGAGAAATATGTAGGTCTGATGAATCATTTCCAGCGACTGTACTATAAACTTCTTGCTGTAATGAATAAACTGAGGAAGATGTGGCAAAATTTCCAGTCACAAGCGTTTTGCATATCCTGTAGGACTCATTTCAGTACATACTAAAGCTTTGCATTTTTTAAATTCCTTTTTTACTGTTTGTGATTTTTGTGGTACACATTTTAAACGATTATTTGTAAATAGCCCATAGTGTTAGATAGGTCTGTTCCTCATAATAATGCTTCCGAGGGCCACTGGCCGAAATATTCCTCTACTGCGGAAGCGATTCCAATTTTTCGGTTCACATTATATGGGTACTTACAGCCCTGGGTGTTTTTAATGTAAATTTGGAAACCTCCTATTAGAAGCAGATTATTTTACATGGCAGATATGTGGGTACAATATAACCTTCGCTATAAAGTGCGGGAAGTTGTTATGACAGTAGAACATTAAGATGCTCTTCAAATTTTCCCTTTGCCTAGATCGAGAGGTCCCACGCAAATTTACAGCTACACTATGTGATCAAAAGTGCCCGGACACCCCCAAAAACGTATGCTTTTCATATTAGGTGCATTGTCCTGTCACTTACTGCCAGGTACTGCAAATCAGCGACCTCAGTAGTCATTAGACGTCGTGATACAGAAGAATGGGACCCTCCGCGGAACTCACAGACTTAGAACGTCGTGAGGTGGTTGGGTGTCATTTGTGTCATACGTCTGTACGTGAATTACCACACTCCAAAACATCCCTAGCTTCACTGTTTACGGTGTGATAGTGAAGTGGTGACACGTACAGCACAAATTCCTACAGGCGTCTGTTGACTGATAGGGACCTCCAACAATTGAAGAGGGTCGTAATGTGTAATAGGTAGACATCTATCCAGACCATCACACAGGAATTCCAAACTGCATCAGGATCCACTGCAAGTACTATGACAGTAAGGCAGGGGGTGACAAATCTTGGATTTCATGGTCGAGCGGCTCCTCATAGGCCACACATCGCGCCGGTAAATGCCGAACGTCACCTCGCTTGGTGTAAGGAGCGTAAATATTAGACGATTGAACAGTCTAAAAACTTTGTGAAGAGTGACGAATTACGGTACACAACGTGGTGATCCGATGGCAGGGTGTGGGTATGGCGAATGACAGGTGAACGTCATCTATCAGCGTGTGTAGTGTCAACAGTGAAATTCGAAGGCAATGATGTAATGGTGAATTGTATTTTTCATGGATTTTCATGGAGGAGGCTAGCCCGCTTTGTTTTGCGTGGTACTATCACAGCACAGGCTTACAACGATGTTTTAAGCGCCTTCGTGCTTCCCACAGTTGAAGAGCAAATCGAGGATAGCGATTGCATCTTTCAACACGATCGAGCACCTGTTCATTGCGCACGGCCTGTGGCAGAATTGTTACACGACAATTACATCCCTGTAATGGACTGGTCTGCACAGTCCTGACCTGAATCCTATAAAACATCTTTGGGATGTTTAGGAACGCCGATTTCGTGACAGGCCTCACCGACCGACATAGAAACCTCTCCTTAGTGCAGCACTCCGTGAAGAATGGGCTGGCGTTCACCAAGAAACCTCCCAGCACCTGATTGAACGTATGCCTGCAAGAGTGGAAGCTGTCATAAAGGCTAAGGGTGGGCCAACACCATATTGAATTCCAGCATTACCGTTGGAGGATGCCACGAACTTGTAAGTCATTTTGATCACATAATGTATCTTCGGGCCATTGTCCTATTTCGTTAACCCTCCTCCAGTCGTTTGCTTTCGTAGTAATTTTGAGTGCCCTGTACACATTCTAAAGTCACTTCTGCACAAGTAAAACCGTGAGAAATGCTTGAACACAGATTAAGATGTTAGGCAATCCTACAGGTTGTGCTGTTGTGTTTGGTCACGAGTGGCACGTGTTCAATGTTCTCGATATGTAGTTGTCAGTGTGCTATGTAGTTGTGATTGTATTATGTCGGTGCTGAAACGTGTAAATGAATTCGAAGGCGGATGCTCGTTTGTCGGGCGCTTTCGTAACTAAGGTACCCGAAGTGTTTGGTGCTTGAAGAGGCACCGCATACAGGAAACGTGGAAAAATATCGTCATCTGCTAAGTCACAACGCCGGTGTAAGTGGGTGATGAGTGATCGAGACGGACGGCCACAGGTGATGATTGCGACGGAAAATATGTGGACGGCAGTAGTAAAAGTCACTGCACAAATGAATGCCGCGCTCTCGAAGTCTATCTCCGCTAAACCCACACGAAGACATCACCATAAGCAGGGAACTGCAGAACCAGCTCCAATTCCAGAACCATTCATAAGTGATACAGATTCTTGTAACAGTAAACCGTGGTGCAGAAACTATAAAACCTGAACTGTGGAGCAATAGGAGAACACCAATTGGTCGAATAAGTCTTTTTTTCAAACGCTGTCAACTTCTGGCCGAGTTTATTTCTCGGGGATCGCCGATGATTTGGGCATCCGTATTGTGTTATTCCACGGGCACCATGCCTATGCTCCATGTTCATGCTGCCAAGGAAAATGTGACGAATTTAACTTATCGGGTATATCCCATTGTACAATGTTTCTTCCACAGTGGAGATGCTGTGTTCAAATGGTTCAAATGGCTATAAGCACTATGTGAATTAACATCTGAGGTTATCAATACCAAGGACTTAGAACTCTTAAACCTAACTAACCTAAGGACATCACACACATCCACGCTCGAGGCAGGATTCTAACCTGTGACCATAGCAGCAGCGCCGTTCCGGACTGAAGTGCCTAGAACCGCTCGGCCACAGCGGCCGGCGATGCTGTGTTCCAAGAGAATAGGTCTGCTGTCTACATAGATCAGGACTGGCTTTTAGGAGCTTATGAACTGTTACATCTTTCCTGGCCGCCACAGTCATCAAATCTCAATACTGTTGAGCCCTTGATGTCTGCTTTGGAGACAAAAAATGATCGCTATCCTCCTTTAGTAAAATGGTATTTCGAAGTGACTTGTATTTAGAAATGATTAGAAGCTGTTCTGAAAGCCAAAAATTTTCCTACACCACATTGCGAGTGGTAATGAGTAGTGTTTGTGACCGTTCCGCGTTTCTGTCTACCCCCTTTAAATGTTGCTCTGTTTCCAGGAAACCCACTCCTAGGCTCCATGGCTTCTCAATAAAAATAAATACTGTAAGTATATATCTTGTTTGCATATTTAGAGAAAAAAATACTTTCAACGCATGTGTACTGGAATTAGAAAAGCGGTAATTTGCACATACTTAAATAAATCTCGGACAGGGGCGGGACGCTTAAAGCCTATGTACGATACAGTGTTTTTCTTAGATCATGATACAGGACAACTGATTGACAAGACTCCTACTCTTAAACATGGCTGCGAAACAGCAACTGTGTAAATCTAAAGAGGTTGAAAAATCAGCCAACCAGTTGCAAATAAAGATTTAACTATGGTTTCGATTGTTTAAAAATATCTTCTCACTGCTGTGAGATATACCTTTTCTACTCCAAGTTCTTTGCTGTTTCGAGTGACCTACATCTACATCTACATCTACATTTATACTCCGCAAGCCACCCAACGGTGTGTGGCGGAGGACACTTTACGTGCCACTGTCATTACCTCCCTTTTCTGTTCCAGTCGCGTATGGTTCGCGGGAAGAACGACTGTCTGAAAGCCTCCGTGCGCGCTCAAATGTCTCTAATTTTACATTCGTGATCTCCTCGGGAGGTATAAGTAGGGGGAAGCAATATATTCGATATCTCATCCAGAAACGCACCCTCTCGAAACCTGGTGAGCAAGCTACACCGCGATGCAGAGCGCCTCTCTTGTAGAGTGTGCCACTTGAGTTTGCTAAACATCTCCGTAACGCTATCACGGTTACCAAATAACCATGTGAAGAAACGTGCCGCTCTTCTTGGATCTTCTCTATCTCCTCCGTCAACCCGATCTGGTACGGATCCCACACTGATGAGCAATACTCAAGTATAGGTCGAACGAGTGTTTTGTAAGCCACCTCCTTTGTTAATGGACTCCATTTTCTAAAGACTCTCCCAAAGAATCTCAACCTGGTACCCACCTTACCAACAATTAATTTTATTTGATCATTCCACCTCAAATCGTTCCGCAGGCATACTCCCAGATATTTTACAGAAGTAACTGCTACCAGTGTTTGTTCCGCTATCATATAATCATACAATAAAGGATCCTTCTTTCTGCACCTACAGAGTGCAATAAACAAATGACAACGTACAGTAAACATATGTTTGTATTGTTACTGTAAACTCTATTCACAGAAGCCGACCAGAGTGGCCGAGCGGTTCTAGGCGCTACAACAAAAAACCACGTGACTGCTACGGTCGCAGGTTCGAATCCTACCTCTAGAATGAATGTGTGTGGTGTCCTTAGGTTAGTGAGGTTTAAGTAGGACAGGTGACCTCAGAAGTTAAGTCCCATAGTGCTCAGAGCCATTTGAACCATATTCACAGAATTGGGTAAGTCCAGTAAATGCATTAGTTATAACGGAACCAGTTTGTGTTTCAATAACTTTGTGTAATGGTTTAACATTTTAGCTTTATAATTGTACTTAGCTTTGTAATGAAAACCTGTTATACGATAAGGGAAACAGGGGGTATTATCTTCTTTTGTGGCCTGGCAAACGGAAGCATACTGCATTAGAAACTTTGCTGTTTCACAATTTCAGAATAATTTGTTCTCATTTTTTACTGCATTCTATAGATCGTTCGCAGCAGCAAAGAGCTTGGGGTAGCAGAGATGCACCAGTACTCATAGCTCTACAGGTATGCATCTCTACAGGTATGCGTTTTAGACCACATCTTCATTGGACATTTTTTCTCTTGTTTTGTTCCATACCAGCACCTCCCAAAATAGGGGATGTGTTTTAAATTTTCTATTTGACTCGTATTGACATGTGAGCTACTGAATTTTTAGAGGGGCAGGAGTTTGTCGGGTAATTTCTGTAGTGTTCTCTCGTTGATTAAACAAACTCGTGACAATCATCGACAGAATTTTCTAGATACTTAGCTGTTGATATTGATCCCTATGAATGATATCCGTTTGTCTACTCATAACAAACTGGTTTTCAAGTCCATTTTCCCGACTTAAACTACATTTATTTAAGTTGGGCGTCAGCTCCGGTATTTCAACCGACGTTGACAATCTCGAAGCCTCCAGCATTTCGAAGCATCTTTCTAACATCGTGGCTTTACTATACATAATGATGTGTCTACAAACAGCCGCGTTCACATTTACCATACTTGTCTTTTATATAGTTGATATTACCTGTGGACTGGTTAAAATATGTACGTTTTCGGAAGTTGTAATCCGTTTGTCCCAGTATTTAGTTGGAATTACAAAACTTTATTAGGTTTATTGGACATTGTACTTGAAATACACACATTTTGGCATTGCTAGTGTTAACCGAAACTTCAATTTAATGGTAATTCTCACTGAAAAATTTGAAAAGGTGTTGTGGTATTCAAATGCTGACCTCCGTAAGCGAGCAAGAGATTTTCTGTTTAGGTTTCTTTTACAGCAATTTTAATCTAAAGAAACACACAGGAGAAGAACAAAACAAAATGTAGGACTCATAGCGGAGTACAGTGCGACACAAATCGAAACATGGGTAGATACGTGGTCCAACATTAGATTCACTAGAATCATATACTCGGATTCATTTTCTAATTTATATGCAGGAAGACTCTTCATAACAACACAAACTACGAAAATAGTACAGTTAACGTTTTATGTGAAACATCATGAAATATTTCGTTCTACTCATCTGCAGACTCGTCAAGGGCTCTGTAAATCATTTTCTTCACATTTGAACACAAAATCAAGACAAAAGCACAAAAATCTCAAGAAACACGGAGAACTTGAACGTCAGCTGACGCCTATCTCTACGAAACAAGAGACGATAAAGAAATGACGAATTTTTCTAGTGGTACCGTTACCATTGTCTAGGAATAACAACGAAGGCTGCAGACGTGACAGCGGAAAATCATCATAACTGAGGAGATGTAATATTACGTCCTCCGCACATTACTATTTCCCGCACGAGTCCGACGCTAAATGTTAAGCTTGGAAGACGCAAAGCGAATGTGGAAAGGCATGAATTTTTTTCCCATGTCGCATGTCATCTTACTACCGCCAGAGACATACATAATTCCACATCATATGCAGCAAATTCTTCGCGGAGATTGTAGAACTTTGTTCCCGAAACATATCAGGGTCTGTAGCTCCTCTCCTCTCTTTAAACAACAAGAGCTAAAATATTAAACTTAGTGATAATTTCTCATCCAGGGGAATGAATGATGGTGCATAATCATTTCCATTACGTAACTAAATGTAATAAATATGTCTTACTATTTCATTTTCAAACTAATCTGTCAACCAGAAACCACTATTATAGCTACAACATGTAGCGTACCACGATATAAGTGTATATGTATGCGGGGCCCTTACCACAGGATAAATCCATTTTTTTATTTTTATAATTATATGATTTATAATTTTGGTTGGGGTGGCTTTAAATATTGTGAGCTAGCATGAGACTTTTAATTAAATTATACCGCGATAACACTCGTGCGGACATCGGCTGCCCCGAAGTACGTACGATATAATATTTTTTAAACACAACGCTCGACTCACCGCCTTCTAATAATTAGTTTCCTGAGCGCTGCTATTTAGAAAAGAAAATAAGCGTGTTCTTACGCAAACTGTAGTTATTAGTACGGGTCTCAGGGGCTACTGGTTATTTATGTACGAAATGTCACAAAGATTAACTGAGATATTGCGGAGCATATTGAATGTAATGATTTTCAATATTTCTTGTTCATTATTTGCAAGGCAAAACTGGAGAGAACCTCATCTGCCGTTAGGCGGCCAAAGTGAAACATACGGAACTCATTCAGTGCTGTGAATTTTGGCAAATGAAATCTGTCACAACTATTTTTAACTTTGAAATTAATGAAAGATCAAAATGGAGAAGCCTCTCGCATTTACATTTAATATTATGACATGAAATTTTAAAAAATAATAAAGTCAGCGTAATGGCCGGCTAAATCCTGCTAGGGGAGATGAGCTCCCTGCACTACGAAGTTCTGTAAAAAGCTTTGTTAGCTACAATTGATGATTACTATCATGGGTGACAACTAAATCTATAATACACACTTTCTAATAACAATTATATTTTACCAAATTACAACCGAACTTACATTAAATACCGTCCTTCTATACAATGACGGCCTACCGCTAGACGAAACAAAAAAAGGAGAGCTGGTTCAATCAAAGCATTGCCTCTGATCTTCATGGCCCATGTCCCACAGAGGATATACCAAAAAACTGTTTTTTGTTAATTACATCGATATTTGTGTTTTGATAATAATAACTTACGTTCTTTACTATTTGTTATACATCGCGCAGACGTACTTAGTCTTTAGATAATTTATGTTTCACTTGTCTCATAGCAAAAACTTCTTTTCCCTTTCTCCAAATGTCCATTTATGTGACGTACCGTCACAAGCGAAATTACTGATTTTACAGGAAGTATGTGGTTTCAACTTCCAAGTATTTGCGATAAAATGGGCCCCAATTTGGACAGATAGCCATACAAACAACTAGTCTGCTGGGAGTCTGCTCTTAGATCCATTCCACGCGAGGAGAGCCCGCTGTTGTTTTGCACTGTGTGACTGTGTCTTGCCAACTGTTGGAGATGCTAGGTCCTCACTTAGTAAAGTAATCATCGAAGGTGGTTCCATCAGGACACACGTAAGTTGGTAGCCAAACTCAGATGGTGGTAGTGTTGCCCAAGGCGAAACTATAAAGCTGCCAGGGTCTTGTTATCCGAGCAGCAACCCCCCCTTATCTCTCACAAGGAGAGCGTCCTAACGTTGGATCGACTTTTTGAAACTACCTTTATGATTACGCAAGCTAGGGTGCCAGGGGTCACACGCTGCAAAAACATTCACCCTCTTGCGACCACGTTAATTTCAAAATTATTGTGGCTCGCTAAAGGATTAAAAATACTGGTAATTTCAAAGCGTAACTGTAGTAGAGCAATTGCTTTGGTGGTATGCTGAGCGTTGTGGGTTTTAGTCCTGTTGGATGTAATTATTTTTTTAGATCTTTATCTAAATGACTACAGTTATTATTTTTGTTCAGGTAATGTGTTTCAAAACATTCTATAATCCGGGTAGCCACAGCTCCGGAAATAAATCTTGATAAGTGAAAAACAGCAAAAGCTACTAAATGATCGTTTCAATAACGCATCATTCAATCGCTGATGTGGTTCTTCATTTGTTAAGAAATAATTAACTTTTGTGTTGCTCTCACTTTCTATTTTTTTTAATTTATTTATTTCTTCATTTGTAAATTATCTCCATGTGATTTTAATATTTTTATTTACCAATCGACACATTTAATCGTTTTTTAGAATACTGATCTATCGGTTTAAAAGTAAACGACTAAATAATGTATTTATATTGCCTATCCAGTTGTGTCAAAAATAAAGTTTTCGTTGCAGAATGGACATTTTTTTGAATTGTAATCGTCATACGAAAATTTAAAAGATAAATTTTCCTCGCGTCATGAATAAAATAACGGTCCCAACCATAGGGCTCTTTTCTTGGCAGGCTCTGCCGCATTCATGAGGAGTTCGTCGAAACTTGCCACAATGAGCAACTTTTCCAGCAAGTCCAGTTAGGACCTTGTTAGGTAAACTGCGGATGACATGCGACTCGAAAGAAATGCTTTTCCCAGTGTTTCATAAAATATATGTGTGTGCGTGTGAGCTCCCACTTATATATATGAGGCATCTCTCTCCCCTGTCTAGGTGCTACCGTTAGCCTATCGAGGGCGTGTTGAAAAATACTTCCTAAGAATTTTCTTTGTGAAAACTTTGTAAGGTTTCCAAATAAAACAAATGTAACTAATGTCTGGTATCTTTATTATTCTTGCCTAAATACCTGCAGTCCTCATGTAAAATAACAATATCGTTCTGTAATCGTGTTTTCAGTTGAAGGAGTTTGTCCACACCTGAAGCAGCCGCTGCTTCAGTATGACAACATCAGACCACACAAGAGCGCCGCGACGTCTGTAATAGTCGGACACCTTGAGCTAACTGTAATCGATGATCCTCCATACTATCCCAACTTGGTCCCATCCGATATTCATCCAGAACTTAAAGGGGAGTTCACTTTGATAGTGATGAAGCGGTGCAACCAGAGATGAGGTTGCTGTTCCGTTAAGAAAGTCAAACATTCTACAGTGACTCTATCAACTAATTCTTCTCTGGCTAGGAGGAATGTGTTCGTCACCAGGGTGACTATGTGGAGTAATAAACAGATAGCCATGATGAATAAAAATGTGAAATGTTAATACCGTTTGTTTTATTTAAAAAACTGTAAGAAATTTCACAAAACAATTTAAAAGGCTTTACATTTCAACGTCCCCTGCTTATTGTACGGTACTGGTAAGCTCAATTCGATTTTGTTTCTTTTTTTATTTACTCAGTATAAAATTTTCTTCGAGTAACTGCAGTAGGAGGGAGACACACTATTCCTTACCCACGACAGTCAGCATGACAGAAATTACAAGAAAATGAGCTCTCCTGCAAGTAGATAACGAAATGTGAATTCCTTGTGCAAGGGGTAAAGCTGTAGCGTCCAGACAAGGCAAAGACATCACAATTTTATTCTGTTAAAATAATTTTGCAGAAACAAGAGCAACTATTTCCATATGTGTTGAACCAAAGAACATTGAAAAAACATAGATAGTAAATTCTGCATAAGGAAACATAGAAGTTACATGAAAGAAATACAGTCGATACTGAACACGAAACGTGTTAGAACTTCTAATACGAAATCAGATGACTCAAAAGAGTGAACTGTGACAACGTACTGCCGACACAGCAGCAATAAGAAATGTGTGAGTGCGCATAAGCGATACTTCAGGTGGATTCAGTACGAAAACTATATTTTATTCACCACTTTTTATAAAACAGATGTCAAGATGGTCTTCATCGACAGAAAGAGGTAATCCGATAACAAATATTTTGTATTCTTAGACGCAAAGTAAAGGAAATTTATAATTCAAATACCATCGACAAGTTCCAGACAACTGTAAGATACGGATGAGATAAGCAAGCGTCTTTTCTTGTTTCGATATGGCCAGACCGAAGACCGCAAGTGATGTTATCCTGCCTCTTTTACTCACCGTTCTTTACAGAACCGACCTGTCATCTGTCTTCGCTGGAAATCGTTCTGTCTGAATCCCTGCGGCGACTTTCTTCTTTCTGAGGCGAGCTGCTGATGCAGGGAGATGGAAAGATGTTTCCGCCCGCCCGTTCATAGCCCGTGGGAGTTCTTGCCAAACCGGATTTCTGAAAGCTGACGCGCTGGAAACTGACTTCAGAAGCTGCCAACTTCAAGACGCAGCCCTCACAACGCAATTCAATAGCGGTGGCATCAAAAAATACTTACTCACCCTTAAACAAGATAAAGCTTTTTTTCTCAGTAGCACTCGTACATCATATTCACTTTCAGTATTTCATCCTGTAGCTACTGATCCTTTCATTCTCCGAACAAACTACGTAAGTGAGAGAAAGATGCACTAAACAGAGAATTTCGCCACGCATTGTGCTTAAAATAAACTCGTCACAGGGCGCGCGTTGATTATGAGGTGAGGCGATTACATTATCCACGTATCAACCAACTTGAAGATTATCACTAACAAGTGTCAGATTAAACATACTCATTGACAAGAAGATTAAAGCAAGGTACTCAGTTCGATGCCCGTTTAACTATTATACTCTAAAGAAGGCTGTCTTTCAGTTCTAGTCATCTCAAGTTCAATAATGTTTCTATGGATTATTCTCAGCGTAAGAATGACTCACAGAAACACAATACTCCTGAGATAATACAACATAACTCTAGAGAAAATGTTGTAACGGTATCCTCCCTAGCATACAAAGCTAGACTAAATAAAAAAATTACCATCTGCACTCCATCAGTACATATAGCTATCAGTGCATGAACCCCACCCCCTCCAACAACAGAAAATAAGTAAAAGAAAGCATCGTATCTACTGTATAGGGAAGGTTGGTAGCTTGCGACGCGGCTACCACACTTACAGACATGTATCCCGGGTAGCCTAATTCCCATCTAGGTAGTAAGATTACTACCCCAGGCGTCGTATATTTTCCGACAGCTCGTTGGTCGATTTCGATATTCCTCTGCTACATGGAACTGGTTTAAGTTTCATTGGCAATCTTTCGAGTGAGTACCTCAGCGAATGAAAGCCAAGGGCGTTATGTTTGAAGGAAGGAAAGGAGGCAGTTGCAGGGTGTCAGTTGTAAAGAATTAGTTGTATGGAAGCTATTTTATTGAGGCAGTCAGCCTCGTAGACTTAGAACTATTTAAACCTAACTAACCTAAGGACATCACACACATTCACGCCCGAGGCAAGATTCGAACCTGCGACCGTAGCAGCAGCGCGGTTCCGGACTGGAGCACATAGAACCGCTCGTCCACAGCGGCCGGCTTTTGCACATCAACTGCATGTTACTGCGAGTTGGTGTGAAGGGGCAGTGCTGGGCCGGAAGAGGCCGGCTGGAAGGTTTTTGTATCAGACATTCTGTGGTCTGCTATTCAGTTGAAGAGAAGGAGTACATGTCATTGGTATTGGTATTGATAGTGTCTGCAATATTAGTTTTGAAAAAGCAAGCTCTGTTGTTTTAATTGTTTTTGACAAGAACATGTTGCTCCTCCCCATGCATTCTGCTCAGCGGTCTGACAATGTGCTCCTTTCCCTACGACTTGGATTGTATCTAGCAGCAGTGCGACTGATTACTTTTTCTGGTGAACCTTATAGCGGAGTGACGATTAAGCTGAGCTCAGTATTCATCACTTGTTACGTTCGTGTCCATAATGAAACCCGCGATCCAGAGTTGGTGAATCATTGTTTTTCAGTCGCTTCACAAATAGGAAATAGTTATTTATTTTCTTAATGTTGTAGATTGAGAAATCGAGTCAAACGTAAATGTATTAAGTGTGGTGTCTGCTACGTTTTCTATTGATTTATGCGATTGACTGTTGTGGTAACTGTTACAATACATAAAAAGTTTATTTCAATTATCCAATTTCTTTACCTAGGCCAGACTAATGCTCCCATCCCATCCTTTTTCTAAAGTAATAATCAATTAATATTTTGTGATTAGAGTTAGTGTGGATTATTAACATCTGCTGCCTCCGCGCGCTGCCTATGAGGAGTCATACTTGCATGTTAGGATAAGTTTTACAAAAGTAAGGAGAGACAAGCAGCCGAACGATGGAGCAGCGCCTAGCTATTTCTTATCTTACTCTTTTCAGGTGGTGTGGCGTAGTCAGTTGATGCATGAGTAACTGTATCTCCGATTTAGTGTTTTATTCTCATATCTAACGATAGTAACTGGCCATTAGTGGCATTCAGAGGATATTTATTAAACGATTTACACCACAAAGTCTGTAAAATGCTGACAGATTATATCGTTGCACAATACGTGACTTGTGTCTGTCGAACCGTGCTTGGATTTAGATCAGGGCCGCACAAACACGGAAAAACCGCACGCGTGCAAAGCGAGGTGCAGCGAGTGCCTGCACAGTGCATCGGTTGAACTCGGCATACTTCGCCTCAACTCGGCTTGCTAGGTGAGGCCGACCCTGTGCACTGCCGAATGCGCTGCCAGTCCGCATAGTCAACATTATAATACGTAATCGCAAGACACTTACCGGAATAATGGAACCATCTGCTCCAAAAAAAAAAGGGAAAATTGCAGAAAGTCAATTTAAACCGGAATGGGAACCCTCCTACTTTTTTGTGAGTTGTGACGATAAAGCCAAATGTCTAATCTGCGGTACACTAATTTCGTGTGTCAGAAAATCGTCTATTGAAAGCAGCATCTTTCAATAGAAAGGCACTACAGCAAATTGCATTCATAAAAGGATAGTGATATGACAGGGGATGCCAGAGGGGAAGAGAGGCACTACAGCAAATTGCATTCATAAAAGGATAGTGATATGACAGGGGATGCCAGAGGGGAAGAATTACGAAAGTTGCAAACTCTTGCAGAAGAGAATTCTATATCTACAAACGAGGTTTGTTGCAAGTACTTTAGCATGTATATTTTGGTTAAAGGTAATGCGAAACGAAATAACATTTGCTTAGATACCTTAGTTTTCGTTTTCGCTTCATATTATTTCTAACAGATCATTTTTCTCTACTTTATGGTGAAGAAGATGAGGGGTGTTGCGAAAGGACTCTCAGAGCTAGTTACAAAGTTGCTCTACGTTTAGCAAGGGCAGGGAGGCCATTTAAGGACGGGCCATTAATAAAAATCATTATGTTGGACGTAGTGGAGGCAATGAATCCCACATTAGCTCCCGCGTACAGCAGAATACCACTTTCCAGAATGACAATACATCGGAGAATCAACGACATTGCTGAGAATTTGCATGAACAACTGGCAGCCAAAACTGACAACTTCGTAGCGTACTCCATCGCATTTGATGAGTCCACGGATATTTACGACTCGACTCAGTTAGCAATATCTTTCCGTGGCGTGGACGACGACCTACATGTAACGCAAGAGTTCCTGGGTATGATTTCGTTGAAGGACACGGTTACAGGGGCGGATATTTTAGCAGCTGTTGAAATGGCAGCTGAAGGAATAGGTCTCGCTTAGGAAAAGCTGTTTTCCCTAACCACAGACGGGGCACCAGCAATGTGCGGTAAAGCAAAAGGGTTTATTGGCCTTCTGCGGAAAAAACTTAATATGCCGAATTTACCTTCCGTTCATTGTTTTGCACACCAAGAGGCTCTTTGTGCGAAAGTTATCGGTCTTCAAGATGCGATGAAGGTAGTGGTGCGTATCGTGAACTACATTCGTTCTCAAGGACTCACTCATCGTCACTTCAAAAATTTTTTGATTTACTTTTAAGAGGAGTATCCAGATATTTCCTACCACGCTGAGGTGCGCTGGCTGAGTAAAGGGAAAGTGATATCCCGAATTTTTCGACTACGCCACACAGTGCCGCAGTTTTTGGAGAGCAAAGGACATCCAGAGCCACTTTTTCATGACCTTGAATGGGTAACTGATTTAGGATTTTTAGCAGACATTATGGCTCTCCTAAATGATTTAAGTCTGAAACTCCAAAAAGAAAACAATCTCATCAACGATATGATCAGCAAAATAAACGCTTTACAGTATTAACTGAAGCTCCTCAAAAACAACCTTTCAGAGAAAAATACGCAACAGTTTCCTGAACGTGGTAAGCGAGGTATAAATTGTACCTGATTTTTATAACCGCTCTGATCAAAACGGTTTGAGAGCATCTGTGCATCTGCGGTTTGAAAAATACATCGAGGTGCTACAAGCCCTTGAAAATGCGTTAATCGACCGATTCTAGGTAATGTGCCGGTATTTGACATACAGCTAAACAAAGGAGATTGCGTTACTCATGCAAGTGTAACATTACATTAAAACCAATAGTACACATTACATGTTTATTAAAATCTATCGCATTTTAGTACTTCGAAACAACGGCTTACATTACTTTAATTTATTGACATTTGCTTTGTTATTGTTTCAGGAATTTACCGACCTGCAGCCAATTCTCGATGTTTTTGTGAAACCTTTTTCGATGGATATTGAAAGTGCGCCTTCAGATTTACATTTCGAACTAATTGATTTGCAAAGCGATGTTCACCAAAGGATGTGTTTTACAATACAAAAGGTTTGCTGCAATTCTACCAGAATTTGCCGAAGGAAGAATTTCCCAATTTACACAGAGAAGCAGCGAAGATTATTTCTATGTTTGGTTCCACTTGTGTATGTCAAAGGTTTTTTTCTGTTTTGTTTTGTACAAAATCTAGATTGCGTGCGAGTATTTCTAATTGTAATTTAAAAAATGCTGTCAGAATTGCTGCCAGACAATCTCTTGTTCCAGATCTTAGTAGCGTAATTGCAAATAAAATAAAGAGCACATAGGAAGATACATTTGTGTTGAAACCAAATTTAAAATTGTTACCATTACAGTTATTATATAAATCACTTTTGTACCGGTACACCAAACTAAGCTCTCCATCTTGTGTACATCGGTATTTGGCAATGAAGAAGGCAACAGGGTACAACCTTTGAAACAGGTCGAGACAGGAGGCGCGAGCGACACAAGCTAAGGAAGAGAGAGGCAGCGCTGTTGCGCAAAGCCGAGGAGTGGGGGATCTGCACCGTCGTCAACATAGCGTAGCCGTCTTCTGCGATGCACCTTGTGCGGCTCTGATTTAGATGTTCATTACCGACACAGATATATCCTTTTAACAGACGGCATACAACTTTCTTACTCAACATCACGTGCTCACTAAGCGCCACGACACCTTTCATCCGCCACCAGATTACTCTGCAGCCACTCGAACGGAGTCCTCTTCGCCATCATCTTGAGCACCTGCCCTTTGCCACTTCCTAGAGTTCCGAGTGCAACGCGCCGCTGGACTTCCATCATGTGGCCCCGACAGCCGCGCTGCTCTGGATCTGCGTCTCAGCCGTCCTCAAGCTCAGTGCTCCGCGAGACTTTCATCTCAACCGCCGACGATCCCACGACTTCGTTCAACCCAATCTGCAAGCCATCTTTCCACCTCCGTCTATGGCTTCCATGAATCTCGTTATCGGCACATTCCAGGCAACGTCGAGGACTGACTTTTCAACTTGTATTAAAGTAGCGTGGACACTCGTTCCCAGAAACTGTGTATTGAGTTCCATTTCTTAGTTAAAAACAACTATCCGTGAATTAAAAAAAAAAAAACAGTGGTTCAAATGGCTTTGAGCACTATGGGACTTAATATCTGAGGCCATCAGTCCCCTAGAACTTAGAAGTACCTAATCCTATCTAAGGACATAACATACATCAATGTCCGAGGCAGGATTCGAACCTGTGACCGTAGCAGTCGCACGGTTCCGGACTGAAGGGCCTAGAACCGCTCGGCCACCCCGACCGGCACCTGTCGCACCCATAATCCTGCTACTGACATACTACTAACATGGTTCAATAATCATAAATTTAACATCTATGGACCAAGTTTAAAAGAATAGTTAGCCACGCGCTGGATAGATACGTACTCAGTAGAACACTTCATAATGGGAGAGACCCTCCATGGCAGGCAGTCATTATAAATAATGCTCTAAAGAAACATATACTACTGCATAACATATATAAAACAAAGCCTTGGTCTATAGACAGAGTGATACTGAACGAAACGTGCTGCGCGGTCAATAGAGCAATGCTGTAAAGCCGTGAATAACTACCGTAGCAGAATACTGTCAAAAGATCTTTCACAAAATCCAAAAAAATTCTGGGTGCAAGTAAAGCCTGTTAGTGGCACCAGACTTGGTGCCTAGTCACTCATGGCCTATGCAGGAACTGAAAGTGGGAGCAGCAAAGAGAAAACAGAAACGCATAACGCCGTGTTTATGTGTTTCTTTACAAACGAACATCCAGAAGCATTACCTCAATTTCATTATCGTACTACTTAAAAGATAACTGAAGTCGATATTAGTGGAAGTGGCGATGAGAAAAATTGAACAAAGCCCTAAGGTACAATGCATTTCCTGTAAGATTCCATACGCAATTCACGGCTGACCAGATCCCTCGAACAGGAAACCGTGCCCAGTAGCCGTAAGAAAGGACAGATGACACTGATATACGAGAAATGTAGCAGAAGTGGTCCACAAACCTACCGTCCAATATCATCAACGTCAGTTTGTTGTAATTCTGAGCTCAAATATAGTGAGATATCTCCACACCAACCGGCACAGATTTCGAAAACATAGATTACGTGGAACCCAACTCGCACTTTTCTCACACGACATCCTGAGAGTCATGTATCAAGGAAGTCAGCTAGATGCAATTTATTGTTCCGCAAACTACACTCCTGGAAATGGAAAAAAGAACACATTGACACCGGTGTGTAAGACCCACCATACTTGCTCCGGACACTGCGAGAGGGCTGTACAAGCAATGATCACACGCACGGCACAGCGGACACACCAGGAACCGCGGTGTTGGCCGTCGAATGGCGCTAGCTGCGCAGCATTTGTGCACCGCCGCCGTCAGTGTCAGCCAATTTGCCGTGGCATACGGAGCTCCATCGCAGTCTTTAACACTGGTAGCATGCCGCGACAGCGTGGACGTGAACCGTATGTCCAGTTGACGGACTTTGAGCGAGGCGTATAGTGGGCATGCGGGAGGCCGGGTGGACGTACCGCCGAATTGCTCAACACGTGGGGCGTGAGGTCTCCACAGAACATCGATGTAGTCGCCAGTGGTCGACGGAAGGTGCACGTGCCCGTCGACCTGGGACCGGACCGCAGCGACGCACGGATGCACGCCAAGACCGTAGGATCCTACGCAGTGCCGTAGGGGACCGCACCGCCACTTCCCAGCAAATTAGGGACACTGTTGCTCCTGGGGTATCGGCGAGGACCATTTGCAACCGTCTCCATGAAGCTGGGCTACCGTCCCGCACACCGTTAGGCCGTCTTCCGCTCACGCCCCAACATCGCGCAGCCCGCCTCCAGTGGTGTCGCGACAGGCGTGAATGGAGGGACGAATGGAAACGTGTCGTCTTCAGCGATGAGAGTCGCTTCTGCCTTGGTGCCAATGATGGTCGTATGCGTGTTTGGCGCCGTGCAGATGAGCGCCACAATCAGGACTGCATACGACCGAGGCACACAGGGCCAACACCCGGCATCATGGTGTGGGGAGCGATCTCCTCCACTGGCCGTACACCTCTGGTGATCGTCGAGGGGACACTGAATAGTGCACGGTACATCCAAACCGTCATCGAACCCATCGTTCTACCATTCCTAGACCGGCAAGGGAACTTGCTGTTCCAACAGGACAACGCACGTCCTCATGTATCCCGTGCCACCCAACGTGCTCTAGAAGTGTAAGTCAACTACCCTGGCCAGCAAGCTCTCCGGATCTGTGCCCCTTTGAGCATGTTTGGGACTGGATGAAGCATCGTCTCACGCGGTCTGCACGTCCAGCACGAACGCTGGTCCAACTGAGGCGCCAGGTGGAAATGGCATGGCAAGCCGTTCCACAGGACTACATCCAGCATCTCTACGATCGTCTCCATGGGAGAATAGCAGCCTGCATTGCTGCGAAAGGTGGATATACACTGTACTAGTGCCGACATTGTGCATGCTGTGTTGCCTGTGTCTATGTGCCTGTGGTTCTGTCAGTGTGATCATGTGATGCATCTGACCCCAGGAATGTGTCAATAAAGTTTCCCCTTCCTGGGACAATGAATTCACGGTGTTCTTATTTCAATTTCCAGGAGTGTATATATCCCAGTAACACACCTACACTTATCATCGAAAGTATGATCATGTCGGGTATCAGATGAAATGTAGATTGGGTTGAGGATTTCTTTATAGGGAGAACGAAGCATGTCATCTTGGATGGAGAGTCATCAACAGATGTACAAGAAACTTCGAGTAAAGTTGTTGGGTCTCTTGCTGTTCATGTTGTTTATTAGCGATCTTGCGGACAATATTAACAGTAACCTCAGACTTTCGCAGATAACAGAGTTAACTACTACAAAATAGTCTGAACGAAGTTGTACAAATATTCAATCTGGCCTTGATATGATGTTAAAAAGGTGCAGTCTTCGACAACTTGCTTTAAATGTTCAAAATTATAAAATTTGGCACTTCAAAAACCGGAAAAAACATAGTGTCCTATGAATATAATATTGATGAGTAACAGTTGAAATCTGTAAACTCATACGAATATTTGGGTGTAACGATTCGCAGGGACGTGAAATGGAATGATCACGAAAGCTCAGTCATGGGCAAAGCAGGAGGCAGACTTCGGTTTATTGATAGAATACTAGGGAAATATAATCAGTTCAGCGGAGATTACTTACAAATCGTGCGACCTATCATACAATGCTGCTCAAGTGTGTGGGATCCATGACAAATAGGACTAGCAGGCGGTATTTAACGTATACGGAGAATCGTAGCATGAATGTTCACAGGTTTGTTTTACCCATGGCAAATGTCATAGATGTTGAAATTACTGAACAGGCAGACGCAGGTAGCAGACGCAGATGTCCATTGCCGACAGAGTGAAGCGTAATTATCAACGAAGTGACGCAATGAGGCAGGAACGTTACAGCTTCCAGCACTATACTCTGCGAATCACCGAGCAGTGCATGTCAGAGTGTACGATCCACCGTATCAGTTATTAGAAGATTTTCCCTTTCCATTGAAGGCAGACGAAAATTATCCCGAGAAAGTTTATTAACAATGTTTTAAGAACTGGCTTTTAATGACGGCCCTAGGAATATGCTATAAACCCCTAAATATCGTTCCCGTATGGATCGTGAGGATAAGATTGGATTAATTACAGCATGCAGAGAGGCACTGAGATAATCATTTTTCCAGCCCCCTCATTTAATGTTGATCGGTGTTTTCAAATGGTCGCTCGATCTGAATTCGTTTCCTGTGAATAAATACAGGGTATTTCATAATTCACAGGCAACGAATTCAGATCAAGCGACCATCTTGAAAACACCAATCAACACTAAATGAGGGAAGATTCTTGGCATCAACTGGTTTTCTTTTTTGCAGCATCTCTCATACATATGTTGTATATTTGTCGTCACTGACCAAGTGAAAAAGCGACAGTCAACTGCAATATTCAGCATACTAAGATTCTGAGATGAAGAGGTTAGCACAGGAAAGGAATTCGTGGCGGGCCGCATCAAACCAGTCAGTAGACAGATGACAAAAAAAAAAAAAAAAAAAAAAGAAAGCGGAAAAAGTTATATCATCAACTGCCGATGGAACCAGAGGCTATTTTCGTCACGACATTGCAATGGTCTGCCAACTGTGAACTGTTGGTACCTGATGAAATATGTGTTGGTTAGTTGATTGATTTGAGGGAGGGGCCAAACAGCGAGATCATCGGTCCCATCGGATGAGGGAAAGATGAGGAAGAAATTCGTCCTGCCCTTTCAAAGGACTCATCCCGGCATTTTCCTGAACAAATTTAGGGAAAACACGGGAAACCCAAATCAGGATGGCCAGACACGGATTTTACCGTCGCCCTACCGGAGGGGAGTCCAATGTGCTAACCACTTCGTCACCTCTGTCGGTGAAAAATATATGATGGATGCATGCGGATGTGACAGATTCTCCCACTAAAACAAATACTTGACGCCTTTAACTTGATGTGGTGTTAATCGTTGACTTGAAGACGGTTGCTTGAGGTAACCTGGTTGCCTATGGATAAATACGCGCAGCTGTTGGTGATTTCGGGATGGCGTTTTTCAAACATGTTGAAGCTGTGCAGTACTGTTTACAAAGAAAACCATGGACCTGATACAATCGACACCACTGGACACAACATCAGAGATCCCGGCTTCCATTTATTGGGTCAGGACACCTTTGATAACGCACATCCGTGCTGCGGAAACGAAAACAGCTCTTTCGAACTGGGCGTATTTGTTTTAATCGGCCGCCTGTAACCGTTGCGGTGGACGCTCGTCTAACCGCATCGCCTGTGCGGGACGTGTTGGCGACGCGTGACCGAGTCTGTTTTCACTGCGCACTCGGCCGTCGCCGATCAGTGCTGTGTTTGGGTCCCGAGCGCCGCCGTATTCCGGCGAGACGAGGCAGTCTGCAGGGTTTCGCCCCCTGGTGAGGTCGGCGCCTCGCCACAGCGGAGGGCCGGACGGACTCTCGCCAGTGTCCGGGGGGGGGGGGGGGGGGGCGCTGCTCCATATTCAGCAGGCCGAACAACACCAACAGCTGTCCCCTGGCACCCGCTGCGGGAGACGTCTGTCCATTAAGGCGGAAGAATGCTCAGCGTCCTCTCTGACAGGACTTTGAATGCAAAGCGACGACGGAGATACATTGTAACGTTTCTGACTTTGCACACGTGATTTTTATTATTATTCACAGTGCCCTAAGTAGTGTAGCACCCAGCTGACATCGTTAGAGAACATCTACATCCATAAACCGCTAGCCAACTGACGGTGTGTGGTCGAGGGAACCTTGAGGGCCGACCGGAGTGGCCGAGCGGTTCTAGCGCTACAGTCTGGAACCGCGCGACCGCTACGGTCGCAGGTTCGAATCCTGCCTCGGGCATGGGTGTGTGTGATGTCCTTAGGTTAGTTAGGTTTAAGTAGTTCTAGGGGACTGATGACCTCAGAAGTTTAGTCCCATAGTGCTCAGAACCATTTGAACCATTTTGGTACCTTTAGTACATCTATCGGTTCTCCCTTCTATTCCAGTCTCGTATTTTTCGTAGAATGAAGGATTGTCGGTATGCCTCTGTGTGGGCTCTAATCTCTCTGATTTTGTCGTCATGGTCTCTTCGCGAGATATACAGAGGAGGGAGCAATATACTGCTTGACTCTTCGGTGAAGGTATGTTCTCGAAACTTCAACAAAAGCCCGTACCGAGCTACTGAGCGTTTCTTCTGCAGAGTCTGCCACTGGAGTTAATCTATCATCTCTGTAAGTCTTTCGCGATTAATAAATGATCCTCAAACGAAGCGCGCTGCTCTCTGTTGGATCTTCTCTATCTCTTCTATCAACTCTATCTGGTACGGATCCCACACTGCTGAGCAGTATTCAAGCAGAGTGCGAACACGTGTACTGTAACCTACTTTGTTTATGGACTGCATTTCCTTAGGATTCTTCCAATGAATCTCAGTCTGGCATCTGCTTTACCGACGATCAACTATATATGATCATTCCATTTTAAATCACTCCTAATGAATAATCCCAGATAATTTATGGAATTAACTGCTTCCAGTTCCTGACCTGCTATATTTTCTTTCTGTGTATTCGCAGCACATTACACTTGCCTACATTGAGATTCAATTGCCATTCCCTGCACCAAGCGTCAATTCGCTGCAGATCCTCTTGCATTTATCTACAATTTTCCATTGTTACAACCTCTCGATATACCACAGAATCATCCGAAAAAGCCTCAGTGGACTAGCGATATCATCCACAAGGTCATGTATGTATACTGTGAATAGCAACGGTCCTACGACACTCCCCTGCGGCACACCTGAAATCACTCTTACTTCAGATGACTTCTCTCCATTGAGAATGACATGCTGCGTTCTGTTATCTACGTACTCTTTAATCCAATCACACAATTGGTCTGATAGTCCATATGCTCTTACTTTGTTCACTGCTTTGTATAAGCGGCTAAGGGACAAAAAATTTCGTTTTGCACATGACATTACTCTGAGGTGACAGAAGTCTTGGGATAGCGATATCCAAATGTGCAGATGGCGGTAGTACTGGGTGCACAAGATCAAAAAGGGTAGTGCAATGGCAGACCTGACGGCTGTACATAGGCGACTACTGAAAAATTGTTTTCGACGTGATTGTGTCCGGACGATAGAAAAAAGCAGACTTCAAACGCGGAATGTTAGTTGGAGCTAGACAGACGGGACATTCCATTTCGCAAATCGTTAGGGAATTCAGTATTCTGAGATCTACATATCAGGAGAAAGAGCCGACAATACCACGTTTCAGGTCTTACATCTCACCATGGACAGCGCAGTGCTTACAGCACGACATCTCTTGCAGTGCCTCTTTTGGACTCCTAAAATCATAGACGACTGGAAAACCGTGGCCTTTTTACACTACTGGCCATTAAAATTGCTACACCACGAAGATGACGTGCTACAGTCGCGAAATTTAACCGACAGGAAGAAGATGCTGTGATATGCAAATTATTAACTTTTCAGAGCATTCACACAAGGTGGGCGCCGGTGGCGACATCTACAACGTGCTGACTTGAGGAAAGTTTCCAACCGATTTCTCATACACAAACAGCACTTGACCGGTGTCGCCTGGCGTAAAGTTGTTGTGATGCCTCTTGTAAGGAGGAGAAATGCGTACCATCACGTTTCTGACTTTGATAAATGTCGGATTGTAGCCTATTGCGATTGCGGTTTATCGTATGGCGACATTGCTGCTCGCGTTGGTCGAGATCCAATGACTGTTAGACGAATATGCAATTAGTAGTTTCAGGAGGGTAATACGGAACGCCGTGCTGGATCCCAACGGCCTCGTATCACTAGCAGTCGAGATGACAGGCATCTTATCCTCACGGCTGTAACGGGTAGTGCAACCACGTCTCGATCCCTTTGTCAACATATAGGGACGTCTGCCAGACGGAAACAATCTGCACGAATACTTCGACGTTTTCAGCAGCATGGACTATCAGCTCGGAGACCATGGCTGTGGTTACCCAAGCCCATGCGTATCAAGGCCGTTATTATGGCCAGAGGTGGTTGTTCTGGGTACTGATTTCTCAGGACCTATGCACCCAAATTGCGTGAAAATGTAATCACATGTCAGTTCTAGCATAATATATTTGTCCAATGAATACTCGTTTATCATCTGCATTTCTTCTTGGTGTAGCAATTTTAATGGACAGTAGTGTATATGAGCCCCAGTTTCAGCAGCTATGAGCTGGTGGTAGGGTTCAAGCGTGACGCAGACCCCACTAAGCCACGAAACTGCGTTGTCAACAAGATACTGTGCAAACTGGTGGTGGCTCAATAATGGTGTGGGCTGTGTTTCCATGGAATGGACTGGGTCCTCTGGTCCATCTTAACCGAACATTGACTGTAAATGTTTATGTACGGCCATTTTCAGCCATTCATGGACTTTATGACAATGCACCATGCCACCTGGTGACAATCATTTCTGACTGCTTGGAAGAACATTCTGGACAATTGGAGCGAATGATTTGGCCACCTTGATCGCCCCGAATGAATCCCACTGAACAGTTGTGGAACATAATCGACAGGTCAGTTTGCACCCAAAATCCTACACAGGCAACACTTTGCCAATTATGGACAGCTATAGAAGCAATGTGGCTCAATAATTCTGCAGGGGACATTCAACGGCTTGGTGAGCCCATGCTACGTCGAGTTACAAAAGGTGGTCCCACACAGGCGGTATGCGATAACGTTTGTCAAAGTGTAGCTCGGTGGGCTCTTTTACTCAGATGACGTGGCACCAGTGGGGCGATTTTACTGTCTCATTGGTTGGGGAGTTATAAGCGCGCCGAAAGATGTAACTCTATTACTTATTGTTTGTTACGTTAGACGACAAATAGGAATATGCATGAGTGTAAGAAGTATTTCAACAAAGTAGTCTTTAGGAAATACTAATAAATTACACTTGCTTAATATTCTCCCAATGAATCTCACTCAGGCACCTGCTTTTCCTATTGTTTGTTTTATGTGATCACTTCCCTATAGATCGCTCCGGCTGGTTACTTATATGTAATTAATTTTATTTTATTTGTGATATTTACGTATTTTACCCGATTTCCGCAGGCTCTCTCTTACATCGGACTGGAGTTTCGCGTATACAGTACTTGTTCAAAGTTACCTAAGAAATAACTATTTCACTATAGCAAATTGTATTAAAATAATTTGAGTGTTCATAGTGACAAATTGATTAAATAATAATAACTATGAACTAATAAAATTAATTCTAGAAGTACTTGCACTATTTCTGCTGCTGATACTAATACATAATAATAATAATGACAATAATGTCAATAGTGATATTGGCACACGTAAAAAGAATTTACGCATATACAAGACCAATGTTTCGTGGTTCAAGGAGTTCTGGAGAAAGGAAATTTAGCAAGAGTGCACCAGCTGAGAATAGTGGGAAATGAAAAGTATGTGGTTGGAAAGAAGATGTACAAGGGCGACAAATGCGTATAGTGAGAATAATAATAATTATTTCTTGTTTCAGTAGGTATGTCATTAACTGTCTTCTCAAGTTTGAGATGTTATTCGGTTCTCTAATATAATGTGGGAGGTTATTCAGATTCGGATGTCTGCTATAGAGAAGGACTTCGAGAAAGTGGATGGACGATGGAAGGGGTAGAAGGGACATGGCTCTGATGGGAATGGGTGTTTCTGCCATGTTGATCAGACAAGGGCGTTAAGGTCTAGAGGTGATACGGGGCACGGTGTTCGTAGATAAGTCAGTAGAGCAGACAGAGGATATGGAAGTATATGCGTTTGTGTGCACACAGCAAGGATAGCTGCGAAATATGATCAAATAGTCCAACATCACAGTTATAACGAATATAGGCATTCATAACAAATTCCTAACGCCGTGAGCTTTCCTGAGAAAGGCCTTGGATAATGACAGCGCTGTAATCAGTTATTGGAAGTATACGGGACTGTACAAGATTTTTTCAGGTGAAGAGGGGGGGGGGGGGCTTTCTGTATTTTTGTAGGGAATCGGTCGATGATGATGACCCCTTACACACCGCAGTTCTTTGCTAAAGGATGGGAAAAATGTAGTTTTTGTTTCCTGTAATCTGTCGCCTATATTATAATCGAACAGTAGGGAATTTCTACGCCTATTTATGCCACACATTAAATTTATTTATGTTCACGTCCAAATTCCAGTCCCTGCCACTAATCGAACCTCTGTAGTCTCCCAACATTTTGTTGCTGTCTATTGCCCCGACCTCCCTATAAAGTCCCCTACGTTATCCAGCAGACCATTAATCTATATTATAAGTAGCAGGCGGGTTTATAACACTCCACTGAGGTACTCCAGAAATTATGTTTACATTTGTCGATTCTGATCCACTGAGAACGCTGTGTTGAATTCTGTTTCCAAGGAAGATCTGTATCGTCGTCGTCTTCCTTTCAAGGATTATGATATTGTTCATTACGAACTTAGAAACAAAATCATTCCCATCTTTTCCCATTCGACTTATAGTTCACGGATCCTCTGGGGAATTCTTTCACCTAACATTCTCCTGATGTGTTATTTTTACAATTTTTTAAAATTTTTCCATTCATACTGAAAAAATTAAATTTGTTCAAATATCTTTAGTTTTAATCATGTCTCTTCTTACATAACTCTTTGTCCTGCTCAAGAACCTCATATCTACAAATAAAATGACATAATTTCAGAAACTTTACTGGCCTGATACAGATATGATGTTACGTAAATAGACTGAAGCGGCGAGTGAAAATCTGTACCAAGGCCGGAAATCGAACTCCGGTCTCCTGATTACTCGACAGGTGGGTTAGTCACTAAGCCACATCAGCACAACGAGTCACACATCTGCACGGATTACCATCGCACGCCTCCTTCCTCGATCCAAATTCTACTGCCGCCCCTGTATACTTTAATCTGCCCCTCACACACGAACAGAGCTACCGAGACTCTCCATGTTTATGAATAGCACCTCGGCATCGAACATAAATGTGGTACCAGGCTGAACCTCAGGTGCAGGTCCTTATACAAATATACTGGCAGAATTTCAGAGCCTTTACAGGTGTCATACAGACGTGATTTTATGGAAATAGACTGAAACGGTGAGTGAAAATTTGTACCAAGCCTGGGAATCGAGCTCACATATGTATGAAACATCATATCTGTATGAGACCGGTAAAATCTCTGAAAGTGTGTCATTTCATTTGTGTGACTACTTGCACCTGGGTTTCATGCTGGATCCCCCATTTACGTCTGATGCTGAGGTGCTACTCCAGAACATGGAGAGTCTTGGCAATTCTGTTGGCATATAAGAGGAATTTAAATCAGACTAGGGCGGCAGTGAGAATCTGGATCTAGGAGGGAGGCGTGCTAGGGTAATCAGTTGTGCGAACTGCCGTATCAAGAAGACTCAATGACTAGCGCACCTGCCTCGTGAGCAGGAGACCCACGTTCGATTCCCAGCCTTGGTACAAATTTTCACTCACCGGTTCAGTCTATATACACAAAACATCATCTGTGTTGTAAAACACTTTCTGGTAATCCAGATTTCGCTTCCATATGATAAGACAGGAACCACAGTCACTTTGTAGAATTTCGTGGTTCTCTCTTTTTCTCCTCTGTGTCCTAATGTTCTGCTAATGGTACCGCAAAAAGCTTGGAATTTGGGTATTTTAGTTTCAATATCGGAAGTGAAATCAAAGCATCAAATTCAAGAGACATGTTCTAAAACTGTGTTCAGACACATGTTCTAAAACTGTGTTCAGAGAGACATGTTCTAAAACTGTTTTCAATCATAAACTTTCTCTTATAATCGGTACGTTTATTTTATTCAATAAACGGCAATGTGGAGTGTTTCGAATGACTTACGGAAGTCAAATAATGTAAAGGTAGAGACATTCTGGCACATGCGGCCTTCCCGAGGACCATACGTGAATCGAACAGCAAGGGCAGGTCAATTATTGCTGTGTACGCTCCAACACAAATCCTACAGTGGAGCTCGTAGTAAAGATCAAGATATAAATGAAAACACTGACATCGTAACTTGAGATAATCGTAAAACAAACTTCCACCGTAATATTACATAACTGTCTACACAGAAGTAAATTGCAGTCTTTGTGGAAGCCTCGAAAATGTACACGATAGCTGTCAATAGAGTGTTTAAGGTAGTGTTGGTTCTGAGCACTATGGGACTTAATGTCTGTGGTCGTCAGTCCCCTAGAACTTAGAACTACTTAAACCTAACTAACCTAAGGACATCACACACATCCATGCCCGAGGCAGGATTCGAACCTGTGATCGTAGAAGTCGCGCGGTTCCGGACTGCGCGCCTAGAACCGCTCGGCTACCCCGACCGGCGAAAGTAGTGTTGCTCTACTCTACAACCGTAACCGATTACGTCCACTAGCACTACTTCAGTCTCGCCATATACGAGCTATCTTCTTTCGACCGTGCTACTGTGTGCAGGGTTGCTAAGATTTACAATTTCTGTTTCCTCGTGTTCCTCTTTTTTTCTGCAAAACGAGAAGGGCTCTCCACTGAGACGTCTCTCCTGAGGGACCCTCAAGCCGCTCTTAATGTACTCGCGTTTAAACGTTTAGCTTTCCACCGTGCTGCAGCTTTTAAAAAATGCAGTTTTCTACAAATGTCAGAGGACGCCTATTCCGCACAGAGTGTGTGCGCCGGTGTACCAACGTATTTTTTTGCAGTTTACGATACTACTCGTATCATCTCAGCCAAATGTTACACTGAATGTGTGCACTACTGAAACATCTGATGCCTAATTCACTTTGCATGCATACATCTTGTCAGGATAAGGATGCCATTTAATAACTGAGAGTATTGCATCGTTTTTAAAATCTAAAGAAGGATATCAGTATTCGATAAAATACGTAATTTATTGCAGATATAGATTTCGACTGTAACATAACATCGATTATGTTATACTCTAAATCTAGACCTGCAATATATTACGTATTTTAGCAATGACTGTTCTATGTCTTTAAATTTGAGTATTCAGCAGTCACTGTGTACACACGCATTCAATGGAATCCAGTTTACTTAATGTTCCTTTTTTACACGATTTTTATGAGAGGGGTAATTTATTTCCACTGAAGTCTCAGTAGTGTGTGCGCGAGAATAAAGTGAGGAATTCTTCCCCCTTCAGTGTGCCATCGCAGCCGTTCAGAGCATTTGTCCTACATAATCTACACACCATCCCATTAGAACTAATGACAGCCTTGGTAGAGCCAGGCCTAACAAAACTCTACCATCTAGTGAGCAAAATGTATGAGACAGGCGAAATATCCTCGGAATTCAAGAAGAATATAATAATTTCAATCCCAAAGAAAGCAGATGTTGACAGATTTGGAAATTACCGAACTATCAGTTTAATAAGCCATGGCTGCAAAATACTAACACGAATTCTTTACAGACGAGTGGAAGAACTGGTAGAGGCCGACCTCGGGGAAGATCAGTTTGGATTCCGTAGAAATGTTGGAGCACGTGAGGCAATACTGAACCTACGACGTATCTTAGAAAATGGATTAAGGAAAGTCAAAGCTACGTTTCTAGCATTTGTAGACTTAGTGAAATATTTTGACAATGTTGACTGGAAAACTCTCTTTCGAATTCTGAAGGTACAATTTGTACAGAAACCAGATGGCAGTTATAAGAGTCGAGGTGCATGAAAAGGAAGCAGTGGTTGGTAAGGGAGTGAGACAGTGTTGTAGCCTATCCCCAATGTTATTCAATCTGTATATTGAGCAAGCAGTAAAGGAAACAAAAGAAAAAAAATTAGTAGGAATTAAAATCCATGGAGAAGAAATAAAAACTTTGAGGTTCGCCGATGACATTGTAATTCTGTAAGAGACTGCAAAGGACCTGGAAGAGCAGCTGAACGGAATGGACAGTGTCTTGAAAGGAGGATGTAAGATGAACATCAACAGAAGCAAAACGAGTATAATGGAATGTAGTCGAATTAAATCGGGTGATGCTGCGGGAATTAGATTACGAAATGAGAGGCTTAAAGTAGTAAATGAGTTTGCTATTTGGGGAGCGAAATAACTGATGATGGTCGAAGTAGAGAGAATATAAAACGTAGACTGGCAATGGCAGGGAAACCGTTTCTGAAGAAGAGAAATTTGTTAACATCGAATATAGGTTTAAGTGTCAGGAAGTCGTTCCTAAAAGTATTTGTATGGAGTGTTGCCATGTATGGAAGCGAAACGTGGACCATAAATAGATTAGACAAGAAGAGAATAGAAGCTTTCGAAATGTGGTGCTACAGAAAATTGTTGAAGATTAGATGGGTAGATCACATAACTAATGAGGAGATATTGAATAGAATTGAACAGAAATTTGTGGCACAACTTGACTAGAAGAAGTGATCGGTTGGTAGGGCATATTCTGAGGCATCAAGGGATCACCATTTTAGTATTGGAGGGAAGCTTGTAATGTAAAAATCATAGAGGGAGACCAGGAGATGAATACACTAACATATTCAGAAGGATGTAGGTTATAGTAGGTACTGGGAGATGAAGAAGCTTGGACAGGATAGAGTAGCATGGAGAGCTGCATCAAACCAGTCTCTGGACTGAAGACCACAACAACAACAACAAATCTACATTGTGCGACGAGGGAGAAGGATTGTTTTCCGCTGTAACAGCTATGCAATATCATCATACAGTTAGTTCGCCATGTAAGCTCATAAGAGAGAAAGGGCCACCTGGAGGGTATGTTTTCGTCCAAAGAATGAGGTCCCATGTCAGAGTTGGTACTTCGCAATGCAACTACAAGTAAGCACAGTTGCTACCTGGTGCAGCGACAAATAAGAGACGTCGGCGAAGATACGCCCTCAAGATGTTGCATACGCCGTCGCTGGCGGAAGATTACTCAAGTAGGAACGCAGTACCGCTCAGCTGAATCTGCCGTTATCGCTAATGATGTTAGCATCATCCAGTAATGTGGGTTGTATTAGATGTCAGAGCTGCATATCGAAGATTATAGTCAACTGAGAAATGATCATCGTGATAAAACACATAGTATTCGGCAACAGTAATAAATACTTAGACATTACTGAGGGCATGGATTGTTTCCTAGTTAAGTATTTATTATTGTTCAAGTTTTAATAATATGATCTAATATTTTGTATGCGTTGTCGTATCTGCTTTTATTTCCTACAGATGTAAATGTAGACTCGCCCCCGATCCCGATGCTAACGTCACAAATGATTTTTTCCTCCTTTACTACAGAGGGTGGCGAATTATTCTGTGCTATTTGAGCTGAGCCTAAGGCGTTGTCGAAACACGAACCAGGTATCAAAGCTTTATATTTCCGGGTACTACGAAAAAATATGCTGTAAGAAACTGAATTTTACATAGAACCTTTCAAAGACATGAATGCAAACTTCTGCTGAAATAAAACTTTTCTGTGGTGGATGCATTCTGTAGAAATCAGTAGCGTAAAGTTCTACATCTACATCTACATGATTACTCTGCAATTCTCATTTAAGTGCTTGGCTCCCTACCATTCCACTCCCGAACAGCGCGAGGAACAAACGTGTAAGTAGGCTGTTTAGGTTATCTTACTGTAACGCCACGTAGCGCTCTGTATGAAAATCACTGGCTGTGCTGTGTGCAGTCAGTGGCTGGTTGGCATTGTTGTAATAATCGCCATTGTAGGTTGGGCAGCTGGATGTTAACAGCGCGTAGCGTTGCGCAGTTGGAGCTGAGCCGCCAGCAGTGGTGGATGTGGGGAGAGAGATGCCGGAGTTTTGAAATTTGTAAGACTAGATGTCATGAACTGCTATATAGATTGTGACTTTTGATCACTATTGAGGTAAAGACATTGTTTGTTCTCTATCAAAATCTTTCATTTGCTAACTATGCCTATCAGTAGTTAGTGGCTTCCGCAGTTTGAATCTTTTAGTTAGCTGGCAGTAGTGGCGCTCACTGTATTGCAGTAGTTCGAGTAACGAAGATTTTTGTTAGGTAAGTGGTTTGTGAAACGTATAGGTTACTGTTAGTCAGGGCCATTCTCTTGTAGGGATTACTGAAAGTCAGATTGCGTTGCGCTAAAAAAATATTGTGTGTCAGTGCAAGCACAATCTTGCACAATTTTTCAAAGGGGACGTTTCAAACGAACACCTGAACCTTTCTGTTCGAGCTCTGATTTCTCTTATTTTATTTTGATGATCATTCCTACCTATGTAGGTTGGGCTAAACAAAATATTTTCGCATTCGGAAGAGAAAGTTGGTGACTCAAATTTCGTAAATAGATCTCGCCGCGACGAAAAACGTCTTTGCTTTAATGACTTCCATCCCAACTCGCATATCATATCTGCCACACTCTCTCCCCTATTACGTGATAATACAAAACGAGCTGCCCTTTTTTGCACCCTTTCGATGTCCTCTGTCAATCCCACCTGGTAAGGATCCCACACCGCGCATCAGTATTCTAACAGAGGACGAACGAGTGTAGTGTAAGCTGTCTCTTTAGTGGACTTGTTGCATCTTCTAAGTGTCCTGCCAATGAAACACAACCTTTGGCTCGCCTTCCCCACAATATTATCTATGTGGTCTTTCCAAATGAAGTTGTTCGTAATTTTTACACCCAGTTACTTAATTGAATTGACAGCCTTGAGAATTGTACTGTTTATCGAGTAATCGAATTCCAACGGCTTTTTTTTTTCTTGAACTCATGTGGATCACCTCACACTTTTCGTTATTTAGCGTCAACTGCCACCTGCCACACCATACAGCAATCTTTTCTAAATCGCTTTGCAACTGGTACTGGTCTTCGGATGGCCTTACTAGACGTTTAATTACAGCATCATCTGCGAACAACCTAAGAGAACTGCTCAGATTGTCACCCATGTCATTTATATAGATCAGGAACACTAGAGGTCCTAGGACGCTTCCCTGCAGAACACCTGATATCACTTCAGTTTTACTAGATGATTTGCCGTCTATTACTACGAACTGCGACGTTCCTGACAGGAAATAACGAATCCAGTCGCACAACTGAGACGCAGCTTGATTAGAACTCGCTTGTGAGGAATGGTGTCAAAAGCTTTCCGGAAACCTAGAAATATGGAATCAACTTTAGGTCCCCTGTCGATAGCGGCCATTACTTCGTGCGAATAAAGAGCTAGCTGCGTTGCACAAAAACGATGTTTTCTGAAACCTTGCTGATTACGTATCAATAGATCGTTCCCTTAAAGATGATTCATAATGTTTGAATACAGTATATACTCCAAGACCCTACTGCAAACCGACGTCAATGATATAGGTCTGTAGTTCGATGGATTACTCGTACTACCCTTCTTAAACACTGGTGCGACCTGCGCAATTTCCCAATCTGTAGTTACGGATCTATCGGTGAGCGAGCGGTTGTATATGATTGCTAAGTAGGGAGCTATTGTATCAGCGTAATCTGAAGGGAACCTAATCGGTATACAATCTGGACCTGAAGACTTGCCCGTATCAAGCGATTTGAGTTGCTTCGCAACCCCAAAGGTATCTACTTCTAAGAAACTCACGTTAGCAGCTGTTCGTGTTTCAAATTCTGGAATATTCCATTCGTCTTCCCTAGTGAAGGAATTGCGGAAAACTGCGTGCTATAATTACACTTTAGCGGCACAGTCGTCGGGAACAGTACCATCGGCACTGCGCAGCGAAGGTATTGACTGCGTCTTGCCGCTTGTGTACTTTACATACGACCAGAATTTCGAGACAATGTTTCGTTGTGGAACCTATTAAAGGCATCTCGCATTGGAATCCGTGCCAAATTTCTCGCGTCTGTAAATTTTAGCCAATCTTCGGCATTTCGCGTTCTTCTGAACATCGCATGCTTTTTCCGTTGCCTCTGGAACAGCGTTAGGACCTGTTTTGTCTACCATTGGGGATCAGTTCCATCTCTTACCAATTTATGAGGTATGAATCTCTCAATTGCTGTTGCTACTATATCTATGAATTTGAGCCACATCTCGTCTACATTTGCATAGTCAGATCGGAAGGAATGGAGATTGTCTCTTAGGAAGGCTTCTAGTGACACTTTATCCGCTTTTTTAAGTAAAATTATTTTGCGTTTCTTTCTGGTGGATTTGGAAGAAACGGTATTGAGCCTAGTTACAACGACCTTGTGATCACTAATCCCTGCATCAGCCATGATACTCTCAATTAGCTCTGGCTTGTTTGTGGCTAAGAGGGCAAGTGTGTTTTCGCAACCATTTACAATTCGCGTAAGTTCGTGGATTAACTGTGTGGTGTCACCGCCAGACACCACACTTGCTAGGTGGTAGACTTTAAATCGGCCGCGGTCCGTTAATATACGTCGGACCCGCGTGTCGCCACTATCAGTGATTGCAGACCGAGCGCCGCCACACGGCAGGTCTAGAGAGACTTCCTGGCACTGGCCTCAGTTGTACAGCCGACTTTGCTAGCGATGGTTCACTGACAAATTACGCTCTCATTTGCCGAGATGATAGTTATCATAACCTTCAGCTACGTTATTTGCTACGACCTAGCAAGTCGCCAGTATCCGTACTATTGATATTTTGACGTTCTCCATGAATGGATTAAAGTTAAGTATTTCACCAGCTACGTCCGTTTTTCTCAATTCTAATTCCCTTGTCATGTTCCAGACCTCACGCCAGGCTGCGTGAGCTAGAACGCGTGCATTTCGGTCTCCTTTAACCATACGGTTGGCTCTCCTGCCAACCAAAACAAACTGCTCAGAATAATTTCCGGAGAAAGCATTTAGGACAATCTCGGAAGATGTTTTCTGCCTACCTCCGGCTTTCAACCAGTATTTTTCCCAACATATCGAGGGCAGGTTGAAGTCCCCACCAACTATAACCGTATGAGTGGTGTATTTATTTGTTACGAGACTCAAATTTTCTCTGAACTGTTCAGCAACTATATCATCGGAGTCTGGGGGTCGATAGAAGGAGCCAATTATTAACTTAGTTCGGCTGTTAAGTATAACTTCCACCCATACCAATTCGCACGGAGTATCTACTTCGACTTCACTACAAGATAAACCACTACTGACAGACACAAAGACTCCACCACCAATTCTGCATAATCTATCTTTCCTTAACACTGTCTGAGACTTCGTAAAAATTTCTGTAGAACTTATTTCAGGCTTTAGCCAGCTTTCTGTACCTATAACGATTTCAGCTTCTGTGCTTTCTATTAGCGCTTGAAGCTCAGGGACTTTCCCAGCACAACTACAACAATTTACAACTACAATTCCGACTGTTCCTTGAACCAAGCACGTCCTGTATTTACCATGCACCCTTTGAGATTGCAACCCATCCCGTACTTTCCCGAGGCCTTCTAACCTAAAAAACCGCCAATCCACGCCACACAGCCTCCGCTACCCGTGTAGCCGCCAGCTGAGGGTAGTGAACTCCTGACCTATTCAGCGTAACCCGAAACCCCACCACCCTATGGAGCAAGTCGAGGAATCTGCAGCCAACACGGTCACAAAACCGTCTGAGCCTCTGATTCAGATCCTCCACCCGTCTCTGCACCAAAGGTCCGCAGTCGCTTCTGTCAACAATGCTGGAAATGGTGAGCTCTGCCTTCATCTCGTAAGCAAGACCGGCAGCCTTCACCAAATCAGACAGCCGCTGGAATCCAGAGAGAATTTCCTCAGATCCAAAGCGACACACGTCATTAGTGCCGACATGTGCCACCACCTGCAGCTGGCTGCACCCTGTGCTCTTCATGGCATCCAGAAAGACCCTTTCCACATCAGGAATGACTCTACCCGGAATGCACACGGAGTGCACCCTGGATTTCTTCCCCTCCTTAGCCGCCATATCCCTAAGAAGAACCATTACGCGCCTAACATTGGAGCTCTTTTATAACACATATTTTTAAAAATATAAGTAAAGTGCTTAGAGTATAAAGGAAATCTATTTCCAAGTACAATTTAATAACAATTCAAAGCATTTTCTAAATCAAAATATTTATAGTCAAACCGCTGCCGGTCACTAAACGTTTTTGAACTACTTACGTTATTTAATGAAACAAAATATGTCGAGGTACAAATTTCATACAATTTGTAGAAGTGTTCACTTCCTTTGTTGGTCTCCGGTTTACGCAACTTTCTCAAAATATTCATTCACTCTGTTCATAATGTATGGCTATATTCTTGTGGTGTGTTCAGTTATCTCAATTGCTATGTTTTCATGGATTTTGTTAACCACTGATCATTAACTTGCAAAGGACACTTAAAACACGTCATCACAGTCAATTCTAATGTGCGGTCGAACCAAGACAGTTTAAAAAAGCAGACTCATTTTTTGTAACCATTTTATATGACTTGAAGACCAACAAACGAAATGAATAGTCCCTCATATTAAGATATCCTTCTCTTTATCCGCAGGCGGACCTTAGCAGATCGACCCTTTAGGAAGACAGCGTGTCAACTACCACTTTATTCGTTTCGTGTAAACTCTTGTCAAATATTCATCTACTCGTTATTCAGTGGTATCTCCACCTACAGTAGTGAAGTTTTGATGTAGTACTAGTCAATGTTTGTAACAATGAACTGTAATGGAATTTACTATGGCATTGTAATAAAAATACAACATAACTGTGTTAACCTTCCCCCTACCTTATTCTTTGCTGCCACAAACAACCTTTGAAAAGGTTCTCATACATTTCCACGCGTCACTTACATCTACGCTTGTTTCTTTTCTCAGTTTATAGGAGCAGATTTCTTTTTCATGTTTCCTTCTTTTTTCTTCCAGAAATTATCATTTGAATGGTAGATATTTTCCCCGCTTAAATCATACTGTTCGTTAGGATGATGATATTTTACTAACGAACACATTTGCATAAATATTTATTTAGTTTATCATTACCTACAAAAAAATCAATAGTAAAAAAATTAAGTTCAATCTGTCAAATAGAAACTTGTCATCCCAACGAACCAAACAAGGTAATATCGGTTGGAACATCGGCATACTTCTAACTCTGCTATTTGTTCACAGATTGCAGCACGAATATCTTCTACTCGTAGCAGAGGTATTTCGACCCTTATCACACCAACCACTTCGATTTTGTCATTCCAAAGGGTGAAATGTCAAGTCCGTAAAGAATGACTTTAATATCTCTATTTATGTCTGTGAAATAATTTGAGGGTGTGTTGAAAAGTAATTCCTCCGAATTTGTATGTGAAAACTTTGTAAACAAATGTTGTTAATATTCTGCATCTTTATATGTCATGTTCAGATATTTCTTACTCAGCATAGTCACCTTTACGATAAAGTCGTTTCTCCCAACAAGAGATCAGTTCGTTGATACCATCACTGTAGAATGTTTGACATGGTTGACGGAGCCACAACCTCGCCTCTCCTTTCACCGCTTCATCACTGTCGGAGTGAAGTCGTCGAAGGCTTTCATTAAGTCTTAGAAGCGCAAAAAAATGGGAGGGTGCCTAGGTGGGACTGTATCGTGGATGATCGATGACTGTGAGATAAGGCGCCCGATTGTTACAGATGTAGTGCTCTCTGTGGTCCGGCATTACCATGCCGAAGGAGACGGTGCTCGATGTGTGGACGAACTCTTCGAATATGAAATTCGATTACAGCACGCTGTTTCTCACGCATCGATATTGTTAAGTTGCTCACCGCCACGTTGCACACTAAAATTTGAAGTCCTCTAACGCCAGCGGGATGCAAGTGCGTAGACGTGAAGAACAAAGGTATAGTATATTAATAACGTTGGATTTGTTTAAAAATATTTAAGAGATTTCTCATAAAAAATTAGGAGGACTTACTTTTTAGCATATCCTCGTAAGTCATCAAAAAGAAGAAGGAAAACTGTGACTTACGGCGGTATGTGGAAAACCATTTTTATGTTTCTGAAGCAGTCACGCACGGTTGACAGTCAATATGGCTTTAAACATTTTCTTTTGTTCCCCCACCGCGTTTACGAAAAGAATGTTTTTGTAGATTTTCAATTTCCGCCTTCGGCGCAAAATGTCGACTACGCCATGGAAAACAGCTTTCCGATTCTTGTTCTTCAACTCAGTCCATTGTTTCTTTTCAGTCTGTGTTCCCCTCTTCATTTCAGTTTCATTTTCACATGAGTGCACACATGTTCTCTCTCAGTGCAGCATTAACAGTCTGCCAGTGCATACTAACGGGATAAAACTTTGTATTTTAAACTGCTGTATTTAGAAAGCAAATCCGTGCAATGAGGCCACGAATTACAGGTTTTAATAAAATATTCAGACGAGATTAGATCAATCATAACTATAAAGTTAAACATTTCCTGCTGAAAACAACAAGAAACTGGCAAGTTTTATTTGCCTCTCACTCACGCATTGCTCAGCTTAATTGCTTGTCTTCCTGTACCTGTTTGTTACTTTCAGGAATCAGAAGAGGATAGCAATATTTGGATGCCGTCAGGTTCATCACAAGCTTCAGATGTGGAGTGTGTACTACTACCGACTGCCCACTACTACCCAACTCTCCTCTACGTTTAATTAATGTGAAAGCAAATTTCCCAGAGCGGAGATCATGACAAATTGTTCCCAAAGGGTACTATTAGACTAACTGAAAATATTTCATTGAGACTTCGATCAGTCAGCACAGCGACTGTAAGATCTGTGAAATCCAGGCTAATATCACTCGTTATCTGTTGCGTTTACAGTTCATCCATTACTTTCTTCAATTTTCCCCTTCACTGATAGCCCTGGGGATGAAATGTCGTAGATACTTTTTTCCATCAGTCTACCGATCAGAAAATTGAGAACTCTACTTTAAATCCTTCTTTTTATATTAGTTTTCGTCCTCCCCCCCCCCCCCCCCCCCCTCCCGCACTTCCCCATTGACAGAAGTAATTGTGCTGTTGTCTTATTTTATTGCCGTTTTTTGTGGTTGATCAATAACAGACACAGGAAATTTAGTTGAAGGTCATCCACGCGATCCAGAGAAATGACAAGTTTTACTTGTCACTCCATCCCACCTAATGCCTCAAAAACTTTTTTTTTGTTCGTTTCTTATTTTTTAATTTCCTCAGTCTTTAGTTTACCAGTGGCAGCAGTTTGTAGTCTTGTAGTTAGTGTTGGTGCTTCTCAGTCATGGGGTTCCAGTTTCGATCCCCAGCCGTGTCAGGGACTTTTTGCGCTCAGGGCTGGGTGTGCATGATTTCGTAATAGTTTCATCATCATTATCATCATCATCGACGCTCTGATTCACGCTCTGATACCCGAAGTGGCATCAAGTAAACAGGCTCGCATCAAGGGGCACAACTGAGCAGAACGGGACTGCTCCAACGCATGCTAAGTCGGCAGCAGAGCAAAACCCCACATGCATGTGAGTGAAGTTAATTGTATCAAAACTAATTACAGTCACAACCTTAAGACGCATTGCTAGAATAAATGTGTGAAACTTTGAATTTTAACTAAACTACCATAAATTTCTGTAATTTCCGTCTTTGCTTGTGCCATGTATATAGCTAATAGTAGAGGGAAACACTACATATCTGTTTTAGCACTTTAATCTCATCACATCGTTTTCTTTCTTCCATGCTATTGTTACCTCCTGGTTCTCGTACACACTATATGTTAGCTTTTTTTCCTAGGTCTTGCATTTATTTTCCTGACACTTTGAACATCTTGCACCATTTTTCCCATTTTAAATTGTTGAAGTCTTTTTCTAGGTTGACAGTTTTTTAAATGTATTTTATTTTTAGGTATGTTAAAGTGCACCGTCCAGTCACGTTATAGTGACCACTCGTCATGAATCTGAAAGAGCCCCTTGTATCGCGGACTGCTGCGAAACGTGCAGGAAGAGAGTCAATATGTTTCTGGAACGTACTGTCCGGGATGTAAGCTATGCCGACTCCAGTGTTGAAGCCAGCTGCGTTAGTTGCCGATACCACACTGCATGTGGGGCTGGATATGGTTCCCAAGGATAGATGCATACCTGTGTTGATGCTTTGTTTCTTCTAGAATGAAGGGATCGTCCATGGACTGCCAAGAAAGCACTCTCCGAAACAACGCTTTCTAGAGGCTTCCGACATTTAACAATTAAAATCGCTCAAAAGAGGAAAGGCCGCTGGACCTGATGGGATACCAGTTCGATTTTACACAGAGTTCGCGAAGGAACTTGCCCCCCTTCTTGCAGCGGTGTACCGTACGTCTCTAGAAGAGCGTAGCGTTCTAAAGGATTGGAAAAGGACACAGGTCATCCCCGGTTTCAAGAAGGGACGTCGAACAGATGTGCAGAACTATAGACCTATATCTCTAACGTCGATTAGTTGTAGAATTTTGGAACACGTATTATGTTCGAGTATAATGACTTTTCTGGAGACTAGAAATCTACTCTATAGGAATCAGCATGAGTTTCGAGAAAGACGGTCGTGTGAAACCCAACTCACGCTATTCGTCCACGAGACTCAGAGAGCCATAGACACGGGTTCACAGGTAGATGCCGTGTTTCTTGACTTCCGCAAGGCGTTCGACACAGTTCCCCACAATCGTTTAATGAACAAAGTAAGAGCATATGGACCATCGGACCAATTGTGTGATAGGATTGAAGAGTTCCTAGATAACAGAACGCAGTATGTCATACTCAATGGAGAGAAGTCTTCCGAAGTAAGAGTGATTTCAGGTGTGCCACATGGGTGTGTAGTAGGACCGTTGCTATTCACAATATATATAAATGACCTTGTGGATAACATCGTAAGTTCACTGAGGCTTTTTGCGGATGATGCTGTAGTATATCGAGAGGTTGTAACAATAGAAAATTGTACTGAAATGCAGTAAAATCTGCAGCGAATTGACACATGGTGCCGGGAATGGCAATTGAATCTCAATGTAGACAAGTGTAATGTGCAGCGAATACATAGAAGGAAAGATTCTTTATCATTTAGATACAATACAGCATGTCAGCAACTGGAAGCAGTTAATTCCATAAATTATCTGGGAGTACGTATTGGCAGTGATTGAAAATGGAATGGTCATATAAAGTTGATCGTCGGTAAATCAGATGCCAGACTGAGAGTCATTGGAAGAATCCTACGTAAATGCAGTCCGAAAACAAAGGAAGTAGGTTACAGTACGCTTGTTCGCCCACTGCTTGAATACTGCTCAGCAGTGTGGGATCCGTACCAGATATGGTTGATAGGAGAGATAGAGAAGATCCAACGGAGAGCAGCTCGCTTCGTTACAGGATCATTTAGTAATCGCGAAAGCGTTATGGAGATGATAAACTCCAGTGGAAGACTCTGTAGGAGAGACGCCCAGTAGCTCGGTAAGGGCTTTTGTTGAAGTTTCGGGAACATACCTTCACCGAAGGGTCAAGCAGTATATTGCTCCCTCCTACGTATATCGCGCGAGGAGACCATGAGGGTAAAATCAGAGAGACTAGAACCCACACAGAGGCATACCGACAATCCTTCTTTCCACGAACGATACGAGACTGCAATAGAAGGGAGAACCGATAGAGGTACTCAAGGTACCCTCCGCCACACACCGTCAGGTGACTTGCGGAGAATGGGTGTAGATATAAATGTAGATGTAAATTGTTGCACTGTGTCTGCCATTAGTCCGATGGTGCTTGAAACCTGATTCGCCTCCAAAGACCACCAGTTGCAGCTCAACGGACGTCCAGTTGCGGTACTTGCTTACAAATTCTGACCTTCGTCGCCAATGAACAGCAGTCAGCATGGGTGCATGAACCTTGCGACCTTTGCGGAAGCCCATCCGCAGCAACGTTCACTGAACGGTCGCTGAGGATACACTGTTGCTAGCGTCCTAGTTCATATAGGCGGTCATTTGCACAACAGTTGCAAATCTATTTGCCCATACACATTTCCGCAGGAGTCGTTCACCCCTGATATCTATGGCCCGTGGAGCACAATAGTTGCCTCGGTACTTGTTTAGGACAGCGCTATTTTGCTACTCACAGTATACTTTTAAGTACGGCGGCGCGCGAAGAGTGTGCACACTTAGCCGATAAGGAAATCTTTTCACCCTTCACCCGAAAGCCTATTGTTACTCATACTCACTTTCATGACTCAGATATATCGCTCCGTTTCCGAATAACGACGACTGCTCTGTTTTCCGAGTCCACCAGACATGTTTTACATACCCTTCACTGTTAGTACTGCCAGCTGCCGTCTGTGAATAGTTATTGCAAGTTGATATCGAACATAGATGGTGGTCACATTACAGTTACCGGACGGGGTAATTTTTACATCCATTGTATTCATATTTATAATCACCATTTGGCAGACAATCAGTTTGTTTACTGTCTGGTCTTCAGATGTTATCTCCTTACAATAGTTACAACGTGGACATTACGTTTTTCTTTTTATTTTAAGAAAATATTATAGTATTCGACAGTTTTCACCAATTTAATGACCACATATAATTATATACTCTCCTGAATGTGTACTTGATCGTCGACTAACACAAAAGTCTGCTAACCATTCCATAGAACGTCCACAACAGACTACAAATATTAAAACTACTTCAATAGGCTACAATTATTAAAACTACTATCTAGCCGAACTCGTGAATTGCACCCTTACAAGACCTTCCACGCCTATACAGCCCGTCTGTGATCCATCCACCGCTATGCAAACGTGGCTCGAACTTCAGTTCCTCCTTTTACCATGCCTTCCAGATCTTCGAAAGCTGTAGTATGCACTCCGTCTAGGTTTTCAGATCCCAACTGCATCCTCTACCAACTTATAAAATTCCTCGCCCTGCTCTTCCATCTTGGACACTCCGAGTAGCTTACATTACCTACAAACTCGACACTACCCACCCGCTACCTTGTCTGCCCTGGTCACTGATCCCGGTACCCTATCGCACCTCCGGCCGCGGTGGCCGTGCGGTTCTAAGCACTTCAGTGCGGAACCGCATGACTGATACGGTCGCAGGTTCGAATCCTGCCTCGGGCATGGATGTGTGCGATGTCCTTCGGTTAGTTAGGTTTCAGTAGTTCTAAGTTCTAGGGGACTGATGACGTCAGATGTTGAGTCCCATAGTGCTCAGAGCCATTTTGAACCCTACGCGCCTCTACCACCTGCACCTCCACATTCTCCACGTCCACTCCCAACAAAACTCTCATCTCCTCGTCTCCTTCCGTTACCTGACCTACCAGATGTAAAAGAATCTACCGTCCACTGCTGGTCAGGACTGCCTTTCTCTCCACTCGTCCCCATGCACATCCTAAGTCTTAGTCCAGAACAACATCCCTCTTCGCTCTCTCAAATCTCTCTTTTAAACATCCTCCCACATCGTCATCCTGTTACATAGAACCCCGACTTTTGTCTTCCCATGATATCCCTATCCCAAGTAGTGTACAACCACTCATCTCTTCACTCGCTCTTGTCTCTATCTTTATCAGTCAACACACTTTAGCGGTTCTAGGCGCTACAGTCTGGAACCGCGCGACCGCTACGGTCGCAGGTTCGAATCCTGCCTCGGGCATTGATGTGTGTGATGTCCTTCGGTTAGTTAGGTTTAAGTAGTTCTAAGTTCTAGGGGACTGATGACGTCAGATGTTGAGTCCCATAGTGCTCAGAGCCATTTTGAACCATTTGAAGACCCAACGGTGTGTGTCTGCTGAACTATACCTCCAGCAGCTACGTACTACGGGCTCCCTCTGCTGCCGCATTGTAGGATGGCCACCTGCACTTCGGGCATCTTCAGTATGGCATCATCGCTTTTGTTTGTTACAGTGAACCTGATCCTGGTTCACATTGTAGTAACTGAACTACGTTTCTCGCTGAATTATTTCTAATAACTCTTCGTACTCTTCAAGAAATGCAAATTAATTATATAAATCTGTTTCTTGTGTTAACTTGTTCGCTATTCATTTCTGTTACTGTCCAGCTTTCCTATGATGGCAGTTGCCGCACCACTCTATAGCCCAGCTCTCCTTACCATTATGTACGAAGTCATACATTATATTATTTCCACAACATTGATCCATTTTGGACAGCAGAAAAGTTATGAGTGGTTACCCTCGATAAAATTATTTCACCAAAAACATTTTTCATCCACAAACTAAGGTTAGAAATCATGATGAACGTATTTTATTAACAAAACACTCAGTAGAGCTATCCTGGGAGTTACTAAATACTCTGACACAGGTGTAACATGAACATTTCTTCCTCACTTTGTTGGTATATAGTAACTCATGGATTTAGTGCTACATGTTTGAGATAGCAGACAGCAGTTGTGCACATGGTTGCAGCCTGAAGTTAAGTGCCTTATGCTCAGAGCCAACACACCGTTTTCCACCTTTTAGTTTGCACAACTGTCCATTAGTCTTTTATATTTTATGAAACATTCATCTGCTATTTCAACCGTGTCGTTATTTTAACCACTCAATAAATGAACCTATTATATTTTGTCTTATGAAATTGGCAATCTTTCTTAGTATTGTGTTAAAAATTTATTTTTGTCAACCACTATGACCAATTTTATAATGTTTCAAAATGTTTAATATCATATGGATGAAGGATGGCAATTTGTATCCCCGGACAGCCTCTTCCTCCAGGTCATTAGGGACGAGTGGGATGATATAACAATGAAAAAAAAAAATGAATGTGTAGATGTCAAATTGATATTATTTTTCCAGTTCCTTAACATTATCGTGAGCATGTTAATCAAGTCTCTTTAGGTTGTAGAAAGACACTATATCACTGATTTTAGTGGGTGATGATGGAACAATAGACGAAAAAATGTTTCTCTATTGCATCTTTCTCCTCTTTCACTTAGCAGCCCGTTCTGTTTTTCTAGGTAGTCGCGTCTGTCACCATTCCGTGTCTGCGCGTTACACACTAATTACAGAACATTTATCATTTCATTAATGACCGTAACCTAATTTTTCAGGAACCACATTGTAATGGCTTATTTCACACCCTTAGAGAGTTTATTGGTCGAGAAATTTCCCCACAGTTCCGTTTATTTTCTTTTTCTTTCGCCACAGGCATTAATTCGCCACCAGCTGAAGTTACCCCTAATGGCAGCGGAAATTTTGTATACGGCTGTCGTCGGCGCTAACCCCCCAATGCTTTACTAATTGGAGTCCGCCGCACAAAATGTAGCCAACTATCGTTCGATATTTCATGCACAAGAGCGCAGGCGAAGCTGAACAGTCTAACTCTGGGTTTGATTTTATTCAGCCATCGTGCGAATGAATGTTTTAGTTAGGTCAACGCCGACAGCGACTGATTTCACATTTAAAATTGTTGTTAAAACACATTAAATTAATGTTCATACTGTGTCATTAATTATGCATGCAATAATGGATATCATATTGCGCAACTACTAAAAATATTAAATACATTTCTCTATGCTCGTTGCATAAAACCAACTGTAAAAAAGTTGTTACGTACATTTACTTAATTATTTTAATAATTTATAGAAGAATAAATGTCCATTCCTGTTTTTACTCCCGATAATTGCAGTTACCTATCGAAATTACAACAACTTTGTCCGCAAAACGACATTCAGTATGTAACTGGATTGGCATGAGGGTCGAACAGGCAGACCTCTCACGTACGAATATAATGAACAACGTATTTGAAGTGTGCTGTAATATCGTTCACCGTTGAATAAATCTAAACTAAACTAAACTCCGCCCGAACAGGCCATGAAGGCTCAACTGTACCAACCGGCCGCCGTGTCACCCTCAGCCCACAAGCGTCACTGGATGCGGATACGGAGGGGCATGTGATCAGCACTCTGCTCTACAGGCCTGTCAGTCAGTTTGCCTCACAATAGATGAGTGCACCCTGCTTTCCAACAGCGCTCGGGAGACCGGATAGTCACTCATCCAAGTGCTAGCCCAACCCGACGGCACTTACCTCAGGTGATATGACGGGAACCAATGTTACCACTGCGGCAAGGCCGTTGGCTCGCTGTTGAAAACGTGTGCAAATTTCTTGTTGAAACAACAGATAGACAAATTCAACAAGGTTACACTAACAACAAGACTCAATAATAACAATAATAATAAATCTGATTGAACGTTTCATTCCGCAGTGAAGTGTGCCCCTTTTCGAAATTTGCTGGTGGATTATAACTGTATGCCGCACTGGGACTCCATTCCGGAGTGTTATCTTTCGCGTGCAAAGTTCTTACCGTTAGAGCTTTTGCGAAGCTTGGCAAATAAGAATGAGGAGATCTCTTCGGTTTTCACGGCGTGGTAGGCTGACGCTCTGCTTTCAGGTGGTTAACCAAGTTGTTTATTCTATGTTTTGGAACGTTGTTGGGAAACTGTTCCAGCCATCTCAAGTGAACTGAAACGTCCCCTTAGAAAAATTGTACATAACTGTGCTTAAACTGACACACAATAGTTTTTAGCGCAACGCAATCTGACTTTCAATAATCCCTACAAGAGAATGGCCCTGACTAACATTAACCTATATGTTTCACAAATCACTTACCTCACAAAAATCTTCGTTACTCGAACTACTACAGTGCAGAGAGCGCCACTACTGCCAGCTAACTAAAAGATTCAAACTACTGAAGGCACTAACTACTGATAGGCATAGTTAGCAAATGAAAGTTTGTAATAGAGAACAAACAATGTATTTACCTTAATAGTCATAATATATATATCAGTTCATGACACCAATTCTTACAAATTTCAAAACTCTGCCATCTCTCTCCCCACGTCCACCACTACTGGCGGCTCACCTCCAACTGCGCAACGCTACGCGCTGTTAGCATCCAGCTGCCGCTGCCCAACACTACAATGGCAGACAACAATGCAAACCAGCCACAGACTGCACACGGCACAGCCAGTGATTTTCATACAGAGCGCTACGTGGCGGCGGCGTTACCAATAAAAAAAACCTAAACAGCCTACTTACAGAACGACTGTGTCGAAACATCGCTTCGAGACAACAAAGCGTTAGGATAAATTAAAACAGACCTTCGGTAGAGAACTACTGGCGAAGTATAATCGTTTCGAGGAAAACAAACACTGATGCTTAGTTTTGTCGTTTCATAACTGGCTTTCAAATGAATTAAAATATAAGAGAAATTTTTGGTTTTTAAATAGGTAACAATACAAAAAGCGCGATTTTGAAACGTAAAAAAGGAGAAGTTTGAAAATGAATAGTATAAAATGCTGACGTTGCTGACACAGTCTAACCGATCATACTGGACAATGTTCCTGGGTGCATCACGTGATTCCATCTCTCGCCGTATGCATTGTCGAAAAGGACCGTTTCGGAGGTCCATATATTATGGCATCAGGAGGCACAATGTTGCTTGCGTATACTACCCTCCAAATCATTCACCACAGTACTGAACGTTATTTTGACACTGTACTCCTTTCTCAGTTTACCTTAAATTAGGAATGTGGATGCACTCAGCGACTGTGATACGACTTTAAAAATGCCATAGCACAGCAATCAGCCATCCTTTTCTTACAAGTTTTATTAAAGCAAATCTAGATTTCGGCAAGTGTCTAGCCATTACCAATACAATATTTCGTACGTCAGTTGCTTTTGTTCAGTCTCCTGCCACAGTTCATTCAAGACTTGAATGAACTTGCCTTAATATAACCTGAAAGAAAAGGACGACTGATTGCTGTGCTCCATCGTCTTGAAAGTACTCTTTTCTCGTGTACCTCTTTTGAGGGATGTACTCGGCCCTGACTTCATTTTTGAGGATAACAATGCGCGACCGTATCAGACACCGCAAGGAGAGGAGTACTTGCAACGACGCTATTCGGAGAACAGAGTGTCCAGCCCGTCCCTCCTACTTGTATCTCGTCAAGCATCTGTGCGTGGGGAACACCGTGCAGTAATCGAACACCTGGACCGCACTGTCGTCGATCACACTTAATACTATGCCGACTTGGCTCCATTCGATATTCATCCAGGACTTAAAGAACGCCTTCGAGGACTCTCCTCTCTAACAGTGATGAAGCGGTGCAGGCAGAGGTGAGGTTGCGGCTCCAATAAGAAAGTCAAACACTCTACAGTGGCGGTATCAACAAATTGTTCTCTCGTTGCGAGATATGTGTTCGTCGCCAGGGAGACTTTGTCGAGAAGTAAATATGTAGAAATGAAGAATAAACATGTAGAATGTCAATAACGTTTTTGTTTTTTTATTTAGAAAGCTTTAATAGTTTACGCACAAAAAATTCGGAGCCGACATTTTCAGTGCACGCTTGTATTCAAAAACGGGTTGTACCCGGTAAAGAATCATTTCAGTATCATTCCTAATAATGAGTTCTCACTAGATATAAGTTCACAAGATACCCATTAATTCAAGGAAAATGTTGATGCAATTAAGACGCTTGGTCTGCACCTTTCATCAAAAATCTGTTAGTCTATGAATTTTATTTTCTCCTTTAGATTTGATAAATGCTTACTACACTTCCTGGGTATTTGTGTAACACCTATTATGTCTTCTGATCCTCAATGGAAATACGAGAGTTATTCGGAAAGTAAGGAACGTGTAGCGTCTCCTGGCCAGTCGTCATAAAAAGCGTGTGATAGAATTTTTTCCGTGTGTGAAAGACCAGTTAACATGTATCGATATAGTGCCACGCACACGGCGAAAGTGAAATAATTCAAACACGACCAAGTGAAGCAAAAAGCAAGACTCAGTAAACACTTCACGAATATACGATGTTTGTATGTAGAACATTCATAATTATTTGACGTTTTATGCATTTGTTAACTTTGAATCCATGACATATTATTATCTTTGGAAATCTTGTTAAATGAATTAGTGATTATGAGCTGTGCCTCAGATAAAATGACAATTCAGTACATGTATAAATAGTAAAAATTATTGTAATAATCTCTCTGTTCTCTTTGGGTTTCGTTACGAGTAACACTCGCGTGTTAAGCAAATGTATATGCTAGCCTTGAGTCTTTTGTTCATGATGCTTGAGATCCGCCATTAGGCGAGTTGTTGTAAAAAGGTGTGTAAAATTAATGCATTTTTGTTTGAATGTATAGGGTTTGAGCAAATATGTTTTTAAAATAATTTGTAAAGTTACCAGCCATTCGTCCCGTAAATAATTTAGACATTTTCAGCATTTAATTCAGCGGAAGCCGCTGTACCAATCTGCGAGGGCAACGGCTGCAGACGCTATACATTTAAAAAATATTTATTTCGGGCATCGCATCACCTCGCCGGTAAAGCAAGGTAACATAACAATATTTAACATTTTCTTACAGCTTCCAGCAGTGCCGGCAGACTATTTCGTATCATTCAGTGCATTTCTCATTTTTATTTGGAAGGTGCTGTGCGACGTGTTCCATGCGGCCAGAAAAAATATAACGAATAACTGTGTTATGACTTTATCATTTTCACATTTTGTGGCAAGGTCTGCTCTGTGAAACTAAAGCAATATTCTACATTTTATCCCTGAGATTAAGAGAACGCGGGCTAGGTGCGCGCCTATTCTAATTAACAGTATTCAAAAATCCACTGCATAACGTAATCAACATTCAGTGCTGTAACAATCATTTGAATTTCATTACTGACTTTTCTGAATACGATGCAAGGTAGTAGGTTCAGATACAGTTTTCTTTCTTTCTTGATTACGTTACAGTAGCAAATGAATGTTCCTTACTTGATTATCCAGAGCAGATGTGGAAAAGCAAATAATTTGATCCACGGTGTGCCACACTTACGATAAAGCGTTTATTCCCTCTCCCACTCCATAACCATAAGCCGAATAAAATTAACTCCATAAGTAAAAAAGTGAGAGGTGGAGTAAAGGAGACGGAATAAACGATCGTTGCAAAATGGAAACTTCAGCGAAGATCCGATGAAGTTTTGTACAGTTCTGTTGGGCAGTGTCTCTAGTATGCCCGTCGATCACGATACGTCGTTCTTTCTAGTTCTGAGCACACAAGGAGCACATAAAGATACCTAGAACAATAGTGTCTCCGGCAAAGTACGAGGGCCTGAAGTTATGCTGCCAACATTACATAACTGTCGTCAGGTTTCTTCTTCAAGACAATTCTCAGCCGCATTCTGCAGGGAAAATGAAGATGCTCCTGCATATCCACAATACAGCCCGTAATTGTCTGCCTATGAGCTTCATCTTTGCTCACATTAACCGCTGGCTACGAAGGTAGCTTTCTGGCACAGACAACGAGCTGTAGGCCAGCGTAGAGAATTGGCAGAAAGCACTGGCGGCTGCCTTCTATAATGCTGGTATTGCAAAGTTGGTAAAACGCTACGACAAACGTCTAAGTCGGATCGGTGACTATGGAGGTAAGTAGCTGGAAGTTGTAGTTAACTGTTACAAATAAAACAGTTTGGATTTTCACTGTGGTTTCCATTTCGCGACCTATCGTTCCTTACTTTCGGAACATCCCTTGTATTAGCAGTATTTGTATACCCTACTAAGAGAGCCGTCAGTCCAGTAATAAATATTTGGCCAATAAAACTGCACAAGTTGATCTTTATAGCAGGAATAATGTTCCTCAGTAGTTCGAATTTATTTTATACCCTCACTCCAGTGTCGCGCCAACATTTTAAAAAGTTGCTCTTGTATGAATGTGACTACCAGCTATTCTGTACACCATTTTCCACCATCAAATGGAGTTCCCGATGTGAAACTAGATCGCACTAGAAACAAAGCCAGTATGTTAGTCCTGTAGGTCTGGCCAAATCTGAACATTCTGGGTATTGTGTATGCTATAATTTTCCACCATAATTTTCGCACAAGTGATTAGTGAAGGTAACTGTACAAATCTACGTCTACGTCTGCATTTACATGGATACTCTGCAAATCGGGTTTAAGTGCCTGGCAGAGGGTTCACCAAAGCACTTTCGCAATTCCCTACTATTCAAATGTCGTATCGCGCGCGGAATGAACGAACACCTATATCTTTCCGTACGAACTCTAACTTCCCTTCTTTTATCACGGTGGTCGTTTCTCGCTATGTAGGTCGGCGTCAACTAAATATTTTCACATTCGGAGGAGAAAATTGGTGATTGGAATTTCGTGAGAAAATTGCTCCGCAACAAGAAACGCCTTTGTTTTAATGATGTCCATCCCAAATCCTTTATCATTTCAGTGGCACTCACTCCTCTATTTCACGATAATACAAAACGTGCTGCTCTTCGTTGAACTTTTTCGACGTAATCCGTCAATCCTACGTGGTAAGGATTCCCACCGCGCAGCAGTATTCTAGAAGAGGACGGACAAGCGTAGTGTAGGCAGTTTCCTTAGTAAATCTGTTACATTTTCTAAGTGTCCTGCCAATAAAACGCAGTCTTTGGTTATCCTTCCCCACAACATTCTTTATGCGTTCCTTCCAATTTAAGTTGTTCTCAGTATTAATTCCTAGGTATTTAGTTGAATTTAACGCCTTTAGGTACGACTGATTTATCGTGTAACCGAAGTTTAAAGGATTCCCTTTAGCAGTCATGTGGATGACCTCACACTTTTCGTTATTTAGGGTCAACTGCCAATTTTCGCAACATACAGATATAGTTTCTAAAACGTTTTGCAATTTGTTTTGGTCTTCTGATGTAGAGATTGTTCATCAGAATTGTATTCTTTTAAAAAAAATAATTTTAATTCATTTAAGTGAAAACTCTTCTTATTTAATGTAGTGCTGCCAACTTTGCTAGGTCTCATCGATTTCCTTCTCCTCATGCACTCCACCCTGGACCGTCACCACTATCGCCAGCTACAACTAAGTTAGACTGTACACAGCCTCCCTACAAAACAATTTGCCGCTCCGTAATTTAATACTGGGATAACGAATGTCTTCTATTGCAACTATACTTCAGGGGCAAAAACTTTCTGTTCGAGGGCCGTACAGTCCAGGTCGGTATGCCAAACAGGCAAAATCGTGGTGAGCGTTGTAATCATCCCACCGACGAACCACGTCGACGGTACCTGTTTGTTAAAACATCGGTCTTGCTGCGTTAAGAAATCCGTAACTACTTACAGCACATCCTCGTCCGAGAGGAATCGTCGACCCCTGAGGGCCGTTTTTAAGGACCCGAAGGTTTGATAATCGCATGGAGAGGGATCAGGACTATAGAGCGTGTGCTCGATGCCTGCTACTTGAGAGAGCGTAATTTGAGACTGCTCTCCCAGATCGACCGGTTTCTTGTGTTGAATCGCAACTGGAATGGAACTTGAGACACCGTTCCCCAAAGGTGATTTTCGACAGACATACTGCCCCACACACAGTCTTCATTCTCCGGTGGATCTCTTATCAGTGTTTGTTCTTCAGCACTCTAGAAAAGAATGACAACACGTTTGCCCTGGTTGGATATATTTGGAAATAACGTCGGTGTAGTTCACGATTCTGAAGTCACCGCACGCACAACAGGAACCCATGAACTCCACATTAATCCCTTGCTTGTATATCCGCATCGGAGTGGCGCTACGTCGAATATAAGCTGCAGCAACGCCCTCTAATGGAAAGTTGCTGATCGGGTAATGTGTATTCAAATGAGAGTGACATAATGTGAACTATTAGTCCCAAAAGAAGTATTTAAGATGTGACTATGTAACTTCATGTTATACTTCAATGTATTTTCACTCTTCACTGCTACACATTGTTTCCCAAGGGTGGAAAACATAGAGAAGACCTTGGTTGCACAAACCTTCAGTTTGACCAGTCAGGATACATTCTACTTTAAAAATTAATTGTCGGCGTTGTGGAAATGTCTGCCATGCAATGGTTTCTTCATCTGTGGACAGAGAAAGAAGTCACTGGAATACAAGTCAGAACAATACCAGGTCGTGGGGTATTCAGCCCAAGGATGTAACCCGTGTGGCTGTCTGTTCTATAGAGAATGACCTGGAACGTTGTTTTAGAGCAAATGTAACCCTCGAGTAGCTTCATGCGATGCTTGGTCTTCACGGTGTCTCTTAATATCGTGAGGTGATTACGTTAGTATGGTCCTGTGACAATTTGCCCCTCAAGAGCATAATATGGTAGTACTGCAGTGTAGCAGTCCCAAAAAGTCTCCGCGTCGCTTTGTCAGATGTTGGTTTGGTCCTCCCATTTTTCTGAGGTGGTGAAGCCACATGATTTCAGTGGTCGCTTTACTACTTTGTCTCGGGATTATAATAATAGACCCAGCAGTGGTCTATGGTAATAAGCAGCTTAGAAGACATGTGGATCGACGTGACGCAGTTTCTATTACTATCCAAGTTCTTATGGGAGATTTTTGAAACTGACCCACTTCCCCCACTTTTGCCGCTAATGTGATACCTTGTTCTTCAAGCACCTGTGCCTGTACTTTTGACTGTCTTTATGGAGAGATGATCTGCTACCTCGTTCTCCGGAGTTTCTTACTTAACTGGAAACCTAATGTGACCACCTATCAAAATCGTCAATGAACACTTTTTCGCAGCATACACCACTGCGAGCAGTCCGGGAAGAGAGTCAGTGAAGTTCTGCTATGTTTCACAAGGTGCGACATTGTAGCGAATAAAACAATGACACGTAAATAGGCTAAATTTTCTTAAATTTACGTCAATGGTCACAAACGTTTTGTTCACAGATTACCGGTTTCGGTCCGTAATGACCATCTTCAGATCTGTGATTTATAAAAACAGTGTCCTAATGCATTGCAGCCATAGTGGCATCGTCGACTGTTAAATGCAAGATCAGCACCAGCATCGACAAATGTATATAAATAACAGCATGCTGGTGCTGATTTTGTATTTAATATTTGACGATACCACTATCGCTGTAGTAAATTAGGACACTGTTTTTATAAATCACAGACCTGAAGATGGTCATTATGGACCGAAACCGGTAATCTGTGAACAAAAAGTTTGTGACCATAGACGTAAATTAAAGGAAATTTGTTCTGATATGTACCGACAGTTATGCGGAACTATGTCGACTACATTTCCGCGACCAGCTACGTTAGGTTTCCTGGTTGAGAATCGATATCACTAACAGGAAAATCGAGAAGGTCACACAGATTCTCAGTTTGGTTTAAATTCGGGGAGTTTGCTGGCCAGGGCAATACGGTAATCTCCTTCTGGTACCACTGGCGTACACTGTGAGCTGTGTGGCATGTTAGTGTGTGAAATTCATAGATGCCTTTGTGCAGAGGAAAAACGAACCGCATACAGGGTTGGACATAGTCCCGAAGAATACATACTTACTTGTGTTGATCGATTGTGACTTACAAAATGACAAAGCACGCCTTTAGAAACCATCGGTTCTGCGAAACGCAACTCGCCCTTTTTTCATATGATATCTTGCGAACCGTGAATGAAGGGTATCGGACGGATGCCATATTCCTTGACTTCCGGAAAGCGTTTGACTCGGTGCTCCACTGCAGACTACTAACTATGATACGAGCATATGGGACTGGTTTCCAAATATGTGAGTGGCTCGAAGACTTCTTAAGTAACAGAACCCAGTACGTTGTCATCGATGGTAAATGTTCATCGGAGGTCAGGTTATCATTTGGAGTGCCCCAGGGAAGTGTGGTAGGTCCGCTGTTGTTTTCTATCTACATAAATGATCTTTTGGATACGGTGGATAGCAAAGTGCGACTGTTTGCAGATGATGCTGTGGTGTACGGGAAGGTGTCGTCGTTGAGTGACTGTAGGAGAATATGAGATGACTTGGACAGGATTTGTGATTGGTGTAAAGAATTGCAGCTAACTCTAAATACAGATAAATGTAAATTAATGCAAATGAATAGAAAAAAGAATCCCGTAATGTTTGAATACTCCATTAGCAGTGTAGCGCTTGACACAGTCACGTCGATTAAATATCTGGGCGTAACATTGCAGAGCGATATGAAGTGGGACAAGCATGTAATGGCAGCTGTGGGGAAGGCGGATAGTCGTCTTCGGTTCATTGGTAGAATTTTGGGAAGATGTGGTTCATCTGTAAAGGAGGCCGCTTATAAAACGCTAATACGACCTATTCTTGAGCATTGTTCGAGCGGTTGGTATCCCTATCAGGTCGGAATGAGGGAAGACATAGAAGCAATTCAGGGGCGGGCTGCTATATTTGTTACTGGTAGGTTTGATCATCACCCGAGTGTTACGGAAATGCTTCAGGAACTGGGATGGGAGTCTCTGGAGGAAAGGAGGCGTTCTTTTCGTGAATCGCTACTGAGGAAATTTAGAGAACCAGCATTTGAAACTGACTGCAGTACAATTTAACTGCAGCCAACTTATATTTCGCGGAAAGACCAAATATAAGAGAGATTAGGGCTCGTACAGAGGCATATAGGCAGTCATTTTTCCCTCGTTCTGTTTGGGAGTGGAACAGGGAGAGAAGATGCTAGTTGCGGTACGAGGTACCCTCCGCCACGTACCGTATGGTGGATTGCGGAGTATGTATGTAGATGTAAGTCGGGCAGGAATTGGCATTAAAATTTTCCCTCTAGATTACACCACTCCCTTAGTCGGGCTGGAATCTTCCGACGGTTGCTGCAGAAAATTTGCTTTCAGACGTTTCAAGCCGGTTGTGGTACTGGCATGCAAATTCCAGCCATCGTCACCGATGATCAGCAGTGATCATTGGTGCAACAATTACGCGCTTGCTGCATTGGCCCACATGCATCAACGTTTGCTGAACACTTGTTGAGGAGACATTGTTCATTTGGTGGCTAGTTGCCCAACAGTAGCACATCATTCGCCTGTACGCGTCTTCACATTCGTCGTCCAACCTGTCAATCTGGTCCATGGTGCATCAAAGTCGCCTCGACGCCGGTTTCGCATATCGTCATTTTTCCATGCACGCACCAAGGCGGTACCCGAACAATTTACAAACATATCCGATCCATAAAAGCTCTTCCTCTTGGGCGAAACCAGTTAGGATGACATTTTAGATCTCCGTATTACGGCAACGACTTCTTTGTTTTCCACCTCCCCCAGAGAAGTTTTCTATACTATCCATTGCGAGTACTGCCATTGGCCGTCTGTGAGTGACTTCCATTGTAGTTGGTGCTCACATTAATGTGACTGGACTGTGTGTACCCTGTTGCTCTGGCGACGTACGACGTAGAATTAACACCAACTCAGAATGGAAAGTTGATCCACCCAAAATGCAGAAGAATCACCGCAAGACGCTTAAAAAATGACTTGCCCAAAGGGCCACGAGGGATTCATGGGGGCACATTGGCACCGGATCAAATCCGTCCGCCACACTAGCAACGAGGGCCGTTGTGGGTGGTTAGGCAGTTTCCTACATCGGGCATGCTGAAAACCGGGTTGGTTCCCACGTCTGTAATATCTCTTTATATTCGATGAATTATTCTGATACAACTCTACCCTTGAATGACGTTTACTAATTTTATCTTCATACTCGCAGAATCCATGCGCAAAGTAGTTTCATACAATAGCTATGCCATGAGCGCATAATTATTCTTTGTAGTACTCTCTCTCTGGTGGTTGTTAGAAAAAAGCTTCCGAGATTGTCTTCGTGTCGATTAGCCTGCGCATTGTTTGAAGAATTGTAATCTGAATTTGAGATTTATGACAAAAGATAACTGATACCAAATTGTACGATTAAAAGGGATATATATATTGCTTCTTCATACAAAAGGTGTGTAGCAATTCATATTATTTGACATTCGAGAATTAATGATATTCATCGATATATTGCGTAGTTGTTAATCAGAAGGGAACTTTCGAAAGACTGGATGCGAACCTGCATTTCATAATCCAAGAGCTCCATTACTTCTTCTGAAAGTTAAACTTCATCAAAGTCAAATATCCGCTTGATCTGAGGTTTCCCAACTGATTATACAGCGCTCCCAAAAATACGAGGCATTTAATTTGTACAGATTAGCAGACTGCAGCAAAGCACGAGCCTGCACAGAAGAGGACTCATCGCCTGATTTCATTCTAACAAGTAAAATTTCTGAATCATTTTGAGTGACTGAGTTTTCTATTATGAATGCTTGATTGCTCGAACGAATTGAGAACTACATAACTACATACTTACATAGATAGGAGGAAAAAATTACACGTTCTACCTCAGTTATGCGCTTTCCAAACATTTCGAAAACGTTCTCTCATTTTCACGTTCGATAACACTACATCTACATCTACGTGATTACCCTGCTATTCATAATAAAGTGCCTGGCAGAGGGTTCAATGACCTCCATCAAGCTGTCTCTCTACCGTTTCACTTTCGAATGGCGCGCGGAAAAACGAGCACTTAAATTTTTCTGTGAGAGGCCTGATTTCTGTTATTTTATCGTGATCATTTCTCCCTATGTAGGTGGGTGGCAACATAATGTTTTCGCAATCGGAGGAGAAAATTTGTAATTGAAATTTCATGAGAAGATCCTGTCACAACAAAAATCGCCTTTGTTTCAATGATTGCCACTCCAATTCACGTATCATGTCTGTGGCCCTATCTCCCCTATTTCGCGACAAAACAGCACGAGCCGCCCTCCTTTGAACGTTTTCGATGTCATCCGTCAGTCCCATCCGATTCGGGTCCTACACCGCACAGCAATACTCCAGAACAGGGTGGACAAGCGGGGCGTATGCAGACCCTTTAGTTGACCTGTTGCACCTCTTTACGTGTTCTTCCAATGAATTGCACTCTTTCGTTTGCTCTACCCACAATATTATCTGGGTGGCCGTTGCAATTTAGGTTATTTCTAATTGTAATCCCTAAGTATTTAGTTTAACTCACAGCCTTCAGGTTTGTGTGACTTATTTCGTAATCGAAATATTTGCGGATTTCTTTTAGAACTCATGTGAATAACTTCACTCTTTTGTTTATTCAGGGCCAATTGACACTTTTCGCACAATACAGATATCTTATGTAAATAATTTTGCGATTCGTTTTGGTCATCTGATGACCTCACAAAGCGGTAAATGACAGCATCACACAATCTAAGTGGACTTCTCAGATTTTCTCATGTCGCTAATATAGTTCAGGAATAATAGACAGCCTATAACACTTCCTTGGGAATGCCTAATATTACTTTTGTTTTATTCGATGACTTTCCGTCTGTTACTACGAACTGTGACCTTTCTGACAGGAAATAACGAATCCAGTCGCACAACTGAGGCGATTTTCCATAGGCACGCAGTTAGGTTAGAAGACGGAGTGAGGAACGATGCTGAAAGCCTTCTCGAAATCTAAAAATATGGAATCAATATGACATCCCCTGTCGATAGGACTCACTATATCATGAGTATAAACAGCTATTTTTGTTTCAAAAGAACAATAATTTCTGAATCCGTGCTGACTATTTGTCAATAAATTGTTTTCTTCGAGGTAATTCATAATGTTCGAATGCAGTATATGTTTCAAAAACCTGCAGCTAATCGACGTCAGTGATATGAGCCTGTAATTCAGTGGTTTATTCCTATTTCTCTTTTTGGGTATTGGTGTGACCTGAGAATTTTTACAGTCTTTAGGTGCGGATTTTTCTGTGAGCGGGCGTTTGTGTATAATAGCTATTGCATCAGCATATTCTGAAAGGAACCTGACTGGTATACAATCTGTACTGAGGCTTTGCCTTTATTAAGTGCTTTAAGCTGCTTTGCTACACAGAGGATATCTACTTCTATGTTTCTCAACTTGGCAGTTGTTCTTTACTGGAATTCAGGAAAATTTACTTCGTCTTGTTTGGTGAAGGAGTTTCAGAAAACAATGCCTAATAGATGCAAATGATCGGATGCACATATTCCGGCCAGGGAAAAGGAAAGGTGAAGAGGGGGACAGGGGGATCACGGCACGGGGCCACCTAGTACCCCACACCAGTGGCATAGCCACAGATTAAGACGCGGACCCAATGCAGGCACGGGATTAAAGCCTGGAAAGAGAAGACCTTAACAAAGAGCTCCATTTTCGTTTTGCTTCCGTATTGTCACGTGGCTATTTCAGTGTGGTCCAGGATGGCAATCATCTCCATGCAAACAAAAATAACTGAATTACGTAACATTACTTTTTCCTATCATATCATCAATCACGTCAACATTAACCAAGTTTACATATCCTGAAAAACGACTCGTTCCACATCGTTTCGGTGAAAGAATCGTTCTACCGATGTGTGGAACATCTAAGTACGAGGGCGTGCTGAGAAGTAATTACTTCGAAATTTCTTACGTGAATACTATTAAAACTTTTTCAATAAAACGTTCTGCATTATTCTTCGTGTCTACATATTTGAGTCCCACTGCCGCTAGAGGACTCGAAATTGTCGGGAGTAACACAGCAATGTGTAACGTAGCTACGCCGGTTCGTGGGAAGCAGAGTTATGTAACCGAGTTTCGATATCGAAGAGTTTGTCTGCACGTGGCACACCGTCTCCTTCAGTATGACAGTGCTAGACCACAGATGGCCGCTGCGACCTCTGCTACAATCTGGATCCTTGGGTTCACTGTCATCCATTATTCTCCATACAGTCCCGACTTGGCCCACGATTTTCAACTGTTTTCAAAACATGAAGAACACCTTCGAGGACGTAATTTTGATAGCGATGAAGCGGTACAAGCAGAGGTTAAGTTGTCGCTCGGTCAACAAAGTCATTCTAGAGTGACGATATCAACGAACTACTCTCTCGTTGGGAGAAATTTGCTCGTCGCCAGGGTGACTACCTTGATAATTAGACATGAAGAATAAAGATATTGAATGTCAGTAACGTTTCCACAAAAAATTCTGAGGCGTTACTTTTCAGCAAGCAGTCGAAACTAATGAGTTTATAGTTAACAAAGTAGGGCACCAGGTCCTTTCAGTATGGTCTAATTTTTGTATCTCATGGCTGAACCGTGGTAAAAACTGCTGTTCCGAAGAGCGCGCAGCAGCGCGTAGTGTGAAGCAGTCTCCCTCCGTTTCTGGCGGTGGCACCGCTGTGGCAATCGCAGATTTGGCGTCTCCCTCTGGTGGGAAAGGGGAAAGATGGACTGTTCACGTGCATTTAAGGGGTACTATGAGCTCGCCAGAGGCGAGTCTGGTCAGTTGGTCAACCGTGTCTGGGTTGGGCAGTCAGTGTCTGTCTGTCGTCCGGAGTGCTAGTATGTGTTATGCCGCCAGTCTGCTTGAGTTTGTTCAGGCAATGGTCATTGGCGGTTGGATCGATCGGTTGGTCGGTCGCGCTCTGGGACACAAGATGACTTGTCCGTCTTGGGCGTCGGCGCATGTGAGGTCCCCACGTCAGTCCAGTGGGCCGCGGCGTTTAGCGAGGGGTAGAGGCTTCGCAGCCGACACGAGAGCAACAGGACTCAACCCACGACATCGGTCTGGCCGCCGCGGGCTGCGACGCTGCGAGGCGAGAGATCGGCGCGCCTTCCTGCGTCCGTCGAAGCGGCTGGCAGCGGACGGTTCAGGAGAGAGTTTTGGGGGTGCTGCGCCAGGTCTGCGCCAGAAATCGCAGTTTGTTAGATGTTAAGTGATTCGTGATATGTTGTTCATTTGCTTGTTAAATACTACTTCTTCTCTTGGTCAGTTCCTCGTTCCCAGCTTGCTCCTCTGTCTTCCGTCCGCATTTGTTACGCAGTTAGTGTCTGTCTGTCTGTCGGTCTGCCGTACGTTAATAGCTGCCTCCGACACGTTTGTCGGATTCGGTGTTAACGAATTCCTGAAATATGTTTTTATCTTGCTTGAGAGGTGGTATATGTGTAATGTAGAGCATGTATGTATATTTTATGTAAGACTGCATTTCATGGTTTTTTTTATTTAAATGGTCATTTTAGTATATAAAGTTGTCACCATTCCACCGTAAGAGTTTTTTAATCAACATGCACCTTTCGTGGCATGTTAATTTTTTTCTGTTAGTGTTTTGTACCATTTTCATCCCTCCTACAGTGTGTATAGTTTATGTGCTAGCGTGATTAGTTAATATTTTCAGTTTAAAGTAATGTGGTGTGTTGCAGATTTGCACCAGTGTAGTCTTTCAGAGGTTGTTGTGAGCGGTCGTGACTACGGCCGTGTCAAAAGGGAGCGGCAAGGTTCTCAGCCCGAAAGCTCATACAGTCAAAACTTATTTCTTTCTGCCTCTGAAGAAACTGTAAATTGATATTTAGAGGGTGCTTTCTGATTATAATTTTAGATCTGTTTTATAAAAAAGTGCTTTTAGGAATAAAATTCAATTTGTTGAAAGAAATTTTTTTTCATCAGTTACCCTCTGGAAACTACTTCCAGAGTGTGATTAAATGTCTTAATGTTCTTGATGAATCGTTAGTAAATAAATTCAATTCTTAAGAAGAGGTTTTTAAAGTAAATTCACGGTTCAATGGTTTTAATGTTACACATCTGTAAATTTCGTGTGATATCCCAAACTGACAACATGGATTATTTGTCAGATTTTTATAAAATTACTATATCTCGCAAACACAATATATCTGCACCTAGAACTATTCGTGTGTTGTTGTAAAGGGACATTCTTTCAGTAAATCGGTTTTCTTTGGATCGTGTTAATAAAGTTTATTGAATGTTTATAGTTTCAAGTGGCAACCATATCTATTAATGTTTGTTCAACGTATCAATGCAATAAATTCTTCCGGGGCCTTTTGCCAAATAAAATCACGGTGTAGGAGGGACGTTTCCTCCGTGTTTCAATCCTCTGGCGAAGTGATGAAGATGGAAAAGAAAGAGACTAGTCTTTTGAAAAAGTTGTTATCCAGACACAGTTTTATGCGTAAAAAACTCGTTGAAGTTTTATTACAATATACAGTGTTAATTTAAGTAATCGGACCTCCACTGGAGGAAAGATGTGTACAACAGGTACACATAAGGTGCAAATTGTGCACGACCTACATAGGATATGATTCATTAATCTAAATAGTTCCACATTACGACAGAGACTTGTTGAAATAAGTCTATTACGAGCACTTTATTACACTCTTACGAACACGGTTTCTTACATCAAGCCCTAAATTTGAGAACTCCAAGAATAGTTTAGTCCGTTTGGAATATCAGTCTCAGTAAGGTAGAGGACGTAATTGAAATCTACGGTCCCCGTAATAAGTGATAAAATTAGTTCGTTGGCGGTAACCCTATTAAGCTATCTGATCTGGTTGCACTCTCGTACTACTGAGTATCTACATTTTAATTACTCGTCTCGAAAAAAAAATTCTGACTCTCCAAAATTGCACTGGAGCAACATTACTGTATAAGGCTGAAAATGGTTGTCTACTGTCAGTCGGTAATTGTATCTTGTTTTAATTAACCTTTGTATGTTTATGACGGCTGGCTTTCAACTTTCGTATGTGTGTGTCTACGTGTAAGTGATACAGCGTTGTGTGAAGAAAGGTAATCAATGATCTCCTTCACAATCGCGATATTCGTTGTTCTGGTTCATATGTGTTATGCTACTGTTAAGTACAAGTGTGTCTGTGTGTGTGTGTGTGTGTGTGTGTGTGTGTGTGTGTGTGTGTGTGTATTATTTACATTTTCCTTGTACTGAGCCGATGGATCCTTGAAATACGCTCCTGCGATAAATAAATTACTGTAAAGAAACTGGTAGAGACATGTTATCCTTACAGAAATCTTTAGATATCCAGGGGCGTGTAAATTTAAATTACTGTCGAAACAGTCAATAGCCTTACAATATAATGCGTTAAAAATACTTTTAATTGGAATCTTTCCCTACCAACACTTGCTGAAATATTTACTACTCCTTTAGAAAGGTCCAGTGTACATTACGTACTGATGTCCGCCCAAATATAGCTTTCGGATTTAGGACCTACAGAAATTTTGGTTGGTCGAAGATGTGTAAAGGTAGAGAACCGATGAACTGAAATTACTTTAGAAGGCAATCAGTAGCAATACACTATCATGCATGTTGCAGATTCCGCGTATAATGATAGCAACAGAAAACAATCTGAAACTGAAACAGGAAATTATTAAAGAAGATTTCAAGGAAACTATAGGGACATAATAGAGTACGAAACAAATAAAACGCTAAAACGTAATTAATGGATAGATGAGAATAAATTGCCGGCCGGGGTGGCCGAGCGGTTCTTGGCGCTTCAGTCTGGAACCGCGCAACCGCTACAGTCGCAGGTTCGAATCCTGCCTCGGGCATGGATGTGTGGATGTCCTTAGGTTAGTTAGGTTTAAGTAGTTCTAAGTTCTAGGGGAGTGATTACCTCAGATGTTAAGTCCCATAGTACTCAGAGCAAATTGAACCATTTTTGAGAATCAATTAATAAGACATATTCACTACATACACTGACAGGAAAAGATCACAACATTAAGAAATAATTAATGTAGAGTAGTGAAATTTCTGGAATACATTTGACTCGGTAACATATTTAAGTGATTGACATTGCAAGATCACAGATTAATGTAAGCGCGAGATAAGCCAGTGGAAATGTGAAATGCTGATGCATGAATAATCGGTGTAGGCACCCTAATGTAGAATGAAAGCATGGAAACGTGCGGGCATTGTGTTGTACTGGAGTTGTCGTCCGATGGTGCCCAGTATGTTCCCGACTGGAGACAGATCTGGTTATCGAGCAAGCCAAGGCAATACGTTGACACTCTGTGTAGGGCGCTGGGTTACAGCAGCCGTAGGTGGTCGAGCGTTATCCTGTTGGAAAACACTACCTGGAATTCTGTTCATGATTGGCAGCACGACATGTCGAATCACCAGACTGACGTACAATTGACAATGTAAATTTGTGATAAGATCTTATGGGACCAAACTGCTGAGGTCGTTGGTCCCTAAACCTTCACACTACTTAATCTAACTTAAACTAAATTAAGCTATGGACAACACACACATACCTACGCACGAGGAAGGAGTCGAACCTCTGACGGGGAGAGCCGCACGGACCGTGACAAAGCGCCTTAGACGGCCCGGCTATCCCGCGCGGCACGGACGTACAGATTTGCAGTGAGGGTGCGTGGGATAACTACGAAAGTGCTCTTCCAGGCATACGAGATGGCACCACGGAGCATAGTTCTAGGTGGTAGGTCGACTGCGTCAAGCGCGCAGAGAGGTTGGTTGTCGGCCCTCAGTAGTCCACCTTGTAACCAACACACGGCCATCGCTGGCACGAGAGAGAAGCAGCATTCATCAGAAATCACAACAGCCCACTTTGCTCTCCAATGTGTTGTCGCTTGGTGCCAGTGAAGCGCAAATGGCGGCGGTTTGGGATCTGTGGAATGCACGCTATAGAGCGCCTGGCTTGGGGCTGTCCTTGAAAAAAGTAATTTGTAACAGTTCGTTGTGTCACTTTGGTTCCACCTGCTGCTCAGGTTGGTGGTGCAGATGCAGTACGATGCGCAAGAGTCATATGCCGAATACATTGGCCGTCCGGAGTCCAGTCTTCTTGCGACTATACCTTTCTGTGACTACCACTGCCAGCAGCTACATTCCTGTCAAGTATTTCTGCAATATTGCAAAAGAAACGTCCAGCTTCTAGTAGTCGTATTCCACGGCCTCGTTCAAACTCAGTGCCATGCTGATAATAGCGTCTTTATCGCCTTGAAGGCATTCTTGACTAACATCAGGTCACCACTTCCAATCCGAAAAGTAGCTAACTCTCACGACTTTACAGCACTTAGTTATAGCAAAGTGCTTTGACCTCCAGTGAATGAAAATGTGATAAGTGTAACTACTGCAAACGATATAATTTTGAAGAGTGAAAGCACAGCAGGAACATTACGTGGATACCACGTTCACTGTTTAAGATCGCAGATGGCACAGAAAAATTTAAAATCATTCCCAAGATTTCTTTAAATATATGAAAATCTCAAAGATTTAACGAGATTACACATGAAGTAATGTCAATTTAGAATTACGGAAGCCAGTCGAGTTTTGAAAAATGGAAGACTACAGAATTTGATGGTGTGAGAGTAGACGTGAATGAAAATTAATAAAGGAAAAAAGCACTCAGTCTTCAGACCACAAGTGACCCATCGGGACCATCCGACCGCCGAGTCATCCACAGCTGAGGATGCGGATAGGAGGGGCGTGTGGTCAGCACACCGCTCTCCCAGTCGTTATGACGGTTTTCTTTGACCGGAGCCACTACTATTCGGTCGAGTAGCTCCTCAATTGGCATCATGAGGCTGAGTGCACCCCGACAGCTGGCAACAGCGCATGGCGGCCCGGCCGGTCACCCATCCAAGTGCCGGCCACGCCGACAGTGCTTAACTTCGGTGGTCCGACGGGAACCGGTGTTACCACTGCGCCAAGGCCGTTGAAAAATTAATAAAGGAGAACTATGCAAAATTATCCTCAGAATGTCTCTGGAATAAGACATTTCTCAAAATAGTATTGTAGCCCCTTTTTGGTTTGTAAGTAAGGTAAGACGCTATACAGGGTCTTCAGAGCGTAGGTGCAGGTATTTTTATTGGTGACTGAGAACAGTGTACTGAACAATATTACACAAGTATTTACTTCATTTACAGACTAATAATTATAGTTATTAGTTTTAGGTTTTTTAGTACCTCCAACTTGTAATATTTCTAGCTTATTCAGCCATCATATTAGGTTCCAGGAAGCTATTCGCAGGGCAATGGAGAAGCAAGAAGCATAGAGATGAGGCAATGTGGGATGAGGTACCAGTGACAGATGTTAGGTGCGGTAACATTCCCGTGAGAAAGACAGCCTGCATGATGCTGCTGCTCTGTGACTGGCTGCTGTGTTCGGCGGTAGGGCGCCCAAAACGTTGAACTTTAGTTGCTATTATTAATTAAACCTGCCATCCAAATTACTTCATTTTTTAAATAAACAACTCTCAACAGCCAGCTATCAATCAGTCATTTCAAAATTATTAAAATCAAAGTATTACTAAAACAAAAGACTGACGATGTTACTGGCGTTCGGGTCATGTCTTGCTGGCTTGGCGCGCGAAGTGTCTCGAGCAGTCCGACTCTCCAGTTCTGACCGTTCCAGTAGACAGACATGTTATCTGTTATAGCAGTATTTGTTTCATGCAATTTTATTTACTACAGTTCCGACCGTCGTTACGTACGTACGTGTTGTCTGTAATAGTAGCATTTGATTCATGTAATTTTATTCTCCAGTTCTAACGGTTCCAGTAGACAGACATGTTGTCTGTGGCAGAAATTATTTCATGTTATTTTAGCCACATATAATGACTGTGCAAAGATACGTTCAATACGTTGTGATCAAGAATAGTTTCTCGTGTCTATATCAATAAAAAACGCGAGTGGTATCCCAAATGAATTATAGTTTATTGGTAGCAGCAGTTCCTTGCGAAGTTAATTTCAGCCTCAAGAAAAAGAATCCACGACATGCATGCTGTTTTCCGCGCTTGGGACATCATCATCATGAAGACAGCAGGTTAGTGAAGTGTACAAGAACTTATGTATTCCACACAGGGCAGTGAAAACAACATGCACCTCACGTGTACTGCATGCACGTCATCTGCAGTAATGCTGAGGAGGTAAAGAAGGATAAAAGTATTAACACCATCTCACTTTTACTCCTTTTTTCTTGCCGTAAACTACATGTGACAAGAGAAAGCCATTAAAGCTTATATTTCGATAATAAGCTGGTCAGGTGTTGTAAGGTGCGGACAGAAAACGAGTAGTCCATTCTGACAGGAGTAGTTCACTTAGTGGCGCAGTTACGACCATGCAGAAAACATCGAGTTGTAAATTATCTAACATGTTTGCGGAAATACTGGCACAGGCAGAGAAACAAACTATAACACAATGAGGTGCGTGTAAACTCTGTGTTGACAAAAGTCTTGGGATATTGATACGTACAGATACAGATGGCGGTATTATCGCGTACACAAGGCGAGAAAGGGCAGTGCATTGGCGGAGCTGCCATTTGCACTGAGGTAATTCATGCGAACAGGTTTCCGAAGAGATTATGGCCGTACAATGGGAATTAAAATTTTGAACATTGTGAATCAGGCAATACTGAATTCAATAACTATTTCCGAAAAGGAATGTCCCATGTGTCTACCTCCAACGTATTTTGTCTGAAAAGAGACTAACTTTCCTTCACCTCATTATATCTTTCTCTTTCTCGTCGCAGTATTCGAGTTGTGCAAAATATTTTGGTAATTATATCACTTCTTATCAGGACTTAACTGAGAAAAATACTAGAGAAACGCTTCAGATTTCTCATTTATATTCTCTTTCATATTTTCGCAAAATTATCGAAGAAGTAGTCAACTTTTTAAACCGAAATTTTCAGCAACAACGAATGACAAATTTTAAAACTTTACTATAATGTCACTAGCTCCATGTTGTAGCCGACTGCGAAGAATCTACATCTACATCCACACAGATACTCCGCAAATCACATTTAAGTGCCTGGCAGAGGGTTCATCGAACCACTTTCACAATTCTCTATTATTCCTATGTCATATAGAGTGCGGAAAGAATGAACACCTATATCTTTCCGTATGAGCTCTGGTTTCCCTTATTTTATCGTGGTGATCGTTCCGCCCTATGTAGGTCGGTGTCAACAAAATATTTTCGCACTCGGAGGAAAAGTTGGTGATTGGATTATGTGAGAATATTCCGTCGCAACGAGAAACGCCTTTCTTTTAATGAAGTCCAGCCCAAAACCTGTATCATTTCTGTGACACTCTATCCCGTATTTCGCGATAATACAAAACGTGCTGCCTTTCTTTGAACGTTTTCGATGTACCCCGTCAGCACCAGATTCTAAAAGAAGACGGACAAGTGTCGTGTAGGCAGTCTCTTCAGTAGGTCTGTTACATTTTCTAAGTGACCTGCCAATAAAACGCAGTCTTTGGTTACCCTTCCCCACAACATTTTCTATGTATTCCTTCCTATTTAAGTAGTTCGTGATTGTAATACCTAGGTATTTTACAGTTTTATATTAGACTGATTTATCGTGTAACCGAAGTTTAACGAGTTCCTCTCAGCACTCATGTGCATGACCTCACACTTTTCGTTATTTAGGGTCAACTGCCACTTTTCGCACCATTCGGATATCTTTTCTAATTTTGTTTGATCTTCTGATTACTTTATTAGTCGATAAACTTCAGTGTCATCTGCTAACAACCGAAAATGGCTGCTCAGATTGTATCCAAAATCTTGGGGAACGCCGGAAATCACTACTGTTTTACTCGATGACTTTCGGTCGGTTACTACGAACTGTCATCTCTCTAACAGGAAGCCGCAAATCCAGTTACATAACTGAGACGATATTTCACTACGACCAACTTTTGTGGTACAGTGTCAAAAGCCTTCCGGAAATACAGAAATACTGAATCGATCTGAAAACCCTTGTCGATAGCACTCAACACTTCATGTGAATAAATAGCTAGTTGTGTTTCACAGGAACGATGGTTTCTGAACCCATCTACATCTACATACATACTACGCAATCCACCATACGGTGCGTGGCGGAGGTTACCTCATACCACAACTAGCATCTTCTCTCCCTATTCCACTCCCGAACAGAACGAGAGAAAAATGACGGCCTATATGCCTCTGTGCGAGCCCTAATCTCTCTTGTCTTATCTTTGCGGTCTTTACGCGAAATCTAAGTTGGCGGCAGTAAAATGGTACTGCAGTCAGCCTCAAATGCTGGTTCTCTAAATTTCCTCAGTAGCGATTCGCGAAAAGAACGCCTCCTTTCCTCCAGAGACTCCCACCCCAGTTCCTGAAGCATTTCCGTAATACTCGCGTGATGATCAAACCTATCAGTAACAAATATAGCAGCCCGCCTCTGAATTGCTTCTATGTCCTCCCTCAATCCGACCTGATAGGGATCCCAAACGCTCGAACAATGCTCAAGAATAGGTCGTATTAGCGTTTTTACAGATGAACCACATCTTCCCAAAATTCTACCAATGAACCGAAGACGACTATTCGCCTTCCCCACAACTGCCATTACATGCTTGTCCCACTTCATATCCCTCTGCAGTGTTACGCCCAAATATTTAATCGACGTGACTGTGTCAAGCGCTACACTACTACTGGAGTATTGAAACATTACGGGATACTTTTTCCTATTCATCTGCATTAATTCACATTTATCTATATTTAGAGTTAGCTGCCATCCTTTACACCAATCACAAATCCTGTCTAAGTCATCTTGTATCCTCCTAGAGTCATTCAACGACGAGACCTTCCCGTACACCACAGCATTATCAGCAAACAGCCGCACATTGCTATCCACCCTATCCAAAAGATCGTTGTTGACCGTGTGACAATAGACGGTTTTCTTCGAGGTAATTCATAACGGTCGAACACAATATATGTTCCAAAATCCTGCTGCATGTCGACGTTAACGATATGGGCCTGTAATTTAGTGGGTTACTCCTACTAGCTTTATTGAATATTGGTTTGGCCTGTGCAACTTTCCAGTCTTTGGGTACGAATCTTTCGTCGAAGGAACGGTTGTATATGATTGTTAACGCTCTTAACATGCCCGCAGAGGCGCAGATAAATTCTGTACTTGCTGTGAGCTCTCACAGCCGCTACAGGGTGTGTGTGGTTAGTTGAGTGGTAGGCGTGCGATGCGGGTCAGTTTGCCGCTCTGTAGAGAGACCGCAGTGCCTGTGATGTGGGAGGAGGGGGACGGCGCTTGCCTGCAGAGGGCGCTGGCGACACTGTGTCGGCTGGACGAGGGGCCCTTGTCGCGTTGAGAGCGTCGCGGCAGGTGCGGCCAACAGCCGGCCAGGGGCGCCGCAGCCTTGCTTGCTATGCACCGACGACCACAGCTCGTGCGTCAGTTCTGAAGCTCCCTCTGCGGACGTACGGATGGATAGGTTTAACAAATCTATTTGGTGTGTAATACTGCACACACGATATATTTCATCTAAAACTTTTGGGCATCTCCTTCATCATTTTCTTCCCCATCTTCTTCCCTTCAAGGCGTGCCAGTAACCTCCGATTAATTATAAGGCTTTCTTTTTTTTAAGTCGCCATGTTCTCCAATTATCAAACCATGGATGAGTAGATGAGTAAGATGAGTATAATCCGGGTGGCCAGCGCTCCGTTTTAAGCAACGCAAGTCTTCCACGCATCTCATTCTTCCAAAGTAGTATCTGCTGAAGTGTATGCCGTACAATGAAAGTGAAAATGAGATAGGCTATATGATACTGCGAGAAGAATTTGATAGAACACTGAAAGACCTAAGTCGAAACAAGGCGCCTGGAGCAACCGACATCCCGTCAGAAGTACTGATGGCCTTGGAAGAGCCATCCATGATAAAACTATTCGAAATGGTTAAATTGCACTAAGCACTATGGAACTTAACATCTGAGGTCATTATTCCCCTAGACATAGAACTACTCCATGCTGCCCATAATCGCGATGTGATTGACATGCGTAATCACACTTCCATACTTATTAAGAGGTCCGAAACGAATAATACGGTTTGCTGCCATCCAGCAGCATGGGGTTCACGCCAGAGCCTCAGGACCTGCACTTTCAGCGCATGTCGGGTGTTTCAAGCGTCAACTTCGCGTCTAAATATCTAGGGATGTAATGGGAATATTGCAATGCAATCAACGCCATTGTGAATGTGCTTTGTCATGCTATGGATTGCTGACGAAAAAATATAGGAGGTCCATTTAAAAAAAACATAAGTTTGTGTTAAAAAACACATGTGCTTTCGTTTTAGAATGTTTCCAAATATGTACATTCATGGGCCCCACCCATACATTGATACCAGTGAAAGTCGTTTTCCAATAGCTGTTATTGTACCAGAAATATTTTGGGTGGACAAGATAGCTGGGACACCCTGTATATATACCACCAAATAATAGTGGAAATTTGTCAGCGAACAGCAGACGGCAAGCTGCAGATCCCCTGCGACGACAGAGGCGCAGCTGATTGAGATGCCGAGGCACCTCACCAGAGGCCCCCAAAACCAGATACATAGCGCGTCCGAGGCAGCGAAGAATGCGCCCTTCGAGCCAACGCCGTGAACCTCGATAGTGGCGATAGTAGACAACGTCGCCTGGAGCAAAAGCAGGTTTCTGCCGCTGCACAGGGACCTGATGCGGCGGATGTAGCAAAGACATCAAGGTTCGATGATGACGACCGTGGAGCAACTCAGCCGGCGAGCGACCATCTCGGGGCTGAGAGCGATACGAGGACAAGAAGAGCAATAACGCGTCCTCCCGAGAATGCGGCTCTTTTAACTTCAACATCTGTGACTTGGAAGTCCTGACCACTCGTTCAGCGGCACCGTTTGACTGCAGCGAAAACGGCGCGGACGTCAGATGTTGAATACCATTGGCCTTGCAGAATGACTGAAATTCTACGGACATGAATTGTGGGCCATTGTCGGAAACAACAGTCTGTGGAAGACCTTCAATGCAAAAGATAGCGGATAACGCTTTGATGGTGGCAGATGACGTCGTGAATGACATCCGGACAACAAAAGGAAAATTACTGAATGAATCTACCACAACCAACCATCGAGCATTCCAGAATGGACCAGCAAAATCGATGTGTAAGCGTTGCCAAGGGGAAGTGGCTTTTGGCCATGCAAAGAATTTCCGCGGTGGTGCTGATTGTTGTTAGGCACACACCATGCAAGGAGAGCACATATTCGTAATCGCGGCATCGATTTCGAACCAAGTACAGTGCTGACGAGAACGTTGTTTCTTTCTCACTATACTCAAATGTCCTTGGTGGAGAAGCCGAAAGACAGAGGACTGTAACGAACGTGGTACCACGACCCTAGACTGATCATTATCAGAACGCAGTAGCAAAACACCACGTCGTACAAAATGTCTCTCCTTGTGAGCAAAAAATCGGCGAACCAACGGGTCCCCGATCCGTGACTACGACAAGGGCCATTTCGTAGCAATAAAACTCAGAACGGGAGCAAGGACAGGGTCGGCAGTTGTGGCTGTAGCTACACGACGAAAATCATTCGGAAACGATTCGAGCCGGCCGCGGTGGTCTCGTGGTTCTAGGCGCTCAGTCCGGAACCGCGCGACTGCTACGGTCGCACGTTCAAATCCTGCCTCGGGCATGGATGTGTGTGATGTCCTTAGGTTAGTTAGGTTTGCGTAGTTCTAAGTTCTAGGGGACTGATGACCACAGATGTTAAGTCCCATAGTGCTCAGAGCCATTTTTTTTAACGATTCGACCACGTCATCGGTTTCCGCATCAATGAACATACAAGCAAGTTCGGAGGAATCGAATGCCCTATCCTCAGCAACAGGCAAGCGGGACAACGCATCGGCGTTTCCCTGCTTAGCAGTGGATCAATACAAGATATCGTAGCGGTTCTGCGAGACGAAAACAGACCAGCGAATGAATTTCTGCGCTGTAAGTGGAGGTACAGGCTTGGTCGGATGAAAAAGCGATGTCAAAGGTTTGTGGTCTGTGATTATCGAAAAGTGACGACCATACAAGAAATCATGAAACTTTGTAACACCAAATACGAGAGCCAATGGTTGTTTCTCGATCTGTGAATACTTTCTTCGAGCAGACGAGAGCAATTTGGACGCAAAGGCAATAGGGCGATCGTGCGATCCATCTTTGTGCGCAAGCACAGCACCGATCCCGAAATCCGATGCATCCACCATCAACAAGAGGGGCTTCTGGGGATCGAATAGCGTAAGGCAAGTATTGGAAAGCAACGCCGATTTCAACTGGTGAAAGGCGCGGTCGCATTCCGTCGTCCAGACGAACGGAATACCTTTACGGCGTAAGCGATGAAGCGAAGCTGAAATGGAAGAGGCATGCGGCACATAGCGGATGTCGTAATTTATTTTTCCCAGCACACTCTGTAGCTGCTTCAAATTCTGCGGCGAAGGCAAGTCTTGTATGGCACGAAGGTGCGTGGGACTGGAATGTATGCCTTCGGCATTGAGTACATGTCCCAAGTATGGCAAGTCACTGAGCAAAAAACACACATTTGTCCTTCCGCAAGCGAAGACCATTTTGTCGCAAGACCTGAAATAATGTTCTGAGATTGGCCAAATGTTCTTCTTCCGTCTTTCCAGAGATCACAATATCGTCCAGATAATTTGCTGCAGTAGGGACCGACGCACAAACAGTTTGTAGATATTGCTGAAACAATGCAGGGGCGGATGCACACCCGAATGGCAGTCGTTCGAATTGATACAACCCAAGATGCGTGTTAACCACCAAAAGGTGCTGGGATTCTTTGTCCACCGGTATTTGAGAGTACGCATCTGGAAGGTCCAACTTCGAAAAATATTTACCCGGGCACAGTTTCTCAAAAAGATCTTCCGGGTGGGGTAAAGGAAAAGTTGCAATCACTAGTTGTGGATTCACTGTTGCCTTGAAGTCCACACAACTTTCCGGAAGGTTTTGGCAAAATTACTAAGGGTGATACCCAGAGAGAAGCCTGCACACGTTGAATTACACCTTGTGATTCCAAATCGTGTAATGTTTTAGCGCCCTCATCACGCATAGCGTGGGGAACATTGCGCGCTCTAAAAAATTTCGGTTGCGCGTTTATTTTCAGTTCCAAATGTGCTTTATAGTTCTTACCGCAACCGAGGCCGGGTGCAAGAATGTCTGCAAATTGGTCACATAGACGAGAAACACTGTCTGAAGGCACAGTCTGGTTCACTGATAGGACCTTATTTACCACAGACAAGTTAAACAAATGAAATAAAGCGAAACCAAACAAGTTCACTGCAGAAGAAGAATGAAGGACTTAAAATGACAGAAGTTTTTGTTTGTCCTTTGTATGTTGCAAGAAGGCTGCACTGTCCTAACACAGGGATCTCTTGACCTGAATAGCTAGTTAACTTAATATTTGCGGCACTCAACGGAGGTGTGCCCAGCAGTTTGTAAGTGTCTTGATTGATCAGTGAATCTGCAGCTCCGGTATCGAGCTGGAATGGTATCACTTTGCCGTTAATGTCCAAGTCTACAAAAAGTTTATTGTCCTCCTGACGACAAGAGCGACTGTCTCGTGCAACGTGAACTGACACTGGCACATAATCACTTGCGACTTGACGGGAGTTCTGGCGATGTCGACGCACACTATTTTTGGGACGAACACAGTCAGTGTTAGAGAGAGAGGCACTGGGCGGAGTGGAGTGAACTACATGAATTTCCATGGGCGAAGTTTCGCGAGCCTGAGTATCCTTGGTTCGATTCCGATTCCAGCGAGAAGCAAAGAGCCTGGAACGGTTTTGAGCTTCAGATCTGAGCTTTTTCTAGCAAAAACTCTGAACATGCCCTTTTTTATTACAATAAAAGCAAATAGCTTGGCGTGACGGGCAATTCTCACGCGAATATTTAGTAGCACACCGCAGGCATGATTTGATCACTGCATTTGCTTGCCTGCACAGCACACGTGGCTGAGAGCCTGGCGGCAGCGGCGTGGCCGGGCGCGACGGCTGTTTACTGCTCCGTGCAGCTCGCCCGACGGTCCAGTTAACCTGACACACTGCTGGCGAAGTTTCAAATGATTCCTGAGCAAAGTGAAGTGTGTCCTGCCGATCCGATATGTCCATCACTTGTTGAAGGGAGGGATTTACTAGTTTCAAAATTTGTTCCCTTATACGAACATCAGAAACGTTCTGTGCAATTGCATCACGTACATAGTATCTGAACAAGGGAGTCCACATTGACACTAAAAAGCACAATCCCTAGTAAGGCCTTGCAAGGTTGCAACCCACTCCCGATTAGTCTGACCTGCCGTACGTTTCGTACGAAAGAAGGTATACCTTTTCGAAACTACATTTACTAGTTCTTTGAAATATGCATCTAATGCAGACAAAATTTCTTCGTAGGACAGAGTTGCTACGTCGCGTCGGGAAAATAACTTGACTATCACACGGTACGTGTTCACCCCGACTGAGGATAACAAAAAAGGCTGCCGCTCGTTACCTTGAATTCTGTAGGCGGTGAGATGGAATCCAAATTGGCGTGACCACTCCGTCCAGCTTTCCAGTGCAGCATCAAAAGGTCGAAAAGTTGGTGCAACAGCGTGTTGTGGCTGCATTAGCGGTGAATCGGCTGCTGTCGCATCGTTTTGCATCGTACGTTCACCCTGGACGAGCTATCCAAGGGCATCCAGTAATGCCTGCGTCTGCTGATTCTGTAAGTGATAAAATTCGGACACAACATCTGGAGATTGTGTCGAAGCCATTACACAAGGAAAGCAGGATAATATCGATAAGAACGCGGTTTTGCCTCGTCGCCAATTTTGGCCGAGGAGGCCGAAAGGCAAGCGATTTAGCTCACGTAGGCTGGCGTGAGGTCTAGAACAGGACAAGGAAGTTAGAATTTAGAAACATAGACGTAGCTGGTGGAATGCTTATCTTTAATCCATTAATGATGAACGTCGCTCTTGACGGCACATAGCTCACAATATCAATAGTAACTGATAATGGCGCCTTGCTAGGTCGTAGCAAACGACGTAGCTGAAGGCTATGCTAAACTATCTTCTCGGCAATTGTGAACGTAGGCAGTGGACCATGGCTTGCAAAGTCGGCTGGTACAACAACTGGGGCGAGTGCTAGGAAGTCTCTCTAGACCTGCCATGTGGCGGCGCTTGGTCTGCAATCACTGATAGTGGCGATACCCGGGTTCGATGTATACTACCGGACAGCGGCTGATTTAAAGGCTACCAACTAGCAAGTGTGGTGCCTGGCGGTGCCACCACAAGAGGGTAGCAGAAGATGGACAGAAACAGTGGGGTGGGGGGTGAAGGAGGAGGAAAAGAGGATTAGGACTACAAACGCGTGCTGTCTCTTTTCTTTCTTTAATAATGTGGAAAGAGCATATTGTTTGATATAAAGTATCTGCAGCAAGAAATGCATATCTAGATATGCAGCACCAGAACACTACACCTCAGTGTTAAGTCGAGAATGTTTATACACATGTTAATCCTTAACTTTGAACTATCACCTGGATATACCAGAGACACATAAAGTACGAATTATTAGAAAACTGACTGCTGAAATACAAACTACAGATGAATGTTAAACTAGACCACTCAAAATTCTCAGAAAACATAGGTAATGGCAAAGTGTAAGTTAAACTTCGTTGGACACCTCTATCGATCGAATGTGAACATCATAAAAAATACTCCTGTGTTTCTAGAAAAATAAATCAACAATAGCGTGGATTACAGAAATATGGAAAGAATTAAAATAAAAAAGCATCAAAGGATCAGAAATAACACTAACATTTTTAAGTGTGAAATGGTTAATTTTGGATGACTTGCAAAGCAGAAGATATAAGGAATTGGGAAGAACGTAGACAGAAGAAAGAAAGAGATAAACTGGAAACACATAAAGCGCAGCTGGAAAAATAGGAAACACCATAGAAAAAAACAGGCACCAAATCTGTTATATGATCCTGTTCGGTCAATACAAAGATAAAAAACAAAATAAAAACATAAAAAAGCTGAACACAAACTTCATGAAGTTGGTATTGCTAAGAAAACTATTGACTGTAACGCCTCAAATCGACTCCATCTCATCAGCTACGCTGTGCAGCGGCCGAAAGTTATTTTAACAAAGGAGAACCCAGGAAACGCCATAAGGTGTGTCGTTAATGGAGCTGAGGAAACTACGCCACAGAGAGCAGTTCCAGCGTATCCAGCTGTGGTGCTCAATTTCAGCTGTACGACGCTCTAGGTTTCTTTCTCCAGTTAATTCCGCTCACTCAGCCGCAGAGACTGGAGTGAACACAGGACAGTCGCCGAAGCGAGCAGATGCGCTGTCCGGGCACTCGTGAACCCGGCACCAGGCGCAGAAGCCATTTCCTACCGCACCCAAGCGTGACGCGACGCCAGACGGAGGAGTGGCTAATCTCATCGCAGGCCGCTAGAGGCGCTGCCATCAACTGGGCGAACCTCGCTCTCAGCTGTCCAAAGAGAGGTCTTCATCGACCATGGGCATTTCACAGAATCCCCCCAAGCTATTTCTGCACGTTACGAAGGAATCTAGAAGCAAAACTAATGGAGGAGGGGAATATTAAATGTGTGTTCGTAGAATTTACTGGAGAATATGCTGCTTGAAATTTCTTTCGAGCTTCAGTAGCTGGAAGTCACCTGTTGGGATTTTTTGTGATCTCTCAAAGGCTTTTGATTTTGTAAATCATGGAATACTTCTAGATAAGCTCAAGTACTATGGTATGAATGGGACAGTGCTCAAATGGTTTAAATCATACCTAACTGGAAGAGTGCAGAAAGTTGAAATAAGCAGTTCACATAATATGCAAAAAACTGGTGATTTCTCAAACTGGGGAACAATCAAGAATGGGGTGCCGCAAGGTTCGGTCTTGGGACCTTTACTGTTCTTAATATATATTAATGACTTGCCATTCTATATTCACAAAGATGCAAAGCTGGTACTTTTTGCTGATGATACAAGTATAGCTATCACATCCAACAGACAAGAATTAACTGGTGACATTGTAAACAATGTTTTTTAGAATATCAGCAAGTGATTCTCTGCAAATTGGCTCTCATTAAACTTTGACAAAACACAGTACATACAGTTCCACATAGTAAAGGGAATGACACCATTAATAAATATAGACTTCGATCAGAAATCGGTAGCTAAGGTAGAATATTCAAAATTTTTAGCTGTATGCATTGATGAGGGGTTGAGCTGGAAAAAACACACTGAGGACCTGCTAAAACGTTTGAGTTCAGCTGGTTATGCTATTAGGGTCATTGCAAATTTTGGCGATATACATCTGAGTAAATTAGCTTACCACTGCTATTTTCATTCTCTGCTTTCGTATGGTATCATATTCTGGGGTAACTCATCATTGCGTAAAAGAGTGTTCATTGCACAAAAGCGTGTAATCAGAATAATTGCTGGAGCTCATCCAACATCATCCTGCAGACACTTATTTAAAGAACTAGAGATCTTCACTGTAGCCTCACAATATATATATATATATATATATATATATATATATATATATATATATATATATATATATATATATTCACTTACGAAATTTGTTATTAACATTATTAACAGTCCGAACGAATTCAAAAGTAATAGCTGTGTACATGGCTACAACACTAGGAGAAAGGATGATTTCACTACTCAAGGTTAAATCTAACTTTGTCTCAGAAGGGGGTAAATTATGGTGCCACAAAAGTCTTTGGCCACTTACCTAATAGCATCAAAAGTCTGACAGATAGCCATATAGCATTTAAAAGTAAATTAAAAGAATTTCTTAATGGCAACTCCTTCTACTCATTAGATGAATTTTTAGATACAGTAAGTGGGTAATTTCCCCAACCCCCACAAAAAAATTAAAAATATTAAGTGTCATATTGTCATGTAATATTTTGTGTAATGTAATATCTTGTATAGACACCTTTTATTAACCTTACACGTCCCATATCATTACGAAGTGTCGTATTCATGATCTATGGAACAAGTACTAATCTAATCTAATCTTGCAGCAAGATTAACTGATCGTTGAAAAACGAATTTTCGACAGCGTTGTGTGCCATCGTCATCAGGTTACTCATGCTGGTCAAAGTGGTACGTTATGCTGTTGAAAATTCGTTTTACAACGATCAATCAGTCCGGATGCATGCCCGAGAGACTTTCAGACAACATTAAATATTTGCGTTTTTAATACACCTAAAATTGTTTTACCGAAATTTAAGAGCAGTTAGACAATCAGAGTTATTTTTCTTCACCTACGGTAGTCCGATCTGGTATTTGGTCTGCGAACCAGTTTTAAGGCTTAACAACAAGAACCTGAGAGAGAGAGAGATGTGCTAATCACTTGCCCGTTCATATCGCTCCATAATGAAAGGGCCTCAGTCCAACGGAAAGTCCTTAGAGTAAAAAGAAAAGAAAACTTACCATTCAACATTTTTCCGATTTCGTGTAAAAGAACGCAAGGAAGTCGTTGGCGATAAACCAGCTGACTACAGGCACAGACACATTAAGTATCGGTACTTTTCCGTGCAAATACTTAATTGTTTTATGTGCAGTGTGGGAGCTATGATAAATATTGATCCTACGTTTTCTGCTGTTTTTCTTTTCTTTGACGACTTATGACAAACCAACTGGTGCATGCCAATCAGCATGAAGCGTTATTCGACTTTAAAGGAATGTTGGTGACATGTCAGAAAACATGTTACGTATGGATGAGCAAATTCCCTGTAGAATTAAAGAAATACGTCGCAAATATTGACAAGCAGAAGGGATAGGTTGATAGGAAATGTGTTAACATTTTAGGAAATAATTTTCACGATATTAGAGGAAGTTGTACAAGTAACAAATGTCACAGAAGACGGAGATTATGAAACATCCCACAAATAATTGGGTACGTTATGTCCTCGAATGTTCAGACCCGGTCGAAAATGTGTTTGTAATATATATGGCTAAACACAAACATCAATACACGCAAATCTGCGTATCTTACCAGGAGATACATTTCAGTGATCACCTGTTAAAGAAGTAAGAGAGAAACTTTGGGCAAAGACAAGAAATAAAACAATGACATAATACGACCTGAAAGGACAAATTATGACTACCTTCTTTTAGTACTTCTTCAGGTAGTGTAAGCTTTATATGAAAAGAATCGTTAATTTTGTAAGATTTGGATGTGAAAAAACTAGAAGTAAAACTACACGGTCGTCATTTCATAATCAAACTTAGCTTCATGCTATGTCATCAACTTTCTGCGCCGAAGTACAAAGCTATGTTACTACATGCTTGGCAAAAGGCAGGATATGACACTGACATGCCAATATCATCGTTGGAAAATGTAATTACTGTTCTGTTTGATAATGAATTGATTCATAAATGGATTTGAACATAAAAAGTAGCTTTAGTTACATCTCATATTACTCTGTTCCACTTCACATCCATCATTTTATTGAAAAACCACACCAGCACTGTTAGCAACTGTTTAACACCATCAGGTCGTCGGAAAAAGATTGTTGCTGCGAGATTCAATTACTTTAAGCAGAGGGAATTACAGAAATAAGTCACGAAATTGATATCTGTGATTTTTTTGTTCCTGTTATATCGATATTTTGTCTTTTCGCGTTACTTCAGTTGCTCCCTTAGGTCAAATGAAACTGTATGATTCCAGAAACCTTTTACAGTCTCAAACATCTATGATGTATATACGCAGACTGAAGCGACAGATGAAAAATTATACAAGGGCCGGGATTCAAACCCAAGTCTAATGATCGCATCAGTCTGCATTTATACATAATACGTGCTTCAGACTTGGAAAGATGCCTGGAACCATGTAGTTTCATTTGATTAAAGCACCTATGCGTGGGTTTCAGGCGGGATTTCCCATTACGTTCGACGCTAGGATGCAGCTGCATTACAGTATGAGAGCTGCTCGAGTGTAGGGGAAATACTAAGTGGACTGAGGCGTGAATGGGAATTTGGACTGTGCTGGCGGGAGCGGGGGGGGGGGGGGGTGAGGAGGCGTGGTCTTTGCTCTTGCATAAAGCCACTGTGCAAGAGTGACGTAGTGGTTTGTGTATCTGGCTAGTGAGCAGGAGACACAGTTTCGAATCCAAGCCCACGTACAAATGTTCATTCATCGCTTCAGTCTGCATCATACATGGTACTTTGTTAGACCTTGAGTAGCTGATCACCCAAATGCCTTTTGTCATACGATGCGTAGGTTTGCGAATGAATGGGTCATACCACTGTTTTCAGACGAGCGGTTTATGTTCTTAGGACATTTTCATGTGGTACGGAGCGTTCGAGGTCAGGTAATTTCTTTGAGAGTTGAAGAGGCTGGCACAGAAAGAAAAGTAGTGGCTTACCGCGTCAAATTAAGGCCAACTCAGTTTCTGAACTTATGTCAGACTGTGTGGAACCATTGGGTACAAGTCTAGTTTCCAACTACAACCAATTTTTACACTTGTTTGTATGAACAGTTCTTCCGTCACTGCTTGGCGGAACACGTGGATACTTATTAAGAAACGCAAACTTGTTTTTCTGTTTGTCTAAAATCTTCCCATGAATTGTTCACTAACTTGACGACATATTCAGTTCTTGTATGACAATGGTTATCTGATCCAAAACAAGACAGAGACATACTGAGAAATATTGATAGCCTGTCTTCTCCAAGTTTGTATTCGTAACATCTCTGAAGAAGTATAAAGCGTTAACATTGAGTTTTATTCACAGTTAACGATTCTTTGACAGTCTGATCTGGTACACTACGACTTTGTTAAAGGATTTACATAAAGCGTCATGGGAATTCTCACTCTGATATGTTTATGTACCAGTTACGTTGCCCTGTATTTTATTTAGTCATTGCCGAGTTAAACTACAGTATATTTTACAGAGGGCTAAGACATGCTTCAGCTGTACAAAACCTAGATTGGACTACACGCCGAGTTTTAACGGCAGCAACAATCGATTAGCTCGTAGCGAGTGCTCTCGTTCGCTTCTAACGCGAATTAAGTGCGTAATGTACTGCGTGTTTCTGTCAGTCCGCCCTGAAAAGTTTGTTTTGGCCTCTGCCCGTGTCCCCACCGGAGCTACTTCCCAAAGTGCTGCTTTCTCTTTGAACTGCGGGAGTTGTGGGTCGTTAATTTACTACCAAGCGAGTTTGTTTTCGTTACGTAAGGACTTTGACAAGAAGTTCCCACAAACTTAATCCGTGACGCAACATTCTAGGCGACATTTCAAAACAACGCTAAGTAAGAATTAAAAGCAATCGGAGAGTATTTTAGCCGACAGGTTAGCAGTCGAGTTCAGAGCTATAAGTTTTGCCTCCAGCGTATGTGGTCTTACATATCGGTTTCGATTATTAGTATTCTCGATTGCCCCTATTACAAAGGGTTCTTGTTGTTGTTGTGGTCTTTAGTCCTGAGACTGGTTTGATGCAGCTCTCCATGCTACTCTATCCTGTGCAAGCTTCTTCATCTCCCAGTACCTACTGCAACCTACATCCTTAATCTGTGTATTCATCTCTTGGCCTCCCTCTACGATTTTTACCCTCCGCGCTACCCTCCAATACTAAACTGGTGCTCCCTTGGTGCCTCAGAACATGTCCTATCAACCAATCCCTTCTTCTAGTCAAGTTGTGCCACAAACTCCTCTTCTCCCCAATCCTATTCAATACCTCCTCATTAGTTATGTGATCTAATTACAAAGGGTGACAGACTTAAAAACGAAAGTCACATTCGCAAGATATTTCACTACCGAGGAACAATGTTCGATGAAACTTACGCTGTACATGGAAAGAACAGGTATCTATAGTACAGAAGGTAACTGAAACAAACACGAATTGAAACGAGCAGAAATGGCAATTTTATTCCAAGACAGTAACTACACATCAGTCACCGCGATTCACTATGGTCACCTGGACATTACAAAAGGCGAGTCGTAGTTCTTAATAACTGGTGTGATCGTCACGGATGGCAATGGTTGCCCTACAGCGTGCTCCCATGTTGGTACGAGGCTGGTAGTGAGTTCTAGCGTAGCGCTCTCCATTCCTCTGCCAGCGCAGTTGCCTACTGCTGGCGCATGTCAACGTGCTGAGATACGTCTGCCCTGTGCAGTTTTCCCAACGCATCTCGCGTGTGTTCTGGGATGTGAAATTTACAGTCCTCAAGCCAGCCACAAAGGGGAATCACAATAAAACACACAGGCTTTAGCTCACAAGGAGGTATTACAAGGATGTATTTATAGAACCAATAGCCACCAATAACAAATATAATTAAAAACCTTTTGCAGTCTTTACGAAGGTATATGGAATGAAACAAGTTAAGCAAATTAAATAACAAATAGCCAGAGATAAATATACACTCGTGCTCATAAATTAAGGATAATGCTGATACATGATGAAACAACGCTCTGGTGGACGGTTTGCAGGTTTAAATCACCTCGGGGTATGAGCATGTGGTGTATCTGACCTGCGGTCGTCGCACGGTGGCGCTGGCAGCAATCCACATGTGTTGGTGCATGTCAGAGTACGGTGCAGCGAATACGTGTGCAGAAGTTTTCAGACGTGCTAACGGTGACTGTCTGTTGAAAATAGCTCAAAGAACATACATTGATGATGTTATGAGGAGTAGAATACTAGGGCGACTACAGGTTGGTGAAACACAGCAGGTCGTAGCACGGGCCCTGCGTGTGCTACAAAGTGTGATCTCAAGATTATGGCAACGATTCCAGGAGACAGGAAACGTGTCTAGGCGCTACGGTACGGGACGTCCACAGTGTACAATACCACAAGAATACCGACATCTCAACATCAGTGCCCGCAGACGGCCACGGAGTACTGCAGGTAGCCTTGCTCTGGACCTTACCCCAGCCACTGGAACAGTTGTCTCCAGACGCACAGTCTACAGACGACTGAACAGACATGGTTTATTCGCCCGGAGACCTGCAAGATGCATTCTACTAACCCCTGGTCAGCGCCCGTAAAGCCTGGTGTCAAGAACACAGTACATGGTCATTGGAACAGTGGTCACAGATTATGTTCACGGACGAGACCAGGTCTAGTCTGAACACTGACTCTCGTCGTGTTTTCATCTGACGTGTACCAGGAACCAGATACCAACCCCTTAATGTCCTTGAAAGGAACCTGTATGGAAGTCGTGGTTTGATGGTGTGGTGTGGAATTATGATTGGTGCACATACACCCCTGCATGCCTCTGACAGAGGAACTGTAACAGTTCGGGTGTATCGGGACGTCATTTTGCACAAGTATGTCCGCCTTTTAAGGGGTGCAGTGGGTCCCACCTTCCTCCTGATGGACGATAATGCACTTCCCCACCGAGCTGCCATCGTGGAGGGGTGCCTTGAAACAGACGCTATCAGGCAAATGGAGTGGTCTGCCTGTTCTCCAGACCTAAACTCTTTCGAGCACGTCTGGGATGCTCTCAGTCCACGTATCGCTGCACTTCTTCAAATCCCTACGACACTTCAGAAGCTCCGACAGGCACAAGTGCAAGACTGGGAGGCTATACCCCAGCAGCTGCTCGACCACCTGATCCAGAGTATGCCAGCCCGTTGTGGGGCCTGTGTACGTGTGCGTGTGTGAAATCTTATGCGACTTAACTACTAAGGTCATCAGTACCTAAGCTTACACACCACTTAACCTAAATTATCCTAAGGACAAACACTCACACCCATATCCGACGGAGGACTCGAACCTCCGCCGAGATCAACCGCTCAGTCCATAACTGCAGCGTCTTGGACCGCTCGACTAATTCCGGGCGGCCATGGTGATCATATCCCATATTGATGTCGGCGTACATGCGCAGGAAAAAGTGGCGTTTTGAAGTACATTTGTGTCGGGATGGTTTTCTCGACTTATAACCAATACCGTGGACTTAAAGATCTGTGTCGTGTTTGTTCCCTATGTGTCTATGCTATTGGCACCAGTTTTGTTTAGTGCCACGTTCTGTGGCACCACATTCTGTAATTATCCTTAATTTATGAGCATGAGTGTAGATGACAACGATAACTGCCCACAAATTTAACAAGAATTTACCGGGACTAAATCCCCATTGGTAAAAGAAGCAACAGTACAGAATACTAAATAACACATTTTAAGTGAAAGAGCAAATTCTCCAACGGGATCCTTAGACCAATAAACAGATCATACTACAACGGAATTCTGCCAATTATATTGTGACTAATTCCACTGAACTCACTCGTGACATCGCTTTCAAATATAACAACAATAGTTTGGCAGAAAAGACAGTTATCTTAATAGTCAGTTCAAGTTCCACGCAAGAGCGGGCACAGGCCAGCGGATGACCCATCCTGATACTAGAGTGACCAAACTACTAGGAACAGGGAAAGCACCTTTGCGCAGACCCAACACATTAACGAGAGGAATCTCCAAATGATTACAAGAGAGAATACTCAACTTCTGTCAAGTACAGAGCGAGCAGCGACTCTGAAAGGATACAGCCAAGTAGCGCCGAGTGTCACCAAAACTTAGCTTGACGAGCTAACGGCGGTTTCCGAACATATTTTAATCAGGCTCCGTCCCCTGCAGTGGTCAATCCGGAACTGATTGTGCCCGCCGCTCGTAGTACACCGTAACATAAAAAACTCCAAAGTGCAGACAATCAAACCTAAGTACACAACACAAACCCTCTTATTTCCGAGTTATGCCCCCCCCCTTAAATTTAATACCCTTAACACATGCAAGAAAGATTAATAGCATTGGAAATTTTTGACTTCTCACAGTTCGTAATTCTTTACCCTTATAGGCATATCCCAATAACAAGAATAAAGTCTGGAGAAGTTAAGGGCCTGCCGAACCAAGAGCATAAAATCCATAATGCAAGACACCAAAGTCACAGCCCCTCCAAATGGAGACCACAGAATAAATCATAAGATACTCAAGTAACATTACAAACACACAATCTTAACACTATCCTAGAATGACTTGTGCAGCCTTCACGTAACTCACTCTTAGTGCTCCCGTCACTAAGCAGTGTTTTACACTCTTAACACCACAACGCAATATATATCGGAACCAAGAGTGAATTCCTTACTCCCGCCACGGCGGGGATAATCACAAACAAATCGCTATTTCCAAATATGAACACAAATAACGATCAGACTAATTACAAAACACAGCTTCAAAGAAATACCAGATGAGCACCGATAGTAGCAGCAAACGACTAGAATCCACATAGCATACATAGACATCCAGCTTCAGGCAGTACAATATACACTCTTGCTAGTGCATTGGAGGCCATCATCACGAGCCTGCCGCCGACACAGTCCTCAAATCATAAAAAGGGTCGCGAGCAACCAACGCTCCTCCGTAACGGTCATTCCAAGACTCCCCAACACAGCATATGCCCAAGCAACGGGCAAGCACGACCACTAGGGCCCACAGCGGAAAAGCAAGAGACCCATAGGTGGAAGCCCCGCGCTTTAAACAGCGCCCAGAAGAGGAAAACCAAAGATAAAGTGCGCATGCCAAAACGAGCGGGATTACAGCCACTACTAGATAAGAGAATAACTGGCACCGGCGACTCCCCTACGGCTCATGTTTGATGGGATTTATGTCAGCGTCAGTCCATTCGACGAATATTCTCTCTCTCTCCAGTACTGTTCGATGCAGTGGCGATTTACATCCCTAAAAATGATGTCAGGGCTGAACGCACGAAAGAAAATACGTTGACTGCTAAGTGTACCACGTTCAAAGATCATAGATCACGTTGCCTCCCCACACTACAACACATGCCCCATGAAAACAATCATGCTTCCTGGATGTATTACGAGTTCGCACCTCCCGCTATTTGAGGGTAAGTCCATAATTGGGCAATTGCAGTGCGTCCAGAGGAATCAATGGCATTGCAGCAGCGTTGAACCACGCTGATGGAGGAATGGAAATCTCTTCACACACTGTTAAGCACCATGTACCGTCTTTATAAATATCTAGGGAACCATCATGAATCGCTGAAATCAGTGTAATGTCTTTGAATAAAAATATCGTTTCTGTTCGTCTCATTCCGTATTTTAGGTACCTTCTGTACTACAATGTAGTAGTTATCTCTGTTCATGATCCAAGTTTCATCAAGCTATGTTACTTGGCAGCGACACATCGTGTGGAAGTGACTTTCTTCTTTAAGTTTTGTAAATCAAAATGTATTGTGGAAAATCAACTACTGAATGATTAATTTAAATCTCACTCCGTTGTGGGTAGTCTTTCATTGGGGCGACGACCTATCTTCATTTTCTACAAATGCTTAACCATAGGAAAAAGAGAGTCAAAATAGATATTCGGAGACAATAATCCGCTGAAAACCATTCATTTAAACTTCAGTCTTACGTCCACTTAATACTACGTGCATGTGTATATTGGACACAACTTGAATAACTTTATACTCGTATATTCATAAGTACTCGATAGTTGTTACACGTATCACAAATATTCTTACTTTTTAAAAGCGTTCGGATAATATTTAAATATGAAACAATGGCAAAATATGAATGCTGCTTTAACCAGTAGTGGGTCCAAATTGCAAAATATGGATGTTGTTTTAACCAGTAGTGAGAAGTAAAGTATAAAATTTTTTACTTATTTTAGGATGCTTGCACTGCATTCCTATTTAACACTCTTGTCATTAATGTAGCCTAAGGTGATTATAAATCATTAAAGCGATTTCATAAATTCACGGAAGCTGCATTAACTGAAGCATTATCATAAAACTCAACACACAAACAGGAAACTCAAGACGTTTTGCATAGTTGCAGCCCAATTTTCGATTTATACCACGAGAGCGCAGCTTTGATCAGTTAGGTAAGATGGCACAGGCGCCGAAAAAGCGAATGTTGTGCTTGAAAGTGCATTCACATCAGTCTGCCGTAACAGTGAAATGACACTTGAGAACGAAGTCAGATCCATCAACTGCTAACTCCATTCTACATTCGCAGTTTGAAGTTTCAGCACGACTCTGCAACCGGAAAGCAAAGGGCTGGCATGTAGTGAGTGAAGAAACGGTTTACGACGTGTGGGCGTGTAACGGTCGTAGCCCACAGAAGTGAACGAGTAGAGAAAGCAGATAGATGAACAACTGACCATTTGGTAGATCTTAAGGACAAGTCACAGGTGCAAAACACTAACGCGAATTCTTTACAGACGAATGGAAAAACTGGTAGATGCGGACCACGGGGAGGATTAGTTTGGATTCCGTAGAAATGTTGGAACCCGTGAGGCAATACTGATCTTACGACTTATCTTAGAAGAAAGATTAAGAAAAGCCAAACCTACGTTTCTAGCATTTGTGGACTTGGAAAAAGCTTTTGACAATGTTGACTGGAATACTCTCTTTCAAATTCTTAAGGTGGCAGGGGTAAAATACAGGGAGTGAAAGGATATTTACAATTTGTACAGAAACGAGATGGCAGTTATAAGAGTCGAGGGGCATGAAAGGGAAGCAGTGGTTGGGAAGGGAGTGAGACAGGGTTGCAGCCTCTCCCCGATGTTATTGAATCTGTATATTAAGCAAGCAGTAAAGGAAACAAAAGAAAAATTTGGAGTAGGTATTAAATTTCATGGAGAAGAAGTAAAAACTTGGAGGTTCGCCGATGACATTGTAATTCTGTCAGGGACAGCAAAGGACCTGGAAGAGCAGTTGAACGGAATGGATTGTGTCTTGAAAGGAGGATATAAGATGAACATCAACAAAGGCAAAACGAGGATAATGGAATGTAGTCAAATTAAATTGGGTGATGCTGAGGGAATTAATTAGGAAATGAAACACTTAAAGTAGTAAAGGAGTTTTGCTATTTAGGAAGTAAAATAACTAATAATGGTCGAAGTAGAGAGGATATAAAATGTAGACTGGCAATGGCAAGGAAAGCGTTTCTGAAGAAGAGAAATTTGTTAACATCGAATATTGATTTATGTATCAGGAAGTCGTTTCTGAAAGTATTTGTTTGGAGTGTAGCCATGTATGGAAGTGAAACATGGACTATAACTAGTTTGGACAAGAAGAGAATAGAAGTTTTCGAAATGTGGTGCTACAGAAGAATGCTGAAGATAAGGTGGATAGATCACGTAACTAATGAGGAAGTATTGAATAGGATTGGGGAGAAGAGAAGTTTGTGGCACAACTTGACTAGAAGAAGGGATCGGTTGATAGGACATGTCCTGAGGCATCAAGGGATCACAAATTTAGCATTGGAGGGCAGCATGGAGGGTAAAAATCAAGGGAGACCCAGAGATGAATACACTAAGCAGATTCAGAAGGATGTAAGTTGCAGTAGGTGCTGGGAGATGAAGAAACTAGCACAGGACAAAGTAGCATGGAGAGCTGCATCAAACCAGTCTCAGGACTGAAGACCACAACAACAACAAGGAGGAGGAGGAGGAAAAGGAGGAGGAGATTAGTGTTTAACGTCCCGTCGACAACGAGGTCAGTAGAGACGAAGCGCAAGCTCGGGTGTGGGAAGGATGGTGAAGGAAATCGGCCGTGCCCTTTCAAAGGAACCATCTCGGCATTTGCCTGAAGCGATTTGGGGAAATCACGGAAAACCTAAATCAGGATGGCCGGAGACGGGATTGATCCGAGTCCAGTGTGCTAACCACTGCGCCACCTCGCTCGGTAAGATCTTAAGGAAACACTGAACCTGAAGCCTTACCGCTTGCAACGGCCCTCATACCAGATGACAAAGTCAGACGTTTTTAATTTCCGGCACAGTTGCAACAGCTTATGAGTGAGGAACTCATCTTCAGTGATGAAGCAACGTTTTTTGTGAGCGGCACAGTGAACAGGCACAATGTGCGAATCTGTGGGTAGAGTATCCATACGTTATCTTGCAGCAGATTGGAGAGTCATCAAAAGTTAATATTCTCTGTGCAGTCCCACGGTTTAAAGCTTAAGGTCGCATTTTCACATGCGAAGAGACCGCTACAAGACATGCTGAAAAATTCGCTCGTGCCAGCACTGGATACAAACAGCGTGAACTTCATTTAGCAACAGGATAGTGATCCACCGAACTTCCATCACGATATAGATGACAGAAGGATAGGAAAACAATTAAAATCGCTGGAAAGGCCGCTGGACATGATGGGATACCAGTTCAATTTTACACAGAGTACGCGAAGGAACTTGCCCCCTTCTTGCAGCAGTGTACCGTAGGTCTCTAGAAGAGCATAGCATTCCAAAGGATTGTAAATGGGCACAGGTCATCCCCGTTTACAAGAAGGGACGTCGAACAGATGTGCACAACTATAGCCCTATATCTTTAACGTCGATCAGTTTAGAATTTTGGACCACGTATTATGTTCGAGTATAACGACTTTTCAGGGGACTAGAAATCTACTCAGTAGGAATCAGTATGGGTTTCGAAAAACACGATCGTGTGAAACCCAGCTCGTGCTATTCGACCACTAGACTCAGAGGCCCATAGACACGGGTTCCCAGGTAGATGACGTGTTTCTTGACTTCCACAAGGCGTTCGATACAGTTCCCCACAGTCGTTTAATGAACAAAGAGCATATGCAGTATCAGACTAATTGTATGATTGTATTGAAGAGTTCCTAGATAACAGAATGCAGCACGTCATTCTCAATGGAGAGAAGTCTTCCGAAGTAAGAGTAATTTCAGGAGTGCCGCAGGGGAGTGTTGTAGGACTGCTGCTACTCATAATTTACATAAATGATATTGTGGATAACATCGGAAGTTCACTGAGGCTTTTTGCGGATGATGCTGTAGTATATCGAGAGGTTGTAACAAAGGAAAATTGTACTGAAATGAAGGAGGATCGGTAATGAATTGACGCGTGGTGCAGGGAATGGCAATTGTATCTCAATGTAGATAAGTGTAATGTGCTGCGAATACATAGAAAGAAAGATCCTTAATCATTTAGCTACAATATAGCAGTCAGCAACTGGAAGCAGTTAATTCCATAAATTATCTGGTAGTAAGCATTAGGAGTGATTTAAAATGGAATGATGATATAAAGGTGATCGTCGGTAAAGCAGATTCCAGACTGAGATTCATTGGAAGAATCCTAAGGAAATGCCATCCGGAAACAAAGGAAGTAGGTTACAGTATACTTGTTCCCCCAATCCTTGAATATTGCTCACTAGTGTGGGATCCGTACCAGATTGGGGTGATAAAAGAGATAGAGGAGATCCAACGGAGAGCAGCGCGTTTCGTTACAGGATCATTTAGTAGTCGCAAAAGCGTTACGGAGATGGTAGATAAACTCCAGTGGAAGACTCTGCAGGAGAGACGTTCAGTAGCTCGGTATGGGCTTTTGTTAAAGTTTCAAGAATGTACCTTCACCGAGAAGTCAAGCAGTATATTGCTCCCTCCTACGCATATCTCAGGAAGAGACCATGAGGATGAAATCAAAGATTAGAGCCCACACAGAGACATACCGACAATCTTTCTCTCCACGAACAATACAAGACTGAAATAGAAGGGAGAACCGATAGAGGTACTCAAAGTACCCTCCGCCACACACCGTCAGGTGGCTTGCGGAGTATGGATGTAGATGTAGATGTAGATGTAGATGTAGATGTTCATGAATACTTAAAAAGAAAATTAAGAAATCGTGGATCAATCGTGATGGGGCTGATAATCATATCGTGGCCTCCAATCTCTCTCGACCTAACTTCGCTCGATTTCGTTCGTTCTTTCTTTCTTTCTTTTTTTTCCAGTGTTTACGCCTCCTGCACCAACAAACCTACCAGAACTGCGGTCTAGCATCAGTAGCGCATATTCATAGATTGATAGGGACATGCTGCGCTGAACATAACAAGGACAATATTTCAAACAATATAGCTACAGAAAATCTGTGAAATCGCTTCAGTCATTTATAAGAACCATGTAATAACACAGCGAACGCTGCTTGATCTTAAATTTCATTTTACGCAGTGGTGTCTGTGAGGAAAGCCTAGATGATTTTCCTGAGAATTTTACTTAAGAGAGAAATCTAGCAACGGATATATTGTTACAGCTTGTGTCGTTTTAGTCTGTGTACACTGGAACTGAAAGGCTTTAGGACGGATGGGTTACGTATTCAGCTACTTTTAAACAATGTGATGATGCCCAAAAGGTTTAAAGGCGTCACCGATATTAAATAATTTTGCAACCAAATTATTTTTATTCTGAAATAGTTCTACGTTCGTATGGGATAATTATTGCTGTTGATACTACAAGAGACATGTCGAGTAGGCCACTAACTTCTAAAACACAACAGGCTGCTCTCGAATTTTGCTGCAAGCATGACACACACTCGTGTAACTTGTATATTTTTTCTGTAATTCTAGCATTAACCAGTTTCATTAAATGGCACCACTGCCAGTAAGACAAAAGAGTGCGGTTTGGTTAAATGGGTAAGCTCAACCTCCTCCAGGAAACAACCATTCGTTAAGTGTCTGGGTGCTATACCGTCACACTCGACGTGAAAAGTAGAGTTATGCCCCCTTGTACACAAAACGCATCCAACAGTATCACCTGGAATACGTCCCTCAGAAATTATAAACGAGCACCACCGACTAATGCGTCCAGAGAAATGTATGGCTGTCACCACCTCGTGACACAGGAGACCACAATATGGCAGGGCGACGTCCGCTTCTCAGGCAGTAGCTGACAGAGCGCTGTGCAAGGCACTGCTCGTGTTGTTGTCGTCTCTGGCTGATGTGGCCGGAGACCAGTCGATATGCTTTGTAGTCGAGGGATCTGAAGGTGCCGAGGAATTCCGCAATAGGGATGACAGAGCGGCAGACAAATCCACGGGCTGTGGCTGACGTCACAGCCGGAGCTAATAAAGCCAGCAGCGGCCGGCGGGCGTGGGAGGGGTGGTGAGTTGTAGGGGAGGGGGTAGCTGCTGGCGAGACGGATGAGGAGCGGGAAGAGCCGGCGGCCTGCTGAATATTCACGACCACGGCCACGTGGTCGCAGGGCTGGGGGGAGGGGGGGAGGGGGGGGGGTCTAGGCAACGCTGGGCGGTTTGCTGGTGATTCGCTGCACTCGGGCAACCCACACTACAGTGATCCATGTCAATCACACAAACAGATTTTCGTTCGTCAGTGGGCCATCCAGATTATCAAATGTCTCTACAGGGATTCCTCCCAGTAAATTCACGCATTAAAATTCATTAAAATTCTCTTACTAGGCTCACCAAATCAAATGCTACACGATCCATTCACATTAATGTGACCAACGCTTATGTTCGATGTCAATGTGAAGTAAACTCTCACAGACGGTAGATGGCAGCACTGAAGGGTATATAAAGCGAGTCAGGGGGACGCTGAAACGCTAGAGTCATCAACGTAATTCGGGATGATTTATCTGGCTCCAAAAGGGCGTGATTGCATTTCAGGCCAAGGGTGGAAGCATTTCCGAAACCGGCCGTGCGGTTCTAGGCGCTGCAGTCTGGAACCGCGAGACCGCTACGGTCGCAGGTTCGAATCCTGCCTCGGGCATGGATGTGTGTGATGTACTTAGGCTAGTTAGGTTTAACTAATTCAAAGTTCTAGGGGACTAATGACCTCAGAAGTTGAGTCCCATAGTGCTCAGAGGCATTTGAACCATTTCCGAAACCGCTAAGTTTGTAAAATGCTTGCGTGCCTTCGTGGTTAAAGTCTACTTAGGTGATAAAATTCATTGAAAAGCGACATGCACATACACAATGGCGCAACACAGTAAAAAGGTGGACTTATCATTCGCACTCAGGTGATCCATGTGGAAAGGTTTCAGACATGATTATCGCCGCACGACAGGAATGAATTGATTTTGAACGCAGAATGGTAATTGGAGCTAGACGCATGGGACATTCCATTTCGGAAATCGTCAGTGAACTCGATATTCACAGAGCCACAATATGAAGATCGTGCTGGGAATACGAAATTTCTGAATTTACCTCTCACCGAGGGTCTTCGTTAACAACCGAGAGCAGCGACACTTGTATAGAGTTATCAGTGCTAATAGACAAGTAGCACTGTGTGAAATAAGCGCAGAAATCAACGTGGGACGTACGATGAACGTATCCGGTAGGACACAGAAGTGACATATGGCGTTGATGGGCTGTGGCAGCCGAAGAGCGACGCGAGTCCGTTTTTTTAACAGCATGACATAGCCTGCAGTGGCTGCCTTGGGCTTCTGACCACGCCAGTTGGACCCTAGACCACCGTAACCCTGTCAGGCGAGTCACTGTTTCAGTTGGTAAGAGCTGCTGGTGAGGTTCAAGATGGTGCATACCCTACTAAGCCATGGATCCAAGTTATTATCAACAAAGCACTCTGCAAGCTGGTGGTGGCTCCATAATGGTGTGAACTGTGTTTACTTGGAATGGACTGGGTCCTCTGGTCTAACTGAAACGGTGATTGGCAGGAAATGGTAATGTTCGGCTATCTGGAGACCATTTGTAGCCATTCATGAAAGTCATGTTCCCAAACACTAATGGAATTTTTATGGAAATCAGAGTGCCACGTCACTGGGCCATAATTGTTCGTGATCAGTTAGAGGAAAATTCTGGGAAATTCCAGCGAATGATTTGGCCATCCAGATCACCTGACAGGAGCTCCGTTTAACATATATCTGGCATAATCGAGATGACAGTTGGTGCACAACATCGATCACAGGAAACACTTTCGCAGTTGTGGATGACTATTGGGTCAGCATGGCTCATTATTAATGCAGGGAACTTTCTATGTCTACAGTATGCGGAGCAAAAGGAGGTTCGGTATGATCTCAAGATTGTTGTAGCCTCAGTGTATACCGTGCGTGCCATAATGTCTCTAACCAATGGTGCTGAGGCAACAGCTTTGTACCACTGACCATGTTGTTGTTGTGGTCTTCAGTCCTGAGACTGGTTTGATGCAGCTCTACATGCTACCCTATCCTGTGCAAGCTGTTTCATCTCCCAGTACTTACTCCAACACACATCCTTATGAATCTGGTTAGTGCATTCATCTCTTGGTCTCCCTCTACGATTTTTACCCTCCACACTGCCCTCCAGTGCTAAATTTGTGATCCCTTGATGCCTCAGAACATGTCCTGCTAACCGGTCCCTTCTATTTGTCAAGTTGTGCCACAAACTTCTCTTCTCCCCAGTCCTATTCAGTACTTCCTCATTAGTTACGTGATCTACCCACCTTATCTTCAGAATTCTTCTGTAGCACCACATTTCGAAAGCTTCTATTCTCTTCTTTTCCAAACTATTTATCGTCCATGTTTCACTTCCATACATGGCTACACTCCATACAAGTACTTTCAGAAACGTCTTCCCGACACTTCAATATATACTCGATGTTAACAAATTTCTCTTCAGAAACGCTTTCCTTGCCATTGCCAGTCTACATTTAATGTCCTCTTTACTTCGACCATCATCAGTTATTTTGCTCCCTAAATAGCAAAACTCCTTTACTACTTTAAGTGTCTCATTTCCTTATCTAATTCCCTCACCATCACCCGACTTAATTCGACCACATTCCATTATCCTCATTTTGCTTTTGTTGATGTTCATCTTATATTCTCCTTTCAAGACACTGTCCATTCCGTTCAACTGCTCTTCCAAGTCCTTTGCTGTCTCTGATAGAATTACAATGTCATCCCTGTCTCACTCCAATCCCTTTCGTATTCCTCGACTCTTACAACTGTCATATGGTTTCTGTACAAATTGTAAATAGCCTTTCGCTCCCCGTATTTTACCCCTGCCATCTTTAGAGTTTGAAGGAGAGTACTCCAGTCAACATTGTCAAAAGCTTTCTCTAAGTCTACAAATGCTAGAAACGTAGGTTTGCCTTTCCTTAATCTCTCTTCTAGGATAAGTCGTAAGGTCAGTCTTGCCTCACGTGTTCCAACATTTCTACGGAATCCAAACTGGTCTTCCCCGAGGTCGGCTTCTACTAGTTTTTCCATTCGTCTGTAAAGAATTCGCGTCAGTATTTTGCAGCTGTGACTTATTAATCTGATAGTTCGGTAATTTTCACATCTGTCAACACCTTCTTTCTTCGGGATTGGAATTATTATATTTTTCTTGAAGTCTGAGGGTAGTTCGCCTGTCTCATACATCTTGCTCATCAGATGGTAGAGTTTTGTTAGGACTGGATCTCCCAAGGCCGTCAGTAGTTCTAATGGAATGTTGTTTGCTCCCGGGGCCTTGTTGCGACTCAGGTCTTTCAGTGCTCTGTCAAACTCTTCACGCAGTATCGTATCTCCCATTTCATCTTCATCTACATCCTCTTCCATTTCCATAATATTGTCCTCAAGTACATCGCCCTTGTACAGACCCTCTATATTCTCCTTCCACCTTTCTGCTTTCCCTTCTTTGCTTAGAACTGGGTTCCCATCTGAGCTCTTGATGTTCATACAAGTGGTTCTCTTTTCTCCAAAGGTCTCTTTAATTTTCCTGTAGGCAGTATCCATCTTACCCCTAGTGAGATAAGTCTCTACATCCTTACATTTGTCCTCTAGTCATCCCTGCTTAGCCATTTTGCATTTCCTGTCGATCTCAATTTTGAGACCTCTGAATTGCTTTTTGCCTGCTTCATTTACTGCATTTTTATATTTTCTCCTTTCATCAATTAAGTTCAATATTTCTTCTATTACCCAAGGAGTTCTACTAGGCCTCGTCTTTTTACTTAATTAATCCTCTGCTGCCTTCACTACTTCATCCTTCAGAGCTACCCATTCTTCTACCATAGATACGGCTTCGAAAATATGTATGGGCGGATATACGTCCAAATGTTGAACAAGTGACCACCATGATTAACCAGCAGAGTCTCCTCAACGACAGTAAGTGAACGTTGCTGCATATGGCCCCCTGCAGCAGGCGACTTGTTGATGCACCCATTCTGAGTGTTGTTCATTGGCGACGAAGCTTGGACTTAACACGCCAATACTCCAAGTAGACTTCGACTTAACAGCGATGGGTAGCCTCTTAAGATGAATCACGTTTAGTGCTCCATTTGATAGATGGCTATTGGCACGTACGGCGTGAAACGTCTGATAGTAAACAGTTTGCAGAAATCGTCGGAAGGGTTCAGGCCAGAGGATGGAGCGTCATCGGCAGGGAAATGTTATCATGGCGTTCCAGCCGTTATCTCGTTATTCTGAAAGGCACGATGGATGAACACAACTGTATGCATCTATCTTTGGGACCCACGTCCTCCCCTAAATGCAGTTTCTTTTTTCCTCTGCATGACGTTATCTGGCAACAGGAAAATTCAGCATGTCCCAAACTTAGAGTCAAAGTGTGTGGTTCAAAGAGCACTGAAATGAGTTTACCGTACACCCCAGATTTAAACCCAATGGAAAATCTACGGTACCACCTGCTATGAATTCTCAACCGAGAAACCTATCCCAGCTGGCTACAGCACTGAAAGCAGTATGCTCCCCATCACTGTTGGTACCTACCAGAACCTCACTGACGCTCTTCAACTTCTCGCCGCGGTCTACGCTGTTACTCGGCCTTCTGACAGATTGTGACACTATTGTTGCTAAACAGTAAAGTTACACTCACTACTAAAACAGCATACTGGCTAAATGGAGTTCTACAAATGGTACCAACCTGTCATACGACCCTTCTGTGCTGACATAACAGATGATAGTGTGTGCGCGCGCGCGTGTGTGTGTGTGTGTGTGTGTGTGTGTGTGTGTGTGTGTGTGTCAGTCATTGGTATGCAATCAGTGTACTAGAGTGGGTCGACGAGGAAGTGTTTCAGAATGCCAGAAAGTATCTATCGTGTTTGAACGTGACCACGATCATACCGTGAATGAAGCTGCCCAATTTTTTGCCTTGTCGGTGCAGCCTGTGCAACATGTCGACAAGGGATAGTGTTCCACTTGCCGCTAAGTAAGAGGAAGTCGTAGGGCTAGGTTGAAGAGTGAGTGATCATAATCTTAAGTATTTTATCTATATGTGAGGTAGAGTTTCTATGTTACTATCGGTGTTAAAAGAAACTTGCAATAGCAATAAGTTAAATTTAAACAACAAGTGGCTGAATGACAACAAATATTCAGTAATTCAATAATGCCCTCTCAACCAGGAAAAACGTAACAACCATTAAAATAAAAAATCAAAATCAGGTAACAGACTCCAAAGACACTGAAGACAAGATCAAAAGTAAATAAAATAATAAAATTATACTGATGCAACTAACGGAATGAGAACTACGTAAAAACACATACCATTTCAAAAGCGAACTGATTACGCATTGGCCAGGGCACCACACACAGTCTTACTTTAACAGTGAAAACGGGCATATGGAAATTTTCTCTGAGTCATTGCATCTGCATTCTCTGCCAAATAACACAGAGACAAGAAATCAGAAACGTAACAAGGTGTAAGGATTTTCACAACAATTCGAAATTCCAGCTGGATGAGATAACGTTTCCAAATAACTTCCCAAAATAATTTTGCGCCTTTTACTCAAATCCGCCCTCATGAGCAACAATGTTGACAAAAATATGCAATGTTCATTATTCACTAGTTGCAAAAGGAACCAGAACGAACGTTCCGAAATATACATTGAGGAGCCAAAGAAACTGGTACACCTGCCTAACATCAAGTAGGGCCCCGAGTAACAGGCAGAAGTGCCGCAACACGACGTGGCATGGACTTGACTAATGTCTGAAATGTGACATAATAAAACATTATCTGCGTATTTATTTATCCTGGCAACTATACCTCCCAAAAGGATTGGCAAAGAAAATAATGTCTGAAGTAGTGCTGGAGGGAACTGCCACCACGAATCCTGCAGGGCTGTCCATAAATCCGTAAGAGTACGAAGGGTGGAGATCTCTGAATAGAACGTTGCAAGGCATTCCATATATACTGAATAATATTCATGTCTGGGGAGTTTGGTGGACAGTGGAAGTATTTCAACCCAGAAGAGTGTTCATGGAGCCACTCTGTAGCAATTCTGGACATTTAGGGTGTCGAGTTGTCCTGCTGGAAGTGCGCAAGTCCGTCGGAATACACAGTTTACATGAATGGATGCAGTTCATCAGACAGGGATGTACCTGGGGTCCGTATGACTCCAACTGCACATGCCCCACATTACTACAGAGCTTCCGGCAGCTTGAATAGATCCCTGTTGATATGCAGGGTCCATGGATACGTGAGGTTGCCTTCATATTCGTACATGTCCATCCTCTCGACTGAATTTGAAACGTTACTCGTCTGACCAGTCAACATGTTTCCAGTTACCAACAGTCAAATGTCGTTGTTGACTAGTCTCAAAGCTCTGTCTCGTACAGTCATCAAGGATACACGAGTGGGCCTTTGGCTCCACTGACACTTGTTGATGGACCAGTATTGAAATCTGCAGCAATTTGCAGAAGGGTTGCACTTCTATCACATTGAACGATTCTCTTCAGTAGTCGTTGGTCCCGTTATTTCAGGATCTTTTTCCAGCCACAGCGATGCCGGAGTTTTGATGTTTTACCGGATGCCTGATATTCATGGTACACTCATGAAATGTTTGTGCGGAGAAAATCCCATCTTCAGTGGTACCTCGGAGGTGCTGTGTCTCATCGTTCGTGCGCCGACTATAACACCACGTTGAAATTTATTTGAATCCTGATAACCCGCCACTGTAGCAGCAGTAACCGATCTGACAACTGCACGAGACTCATGTATAGGCGGTGTCGACGGCAGCGCCGTATTGTGCCTAAATAAGCATGCCTACACCAGTTTCTTTGGCACTTCAGTGTTGTAAGAGCTTCCTTTATTTAGACTTATATCACCTAGAAAAAGGTACAATAACGTAGTTTGGTGGTCACTATTATAGCACAACTGTCCAAAATGGTTACAGTAACAATACTCATTATGAGTAGGCTGTTAAAGAAATGCTTCACAACCACGCATTGCTAAATGAACATACACACTCTAGGAACCTTTCTGCACACCAATAACACTGACTGCTCTTTCCTATAAGCATGATACCGACCGTATAAGGAAGAGAGTTAACAACTTGTACCAGATATGAGGGAAGCGCTGTGTGACAGCGTACTCTCACAGCACAAGACACTGCCGCAATCCGTGCTTTTCAGAAACCGCCAGGAAGAGACTGCCCTATAGCTAACAGCAGCGGACTTGCCATGCTTCCACTGTTTGGACAGAACACTCTTTTTATTGGCCGCTGACTAGACCATGGCTACCCAGGTTCTGGTCAGATCCATCAGATCGGCTGCTTGGTGAAACTCCAGATTTCCCCCTCTTGTTACCAGTTCTGCCCGGTGCGTCCAGCTGGTCTCACACACCGACTCCCGTCAGTGATGGTTTCTCAGCACTTCAAAAAATGGCTCTGAGCACTACGGGACCTAACGTCTGAGGTCATTAGTTCCCTAGAACTCTGAACTACTTAAACCTAACTAACCTAAGGACATCACACACATCCATGCCCGAGGCAGGATTCGAACGTGCGACCGTAGCGGTCGCGCGGTTCCAGACTGTAGCGCCTAGAGCCGTTCGGCCACTCCGGCCGGCGGTGTCTCAGCACTCTTAGTGACAGCGCTCTCATGGAGTCGCACTGGTGCAGCTGCAACTCCGTTCGCACAGCTTTACAAACCGCCATGAATGAGTGATGTGACAGCAAAAGAAAAGTTGGCATGTTAATATCCTTACTGAAGGACTGGAGATGAGTGTCACTTCTTCTCTACGATAATCGTTTCCAAAATTGTCAGGAATTGCTGCTGTCAGTGAATGCAGGGGAATTAGTAGTCGAGCGAACATTGCAAAGAGAACTCCATGAAATGGACATTTGGAGTTGATTACCTTGTTCAAAGCGGATCGTGTAGCTGCGACTTTTCAGAGTAAGGTGAAGCATAGCTGGCTAAACTCTAGAGGAAAAATCGCGACTCATTGTCCTCACAGCATGCCACCAGCGAGCTACTGTCCAGTTACTTTGTTGTGTGGCACCCTTTCCTCAAACAATGCAAGGTGTCGAGTGCACTAGTAGCCAAAGGAGACGTCTGATAGACAGCGTTCGGAGAGTGCATGTAAGCTCTCGCTTAGCAATTGTTACTGAACTGATTGTTCGTTCAGGGCATTGTAATGTAAGATGCAGACATTGTATAAACATAGACATTGTAATAATCTGTTATATTAAAATTATATTCAACTTGCCTTACAAATGAAACGTTTCACTGCTCAGAGCGTTCCGCTCTTCTTGAAAGACCCATGTACACCTGCCACGAGCAACGGTAAAGTGACATTGTTCTTGCTATGGCGACTTATGCCGTAGCCTACAACAAAACTGGCACAACTCCCTTGAAGTGGACGAATTGCTACTGAGAGACGTGGCGTTTTTTGAGCACGTTGTGGCACTTCTCATGTATTTTTCACTGAAAAACAAAAGCAAAAATTGCGGTTTTTTGATTGTGTCGCTTTTCTTGCTGTGGTGCTATATGTTTCTGACAGCTCGCTCCAACTGTCTCCGTGCACGTCCTTCTCTGCCCCCGTCACAGCGTGCCGCTCTTATCGTGCGAGCCGGCACACCACGAATATGTGCCAGTCCCCCGACACAAAGACGTTCCAACTTAGGGCGCACTACCAACTGAGTAATGTCTTCCACTTCATCCAGACTCTGTTCAGTTTCAGGTTCAAATGAAGTACAACGGCTGTGTACTGTACCAGTCTCACGCAGCTGATTGAAAACACGAGTAACAACTCTTGAAACTGGTACTCTGTGGTTAGGAATTCATACTACTGTATTCTATACAGTGAATATAAGAGCCTCTATTACAAACGTCGCACACAGACACATATCATACTATTTATGAAAGCATTCGCAATTCTTTATCATGAACGTCGTATCTTCAGCATGAAAATGCTGCTTTATGCCGATTATTCTTTTTTAAGTTCTAACAATTTATCAACAACGGTGTAGTAACCAATGGGTTAACTGACTTAAATATTTAATCGTAGCGCTACAGAGAACTAACAAAACAATCCTGACTTCACCGATGAATATATTTTTTATACTGATTTGCATCCTCTCTTAACGATATTCGAGCGCTTCAACGATAAATTTAAAAACATTTATTCTTTTAGACTCATTCCCGTTTACGCTGTTTTCTACTTCTTCTTCTTCTTTTTCTGGCTTTCCACATTACGGCAGCATAAGGCTGTCCTGGTTTAACCATTGTCTCCTCAGTGTGGTGACTAATATTCCTGGAAGTAACAGTTGCTTTGGAATTTTGGTCTTCGCCAATGCACAAAATGTTCCCTCCATTCACTTTTGTTGTCTGAAGCTTTCTTTGTTTTAGATTTCCCACCAAATCCGCTCTGATGGAGACCTCCGCCTTAGCGTCCTTTAAACCGTATCGTCTAACGTATCTGAAGAATAACATCCCTGATTCAAAAAAAAATTTTCTCGGTTTGTGACTGCATTGTCAATATATGTAAAACTGCAGCAATCGCTACACTTGGCATAAAGTTGGTTGATTCTAAACTTTAGTTTTAACTTTCGTGAGGGACTTGACTATTTTTGCCACACACTTTGAGCTTTATAGTGAGACACATTCTTGAAGAAAACATCAGTACGTTTGCAAAAACATGCATTTTTGCTTCTGAGTTACGATGATGTCAATGAAAACTCTAATGGGATTCATCCATCGCCACGAACAACGTATTCGTTAAATTGGGTAATTTCATTGTCAGTGGCCTGAAAATTATAAACTCCCTTTTTTGACTACTGAATAGTAGTTGGTATATCTATTGCATTTCACTCGTTTGTTCTCCCCCAACATATAGACGTGCTACCATAGACTTCACTCATCATTTTATATTCGCAGCGCTACATACAGGGGATGGACGAAAACATAGTAACACCACAAACACAATACATTCCCATGACTAACACGGTCCGGAAAATCGTTGGCATTTAAAACTGCTTTCAGATATCTCGGAGTGGATAAGTACAGGTCGTGTATGGTTTTCGAGGGAATTTTATTCTAATCTTACTTCAAAATAGTGGTAGGTTCAGATAAAGATGATGATGGAGTTAGATTACGCACCGTTCTCTCCAAAACAGAACACAGAGTGTCAATCATATTGTGATGTGGTGACTGTTGTATCCAGGTGAGATGTGGCAGTTCATCCTCGTGCTCACGAAGCCAGTCTTGGACAATAAAAGCTTGAAAGCTGAGAGGAGCCCTGTCCTCTAGCAACCTTTGCGCCATAGGACGGTCACGCAATCCTTGGCAGTAATAAGACCTTGTAGAGTAACATGGTCCTCATGCATGACATGGCTGCCCAAACCTCCACCGAACTTCCGCTACGATTCACTTTTGAAACCTAATCTCGTCCAGAAGTTGGAAAATGTGAGCAACAAGACTTATCCGACCTTCTTCAGTTCTCCATAGAGTAGGTTTTATGACTTCGGCAGCACGTTTTCCGTGTTACGCTCATTTACATCACTGATGAATGATTTTGGAATACCAACTCGCCCTGAAGTTACCTGCTTCTGAAGCTCCTTTCGTGTTGTTTTGATGACAGGGTTCGGTGTGCGACATCCAGTTCTGTAGGGACTTTTGCACCTATCATCCTCTTATTTTCCGTCACACTCCTCCTCAACGATCGTCCGTCACGGTCACTCGACAAAGACTTTCGTCCACGTTGTGACTTAGTGGATGTTTTCCCACTCTCCTTGTATGCTGTTTAAGTCTTCAATATGGTGCTGAGCCGTAGTAAAATTTGCTGTTTTGAAGAGCGCGCCGCAGTTTGTAGTGTAAAGCAGTCGCCCTCCGTTTCTGGCGGTGGCGCCGCTGTGGCAATCGCAGCTTTGGTGTTTTACTCTGGTGGATAAGGGGAAAGGTTGCCTGTTCCCCTTTATTTAAGGGGCGGTATGAGCTCAGCAGGTCAGTTTGTCAGTCTCAGTCAGTCAGTGGGAGGCAGTTGGTCAGCCAGGGCAGTCTGTCAGTCTGGGCGAAACTGGTCAGTTGGTCAGCCAAGTTAGTCTACGTCTGTCTCTCGTCCGCATTGGTTAGGCGGTTAGTGTCTGTCGGTCGTCCAGAGTGCTAGTATGTGTTAGGCCGACAGTCTGCTCGAGTTTGCTCAGGCAATGGGCATTGGCGGTTGGATCAATCGGTTGGTTGGTCGCGCACTGAGACACAAGATGACTTGTCCGCCTGGAGCGTCGACGCATGTGAGGTCCCAACCTGAGTCCAGTGGCCGCGCCGTATAGCGAGGCGTAATGGCTTGGCGGCCAACACGAGAGCCACAGGAGTCAACCCACGATATCGGTCTCGCTGGGGCGACGTGCAACGGGAGATCGGCGCGCCTTCCTGCGTCCGTTGAAGTGGCTGGCAGCGGACGGTTCGGGAGAGCGTTGGGGGTGCTGCGCCAGATCTTCGGCAGTAATCGCTGTTCATTAGAAGTTAAGTGATTGGAGATATGTTGTATCACTTATTTGTTAAATTCTACTTGTTTGCTTGGTGAGGTCACCAGCCGCTTTGTTTTGGGGTTGTCCCACCATTCTTCTCCGTTTGCCCACCCGCGGGAAGGTGGTTATTGTGAATTGGGTGGTCCGTTTTTCCCTTGTGGAATTGGGGAGGTTTAAAGCAATCTGCGGTTCCGGTTGTTTAGTAACCCCCCCCCCCCCCCCCCCCCTCTTTCAAGCTGCCATGAGTTAATAGCTGCCTCTGCCATGTTCGTTGGATTCGGTGTTAACGAATTTATAGAATTAAGGTATGGGCCGAATTCCTGAAATATGTTTTTATGTTGCCTAACATCTTGCGAAGCGGTATATGTGTAATGTAGAGCATGTAGTACACTTTATGTAAGTCTGAATTTCATGGGTTGTATTTAAATAGTCATTTTTATAAAGTTGCCACCCTTCCACCGTAAGAGCCCTTTTAAAAACAAATTGCACTTTTGGTGGAAAATAAGTTCTTAGTGTGAGTATTTGTACCATTTCCATCACTCTTACGGGGTGCATAGTTAATGTGTTTGTGTGAGTTGCTAAAAATTTTAGTTTAAAGGAATCTGGTGTGTTGCAGATTTGAACCAGGGTAGTTTTTCAGAGGTCGTTGTGAGCGGTCGTGACTACGGCTGTGTTGAAAGGGAGCGGAACCTTCTCAGCCCGAAGACTCCTAATTCAACAAAAAAAATTTTTATTCTGCCTCTGAAAAATTGTAACCTGATATTTCGAGGGTGCTTTTATGCTTATAGTTTTAAAATAGTTTTGAAAATGCTTTAGGAATGAAATTCACATTTTTTAAATTGTAACTTGATATTTAGAGGATGCTTTTCTGTTTATAATTTTAAATCTGCTTTTGAAAAGGCTTTTATGAATAAAATTTCCATTGGTTGAAATTTAATTTGTTTCCATCAGTTACTCCTTGGCATTTACTTCCACGTTCACATAGTGTGTTAATGGTCTTTATGAATCACTAGTAAATAAAGTAAATTCTTTAAGCAAAGATTTTGAAAGTAAATTTTCACGGTTCAGGTGCCTCTTGAAAAACCAAGCAGTTCGGCTTTCTTGGTTACGGAAGCGCCCACCATACGAACAGCAACAACTTGCTCACGTTCGAATGCATTGAGCTGCCACATAATGCACTCACCACTACATGCAAAACCGTTCTGCCTGTGACTGAAAGCTTCTTTAGTATCTACAGCTGTGTTGAAGGATACATTTATCCCGGCCGTTCCATATTTTTGTGCACCGCAAATGTCTATCTTTGGTGATAACAGATAGAATGTGATAAATGCAGTATTAGTATAAAGATCACTTGGATCAAGCGTGTTTATTTCCACATTACATCACGTAAGTTCTTCCTGTCAGCATAAGCAGGCCCTTTCTAGGAGTTCATGAAAGCTAAATGAGTCTCTAAGCTGAATTCCGTTTTGTTTTAAAGAACCTGTAGTTGTGCTAATGATGACACGTGGGTGATGTACATAGCTGAATAAATGAGCAATATAATGAGCTTTGATTTTGAGAAAATACAGTGCTGCATTATATGTGAATACTATAGTGCATTCTTGAAGAAAGGACAGTAAATTTGAAATAACCTTCTTGTAAGAAACTAAATTGGGTCGTTGTTTATGAAACAGCAATTAAAGCATTCCGAGAGGTGTAAAAATTGAGTTCGTAATATTAAAACGAAAAATGCCGCCAGTATTTTCTATCGAAGCGAAAGGAATACATTTTTATGATTTGAACAAAATTGCAGGAAAATATATGTTATTAAAAACTGTTTACCTTTAATTATCCCTGTCATTTATTATTGTTGAAGTGGTGAAGACGTACTCTTCGAGCTACCCGCTACACTTGCATTACAGTGCGCGCTTCTATACCTGAACCGTGCAAGCTTCAGTTTCATATGCCTTGAAACAAACTGTAGTATTTGACGAGAATACTTAACTCTGTGTCACTTGGCGTTTTTTACTATAAACTTTGTTTCGTAGAGTCATACACGTTCTGGAGAAAAACATATATACATTTGCAAAAACATGCGTTTTAGATTCTGGGTTACGGCACAGTTCTTGAAATGCTTGAACATCTCGAACGTTTAAGTTAAATTGAGCTGTATCTCTGGCTGGACTTATGAACGTATTGTCACTTATTTCCCTCTTAATTTTATATTTACAGCGCTACATATTCGCCACATGAGGGTACTCACACTTTTAATACAGTGTTACTTTCACATGTGTGTGTTCACTGTGAAGTTTGTATGTAAGTATGTATGTATGTATGAAATCGGGCACCAAGAAACGACCGAGAGGCTTCATCCCGCAGTAGCCCTCAGTGGTTCACAACCACACAACAGGCCATAGCAGTCTACTCATCCCACTGCCGCCCCACACCGAAGCCAAGGTTATTGTGCGGTTCGGCCACTAGGTGACTCCCCGTCCCTGGTAACGTCTCACACCCGACGAGTGTAACCCCAAGTGTTTGCAAGGTAAATAATTATGGTGTACACAAACGTGGAAACGGTGTTTGTGCAGCAATCGTCGACTTAGTGTAACTCAGGCGGAATAAAAGGAACCAGCCCGCATTCGCCGCGGTAGATAGAAAATCGCCTTAAAAACCATCCACAGGCTGTTCGATACTAATCCACCGGCACGCTTTTCAGCTCGGGAAGCAGCGCGTTATACCTCGCGGCTAGCCTTCACCGTACCCTGTTACCGTCCACTTGTCTGAAGCGTGTACTAGGGCCAACCAATGATTACATTTACTGTTGATTATGTGTCTGAAATACAGCCACATTTCCCTACGTATTTTAGATACACATTTACTTATTTTTCCACTCCCTAATGTAGGGCGAACTGGATGAAAAACTTCCCAATAATAACTTAAGTAAAGTACTTATTTTCGGAAGTCAAGCAGAGAAAAAATGAAAGCAGAACATTTTTTTCAGGACATTTATTACTTTCACTGAGTAAAACAAATTGCGAATGGTGACGAAAAAACGAACTTACACTCACATTTTATCTTCAGACACCAAGATCATACATCTGAAGATATTAAATACGAGTAATTATAAAATATTTATTCCTGGTAAATAAATACATCTTTTTCATAACTTTATTATCGACACGAGAAAGTGTACTCTTTGTTTACTAAACGTCTTTCTGAAATTTGTTTCCATTTTCAACTCGATCAAATCCCATTTTTCTTGAATTCAGTAATACGGACCAAATAAACTGAATTATTCAAAGCAACATTTTGTATTTAATTTACTTAAGTATTTAATTACAGTATCTTCACAATGACGGTAATCGAAGATTTTCTTTAAGTTACATCCTTTGTTGACAATATCTCAAGAACTATTCCAAGGCTGTGTAAAACGATACCTTGGGCCAATTTTTGTTTCATCTTTTGCCTCACTAAATAAAGCTCCCCTTATAAAATTATTTTCATTCTAGGCAATAGAAAAAGTGGTACAGGGCGCCGCGTGGTATGAGCAAACTGCGTGCGAAACGATTGTCATTTTATGAACGCAGACTTTTTCATTCTGATCCATTTCAACAAATTTTTTCTTTCTGGATTGTGCCCGCGTCATAATATGATAAACCTACCAACTTTTCGGCATTTGTTCGTCGACGAATCCGGTGGAGCCTGCCATCATGTTGTTGTATGTGTTAAACTGTGGTCGGAGATATCGATCCAAATTTGATGTGAAACTGTAGCAGTTAGTGTGTGCCTGCGAAAAACCTTTGTACTACTTTTTTTCCCGCCTAGGCACAACATGGCGACCACAATGTAGTAGTAGAATACAAAATAAGTGCTTGTTGCCTCTGTGTGTCGTGTGTATTGCATGAAATGCTCTAGATCAATAGACAAGAACAATATGAAATGTTTGACAAACATAGGCAGTAAACGGTGATACTTACGCTACCTGGTTTCGAAAGTCTAGTGTCAGTCGGACTTTGACAGACTGATCAGACAAACGATTTTTCTCTATTTCACTTATTCTTTATTCACACATTCTCCTGTTGCACGACAAGATGCAGTAGAAACCGCTCAATGTGTAATACGTAAAATCAAGTGTCGTAAACAATGCAGACGCCTCTTGAACACAGTTTATATCATCTATTCAAGCGTGTTCCTAAGCAAATTCTCTTGAAGTGTAAACTGATATAATGTGTGATGACACCTGCTTCCCAAATTAAAAGTGAAACACATTTTTACATCCTTGGTATCTGTAATGATGCATTGTCTTCAGTCATTTACGTTGCCATTCGGTGTCGTGAAGTACCTATTGCAAATGCGACACTATGTTTCTCTCAATACAACATTAATTATCAAGTTTTCTGGATGGTTACTGTTGTATACATAGTTCCGCGTAGTCAGAGCGTACACAACGTACCCACTAGAGCAAACCCTGCTAAACACAACAACGCAGGCGCAGCGCTCGTCCATCTCCGCACTACGAGATGGTGCTGCCATAGAGACGGACCAAATTCTGCTTCCGCCAATCCGCTTATTAATATGTAACGCAGCCAATGAGATTGCTGCTAACATAGAATATTTTCTCCTCGTGGATCACACTCGCGCAGTGATACACGAACGCGTAAGGTATTATAACGAGTGTACAGACCTCCGATTAGTCAGTCTGCATTTGTCTGCACCAGTCTGTGCCAGTCTGCATTGGTCTGTACCAGTCTGTACGAGTTCTACATTTGCCTGCACCAGCCTATAGTCAAGTTTCAGTCTGCGCCTAATAAGATTACCATATTCCTGTGCATAGCCATGAAGATAAATGTATAGACACTTTTGTCAAGTATCAGAGATATATGAGAGAATAAGATTAATGTACCAATACCAAAGGAACTTCAGATTGTCAATTGTAAATAGCATCCAGAACCAAGTTAAGTAACTGTTATGCTTGTTATTACTTTAATAAATGTGTGTGAAAGTTAATCAAGTTCTGTTTAAAGTTGGTCACCATCAATCTGCTTCTCTAAGCGTGCGAGTGGCATTTCTATCGTCTGACCTAAGGGCACAAGATAAACACGCCACGATAAGGCCACGAGACATATTGCTGACACTCACCTACTCCGTTAGAGCGACAAGTTAAATTATCTGATGTCGTGTGTACTGAAGGTCTTACAGTACACACACCACAGTTACACACACGTCTGGGTGCAATATGCTTATTTCGAGAAAAGAGGTACATGTACAAGGAGTTAGATACAGTCTTTCGGGAATGGTGCTGCAATACTTGTCAGTTTCTGTGTGGGAGCAATATGTTGCTTATTTTGAGAAAAGGTGTCAGGATACTCTATTTCGGTAAAAGTGCTGCAATACTGGTCAATACCCTTCAGGATGTACAGTAAAGACACAATGCACAAGAAATATTTGCGGATAACTAAATTTTCTGTTACTATTTTCATGATCAAAACCACGAGTCAGATGATACAGTTCGCACACTACTTGATAGAAACTATCTGGACACTCTTATGTGATGCGGAACTGACCAACAGGTGTAATGAGAGACGGACCCGCCATTAGAAAAGAATGAGGGGTGTTCTGGTTGTGAGTAGAGGAGCAGTAACTGCAGATTGGGTTGGTCGCCAAAGCTCTGTGATTTGCAACATGGACTAATAACTGGGTGTCACCTGTGTAGCAGATTCATCAGGGACATTTCAATCCTTCTAAAGCTGCCCACGTCAACTGTGAGTAATGTGATCGTGAACTGGCAGCCATCAAAGTGACAACCACAGCAAAACCATTTTTTTTTTTTTTTTGTGTGTGTGTGTGTTCGGTTTTCTCAATGGTTTACTGCGCCTCGAGACGAATTCCTCTCCTGCGCTAACCCCTTCATCTCATAGTACAACTTGCACGCTGCGGCCTCAATTGTTTGCTGGATGTATTCCAATCTCTGTGTTCCCCTACAGTTTAAGTTTTACCCTCTACCACTCACTATGGTGCCATGGAAGTTATTCCCTGTCCCATCACTCTGTTCCTTTTTCTTATCAGCGTTTTTCCATATGTACCTTTCACTCGTTACCCAGTTATTCCGTTCAACAACTCTTGTAGTCTATCTTCACTTTCACTAAGGATATCAGTGGCATCAACAGATTTTATCGTTGATATCCTTTCATCCTGAATTTGGATCCCACTCGTGAAGCTTTCTTTCATTTCCGTCACTGCTTCTTCGATGTACAGATTGAACAGTAGGGGTGAAACACTGTTGTACAACATTACAATTCCGGAGGGTAGTTGTATAATATTGGACGAAATCAGCGGAAGGATTCAATCAAGAATTTCAAAGTGCTAAAAGCAGTCCATCTAGCACAATGTGCGTAGGCAAATAAGAAGAATTGGGAGCAATAACGAGCAGCTCCTAATTAGCCATACATTTTTGGAGTTCATTGCCGACCAAAGCCTGGAATGGTGTAAAGAACTACGGCGGTAGGCAGTGGATGACTGGTAACGAGTGATTTTTAGCCGTGAATCACGCTATAATTTGTGAAAATCGGATCGAAGGGTTTGAGTTTGGCGAATGCCTGCAGAGGAGTTGGTGTTATGGTACTGGTGTGTTTTCCGTGATTACAGTAAGATCATCTTACTACAGTTAAGAAAAGCCGAATGTGGAAGGGTACGAAGACATTTTAGAGCATCGTCTGCTGCGTACATTACAGGAACAGTTCAGAGATAATGATTGTTTATTTCAAATTGACAGAGCTTCCTGTCATAAAGCATAAATTTGTGTGGCAATGGTTCGTGGTTAATAAATTTCCTGAAATAGATGGCTTCTCCAGAATCGCGATCTGAACCTGCAGTAACACTTTAGAGGTGAGTTATAACGTCGACTTCGTTCCACAACCCAGCATCCAGCATTACACCCTTTTCTGCTTTTGGTTCAATCCCGCGTCCGGCCATCCTTATTTAGGTTTTACGTGATTTCCCTAAATCATTCCAGACAAATGTCGGGATGGTTCCTGTGAAAGGGCACGGCCGACTTCCTTCTCCATCCTTCCCTAATCCGATTAGACCGATGACCACGCTGCCTGGTCTCCTTCCCCAAACAACCAACCAACCAATCTGCTTTTGGGACTTGAGGAGGAATGCGTTGCCATCCCTCAACAGACATTCAGACATATTATTGAAAGTGTCGCTAGCCATCATAAATGTGAAAGTTGGACACTGCAAGGCATCCAGTCTTTGATCAGATTATAGATGATGGAAACTTCTTGGCTAACTAAACATGGTGGACGATGCAGATAGTAGGAATGTGCAGACTCGCTGCAGTTCTATTACAGATCAGATCTGTGCAATGAGGCAGAATAGAGATGACTGGCATTGGTACTTCAAATCTCTCAAAGGTTTCAACATGATGGGGTGGTGGGGCTGACTCACAAGCATGAAGCTGGTCCACCGACCTGCAATAATTGCCACCCAGGACGCCAAGATCCTGCAGCCCTCCTCGTGATTCCTTTGGTCGATCTTTTTGCAATGAAGACTGCCTCTCAGATAAATCGCTTACAAGAGAATTACGTGACCTCCAAGGCTCAGACGCGTGCAAAGATGTGCTTGGAATACGTCATTCGTAGCAAAACAATGGCATGACCGGTTCTCTTGCTGAAATGGGCGTCTTACCACGAGAAAAATTTGACTGATCACCTACTCGAAGGTCTAAGAGATAGATTTTGTTGATGCGAAGAAACAAAATATCGAAATTGTACAATCAAAAGTACTCAGAAGGCAAGATATTGCGGACCTGAGATGTACTTCTTTACGAAGTATAAGCTCTACTTGAGACGGGGTGCTGATTTTACAAGAATAAAATGGGAAAAACAACAATTAAATTTTCATGATCGTCATTACACATCAGACTTCGGTCACTGGTTCGATTCCCGGCCGGGGTGGGGATTTTCTCTGCCTGGAGATTGGGTGTTTGAGTTGTCCCCATCATTTCATCATCATCATTAGTAATAGTGGCTCGATTTGATTGTGTAAAACTTGGACTGTGTAAAAATTGGGACTTTGTACAGGCTCTGATGACTACGCAGTTGAGCGCCCCACAAACCAAATATCATCGTCATCAAACTAACATCAGACTTCACCGTGTGATATACAATCAATTTTCTGGTCTGAAGTACAATCCGATGCTACGATATGCTTGTTAAAAAGCGTATTATAGCATGGAGATACTAATGTCATCGTTTGAGAAGGTGGTTAGTGGGGCGCTTGATGCCGTACTACTTAGTGCACCAGTGATGTCGAATGTGAGAAAGTGGCCTTAGTCAGATATACATAGTGTTCTGTTACACTTTGCTGTGATCACTTCATTTAAATCCCACAACTGCACTTTGAATACCTGTGTAACCCATGAGGCCCTTAGAAAATATTTGTTGTTTAGATATCGTAATTATTTTACGCAGAGGGAAGTATAACAGTAAGCTGCGACTTGAGAATATGTATGTTTTTGCTCCTATTACATCGATATTTCTTTTCGATTCGTTACTAAATTTCCTCTCTTGGAACTGAATAGGTGCTCATTCGAATGTCTTTTGTTGTATGACCAATCGTTATGTCAGCGAATGGTCCTTACCATTGTTCTAAACATATTTTCGTCCGGTTCTGATCGTTTGGGGCCATTCGTTCCCTTGTTAATGGTAAGTGGCTGCATGACTAATTCAGTCAACGTCCGGACACCCACTCATTTTCAGCTGGAGGTACAGGGATCCAATAGCGTATAAAAATCAGCAACCACGAATTACCAAGTAGTCGCCCTTATGAAAGCTGGCTGAAGTGGCAGCCCAAGCGTCAGTAGCTTTATCACATCACGACACAGACACAAACCTAGAATGATCTTACTGAAATGTAGTCATTTTGTGTTTCGCTAAAAATCATAGCTAAGCTACACTCTGTGACTGGAAGCATTGTCTTGTTGGAGGACGCTACGCAGACGCTTTTCATTTCCAATTTTTTTACCTTTACCTCTTCAAAATAGTACTGATTGTCAAACATAACAATTTGAAACAAATTTCACTCCGAATTGTATTCTTCATATAGGAAAAGCTTTAGTTTGACGGACGCTCAAGTCTCTTTTTCTTACTGTAGTGGTGCTAATTAACCATTTCGGTGGTCGCTTGGTTTCTGCCTCATATCAAAACGGTTGCTAGTAGTGACTTGACCTTAGATTATTACTCTGTTATATCGCACCTTCAAATTCAATGAACGTGTGAAATACAGTTTACTAAAGCAAGCTCTTCGAAGTAACAGACGCGTCACGCCTCCTCGTACGTAATGGCTGCCTCTTTACAAACAGTGCACCTAGCAAAGGCACCGTCTCTGAAGATAATAATTCTCGCTGGTTTTAGCTATTCCCTGGTATCTGCCTAATCTCACCTGACAGGCCAGTCAAATGATGGGATTGTTCTTGATGTTAAATTCAAATATTTTCAGGTCAGTCGAAGATAAAGAAAACCTCTTTTCAACGATGTGAAACTATTTCTAGTCAACCGCAAAAATCCGCGCAACATTTGAAGATACCATTATTCACTTTTCACGTAGACGAAGCACCAGAATGTTGTCATTAATAACTTAATCAAGTGTCATAACAAATATTAATTACTGAAACATCATAGCAGCTTATTTTTTATTTTAAGTGTAGTAATTTTTCCTTTTCAATACAGTAATTTCTGTTGTTATGTAGAGAAGTTCAACTGCGTTTATCTTTTTGAAAGACTACAAGAAGTTTCACAGAAATTGTAATTTAGGATTCAGCTCTTCAGAATGTCAAACAAATTGCTCTCTTCTGAGGAAGTCTCTGATTTCATATTCGAATAGGAATATGCATTGCTTGTGATGAAGAAAATTAACGTTTCACTGTCTCGATACGAGCACAAAAAATGTCGCACAGGGAATGCAGCCTTTTAGGCTGAAGAGCTGTTTTATATGCTGTCAGTCCGTCCCTCGTGGGGAATTTAAATAACAATGAGGAAGGAAAAATGCAGCTTTGTATTCTCTGTGCAGTGCGCGTGTCGACTTTTGATTAGCGTGAATAAAGAAAATAATAAGAAGCGTCTTTCACAAAACAAGAGACGTTAGGCATCCATCTTCTTTACGGGGAATGCAGAATGAGTTCGAAGATAACAGTTGATTGTTAAGCACAAAATTGTCATGAGATAGTGTCCAATAATAACGGAACTTACCAACGTAGTAGCAGTGTATCGTAGGTCTTACGAAAAACACGGATCATTCCCATCTTGAAGAAGGGTCCTCGAACAGACGCGTAGAACTATAAACTTACATCTTACATGTTTGCCATTTGCAAAATTTTGGAACGTGTTTCATACACGTGTTCTATGACATTTCTGGAGGCCAAAAATCTATTCTGTAGGAACCAACTCGTTTCCGAAAATATCCATCATCTGAAACCAGCAAGTTCTGTTCGTCCACGAGACCCAGAAAGCAGTAAATACAGACGCCAAGGTAGATGCCGTGTTCTATTACTTCTTTGACTTTGATACAGTTCCGCACTGTCACCTAATAAACAAAAAATGAGCATGCAAAATATCCGACTAATTGTCCATTATAATTATCAGGGCTGTTATGCCGGGTCAGTTGATGAATTCTGTGTCAATTCCCAACGTTTCGTCCCCGTCTGTGGAGGACATCTTCAAGGGGGTCTGTAGCTCGATGGTAGGTCCAACACACCCACTGGCTCGCTACTGCTGCATTACGTAGATGCACGCAGTAGTTCCTGTGTGGCATATTCATATACAGTTCCTCCGTTGCAGTGGGGACTGTGAAGATTACAGCGGACTGTGCAGGACTAGAAAGATTTAATTTATTTAGAAGAATCACACTTTGTTCACGTAAGTGCGTGCGGCATCAGTCTTCGGGAAGCCGTCTGTAACAGGTGCTGTAAACCGCTGGGTCTCCACCGTGTTCAAGAGTTGCAATTTCGCTCAAAACTGGCTGACTGGAAAGATTACTCTGGAGTGATCTACTCGAAAAACTAGGTTTCACTGTTTGCCAGTAATTGTAAAGGATATTGTAAAGTTCCACCACATTCTACACGAGCAAATTACAAAGTTGACCTGTTAAAATAATTAAACTGATTAGGACGAAGAAGATGGAGAACGAACCACAGAACAAGAAATGCCTGAAAAATATCCCATATTTAGATAAAATGCAAATTCTCTCAGATTTCCAGAACTAATGTGCCAAATGCTATAACGGCAACCAATACCTGTAGCCAGCTGGAATAACCCTAACGAGAGTAATAGACACTGAGGTATCCCACTGCAAGCGCCCTTTGTATTTAATCTGTGATCATCGCACCGCCTTGCAGACCTCGTTAGACTTACCGGAAAAGGAGAACTTGCATCTCAGAAACAACCGTCCGTACCTGCCTCTCTGAGTCGAGATACATAAGCACATATGCACTTCCTTTCCTGTTGCCGGTCGGTGTCAGCTTCATTACCGACGGTATACTGTAATTACTCAGCATAGATAATGGTATAACAGTGTGACTGACCTCGGAGAGTTATATACATGTTATAAAAATCATTACAAGTGATTCCCTAGTCAATTATGGGAACCCTTGTATTTCATTAAAGGTACGTAAATTTTCTTGTATTCTCTGACCAAACATTTCAGAAGTGCTTTTACTTCCTCGCGTGAGGAACGTTCTTCTGACGTCTTTTTATAGCCAAGATGTGTGTTGTCTTTCTTGACCGTGCCGCCTACAGTTTGAAATAATGAACTCTCCTTCTCTGAATTGCTGACTGAGAAGGACCAAAATTACTTTTCTTTCATTTGCAACTGTATTCTTGCTATTAAAGGCAGCTGCGATATATTACAGTCGCCTTATCATTTTCTTGATACAGTAACTTTTGTTTGTTATTCAGAGATGGTTCGGTATAGGAACAACACTAATTCTCACGAAAATGGCTTAAATACTGTACCATATAGTTCTTAATACTTCATCTAAGGACACTTCTTTAATGAGTAAGTCTTCAGAATGCAATATAAAGTAATGTATTGACTTCATAACTATCCTTAGTCATGGAACATTTATGTTCAGGATATAGCAAATTTTATGTTCTATAAAAGTAAGAGTTGAAATATTCTTATTTGGTTTCGTTTCTCGTTCGGGATTTTTTTAGCATTTGTTAGGATAAATTCCATAATTTTAGACATCAGCCTACAGTAGGCGTTGTACTTTTAAATGATACATTACGTTCGCCCCCTGTCTGCCATAAGAGACACTAGTTTCCTTACGGATTACCGCAGACAGCAAGTATGTCTGTTACATAAGCATACTTTACAGAGATTTTAAACATTTACATTTATGTATTTCTTTTATATATTTGGAAGATTTCCTTATGTCTAAAATTTTCATTTATCGTTTGGTCCAGGGATAGGAAAACCGATTATTTAGGGATTATTTCTTTTAACGTACATGTCTGTTGGAAAATTTCTTATAGCTAACTTACATGCGAGAAACAAAGTAGAAGAATGGTTCACATGGTTCAAATGGCTCTGAGCACTATGGGACTTAACATCTGCGGTCATCAGTCCTCTAGACTTAGAACTACTTAAACCGAACTAACCTAAGGACATCACACACATCCATACCCGAGACAGGATTCTAACCTGCGACCGTAGCAGCAGCACGGTTCCGGACTGAAGTGCCTAGAACCGCTCGGCCACAACTGCCGTCTTGAAGGTAAAGGAAAAAGGTAGAAAAATACATTAGTATGTCCAGACATATCTTACTGTTTCAAGTTTGGACATACTTGTCATACAATGTTTCTACTACAAGTATCTTTAGTATCAACCTTGAAAGCGGTTTTTGGGTTGATTTTCGCGCTGCTTTCCCAACTCTGTTGAGTGTGGCTCCTTAGCTGTCCGTGTTGGTTGCCTCAGCGATGCGAACGGTTAGTATCCATGTGCAGCTTATACGGCTTGGTGCCTTACAAGCACTGGGTGGAAATATTCCGTCCTAAGAAGAACGGCGGCTTGTGTGAAATTACAAAGCCGCAAAATATCCACGCCCAGAATATTTGCCCCAGAATTATGTCTGGTAAGTACTGATATCATCCTCTTCTTTTCAATCGTTGTCTTCTACCTTCAGAAAGTTCCTTAAAATGTGTATTTGTTTTTCTTTGATGCCCCGATCAGCTGTTTCTCCTAATTACACCTCGATCTTCACTTGACATAGCAGTACAGCATTCACCTACGTGCCGTTTGACGCAGCCTTTCCTTACAGCCTTTTATCACACCCAATTTTCTTGATTCTTGAACATTAATTTTCCACGAGTACGTTATAATATATCATATACACTGATCAGACTGAACATTATGACCACCGACCTACTATCGACATAAACACGTCCAGGCGACTGCAACGTCACCTGACGAGGAATGACTACTAGTCAGACACACGCACGGTGCATGTAGTATTAATGAGTGTGCTGTCCGTGTGAAGAATAGGAAAGATGCGCGATCTATCTGAGTTTGACAGAGGGCACTTTGTGATGGCCCGGAAGCTTGGTACGAGCATTTCGGAATCTGCACGACCTGTAAGGTGTTCGAGGAATGCTCTGGTTAGTGTCTTCAACAAGTGGCGCAACCAAGGCGGAACCACGTCCAGCTGTCGTCGAGTAGGGCAGCCATTACAGATGTCACATGTCGAGGCTGGGCGGAATGGTAAAACAGGACAGGATGCGAAATGTGTGGAGCTAACATCAGAGAAAGAGTACAAATGTGTCTGAACACACACTGATTAATAAAATTCCTTTCCGGGCTATTATGCCGTGGTCTGATGGATTTCGCATTGTAAACCAACGTTTCGTCCCCATCTGCGGAGGACATCTTCAAGGGGGTTCGTGGCTTCTGTTAACTTCCGAAACACACACTGTCTCACTACTGACTGCAGCAAATTTTTGTTTTCGCGTGCTCCCGCGCATAGGCGTGACGTCACATGTTTTGAATACGCGAGCGCAATTGGCCGTTGTCGGTTGCCGCCGTCCGCTGTTGCTATCATCCCATGGCGGAAGACTGGTACACATCTTCTTCAGCACCGGCATCCAGATGTCATTCAATTTCACGCCCTCCTCCTTCTTATTAAAATTCCTGGGGTGTTTCATAATCTCTATAGCCTCTCTGTAAAGCCTTTCATGATATCCGCTTGTGGCTGCCAGTACTTGAGTTCTATCAAAATAAATGTGGTGGTCTCCTGACTGCAAAGCGCGTTCCGCAACAGCTGATCTATCAATCTCTCCCCTTCTACAATTGCCCTTGTGCTCTTCTAGTCTTTTTTTGACCGTTCTTTTTGTGGTACCCAATATACCTCCCCACAACTACACGGGATCCTGTAAATTCCTGCTTTTTCCAGCGGTTTACGAGCATCCTTAGCCAATCTCAGGTGTTCTTGTATCTTCCGGGTAGGTTTGTAAATCACCGCGATATTCCGTTTTTTCAATATTTTCCCTATGCGGTCAGTGACGTCCTTAATAAAAGGCAGGAAAACTTTCGATTTTGCAAGCGCTTGTGCATTGCTATGATTTTTACGCGGCGGTCTTAACGCTCTTTTTATCTCAGCAGCCGAGTAACCATTCCTGAGTAATGCATCAGTGAGGTGTTCCAGCACTGTATCCAGTAGCCCAGGTTCACAGATGTTCCTCGCTCTATCCGCCAACGTTTTTATTATGCCTCGCTTTTGTTGTGGGTGGTGGTTCGAATCCCGGTGTAGATAACGATCCGTGTGCGTGGGTTTCCGGTAAACTGTATGGCCTAAACTACCATCCTGTTTCTTGTAAACTAGCACATCCAGAAAATTTAATCTCCCTTCTGCCTCCTCCACCATGGTAAACTGAATCTTCGGATTAATACCGTTTAGATGTTTGTGAAAACGGCCTAGTTCCTCTCTGCCATGCCTCCACAACACGAACGTATCATCTACGTAGCGGAAGCAGATATTCGGTTTTTTGTTGGCAGTTTCTAGAGCCTGCGCCTCGAATTTTTCCATGAAAAAGTTAGCTATAACCGGGCCTAAGGGGCTCCCCATTGCCACGCCATCAGTCTGTTCGTAGAACTCATCGTTCCATTTGAAATATGTGGTCGTAAGGCAATATTTAAATAGTTCTGCAATGTCGGGAGGAAAAATTCTATTCAGCTGTTGCAACACCTCATTGAGAGGAACCATAGTAAATAGCGATGCCACATCGAAACTGACTAACATGTCCTCCGGCTGGACCACAATGCCGCTTAATTTACTGATGAAATGTGCAGAATTCTTGATATAGGAGTCCGATCGTCCCACATGCGGCCGCAATAGCGTTGTCAAAAACTTGGCAATAGAATAGGTGGGCGAACCAATGGCACTCACTATAGGTCTCAGAGGAACAAGTTGTTTATGAACCTTCGGCAAGCCATAGAGTCTTGGTGGCAGCGCAACTGAATTGAACAGACTTTTCTGAACGTTCTGTTCGATAGAGGACTTCTTAATTAACCGCGTAACCGTTCTAAGAACTTTATCAGTCGGGTCTTTACTCAGCTTCTTGTAAGTCTGCGGATCTAGTAAGTCATTAATCTTGCTGTGATAGTCAGTAACATTCAAAACCACCGTCGCATTTCCCTTGTCAGCGGGGACAATGATAATACTATCGTCCTCATTTAGGCGTTTTATTGCATTCCTCTCACCCACGGTTAAATTACTTTTTGGAGGCTTTGCGCGAGCTAATACTCTCACAGTTTCTATGCGGATTTCTTCGGCTGTAATCGCGTCCACACTACGAATGCCTGCTTCTACACTGGCGATTATCTCCTCAGTGGGCACAACTCGCGGACTAATGGCAAAATTTCCACCCTTGGCAAGCACAGATCTCTCATCGTCAGATAACAAGTGTTCGGATAAATTGATAACAGTACTGGAAGCGTCTAACTGGCGGATCGTCTGATTAGGATGCAAATTATCAAATTTCTTCCTCTGTCTACTAGACGTTGTCAACATGTGGTTCCTAATCACGCCATGCAACAGTCTGTCAATTCTATCCCAGTCACCACTACACAATTTATTACTGATAGTAATATGGAGAGACATTAACTTACAGTTTGTGCTTGCCAAGTCCCGGCGGGTCTGTTGAATCCGCTCTCGTAGTAAAGCGTCTTCCGTTCGTTTGAAGAAGATGTGTACCAGTCTTCCGCCATGGGATGATAGCAACAGCGGACGGCGGCAACCGACAACGGCCAATTGCGCTCGCGTATTCAAAACATGTGACGTCACGCCTATGCGCGGGAGCACGCGAAAACAGAAATTTTCTGCAGTCAGTAGTGAGACAGTGTGTGTTTCGGAAGTTAACAGAAGCCACGAACCCCCTTGAAGATGTCCTCCGCAGATGGGGACGAAACGTTGGTTTACAATGCGAAATTCATCAGACCACGGCATAATAGCCCGGAAAAGAATTTTATTAATCATGACAGTTCCGGCCGTGAAAGTTTACATTTTACAATTGAACACACACTGCACCGAACAGTCCTAATGATGGCCCTCCACAGCCGACGACCCTTGTATGTGCCAATGTTAACACCACAACATCGGCCGGCCGCGGTGGTCTCGCGGTTCTAGGCGCGCAGTCCGGAACCGTGCGACTGCTACGGTCGCAGGTTCGAATCCTGCCTAGGGCATGGATGTGTGTGATGTCCTTAGGTTAGTTAGGTTTAAGTAGTTCTAAGTTCTAGGGGACTAATGACCACAGCAGTTGAGTCCCATAGTGCTCAGAGCCAGCCACCACAACATCGGCAACTACCATCGAAAAGTGCACCTGACCATCGGCACCAGATGTTGACGCAGTGGCAGAGTGTTGCATGGTCTCATGAATCATACCAATGGAAGGGAGAGAATCGGTCGTCTCCCAGAGAATTTCTCCTTGACACCTGTACTGCGGGATGGAGACAAGCTGGCGGCGGCTCCATTATGCTCTGAGGAACATTCACGTGGATATCCATGGCGAGTTCCCGTTGGTGTACTGGTCCCCAACCAGCCAGATCTAAACCTAAAATGATAATTAAATCGACACCGTAGCTACAAGCAGCTGTTTGCAGCTAGGGTGCCGATTTAATTATCACTTCATTCTAGAGAAGCTGCACGGTCATCAATGGTATCTGTTCTTTAGGGAACAGATACTACCTTCGTATATAGTTAAAAATATGGCTACCCGGCCATTGAACTTCTAGTGCGAACGCGCACGCTATGCCCCAAGTCGTACGGGACTTGATAGAGTAATCTGCCACGAGCAATGAGTGTGATAGGCGAACATCTATTAGGCGTACTACGAATGTAGTGGTGTGGACATGTTGGGAATGTGGGTCTCACGGGGAGCGCGCAAGGGATAAGTCCCTGCACGCGCACTATCCTCTGTGCCCTCGGTGGCATGTAAGCAGGAAATTCCGAGTTCGTGTCCCGATCGGAGCACACAGCTAGGGTATCGATTTAATTATCATTTCATTCTAGAGAAGCTGCACGGTCATCAATGGTATCTGTTCTTTCGGGATACTAATTTCATATATAGATCTAAACCTCATTGAACACATCTGGGATGTAATTCAACTTGACGCCAGAGCTCAACGACCCCATTGCCAAAATTTACGAGAATTACGAGACGTCGGTATGCAGATGTGGTGCTAGCTCCTCTTAGCGATCTATCAAGGCCTCACTGCTTTCATACCACGACGTGTCGCTGCTATTATCCATGTCAAACGTGGACATACTTTCTACTAGGTAGGCTGTCATAATGCTCTGGCTGATCAGTGTACAGTACAATAATTACAATCGAAAAAATGATTTCAAGAAAAGTATGTGTTGATTTATACTTAAGAACAGAAACTTAAAAATAATAATTCTACATTTGTAACTTATAGGCTGATTTACCCGTGGGAAAACAGCATCTAACTACATGTAGTTAGGTTTTTTATTCTCTTTATTTATAACGATGTGGAAATGATACTTCTTCATGTTCCATTTTCTATGAATGAAGTATGTAATTAAGGCAGAGGTACTGTTGGTGGGTCCTGCTTGTAATGTAGTTATAAGTATTTTGAGTGAAAGTGTTTTGTGAATGGGAAAATAATGATTAAGGAACCTTGGTATACAGAGAAAACAAATATGATTGCTAGCAGGGGCAGAAACAGTATCACTCTTATCTTAATAATTGTATTAGTTACAATGACTACAGTACATATTATACCTACATATGTATTTTGTACCAATTTAGTATTGGAGGGCAGCGTGGAGGGTAAAAGTCGTAGAGGGAGACCAACAGATGAATACACCAAGCAGATTCAGAAGGATGTAGGTTGCTGTAGGTACTGGGAGATTAAGAAGCTTGCACAGGATAGAGAAGCACGGAGAGCTGCATCAAACCAGTCTCAGGACTGAAGACCACAACACTAAAAATGTATTTTGTGAAGACGTTGTACATAGGAATAAAATATTTGACACCTCCACTCCCTAGAGCAAATGGCCTACCGCTGTCAAGTGACACTAATTCTAGTGGTAATTCTTTGTAATGATAGGGTATAATTCATTCAGGTGATATCGATTCGAGTGTTTGACCTTTTGAAATATAATACGCATTTTTATTACACTTTCCACCTCCCAGCGCAAATCTGGACAGTAACAATATGGCATAACTTATGTACTCCATAATAACCGTGCAAGGGGTGTTTAAACCTAATAAAATCAGTAACATAATCTTCAGATATAAAGACATATTAATGGTTCGAGTCCAGCACTCACCCAGTGAAACAACACACCTCTATACATTGTGTCATTATTAAATAGATTTCTGTCTTCCTTGTTACTTAGTTTCTCTTTTACCTTCTTTCCATGAGGATTCTTTTCTTTAATCTTCCAATTTATTGGCACAGTTTTAAATAATAGGGTCTAAAATTTTCGTCCTGCGTTAGTAAGATTGTAAAATCTGACGTCTGTTCATTTAGTTCTGTAAATTCATTTAATCATTGAGGGAGCCTAGAAAGTGCACCTACTACAATCCTTTGTTCCCTTTTTTTATATATTATTTATAAACTTAATTCCTGTAAGAGTAAGGACCAACGAAAAATTAGCTTGTGTAACAATTTGCAGGTCAACAAAAAAAAGCCTTTCGGTCGCAGTAAACTTTCATGTGTTTTCCCAATAAATAGTATTCCAACTTCAAAAGGCCAACACTGAGGGTAATGCTTCGAGTTGGTAGCCAAGTATGATCTTTCACACTCGATGGTGTTCCGCTAGCAAAACTAATTACGAAACTTGCGCTCTCTCCATCTTTACACTCTAATTTGCAACAGACAAGCACTGATACCCTGAAACAAAAATTCTGTGCTTAAACATATATCTTGTAACATGTCTGGATAATTTTAAACAGTTGCATGTGCTACAGTTTCTTTTATAGCCTGCACGCCTCTTTGGTGTTCTTCAGTCCATAAACATGTGTTACTCTTTCTTAACAGGATCAGGAAGGGATCACTATTTGTTGTTGTTGTTGTTGTCTTCAGTCCTGAGACTGGTTTGTTGCTGCTCTCCATGCTACTCTATCCTGTGCAAGCTTCTTCACCTCCCAGTACTTACTGCAATCTACATCTTTCTGAATCTGCTTAGTGTATTCATCTCTTGGTCTCCCTCTACGATTTTTACCCTCCACGCTGCCCTCCAATGCTAAATTTGTAATCCCTTGATGCCTCAGAACATGTCCAACCAACCTGTCCCTTCTTCTTGTCAAGCAGTGCCACAATTTCCTCTTCTCCCCAATCCTATTCAATATCTCCTCATTAGTTATGTGATCTACCCATCTAATCTTCAGCATTCTTCTGTAGCACCACTTTCCGAAAGATTCTATTCTCTTCTTTTCCAAACTATTTATCACCTATGTTTCACTTTCATACAAGGCTACACTCCATACAAATACTTTCAGAAACGACTTCTTGACACTTAAATCTATACTCGATGTTAACAAATTTCTCTTCTTCAGAAATGCTTTCTTTGCCATTGCCAGTCTACATTTTATATCCTCTCTACTTCGACCATCATCAGTTATTTTGCTCCCCAAAGAGCAAACCTCTTTTACTACTATAAGTGTCTCATTTTCTAATCTAATTCCCTCAGCACCACCAGACTTAATTCGTCTACGTTCCTCGTTTTCCTCTTCTTGATGTCCATCTTATATCCTCCTTTCCAGACACTGTCCATTCCATTCAACTGCTCTCCCAAGTCCTATTCTGTCCCTGACAGAATTACAATGTCATCGGCGAACCTCAACGTTTTTATTTCTTCTCCATGGACTTTAATACCTACTCCGAATTTTTCTTTTGTTTCCTTTATTGCTTGCTCAATATGCAGATTGAATAACATCGGGGACAGGCTACGACACTGTCTCACTCACTTCCCAACCGCTGCTTCCCTTTCATGCCCCTCGACTCTTATAACTGCCATCTGGTTTCTGTACAAATTGTAAATGGCCTTTCGCTGCCTGTATTTTACCCCTGCCACCTTTAGAATCTGGAAGAGAGCATTGCAGTCAACATTCTCAAAAGCTTTTTCTAAGTCTGCAAATGCTTGAAATGTTAGTTTGTCTTTCCTTAATCTATTTTCTAAGATAAGTCGTAGGGTCAGTATTGCCTCACGTGTCCCAACATTTCTGCGGAATCCAAACTGATCTTCGCCGAGGTCGGCTTCAACCAGTTTTTCCATTAATCTGTAAAGAATTCGCGTTAGTATTTTGCACCTGTGACTTATTAAACTGATAGTTCGGTAATTTTCACATCTGTCAACACCTGCTTTCTTTGGGATTGGAATTATTATATTCTTCTTGAAGTCTGAGGGCATTTCGCCTGTCTCATACATCTTGCTCCCAAGGCCGTCAGTAGTTCCAATGGAATGTTGTCTACTCCCAGGGCCTTGTTTCAACTCAGTTCTTTCAGTGCTCTGTCAAACTCTTCATGCAGTATCGTATCTCCCATTTAATCTTCATCTACATCCTCTTCCATTTCCATAATATTGCCCTCAAGTACATCGCCCTTGTATAAGCCCTCTATATACTCCTTCCACCTTTCTGCTTTCCCTTCTTTGCTTAGAACTGGGTTTCCATTCTGAGCTCTTGATGTTCATACAAGTGGTTCTCTAATCTCCAAAGGTCTCTTTGTAGGCAGTATCTATCTTACCCATAGTGAGGTAAGCCTCTACATCCTTACATTTGTCCTCTAGCCATCCATGCTTAGCTATTTTGCACTTCCTGTCGATCTCATTTTTGAGACGTTTGTATTCCTTTTTGCCTGCTTCATTTACTGCATTTTTATATTTTCTCCTTTCATGAATTAAATTCAATATTTCTTCTGTTACTCAAGTATTTCTACTAGCCCTCGTATTTTTTACCTACTTGATCCTCTGCTGCCTTCACTACTACATGCCTCAAAGCTACCTATTCTCTTTCTACTGTACTTATTTCCACCATTCCTGTCAACTGTTCCCTTATGCTCTCCATGAAACTCTGTACAAACTCTGGTTCTTTCAGTTTATACAGGTCCCATCTCTTTAAATTTCCACCTTTTTGCAGTTTCTTCAGTTTTAATCTACAGTTCACAACCAATAGATTGTGGTCAGAGTCCACATCTGCCCCTGGAAATGACTTACAATTTCAAACCTGGTTCCTAAATCTCTGTCTTACCATTATATAACCTATCTGATACCTTCTAGTATCTCCAGGATTCTTCCAGTATCTCCAGGATTCTTCCATGTATACAACTGTTTAAGTACAAACTTCGTAAAGAATGAAATTAGACCTAGAGAAACTTTCAATTATATTCTGTTTTGTGGTGCAGAAACGTGTTTGATAGCGCCAGTCTTTCTGGGATCAGATAAATACCTGCTGGAGAGATAATGTGCCCCCAAAATTTTATTTTTTCTCTCCCAAATTTGAAATTTTTTAACTTAACAGTAATGTCACATTCAATAAAGATTTTAATTCGTCCTCTAAGAAATTTAAATACTCTCTCCATGAACGCATTGTGATCAGTATATCGTCAACATACAGAGTGATTCTTTTGTGCAGAACTGGTTACAACACAGCGTCAAACTCCATCATAAAGACACTTTTACTAACATTTAGTCTGAAAGGTAATATACGACTATGGTAACTGCAACCTGAGCGTAAAAATGCAGTGTATTCCCTACATTCCAGGTTCAATGACACCTGCCAGTATGAATAGTACAGATCCAATGAAACTAAATAATTAAGACCATCAAATTTTATGATCTGTTTGTCTATATTTCCTGGTTTTTTCCTTAGAGAAACAATAATTTTCTTAATGTTCAATGCATCAAGTACTAACTGAGTACTACCATTTGCCTCATAGACTGCCAAGAACAGTCCACAATACGAAAATTTCGAAGGTTCTGTTACTTGGCAGCTTAACATCTTTCTATTTCCGCATTCACTGCTTCTTTCTTCCCCCAAGATGTTGGGTGAGAATTATAACAGAAAGTTTGAGGTGCATATATGTCCATTTTGTAATTGTAATCTTTTATTATAATAACTGCTTTCTTACAAAACACCTGTTTGTACTGTATGAGTAATTTACATAACTGCTTTCTTTGAATCTCAGCTAAATAACCAGATTCACCAACCTTTTCATTGATTACATGATGTGACACCAGGATATGCAACACCTCGTCACTCTATTGCTCAGTTATTAAAAGTATATCAGGATAAACAACACGAAATTTACTGGTACTTTGAGTACTATTTTCATTATTTGTAATTAAATTAAATGATAAAATCACATTGTTAACCTGCGATCAGCGTTTACCAGTACCCATATCACCATTTGTCTGGAAAACTCCGTCCCTAGGATACAGATTACTACTAGTTTCTCAACCATAAAAAATTGCGTTTGATTGTCGTATTAGTTCAGATAAAGGTAATGCATGCTTGCAGCCTGATATTTTGTGTCTTATTTCCCATGACTTTTAACATATTGCAGTTCTTTGTAGGGAAAGTGGGTGCGTGCATGTCTTTTGCCATCGTCAAACAAAGCCATGGACAAAATGTTCCCAGCTGCACCTGTATCCAGAATTACATGTACTGGTATACTGTCTACATTACTTACCACTTCCTCTTCATCCTTCTTTGGTTTCTTGGAACATAACTCCTCTCAAGTCATGTTCCTCATCATACCTAACAAAATGAATAGTTCCTGAATACACCCCTCCCCCTCCCCCCCATAAATCAATGGTATGGCAGGCAGGCATTTTCCAGTGGCGGCACTGGAATACTCTCATTACTTATACTACCTGAACTGTTTAAATTGGATGCTTATTATGCTGATTACTAAGAAAAGTTAATTCTCATTGCATAATCTTATTGTTTGAGACAGAGTTAGTGTGACCATTTCCATGATAATCGTTGATACTGCTTATATTCACAGTGGAGGGTGCATCGTACCAGTCTTGTTTATTCTGATTGTTACCATTACCTTGGATGATGGAGTAACCAGAGTCATATCCATTCACTTTCCTGTGTGTTTCCAATTGCTTATAACTTATGGCTATCAGGCCTGTTATCTAGTTACTCGCTCCCTTGTTGGTGGTTAGTATTATTTCTTTGACCCGCCATAGTACTATTATGGTAACCATGTGACGAATCTGTGTTTGTTGTTTGCCTGTTCCCTCCTCATAAATGAGATTCATGGCATCAATTATGGACAGAAAATATTCTAAATCATTTTCTAGTATGGTGACTAACTTCTGTAAATGTGTGCAGATAGTCTACCCTTTAAAATTTTAACCGCGTGACCGCTCATGTCGCAGGTTCGAATCCTGTCTCGGGCATGGATGTGTGTGATGTCCTTAGGTTGGTTAGGTTCAATTAATTCTAAGTTCTAGGCGACTGATGACCTCGGAAGATAAGTCGCATAGTGCTCAGAGCCATTTGAACCAAAATTTTAAGAACATGTGTGCCATAGATTCACTTCAGTAAAGAGTCTTATTTAGTTATTTTTAAAATACTTTCCAAGTCCACATTATCTATTATTAAATGTTTTTGGGTACTCCAGATGAACAAAACTTAGCAAGAAAAGACAATTCAAATTGATCATAGGTTTCACAACGCCATAGAAAGGCGCCCCCTTGTGTATAACCTGCTATTTAACGAATCTTTTGCTTTTCATTCCTGCTACTCTGTAGAATATCTTGAAAATATCTAATGAATATTATGGAATGTGCCTTTTTTGTTTCCGTGGAGAATATCTGGAACTGCCTACATTTGAACAGGCTTTCGTTAGTGAAGACCGTTGACAGGTAATATGTACTATTATGTGTATGCCGTATATTTACCAGTGTCATTTACATCTAAATCTACATCTACATACATACTCCGCAATCCACCGTACGGTGCGTGGCGGAGGGTAGCTCGTACCACAACTAGCATCTTCTCTCCCTGCTGCATTCCCAAACAGAACGGGGGAAAAATAACTGCCTATATGCCTCTGTACGAGTCCTAATCTCTCTTATCTTACCTTTGTGGTCTTTCCTCGAAATATAAGTTGGCGGCAGTAAAATGCTGGTTCTCTAAATTTCCTCAGTAGCGATTCACGAAAAGAACGCCTCCCTTCCTCCAGAGACTCCCACCCGAGTTCCTGAAGCTTTACTGCAACACTTGTGTGGTGATCTAACCTACTAGTAACAAATCTAGCTTCTATGTCCTCCCTCAACTCAACCTGAATTTATCGATAGTTTCCTTGTGTATATATGGCCCAAATAACTGCCCACATGCTTCACACTCTCCTTCCTTTACATCATGTATAAATGTGTAATACTAGGTGAAAAACTAGTGTCTAACCATTCGTCTTTTCGTTATTAACAACAAATCTTTCACTTGAACTTAAACTTCCTACACCCATTTCATCACTTATTTGTTGAATAGCGTTCTTCAAATTCGTATGGAATTTATTAACGATCTTGTCCTCGCTTTCGGTTACTATCTCGGAAAATTGTTCAGTAAACTTGAGTTCTAACATTTGAGCGAAACTCGAATATTCTGTTTTAAAGTTACTTGATATTTGTTCCAACTACCTAGACGATATTTTTTCAGACTGCTTATACATTTACTCCTTATATTATAGGACATGTTTGTCACTCCTAGATATCGATGCGACAGGATATCCTACTATTACCTGTTGTTGCTTTCAGTGTTTATTTACTGTTCCACTACTTGTGGGCTAGGAAAGATATGTCATTCATGTAAATCATTACGACGGCCACTTATCATAAGTTTTTTATCTGTACTGAATTTAAAATCCCATCTGCCCTACTTGCAGTGCTTTCTTGTGTCGCCTCAGTATGCATTGGCGTCTTGTTCATTTTGTAGGACTGCATTATTTCATCCGAATTTTAGTAGCATTGTTCACTTCCATAGTAAAATTCTATCAGTATTGTCTGTATCCACTAGAAATACTACTTATTACTGTGGATACGAGTAATTTACTGGAATTTAGGTTCTACCTACACCTGAAATATAACAATAAAGTAATGGCTACGCCATTCGCCACTACAAAGAATATGATATTATAATAGCTGAAATTATTTGTACTAAAGGAAGAAAAATCTATTTTCCCAGTAGTACCAACAATGCACTACCAAAAGAGTTGTACAAATCGGATGCAAATGTGCTCGGCATGGTTCAAATCATATTAATATTTGTATTTTCAATCATGTATTCCAAAGACCAGTTAAGTTCGTGAATGTCGTTACCTGTAAATGTCTTGTTCTAATTCTTTAATTATTTATACTTTTGAAAAATTCCAGGTTTACGTGAATGGAAAGTAACTGAAATTAGTAAATGAACAATCCTGGAAAATTATACTCACATGATGTTATTTCTTCTATCTTAACGAGGTGAAAACTCTCACGTGTTTCGAATGAAAGACAAATAATTACAATTTTATGCAGGTCCCGTAACGCAAGGGCACTCTTGTACTGTAATTGTTCTGTGTATATAATGCCGCAATGGTTTGACTTACCTTGCAGAGTTAGAATATGTTTCACAAATCATTACAAGTGATCCACAAGTCAATTTTGCAATTCGTGTATTTCGTTAAAGCTAAGTTAATTTTCTTGAACTCTCTTACCAAGCTTTCGAGAAGTGATTTTATATCCACGTGTGAGGAAAATTCTTCTGACGTCTTTTTACAGCCAAGACGTTTTCTCCTTTCTTGGTCGTGTCAACTAGAATTTGATGTAACGAACTTTCCTTCTCTGAACAGCTGAGTGAGAAAGATCAAAATTACTTTTCTTTCATTTGAAACTGTGATCTTGCTATTAAACACAGCTGCGATATATTACAGTCTGATTTATTATTTCCTTGATTCAATAACTTTTGTTTCTCATTCAGAAATGACTTAGTGTAGCAAGTTCACAAATGCTCACGAAAATGGTTCAAATATTGTAATACAGAATATAAGTCTTCTTCGAAAAACATTTCTTTAATGATATAAATCCATAACAATCCTTAGATATATAGCATTTATGTTCAAGGCTTAGCAAATTTCATATTGTGTAGAAGTAAAAATTGAAATATCCTTATTTGATTTTGATTCACATTCGAATTTTTTTAGCTTTTGTTAGGATCAGTTCCATAATTTTAAATATCAGTCTACAGTAGGCGTTGTATATTTAAATGATACATTATAGAGGCAGCTTCGCTAATCACAAAACGTTAAGAATTTAATATTAAAAAGTGAAATACTTCCTAATGTCTAGCGAACTATCCACTGGAAATAATGGAAATTAAGAAACAGATGACACAGAGTGTCAGCCTAGTATGAAATGATTAGATTCTATTTCGATTTTATATTTTGATTACTTAAATTTTCGTTGAAATTTTAAAAATATGTATTTTTCATTTTCTCGTATGTATCTCCACTTAAAAACTTTGTTTACCCACTTTTCAGTTAATGTAATTATTGTAATATTTTCCTGTGCAAACAGTTTGTCATTTTTATATCTTCTGTACAAATAATGTCTGTGGAAGTGGCACATCATATTTATCAGCGTTTGCGACATTCAGCTGTCACCTGAAGATGACCCGACAAACCGAAAGCTGATTCATGACCAGATAAATAAAATTTTGCTGAACATTAGAAAGTGTTTTCCTTTTTAGTAATGTCATCACTGTCTGCCAAGCACCGACAGGAATTTCAGTTAGTGATAAGAAAAGAATATTGAGCCGGTCTCCAGGATATAACTATCTATGCCTGAACTGAATACTGGCCAGATACGAGTAGGACTCGGGCACTGATAATTACGTACGAACTTAATTTTGTATACAGACAGTTGATCCATTACAGGAATCGGGGATATTGAAGGTTTTTGCCGTGTTACCGCCACTGATACTGCCAAGGAATTAGTGTCAGGGATTCCAAGACTTTCGAAGATCTTTTAATTTGAAGTTTGAAGTAGGATAAAAACGAAAACGAAACATTTTCGTATAATATAAATACAAATTAAGAACACCCGGATTTTCCCTTTACTTGTACTGTAAAATCTTGATTCTTTCCAAATTTTATGATTCTACGTCAACTGGAAATAACCTATATGTTTTGATGAGTAAGTTTACAAAATGGCTCCGAGCACTATGGGACTCAACTGCTGTGGTCATTAGTCCCCTAGAACTTAGAACTACTTAAACCTAACTAAACTAAGGACATCACACACATTCATGCCCGAGGCACGATTCGAACCTGCGACCGTAGCAGTCGCACGGTTCCAGACTACGCTTCTAGAACCGCGAGACCACCGCGGCCGGCAGTAAGTTTACAAGTATCAAAATATGTGACATAAATGGCAGACAATTTGATTGCACTTACATAAAAGCTTATGTTTATTACACTGCGAACCTCAGCATGCGACTTAAATCTCAACTTGGTACATCAAACCATTTTGAGAAAAAGATTGCTACACAGTCGGACAGTTGACAGACGAACAACAAAGCGATCCTGGGTGCGTTCTTACAAATTGAGGGACGGAATGCTAAGAATACAATATTTTTCAATGAGAACACGTTATATATCAACATTGTCTTGCATAATTGTTTATCTTCTGTCAACTCATATAGGTGTAAATCGCACGCTGTTTTGTCTGTGTTTAGGATTGACTAAAAAGGCGACAACCGACTCAACACCAAATATATAATATTTTCCACAACATCGGGAGAATGTTTACAAATTGCGTAAGATCTGGCGATCATGGTAGCCAGTTAATTTTAAAATCACGACCAATTCATCGATTAGGATAAGAAATATACGCGCGATCTACTTGAACTAGATCAAATGTACGTTTAATGTGTTCCATCACCCAAGCCATTCGAAGAAAGGTGCACGTCCATAAGAAGTTCTTTGCTTCAAATGAGGGTTGCTGTCATATCTTTGAAAATTAACCACACCTCCTGGGACACCATGTATGAAATGTTAATATGGGGATACTAGGAGCATTTTTAATCTATTGCTTTGCGCTTCTGGTATGTAATTTGCAGACAGAGTTTTCGAATAACAAAATGTTTCACTCACAAAGTACATTTTGTACTATAAATACAAATATAAATGTGTTATTAAGGGCACACCCATACGCTTGTGTATTTAGATGACTGTAAAATGTACACACACTGTTTTTGGTAACGCAAAAATACATACTCGCTGCAAGGCAACGTCATCTTCGATTAAAAAAACTTTCTATAGCCAAGATCGCATATATTTTTCCTTATTTTTGACAACTGATTTGAACAGATATAACTGTCATCTTCTGCTCTTGAAAAAAAGTTTTGTTATGAAACGTAATCTTTGTGAGTCATAACCTCAGGCCTTGTTGTCATTACTGTGCATGAAATGTTCACACACTTAGTGCTCACAGTTGATTTTTTAGTCTTTAAAAATCACAATATACAGTACTGTGGGTGTAGGCGTCTAATGCCGAGGCTCATACACAGCAACGTTCACTAAAAGTCCATTGAGCAGACACTGCTGTTAGCCCCTTGATTTTGCATTAAGTTGCTCAACAGTTGCGCGTCTACTCGCCTGTCGACATTTTCGCTACTGTCGTTCATTCTTGTCTAGGATGCACTGCATAACACAGTTGCCTCGGCGTCGGTGTTGGATGGCGCCATTGTGTCATGCTCAGTACACTTCAACAACGGTGGCACCCGAAAAGTTTACAAACTTAGCCGTTTCGGAAATGCTTCCACACTCGGCCCGAGATCCAATGGTCATGGCGTTTTGAGTGTCGGATAAATCGCTCCGTTTCTGCACTACGACAACGACAGCACTGTTTTATGCGTCTTTCCGACACAGCTAGTGCTGCCGCCTGCCGACTGCGAGTGGTTACTGCACGCTGGTGTCGAACATAGGCGGTAGTCACATTCATGTGACTGGACAACGCATATATTTTGAATGACGCTATCGTTTATCGACTAATAAAGTCATCTGAAGGTCAAACAAACTGCAAAACGATTTATAAAAAATATCTGAATGGTGCGAACAGTGGCAGCTGACCCCAAAGTGTGAGGTCATGCACATGAGTGCTAAAAGTAGCTCGTTAATGTTCGGTTACATGATAAATCAGTCTAATCTTAAAGCCGTAAATTCAACTAAATACCTAGATATTACATTTACGAAAAACTTAAATTGGAAAGAACACATAGAAAATGTTGGCTAACCAAAGGCTGCGTTTTATTGTCAGGACACTTAGAAAATGTAACAGACCTACTAAGCAGACTGCCTACACGACACTTGTCCGTCGTCTTTTACAATCTGGTCCTTACCAGATGGGACTGACGGAATATATCGAAAAAGTTCAAAGAAAGGCTGCACGTTTTGTATTATCGCGAAATATGGGAGAGAGTGTCACAGAAATGATACAGGATTTGTGCTGGAAATCATTAAAAGATTTTCGTTGCGACGGAATCTTCTCACGAAATTCCAATCACTAACTTTCTCCTCCGAATGCGAATATATTCTGTTGACACCGACCTAAATAGGGAGGAACGATCACCACGATAAAATATGGGAAATCAGAGCTCGTACGGAGAGATATATGTGTTCATTCTTTCCGCGCGCTATACGAGATTGGAATAATAGAGAATTGTGAAGGTGGTTCGATGAACCCTCTGCCATGCACTTAAAAGTGATTGGCAGAGTATCCCTATAGATGTAAATGTAATAGAGATGTTACACTGGTTCCTGAAACATGTTTCCCGTCACAAAAAAGGTAACACCTATCAAGATTCTTGCGGATATTTAGACAGTGGGGTTATAAAGGCGATTCGTTTTCCGTTCATCGACCTCACCTTATGCAGAGAAACTTCAGATACAGGAGGGTGAAAAAGCGGTTATGAGTAAAAAGGTATCACTTTGACATTACATGTTAATATAATTACTGGGAACGTCGCTTTGAATTACGTGTTTAATACCTCGCTTCAGTTCACTTCAGAAACCCTAATGATAGAAGATTACCCTGGCAAGGAATTAAAATGTTCCTCTCTTTGAGAAGTACAAATTGATCGGGAAAGATAGGGTTTTAATTTTTATCACTTTTGATTCTGAAAGGGTCTCTTCCGAACTCCCTTTAATTGGCTTCCGAGCGGCGTGGACATCGGGGCGACAAGCCCAGCGTTAAAGCCAATACCGGCGACGTAATGGTAGCTCCCATTAAATTCCGCGGCATTGGCACGTGAAACCGGTTCAGCGGCCCGCGCCCTCATGACGCGCAGCCAATGCACTTTAAATGCTCCATTGGGAGCTGAATTAAATGCAGATTCCGCACCGAGAGTCACTGCAATCTGATGATACAACTGCTGCAGTGAGCCAATGGAATGCCACGTGTTGGTCCAAATGCGGACCGACCGCCTCCAGCGTACTGTTTCGTAAAACCTTGCACTCACAGCTGGACCAATAACACTCGCATCTGATCCAGATATGCTAGTCCGTGATGACATTTATTTGAATGTGACACAAAACATATCTAAAATATCCTAGTTCTGGTTCTCACTATGCTTGAGATGTGATAACATTATGTCACCTTTTTAGTAGTTTTCGTCACAATTATGAAACTCATTGATCATGATTATTATTTTTTTAAAGTAGCAGTCCAGATTCCAATAAAAATTTTATCTTTCTTTAATCGTGCCAAAGGTAAAGAGAGGTAACTAACAATTTAATAGTAAAAACATGTTTGCATGGACCATAGAAAAAATGGCTCTGAGCACTATGGGATTGAACTTCTGAGGTCTTTAGTCCCCTAGAACTTAGAACTACTTGAACCTAACTAAGCTAAGTACATCACACACATCCATGCCCGAGGCAGGATTCGAACCTGCGACCCTAGCTGTCATGCGGCTTCAGACTGTAGCACCTAGAACCGTTCGGCCACCCTGGCCGGCTGAACCATAGACATTAACACATTTAAATACGGAAATAGACAGACATGACAGTAATTAAATCACTTAGACTCATTAGTGTTATCATACATTGTACGTATTTGTACATGAGAATACAAAATGCTTCAAATGGCTTATAATATAATAAAATGATAATATAATAGGATAGGGAATGAATGTTAATAAAATGTTGGAATGTGTGGCTTTTTTAAAATGGATGAATTAAAGAGATTAATTCTTTGGCATGAAGGACAAGCACAATAAGCTAGGCATTGCCTGTAACGGGAAAGGAATCATTTTAGTTTATATTTATATAAATAAATCTTCTTCATAGTATTTTATGCGTACCAATTATTAATATTATGTCCGATCGCCGTCTCCTTGACTGTGGCCGTGTTGTTATATTCGGATCTTCGTAAATTTTCCGAAGTACACAGGTGGGCTTCCGTTCTTCTTATTGCATTACTACTTGAAATAATAATAACTCTCACAAATATTCTGTTAATAAAACACTACTATATCTCTGTTCGATGCACACAGAAAATACACACAATGGCGGTCTGCAATTACTCGCTAAAAATGGCGGTTCTCACTCGTTCAGTCACTGAGCGAAAACCTTCCTTCCCACAACTCGTACAAGAACAAAAACTGCTCTGTCTTTTAACATCTGAAAGTCAAAAATACCTGACGGTAGGCACAGGCTCTACGCTGGGCTACTACCACCTCATTTTTTCTCTTTGCTTTTAAAGAGGATGAAAACATAAAAGTAAGAAATGCAAAAGATATATCACAGGCTCTAAGGGCTATGGGACTTAACATCTGAGGTTATCAGTCCCCTAGACGTAAAACTACTTAAACCTAGCTAACCTAAGGACATCACACATATCCATGCCCCAGGCAGGATTCGAACCTGCGACCGTAGCGATCGCACGGCTCCAGACTGAAGCGCCTAGAACCGCTCGGCCACAGCGGCCGGCATGAGAATACAGTCACCACATTTTAAGGATAAACGAACTAATAAATCTTAAGTTAAATTATTTCGCCCAAAAACGCCCAAGGCTTTACAGTTGGCCAGCATCAGATCTTCTTCGGTACATGACGACGGATATATATGGTAGTTTCGCAGGTGAGACGTTGTCTGCTCCAAGCCCACAGGGACAGGTTGAGGGTCCGCTAACGTATCTCCACTGTTCAGACTTTACTTTATTCCTCCCAACACCGGTTCACGATCTGCTGAGGGACTTCCAGGTACATCAATTCTAATTGTGGCCAGGAGAAAGTTCTTCTTTAAGTTTGCTCCAGCCTACAGGGGCATTCCCTACTGTCTTTTTCCACATGTCTACCCTTTCTGTAGTATTCGTATTATTTTTGTTGATTTACGCTCTTGTAAAACTTTTTCTGGACTTCAGACGTAAGGGTGTTGGCGAGAGGCCAAACAATGGGTGAATATCAGAGGTCATAGCTCTACGTCCTTCTGCTTAGGCAGCTGCTTCACGCCTGTTATCAGGTGGAGCTTTGCCTGCTAGCACACTCCGCTTTAGCTGGTCTCAAGCGTCTACCAACTATGTCACACTTAGCATTCAGACCGGTGTCCACCTGCCTAGCATGGCAGAATTAGGCCAGATAGGCGCCGTCCCCACAGAATAGAAAAACGCAACTGCAGAAGTCTGTATAATGGCTGGTTGTGCGCACCAGTTAGGTCCCATTAGTTTCCGTATGATATTCATTCTTGCAGATATTTTGAGTTTAATTTTATGGCAAAGCGTTTTAAACGTTAAGGTATTTTTGGGACAAGAAATATGCGAGTTCAGTGCCATTCCATGAAATACTTAGCACCTTACATGTCTCATGACCTTCTGAGATTTGGCCTTTTCTTTGGTGTGTGTCGACACCTTGCTGTTTGAAGTGTCGCCTAGCCCGATGTTATTGTCCCAGAGCGCAACACTTTTGCGGCTTTACGGATGTAGCTTAAAGGCGTCTTTGACACAGATTTCACGTTACGTGATTTCGAATAAGTGTTGGTTTAACTCTTTTGCGCAGTTTTTAACCCCCCCCCCCCCCCTCCTGTATAGGTTAAATGTTGACCCGAGTTGTAACGTGAAATTTGGGTCAAAGACGCCTTTAAGCTACCTCCTTAAAGCCGCAAAAGTGTTGCGCTCTGGGACAATAACATCGGGCTCGGCGACAAACAGCAAGGTGTCGACACACACCAAAGAAAAGGCCAAATCTCAGGAGGTCATGAGACATGTAAGGTGCGTTGATGGTGTCACATTGGCACCAAATTTCACCACAATTCTGCCCATCGACACCGTGTACATGTCACAAGGTGATAAGGTCATCACAGCCCCTCTTACCAACATTTCAGCTCTACTTTTCCTAATTGTGGCCGAGGTAAATATTTCAGGCACACTGCCGCTCAGAATCGGGACGAAAAGGCTTCAGGGGCTGGTATGAAGGACACCTATGAAACGATCCCTTTTCCTGAGGCGTTGATGCCCACACATTTCCCACTTCAAACGACAGGTCACGGTATCATGAGCCACAGGATGATATTCTTGCCAACCTTTGACACTGCTGATAACATCAGACGTTTCAGCCTTTCTCTACGCAAATTATGGGGTCGCATCCCAATGGAACGTGATCTGACCCATTTTAAAAGCCTCGTGAACGCAAGTTTTGCTCTCTTGTAGAGGTTAGGGCAACTAGAGACCGTTCAAAGCTATTCATCGAAATTTATACGCGATCCGATGAACCAACGTGTACTTATGCTTCTTCAGACCTCCTGTTATCCACCCTCCAGTTGCGTGAATAAGCGGGAGTACAACCTTAGTAAGTGCTTGAATAAAACTGTAAAGCGCTACTCTAACATCTCTACGTTCGGTGACACATTCGGTGCCACCCACGCACCTTCCTGAAACACGCAACAATTGTACCTAATAGAAACTTTGACAGCACTTGGTCCTGGCAGCTGTTCTAGCCCCTGAAAATAGGCAAAGCAAACTCAGGTGTTTCGAAGAGATTTCTAAACGTTCATGGACGGCCGATGTGGTTAATGCAACAGCTCATGAGAGGCGTTAAATCCCGGTTTGAGTTCTGATCCGCCACAAATTCTCAACTTTCGCCACTACGTTACCATGACGCCCTGTATGGTTAGGTGTCACGATTTCCCAACCATCATTTCCCTTTCCTATATTTCATGTTCCATTTATGCACCAGCGACGTCATCAATAATAATGTCTGTTCTGTTGGACTTCTCCGAACAGACACCGCTCAAAATATAAAAGGAACAGATATAAAACATGACAAACAGAGCAGAGTCTGAGGAACTGATCAACCTAAAGACTATATGCAGGGACGAGGGCAGCACAAGTTACGAGAACCACATAAAAAGTGACACAGATAACGAATAGAAAAAATACCGGGGTAAATATTTTAACTTGGAATTTAAGAACAATTTTGCTAAAGAAAAGTCCTCACTGGCATTTATTTTATGTGGGATCCTTTGTTAGACAATTTGTTCAAGCCGTTTATATGGTGGCGGCTTTATTACACTTTCTAGCTAATTTATAGTACTTACAATTGTTTATCGCAAACCCTGCATTAAGACTTGGAAACTTTCAGTTTATCAGATAAAACAAATCAGTATACTTAGATGTGGAACTTGCATTGAGTATATGTTAGGAGCTAGGTTTGTTTTCTGTAAATCAAGTACATCATAATTGCTTTTATTTGTGGTTTCACGTATCGATACTACCTTATATTGTGTCGAGGTTGGTAACGAAATAGCAAGTTTCTATCTGACACCAAAAGTGATTGCGCTGGATCTGGCAGACCCAATGGACCGGCCGGAGTGGCCGAGCGGTTCTAGGCGCTATAGTCTGGAACCGCGCGACCGCTACGGTCGCAAGTTCTAATCCTGCCTCGGACATGGATGTGTGTGATGTCCTTAGGTTAGTTAGGTTTAAGTATTTCTAAGTTCTAGGGGACTGATGACCTCAGAAGTTGTGTCCCATAGTGCTCAGGGCCATTTGAACCATTTGAAGACCCAACGGTGTGTGTCTGCTGAACTATACCTCCAGCAGCTACGTACTGCGGGCTCCCTCTGCTGCCGCATTGTAGGATGGCCACCTGCACTTCGGGCATCTTCAGTATGGCATCATCGCTTTTGTTTGTTACAGTGAACCTGATCCTGGTTCACATTGTAGTAACTGAACTACGTTTCTCGCTGAATTATTTCTAATAACTCTTCGTACTCTTCAAGAAATGCAAATTAATTATATAAATCTGTTTCTTGTGTTAACTTGTTCGCTATTCATTTCTGTTAATGTCCAGCTTTCCTATGATGGCAGTTGCCGCACCACTCTATAGCCCAGCTCTCCTTACCATTATGTACGAAGTCATACACTATATTATTTCTACATCATTGATCCATTTTGGACAGCAGAAAAGTTATGAGTGGTTACCCTCGATAAAATTATTTCACCAAAAACATTTTTCATCCACAAACTAAGGTTAGAAATCATGATGTACGTATTTTATTAACAAAACACTCAGTAGAGCTATCCTGGGAGTTACTAAATACTCTGACACAAGTGTAACATGAACATTGCTTCCTCACTTTGTTGGTATATAGTAACTCATGGATTTAGTGCTACATGTTTGAGATAGCAGACAGCAGTTGTGCACATGGTTGCAGCCTGACTAGTCTGTATAAGGCATCTCAAATCAATCTCTCTTACTTCATTATTGCTTCTTCGGACGACCAGGCTCTCCAGCAGATGGAGTGTTCCAGTTCTATTGCGGCAGCAGTATGGACCCATAAGGAGCACTGTAAACTCTTCTATGTCTTCTTGCTTGGTGAAAAAAAAAATGCATTTCAGTGTTAGAGAGCAGCGGGTACGAGTCTACTGCTGAGGACTGCATACATCAGAAATCAATGGGGTGCTGTTGCGTTAGTGTTATACCGGCTTCCTTGCCGCTGTTGGTCTGGGAGTATGATGATTCCTACAATAGATTCCTACTCGTTCTCTCTCACTGAAGCGTGCAGGTGTGTAAGGCTAGGAGCCGGCCGAAGTGCCCGAGCGGTTCTAAGCACTACAGTGTGGTACCGCGCGACCGCTACGGTCGCAGGTTCGAATCCTGCCTCGGGCATGGATGTGTGTGATGTCCTTAGGTTAGTTAGGTTTAAGTAGTTCTAAGTTCTAGAGGACTGATGACCTCAGAATTTAAGTCCCATAGTGCTCAGAACCATTTGAACCCTTTTTTTTTTATTTGCAAGGCTAGGCATGACATGGTAAAGAAAATTCATTGCACGATCTCGCTGTTGTAAAGTAGCACTGACAGGAAGAAATGACCGACTGACGGGATCAGATGGCTTCAGGCGAAATTGTGTTTCGTGCGACTGTAGAGAAGGTGAAATTAAGTGATCCGGTGTATACAAATGCAAATTTGTTCCAGTAAATGAGTAATTTTTGGAATAAGTTATACGCTATATTCCTCGCTGCAGACAAAAAACGCACAAATTTCATCCAGTACAAACAAATTAGTTAATTTCTTGTTTATTCCTCCTCTACCAAGCGAAAAGTATGTGCTAAGTCAAATGAAAACTAAACTCACAGCAACGTCACTTTTATGTCCATGCAACCAGAAAGCGCACTATTTTTTGGTCATGGAAACTCTCTGTAACTTGGAAGGCAGCTGTAAATTCATTTTACGAGGGGTGCTGAAAAGTATTGCCTCCGAATTTTTCGTATGAACACTCTTAAAGCTTTGCAAATAAAACAAACGTCATTGAAATTCCACATTTTTATCCTTCATGTTTACATACCTATTTCTCAACATAGTCACCCTGGAAACGAACCCATTTCTCTCAACGAGAGGTAAATTTTTTCCATACCGCCACAGTAAAATGATTAACTTCGTTGACGGAGACACAACCTCATCTCTTCTTGAACCGCTTGGTCACTATTAAAGTGAAGTTCTCGAAAGTATTCTTTAAGTCTTGGAAGCAGTTGAAAATCGGAAGGGATCAAGTCGGGACTGTATGGAAGACGATCGTTGACAGTGATTCCAAGGCGCCGAAGTGTTGCATGTTTCACAGCGCTCTTGTATGTCTGGTAATGCCATGCTGATGGAGAGGACGCTCCACGTCTGGAAGAACTCTTTGAATTCGAAACTCGGTTACAAAACGCCGTTTCTCACGCACAGACACGGTTACGTTACACACCGCCATGTTACACGCTACAATTCGGTGCCCTCTAGCGGCAGACGAGAGAAAAGGGCAAGGGGGCACAAACATTCGAAGAAAATATTAGAAAATATGGATTACAACACATTTCTGCTGAGAGCTAAGAATCTGTTAGACTAGAACTCTAGCTGCTCTATCCCTTTCCTTTTCAACCCTTTCATACCATCTACCTTCTCCACTTTTCTTTCCTTACCGCTTTCCTTTTCCTCCCTCCCCTTTCCCTTCAAATCCCTTGTTTTTACTCTCTTCCACCCTGCAACCTCACTTCCCCTCTTCTGACCCTCTCCTTTTGATTGCACTGACTGCTCCGATGATATTGCTAACATAATTACGGTTAATTTTATTGATTTATATGCTGTTGTATGTTAACATTTTGTTAAACATGACTTTATGCACGGTGCCTAGTGATTTTTTTACTTCAATGAAACTGTAAAAATGTATGGGTTTGTGGATATCTCTTATCTGCGAACTGTTTTCTAAACATTTTTTTGCTGTTTATTATTTTTTGGCACCTGTGTGCCACAATTATGCTACAAAGTAGCGACACTGTGTATGATCGATGTAGGAATGTTGTGTATCGTATTTTCTACGAGGATGTATTGATACATTTCATGCTTTAATCCTCTTTGGATTTATGTTTTAGACCTTAGTACTACTTTGTTTTTATTTATGTAGATTATCACTCTTACAAAACACGTGTATGTGCCATTTGTGTAATCATTATTTATACACTGCTTGTTTTTAAGATTCTGGAGTACTGTGTAACCAACATTTTCTGGAATAAAACAGTCACAGCCACATCTCTTATGTTTCCTAGTAGCTTCCAAATTGATCTGTATCATTTGTTAACGTGGAGGTATGTACCGCCTATGCAACTAACTGAAGGCAGTTTTTTTACTTTAATTCGCGTTTCGAAGCTTTTATTTGGGAATCACCATGAGTGGTGATTTCCAGCGCTGTTAACTCATGTATCTGTTCCTGAAGATGTGTTCGTAAGTTCCCATACTCGAGCTGGCCGATTTCTGGCGTTCTGTCACCCATATTTGTCACATGGCATATATCACTTGAACTTTCCATTTTATGATCAACATATGTGTGTTTTCGGTGTGTAGTGTCGCCAACTGCTGCCAACTACTACTAGTGCTGGTTGGCAACACTACACACCGAAAACACACACATGTTGATAACATAATGGAAAGTGCAAGTGGTGTATGCGATGCGACAAATGTGGGTTAAAGAACGTTAGAAATTGGCCAGCTGGAGTATAGAAATTAACGAGTATATCTCCATGTAAAGGCACATGAGTTAACATCGCTGGGAATCGCCACTGATGTTGCTTCCCATCTCAAAGAAGTGAAACGCTTATTAAATGAAACGAAATGCCTTAAATTAGTTGCATAGACCTCCACGAATTTAAATCAACTAAGGAAAAGAGGGAAAAGAGGAAATGAACTTCATTTATGTTCACTTGGGACCGGACATAAATGTGTCGGCGTTATTTTATGTTGCTTCGGACGCACATTTAACTTTGCAACCCTGGCTTGTACCATTTCCGATATGCAATCTATTTATGCTTTTCATTTGTAGTTAATGAAAAGATATGTTTTGACATATTGCAATCCTGACTTTTTGAACATAGATTGGTTGTAAAGAGGTTGTTAACACGATACCGGTCTCCTACTGTATAAACATCTATTTTATTTGCAACACTTGCTGTCTCTTCGCATTATATTTCAATAAGAGTTGCTGTCTCGTAATATGCAACATGCTGGAAGTATGTGGCCACGTAATACTTGACAGTAATGCGACCTTGCAGAGTAACCATGGTGCCCCATGGGGTACAACGATATGACTGCCCCCATCATCACCGAACTTCCGTCCTGTTTCACTCTTCGGATATAAACTCGACAAGAAGTTGGGAACAATGTGAAATCTGGTCCTATGTAAACTACACCAGTGGCTGCGCGATAGAGATGGAAATGTTACCGATGATGGTGTCGCTAAAGCGGAGTTACTAAATACAGTTTTCCGTAATTCCTTCAGAAAAGAAGACGAAGTAAATATTCCAGAATTCGAAACCAGAACAGCTGTTAGCATGAGTGACATAAAAGTAGATATCTTAGGTGTTACGAAGCAACACAAATCACTTAAGAAAGGCGAGTCTTCCGGTCCAGATGGCATACCAGTCAGGTTCCTTTCAGAGTACGCAGACACAATAGCGCCTTCCTTACCAATCATATACAACTGCTCACTTGACAAAAGGTCTGTTCCTAAAGACTGGAAAGCAGCACAGGTCACACCAATATTCAAGAAAGGAAATAGGAGTAACACATTGAATTACAGACCCATATCACTGACCTCAATTTGCAGTAGGATTTTGGAGCATATACTCTACTCGAACATTATGAACCACGTTGACGAAAATGATTTATTGATATATAACCAACAGGGATTCAGAAAATATCTTTCTTGTGCAACACAGTTAGCTCTTTATTCCCATGAAGTAATGAGTGCTGTCGACAAGGGATCTCAGATCGATTCCATATTCCTAGATTTCCAGAAGGCTTTCGATACCGTTTCACATAAGCGACTATTAATCAAATTGTCTGCATATGGAGTATTGTCTCAGTTGTGTGACTGGACTCGTGATTTCCTCTCAGAGAGGTCACAGTTCGTAGTGATAGACGGTAAATCATCGAGTAGAACAGAAGTGATGTGTGGCGTTCCGCAAGTTAGTGTCATAGGCCCTGTGCTGTTCCTGACTTACATAAATAATCAAGGTGATAATCTGAGCAGCCCCCTTAGATTGTTTGCAGATGACGCTGCAATTTACCGTCTAGTAAAATCATCAGGCGATTAATTCCAATTACAAAATGATCTAGACAGAATTTGTGCATGGTGCGAAAAGTGACAATTGGCAATATGCAAAGAAAAGTGCGAAGTCATCCACATGGGTACTAAAGGAAATACGATAAATTTTGGGTATACGATAAATCGCACAAATCTAAGGGCTGTCAATTAGACTAAATACCTAGGAATTACAATTATGAGCAAATTAAAAATGGAAAGACCACGTAGCTAATATTGTGGGGAAGGCGAAACAAGACTGCGCTTTGTTGGCAGGACATGTAGAAGATGCGACAAACCCACTAAAGAAATAGCCTACATTACATTTGTCCGTCCTCTGCTGGAATATTGCTGCGCGGTATGGGATCCTTACCAGGTAGGATTGATGGAGGACATCGAAAAAGTGCAAAGAAGGGCAGCTCGTTTCGTGTTATCGCACAATAGGGGTAAGTGTGTCACTGATATGATACGCGAATTGGGGTGGCAGTCACTGAAGCAAAGGCTGTTTTCTTTGCGGCAAGATCTACTTACTATATTTCAATCGCCAACTTTATCTCCCGTATGCGAAAATATTTTGTTGACACCCACCTACGTAGGGAGAAATGATCATAATAAAATAAGAAAAATCAGAGCTAGAACGGAAAGATTTACATGTTTATTTTTCCCACGCGCCATTCGAGAGTGGAATGGTAGAGAAGTAGTATGAAAATGGTTCGATGAACCCTGTGCCAGGCACTTAGTGTGAATTGCAGAGTTACCATGTAGATGTAGACCCGACATTCATCTATTGCTTCATAGTCCAGGTTTCGTGAATTTCGCAGCTCGTTTTACTGTTACGGACACTGCATCACTGATGAGTGGTATAGGAATTCCAGCTGGCTCCGCGATCCCTGATTTAGGAGCTTCCTTCCCTGGTGATAATACGGTTCGTGACTGCGACTTTCTGTCGTCCAATGACTTTCGCTGCCAACGTCCTCTACTGTTTTGTTACATCTTCAAGAATCTCTGTCTCAGTTACTCATCACAGACTTCCTTCCACTTCGTGACTTACTGGATGATGTTTTCTCGCTTTCCTCGTGTTGTTGTTGTGGGCTTCAGTCCTGAGACTGGTTTGATGCAACTCTCCATGCTACTCTATCCCGTGCAAGCTCCTTCATCTCCCAGTACTTACTGCACCCTACATCCTTCTGAGTCTGCTTGGTGTATTCATCTCTTGGTCTCCCTGTACGATTTTTACACTCTACGCTGCCCTCCAATACTAAATTGGTGATCCCTTGATGCCTCAGAACATGTCCTACCAACCGATCCCTTCTTCTAGTCAAGTTGTGCCACAAACTTCTCTTCTCCCCAATCCTATTCAACACCTCCTTATTAGTTATGTGATGTACCCATGTAATCTTCAGCATTCTTCTGTAGCACCACATTTCGAAAGCTTCTATTCTCTTCTTGTCCCAACTATTTATCGTCCATGTTTCACTTCCATACATGGCTACACTCCATACAAATACTTTCAGAAACGGCTTCCTGACACTTAAATCTATACTCGATGTTAACAAATTTCTCTTCTTCAGAAACGCTTTTTCTTCCCATTGCCAGTCTACATTTTATATCCTCTCTACTTCGACCATCATCAGTTATTTTGCTCCCCAAATAGCAAAACTCCTTTACTGCTTTAAGTGTCTCATTTCCTAATCTAATACCCTCAGCATCACCAGACAAGCTTTCCTTGTATGCAGTATGAATCTTAGAAGCGGTTTCTCTGGACACAACAAATACTTCAGTCACGTTGATTGCCGAAGCACCCACCATACGAGCATCAACAATTGGTCGACGTTCGAATGCACTTAGCTCCGTCACAATGCACGCACAGCTATCACTGTTCTGACCACGGCTGACACTGGCAACAGATTCAAGTGACAAGTCCTCACAAAGAAGCCCAGAGTGCAAGGTTGCAAAAGACCAACAGTGTTTACAGCATCCGACGCCCCACATATTGTCTGTCTTGCAACGACAACGTTGGATGATAATAGCAACTGGGGGAGGGACAGGAGGTATACAATATATAGCGCTGCATGAGGTCACGCAGCGTGGTTAGACTGCTAAGTCGACGAGCAACTCACAGCAGTGATACAGTGTTGGTGGTGATGATACAAGGCGGAGCAATACCAACAACAAACAGAGCAGAGATTGCTTTATATCTACAGCACCAGTTGCCGAAGCTGACAGCTCGTCAGAAAGGAGCCCAACGGATGTCGCAGGCGCAATGGTGACGTTTCTGTAAGACGAGCCAGCGACATGTGTGCTGTCGTATACGGTCGATTCTGCGGATAATGTACACGAGGACTACAATCAAATGTACATAACAAGTGAAAATGATACTGAAACAGACGTCGAGCCATGCAGTTCATCTCCCGTGTCGGACAGGGCGCCACAAATCTCGCTTCCAGTGAAAGGTAGTAAAGAGCATTCGTAGTCTAAGGACTGATACCAAGCGTAATTAAATATACGGAAAATGATCCGCAGCTCAGTGAAAAAACAATTCTGAAAGTGTTTCGAATAAGTCAGCAGCAATATAACCGTGTAGGGCATAAGCAAAACTACGGATATTGAAGGGCGGACAAGGAGCACTTGTTACAAAAACTAGTGTCTGCACGTTTCAAGGACGCTCGGTACAATTTACAGGATGTGGATGATGGTGACATACTATTTTATACATATCTAACTGCGCGTGACACAGATTAAGTGCTATCAAGGGAAGGAGTGAATGGTTGCATAACTTCAAACAGTGCGACAGGACTCGAAAACGTAAACTAACGAAATTCTAAACAAAGGGTCAACTTGACGATTCACAGCGACCTGCGCAATCGGCTCGAAAATTTGTAGATCAGATAAATAAACTTATACCATTGTTCAGCAAAGAATTTATTTTCAACTCCGAGCAGTCGGGTTTAGTAGAGCTAATGGATACGAAGGGAAGCCTGGAAATTAGAGATACCAAGAGATTAGCATCAGATCAATTAATATGAGTGCCTTAACCCATTCGTATACAATTATACCGACTGTTAATCTATATTGTAATCTGGCTGAAAAGGTATTTGTTGACGTTAGAGGTACTCTGCCGTCTACGATGAACCGCACGACCGCTACGGCCGCAGGTTCGAATCCTGCCTCGGGCATGGATGTGTGTGATGTGCTTAGGTTAGTTAGGTTTAAGTAGTTGTAAGCCCTACGGGACTGATGACCTCAGCAGTTAAGACCCATAGTACTCAGAGCCATTTGAAACCTCTAAGATGTTTTCCCGCGTGCATGATCTTGCAAACGCAGTAGGGAATGTTTATGTCACAACAAGCAAGCATAGAAAAGTAGGCGTAAGAGAACTACAACTACGGTATGATCACTGCTTGAGGCCAATATCTGGTTAAAATAACTTTTTTTCTTGATTCCTCGTCTGGGTAAATAAATCATACTTCTTTAGAGCAAACTAATTCGTCTGAAAATTACGTGACATTACAATCTACCTGGAACCACTGAACAAATTCAGCCTCTGGATATTTGTTTTTTCCGTGTTTATGGTGCTTATTATCTCACTATCCTCAGCTACGCCTTGAAGGATAGCCAGTTTCACGATAAGCTCCACGACAGACTGTTTCGCATTCGGTTGCATGCCGTCACATTCCATCAGTTCTCATTACTCAGTTACACCAATATAATTTTATTGTTTTCATTAAGAGTTGATAGCTAGCTGAAGGCGCTGCACAGTTTATAGCTGTCGCGGAATTTGCCTTCGATCTTGATGTTGCGAACCTTTGTGATCACTGTCGTGCGTCATGTTTCCTTCGGTGTTCATGGAGGGAGTTAATTAATTAATTTAACCTGACCAGATTAGGGCCATCAGGCCCTGTCTTACATCGGACCAGTTTTCCAGACATGCAGCATTTCACACATCAGAGCTACATGATGACAATAGTTTAAATAAGAAAATTAAATTACTCTAGTGCCAATATGAATAAAGAGTAATAACTAAGACCTAATAAAGTAATTGCTCGCAGTATTTTTACAAGAGGTGCTATACATACAAATTATGACAGAAGCAATAATAGTAACAGTAAAATTCAAATAATAATGATAAACATGAGAAAAATTGGCAATAGTAATGACGATTGTGCAGATGTACATTACTATCTTGGTGTGTAACGTAGCTGTTTACTAGTGTAGCTAGTTTTCGGGGAGGGAGATTTAAGGAGGGGGAGAGAGGGAAGTAATGAGGTGAAGTGCATTCATGTACATAAGAAGGCATTACTGTTGCTTAAGTAGATACGTCATTAACTGTTTTTTGAAGCCGGACATGTTTTGAGTTCTCTAACACAACGAGGGAGGTTATTCTAGAATCGGGTTCCCGCTACTGTCAAGGACGTGGAGAAGGTGACTGAGCGATGCAGTGGAACAGAGGATTTTATTATGATGGGAACGTGTGTTTCTGTCATGTTGTTCCGACATAAGCGTTAAGGACGAGGAGATATATGAAGGACAGTGTACATTTATAAGGCAGTAGATGAGACAGAGTGTATAGAAATCTCCGCGTTTCTCTGCACGCAGCCAGGACAATTTTGCATATGCTGGTGAAATGTGACCAAAAAGTCGAACATCATCAGATATATCGGACGCAGGCATTCATAACCAGTCCCAGTTTTCTACATTTCTTGAATGTACACATTGCTCATTTTGTGAAGTATAATACTTACATCCCATCCCCTCATTTTCTGTCACCCAACTGATGCTTATGTTGAGTTATTACGAGCTAATATACTTCCTGTCGTAATTGTTAAGACAACTCTTGCAAACGGGTCTTACTAAAGATTGATTTTGTGACCTCGCAATCAATGGGTTATTAGCTAGCTCCAACAGAATGCACTGACAATTACACACTGTTCTGACGATGACTGACGCTGACATCAGATTCAGCTGACGAGTTCCCAGTTAAATGGCCAGCTGTAGAGGCACGCGAGCTGTATGTCCGAGCGTACAGAGAGGGCGAGCTCAACGGTCAGAGAACCCGCTGGCGAGTTTAAAGCAAGTACACGCTGGTAATTTCTGGTCTCTAATAAGTACGCCGTTTCCTTTTTAATCCCACCAAAAAAATTATTTGTTGTAAATTTTTCTTTAAATTGGACAATGTCCTCATTTTCCCGTTCTAAGACATCCAAACATTTAAAAATACTATTCGCTGAGTGCCTAAAAGCATGCCACTGTAATGCTGTGGCGCCGTGAATTTCTGCAGAACATACTCAGCAACCACCCAGTCCAGTACGGTGCAAGATAAGAATTTATAAAAACAGGGTCACATGTAAGATTACTTATGCAGGCAGTGCTTTAGGCAACAGCTGGCTCGTCCCGCTCCCATCCCCCACAGCCTCCAACCTCAGCACATTTGTCCTCGCCTGCACGCTAAATAAAGTTACAAGCATCTCGGATAGCGTGAAAGCAAAGAACAGAGGTCCTATAGTTCTCCTTCGTGTTTCTTTGTTTTGTCGCGGAAAGTGTTAGGCAAGAAGTGAGGATAACTGCAAAAATTTCTAAACACATGATCGTTATAAAAGTAGTTATAGCCCTTTAGGAACTTAGGAGCTGTGAGAAGAAACTACAAACTTTCGACCTACATATGTATTATCCAGTGTTCTGTTTCCGGTAAATTGAAGAAATAGTGAAACTGACTTTTAATCGCAGCTTACAGTAATATGTAACTTGGGCCTGGGAAGTTCAGAAATTTTGAGATTGCTCTGATAAACAAAAATGTAGAGATAAACATGTACCTCCACTCATAAGAAATGTTCTTTACGTGGTATTAGAAAACATTTTCATCGACGTAGATAATATAGTCTTCTGAAAATTGAATGTGTCTTTTTCTAAACCTGTATATCTGGAATTTAATCGGTTCTACTGTTTTTTTAGATTTTACTGGCAGATTTATTATTATTATATTTACACTGTATTTTTCACGCTGAAGTATTCAGCGTTACATTCTTCTGAGTTGTAGAACTTTTCCGCTGTTTTATACCTTGTTGTATTACATTGTCTCACTATGATAGGTGTCTATTTCACTTAAATATTAATAAATAAAAGGATTCATATACTGCTAGAATGTGTCATCGAACTGCCTACAACTCAATTCAGGTTAGTGAGTAAGTCACTTCTACCGAGGGGTTGCACAATCACCTACTTGATAGCAGTTGCCTCAGGCAGTTACATAATGAAATATCATTTCGCTCAACAGAGCAATTTCCCGCTCCGAATTTGTAGGTCCTCCGAACGTAATTTTTCATGGTCTGTTCGTTTCCGTATAGCACACCCTCGAAAGATCGAACTCTGCGCCAATTATCTTTGCCTCCCAAGGCACTTTTGGATAACGTGAGAAGTTCACAAACCAGTGGGAGTAAAACTTTTTATATTAAATTCATATAAACTTTACAGTGCTTCAGGGAACTCGGTAACTCCAATTTCCGTTTTTATTTTCCTGATTGGTCAGTGTATGAATAAGAAAGTTATTTACAGAAGAGATCAAAGTCGTATAGATTCGATTAGGTATCGAGGTACTTATTTTGTTGTGTGTCTGAGAATATGAAGAGCTAATTTCAGTCGAAATTACTGATTATTACGAGCAATACAGCACGAAGTAATGCTTACCTCGGACTTTTACGGACTACCAACGTAACATAGCACTTGCATTCACAGGGGCCTCTCACAACGCCCAGGTACAATGTAGGACAACATTCATCTGGCCTGTAATGTATTCCATGTCTGAAACAATTGTTGGCCATTTTTCCATGGGTTCTTCGCAGGTGAGTAGTTTCTCCAAGTGCTTCAGTAATATCTCACAGTTTCATTTATTGTTCATTTTTTCCTGAAGTTGAAACCCTGTGTTGGATGGTCATTTATATTCGGCATAAAGATCCTGTGGAAGTGGCTATTGTTCTTTCGTTTGAATTCTGATTCAGTGCTTTAGATTTCTTCTGAATGTGCATACCTTTACAGATGGCGATAGTATGCCATACACGGTCAAAGGATATTCCATTGGCGTAGCTGTCATTTGTAATCAGGCTTTCATGTGAAAAGATTTCCGACATGATTATGGCAGAACAACGGGAATTAACAGACTGTACGCGGAATGGTAGCTGGAGCTAGATGGATAGGACATTCCATTTCCGAAACCGTCAGAGAATTTAGTATTCCGAGATCAACAGTGCCCGGCATTATCTCTCACCACAGACAACGCAGTGGCGGGCTGTCTTCACTTAACGACCGAGAGCCGCCCCGGTCCGGTAGAGTTATCAGTGCTAACAGACAAACAAAGCACTGCATGAAATGGCTGCAGAAATGAGTGTGAGACGTACGACGAACGTTTTCAATAGGACAATGAGGAAAAATTTGACATTAATGTGTAATGGCAGTAGGTGACAGAGGCGACTGCCTCTGCTAACAGCACGACATCTCCTGCAGCGCCTCTCCTGGGATGGTGACCATATTGGTTGGACGTTAGACGCCTGGAAAACCGTCGCATGGTCAGATGAGTCCCCGTATCAGGAGGTAAGAGCTGATGGTAGAGTTCGAGAATGGTGTAGACTCCAAGAAGCCATGGACCCAAATCGTCAACAAGGCACTGTTCAAGCTAGTGGTGGGTTCATAATGGTGTGGACTGTGTTCACATTACATGGAACCGATCATTGATTGGAAATAGTTATGTTTTGATGGACCTCATTTCACCAAACAGCGATGGAATTTTTTGAAGAAAGTGCGCCATGTAACCACGCCACAATTGTTGGCGACTGGTTTGAAGGACATTCCGGAAAGTTGAAGCGAATGATTAGGTCACTCAGATAGACCGAATGTTTATGGCACATAATCGAGGGGTCAGCTCGTACACAAAACTCTGGACCGGCAACACTTCTGCAATTATGGGCGCTCATATAGGCAGCATGGCTCAGTATTTCTGCTAGGGACATCCAACGACTTGTTGAATCCCTGCCACGTTGATTTTCTGCACTGCGCCAGCCATAAGGAGGTATCCCCTCAGTGTACGTAGGCCATTGTTCTTAGCTCGTCTGCCTTATTACAGTCTGGAATCCACCATGAGTGTTTACGCCTCCTGTCTGAAGGCAACACTTCTTTTGTAGTACTTGCAAGATTTTCCAGATATCCTTCCATGTTTCTGTCGAAATTTACCTTTGTTTTACTTTAGTTTTTCAGGGCAGATTCTTACAGCTTTGTTCTGAAGTAGTTTTCTTTTACTTAATGGATGAAGTCTAACCTTTACGCTAGTGAGGAACTGACTTGAGTAATGATTGATAACTTTCACCACTTTTACATACATAATCTACCTAATAGTCTGGTACAATACTGCGAAGTGGACCAGCTGGACTTAACTAGAATTTTCAAGTCGAGAATATCAAGTTTCCTTTTTCATAGGATGTCTCTTGAGTTAAGTAGACATAAGTTCTATGATTAAAGGCACCACAAACATCAAAAAGTCTTATACCGTTTTTATTTTTTTCTATTATGGACACGGTAGTTGCCAACAATGTTTAGAAACTGTCGTTCCACACCAATATTAAGAGATTTTAAATACAAAATTGATCATTGTAAATATAAAGTACTTAAAGTTTCAAAATAAATATCGAGATTTAAATCTTTTTAGGACATATTACATTCAACGAACGATTCTAATAACACATCAAATGAAAGAGCAACGTAAAATCTTTTGTTTGTATACCTGTGCGCATGCAGAATGACCAATAGTGATTGACGAACTTATTGGAAGTTTCTCTCGCGTAGCAAAAAGAAACAAATTCAGAAGACTAGTCGTGAGTGAGCAGTTCCAGTGACGCCAGTGTGGATACTTTGAAGGCGACACTAACAACTACGTGGTTATCGTTTGCAGTTGTTACATACCCTACAGCTTACGGACTATGGTTCGCGTGTCAAATTTCCAAACGAAATGTTGCTGCATGAAGATGAAGATTTTCTTGATCGTGTCGTCTTCTGTGATGAACTGACATTTCGTCCACGTAATGTACGCATCTGAGGTCAGTAAATGCCTACCATATTGTAGAGTTGCAACGAGGCTTCCGTAAATTGAATGCCATAACCCGACTCAAAGTTTATGGGCCTTTCTTTTTCGATGAATCAACTGTAAATGGTGTTTTTTTGTTGTTGTTTTTTCATCTTGATGCACTAGAACTATGGCCCTTCCCCAGTTTGAAAAAGCTGAACTACAAAATTTTATTTGGCTGCAAGGTGGGGCGCCACGTCACTGGCATAACTCAGTACGTGATCCTTTAAATGGCATTGCACACGATAACTGGACTGGCTGCAAGGGACCAGATGACAGTCCTTGTTTGGCACGGCCTCCACGTTCATACGATCTGACGCCATCATGAGATTTTCACCTTTGGGTATTCATATAGGATTATGGGTATGTGTCTCCGGTGCCAGTTTATCAACCCGACTTCAGAAACAGGACTGAAGCAGTTGGGAACAGCTACTCCGGACACACTGATCAAAGTGTAGGAAGAACATATCTATCGACTCGATGTGTGTCGTGTGACGAATGATGTTCTCACTGAAGGCTTGTAAGAGAAACTGTTTGAGTTGCTCTTTCATTTGATGAATTATTTGTGATTGCAAATTGAGTGTAATAATTGCTACAAAGCCGGAAATCTCCGATATTCATTTTGAATTACCAGACATTTATATTTCTTAATATTGCATTGTGCTACGTAGAAGAACAAAATTTTCACTGTGCATTACATTCCCCAGCAAATCAAAGGTAACAAAGGCAGTTTTCAAAATGTTAGATGCTTCGTGTTGGTCACTGGTATCAACAGACAACAATTTTGAGCACAAAAACGAAATGTCTCTTAACTCGCATGTTCTTACCGAAACACTTGTTACGTTGCCAAGCAATCAAGCTACAACTGATCATAAAAAGAATAAAATCGCAAAGTTATCGTTTGCTGTTTTTATCTAATCTACAGTGCATTAAAGTCATAGTCCAAAGATTTCGTCTTATAAATCGAACAATAATATTTATTACCCTGAACACAAGTCAGGCTGTTTTTAAAACCGTCGATAGGTTTCATTCTCTACTGTAGTTCGAACCAACCAGGTGATATTTTGCCAAAAGTACTCCGACTCCGGGACGGTGGGTGGCTTTTGGGGCAAAATGAAACGAATGAGACAATAAAAGCCCTGAGAAATTATTATATTGTACTTAACTTCAGTACAGTGACTCCTTGATGAATTCCACGTAGAAGTCCTTCTTAAAGCTGGGATAAGTCAATCACTTCAGCTGCTCCCAATGAAGACATCAAGATATCCTGTAAAATTACTTTCGACTACAGTACGTCGACACAAGACTGATCTACACTGGAACAGCTGAGTAAGAACTCGTGTCCTCTTTCGTAAGAACTGGGCAAACTCACGAGGAGACCACGGCTGGTGCCACAACCCGATTTTCCAGAAACTTCGCTATGTGGAAGATGGGTCAAAATAAGAGAACATGTGTGTCGGCTTAACCGCAAATACTCGTCCGTATTTAAGGAAACGACGGTCAAAGTTTTCGGGTTACTGCATTTGCCTTTTAACGGAGCAGCAGGCCTACTGACGTGTACGGAAGCGAAGAAGAACTCTGAGGTGGATTTGTGGACACACAGCTCCTACTTGTTTGCTGATGGCGAGAAAAATATACTTAATGAACGCAGACAATTTTTCTCCAATTTCCTTTGCAGTGTCTTCCGTAATCCGACCCAGACCTGGGGTGTTCCTGTCAGGAAGAGTTGAACCCCGCCTCTTTCACACTTAGATCCGATGTATTCGCTGGTCATCGGATTGTTCTTCTCTGAAAACCTATACGTTGATAGCCTCAGTGAGTCTAACGTCTTGCTGCGCTCTCCTCCTCAGGACGCCGTTTTGCTGCTGTTCTCTGTGGCATTGGCGTTAAGGGAAAAAAAGAAAGAAAGAAAGGGAAAATGAATAAATAAACGATGTTCATTGTACCTGTACTCCACGTTCCTTACTGTTTCCTTGGTTCCTGGAGGGTGCGAACGGGCCTAGGGTGGCGACCCCTGCCCACTTTGCCCCGCAACTCCCTTTGAGCGCTAGGAAGGTGGAACACTGCTTAGCGTCGCGGCTTCACGATTCACAATACTGCAGCCCGCTTTCAATCCCCTGTTATTACTTTTATTTTCATTCTTTTCATTTATTTACCCATGTCCGTAGAAGATTACTACACGAATGTTTTCCAATACATATTGAAATAGCGTCTTCCTTATTCGTCTACTAATTGTACGTCTGGTGAATGTATTTAACAAGTCAATAAATAAATGAGAAAATTATTCGAAATTGTTTTCCATGAATGTCCTGTAGTCTATCTCGATTCATAATAAGTTGCAAACACCAGTTTTTTGTAAAGTGATCTGCTATGCATGATTTGGTGCCAAATTACTGCCAACGCGTGATATCTTCAGAAATGTCAACGACATTCCTTGCTCGACTGAGATTTATACGAAGAATGTCACTGTGTCAAACCTGCCTTCTCCGGAGAACTCGTGGTGCTCAGAATTTCTTCCTTTCGAATGTACCTACGATTATCCAAAGAAACGCACTAAATCTTCTTCTAGAATAAACATAAGAGTAAAATATAATATTCAGTATAAGAATTTATATAGAAATTAATATAACAATTGATACAAGTATGCGAGAATTTAAAACGCATGAAAATACCATACATGTATATCTCAAACTTATCTGGCCATGTCAAAGGATATGAATCTATGACTGTTTTACGGTTGACAGTGGAGCTGAAAAGTCATCACAGGTGTAACTTCCATTCAGTTCGGTGAGGACCACTAAAGGAGAAGCCAAACAGGTTACAGTAACTGGTTCAAAAAATGATTGTTTTCCTGTTCTAAGTCTTTAGCTACCTTGTCCCGCACAGCTTGCGAGATCGTCCGTGCCCGAAAGAATTTCGGTCGTGCGTTGGACTGTAATGTTATATGTGCCTCAGAATTGTTTAATTTTCCAAATGTATCCTGAAACAGTTCACGAAACTCATTACATAACTGTGAGACACTGGCATCAGGTGCAAAAGTGTTCACTGACAATACTTTGTCTTGTATCTGTAACCCGAACGGGTCGAACGCGTCCATGCCGAAAATGTTCATACTGTCTTCTGCTTACAGAACAACAAACTAAACTGTTTATGTAATCGTCTTGAATGAGAGTTAGTGAGACTACTTACACTACTGGCCATTTATATTGTTACACCACGAAGATGACGTGCTACAGACGCGAAATTTAATCAGCAGGAAGAAGATGCTGCAATATGCAAATGATTAACTTTTCAGAGCATTCACACAAGGTTGGTGCTGGTGGCGACACTTACAAAAGTGCAGACATGAGGGAAGTTTACAAGAGATTTCTCATACATAAACAGCAGTTGAGGTGCATTGCCTGGTGAAACGTTGTTGTGATACCTCGTGTAAGGAGATGAAATGTGTCCCATCACGTTTGCGACTTTGATAAAGGTCAGATTGTAGCCTATCGCGATTGCGTCTTATCGTATCGCGACATTGCTGCTCGCGTTCGTCGACATCCAATGACTGTTAGCAGAATATGTAATCGGTGGGTTCAGGAGGGGAATAGGAACACCGTCCTGGATCCCAGCGGACTCGTATCACTAGCAGTCGAGATGACAGGCATCTTATCCGCATGGCTATAACGGATTGTTCAACCACGTCTCGATCCCTGAGTCAACAGATGGGGACGTGTGCAAGACAACAACCACGAAGAGTTCGACGACGTTTGCAGCAGCGTGGGCTATCAGCTCGGATACCGTCGCTGCGGTCACCCTTGACGCCGCATCACTGATAGGAGCGTCTGCGATGGTGTACTCAACGACGAACCTGGGTGCACGAACGGCAAAAACGTCGTTTTTTCGAATGAATCCAGGTTCCGTTTACAGTGTCATGATGGTCACATCCGTGTTTGGCGACATCGCATAGAACGCACATTGGAAACGTGTATTCGTCATCGCCATACTGGCGTATCACCCAGTGTGATGGTATAGGATGCCATTGGTTACACGTCTCGGTCACCTCTTGTTCGCATTGACGGCACTTTGGACGGTGGACGTTACATTTCAGATGCGTTACGACCCGTGGCTCTACTCTTCATTCGATCCCTGCGAAATCCTACATTTCAGAAGGTTTATGCACGACCGCATGTTGCAAGTCCTGTACGGGCCTTTCTGAATACAGAAAATGTTCGACTGCTGCTCTGGCCAGCACATTCTCCAGGTCTCTCACCAACTGAAAACGTTTGTTCAATGGTGGCCGAGCAACTGGCTCGTCACAATACGCCATTCACTACTCTTGATGAACTGTGGTATCGTGTTGAAGCTGCATGGGCAGATGTAACTGTACACGCGATCCAAGCTCTGTTTGATTCAATGCCCAGACGTATCAAGGCCGTTATTACGGCCAGAGGTGGTTGTTCTGGGTATTGATTTCTCATAATCTATCCACCCAAATGGCGTGAAAATGTAATCACATGTCAGTTCTAGTATTATATATTTGTCCAATGAATACCCATTTATCATCTGCATTTCTTCTTGGCGTAGCAATTTTAATGGCCGTAGCGTATATCTAAGAGGTGAATATCGTCACCATTGTATGAATTCAACACTGTGACTGACAAAGTCTAGATTGTTCTAGGTTCATAGGTTTGTCTACTCAAAAGTACGACAGAATCCTCAACATCAGGTTGCATACGAACGTCTTGCTTGTAAATGTTCAGTAACACAAACAACTTGTTCGCCTTTCTTCGAATACATGACGAGTTTGAGGATTTAACACTGATTTCGAGTAGGATGGAACACTGTTCGTACCGTTAGCCGTTTCGGGCATGACTTATGTGTTTCATTCTTTTAGAGGAACGAACTCCTGACTTTTCTGAATGCTATTTTGCATGTTGTACGGATGGGACCACGCTTGCCTCAGTTGTAAAATTGTGCGTCGCGGCTGGCCGGAGTGGCCATGCGGTTCTAGGCGCTACAGTCTGGAACCGCGTAACCGCTACGGTCGCAGGTTCGAATCCTGCCTCGGGCATGGATATGTGTGATGTTCTTAGGTTAGTTTGTTTTAAGTTGTTCTAAGTTCTAGGGGACTGATGACCTCAGAAGTTGAGTCCCATAGTGCTGAGATCCATTTTTTGTGCGTCGCGGAAAGGGCACGCCTGCTGCTTGTGAGACTTGAAATACTGCGGACAGTATTTTACACACGTTGGACGAGGGGCGGTTGTTCACTTCCACCACGCTGCACGGGCACAGAGGTTAGAAGGAAGTAGTGGGCACTTTCCTGTGGCGAAGGACTTCGGGGATTGAGCTCCAACCCCCACCCCTTGGGTACTTAAGGCACCCATGCAGCGCTAGTCATGCTGCTGTTTTCTCTGTGTCTGCTTGTTTACTCACTGTCTCATCTCACTCTTGATTTTAGATTTATTAGTTCTCAAGTTAATTACATGAATAAGTCAATAAATTCAATAATAGAGGTAACATTGTGAACAAATCAATATAGGTAATATTGTTATCTGAAGCCAGGTAGCATAAACCAAAAATAGTCGGGATACGTGCACCATTTTATAATGTCGAAAGCTTTTTCCAGATCGACGAATGCTACCAACATGTCTTGGTTTTCGTTCAGTCTTCCTTCCATTATCAGTCCCACAGTCAGAACTAACTCTGATGCCTTTACGTTTGCTAACACCAAACTGATCATCGTCTAACACATAACCCAATTTCTTTTCCATTCTTCTGTATAATATTCCTGTTAGCATCTTGGATACACGAGCCGTTAAGCTCACTGTGTGGTAGTTCTCGCACTAGACAGCTCTTGAACTCTTCTGAATTCTGTGGACGATACTCTCGTAATGTTAGATGGTATAACGCCAGACTCATACATTCTACACACCAACGCAAAAAGGTGTCTTTTTCCATTTCCTCGAAGATTTTAGAAGTTCTGCTAGAATGTTGTCTATCACTTCTGCTTGTTTGATTTTAAGTATTCCAAAGCTCTTAAATTCTGATTCTAATACTGGATCCCCCCCCCCCCCCCCTCCAATTCTTCCGTTTAGATTTCTGTTTCTTCCACTATTACGTCATCAGACAAGTTACCACCCTCGTAGTGGCCTTGAATGCATTCTTTCAAGCCATCCTCTCTCCCCTCTGCTTTTAACAGTAGAATTCCCATGCTGTTCAAATTTGACATTATTCTGAGCAGCGATTGTCTTCCTACAGCGTTTTGAAACTGGAACTTTAATTATGGACACTCTGTACAAACACTGTCAGCTACTATTAATTGTATGGTAGATCTTACCTCCCATCAAACCACATGTTAGCGTTCCCCCTCCCCCACCCTTGCAGCCACATATGGAACGTTTTATGTATTACGAGGAACTATAGGCCTCATGGAGAAAGGAGTGACACGGCTGAGTCCCACAATTTGACTCTCTATGATCACTGGGTGTGGCCATTAATTGTACGCGTTGATAACGTGGCTGACGTGAGGATCAATGAATTATACTTGACGGGATGTATCTGGAACATCTCAGGTGATTAGAAAGTAGACAGGAATACAATTAAATACTTAAGGCTCTAGGCGCTTCAGTCTGGAACCGCGTGACCGCTACGGTCGCAGGTTCGAATCCTGCCTCGGGCATGGATGTGTGTGATGTCCTTAGGTTAGTTAGGTTTAAGTGGTTCTAAGTTCTAGGGGACTGATGACCACAGGTGTTAAGTCCCAGAGTGCTCAGAGCTTTTTTTAAATTAAATGCTTAGCTTTAATTCAGCATCAGCGGTAAACATCGATCTTTGTACAATAATATTTACAAGTGCAGTTATAGGCTGAACTGCGAATACTTCTTTTCAATTCTGATTGCTTCACACATGTGGATCAATTATCAATGCATAAAATGTATGTGGCGCCTGGCTAGGTCGTAGCTACTGATTTAGCTGAAGGCTATGCTAACTAGCATATCTGCAAATAAGATATCTGAAGCTGTCACAAGTGAACCATTCCTATTAAAGTCGGCTATAGAACTAGGCAGTGCGCAAGCTTGTCTCGTAAGACTAGCCAAGTGGCGGCGCTCGGTCTGCTAGCGTCGACAGTGGCTACTCGCGGGTACGATGTGTACTGACGGACCGCGGCCGATTTGAAGACTACAGCCTAGCAAGTGTGGTGCCTTGCGGTGACACCACAGAATGACCGTTTAAAAGTTTCTGTGAGGAAGCGATACCTAGATTCTTCACTTGATTAACGTTCCTGAAACTTCATAAAAAGGCTTTGGAGATGTAGCTGACGTCTGTCTTCATGCATCTGACGGTTCAGACTTTTCATCATTGCCCTGACGCTCTCAGTTGACTCAAAGAAATATGTGTCCATTTGTACTGCCCCTCTACAAATACATTCAGTAACCTCTTTTAGTCCTATGTGGTATGGATCGCACTCACTTGGACAATGTTTTAGAATGAGTTGTGCGAGAACTGTGTAAGTAGTCTCCCTTGTAGACTGTCTGCATACATTTTCCCAAATTCCCTCCTATGTACCGAAGTCCGTCAATTACTTTACCTAATATTTTGACAATCTTTACACCCAATAATTTGTATGATCAGCGATACAGACAGCCGTACCGTAGGTGCAACCACAACGGAGGGGCATCTGTTGAGAGGCCAGACAAACGTGTGGTTCCACTAGAGGGCAGCAGCCTTTTCAGTAGTTGCAGGGGCAACGGTCGGGATGATTGACTGATCTGGCACTGTAACACCAACCAAAACGGCCTTGCTGTTACGGTACTGCGAACGGCTGAAAGCAAGTGGAAGCTACAGTCGCAATTTTTCCCGAGGGCATGCAGCTTTACTGTATGATTAAATGATGATGGCGTCTTCTTGGGTAAAATATTCCGGAGATAAAATAGTCCCCCATTCGGATCTCCGGGTGGGGAGTATTCAAGAGGAAGTCGTTATCAGGAGAAAGAAAACTGGCGTTCTACGGATCGGAGCGTGGAATGTCAGATCCCTTAATCGGGCAGGTAGGTTAGAAAATTTAAAAAGGGAAATGGATAGGTTAAACTTAGCTATAGTGGAAATTAGTGAAGTTCGATGGCACGAGGAACAAGACTTTTGGTCAGGTGACTATAAAGTTATAAACACAAAATCAAATAGGGGTAATGCAGGAGTAGGATTAATAATGAATAGGAAAATAGGAATGCGGGTAATTTACTACAAACAGCATACTGAACGCATTATTGTGGCCAAGATAGACACGAAGACCACACCTACTACAGTAGTACAAGTTTATATGCCAACTAGCTCTGCAAATGACGAAGAAATCGAAGAAATGTATGGTGAAATAAAAGAAATTATTCAGATAGTGAAGGGTGACGAAAATTTAATACTGATGAGTGATTGGAATTCGGTAGAAGGAAAAGGGAGAGAAGGAAACGTAGTAGGTGAATATGGATTGGGGCTAAGAAATGAAAGAGGAAGCCGCCTGGTAGAATTTTGCACAGAGCACAACTTAATCATAGCTAACACTTGATTCCAGAATCTTAAAAGAAGGCTGTATACATGGAAGAAGCCTGGAGATACTGACAGGTTTCAGATATATTATATAATGGGAAGCCAGAGATTTAGAAACCAGGTTTTAAATTGTAAGAAATTTGCAGGGGCTGATGTGGACTCTGACCACAATCTATTGGTTATGACCTGTAGATCAAAACTGAAGAAGCTGCAAAATGGTGGGAATTTAAGGAGATGGGACCTGGATAAACTGAAAGAACCAGAGGTTGTACGGAGGTTTCCAGCATAAGGAAACAATTGACTGGAATGGGGGAAAGAAATACAGTAGAAGAAGAATGGGTAGCTTTGAGGGATGAAGTAGTGAAGGCAGCAGAGGATCAAGTAGGCACAAAGACGAGGGCTACTATAAATACTTGGGTAACAGAAGAAATATTGAATTTGATTCATGAAAGGAGAAAATATAAAAATGCAGTAAATGAAGCAGGCAAAAAGGAATACAAACGTTTCAAAAACGAGATCGATAGGAAGTGCAAAATGGATAAGCAAAGATGGCTAGAGGACAAATGTAAGGATGTACAGGCGTATCTCACTAGGGGTAAGATAGATACTGCCTACAGGGAAATTAAAGAAACCTTTGAAGATAAGAGAAACACTTGTATGAACATCAAGGGCTCAGATGGAAACCTAATTCTAAGCAAAGAAGGGAAAGCAGAAAGGTGGAAGAAGTATATAGAGGATCTATACAAGGGCGATATACTTGAGGATAATATTATGGAAATGGAAGAGGATGTAGATGATGATGAAATGGGAGATACGATACCGTGTGAAGTGTTTGACAGAGCACTGATAGACCTGAGTCGAAACAAGGCCCCCGGAGTCGACAACATTCCATTGGAACTGCTGACGGCCTTGGGAGAGCCAGTCATGACAAAACTCTACTATCTGGTGAGCAAGATGTATGAGACAGGCGAAATACCCTCAGATTTCAAGAATAATATAATAATTCCAGTTCCAAAGAAAGCAGGTGTTGACAGATGTGAAAATTACCGATCTCTCAGTTTAATAAGTCACAGCTGCAAAATACTAACGCGAATTCTTTACAGACGAATGGAAAAACTGGTAGATGCGGACCTCGGGGAGGATCAGTTTGGATTCCGTAGAAATGTTGGAACACGTGAGACAATACTAAACCTACGACTTATCTTAGAAGCTAGATTAAGGAAGGGCAAACCTACGTTTCTAGCATTTGTAGACTTAGAGAAAGCTTTTGACAAAGTTGACTGGAATACTCACTTTCAAATTCTGAAGGTGGCAGGGGTAAAATACAGGGAGCGAAAGGCTATTTACAACTTGTACAGAAACCAGATGGCAGTTATAAGAGCCGAGGGACATGAAAGGGAAGCAGTGGTTTTGAAGGGATTGAGACAGGGTTGTAGCTTCTCCCCGATGTTGTTCAATCTGTATATTGAGCAAGCAGTGAAGGAAACAAAAGAAAAATTCGGAGTAGGACTCAAAATCCATGGAGAAGAAATAAAAACTTTGAGGTTCGCTGATGACATTGTAATTGTGTCAGAGACAGCAAAAGACATGGCAGAGCAGTTGAACGGAATGGATAGTGTCTTGAAAGGAGGATATAAGATGAACATCAACAAAAGCAAAACGAGGATAATAGAATGTAGTCGAATTAAGTTGAGTGATGCTGAGGGAATTAGATTAGGAAATGAGACACTTAAAGTAGTAAAGGAGTTTTGCTATTTGGGGAGCAAAATAACTGATGATGGTGGAAGTAGAGAGGATATAAATTGTAGACTGGCAATGGCAAGGAAGGCGTTTCTCAAGAAGAGAATTGTTTTAATATCGAGTATAGATTTAAGTGTCTGGAAGGTGTTTCTGAAAGTATTTTTGTGGAGTGTAGCCATGTATGGAAGTGAAACATGGACGATAAAGAGTTTGGAGAAGAAGAGAATAGATCCTTTCGAAATGTGGTGCTACAGAAGAATGCTGAAAATTAGATGGGTAGATCACATAACTAATCAAGAAGTATTGAACAGAATTGGGGAGGAGAGAAGTTTGTGGCACAACTTGACCAGAAGAAGGGATCGATTGGTAGGACTTGTTCTGAGACATTAAGGGATCACCAATTTAGTATTGGAGGGCAGCGTGGAGGGTAAAAATCGTAGAGGGAGACCAAGAGATGAATACACTAAGGAGATTTAGAAGGATGTAGGTTGAAGTAGGTACTGGGAGATGAAGAAGCTTGCACAGGATAGAGTAGCATGGAGAGCTGCATCAAACCAGTCTCAGGACTGAAGACCACAACAACAACAATGTGGCTGATTACAGTTTTGGCTAAGTGATATTGAATTCATAGTGTTGTTTGTGTTTTGAGAAATTTATAATTATGCATTTCTGAAAATTTAACACAATATGCCTATCTTTACAACACTCTGAAAAACTTTGACACGACTGCCGATTTCCTTCTCCTAAATTGTTCACTCTGTATTCTCTCTATAACGAAGTTATCTTTCAAGGAGCGTCAACCCTCAAGCTTACTTTCCTTCGATTTGATTTCCCAAGTGAAATAAGATTATGAGTAATATTTTATATTTCAAGTTTATGAACACCCTATTGATCAAAATAATATATCAGACTGACGCATGACAGAAGAAATAAGGTCTATGAATGGTCCAGTTTCTCTCGTATACAGGATGAGTAGAAAAGGACAGTACAACTTTGGAATGATATAGAAATTTATTAACTTATTACAGAATCAGTAGATGAGTCATTTTGTAACAAAAGTTTCACATAAAATTGCCATGCGTCCTTTTGGTTCGAGGTGACTGTCATTTGTGATGCGACAAACATTCCACCGGTAATCAATTTCTTCCAACATTCGTTGCAGCAAATCGGGTGTAACTTGTGGAACGCCAGAGAAGATTCTGTGGAATGAGATTTTCACTCTGCAGAGGCGTGTGCGCTGTTATGAAACTGAATGGCAGATTAAAACTGTGTGCCGGACCGAGACTCGTACTCGGTCCGGCACACAGTTTTATCCTGTCAGGAAGTTTCATAACAGCGCACACTCCGCTGCAGAGTGCAAATCCCATACTGTAAATATCCCCCTAGGCTGTGGCTAAGCCATGTCTCCACAATATCCTTTCTTTCAGGAGTGCTAGTTCTGCAAGGTTCGCAGGAGAGCTTCTGTAAAGTTTGGAACGTCGGAGACGAAGTACTGGCAGAAGTGAAGCTGTGAGGACGGGGCGTGAGTAATGCTTATGTAGCTCAGTTGGTAGAGCACTTGCCCGCGAAAGGCAAACTTCCCGAGTTCGAGTCTCGGTCCGGCACAAAAAATGGTTCAGATGGCTCTGAGCACTATGGGACTTAAATTTTGAGGTCATCAGTCCCCTAGAACTACTTAAACCTAACTAACCTAAGGACATCACACACATTCATGCCCGAGGCAGGATTCGAACCGCTGAGCCACACCGGCCGGCCAAAATTTTGAACAAAACCGATTAAGAACTTTCGAGTTTTTTGCTAACAACGTTTTCCTTTTATATTGAATATATTAACAACATCTAGCCTATGTCAGTTCAAATATGTATTGCAGTATCGAGTAAATCTGTGAAATAAATCAGTCACAAACTTTTCTAGACTTCCGTTAACAACGTCTCCCCCATATTCAAATTGATGATGTCACTGAATAACGGCGAGAAAAGCAGCTTCAAGTGTTTTCGGGTTGTTGAATAGGAACGCTGACGTCGAATAGGAACGCGCAGAATCCTAGGCGCAAATGTTTACCTAACAGGCGTCTGCAGCAGGCAAGAAGCGAGTCAGACTACCGTGGCAGTAATCTTCCAACAAACAAGTCCTTTCATTAGCTCAGAAGGAGCAGTATGGTAAACACGATAAGCGGATTCTGGAGTGAAAGACGAAAGGTGCTAAAAATAACACAAATTACTACAGGAAACTACCTACAGTAGCGGCAAGTCTTCTAAATGAGTGGTTTCTAATGAAGATTTTTTTCCTCGTTTAATAAATATAGCTCATTTTATATTGTAATAATCAGGTTGCCGTTATCACCACTTTTCTCAATGTTAGCTGATTACTTAGAGATACTCAGTTACCCTCTGTGTCACCCCATATGTCGGTAACAGAAACGGAAAGACAGAAATCAGCCAACGATCACGAAAGTCTTTGGGTATGATACAAACTTCAATTTGCAGTTATTTTCAGTATTATCATCTTCCTACCATCCAGTTCCTCACCTTCTCCCACTCTTCCACCTAGAGATGCCAGGAATGGTTCACTACCAGTGTTTTTTTTTAATAGGGACATGTGTTCTACGTTGGACTGAAGTTAATTTGGCTGTTACAGAGCTATACATAAATGTATACTCTAGCCTCTTGGTGTTAAATTTCATTGATGTCACAAATCATCCATACAGTCCCTAAAAGCCACGGATTCCACTGTCATAGAGCGGTTTTTCGGCTATTTTTACACATCGTACACTTCAGGCTTTCCATTCAACCTCTATGGGTTACTAAAAGCATTACAGATTTATGTTTACATGACATAACTTTCCCCTCTCCATGCCCACAGCTAATGGTGAAATGTTCAATGTATCAGATAGCTAATGTTTTGCAGTGATGATTTTCTTTCTGCTCTCAATTTTATCTGAGCTACAAGAACCGGTATTTTTCGTTCCACATCCACTGACTTTCTCTTTGTAACTACACTCCTGGAAATGGAAAAAAGAACATATTGACACTGGTGTGTCAGACCCACCATACTTGCTCCGGACACTGCGAGAGGGCTGTACAAGCAATGAACACACGCACGGCACAGCGGACACACCAGGAACCGCGGTGTTGACCGTCGAATGGCGCTAGCTGCGCAGCATTTGTGCACCGCCGCCGTCAGTGTCAGCCAGTTTGCCGTGGCATACGGAGCTCCATGGCAGTCTTTAACACTGGTAGCATGCCGCGACAGCGTGGACGTGAACCATATGTGAAGTTGACGGACTTTGAGCGAGGGCGTATAGTGGGTATGCGGGAGGCCGGGTGGACGTACCGCCGAATTGCTCAACACGTGGGGCGTGAGGTCTCCACAGTACATCGATGTTGTCGCCAGTGGTCGGCGGAAGGTGCACGTGCCCGTCGACCTGGGACCGGACCGCAGCGACGCACGGATGCACGCCAAGACCGTAGGATCCTACGCAGTGCCGTAGGGGACCGCACCGCCACTTCCCAGCAAATTAGGGACACTGCTGCTCCTGGGGTATCGGCGAGGACCATTCGCAACCGTCTCCATGAAGCTGGGCTACAGTCCCGCACACCGTTAGGCCGTCTTCCGCTCACGCCCCAACATCGTGCAGCCCGCCTCCAGTGGTGTCGCGACAGGCGTGAATGAAGGGACGAATGGAGACGTGTCGTCTTCAGCGATGAGAGTCGCTTCTGCCTTGGTGCCAATGATGGTCGTATGCGTGTTTGGCGCCGTGCAGGTGAGCGCCACAATCAGGACTGCATACGACCGAGGCACACAGGGCCAACACCCGGCATCATGGTGTGGGGAGCGATCTCCTACACTGGCCGTACACCTCTGGTGATCGTCGAGGGGACACTGAATAGTGCACGGTACATCCAAACCGACATCGAACCCATCCTTCTACCATTCCTAGACCGGCAAGGGAACTTGCTGTTCCAACAGGACAATGCACGTCCGCATGTATCCCGTGCCACCCAACGTGCTCTAGAAGGTGTAAGTCAACTACCCTGGCCAGCAAGATCTCCGGATCTGTCCCCCATTGAGCATGTTTGGGACTGGATGAAGCGTCGTCTCACGCGGTCTGCACGTCCAGCACGAACGCTGGTCCAACTGAGGCGCCAGGTGGAAATGGCATGGCAAGCCGTTCCACAGGACTACATCCAGCATCTCAACGATCGTCTCCATGGGAGAATAGCAGCCTGAATTGCTGCGAAAGGTGGATATACTCTGTACTAGTGCCGACATTGTGCATGCTCTGTTGCCTGTGTCTATGTGCCTGTGGTTCTGTCAGTGTGATCATGTGATGTATCTGACCCCAGGAATGTGTCAATAAAGTTTCCCCTCCCTGGGACAATGAATTCACGGTGTTCTTATTTCAATTTCCAGGAGTGTATATGAAATTGATCTTCGCCTCTATTGACACGGTGAATTACTACTTCTTTAGTCATTCTCATTGTCCAGTGCAACAAATAGTCTCTGTGGTATGTCTGAAAGATGGCACGCCACTCTCTCATTTAAACTACACTGTCGGTCACATTAATATTCATTTATAGGTCATGATCTCCATGTTCCTTAGTAGGTTTGGTATGTGTGATTTATGAACTTTTTACATGGGGGAGTTTTGGGCAGAATGTTCATATAACTGCACGTATAGCCTGTAGAGAACTTGCACATGAGGGGCCATAGTGGCAGGCAAAAGAGAGAAGAATGGATTGCAGGCCATGAATATTGTGTACAACGACGAGGCTGTGTGAGTAATTTGGAGACGCAGCACGCTGCCAATTGTACCTTGCAGAAGGACTCTGGTCTGTGGCACTCTAATTTTCCCACTTAGTATCGGAGCAGGAGGGTGCCGGCTTGCAAAACATTCTACCTGGGCCAGGCGGCAGACCGTCACAAAGGTGGCCAGTTGGCAGCAAGTGTGTGGAGGAAGCCATTTAAGAAAGGCTGCTGGAATGTGACGTTTTGTCCAAACATTGGGACAGTCATAATACTGCAAGCATTCTCGTCTTGTAAGTTAGGGCGATATGAACAGAGTGGCTGCTGCCGTGTTTAGTGAAGGCAAGACTGTAACTCCCTTACGGCAAGAAGTTGCCAGGTTTCTTTAACGAGCGGCAAAAATCATATATATCAAGGCAAAACTGTCTGGGAAGCTTAACAGCCTTCATTCAGAAATCGGAAACAGTCGGCCTGGAAAGATTAGATCCCTTCGTATATGAGCGATTGTGGTCCCATCTAAGTACATGTTTTTTGCCGAAACATGGCCGTGCTTACCGTGAGAATGACGCCTCCCTAATCTAAAACCTTTTTTTCAGACAAGAGTGGTTTTGAGTAGCTGATTGGCTCCTCTTAGGGTATGCAAATCCGAGACTTGCTCCCCCAGCTTGGGAACCACAGTGCTGTGTCTCGATTGACTACCAGGCCAGCTGAACAGTCCAGAGGGGAGATTCAATGAGTGGAGGACAGTTGGATTGGTATGTACAACGTGGAGGATTTTTTCTACTAATTCGGCTCTTGTACCAAAGATGGGTGGAAATTGATCGTGGCGCGTTGCCTTCTTGGCCTTCTAGTCCTCCCCTGGTGGAAAATTTCAGGTCTTCCCTAGTGGGTGAGATTTTTCGTTTGCAACTTGTGATGTACAACTGGCCAGTGTCAGTTCCCAACTCTATGGACAGTAGTACTGCATATCATCCCAGACATAGTGTGTGTCATGAGGGAGAACTTATTCGTCCGCAGTCGGCCTTCAGGCGTTTGACAATTCCAGCGCGTTCCGTCGTGCGTTTGAGTCAAACTGACTGGCAAGACCAGCGAATGGGTGCATCTCACACTGAAATCTGCTGGGGTTTCAGCAGTCTGAAAGTGAAGTTTTCCGCGTTCTAATAAGCAGAACGCCAGTACACGTAGTTTGCATATTTTCGTGGAGACGTCAGAACATTTCAGGTGATGCAGCGCGCCGCTCCTCTCCCACAATGTGCCGTTTTCTGTTGCTGCCTGAATCAATGTGAAATAGTAAAGTATTACTGCACCGGCGTGTGGTTGTTAAATGATATTCACAACTGCCTGTTCTCTGTGAATCATAGTTTGTTGTGAACCGGGTCGCAACTGATTCCATTTGACCAAAATTTGACCTCACAGCAAATTCAGGTAAACAAAGTCAGATTGCGTTGTAAAAGGGAGTATTTCAGGGGTGAATGTGAATAGTTTCCACCCTACTGAATGCTTTTCCAACCAAGCACCATCCCTTTTCTGATTTATGTTCATTTTTTTTTTTTGTAAGAGTTATAAACTCGATTGTAGTTATAAAAGGATGAATAAAACTAGTCATTATTTTTGCATACTTAAATCCGTCACTGTTCTCATTCGTACGCCTCCAAACATTCACTGTCTTTATTTAATCGTGGTGATGCATGGATACACCAGCAATTTAGAATGCAATCATACTAAATTAGTTAATTTTATGATTAACTTGAATTTTGAAAGTGACTGCAGACATAGGCAACAAAAGTGCCATGAGTACATTCACTAAATTCTGATATAAAAATTAAGGGTGTGAGAGTTTTTGAATAAATTCAAGTTCCTTGAGATTATCGATAATAATGTGTTTCTGGTGTAGATATTTGGGCCCATTGCTCTACTGTATTCTCCTTTCCCGTTTACCAGACGTTGTAGGTTATCTAAGTCACCTTGTCGATGAATAAGTATTGCTCTTCAGTTTGGGGGCTTACCGTGTATGACTGGTGGAGGAAATAGAGAAGATCTGAAGAAGAGGTGCGTTTTTGTCACTGGTTCGTTTACTCTGCATCAGGAGGCTGTTCATCCAAATCTAGTGACAGATGCCACATCGCACTGTCGTGTGCTCTTAAAAATCAGGTTACGTTTCTAGTTTCAAGAGAAGTCAAAACGTAAATGACAAATAAATGTTGAACGAAGCGAAAATGACCATAACCAGAGTAATGAAAGAGGCGTTCAATGATTTTATTAACCGACCTTAGCCGAAACGCTAACAGGTTTTGGTTTTGTGTTACATCAGTAAACGGTTCGAAATCATCTGTTCATTCACTCACTGGCCATGTTAGTACCGGAACGGAAGCTAGCAGAGAGAAGACCGAAACACTGAATTCGATATTTCGAAATCGTTTCACAGTTGGAAGTTCGTAACACAATCCCATCTTTCAATAATCAATGGCAGATACTGAAACAACTAGTTGTGGAATAGTAAAGCACCTACTCTCTCTTAGCAGTGGAAAGGCATCAGCACCAGATGAGGTACCCATACGATTCTACAAGGATTATGGGAAAGAACTTGCTCCACTTCGAGCAGCAGTTTATCCTAGATCGCCGGAGCAACGAAGGGTACTTAGCGACTCGAAAAAAGATCAGGTTACTCTCGTTTTCAAGAAGGGTCGTAGGACAGAAGCGTATTATTATAGGCCTATATCGTTGACGTCAATCCGTTATAGAATTGTGTAACATGTTTTATGCTTAAGAATTATGATGTTTTTGTAAAACGAAAATCGCCGTAAAAGTCAACATGGGTCCCGCAGAGATCTTTTGAAAGTCAGCTCGCTCTCTTCGTCCATGACATCCGTAGCGTTATAAGACAACGGTGCTCAGGCTGATGCCATGTTCCTTGACTTCAGGAATCCATTTGACATATTCTCACACTGCCATTTAGTTAAAAAAGAAGATAACGAGCTTATCGAGTATCAAACAAGATTTACTACTGGATTCAAGACTTTCTTGCACAAAGAACTCAACATGTCGCTATTAACGGTACAAAATCAGCATACGTAAAGGTTATTTCGATAGTAGCCCAAGGAAGTGTGATAAGACCATTACTATTTACAAAGTATATAAGGCATGTACTAGAGAGCGTCGGAAGCTTCTTAAGACTGCAGATGATGCTGTTGTCTATAAGAAAGTAGCAACCGCAGAAGATAGTACAGATTTGCAGAATGGCTTGCAGAGCACGGATGAATCGTGCAGGCTCTGAGTGTGGACACTGGACGTAAATAAATGTAACATATTGCGCATACACAGGGAAGGAAATCAGCTACTGTACAACTACACCACTGATTAAAAACTTATGGAAACGGTAAACACTATGGAATTCCGAGGAATATCTGTACAGAGTGTAATGACCACGTAAAACAAACTGCGAAAAGATTACGTTCCGGATTGGTGTGAAGAACATTCTGGACAATTTGAGCACCCAACATGAACCCTATCGAACATTTATGCAATATAATCGTGCACAAAATTCTACTTTCACAATTGTGGACAGCTGTAGAGTCAGCAAGGCTCCATATTTCTGCAGGGGACTTCCAACGACGTGCTGAGTCCATTCCACGGGCAAAAGGAGATCCACCATGATATCAGAAGCTATCCCAAGACTTCTGTCCCCTCAGTGTAGTTGCCATATGTAATAGCTCAGATGCGTTGTGTTCCAAAGGACTACAACATACGTAATTATGCACATAGGTTCTTTAAACATAGGAGATTCATATGCAGTACAATACGTGGTTACACACTGCGACTAGCGAGCATGTGAAGTTTCGACAACATACCTTCACCGAGGAGTCAAACAGTATATTGCTCCCTCCTAGGTATATCTCGCGAAGAGACGATGAATATAAAATCAGAGAGATTAGAGCCCACACAGAGGCATACTGACAATCCTTCTTTCCACGAACAATACGAGACTGGAAAAGAAGAGAGAACCGATAGAGGTACTCAAGGTACCCTCCGTTACACACCGTCAGGTGGCTTGTGGAGTATGGATGTAGATGTAGATGTGGTTACATAACGTACTCACTCAAGATTAAAGTCTAGAGATTTCACTGAGAGGCAAAAGGGAAACAGCCTTTTTTGAAAAGATTTAGTAAGCTGAAAAGTACACGTTTGTTAGGAAACTTGTGGATATAGACTTGTATACCTAAATGTAATTAAACAATAACCACAGCTTATCTCCAAGAATACAGGCAAAACTTGCTTCAGCATACCAGATGAATGGAAAACTTGTGATTACATTTTATGGTGTGGCCCGAAGTGTCTGTTTTGTGAGGGTATATATAAGAGAAACTCTTACTGCGTGGAAGTTAAGGTAATAAGGAATAAGGCCAGCAGGAGCGCTACTTCGAACAAAAAGTGTCAATCACACATACACATAAGTATTAATTATTCAGAGATAACTACAAATTTTTATGTACAAAATACTAATTTATACAGTAACACAAGTACGCAGCTTTCATGTGATCATTGTATGCATAGTTCTAGCCTGTACATGTGTCTCATTTAGGGATTATGCGCAATTCTTTGAATACGACAATCTTCCTCCCAAAGCAGTCACTGCTGTGTTGTGATGTGTTATCACTGGATTCCTGACTCTCCGTCGGAATCGTCGTTTGCTTGAGTAGCGATTGCTTCAGCGAACGAGTTCGATGCTTCTCGGTAGGTAAACTGCAATGCAACCGCGGAGCTCAATGGAAACTGAAACTAGCATTAAGCCTCGTAACGCGGCTTACATCCTGGTTTGCGCAGTGCTATGAAACTGCGCCCTGTTTGTTCCATGTGACTGATTGTACAAAGGCCGCTCGAACTGTTAGCGGCCTCTCTACGCCTGGCGCTTAGGCTGCCACTTGCACCCTGCTTTGCTAGCGGTAAGCCTAGCCTGCAGTGGAGTTGCGACAGTGTGATCCGAGGCTACATCGAAATTTGATTGATAAAAAGAGTGATTAACCGATCAGTAATCTAAGACATCGATTGCTTACAAGCTGTTACCGACGAACAAACGGATGAATGCGATCCACTGTGGCATTTTGTACAGTTAATCAAAGAAAAAATTTCATAGACGACAATACCTTAACACTGGCGGGTTCTCAACTTCGAGACAGAGCCCTGCGGTGACTATGACGCAGCTGCCATCATCGTGTACGAACGCACTTGTGATACAGTACCCCGCTTCGCGTAATCTTGTTGTTAAAGCTGCACTTAGAAGACGCTGGACGCAGCATCACAAGCCCTTCAAAAATTTTTAAATATAAGTGGTATTCGGGAAGTAAGTTCTGATCGGCTGCGAAATGTAAATCACAATTGAAAATGATGCAGAACGGCAGTCCTTTCAGGCATCATTAAAAAAGCAAATCTATATATCGCTGTTGATAAACTTTTCGGGATGTGAGGTCGTGGTCCAAGAACTTTTCTGCTCCTTACGTTTCGTCCAGGACTGCGGTGGACTTTCTCAGAGGCGCTGCTCCGCTCAGTCTTGCCGACTGACTGGTAGGGTGTCTGAGAGCGAGTTATATATTGTGAGAAAGGGGGGCGTGGTTCGGGAGACACGTGATGAGCAGTGATAATACATAGGAAAGTTATGGTTGACTATCGATTACCACCCTGTCCAAGATAAAACTTGTTAGCATTTTTGTAGAGCCACTGTCCATATATCGCTAAGTTTCATAGGCTCCTCTTTCCTATTAAAATTATCGTGATATTTATAAATTTCAATAGCTTCTCCGTGGATAGTAATTTAACGTTGTAGATAAAACTTCGGCATCCGAAAACTTCACTTGGTGGTTGCCTGGTTGAAGAGCATGTTCCGCTACAGCTGATTTTTCTATTTTTCCAAGTCGACAAAGATTTTTATGCTCTTTCAGTCACGTATTTACGTTTCTTTCAACCGTGCAACCACCAAGTGAGGTTTTCGGATACCGAAGTTTTATCTACAACGTTAAATTACTATCCACGGTTATATAGAGAAGCTATTGAAATTTATAAACATCACGATAATTTTAATAGGAAAGACGAGGCTATGAAACTTAGCGATATATGGACAGTGGCTCTACAAAAATGCTTACAAGTTTTATCTTTGACAAGGTGGTAATCGATAGTCAACCTTAACTTTGCTATGGATTATCACTGCTCATCACGTGTCTCCCGAACCACGCCCCCCTTTCTCACAATATATAAGTCGCTCTCAAACACCCGACCAGTCAGTCGGCAAGACTCAGCGGAGCAGCGCCTCTGAGGAAGTCCAGTGTAGTCCTGGACGAAACCTAAGGAGCAGAAAAGTTCTTGGACCACGACCTCACATCTCAAAAAGTATATCAACAGCCATGTCACCCGGTCGTGAAAGCCTTCATTCTATAAATCTATATATCGGCTAGTAATCAGCAATTATCAATGCAGTATTTCAGTTTTAATACATGCCCTAGTACGTCAATCGCCTTTTGTTCGGGCTCCTGTCAGAGTTCATTCAAGACTCTTGAATGAACTGTGACAGGAGTCCGAATAATAGTGGACTGACATACTAGGGCATACATTAAAACTCTGAAATACTGCATTGATAATGGCTGGTTACAAGCCGAAATCTAGATTTGCTGCTTTAATAAAGCCTGAAGGGAAACGATGACTGATCACTGTTCTCCGTCAATTTGAGAAAAATGTTTTATTTTCAATAGTTAGCCACAGCTCCCAGCCACTTATCTACAGGGTCGCTGCTCCGACGTAGTCATTTGTGGCAGCATTGTTCCAAATTTCCAATACCCTCGTCGTATAAGGCAGCTGCCAGTGCTTCCCGCCAGTTATCTGCGCTTCAGCTCGTTGTCTGTGCCTCTTGGCCAGCAGTTAATGTGAGCAGAGCTGAAACTCTGCCATTTGAAGACTGTATTGTGGGTAATCAAACACTTCCCAGTGAAAACGGTGCGGGAGCGTCTTCATTACCTCTGCAGGATGGGGCTGAAGAAGGAAACGAATGAATGTTTTGTGGGCTGCATAGCTTCAGGAGAAATTTCTCAGCAGGACCTCATACTTGGTAGGAGACACTGTTTTCTAGGTAGCTCACTTGCGCACTGTGCGCTCGGAACTGAAAAGAGCGACTTGACGCAATCGACGGGTGTACTAGAGACACTGCCGAACTCATCTGTGCAAATCTTCGTCGGATTTTCACTCTGGTTTCCATTTCCCGACCGATCGGAACTTACTTTCCCAATAGCCCTCATACTACATAAAAACGAGAAAAGCTATATTTTGAGTATATTAGACGAAACTGTTTGTAACTCGCTCCGCCCGACTGCTGTCGCGTAATGTCCTGAGTGCTGTACACCGGAATATCGATTAACAAACGAGCTCTAATACTTTGTTCATTGTGACAAAGCGCACGGTTTCTAACCTGCAGCTGGTGCTTTGCACACTTTAATATTGCAGTTCACAATTGCAGTGTAAATTGGAGAAGGACGAGGAGGGGGTGATTAGTGTTTAGCGTCCCGTCGACAACGACATCATTAGAGTCGGAGCGCAAGCACGGATTAGGGAAGCGTGGAGAAGGAAATTGGCCGTGCCCTTTCAAAGGAACCATTCCGGCATTTTCCTGAAGCGTTTTAGGGAAATCACGGAAAACCTAAATCAGGATGGCCGGAGGTGACTTTGAACCGTCGTACTCCCGAATGCGAGTGCAGTGTACTAACCACTAAACCACTTTGCTCTGTGCAGTTTAAATCAAGCGAAAAGGATGAGTGTGCCAGTACAGAAGTAGTGTAGCGCTATTTAATAGCCGCGCAGGATTAGCTGAGTGGTCTCAGGCGCTGCAGTCTTGGACTGTGCGGCTGGTCCCGAGGGAGGTTCGAGTCCTCCCTCGGGCATGGGTGTGTGTGTGTGTTTGTCCTTAGGATAATTTAGGTTAAATAGTGTGTAATCTTAGGGACTGATGACCTTAGCAGTTAAGTCCCATCAGATTTCACGCACATTTGAGCATTTTTGCTATTTAATAATCGTCGTTGTGCGTTATTTTCTTTGGACTGAGATGCTGATACTGTTAAGGAGAAGTAATTTTGCATTTATTACGCTATTCTTCAACACGATTGTCATGGTTAAATTATACATCGAAAATCATTACCTTCATTTCACAATAATTATTCAGTTGCTTAGGTTTATTCATTTTGATTATTGGGCAATATTGAAAGTGTATGTGCGTGAGGTTGACCTATTACGTACTCTTTCGTGTAAAAGAATTTTTTCTCGAACAATATTTCGAAAAACGTACTGCAGAAATGACCTCTCTTCCCTTCTTTTCCCTTGACGTCAATATTCAGTGGAGGGCTCTGGTTCTCACTCCACCTTACAGTCCTTCATGGACCATGTATTCGTCATCCTTCGTTCGCCCATGTAATGTACACAATCTTCACTAAATAATATTGCTTGTCTAGGAGCAATGTGTACACCTATGACTTTTTAACACTGTGAGTATAATTTAGGTGTCACCTTCATTAAGTTTAATAATCTACGAAGTTGAGATGTTATATATTACTCATTACCGGCTGTATGTCAATAAAAGAACAATTGTACCAGCCGTCAGCGGAATTCTTCTTAACATTACGCCCTTTAACAACTGAGGAAGCCCAGAATATAAAACAACTCATGCGTTAGTATTTTGCGCTCTGTTTTGAGAAAAGCTACTTTCTGACACATCTCAGTGGGTATGACGACATATCTTCTCAGCTGCGTGTCGTACGGTAATATAATTTTGCATGAACATTATGGATACAGTCTGCAAAACGTATTGCGTATAGAGTTTGTAGTAAAGAAGTAACCGATTATAACGTCATGCATGACGCCAAAGTTTCATCTCATAGAGTGTAGAAATACAGTACTGTTTCCTGTCGGGCACTGCCTTTTTAGCCGTCTCCAATAGTTAAGTGGTGCTCCCCCACCACTTTGTACACATTGCGCCCAACTTTTAACTGTCGGCCATTTCCTGACTGAATGCCTTTTTTTAACAGTTTACGTTTCCGTTTGGGTTTGCCACCTGCGTTATCGGCCGTTTTAGCGAACGACGCGCAGACTGTCAACCGCGTTTCACTTTTTATCCGTCATAGTAATATGGCGAAGGCCACTTCATTTTTACTTATGGAAGTCCGTTTCTCTGTGGCGTATTTTATAGACTTTTTCCACGTCCTTGTTTTTATCTGTCTTATCTTCCGTCGATTGGGATTGACGTATACTCGTTCTTAATCCCTCTCTTTGTCTTCGTGTTTCACAGTTTTGACATGGGCGCGTATGACCCTAGTTGTTTTTGCGCCCTAAAACAAGACAAGCAAACTGTCGATCTGACAGCGACGAACACATGTTGAAGCCAGAGTTGCTACTATCACACTTAGTACTTTCATGGCCTGTGTCGTGCTTGTACGACTGGTGTAGAGCAAGACTTACATTTATGGCTGATATGATAATGAACAAGCACTCCTACAACGATCATTAATAAATAAATGTTCTTCGTGTGCAGATTACGATGCTTTTCGTAACGGTTATTATAGTCCCCAAAAAGTGCAAACTTTTGCCAACCCAGCATGCTGGACATACACTCTAATGACTTCGTCGCTACAGGACATTAAAACCAATCCTACGTCATTTTCTTCTTTTCTTCTCCTTTGTGGAAAAGAATGTAGACGCCACATGGACGTTTAAGAAAGAAGCATCCAGAACAGTGCTACAGATGATTTCCGAAAAAAATCTTAAGTTAGCATTAGCTACGATGGGATAGTACCGGTTAGAGTAAGGGAGGGGAAGTGGAAGCATTAATGGAATGGAGGAAACGGGGGGGGGGGGGGGGGGTGGGAGTGCATATCTGCATTCCAGAGATAACTGATGGCGGAAACGGGACAGGGGGTGGAGCAAGATGGACAGTAACCGACCATTGCCGTAATGTACGTGCCATTTGCAAAGGGAGCCTATCTGATTACCTTTCAATAAAAATATAAGGAGCAGTCAAATGAAAATGAGACAAATGGAAAAAGTAAGTTGTTTATTATTTCAGACATAATAGCCATAACAGTTAACACATTTATCCCACAGTGAGACACCTCGGCGGACCCATGTGTTGTCAAGGGTGCTTCAGTTATGCTGTAGAAGTTTCGCTGGGAAGCCCTTACATATCCTCCATACAGTTCCGGTCTCTCGCCGCCTTATTTCCAAATTTTTGGAGGCATGATGAAAGACATCAGTGGTCGTCGATTTGCTTCGGACGAAGACGTGTCGCGGTTCCGCAGGCAGTTGCAAAAATTTTGCTACAAAGGCATGACCGTCATGTGTTACGGTGAGGTTAGTTCGTTAACAATTATGGCGATTACTTTTGAAATAATAAGCAGTTTACCCACTTTTTTCCATCTGCCTCGTCTACATTTGACTGTTCGTTATACTTACACAGGAGTGAAACTGACTGCCGTTCTTGTGTCTACCATACACAGAGTGCAAATACTGAACTAGGTTCAGAGTAAACGACTCAGAACTACTCGTGCTAACACAAATAATCATACCTGCATAGTGAAAGTTCCTGACACATGTAAACTGTATTCGAGACAGTCTGTGTCTGGCACCGCTTCCTTTCGGGAAAAATACTATTGTTGACTGAACTATTCAGGATCAACTTATCACTCAGCTCAAGCTCCAAAATGCCAGCATGTCTCTGCAACTTATAATCCAGTCAGAGTCTCTCCTGAATACCCTCATGTATCAACATCCCTCGGAGAAAGAATGCTACGAGAAGCCGTAACCGCATTCTAAAATTTGTTTCCAGAACGAATTTTTCTGATCGAGTGAGTCTGCAACGACAATCTGTTAATGTAGGAGATTAAAGAAGCAAGTGTCACGATATCGATTACTGGATACCATGATGATTATTCAGAAACATCTTTAGGACTCTGCAACTGTAAAATTAGTTGCTGAAAAAATCAGCAACCAGTTGCATTAAAAAAATTCTGTTAATTGATCTGTTTCAGTCTCCCAGTGCCCTTCAGAAAACTTTACAGAGAAAATGTACCAAAAACAAGAAAAAGGTAGATAACTATAATACAATTTAATAAAGAAAAGAATAAAAATTTGAAGAGAAACAGATGGTACATACTTCGAATCATGGCATTATGACCGAGCGTTTAAAGTAAACAGGTGCAACCAGCGTATTACTGTAGTCCTAAAAAATTCATATAATAAAATGCAGTGATCCGAAAGAGATCACAAGTGATTACATATAGTTAACGGTGCACGTTCAGGTATGGTATTAGGAAACTACACATGTGTAGGTATCACGGATGAACTGGAACTAAACAGCTGTTGACATGATTATTTGAGGTTCTCAGAATGGGGGGAAAGTAAGATAAAATAACAAAGCAAAAACATACGCAACTGTAGTTGCCATAAAATGTAAAAGAAGAATAACCACATATTAACTAATACATAAAATCGTACATATTAATGATAAATAAAATCACTTAACACAAATGACATGTGGCGCTATGGATGGAAAGTTAGGTGAGGTTAGTACCGTGGTGCAGTAAGGTCAGTACCATGCTGGAAGGGAACATGTCGTTGAAAACTATAGTACCAGTTGTTTTTGTATAATACAAGTACACAACGGTGTCCACATTTCCTGTCCTCTATAGTTACTTTCTGGCCCTTCATATTAGCTAGTGATTAAGAATTGTCTCTCCACGCTCCAGTTACAACTTAGTTCCATGATACACTTCGTACTTAATTTTCGCCGACAGATTCCCTGCTAGCACACTGCTCTCCTCATTACATCAAAATATTCGTGTGAATTCTTAAGGGACCAAATTGATGAGGTCATTGGTCCCTAAATCTACAAACTACTTAATCTATCTTAAACTAACGTACGCTAAGGACAACACTCACATCCGTGCCCGAGAGAGGACTCGAACCTCCGACAGGGACATCATTATATCTGTTTCGGCGACTAGTTACCTGAACATCCCCTCCATAGCACCAAATGTCGTTTGTATTAACTTATTTTATCATCGATTTGTACGATTTTGTAAATTAGTTATTAAGCTGATTTCGCACACTCACAATTTCGTTTGTTTTATGCTAACTACAGTTGAGTAAGTTAATGATGTCCCTTCGTAGATGAAACCACTTACATAGAATATTTTAGAGAAATTTGCCTCACTTGACTGTTAATTGTTCATATATTTTACACATTCATGATTCCGGCTTTGTAACCTTTCTCAAGTGCATGTTGAAATGTTGAAACATATCTGATCTGTCTGCTTCATGTCATCGTCGAAAGAACAAATTCGTGGTCTTATATAGAGGCCATAATTTTTCAGCGATGATATCTAACAGACAGCGCTAATTTTCCCTGGTGGTCAAAATTGGAACCATTTGTTTTTCACCGTAAATCGGTTCCTTATTAACATATTCGCATACCTACCGAGTTTCACTGCCGTATGATAACTACAGACCATACTGGACGTCCGTGAGTCTTTATTATCAATACCCGAACCTACACCAGGAAAGTCGTCATATGTCATTGGCAAAGTGGAAATAAAAGTGAAAAACGTAAAATCTCGGTTGTATACTTCTATCGACTACGTTAATGAAGTAAATCATTATCACATTAACTGAATATCAGGTGTTGCTTCACATAACAATAAAATCAGAAATGAAACTCCTTCCAGATATTCTGCAACTATCATTTATTTAATCTGAAGCCGATTTGTAGCTTAGTACGCAGACGTAGGAGATAACAGAACGTCGCAACAACAGATAAGATGTCTTACGACTTATAGCGATATTAGTTTTAAAGATACACAGTATTTACAAAGAAAAGTATTAATTCTTTTCATATCATAAGGATAATCATTTCATTTAAAAATGTATAATACAATTTAATTTTCTGTTTTAACCCTTTGAGTGTCAATGTTTTCTTCCTGAAACCACCATTTTATTAATCTTCTTGAAGTTATAACAGTACTTTCCGCTTCTGCTGTACCATAACCTCAAAGCTGAAGGCACTTCGTATAGTTAAATTATTCTTATTCAAGTAATTACAGTATGAAGAAGCAGAGCAGTGTTACCCTCAAGGGAATTTTTTTATGTTGACCGTGTTGTACCTAACGGAGGCGGCTTATCGGAAGTGAAAGTCAGAATTACGTAAATATTTAAACAGTAACAAAAAATATTTAACCTATCCACACTGTTCAAAGGATAAAGAAAACGGTCGCCAGCCTTAATTAGGCAAGAGAATAATTGACATTCTTGTTAAAAAAAATAGGTATGAGTAACTTTAACGGACAAACACAACCAATACTTTGCCACAGGCGAGTGCAATGAACTGAACCTGATACAGTGTGTTCAGGTTAAGGTTGGAGTTAGCAGATCAGAACAAACAATTAGTATAAATATAACAGATAACAATACACACTATTACTTTCAGGGCTTCTTCAAACCGAATGGTCTTTATAAAATTACTATTAATATTCACTGCAGAATCATAAATTTGACATAGGTTCAGTATTACTTTCCAAAAATTTTCCTAGCTGACATAAAATTGTAAATGTATTTCATTGCAAAATTATGAACGGGTCACAGGTTAAGTCTCTCTCAGCTAAATGCTTTACTATTTAGACTGAAAGTTAAATGGAATTCATTAACAGGTTACTTCTCACTGTCTTTTGAGTAAAGAAAGCAAGCATGAGTATATTACTTTCCACAATTGCAGTTATAAACTTTTACTACAGTGAGACACAAAATTGACATATTTTTAAGATACTGACTCACCTTTTGCGATTTACACAGGCATCAATGTGATCACTTACTAAGCAAAACTTTATAAGCCTCAGTCTTAACAAGTTTTTATTTTGAAGTTGGCAACAACATATTAATAAGCAGTTTTAATAGAAAAATTATTTTCTGCAAGCATCATTTACTTTAGTTCCCTCTGTCGCCACATTTACTTTAACTTTCTTTTTACGATGTTCAAGAGGCATTAATTAGTTAAAACACTTGGATTTAATGTTCCTTCAATAAAGACACTCGGTAATCACTTTGGTTCAAACGGAGAGGAACCTGAGAGGTGTTATAATCAGGAAAAAAATCGAGGTAGTTACATAAATTCAGTTATAAATTATCTTCTATTTTAGCACAGTAACACAGCCAATAAGCTGATCCTTCACTGTACATCACTATAGTGCTCCATTACAGTGATTGCGCAGTGTGGTGGTGATTGAATGTTGGTAGGTGGATTTGCAGGTAGAATTGTAGGACTGTCATTTCTTGGTGGCGATGATAGACACCAATTTCAGAATAGTTCCAGCTCTTTATCCATCCATCCGAGGCATTGGAAAGCGTCAGGAGAAAACCTCTCTCGGAACTAGCACAATACACAACTTTTACATGGGCATTCCACAGTTTGGTAGCTCTTCCCCGACTGACTCTTGATTCCACCTTTTCTACCTAGGCCAGCCACAATTTGCGCGCGCTACACAGTTCCGTTCCCGAGGGGAACCACAACACCTTTTACATACAATATAACCAAGAACCCTAAGTGAAAGTCAGCAGTTTTACATAAGAGCAAACCAAAATTTTAAATAAAACAAAACATTTGCATATACTGGTAGTTCGACACAAAATTATTTAAATAAAATTATTTAATTTTAAAGATAACCAAAGAGATTATATGAGGAAGGCAAAGGTCCCGAGTTCGAGTCTCGATCCGGCACACACTTTTAATTTGCCAGGAAGTTATCCATTAGTCCCCGAGGAGGGTATATTCCCTACTGAGAGTCGAATATTGACCTTTATGTTGGGAATCTAACCGATGTTATTCATGAGCATTAGTTATGTCTGTTGTCCTACTTTCCCATGTTGTGAAATCTGTACCATTTCTCGTTATAATTATACCTCCCCACCTCTCTTAAGTATTTACAATGTTTCATGTCGTTCATCATTGCCTACGAGTATTTCTGTCCAACCAGGTATCTGTCAAGCAGTGTAAATATTTCGTGGTAGCCATAGTGGGCATTCTTAGCAAATCCGACACAACGAACTAAATGGAAAAACATAACAATAATATCCGTCTGCTGTCTTAACAGTGATGGTTTTTCTTCACCAATGTACATTTCGACGGACAGCTACATCATCTGGGCTGCATGTTATTATCGAAGGGAATTCATCATGATGTCAAGAGATGTTTGCTGCGGGAGCGACACACTGGGGTGACGGAAATCGTAGGATACTTCCTAACATCTTGTCGGACCTCCTATTGCCCGGCGAAGTTCAGCAGCTCGACGTGGCATGGACTCAAAAATTCGTTGAAAGTCCATGCTCACTGAATAGCCGTCCACTCTTGCAGAAGTGTTCCCACGCAGGATTTTGTACATGAACCACCCTCTCGATTATGTCCCATAAATGCTCTGGAGGAGTCATGTCGGGCGGCCTGGAAGGGCAAATCATTAGCTCGAACTGTTCAGAAAGTTCTTCAAGCCAGTGGTGAACAGTTGTGGCCTATTTACATGGTGGATCGTTATTTCGGACCGTGAAGTCCATGGATGGCTACAAATGGTCACCAAGTAACCGAAAGCAATCATTTTCAGGTAATGATCAGTTCAGTTGTCTGTCCCCGATAGCTGAGTGGTCAGAGAGACAGAATGTCAATTCTGAGGGCCAGGATTCGATTCCCGGCTGGGTCGGAGATTTTCTCCGCTCAGGGACTGGGTGTTGCGTTGTCCTCATTATCATCATTTCATCGCCATATCGACGCGCAAGTCGCCGAAGTGGCGTCAGATGGAAAGACTTGCACCCGGCGAACGTTCTACCCGACGGGAGGCCCTAGACACAAGACATTTACACTTATCAGTTCAGTTGGAGGACTCAGTTCATTCCATGTAAAAACAGCTTATACCATTACAGAGTCACACCAGCTTCCACAGTCCCCTGGTGACAACTTTGGTCCGTGGCTTCTTGGGGTGTGTGCTACACTCGAATCCTAACGTCAGCTCTTATTAACTGAAATTGGGACTCATCTGAACTGGCCACGGTTTTCCAGTCATCTAGGGACCAACCAATATGGTAACGAGCCCAGGAGAGGCACTGCGGCCGATGTGCTCTCAGCAAAGGCAGAGTGCCTGTTGTCTTCTGACATAGTCCAGCAACGCCAAATTTCGCCGAACTGCCCTAACGGATACGTTCGTCGTACGTCCCATATTTCATGCAGTGTTGCCTGGCTGTTAGCACTGATAACTCGATGCAAACGCCTCTGCTCTCTGTCGTGAAGTGAAGGCGATCGGCCACAGCGTTGTCCGTGACGAGAAGTAATGCCAGAAACTTGGTATTCTCGGCTCGCTCGTTACTGGTGGATCCTGGAATACTGAACTCTCGGAAGATTTTCGAAATGGAATGTCCAATGAAGGCTAGCTCCAGCTTCCATTCCGCGTTCAGAGTCTTTTAATACCCGTCGTGCGGCCTTAATGACGTCGGAAACCTTGAATCACCTGAGAACAAATGTCAGCTCCGTCAACATACTGCCCTTTTATACCTTGTGTAGGCGATACTATCGCCACCCGTATATGAGCACATCGCTATGCAATGACTATTGTCACCTCAATGCAGTATGCACTGAAATCCAGCAGGAAAGCCTCTCTGGCTTGTTGATATTTCAATGAAGGTGCTGCGATAACCAACTGAAGCCCTAATGGTGAAGCTCTCCATCGAAATGTGCACTGGCGAAGTAAAAACATTATTGCTAAGGGAAATGAGCAGCGGTAAAATTTACTGTTTTCAAGAGTGCGCCTCAGCGCGTAGTGTAAAGCAGTCGCCTTCCGTTTCTGGCGGTGGCGCCGCTGTGGACGTCGCAGCTTTGGTGTCTGCCTCTGGTGGGAAAGGGGAAAAGCTGCCTGTTCACGTGCATTTAAGGTGCGCTATGAGCTCGGCAGGAGTCAGTCTATCAGTTTCGGCGAGCCTGGTCAGTTGGTCAGCCGGGTCAGTGTGGGGCAATCAGTGTCTGTCTGTCGTTCGGAGTGCTAGTATATGTTAGGCCGCCAGTCTGCACGAATTAGTTCAAGCAATGGTCATTCGCAGTTGGATCGATCGGTTGGTCAGCCGCGCACTGGGGTACAAGATGACTCGTCCGTCTTGTGCGTCGGCGCATGTGAGGTCGCCACGTCAGTCCACTAGCCCGCGCCGTATAGCGAGGGGTAGTGGCTTCGCGGCCGACACGAGAGCAACAGGAGTCAAACCACGACATCGGTCTGGCCGGCGCGAGCTGTGACGTCGTGAAACTAGAGATCGGCTCGCCTTCCTGCGCCCGTTGAAGCGGCTGGCAGCGGACGGTTCGGGAGAGCATTTTGGGCGTGCTGCGCCAGAAATCGCAGTTTATTAGAAGTTAAGTGATTCGTGATACGTTGTTTCATTTACTTGTTAAATTCTACTTGTGTTCTTGGTCAGTCTCTCGTCTCCAGCTTGCTCGTCTCTCTCTCGTCCACATATGTTAGGAAGTTAGAGTCTGTTTGTCTGTCTGTCGGTCTGCCGTAAGTTAATAGTTGCCTCTGTTATGTTTTTCGGATTCGGTGTTAACGAATTTATTGCTTAAGGTGTAAAGACCGAATTAGTGAAATATGTTTTTATCTTGTATAATGTAGAGCATGTTTGTGCATTTTATGTAAGACTGCATTTCATGGGTTTTATTTAAATGGTTATTTTAGTATATAAAGTTGCCACCCTGCCACCGTAAGAGTTATCTTTTAAAAACAAGTTGCACTTTTGGTGGCAAGTCTTTTTTTTATGTGAGTGTTTTGTACCATCTCCATCTCTCCTACGGGGTGCATAGTTTATGTGTCTGTGTGAGTTGTTAAATTGTTTAGCTTAAAATATTCTGGTGTGTTGCAGATTGCACCAGTGTAGTCTTTCAGAGGTTGTTGTGAGCGGTCGTGACTACAGCCGTGTTAAAAGGGAGCGGCAAAGTTCTCAGCCCGAAAGCTCATACTGTCAACAACAAAAAAAAGTTATTTCTGCCTCTCAATAAATTGTAACTTGATATCTAGAGGGTGCTTTCTGATTATAATTTTAAATCTGTTTTTTTTTCTTTTTTAAGTTTCATCAGTTACCCACTGGTAACTACCTCCACTCTCACGTAGTGTGATTAAATGTGTTAATGTCCTTGATGAATCGCTAGTAAATAAAGTAAATTCTTTAAGAAAAGATTTTGAAAGTAAATACCACGGTTCAGGAAGATTTTATTACTATGGTTTCCAATAAAGAGAGAAGCCTCTGGGAACAATGGTCTTTAGCGAACCTTACTTTCTGTTCGTGACAAGCTAAAAAAATACAATTTATATACTGGAAGAACGTGACAAGGGTGAATGAAAAAGTGGCAGGCTGTAACTGTTAGCATGTGACACTATTATCGGTGGCAAAATTATACGGAAATTGTGTCGTCGGAGATATGTAGTCACCTACTTGATGAAAAGTGTGCTCCAGCAATTTGAACACGGCGCGCTCCGCAAACTTCGGAGCCGTGCCTGCCGCAGTCTGGTGTAGTGGACGCATTTCCGAAAGGCTTCGTCGGGCGTGGGTCGGACACAGCCAGCCAGCTCCCTACACAGAGGCGCCCGCGCCCCCCAGACGGCTCGGCGCTAATGAGACGCCCTGAGAAGCAGGCACGTGCCGCCGCGCCAGCCGCCCTTGTCTCCTCGCACAGGGCTGCTCATTCATTCCGCAGAGGCGCCGGCTGCGAGGCCGTCTCCACTCCCGCGAAGCGGGTCAACACCTGCGACAGAATGGCCCGCACCAGTCTCACACCCCGCAGTGTGGGAAACGACGGACAAACAATTTTGCCCTCTGTATTTCTACAATGGGACAACCCACATCAAGTGGACCAGGTTTGGAAATCGTCTTCACCGGACTGTAATGTGCGCCTGACACAGTACTCGTTAAAGCCTGTGCTATGGTAAGTGAGCGGAGTTCACCTTATGAGAAAGGATTTTCGTATAGATATCGACCGCGTGTACCTGAAAGGTGGCAAATCAGACTTACACCCACTCTGTAATAACAATGATCCGTCAAGCAAGTTCGAAATGCGATTACACGTCAGGATGGACCAAAAGCAACACTGAATATGCTACCAATTTGATAATAATACGGTCGCCAGCCTAATTAGGAATTAACTGAGTTTCTTCCCAGTACAAGTTGGTAGATATTCATGCAAAACAACAAGTAGTAACACTGCATAATATAGTAGAATTATTGAACCAGAAAATCTAGTGAACTGATAGTTTCACGTTCTGTACTGATATGGAAAAACCATGAATACATAACACTACACTATAATGTATACTACAAAACTTTATACTGTCTATTAATCTGATTAAAATCGGGCATAGGTTACCCTAGAAATATCACTTTCGTGCCACACACAAAATGTCAATTTTGGTAAAGATAAAACACTGATAAATTTTGACTTTTATATTGACTTTAACTTTTGCTGGTCAAACCAATTTAGAACACTTCATAAGTCAAATGAATAAAAAGGGGTGGGGGGGGGGGCTGAAACTGTTATGACCAGTGTATTAAAAAAATTTATTACTGAATTTAGTATGCGTTCAAGATTTCCAGTATATAAGTTATCTTATTTATTGCTCATTTAAATACCTTTATATCTGTCTCGAAATAATAAACTTCATTACTATATCAATATTAACGTTATCTTTCAACTTCGTTAGACCTTCGTTATCCATTTACTGGTTCATTAACAAAACATTTCTTTAAACACCATTCTAACATAGCTAGTTCTGCAAATAATTATTATTTCCACAAAATTTAATTTTTCATTTCGGAACACTCGGATTGCACAATATTTGGAAAGGACCTTGTCTAGGTTAGCTGTGACGATAACTAAATGATGGGAAAGTTGTGGTAAAATTTTGGTTATTATTGCACAGTTCACTCTCTGATCCATACCAATACAGTACTAAAAGTTTCAACCTGCTAGTATCGATGTGGCGGTTGGCGTCCGGCTAGATGACGAGGCAGAGAGCACACATACAACCACAGCTACGGCTCTTGACGTGTTGGCACTTTTATTCTTCTTAACCTCGCAATACTTTTCCATTTAGTGCCTATGGAATTTTCCCATGCTGTGTGGGCGTTCGAACGGCATACCCGAGGCTCAGTGAAGCTATGTCTTCCAGGAGAGCCGCCTCGTTCCAGAAGGTGTTCCTCAAACCAGTGCCAAACTCCCAACTGCTACTGCTGCTGAGTCCGTTGTGCCGTGCGCTGCCTGTGCGCATTTTCCCGCGCTCTCTTGACATCTACCTTTTACCGCTCCCAGACAGTCCGGGTATTCACCCGAAGTTTTGCATTCTACATATCCTTACACATTGCCTACGTATGGACCAGACGCACAGTTACAATTTTAAACGTCCTACAACCGTTTCAACATTTGTTACATTTCATTCTATTACAATATTGCTTGACATTTGACCTAAACATTAATATTCACATTGAAACATATTTACAGTTTTCTTAACATAATGACATGAAACAAAAAAGAAATGAAATCAGAAAATCAATTACACAAGTTTATCGAAAAATCAGAAGAGAAAAAAATTACTTATATGTACAATAGTACAGCGTCGTTCTTGTTACAGGACCACCTCATATCTGAATGAAATTTCGCACTTATTGTCACATCCCTTATTATCCGTTAGCAACATTTCTTGTGGTCACACCTGCCATGGTCTTACACACTCTTTAACCAGCTGAGTAGCAGCACTGTGCCAGGCATCAAGACACATAATTCACAGTTGACAACATCAATGTATTATTATTCGATACAACATTAATCCAAATGCTTTTGTCCTCCCCTTTAAAAGAATAACAAACCAAGAATTTAAAAAAAAAACACTGGGAAAAATGTTTCGAAAATTACCTAAACCTGCCTCTTTATCATAAAACTTTATCAATGACAGAAATTCCTTTTTTATAGACTTGAAAGTACCTTAAATTCACTTTGGATATAAAATTTAAACAATGCTATTAAAATTCACCAGAACTAGTTGTACATACACAACGAATGCCTTGTGCCCGTTGGTGACTCAAGTTTTGAATAAAGAGAAGTTATCTGAATACAATTCAAACTCAGCTACAGACGATGATAATCCAGCGGACGGGATAGGCGGTGCGACTTCGCTACCCAAGGTCGTACTGGCAGGTGGGCAGTCCCCATACACGGTCAGCTGCGGCAGACTGAAACCCGAACTTAGTACGAGGGTTGGAACTTTAATAGTGGCAAATATTTATTTACAGCTCGTACAAAATATATACGTGTTTCAAAGTTTTACTGACCTTCAAAGCAGTCATCAGGATTTTGTATAACCCGTTGCCAGCGATGTGGAAGTCGTAGGATACTCTTAGCAGTGCCAGTTGTGTTGGCAGTGGCGGTCGCTGTGGCCGAGTAGTTCTGGGTGCACCACGCGACTACTAATGCCACAGGTTCGAATCCTGTCTCCGGCATGGATGTGTGTGATGTCCTGAGTTTAGTTTGGTTTAAGGAGTACTACGTTCTAAGGAACTGATGACCTCAGATGTTAAGTCCCATAGTGCTCAGAGCCATTTGAACCATTTGTGTTGACAGTTCGAGCGACGCCCCCTATTGCCCGACGAATTTGTGGGAGTTCTGAAGCGAGTGACGTGAATTGCTTCCTTCAGTTTAGAAACTGAGTTGAACTCACGAGGGCTTAACTCAGGGGAGTGCAGTAGGCGGTATAGCACTTAGCAGCTCCATCAGTCAAACAAATCAGTAACAGCTTGCATTCTACGTTCTTGAGCATTGTCGTGAAAAATGAAGGTCAGGTCCTGCGAAAAGTGTCATCGCCTCTGTCTCTAAGCTGGTCGTAGGTCGTGTTCCAAAAATGAACAGCATAGAGACAAAAATGATGACACTTTACGCAGGACGTGACCATCATTTTGCAGGACAATACTCAGGCACGTACAGTGCAAGCTCTTACTGATTTGTTTGACTGATGGGGCTGTTAAGTGCTATACCACCTACTGCACTGCCCTGACTTAAGCCCTCGTGAGTTCAACTCGATTTCTAAACTGAAGGAAACACTTCACGGCACTTGTTTCAGAACTACTACAAATTCGTCGGCCAATAGACCGCGCCGCTCGAACTGTCAACACAACTGGCACTGCTAAGAGTATCCTGCGACCTCAACATCGCTAACAACGAGCTATACAAAATGTTTGTGACCACTTTGAAGGTCAGTAAAACTTTGAAACACGTAACTATTTTGTACCAGCTGTAAATATATAGTTGCTACTATTAAAGTTCCAACCCTAGTATTTAATGTCAGTGCGCTGTTTTTACAACAAAAGACAAATACATTACACAACATAAGAACTTGCGACACCACCATGGAAACATCTACCCAATGAGTACTTATGGTGATAAACAAATTATCAGTGCCGGGAATTCAGAATTACGGTAGGCTAAAAAAAAATGGTTCAAATGGCTCTGAGCACAATGGGACTTAACAGCTGTGGTCATCAGTCCCCTAGAACTTAGAACTACTTAAATCTAAATAACCTAAGGACATCACACACATCCATGCACGAGGCAGGATTCGAACCTGCGACCGTAGCAGTCGCACGGTTCCGGACTGCGCGCCTAGAACAGCGAGACCATCCCGGCCGGCATACGGTAGGCTATACGATCCTTAACAACTGGGTGACACCAGACTTACTGTAGTACGTGACGAGGCAGGGATTCAATACCACAAAATTATTTTACTAAATGATTTCCTGTAATAATTACACTAAAAGGAATATCTCTTATAAACATAAACTTCGCTATTTTTGCAAGTAGACGAAACGAAATTTCAACGCCAAAAATTGTTCTCAATTGCTTTCCAGGAATAAATGTCGTAAAAATGGCACGTGGTGTTACAATAAACCTCTCTCTTTTTAAATAGTAGACAAGACAAAATGTGAATATCAAAAACTGTTTTACAATTATTTACCTGTAATAAGTACAATGAAAAGGCAAACTCTCATTAAAATAATATCATTGTTCCAAATAGCACACTAGACAACGTTTCCGGTTCGCAAAATTGTTTACAAATAGTTGCCCACAATAATTGCAATGAAAGAGACAGCTTGTATTACAGTAACATTCACCATTGAAATAAGCTTCACTTCTTTTGGAATGAACCCCTACAAACAGCAACACATCAATACGGATGAGAGACAACACGACGTTAACGCAGCAAGCACACAGTTTGCAGTAGCAAGCTCGCCAATATATTTTATGAATCATTAGCGAAGGGATACTCAAGATTTCCACAAGCCAGGTTCTGACAAATTTTCAGAGTGTACGATGGCCCCGCAACTGGCCAAAACACCGTCGGGTCTCCGCTGGGCGAGAAAAGTTTTAATGTCAGGGCTAAACAGCGGTAGACCGCCATCGCGCCCCTAGGTGCCCTTTCCGCCGTCGCTAACAGTCTCCCTCGAACTGCCTACCCATGTGCTGGCCAAAGCGGATGGCGTGGCGCGTCGAAACTTCAATGATTTCGTCGGGTCATTGCGATCGAGTGGTCGATCGGACTCGGCACAGCTTAACACACAAGGAAAGTACTTGGCGTTTAATCAAAGACATTCAGGCGTTCGACAAAAATATGGTAACCTGGAGAGAAACTGGTCCTTGAACATCAGTGCAGGTGCCATCCTATATTTGACCACTCACGGAGCCTGTGGAATGTCCTCAATATGTTGCAAGTTTCAGTCCTATGTTCTTCGTCATCAGTTCCTAACAGCCTTCAAACCTTGTTAGCACCCAAAGATACAGCAACGTATATAATACTGTACGAGTTCCTCAACAATGCCAACGTCCCAAAATATCTCCCCATGCTGCTAATCTAAAGCTCTTGGTAATTAAAGTGGTAGGAGAAGACCAAAGCACAATTAACTGAATATACCTCCACGTACTTCTCTGCAGGATACGGAACACTCAGCCTACAACTGTATGTCACTATGTACCTCCTGTAAGTATGTGTCTGAATACTGGCGTATCTACACGTTTGGCTCCAACACTCAAATGTTCTAATGTTCTGTCTAGACGCCACTTACATGAGCCCATATATTCATTCGTCTAACTGCAGCTTTTGAAACAGTTCTTACAGGACATACAAAAGAACATTTTATTGCCAGTAGGAATTCTTGTATACTGTTTTCGTGTTCTTTTTAGATGATACTTATACACCTGTCCAAATATTCAATTGTGTACCCGCAGCTTTTGCAACGGCTCTTACAAGACACGCAAAAAACATTGTATTGCCAGTAGGAGCTTTGTAACATACTACCTCTGTGTATTCTACGTTAATGGCTCAAATGGTTCAAATGACTCTAAGCACTGTGGGACTTTACATCTGAGGTCAACAGGGTCCTAAACTTAGAACTACTTTAACCTAACTAACCTCAGGACATGACACACATCCATGCCCGAGGCAGGATTCTAACCTGCTACCGTAGCAGCAGCGCGGTTCCTGACTGAAGCGCCTAGAACCGCTCGGCAACAGCGGCGTCCTATTCTACGTTACATATTCGTTTTGTTTACTCGTTTCAGTATACTGTGGAAATAAAATTTGTTTTGTGTCGCAATCTACCCTTTCTCAAGTCTATGTATCTTTGTATTAAGTTACGACTTAAACTAATGCATACACTGAGCTGTCAAAAGAAGCTGTGGTGTGACACTTCCAGTGTTGAAATGGCTGTACGGTCTCGTTCTGAAAGCCAATAAATTTAAAAAAAGTGTCAGCCGTAGTAAGAACAGTGTTCTGTGTAATTGGGAGTGCATTATGTCGGTGCTCAGTGGATTCAAACGTGGATAAATCGTTTATTCTCGCATAGTGGGTGCCAAGAAGCCTAAGCGTATTAAAGACTCAGGAAGAACGTAAAACGCTCGTTACTGGTTGGCCCTCCATCATGCTTTAAAAGAAATGTTAGCTTCAATTCTTTTTTTCTTTATTCAGCGACGAAAAGTCGGACATTTTGTATATACAAAATGAAAATAATATGGAAACACCAAAAACGCAACACATTACTATGCCTAACACAGTGTACGAAAACCGTTTACAGTGTTCCTGGAACTCCAGCTTTCACTGGAATTTCCTGGTTATCGAGCTCGCTTCGTGCTTTTATTTGGTGCTGACAGCGTTTGCGGGTGCGACATTCAACTCTGCAGTCACTTTTTCAGCAGTTTTTCTCTTATTTTTCGTCACAATTCTCTTCAATGACCGCCCGTCACGATCATTCAACACACAATTTTGTACTCGTTCTGACTTAGAAGACTATTTTACGCTTTCCGTGAGTGCGATATAAATCTTAGACACGGTGCCTCTTGAAACGCCAAACAATGATGCAAATGCTTGTAAAATGAAAATGTGGTGCCGAAGCCATAAAACCTGGCCTATAGATCAATGGCCGAAAGTCTTTTGGTCGGAGGAGTCTTGTTGCGCACTGTTTCCAAATTCTGGCCGCGTTTACGTCCCAAGAGTGAAATATAGGGGGAATTCGGTGACGATACGGGCAGCCATACGTGGTATTCCATGAGCCGACCGTTACTCTGCAATGTGGAATTACTGCCAAGGGCTATGTGATCATTTTGGCTAAACAGATCCATCCGTGTTACAATGTTTGTTCCCCAATAGTGATGCTGTTTCCAAAACAGCTCGCATCGTCCACGATAGAGCCTTCCTTTTTTAACACTAGGTTGAAGTGTTGCACCTCCCCTGGTCGCCGTAGTCACCAGTTCTCGATATTATTGAGCCTTTGTGGTCTACTTGCAAGAGAAGGCTATGTAATCGCAATTCATCTCTATCTTCGTTAGAAGGATGAAACCAAACGAGACGTATATTTATCAATTCCGAGACGACTAGAAGTTTTTTTAATGTCAACGGTCCTTTTTTTACACCGTATTAGGCATGGTAACGTGTTACGTTTTTGGTCTTGCCATAGTCTTGTATATCTTCTGTGCACAAAACCTGCCACTTTTTGTCACTAAATTAAGAAATAAGGTCAACACCTTCCTTAAAGTATGACAGACGGCCATTCAGTAACCATCGCCATCTCGTTCCTCCTGAATCTGTAACACACTTCGGCGGCCTAGGTTACGAAAGCACTCACAATACGAGAACCATCAATACGGCCACGTCCGAAAGCACTGAGCACCGACCTAATGCACTCCCAACTACACAGAACACTGTTCTGACTCACAGGCAGACAAGAATCTTGCTGTTCAGCCAAGATTCTGGCACTTTTTTTTTTTATTTATTGGCTTTCGGGGCGTGCCTTTACAGCCATCTCAACATCGGAACTCTTATACTACAGTTTGTTTTGACAGATCAGAGTACACATTAGTTTAAGTTATAACTTGGTATGAAGTTAGACAGGCCTACGAATGGATAGATTCCGATGTGAAATAAATTTTAGATCTAAAGTATACTGAAAGGAGTCACCTTTGCAGCACGCCATCCGAATCAGTCATTTTCACCTTCGTCTAGTGCACAAAATGGAAGCTTTTTAACAGCACACGTCGATGTAATATGGTCAGATGCATCGGCACGTGCAATGGATTTAGCCTCTTTTCAAATTTGCTTTACAGATTATCGGGTTTGTAATTTCGTGTGGTAAATGCAGGTCTTTGTTCGGCTTTGTATTGGTTCTATTGCAAATGCGATACGAAATCGATTTCATTTCGATCTAACGCAAATTATATTCTCTTAAATGAGGTTTTTATTCCGTGTGGAATATTAGTTTTTCAGATACTGTACAGAAAGCATTTAAAGTTAGTTCACTGCAGTGTGTGAGCATAGCTACCAAAATAGTTTCACTCAGTTTAATTTAGAAGCAAACGTTCGTTAATTCGTCTCACCTCTTCCTGGCTCACAATCTTGCCACGTTGCACGCGTCCATAATAGAATTTTGAATGAAACCAATCTAGGACTTCGTTTGATCAATAGAATACTGTACACAGTTCGGTCAGAAGGTGAGAAAGCTTGTGACGATGCTTCAGAGAAGGTTATGCTGAGAAATCACTGTTAGGCAAAAAAATGCGATACATTGATCCGTTTCCATGTTAATTAGCGTTAACGTTAGACAGTCAAGCCGTTGCGAGCGCAGATTCAAGCGACCCGCCAGATACAATTAGCGTCAATTGTTCCTATGGCATTGATGATAGCGCTAGAGACTGCTCAGCCTTTAGTTCGGGTTCTGTCCTTACTCTCGTCCCACGTCAAGTTTCTGTGTCACTTTCTTGTTCGGTTTCAGTAAACAAAACGATAAACACGTCTCTGTCGAAGAGCTAGAATTTGGCCGCGCAACGACCTGACTGGTAAACGTCCGCTCTAATTAACCCGGTATATTGCAATTTTTAATCCGTTGATTGACCACATACTGTCCGCCCCCGATAGCTGAGTGTTTAGCGCGACAGATTGTCAATCCTACGGGATCGGGTTCGATTACCGGCTGGGTCGGAGATTTTCTCCGCTCAGGGACTGCGTGTTGTCCTAATCATCACTATTTCATCCCCATCGACGCGTAAGTCGCCGAAGTGGCGTCAAATCGAAAGACTTGCACCCAGCGAACGGTCTACGCGACGGGAGACCCTAGTCACACATTTACATTTACCATATAGTCTGCGAATTTCATGACGTTTTCGCCACTGGGAACTACCTCCATTATAACTATCTACATTTCATCAACATCAAAAATATCTTGTGGTAACTGTGCCACTGCAGCACACACACGGCAGACAAATCGGACTTTTTCTCTACCCCTGTATTCCTCCTTTAATCGGTGTTCTCTTATTCACTTCCGCATACAATGGTTGAAGTGAAGATTCCAGCTAAGAAAGGACTGTTTCGGGGAACACTGTTTTCATACCTGTATTTGTAGCCATTTCAGTGTCTAGCACTGCAGTTTTCGGTGATCACCAAGACAACCCATTTATCAATCCTGGAGTTGTCAACGCTATGATGAACAATTGTTTGAGCTGTTTCGAACAATTGTCAGATATCCCCTCCCCGAGGACAGTTCCAATTTCACATAGAATGTTGACCCCTTCTTCACAACCTAGCACCACGATTCTTTTGTCATGAACAGACCCATCGTCAGTTTTCAAAGAACTATTACCTTCAGTTAGTTTCAAAATGTCTTCGCTCAACGGAATCTCTGAACGAAAGCAAGGTTTCAACGTCGACTTAATAGCTTCCTTTCTTGCTTTACGCAATGCAGTCTTGGGGGTCTCACAGTGGAGCATATTTCAGGCAATATCTAAACCTTCATCTTCCAGATCTTGAAAAACCTCTTTAAAAATCTGAATAACTGGCACTATCTTTTCGTCGTTGACTCCCCTGCAGTTATGTATTCGTTTCTTAATCTGCACATCTTCGCCAGGAGGGCAAGAATAGTGCTGTTCAACCATGATTATGCCATTTTTTAACGGCAGCGGCAATTGTTCCGTGCAAAATTCACGCACAACCCCTCGTAAACTCGCATTTTATGTGCACACAGAAGCGATGACCATCGTTGTGAAGACACGGCTTCTCTTTCGTGGTTGTAATTATTTCAGTTGCTCAGAGTGTATAGAACTCATGTAGCTTAGGCCTATGAAAATGAACGGAAACCGAAACTGTCGGGCAGGTGCTGCCTATCTCACGTGACAACATATCCGCTGATGATGAACGACTGGCGTAAATCAGCAGTGGGTGAGACTGTCATCAGAAAACTCAGAGCTCTAAACTCCTTAGACGTAAGTTGCACGCTACCTGTGACACCTACAAAATGGTCTGAAACACCATATAGCCAAAGCGGACGCTCCGCTCCAGTCACCAAGTAGCAGTACCCGCCGAGAATCCACCGTGTGTCTCACTGTGCCCGCGGAGTGTCGCAGAACGAGTATATCAACAGTGACTCGAGATCCGGACTCACCATCTACCACCATCAGCGGAACCATCTTGGACGTCCTACTAGTTAAGTGCATCGTCATTCACTCGATTCAGAACGAGCCCACTGTTCACAATTAGCTGTACAAGTGAACATGTCACCGCCATTGCACGCACCATCGTCATATTACAGTTAAGTAGTGTAGTATAACCTTTGATAAATTATTGTTAAGTGTTGTTAATGAGCGTTAAGAATTTATGCCCAAACCTATTTTTAGGAGCTGCGTCAGCTCCGTTTAGTTCTGTGCAAGCAAGCCACCTCAGTAACAACTACTACTTTCGGTGGTAGTGGCTCTCTTCCTGCCACATTTATGTTGTACACCAGGTGTATTTGGTGAATACAACAGTTTTCATGAGCTATTTTCGGATTGAGAAGTAAGTCTGACGCTGATGCACTTTTCCCCGAGTTGTTCAGGAGGCGGCGACGAAAAATTTGCACTTATGAATATTGATCAAACAGTACAGATTTTCAAGCTGTTATGTTTTAATGAGCAACTGATATTAAGGTACAATTGCTTAATTTACATACTGTATTTAGCTGCTGTTTGTTACGCTTTGAGATGGTGAAAGTAGAATCTCACAATCCGAAATTCATTTTCACTGTTCATTTATGCTTTAAATTAAACGATTTTTCCCTCTGTGGCTGCACTTTTGTGTAAGCTTGCCCTCCCTACCATTATTAAACTCAGATCGTGTTACCATTTAAAACTATTTGTCTTCTGTGGGCCATATTTAACGGAAAAAATAATTATTTTTAACTTCTTTGCGGTAGTGTATTGGGTCTCCTTCCGTTCTTACCTTGAATCACCGAAGTTGCAGACAGTATAAGACGTGAAGAGAAAGTTCTCTTTGCCATGACAGCAGTATCGCAGGCATTGAAAGAGCATTGGAACTCCTAAAAGAGCAGAGAAATAAAACCCTAAAAGATTTTTGCAGTTAGGAAAAATTATATAAATTAACATAAAACATGAAGAAATAAACACTATGTACCTGACCATAAAGAGTGGAAACAACCCTATATACGTATATATACACCCGGCGTTGCCCGGATATGTATTTCCCCCAAACATCTATTAGTCCCTCTCCTCCTTCCCCCTCTGTCATTCTCCTCCTTCATCCACTCTCTGTCCTCCTCCACTCCTCTCTCTGTCCATCTCCTCAGCCCCTCTCTCTATACATCTCCTCATATCCTTCTCTCTGTCATTTGTCAATCTGATCTCCCTCCATCTACCCATCCACTTTTTGCCCTGTGTCGATCTCCTACCTCCCTCTATCTCTCCCTCACTCTCCTTTTTTGTCCTTCCCCCCTCTCTGTCTATCTCCTCTTCTTCCCTTTTCCTTTCCATTTCCTACTTCTCTCTGTTTGTCTCCTCCTTTCTCTCTCTTTCTCTCTCTCTCTCTCTCTCTCTCTCTCTCTCTCTCTCTCTCTCTCTCTCTCTCTCTCTATCTATCTATCTATTTATCTATCTATCTATCTGTCTCTTCCTCCTCTTGCCTCTGTCCACCTCCTGTTCTTTCCTTTCTTTGTTCATTTTCTCCTTTCCCCTTTCTCTGTCCATTTTCTCTTCCCCCCGTCTGTCCACTTCCTCTGCCCCATTATCTGTCCCCATCTCCTCCTTCCTCCTTGCTCTCTGTCCATCTCTTCCTCCTCCTTCTCTCACCACATCATCATACTCACCCCAGTAGGATTCTGGTGGTTTCTATCCCACACACTACTTCCTTCCTGATTGTAACTAATATGTGTACCAAATTCGGCTGAAATCCTTCGATCGCTTTAAGCTGAGCTTTTTACTCACGGCTTTATCTGTGTACGTTCATATAAAATGTATTTCACATATACTTCCTATATTTTACACTTACTTTTAAAAATATTTCACATGAATGAGATTTTCACTCTGAAGCGAAGTGCGCGCTGATATGAAAATTCCTGGCAGATTAAAACTATGTGCCGGACGGAGACTCGAACTCGGGACCTTTGCCTTTCGCGAGCAAGCTGTGAGGACGGGGTGTGAGTCGTGCTTGAGTAGCTCAGTTGGTAGAGCACTTACCCACGAGAGGCAAGGGACCCGAGTTCCAGTCTCGGTCCGGCACACAGTTGTAATCTGCCAGGAAGTTTCAATATTTCACCTGTTCCTCAAGTCGATTTCGTCCTGCAGTTGGATTTCCTCGCCGCTCACTGTTTATGACGCCGTATCTCCTGAACTGAGTGCTGTACATTTATATAATTAAGTAGGTACATCCAGTGTTATGTAGGGCTACTGTCTGTAAAATGTGTTGTCGATAGAGTAAGTAGTAAGTAAATAAACGTCACGCATGACGTGGCAGTTTTTCACGCGTCTCAGTTTTTATGAGTTATCTCCTGAAGTATGTGTCATAGACTGATATATTTTCGTATATACATTCAGCGATATATGTAAATGCTGCCTGCGAGAAGTGTTGCGTATAGAATCCGAGGGTGTTGACAACGATCTCCACAAGCTTCCTATCCCCAAGGCCCATGCATTAACAGGCTAATGCTGACGTCATGAAGCGAGGAATCGCCCTCCAGACCAGGGAGATAAAACACGGACGCCTGGGCTGTTTATCTCGCCTAGCATCCATCATTCTGACATTACCGCTGACGGACAACATCCATGCCTGCTGGGGAATCTCGAAGAGTTTCGAGCGCCAGGGAGGACCGGACAATCCCGATCTGAGCGCCCTACTTCTGGGTGATAAAGTCGATGATCTTGAGAGAATCAGTCGTACATTAAAGAGGTAAAGATATCACAGGGTACTGATTAACAATGAGGTTCCATCTGGCAAAAGATGCAGCGGTCGTGGGCTTGTTCAGCAGCAGGACAGTGATCCGAAACAAGCGTCTAAATTGGGCAAGGGGCATGTAATATAAAAGAGAACTGCGAGGAGCTGAAGATTATCATTTGACCAAGTCAGTCAGGTGATTTAAATCCCATTGAACTCTTGTGAGACGAACTTAGTAGCAATGTGAGAAAAGTTAGGTCATCTATCGCTGAATATCTATGAAGTAATTTACCGACGTGTTGGACTCCTATATCTGTAGAAATAGTGCAAAATCTTACACCAGCCTGCCAAGAATTTATGTAGTTCTTCTGAATGTAAACATGAATACTTTGAAGGGAATAAAATCTAAATATTATTATACTGTACTTCAAGATAGACGTCGGTCTATTCTGTTTGTACACTGTGTTTGTACATTAAAATAAATCACTGGTGGTCGTAACCTGTCGACCGGGAGAGCTATTTCACCGAAACTCAAACGTTTGTTGATAGAGACAGCAATGTCAGACTTTTTTTTACACTGCAGGAAATTTACTGCTACCGTGCATTACAGAGATTCTCTAGATATTACGAGAGGACAATAGTTTCATGGCGTGCTCAATATTTCGTGTGCAGAGAAGGTTACTTAATTTACTGCAAACATCAGCTCTTAGGGAATAACCTTTAACTTGACTGTGTTTCTATACGAACTACTCATTAATTGAAACAAATAGAAACTATATTTGCACACTTATCTTTTTAATTACTTTTTAAAAAGCCATGTTTTTGTCTGTATTTCTATTTAAACAGCGTTGCGTTTCGTGCATCGCTTCCCCAATAATTAATTTCAATTTTTGTTGATTTTGAATCACTCGCTATTTTTATACAGTAGAAAATCCGGATGAATTTTTATTCTATTTGCCGTTTAAAGCGTGTGGCGTAAATTCAGGTGGAAGTAAAAAGGAAAGACATAACTGAAATAAATCAGAAAGATGATTCAATCTGGAAGCAGCTGTACCCAGAGTCTGTATTTATTTCAAGTAGTGAAGTAGTCGCAAATAACGTTTATTTTATATCCAGATTTTTGTTAGTGTGTGGCTATCTTCAGTTTAGTAAATGTAAGTTAAAACGCTAAAACAACTCACACATCTGCACCTCTATGATTCATATCCCGATATCGTTTGTGATTTTCCGACCCTCCAGAGAAATGTGCCACTGAGATCGCGTCGTATTTCTTCTCGAGGAGAGTGTCGTACAATTCAGCAAATAGTCCCCAATGGACTATTCATGTCAAAGGCTGACACGACATGACGTGAGTTATATTTACTGCACTGAAGATAGCCAAACAGTGATCGAAATCTTCATATGAAATAAACATAACCTGAGACTGATTGCAGTATCCTCGATATAACGAGATACACCTCTGTTGAAGGTCCGATGTGAAATCACCCTTCTGAGAGCAAGAAACATAACAGACAGAATGCCTAACATATTACCCAGTATGACAACAAATAATTAAGAGACGAAGTTATTTTTTTCAGGTAAATACAGTAATCCAACACCAATCTAAGGAATCTATGTTTTAACATATTTGTGCCACCATCGATGGACCATATTTTACAGAGATCTTTGTCTCTAGATAATCATTGGAGAAAGCTTTTGACAATGTTGACTGGAATACTCTCTTTCAAATTCTGAAGCTGGCACGGGAAAAATACAGGGAGCGAACGGCTATTTACAATTTGCACAGAAACCAGATGGCAGTTATAAGAGTCCAGGGGGCATGAAAGGGGAGCAGCGGTTGGGAAGGGTGTGAGACAGGGTTGTAGCCTATCCCCGATGTTATTCGATCTATACATGGTGATTCAAAAATAATACCACAACTTTAGGAATTTAAAACTCTGCAACGACAAAAGGCAGAGGTGAATTAAGGGAGCTATAAAGTTTCATTTAGTTGTACATTTGTTCGCTTTAGGTGCTGTTAACTAGGCGTCAGCGTCAGTTGATGCTAAGATGGCGACCGCTCAACAGAAAGCTTTTTGTGTTATTGAGTACGGCAGAAGTGAATCGACGACAGTTGTTCAGCGTGCATTTCGAACGAAGTATGGTGTTAAACCTCCTGATAGGTGGTGTATTAAACGTTGGTATAAACAGTTTACAGAGAATGGGTGTTTGTGCAAAGGGAAAAGTTCTGGACGGCCGAGAACGAGTGATGAAAATGTAGCACGCATCCAGCAAGCATTTGTTCGCAGCCCAGGAAAATCGACTCGCAGAGCTAGCAGAGAGCTACAAATTCCACAATCAACTGTATGGAGAGTCCTACGAAAAGGGTTAGTTACGAAACCTTATCGTCTGAAATTGGTTCAAGCACTGTCTGCAGCTGATAAGATTAAAAGAGTCGATTTCTGTGATTTTATCCTTGCTCAAATGGAAACAGATGAATCTTTCGTTTCAAAGATTGTGTTTAGTGATGAAGCATCTTTCCACACTAATGGGAAAGTCAACCGTCACAATGTCTGTATATGGGGCACTGAGAATCCGCGGGAAACAACTCAGTATGAACGTGACTCGCCTAAGGTGAACGTTTTCTGTGCCATTTCAGCCAATAAAGTTTTTTGTCCCTTTTTCTTCGAAGGTGCCACTGTAACTGGACCTCAGTATCTGGAGATGTTTGAGAATTGGCTGTTCCCTCAGCTCGAACAAGAAGCACAACAATTCATATTTCAGCAGGATGGAGCGCCACCACATTGGCACTTATCTGTCCGTAACTACCTGAACGTCAACTACCCGAGGCGATGGATCGGCCGCCAGGCAGCCCGTGACAGAGCACTTCATCACTGGCCTCCAAGAAGCCCTGATCTTACCCCCTGCGATTTTTTCTTATGGGGGTATGTTAAGTATATGGTGTTTCGGCCACCTCTCCCAGGCACCATTGATGATTTGAAACGAGAAATAACAGCAGCTATCCAAACTGTTACGCCTGATATGCTACAGAGAGTGTGGAACGAGTTGGAATATCGGGTTGATATTGCTCGAGTGTCTGGAGGGGGCCATATTGAGCATCTCTGAACTTGTTTTTGAGTGAAAAAAAAAACCTTTTTAAATACTCTTTGTAATTATTTATAACAGAAGGTTATATTATGTTTCTTTCATTAAATACACATTTTTAAAGTTGTGGTATTCTTTTTGAATCACCCTGTATATTGAGCAAGCAGTAAAGGAAACAAACGAAAAATTCGGAGTAGGAATTAAAATCCATGGAGAAGAAATAAAAAGCTTTGAGGTTCGCCGATGACATTGTAATTCTGTCAGAGACAGCAAAGAACTTGCAAGAGCAGTTGAACGGAATGGACGGTGTCTAGAAAGGAGGATATAAGATGAATATCAACAAAAGCAAAACAAGGATCATGGAATGTAGTCGAATTAAGTCGGGTGATGCTGAGGGAATTAGATTAGGAAACGAGACAAATAAAGTAGTAAATGAGTTTTGCTATTTGGGGAGCAAATTAACTGATGATGGTCGAAGTAGAGAGGATATAAATTGTAGACCGTCAATGGCAAGGAAAGCGTTTCTGAAGAAGAGGAATTTGTTAACATCGAGTATAGATTTAAGTGTCAGGAAGCCGTTTCTGAAAGTATTTGTATGGAGTGTAGCCATGTATGGAAGTGAAACATGGACGATAAATAGTTTAGGCAAGAAGAGAATAGAAGCTTTCGAATTGTGGTGCTACAGAAGAATGCTTAAGATTAGATGGGTAGATCACGTAACTAATGAGGAGGTACTGAACAGAATAGGGAGAAGAGGAGTTTGTGGCACAACTTGACAAGAAGAAGGGACCGGTTGGTAGGGCAAGTTCTGAGGCATCAAGGGATAACAAATTTAGCACTGGAGGGCAGCATGGAGGGTAAAAATCGTAGAGGGAGACCAAGAGATGAATACACTAAGCAGATTCAGAAGGATGTAGGTTGCAGTAGGTACTGGGAAATGAAGAAGCTTGCACAGGATAGAGTAGCATGGGGAGTTGCATCAAACCAGACTGAAGACTACAACAACAACAACAGATAATCATTAGGCTTTACACGTTTTGCCCGCATCATAATACTTTGTTTAATTTATTGCTTCGTAAGCTCCATCACATTAGAGAAGTGAGTTTTTGCGACAGCAATAATTTGTGAATTTTTGCACTACTGTAAAAAATGAGACTGCTCTGCCACTGCTTTTCTATTGGACACACAATGACGGCTTTGTACCACATGACCTGAGAAAAGTCGTTGCATTCTGGGCACAAGATGTTTTCGTGAGCAACAGTATCGACCTGAAGCTCTTTACTGCAGCTCTGTGCGTCATATCTCGTTATCGTTAGCGATTTTCCGACCCTCCAGAGACATGTGCCATTGAGACCGTGTCACATTTCTCTGCGAGGAGAGTGGCGTACAATTCAGCACTGTTGTAAAAGGCAAGGTAAAAATGTCAGAAGTCCACCGCAGCTCAGCTATCGACTGAACGCCACTGCGTTATCCCCTAAGTACGACTCTGCTGTCTTCACCAGCCACTATCAAACCCCACTTCGTGTGATTTTTAGGCAATTGCTGTTGTTCACAGCATTCAAGCATTGCATTACTGATTGCTGGCGTCATTCGATCCTGGTGGTCGTGTTCTGGTTACGCGAATGCTACTGCTCTCATTTCGTTCTTTTCTTTTCTCACTCACTGCGACGTGTTGGAACTTCCCACACAGTAAACCAAAAGAGGTGCCATACGTCGTATCCGTCAATGTTTATAAGTGAATATCCTACGGCATCCGGTTACTTAGTTATCTAATTCTCCTGTTACAGCACAGAAATAATCACAATAATCTATAGTTCAATTTGAAATTAATTTTATTCACTTGTTTTAGTAGAAACTATAGCATACAAATCATAAAGTAAAATTCTGGTAAATTTATTGTCATGTGCACCCAAATGAGAACTTGAGTGATAAAAGCTTTTGAATTCGTGACTTGCACAAACTCATACGACTTGTGTTTCCACACTAATATTGGTCGCTTTCGATTGTTTTCACATGTCTCCTTCACCTCACATCCACACCAAGTGCGCTAGGGATTTCTTACCCAAGAGTTTATTTGTCACTTTGTAAAGCGTTGAAATTTACCCATATAAATTTGTTGAAGAATATGTGCACTCCATTACGTTAAGAGAGAGAAAAGTTCAGAGTTTAAAACTATTTTCTGCAGCTTTGGAGTAGCTCTCCCATTCATTAAACTAGGTTGAAAGAGGAACACTCATAAACGTATCGTATATGAACCACATTCGATTTACAGATGACATTGTTTTGCTTGCTTCGGTTTAGGAAGAACTTCATAACAGGATGTGGGAACTGAAGAAGAGCAAGTATGATAGTAGCCCTGAAGATGAATTACACTGAGACCAAAATGATATACAGTTAACTTGCGACAGAGAAATAGCGAAGAATAATGATGAATATATAGAAACAGTTGATGAATTTGTATATTTAAGAAGACTGAAAACAACGAGTGGATAAATAGTTAAAGACATAAACAAGAAGGCAAAAAAAATAGCTTGAAGCTCATTTGCGAATCCGAATAGTTTATTCAGAGATAAACAGTCGATGTGCTTAACGGGACTAGTACGTGAGTGAGTGTCAGAACACAGATTTTTAATTTTTGTCTTAAAACATTCTCAGTAGTTTATTGAGCAAGAAAAAATTTGCTACGATGAAACTGTCTAAGAAAGCACCAAATTACAGGAATTAAAATGTGCCTCCGCACATCAGTATGCCCTCCACGTCACGCAGACAGCTCTGTTAGAAACAGAATTTTGTTCTCGCCTGTATGTGTGTTTGTGTGTGTGTGTGTTTTAGTCTCTAATGTCTTAGTGAGATGAGATTATTAAAGACGTAATGGCACGGTAGGACTCAAAACCCGTATGATAGTTTTAACACTTTCACATGGAAACGGAAACCAGAAACTGTTCTGGTAGGACTATATACTTCGAAAGTAGGTGTGCTGGCTGCTCTGCTACGCTTCAGTGATGCAGTGTCAACATTTAACGTTATGGAACTGATGGGAGTGCCTGGAAGACTAAATATGCAAAGAGCTTTAATTGATATTGACCATAGGCCTTCTAAGCAGAGAAATCAGTGTTGCAAGGCATCAGGTACGCAAGAATAAGAAGTCTGAAACAGAAAATGAAAAGAAAGCAACATCAGAAAGAAGATGAACATGGACCTGGGATGAATTAGTATTATATATGACAGGTAAAGAAACAAGCGTTCCTCTTCTTCTTCTTGCGTTACGGCCTCTGTAGGACCCCGGGTAGCCCCTTCGTGGACTGCATTTTCCTCTTCTTCTCCCAGAATCTCTTCATTCTTTCTCTTCTTCTCTCCCGCTCTTCTTCCGAGATCTTCCGTTTCTCCTGTCGGCTCCACTGGTGACACTCTAATCTTTTCCTGTATTCTTCTCTGTCATTGATCTTCGGCATATTTGTCGTTGTATATTTGTTCCTCCAGTTTTCCTTTCCTTCGACCTTGATCCCCAATTCCAACCAGTCCTTCCGATGTTTAACAACCCAATTGTTTCCTGTCTTCCGCCTCGTCCTCCCTGTTGTTTCCCACACTCTCTTCTTCATTCTGTCCATATTCATCCTAACTACATGTCCATCAAACTACGCCCTTTTCAGTCTGATTTCCTCGGATGTTGTTCACATGTTCTGGTACAATTCTTCCCTAGGTCTTTGCATCCACCTCTCTCCACCTCTTTTGGTACCTAGTATTTTTCTCAGTATTTTTCTCTCTTCTTTCTCTATTTGTTCTGCCCAAGTTCTACTTAGTGTCTTCGTCTCAGCAGCATATAATACTGCATTCCTCACCGTTGCCTTGTAGTGGCTTATCTTTGCCTCCGTTTATATATTCCTTTTCTTGTATATCTCTCTCGTCATGTAGTAGGCTGACCTCATCTGCTTTATCCTGTCTGTTATTCCCTCCTTGCTCCTGTACCTTGTTGCTATAAATTCACCCAGGTATTTAAATTTGTCCACCATTTGCACAGTGCCTTCCGGTGTTTCCCAGTCTGCAATGGTATTTAATGTCTTTGTCTTGTTAAAGGTGATCCTCAGTCCCACCTTCCTGGCTACATTACTTAAGTTGTCGAGTTGTGTCTTTGTGTCTTTGCGTCTTCTTCCGTTTCACTTACTATTGCTATTTCGTCTGTAAAGGCTAGGCAGTCCACTTGAGCCCTGTTGTCCTTTTTGTCCCCCACATGGGTATTTGGTATTCCCACTTCCTCGTTTTTGCTCTCCACTGCCTGATCACAAACAAGCTTTAACTTTAACTTGAATTTCCCGGAAATTCGATTTTCAGATATTCTGATACACAATGGTTAGAAACTGTTAAAGATAGAGGGCTGAAATTTTGTATACTGTCTTAAAGCATGTTTAACTAAAAAGAGACTATACTTATGACTTAAATTTGAAAATTAAAGAGATTTTTAAAGAAAAGGTATGAGTAAATTACAGAGTTTTATGTATTCTTTGTTTAAAAAAATATTTGAACCGTGATCATCTTTTTAAATGTCTACTTTAAGCAGAATAAAAAATCAAGCTTCTCCTTTGCGTTAATTTCGAGATACGTGTACCTATGTAGTAGTTTAGTAATTAATATACTTCATTTTACTTGCAAGACAAAATGTAATACAGAAAACATGCAAGACCAAAATCTGTAGTTCATTCATTAAATTGTTCAAAAAGATCTCTTAAAAAATGTTAAGAAATACAATAGCTACAAATCATATTCTTTAAGCTATACTATTTAGAAGACTGAGAAATTTTTCAAGATTTCACTTTGTGTTCACGAACTAGTCCCTTTAAACGAAATACCTGTACACTATCGGATCAGAAGTATTGGGAGACCTTTATGTAATCCAGAAGTGACAGTAGATACAATGAGATGTACACACGGCGTGATAAAAAAGAGGGGGCTGAATATTGTGTTGTCAAAAGAGCAGTAGCAACAGCAGAGTGGATCGAACAGGGAAGCTCAATGACTTTGAAAGTTTAATGTTAAACTTCTAAACTTGTGTTTGTAAGTGTCTGGTTGGTATCTGAGAAACTGGCAAAACTTATTTTGATATATAAATACGAAAATTTAAGTGCAGGGCAACAGGGCTGTGTTAAAATTAAATTTTTAACGGACATATGTGAACCACACGCTCCACGAAGCGAAATCAACTAGCCAGTACATCAAATAATTCGCCTGCGAGAGAGCAATATATTTTCAAAGAAATTTACTGCAAAACGAGTGACTCAGGTTAAAATATTGGCCCTCAATATAGCTTATCTTTAGTCTTACAGAATGTTAATTTAATTTCACAGCAAATGAACATTAAATTTAACGCCACTGACTTCCTGACAAAACTGCTTGAGAACTCACAAGATAGTACTTTACTGAGATCTACCGGTATTAAACCTCTGAACTAACATTATTTTCGCAAATAACACTCTGACAATCAGTGTGCTTTAGAACGGAGATGAATTTTGATGATAATTAAATTTGTTAAGCTACCTGTGCGAACGGGACGCTCGTGTGTTCTGCAACCTGCTACTCTAAGGACTATCCAAAACCAAATTTAATTTACCATACTGATAAATGAGAACAATGACTCCTATGCTTCATTAAGCCATAACATGAATACACCCTTTCATAAAGTTCTCACAACTAGATAGGTTAGCAAAATATTTCTTAGTAATTTCCCTGTGTACAATTAGTTTTCTTGACATTTGTTTCAACTATAAGACAAAACTGTATATCTTTGTACAGAATTACTACACCGAATTTCAAACATACGCAATCCTCTAACAATAAGAAACTACACAATTAAAAATGTAAATGAGAACTGGATTACCTTAAAAGCTCTTGTTATTCTTTCATTAATAGCTGCACAAAATTTTCAATATTACTCGAAACACATTATTACAAAAGCCTTTTTAAATAAATCTGCCTGCAATACACGGCAAATCAGATTCCACACTTTTCAAACCGACTACATCGCCAGACTGTCAAACACAAACTAACTGCTACTCTGACGAAAGTAAAACTAACCACCATGATCAGTATCTCTGGCCACGAATATAGTTCCAAAGTGTATGGTTATAAAGACAATGATAAAGCGATATTACAAGGCTTGAGAACATTTATCAGATTTACAAATTAACTCACATTTGCGACCCATTACACACTCAGAATTATCATAGCAAATAAGACAGCCATCTTTCAACTTTAAATGTCACTGGATGTCACCTGAGGAACAGACCCATAAGGAACATTTCAACTCTTCTAAAGCTGCCAAAATCGATTGTTGCTGTTGTGAGTGTGAAGTGGAAACGCGAAGAAACCACAACAGTTAAACCTGGAAAAGGCAGAACACGTTTTCGGAGGGACAAGGACACTCGAGCACTGCAGATGGTGGTTGTAAAAACTCGCGTGAAATCAGCTGAAGGAAACTCTCGTGCGTTTCATAGTGGTATCAGCAATCCAGGTAGCTCAGTAAGTATGCGTGTGGAACTAAAAAAATTGATACAATGGTCGAGTAATTCCTCAAACGCTACACATTTCTGATGTCAGTGCTGAGAGACGTTTGAGTTGGCGTAAAGAGCGATTCCACTGGAAAATGGATGATTGGAAACGAGAGGTGTGGAGTGATGAATAACGCTGTACCGTATTTCATGGAATGATCTGGGCATGGCGTGTGCCTGAGGATGTAACCCGCCATCATGTGTAGTGCCAAAAGCCAATTCTGGAGCAAGTGGTGTTACGGTACGGTGGTGTGTTTCGTGGTTATGGTGTAATCACCCTACTGCGCCCAAGAAACGCTAAATGCAGAAAAATAAGAGCACATTTTACAGCAGTGTGTACTGGCTGCAGCAGGGAAACATTTCGGGGTTGACTGTTGATTGTGTCAATATGACAGTGCACCGTGTCATAAAACAGCGTCTGTGAGGCAATGCTTTGTAGACAATAACATTTCTGAAATGGACTGGCCTACCCAGAGACCCGAGCTCAACCCTATGGAACACCTCCAAAATTAGAACATCAACTTTACTCCAGATCCTTGCGCCCAACACCACTAACTTCTCTTTATTTCGGTTCTTAAAGCTACAGCAGGGACCTCCTTGGTTGTCCATTCTCTGTCGCCTCTTCTAAGTTTACAGGCAGTCGCGAAACATCTAGCAGCCTGATCTGCAGCGCCATTAGGTATTGGAAATTTGTACCGTAACGATTATTACTCTCTCTGTTTTATAGTAATGATTTAACTTTGTTTTATATATGGATTTACTGTTTAAAGACCTATTCTGTACATTAATATTTTGTGAATAACTGCAATTTTATTGTAATAATTGTCATATTTTATGATTTTCATTAAAGGCGAATGTCTTAGGGGTGACGTGCGCATGTAACGCAGAGAGTAGGGAAGAAAAAACTCACTTAGTTGTATGAAAACAATTCTCTGTTTTCCGATATTATGTTTACCTCACAACACAAGGACATTTGAACACCAAATACGGCCCTTAGGTATGATCCACATACAATTATACTATTGAATTAGCAATTCATCGATAATGTTACTGCTGTGAAAGGATTTTTATTTGACCATGATCGTGCATAATGGAAAAGTATCTGACTGTTTTCGTTTCTAGAAAGATTACTATTGAAAGGAAGCAACAGCAGAAAGCATTAGCAGAACATACAGATTTCGAACCAAGGTTCTATTAGTTATAACTAAACTGCAGTTACGTACAAGAGAACGGCTGCCAGCATAATTATGCAGATTTCTGCCATGTGCTTGCACTGCTTATAAAGAGAGTTAGCTACTGTGAACCGGTGGTTCAACATGAAGAACGCAGAAATAATGTAAAACATTTTGGCAACAACTGGCTCTCAGTAACACTATCTGTACATTACAGTAAGAAAGATAATAGTCATACAAGTAAATCACTACCAATGGTGGCGTACTACTAACTTGAAGATAAGCATATTTTATCAGTTTAATAATTGGAAATTACTGACATGAAAATGGTTTGCAGATAGTCATATTATCTGTACTGATTACTATTTGTTGCCTTAGGGAACCTTCACTCCCTTATGCCAAATAGAGCACACAGAAGACAACTGGTTCCTGAGTCATTAGTAGTTTGAACGGTGGTACCCAGGTAGTTACTACAGCAAACAAATCTAATAAATTTGGTACTTTCCGTTCATTAGTACACTAATTGTAATTTGGAAAGGAAACCTGGCAACAATTAGTGTGGGGGACCAGAAACTATCAGTAGCTCAGATCAAAGCTGAAATTTAAGTCAAAACATAGCATGAGAAACACTTTTAACTACATACACATAAAGGTACACGTAAAGTACCCTCCGCCACACACCGTTGGGTGGCTTGCGGAGTATAACTGTAGATGTAGATGTAGAAGGTACATGTATATGGAAGTTTAACCACCCTTCCAGGAATAACACGTGAATTACTTCAGGAACCAAACTCGCTGTTTGTTAAAGAGATCTATTACTTTGCAAAATTTGTTCAATATTGTTGGAGGAATCAATTGTTATTCAGTTCAGTAATATAGGATACTCCTAAATATCGCAACACTTAGAATGGCACCCTGTGTAGGCAAACGACTGAAGATAAAATGTGGGCGCACAACACAAAGTTTAAAGAGCACAAACTTATTATTGAATAAGAAACCGTGTAACTGGCCCATGCAATTACACAGTACTCAAGTGACGAAGTAGATGGCTGTAGCGGTTTCCTGTGGCTACTCAAAAGGCCGGCAAAAATATCCAGGGCTCTTGCTGTATAACAAGCTCCGGATATTCTCTTCTTAACGTCGGATTTTCCTAGTACAGAGATAACTAATGTATGCCAAGAGTAATGAGCCAATTTTCCTCTACACCCGAGACTATGTTACATAACCTTGCTGCTCTTCTTCCCTCGTTCACCACACAAGATGCTAACCCTTTGCCTGCTAGCCACCAACTCCCTCTTGCCGCAAAGGAGCCTTGCAGTTCGACAGTCAAATCCACCTTTTCTATTCCCACCAAGTCAAAGAGAGAGTTCCCTCCACGTTTTGTTCAATTACAGTCTTACGTTTCCTAACATGAACCAGTATTACAAGTTTTAACGTTTCCAGTCTTTCCAATAATGTTATTCTTACATTAACATACATACCGGGTGATCAAAAAGTCAGTATAAATTTGAAAACTGAATAAATCACGGAATAATGTAGATAGAGAGGTACAAATTGACACACATGCTTCGAATAACAGGGGGTTTATTAGAACCAAAAAAATACAAACGTCAAAAAATGTCCGACAGATGGCGTTTCATCTGATCAGAGCCGGCCGCTGGTGGCCGAGCGGTTCTGGCGCTACAGTCTGGAACCGCGTGACCGCTACGGTCGCAGGTTCGAATCCTGCCTCGGGCATGGATGTGTGTGTTGTCCTTAGGTTAGGTTTAAGTAGTTCTAAGTTCTAGGGGACTTATGACCTCAGCAGTTGAGTCCTATAGTGCTCAGAGCCAGGCATCTGATCAGAATAGCAATAATTATCATAACAAAGTAAGACAAAGCAAAGATGATGTTCTTTACAGGAAATGCTCAACATGTCCACCATCATTCCTCAATAATAGCTGTAGTCGAGGAACAATGTTGTGAACAGCACTGTAAAGCATGTCCGGAGTTATGGTGAGGAATTGGAGTCGTATTTTGTCTTTCAGCATCCATAGAGATGTCGTACGAGCACGATACACTTGCGCCTTCAGGTAACCCCAAAGCCAATAGTCGCACGTACTGAAGTCTGGGGACCTGGGAGGCCAAGCATGACGGAAGTGGCGGCTGAGCTCACGATCATCACCAAACGACGCTCGCAAGAGATCTTTCACGCGTCTAGCAATATGGGGTGGAGCGCCATCCTGCATGAACCCGATGTCATTCCAAGCATGTGTGTCAATTTGTACCCCTCTCTATCTACATTTTCCCGTGATTCATTCAGTTTTCAAATTTGTACTGACTTTTTCATCACCCGGCACATAAATTACAGTGACATAAATATGAATGAAACATTTACAAAGATGTTATGTCGAAGAGATTAGTGATACAGAAGTAATATTAAGTAAAAGAAAAGAATTTAGATAAGTAAAGGTAATATCAATTACGTGTCACACACAAATGAAGGGTAGGGGTATTTACATGTGCAAGTATGCCATTGGTAGTTGCGTCCCCGTCGATTCTGGCTGAAAAGTGATTGTCTAAAGCACGTTATTTATTCATGTGGCCCACATCAGGTTTTCAGTCCACATACTTTAATTTCATTTTGTTGCTGAACGAACTACAGTTCAGATCGAGACTCATGCACAGGTAAACAGCTACCTACATACTACGCTCGGCAGACTAACACTGAACTGACTAAAGCTTACGTGTGGCGTAGATTCAGTTAGCACAGTCACTGATCAACGTTCTTAAATCACTTTGCTTTCGAGAAGGTAGTCGTATCAAAACGAAAATCTTGTGCGAAAGTAAACACAATTTGGAAGTTCATAGCACTTTACTTTGCTACCGAGCTAGGTGGCGCAGTGGTTAGCACACTGTACTCGCATTCGAGAGGAGGACGGTTCAATCTCGCGTCCGGCCATCCTGATTTAGGTTTTCCGTGATTTCCCTAAATCGTTTTAGGAAAATGCCGAGATGGTTGCTTTAAAAGGGCACGGCCGATTTCCGTCACTATCCTTCCCTAAGCCGAGCTTGTGCTCCGTCTCTAACGACCTTGTTGTCGACGGGACGCTAAACACTAATCTCCTCCTCTTCCTCCTTTACTTTACACATAAGTGGATCCAGTGAAAAAGTTTGTAATTATTTCAAGTCTTAACACAACCGTTTCATTCCTCTACTGTAGCATCTGAAGATGGCCATTGTAGGCTGAAACTAGTCATTATTGTGTCATAAAAAGTGAATGTGTCAAACACAAAAAGCTTCATAATATATCATTCACGAAAGGTCGTTTATTCCAACAACATTTATAACTAAGGGTAATAACTATTGTTGTCAGAACTTCGTCTTTCACGGTACAGAGCAGGTGACAGTGTTGCCAACTGGTATCGACGTTCTATTGCCGAACACAATACTGTGCGTCACCGTTACCGCGTTGGTACACGTGTGTACACCCGCAAAATCTCGCAAAGCCGCTGTAATTGATGAGTGTTGTTAAGACCCTCTAGTGCGACAGGTGCGGTACTAACGGCTGGGCACAGGCTACCGCAATGAACAGGACAGGGGGAATTTCGATTATCACTTTCCAGTACTTCAAACTTGCTTCGAGGCACTCTTTTTGTGACACTGAACCACTGTGAAATTCGAATGAAATTACAGTGAAATCTAGACCCCTCTATCTGCTTACAGGCGTTGATAAATATCAATGGGGACAGTTGAAAAAGTGTGCCCCGACCGGGCCTCAAACCAGAGATCTCCTACTTACGTAGCAGACGCTCTATCCGACTGAGACGTCGAGGACACCGAGGTTAGTGCGACTGAGGGACTTGTCTCTGGAACGCTCAGCATGAGACCCACATTTACAACTTATATGGTTCGAGTCGCGGTCGGGGCACACATTTTCAATTCTCCCCGTTGATATTTATCAACGCCTGTAAGGAGCCACAGAGTTCTGGATTTCACTGTAATTTCATTCTTCGACAGTTGCATGATCACCAATGGCTTCTGTTCTTCTGACACCATGTTCATACCGTGAAATTCTGTTTGTGCATCCACCGAAAGTGTAGCCCCTGTAGAAAAGAAAGCTCGAATTTTCCAACCGTATTATCAGTGTTAGGCTATAGCGACTTCCTGTCATCTGTCATAAACGTGTAAGAATGTCACGGCTGTTGTGCAATTGAAACCAGCTGCAGGAGGATGCGGACAACCATAAAGCTGTACTTGATTACTACAATCAGTTTCAGGTTGTCAAGTCCTGATGCTGCATTGTTTAGCTAATATTTCTGTGGATAGCGCCACTATGTGTGAATAAGGAATGATATTACGCTTTGAAAAGTAAATGTCTGTAATACATTAACGAAAATACAGGGAAGAGGCACGAAATATATAGAAACACCTTCTCATACGTGTTTCGAAAACACGTGTAATTATACAACGCAGGCTTCCATGGCCACTATTTGTGTCTTTGGTGATGTTTGTTTTATGAGCACTAGGTCATGGGCCTAGGCAAATTCACATGCTTAACGTTTCGTCCTCCACTGCTGGAGATGTCATCAGAGGCCAGAAAGGCTTAGCAGTTTCGAAGGCTAACAGGGTTACCACGCCGAATTGTTCATATATAGTCTGTAGTAGCTTCTAGACAATTCTCCTTGCCGAGCTCGATTAGCTTCAAAACTGCAATCTGTTTCTTGTGACAACCGATGTTGTTTCCAGCATTGGAATACGAATCGGTAGCAAGTGAAATTCGCCTTGAAATACGACGTAACTTTCATAAAGGAAAAATGAACAGTAACAAATATTGGAAATATATTCTGGCGGAAAAAGAAATGTAACACACTCAAGGATAGCAGGTATTGGCAGCAACAAAGAGCACTTCCGTTTCCGGCTCTTTGCTCTAAATGTGTGCGTCTCCATAAGACAATCTTCCCTTGCGAGAAAAATAAAATATAACGAATATTACAATAATCAATTATTCATGAATATATGGTATATGCGCATATCGAGTGGTTGTAGTGTTAGTGATTCACTTGCCATAGTCATCGGCGATCAGATGTGGCTCAGAATGTCTGTCTGGAGCAAATTCTGTTTTTCCATTGCAGGCTGTAACTGTGCTCAGTTTAGAGGTGAACAGTGTCTGTAATATTCGTTCTAGAGTACAACTATGCTCCATCGACAAGTACATACTCGAACAGCATCAGCCTTTGGACGTGGTCGCATTATGGACCTTAGGGAATCTGGATGGACGTATCAGCGTATGGGGCACAATGTATAGGTGGTGTGTCGTTGATTTCAGTAGATGGCCATCTTCTGGACATCTGGATAGTAAAAATGTACGTCCAGATTGTCGCACTGTGAGAGCTGCGGTGACCGACCGAACATCATCTAGGGACCATATCTGGGCACATGTTGAACCTACTGTGTTATTATGACCGCTGGAACCCGTCTCCTTGCACCAAAAGTAAGAACACGTGTGAGTCTGGCCGTGCTACCACTTATACCGCTACCCCACCAAGCACTGTTACTCTGGTATCGTGTACTAGTTGACACGAAAGTCGAGTGGTGCTCTGTTGTCTTCACTGACGAGAGTAAGTTTTCTCTGTATGCGACTGATGGACGTACTTGTGTATGGCGTAGACGATGTGAGCTGCCCGTTCTAAGAGTGTATTCACGCAAATCGCACGTGTCCCATCCCAGATATTTTAGGAGGGGCAGCTCTCTATCATATTTAGTGTTTCTGCAAGGTAATGTAACTAGTGCTAGCTACATTGCACAGTTTATTATTCCCGTGATATTGTCCTTTCTTCAACAGAAAAGTGATGTACTTCTTCAGCAGGACGATGCACTTTCATACACCGCTGCTGAGATGCAACGTGCTCTTCGTGTTGCGCAATATCTGCCCAGATCAGGCGGATACCAAATACCTCGCCAGTCGAACACGTATTGGACATGATGAAGATGGAACTTACTCGTTCTCCAGAGCGTGCAAAAGTCATTGCCACATTTACAACAACGGCGCAAGATGCTTGGGACAGTCTACAGCGGGATACCATTCGGTAGCTTTTGCATTATACAACACACCGCCTGTGTTGCCGCCGAAGAGGGCAGGGGGGGAGGAGGGTATACTGTGGTGCAACGATGGAATTATTTTCGCACTTTTTGTTGTAAAATGTTTCTTTCATGCGGTCTGAATTTGTAATGTCAAACTCCTACAATAGTAAACTACTAGTTATCTTATTTGCTAATGAAATAACCTTGTAATTGAGTGTGTTCCGTGTTTCCGGCAGTGTAAATGGTTCAAATGGCTCTCAGCACTATGGGACTTAACATCAGAGGTCATCAGTCACCTAAACTTACAACTACTTAAACCTAATAACCTAAGGACATCACACACATCCATGCCCGAGGCAGGATTCTAACCTGCGACCGTAGCAGCAGCGCGGCTCCGGACTGAAGCGCCTAGAACCGCTGTCACAGCGGCCGGCCCGGCAGTGTAGTTTGGGGTCCACAATGTAGAATGGTAATATCAAGAAAAGAGAAATATTTTAGCACTTAACATAAATTTAAGTGTATTTAAGAGTATTTGTCTGGTTTGTAGACTAGCACGGAAGTGAAACATGGATGACAAACACTAAGAACAAGAAGAGAATAGAAGCTTTTGTAATGTGGTGCTACAGAATAATGACGTAGGTGGGTATCTCAGATAGCTAACGAAGAGAATCGAATTGGGGATAAAAAATCATTATGGCACGATTATACTAGAAGAAGGAATCATTTGAATGGACACATCCTGAAGAGTCACGCAGTTTTCAATTTGGTGATGCAAGGAAGTTTGGAGGATAAAAATTCGTGAGGGAGACTCAGATTTGAGAACAGTCTGCAGGTGGATGTAGGTTGTAATAGTTATCCAGAAAGTAAGAGAACTGCACAGGATAGACTAGCATCGAAAGGATTACCGATGAGTCTTCAGACTGAAGATAACCACCACACGAAATCTTCTATAGTACTGTTGTGAGTTTGGCGGACACTGAAGGTCTCATCTTAACGTTTTTGTATCAAGGTCTCTTGCAGGCAATCGGAGTTGGTCTGTTTTTGCTTTCTGGATGAAATGACAGTATATTGTGGAATGTACGAATGCATTACCTTATGCATTTCCTTTTGCTGCACAGTCATAACCCAATTTTCTTAGAATTACGTTAGAATAAACAAACTACCAGCAGCGAGGTTCGATCCTCAAATATCGCGTTTATGAAACCAAGCGCTTACTTCTTCAGCTGCGGACTTCAAAAATACAAGCCATCATACAAATTGCATAAGCACGCCTAAAATGTTCAAACTCTGTTTTCTCCAGAACGGTCGAGATCTGCGTATTCCTGTTCATATATGCCGAATTCGAGGTCGTGCCCTGTACACGCTATCAATATAAATCAAATCGATGAGGGAAAGTTTGAACCGTTCTAGTGTTAGTACACGCTGGGCTGACAAAAGTCGGACTTCTTTTTGCCCGTCTTAGTGCAGTAATCTCGACGTGACATGGACTCAACAAGTCGTTGGAAATCCGCTGCACAAATGTTGAACCTTGCTGCCTCTGTATCCGTAAATAACTGAGAAATTGTTGCCGGCGCATGGTTTTGTGCACGAATTGATATCTCTATTATGTCCCATGTTCGTTCGAATTCATGTCGGTCAATCTGCGTGGTCAAATCATTCGCTCGAACTGTCCAAAATGTTCTTCAAACCAGTCGCGAACAACTGTGACCAGGTTACATCTCAAATTGTCATTCATAAAAACTGCATCGTTGTTTGAGAAGATGACGTTAACGAACGTCTGCAAATGGTCTCTAAGTAGCCTAAGATAACCATTTCCAATCAGTGATCGATGTTGAACCAGAGGACTTTGTCCATTCCATGTAAACACAGCCCACGCCATTATGGAGCCACTATCAGCTGGCACAGCACCTTGTTGACAAATTGGGTCCTTGCCTTAGAGGGATCTGTGCCACATTCGAACCCCGCTATCAGCTCTTACCAGCTGAAATCGTGACCAAGCCACTGTTTTCCAGTCATCTAGTGTCCAGTCGGTACGGTAAAGACCACAGGAGGGGTGCTGCAGGTGATGTCATGCTGTTAGCAAAGGCAATCGCGACGGTCGTTTGGGATCCTGCCCACTCGTTTAATGAAGAGTACTTAGGAAACTTTTCTCGGATAGCTAGACAACAGTTCAAGCCATCATATCAGCAATTTTTATTTCAGTAAAGTAAATTGACAATACTTTACTTAACCTTTTAATAATGTGGTGTCGCAACCAATTTGCGACATGCAAATAATTAATGTCCTTCGATATATACAATTTCCATACAAGTTCAGAAGTCTTAGCTATAGTGTTTGTATCAAATCTCTGAGGCTAGCCGCAGCGGCACTTATATTCCCTTTTCATAGAGGCCGCACCTGTCGTGGTGTATTCGTAGTCAGAGTACAATTGGGTGATGTCTGATATCTTCTCGGCTGTTACGATCCAGGCGCTTGATGTTATGTCGGAACAGGTCGTTTGCTGCCGTACCGCATGACCGCCAAATTTAGACGCACTGTGCCAACGGATACGTTCGTCGCACGTCTCACGTTGATTTCTGCGATTACTTCATGTAGTGTTGCTTGTCTGCTAGCACTGACAGTTCCATGCAAATGCCGCTGCTCTCTGTGGTCAAGTAAAGGCTGTCGGCCACTGCGTTGACCGTGGTGAGACGTAATGCCTGAGAATTGGTGTTCTTGGCACGCTTTTGACACTGTGAATCACGGAATATTGAATTCCCTAACTATTTCCGAAATGGAATGTCCCATGCGTCCAACTACCATTCCGCATGCAAAGTCTGTTAATTCCCGTCAAGCGGCCATATTAACCTCGGAAACCTTTTCACGTGGGTCACTTGAGTACAAATGATATCTCCGCCAATGCACTGTCCTTTCATACCTTTTGTACGTGATACTTTTTTTTTTTTTTTTTTGGTCATCAGTTTACTGACTGGTTTGATGCGGTCCGCCACGAATTCCTTTCCTGTGTTCACCTCTTCATCTCAGAGTACCACTTGCAACCTACGTCCTCAATTATTTGCTTGACGTATTCCAATCTCTGTCTTCCTCTACAGTTTTTGCCTTCTACAGTTCCCTCTAGTACCATGGAAGTCATGTCTTAGCAGATGTCCTATCATCCTGTCCCTTCTCCTTATCAGTGTTTTCCACATATTCCTTTCCTCTCCGATTCTGCGAAGAACCTCCTCATTCCTTACTTTATCAGTCCACCTAATTTTCAACATTCGTCTACACCACCACATCTCAAATGCTTCGATTCTCTTCTGTTCCGGTTTTCCCACAGTCCATGTTTCACTACCATACAATGCTGTACTCCAGACGTACATCCTCAGAAATTGCTTCCTCAAATTAAGGCCGGTATTTGATATTTGTAGACTTCTCTTGCCCAGAAATGCCTTTCTTGCAATAGCGAGTCTGCTTTTGATGACTTCCTTGCTCCGTTCGTCATTGGTTATTTTACTGCCTAGGTAGCAGAATTCGTTAACTTCATTGACTTCGTGACCATCAATCCTGATGTTTCTCGCTGTTCTCATTTCTACTACTTCTCATTACCTTCGTCTTTCTCCGATTTACTCTCAAACCATACCGTGTACTCATTAGACTGTTCATTCCGTTCAGCAGATCATTTACTTCTTCTTCACTTTCACTCAGGATAGCAATGTCATCAGCGAATCGTATCATTGATATCCTTTCACCTTGTATTTTAATTCCACTCCTGAACCTTTCTTTTATTTCCATCATTGCTCCCCCAATGTACAGATTGAAGAGTAGGGGCGAAAGGCTACAGCCTTGTCTTACACCCTTCTTAAAACGAGCACTTCGTTCTTGATCGTCCACTCTTATTATTCCATCTTGGTTGTTGTACATATTGTATATGACCCGACTCTCCCTATAGCTTACCCCTACTTTTTTCAGTATTTCGAACAGCTTGCACAATTTTATATTGTCGAACGCTTTTTCCAGGTCGACAAATCCTATGAACGTGTCTTGATTTTTCTTTAGGCTTGCTTCCATTAGTAGCCGTAATGTCAGAATTGCCTCTCTTGTGCCTTTACTTTTCCTAAAGCCAAACTGATCGTCACCTAGCGTTTTGTCAATTTTCTTTTCTATTCTTCTGTATATTATTCTTGTAAGCAGCTTCGATGCATGAGCTGTTAAGCTGATTGTGCAATAATTCTCGCACTTGTCAGCTCTTGCAGTCTTCGGAATTGTGTGAATAATGCTTTTCCGAAAGTCATATGGTATGTCGCCAGACTCATATATTCTACACACCAACGTGAATAGTCGTTTTGTTGCCACTTCCCCAAATGATTTTAGAAATTCTGATGGAATGTTATCTATCCCTTCTGCCTTATTTGACCGTAAGTCCTCCAAACCTCTTTTAAATTCCGATTCTAATACTGGATCCCCTATCTCTTCTAATACGACTCCTGTTTCTTCTTCTATCACATCAGACAAATATTCACCCTCATAGAGGCTTTCAATGTATTCTACATCTACATGACTACTCTGCAATTCACATTTAAGTGCTTGGCAGAGGGTTCATCGAACCACAATCATACTATCTCTCTACTATTCCACTTCCGAACAGCGAGCGGGAAAAACGAACACCTAAACCTTTCTGTTCGAGCTCTGATTTCTCTCATTTTATTTTGATGATCATTCCTACCTATGTAGGTTGGGCTCAACAAAATATTTTCGCATTCGGAAGAGAAAGTTGGTGACTGAAATTTCGTAAAAAGGTCTCGCCACGACGAAAAACGTCTATGCTGTAATGACTTCCATCCCAACTCGTGTATCATATCTGCCACACTCTCTCCCCTATAACGTGATAATACAAAACGAGCTGCCCTTTTTTGCACCCTTTCGATGTCCTCCGTCAATCCCACCTGGTAAGGATCCCACACCGCGCAGCAATATTCTAACAGAGGACGAACGAGTGTAGTGTAAGCTGTCTCTTTAGTGGACTTGTTGCATCTTCTAAGTGTCCTGCCAATGAAACGCAACCTTTGGCTCGCCTTCCCGACAATATTATCTATGTGGTTCTTCCAACTGAAGTTGTTCGTAATTTTAACACCCAGTTACTTAGTTGAATTGACAGCCTTGAGAATTGTACTATTTATCGAGTAATCGAATTCCAACGGATTTCTTTTGGAACTCATGTGGATCATCTCACACTTTTCGTTATTTAGCGTCAACTGCCACCTGACACACCATACAGCAATCTTTTCTAAATCGCTTTGCAACTGATACTGGTCTTCGGATGACCTTACTAGACGGTAAATTACAGCATCATCTGCGAACAATCTAAGAGAACTGCTCAGATTGTCACCCAGGTCATTTATATAGATCAGGAACAACAGAGGTCCCAGGGCGCTTCCCTGGGGAACACCTGATATCACTTCAGTTTTACTCGATGATTTGCCGTCTATTACTACGAACTGCGACCTTCCTGACAGGAAATCACGAATCCAGTCGCACAACTGAGACGATACCCCATAGCTCCGCAGCTTGATTAGAAGTCGCTTGTGAGGAACGGTGTCAAAAGCTTTCCGGAAATCTAGAAATACGGAATCAACTTGAGATCCCCTGTCGATAGCGGCCATTACTTCGTGCGAATAAAGAGCTAGCTGCGTTTCACAAGAGCGATGGTTTCTGAAGCCATGCTGATTACGTGTCAATAGATCGTTCCCTTCGAGGTGATTCATTATGTTTGAATACAGTATATGCTCCAAAACTCTACTGCAAACCGACGTCAGTGATATAGGTCTGTAGTTAAATGGATTACTCCTACTACCCTTCTTGAACACTGGTGCGACCTGCGCAATTTTCCAATCTGTAGGTACAGATCTATCGGTGAGCGAGCGGTTGCATATGAGTGCTAAGTAGGGAGCTATAGTATCAGCGTAATCTGAAAGGAACCTAATCGGTATACAATCTGGACCTGAAGACTTGCCCGTATCAAGCGATTTGAGTTGCTTCGCAACCTCTAAGGTATCTACTTCTAAGAAACTCATGCTAGCAGATGTTCGTGTTTCAAATTCTGGAATATTCCATTCGTCTTCCCTGCTGAAGGAATTTCGGAAAACTGCGTTCAATAACTCCGCTTTAGTGGCAGAGTCGTCGATAACAGTACCATCGGCACTGCGCAGCGAAGGTATTGACTGCGTCTTGCCGCTTGTGTACTTTACATACGACCAGAATTTCTTCGGATTTTCTACCGAATTTCTAGACAATGTTTCGTTGTGGAACCTATTAAAGGCATCTCGCATCGAAGTACGTGCCAAATTTCGCGCGTCTGTAAATTTTAGCCCATCTTCGGGATTTCGCGTTCTTCTGAACTTCGCATGCTTTTTCCGTTGCCTCTGCAACAGCGTTCGGACCTTTTTTGTGTACCTCGGGGGATCCGTTCCATCTCTTACCAATTTATGAGGTATGAATATCTCAATTGCTCTTTCCACCTATCTGCCCTCTCCTCTGCGTTTAACAGTGGAATTCCCGTTGCACTCTTAATGTTACCACCGTTGCTTTTAATGTCACCAAAGGTTGTTTTGACTTTCCTATATGCTGAGTCTGTCCTTCCGACAATCATATCTTTTTCGATGTCTTCACATTTTTCCTGCAGCCATTTCGTCTTAGCTTCCCTGCACTTCCTATTTATTTCATTCCTCAGCGACTTGTATTTCTGTATTTCTGATTTTCCCGGAACATGTCCTCCTTTCATCAATCAACTGAAGTATTTCTTCTGTTACTACTGCCATCTGTATATACGTACATATCGCTGTCCCGTGGTTTTTTGTCACCTCAGTGTAGCGACGTCTTACCGCTCTTCCGTTACTTTCGATGTACCCATACACGAGGCACACAAATGTCAACTGTTCATCAGTAACTTGTCTATACTGTAGTGTTTCACTGATAATGTACTTCTAACAATACAGCAAAAACAGATTTGAGACAGAAGCGAAAATGCTGAATGCAAGTTTGAGGGTGAAGAGTCAAGTGCACATTACTGTTGCCGACAGCATTTAGCTTGAGTAAATGGATCAGTTATGTTTCCTAACAAGACACACAGCGCATAGCGACGACATTCGCACTATTGTGCAGATAGTTTGGTGCAATAGAGAAGCAAAGATAACTGGGGATAGCAAACGAATCGAAATTCAATTACGGTGTAATGAGCCACCGGAGACCACTGGTCCATAACACCAAAATACTCAGAAAATATCCTTTACCAAGCTCTAAAATTTTGTCAGCGGAGTTCTGGTTCACTCTGTACACACTTAAACTAAGAAGCGATATAACAGGCAATACGAAAATATAACACATATGTAATTGTTGTTGTTGTGGTCTTCAGTCCTGAGACTAATTTGTTGCAGCTCTCCATGCTATTCTAACCTGTGCAAGCTTCTTCATCTCCCAGTACTTACTGCAACGTACATCCTTCTGAATCTGCTTAGTGTATTCATCTGTTGGTCTCCCTCCACGATAACACATATACTGAAGGAATATTTACTTCAAATCTTTGGAAACAAATTAAAATTATTCTTGGGAAACCCTCTTGAGAAAATTTAGAGAACAGTATTCCTGGAATACAGTGCTATATGCTGTTTGTCTGTGCTATTAGAACGCATACTGATGAGTACAGATAGCCAGTTTTCCTTCGTACACGTGAATGACAGAAAATCGCTAACATTATTACGGAGTACTCTACGTTACATACGGTTCAGTGATTGGAGGATTTTTTTTTCATGTCCAGCCCACGACACCAGGGGGGGTTGTTGAAGGATTTCCTCTTTTTCCGGCAAATAGCCTAACAGGTTGTGCTTGGGGGCACGGGGATCCCCGACAGGGAATCTTAGGCACGGGATATCCAGTACTACTGATCACCTGCAGCCATTGTACTAGAAAAATATTGTAGAAAGCTATATCCTCTCATCGCGTCTTTGATGCAGGAATTCTAGTCGTTCATATTAATATGGGCTGTACTAATTGACTTAATTATTGTACAAACTGTGTTTCGCATATATATTAACAATGTTTCTGATTGCATATATTTTGAAAAGATTAATTAATGAATTTTATATTATTTCTAACCACAAATCGGGCTGTCGACGTAAAGCTGAGGGAACTGAACCGGCAGACTCTTGAAGATAGACGTACACTGTCCCGAGAAAGCCTGCTTACAAAGTTTCAAGAAACGGCTTTAAATGATGACTCTTTGAGTATACTACAACCTCCTACGTATTGCTCACGTGGGGATCATGAGGAAAAGATTATATCGGTTACAGTACGCACAGAAATAATCTTCTTCCCGCTCTCTGTTAGCGAATATAACGGGGAAAGAAACCTAAAAATTGGTAGAGTCAGACGTACCATCTGCCATGAAGTTCACAGTAGTAGGCAGAGTATACATGTGGATCTAGATGGAGACTGCTTCCTTTAAATATTTCTAGACCTTTTATGTATAACCATCACAAATCTGCTAAGACCTTTATTGGTCTACAAATAGTTTCGACTCTACGTAGAGTACATCTACATCTACATGCAAATCACATTCAAGTGCCTGGCAGAGGGTTCATCCAACCAACTTCACGATTCTCTACTATTCCAACCTCGGGCGTGGAAAGAATGAACACCTATATCTTTCCGTACGAGCTCTGATTTCCCTTACTTTATCGTGGTGATCGTTCCTCCCTATGTAGGTCGGTGTCAACAATATATTTCCGCAATAGGAGCAGAAAGTTGGTGATTGGAATTTTGTAAGAAGATTGCGTCGTAACGAAAAACGCCTTCTTTGAATGATTTCCAGCCCAAATCCTGTATCATTTTAAAGTTGTAAAGTCTGCCAGTTGATAACATACCGACGGAACTAGTTACAGAACAGCTTTGTGATGGTTATACATAATACGATCTTTCATAAAGCTGTTGAGCACGAATAAAAGATTTTATACTTAGGAGCTGGGTTAATCACTTTGCCTGGCGTAAGTTATAAACAAATGTAAAATTATAAAAACTTAAAAAACTTTCTACAAAACTTTTTAAAACTCTCAAAAATTTACTATATATTGTCTCAATCGCTTTTAACATTAAATTTTTTTTGTAAAATGAAGACGAGTTTCGGTAGCTGAATTACCATCTTCTGATCCGAGGACAGACAAACTACAAGAAAAGTTGTCTTAAGTAACAAAGATATGTAAAAATTGCCACAGGCTTACTTTAAATAAATTTACAGGCAATTGAAATACTACATGTTGTATTTTAAAAACATTTGCAGTATACAACACAGTCGCACCTTCCGTAACATTCTTATAAATCTTCAAGTAAAATGTGCTACGTAGAGGTAAAACGAACGTAAGGGCAAATATATCATGTGCTATTAACTCAACGAGTTTTATAATTTAAATTAATCTTTATTTTACGGTAACATTTCACACGATAGTACGAACGACCGTTGGAAAAAAATTAACGGATATTGTTTATTTCTTTATTCAGTTCCCAGGACAAAAACCATATTCAGGTTACAGCTCTATACGCAAAATAATTTCATAATCACCTTGCTCAATTTTTTTAAAAAAAGAGGGTAAGCAAGAAATAAAATGATGGAAAAAAGCGACGTTTGTAATATTCATGTTAAGTTTAATATTCACAAATATGTTTTATTAACTTTCATCAACAACTCACTCACGTTACCCCTACACACACACACACACACACACACACACACACACACATACGCACACAGTCCTCCAAAGTAGCGACACCTTTTCGATCCCGCGGTTCAATATTTTACTCTGCCGGGCCTTTTGAAACAATCTCAGCAGGCGTTTGAACAAGAGACAAAGCGCTTCGGGCCGAAAAGTATGGCTGTGAAAGAGAACAAAGGCGCAGTAACCACTGTGATGTACAAGCAGACGCTGAAAGCCAGCTCGGCTGAATGAGCACCTCTTGCAGAACCGGTGATTAATTCCCGCGTCCCCAGCGGGACACTGTTGAGAATTGCATCACTGCGCTAAAGAATGGGTGGGTCAGCGGATGCTATTTGTCACGCCAGCTGACGGGCGGTCTGCGTTCTTCAGCGTAGCCGCCGACCACTGGGCGACCGTAGAGTTGTCAGGTATCTTATTTCCAGCGATTACGAGAACAAAGTCTAATTGCATCGTAATCGGAAACGGCGTCAAACTTCGCCAAAAAACAAAGGACAAAGAATTTATTCGTCTACTACTGAGCGAATATTGAAGCGCACATTCTCGTTCCATTACGATCGGAAAATTAAAACCTACCCACTTTTGTTAATTGAGACGTACGCTCACATTCTGCCATTTATAACCTCATTGTAAGTTCCTTTTTTCTCGCCATGCTTAATGAAATATTGGCCTGTCGAACAATCGGTAGAAACGTAAATGTAATGAGTTCTTCTAATACGAGAGCAATGGCAATACTTTCATTAGAAAAATGAGTTTTACTTTCGAATTCGGAAAACTTTCTGTGCGCAGACCTCCAGCCGAATGAGTCTTTCTCAGATAAGTTACAATAAGTTAGAAACTAGCAGATGGTTGTGTCGTGAAATAATCCGATCCACAGAGATACTCTTTAGACACATTTATTAGTGTACAAAAAAGTCACCAGTGACAGCAAAAAAGGAGAAATGAACATCGCTCTGCTAATATTTGACGATATTTTTGTTAGTATCTCAAAATCCACGTTTGAATAGCAAGTTTAGCGTCTCATTAATATAAAATATTTCAGAAACGGTGTGCTTCATCAGCTGAAGAAAGATCCATGAATCTGTCGTAATTTTAATCGAATAACCTATACCAGCACACGGTGTGTGTGGAGCGAGAGGAACCATGAGAAATTGGTCCCATAAAGCTACTTGCGTAGCAGTATGCTTCACGGAAAAATATTTGTTGCAGCCAAACTTTCAACATTTGGTACTCATTCACGTAGTTCCTCATTCTGTTTACTTTACTAAATTTATTGTCTCTAAAAAATTGAAAGCAGATTTTTCTGTAAAACTGCTCTATACAATCCGCCCCAAATGGCTCAGCCACACTTGAATACTCTTTTAAATGGCAAGAAATGTATGCGCTTTTGTAACGCACAGAACATTTTCGCAGTACCAATAAACAGAGGATTTTCGGTGTAACCTGAGACGCATCCTGAACTCACTTCTCTTCGGCGCGATAAATTAACCAATTTTTTCATGGACGCACCGGTAGTATACTCACTAAAATCACTGTGACTATCAATTACAATTAATTACTTATTTTGGACACAGAGAGAGGGTACCAATTTCTAGCAATTTCCTTCCATAGGCCACAGTCAACGTTTTAAACTTTTCTCAGCCATTATTTGCTGTCGGCAAGAGTTCAGATTCTTATTTAAACTAAACATTTTTACCTACATCTACATCTAAACTCCTCAAGCCACCTTACCGTACGTGGCGTGGGGTACTTTGTGTACCAGTGTTACTTTCCCCATTTCCTCTTCCAGTCCACGCGAAGAAAAAAAAAATGTCTCAAATGGCTCTGAACACTATGGTACTTAACTTCTGAGGTCATCAGTCCCCTAGAACTTAGAACTACTTAAGCCTAACTAATCTAAGGACATCACACACATCCATGCCCGAGGAAGGATTCGAACCTGCCACCGTAGCGGTCGCGCGCGAAGAACATTTGCTGCTAAGCCCCTGAAGTTTTCGAAGCTCTCTGACTTTATCTTAATGGTCTTTATAGGGGGAAGCAATATATTGGTTTACTCTTCCAGGAACGCACGCTCTCTTACAGCGTCTGCCAATGGAGCTGGCAGTGACACTTGCTCGCTAACTATATGACACTGTAACGAAACGTGCTGCCATTCTTTGGATCATCTCTATTGCCTTTATCAGTCCCATATGGTACAGATCCCATACTGGCGAGCAATACTCTACTATTGATCGAACGATTGTTCTGTACTTCCTTCGCTGATGATGATCTGAAGATTCTTCGAATGACTCTCAGTCCGTCATCTGCCTTACTCGCGATTAATGTTATGTGGTCGTTCAGCTTCAAAACGCTCCATATGCATACTGCTAGGTACTATGTGGAAGTAATTACTTCCAGTGACAATTTGCAATTCTGTTATCATACAATACAGAGTCTTCCGGTCTATTTATTCAGAATACGTTGTACTTGTTTATCTTGAGTTTCAGCTATCACCTATCACTCCTTGCAGCAATTCTCTACAGATCTTCCTGAATTTCGGTACAATTTTCTAGCATTGTGACTTCTCTGTATACAACAGCGTCATCCGCTAGAAGCCACATGACACTTCCGACTTTATCTACTAGGGCATTTCTATATACTTTGAAAGGCAATATTCCTATAACAGTCCCTTGGGGCACGCCTGAAGTTAGTTTTACGCCTGACGACTTCCGTCCTCTTGGAAAGACATGCTGTATTCTGTTTGCTAGAAACTCTTCAGTCCAGTCACACAGTTGATATGATTCTCCATACGCTCGTATGTCGTTCATTGGGCAGCAGTGTGGAACTATATGCAATGCCTGCCGAAAGCCAAGGAACACGTTATCTATCTGGCCACCAGTATGTATTGCTTTTCAATCTCCTGGGTTTCACACAATATTTGCTTATGGGGCATCATGTTGCTGTGGAGATTCCGTTCCCAGAAACGTGACATTACGTGAATATAAAACATTCCAAGATTCTAAGCAGAGCGTTATCAGAGATATAGCCCTTTAAACAAACCTTTGTGTTACGCTGATGTCAGCGATGATGTTGGATCTCATCATATGAACTACGATTCCACGCTAAAATTATTGTCTGTGCTAATTTTGATTGTTTGAGTCTCTCTATTACAAGGTAATGTGTTAAATAAGCTCTGTGTTTTATTGTGAAACAGTATTAATTTTACCTTAAATATGTATTTATTTAATGGTGTAGATCCTGCTCCTTTTCTTTACTAATGATTCATCTCTCTGTATATTTTTGATCCTATTAAATACGTTGAAAGAGGTCGGCTTGCTGACACAATGATCGCGAGCCATAAGCGCATTATCTTTTATGAATTTCATTATTTGTAAGTCGAAACTGCAATACATGCTCTTAACGAAGCCTTATTATTATTATTATTACTATACTTACTTACTTACTTACTTACATACTCACTGGCCATACCGGACTGGAAAGTCAATTACCGCAGCAACATATTTTCGCCATCTGTCCCTGTCTTGGGCTATTTCCTTCTTCCATTCACCTTCAATACGGAGGCTCCTCAAATCAGCCTTCACATTGTCCTCCCATCTATTCCTCGATCTCCCCGCAGGACGTTTTCCTTCTAGGTGCCCTACCAGTACTCTGCGCGCTGCCCTGCCCTCAAAATCCATTCGAGCTACGTGACCAGCCCATCGCAGCCTACGTGATTTAATAATACTGATTATGTCAGGGCTTGAATAGAGTTCGTTATGCAGATTTCGCCACTCACCGCTAATGTCATCACTTTTTGCTCCGAAAATTTTCTTCAAAATTTTGTTTTCAAATACTCGAAACGGCTTTTCATTTTGCACAGTGAGAGACCAAGTCTCACACCCATATAGCATAACTGGTAGAATAATAGTTTTGTATATTCTAATCTTTAAATTCCTAGACAAAATATGTTGCTGCGGTAATTGACTTTCCAGTCCGGTATGGCCATGTAAAATGACCTTGTAATAGAGAGACTCAAGCAAGAAGACGGAAGAAGACGACGATTCGTGTTTTATAAACATAAAACAATCAAAATTAACACAGACAATAATTCTGGCGTCGAATCGTAGTTCATATGATGAGATCCAACTTCATCGCTGACATCATCGTAACACAAAGGTTTGTTTAAAGGGCTATATCTCTGACAGCGCTCTGCTTAGAATCTTGGAACACTGATGAAAGTAATCTATTCAGTGAGAAGTAGCACACATTTCTCGCCCGTAATCTCTTCTTCTGTTCGAATTCAATCTCATTTCTCGAAGTGATGTCCACGCCTAGATACTTAAATGTCTTCACTTTTTCAAACTGCATGACTCCAACTCTTAACATTTCCTGATCTGCTGTTGACATTCTAGTAGTAGCCAGGTATTTAGTTTTGTCTTCACTTATCCTTAGACCTACATCTTCACTAGCCTTGATCAACGCATTCGCATTTGCTGTTACAGCTTCTTTCCTATCGCTAATGATGTTTAGATCATCTTCATACCCTAATATCTTAATATTTCCATTTAACTTCACACCCTCTGAATTATCTGCTGCCATTCGTACATTATATTCTAGGACTAAATTAAAAAGTAGCGGAGACAGGGCATCTCCCTGCTTAAATCCGTTCTTTATTACAAATTCTTCTGACTCCAATTTCCCCGCGCGTACTCTACCTTTTGTGTTCTTCCAGTTCGCTTCTGTAGGTCAAACATACTTCTTTGGTATTCCAAGTTCCAAAAGAATTCTGTACAATTTTGACTGCAATACTGAATCGTATGCTTTTGTAAAATCTATGAAAAAATTGTGAACTGGTTTATTGTATTCCCATTTGTTTTCCAAAATTTGACGCAGGGTGAATATTTGGTCTACAGTTAATCTGTTCCTCCGAAAGCCGGCTTGGTAATCCCCCACAATTTCATCTGCATATGGTGTAAGCCTGCTTAGCAGATTATTCTAGAAAATTTGAGAACATACTGGTAACAGCGATATCCCTCTATAATTACTACCATTCATTTTGTCACCTTTCTTAAAATTTGGGATCAGAATCGACTCCTGCCTTTCTTCAGGTATCAACTCTGAGTTCCATACTTTAGTTATCACTTTTTGAACTACTTCCACCAATTTATCTCCCCCATTTTTAACTAATTCTGCGGTTATTCAATCTGATCCTGGTGCTTTATGGTTTTTCAATTTGTTGATTGCATCTCTTACTTCCTTTAACGCTGGCTCAGGTATCTGGGGTCTGCTGTATGTATTTCGTACGCCTGCTCATTTCCTGCTTCCTGGTGTACATTTAATAGATGCTCAAAATACTCCTTCCATTTACTTAATGTAGGACTGGGGTCTGTCAGTATTCCCGCAGCATCCCCTCGAAGTGCATTTGTCCTAGCCTTGAAGCCCTTCCTACACCCATTTATGTCTAGGTAAAGTTCTCTAATGTTTTTTTGTTTTACTGTTTATTTCCATTTTTGTAATTTGATTGTTCAAATAATCCCTCTTCTTTGCCCGTAGCCTACGACCAACTTCCCTTCTCAAGTTCAAGAACTCCTCTCGTTTTCTGTCTCCCATTCTATCCCAATCTAATCGCGCTTTTTTTCTCCTTTACTCTACCAATTTCTTGCATTCCTCATCAAACCACGGTTTCCTCCTATTCTTCTTAATTGTACATATAGTGACTTTCCGTGCCTCTTTGATATTATTCCTCACAGTGATCCACTGTTTATTTACATCCTCGTCTTGATCATTGTGTGTCCTGAGAGCATCAAACCTATTTGAAATTTCTATCATGTACCTTCTTCTAAAGTTTTCATCATTTAGCTTGTCAGTGTCGAATCTAACAAGTTCAGCATTGTGACACCTTGATGTTGCTGTAGATAGCCGTTGGTGAACTTTGGCAACTACAAGAAAATAATCAGAATCGCAGTCTGCTCCCCTGAACGTCCTAACATTTTCTATACTACTGTGCCATCTCCGATCTACAAGAACATGATCAATTTGGTTTCGGGTGTGTCCATCCGGAGAGACCCAAGTTGCTTTATGAATGTCCTTGCTTTTGAAATATGTGCTCTTAACAATCATGTTTTTTGTAACAGCAAAATTAACCACCCTTGTGCCATTACCATTCGAAATGTTATGCAAACTTTCTTTTCCAATTGTAGACCGGAACTATTCCTCCTTCCCCCTATCTACGCATTAAAATCACCTATGATTAATTTTGTATCTACGAGGAGAACTCATCCCACAGTTGATTTAGTTCTTCATAAATGCCGTCTTTAACAACCTCTTCAGTGACCTCAGTTGGTGCGTGTACATTAATTACAACTAGTTTATTCCACCTGCCGGACAACACTATAACCGATATTCGGTCACTAATGAACCTTATACCTTTGATTGCGTAAAGCACTTTTCTCTGTACTGCGAAACCTGTTCCGAAACTGTGAGCTTCCGCACCGCCATAGAAAAATGTGTAATTACCCCTCTTTATGGTACCCTCCCCCTGTCACCGAGTTCCTTGAATAGCTGTAATGTCTACATCGTATCTAATTCGTCTCATAATGTCTGGAATGTTCCAGGCCTGTTCAAACTTTTAACGTTCCATGTTCCCAACCTGAAAGTTCCTCTCGGCCTGAATCTCTTCGAAGTAGGTTCCGCCCGGAGATCCGAATGGGAACCTAGTTTACCTCCGGAATATTTTACTTCAAAGAGACCGATGCCCATTAATGTTGCTGATTCTTGATGAATAGATTAGATAGTAAGAGAAGAAGGAACAGGGATGGTTCACCACGCCATCGCCTGCCCCGCACCGGCTGTCCGCGACTGCATATTTTTTGTATTCGCAGCCACCCTTCATATCTGAAGGCCGTATCCCCTATCCGCAAATTGAGGACGCGCTGTGCCGTGGTGGTAGGGGCCCACGAGACAGATTATTATTATTATTACTATTATGCAAATTGTTTATTTACATTGAAAGTTCAAAATAGCACGTTTTTTGACACGTAGCTAGCCACTTACCACTGACAACCTCTGCCTCTGATGCGAGTAAAATCAATTACGCATCAAGAGAAACGGACCTTAACCATTATTTGTAGGTCAGACAACTACTCACATCATTTCGGGTTAAGATAGCTACACTCATCATTTCTAGGTCACATAGTTACAGATGTTTCTATCATTCTCTTGCTATCATCAATCTGATGCGCATTTACTTCGTCTGTATCTTACCTTCTCACTTAAAAATTAAAATAAAATCCATACTGATACGAACGAAACAGCATTACATCCTATAATTTTGTGCCAGTTCGATATACGAACAGCTGATGTTGCTAGATTATCTTTTTATTTAATGCTCGACTGGTTTCTGGTTACCTTAATCTATTTTCAGATCGTCGAAAGCAGCATATGAAATACTGTTTTGTACATATGGACGATTTGAAAGTAGGTTCTGGTAACTCAATACTAGTCATTAATTAAATAAAAACTTTGTTTCTATGTCGAACTGGTTAACACGAGTTGCTGACCTGTAATTAATCCAACACGCTGGAAATCCATACAGTTTTGTGTGTCCTTTCGACGACTTTTCTTGAAAACGGAAAGAACTGTGCTTTCTTCTAATCATTAGAAATGCTTCTCTCGTTTAGAAGCCCATAGTATACTGCTTGTAGAATATGGTAAGCTACTTGGTATACACTGTGTAGAACTGGTATCCCGTCAGACAGTGGTGGCTGGTGATCAAGCGCTGAAGTGCTACAACATACTGAAAATATCGGACTAAAATAATGCAATTTGTCTTCGAATGCGAGCCGGAAAAAAAATACTAAAATTTAGCTATTTCTCTATGAATGCGTCCAGATATGCACACGAAGAGGAAGAAAACATACGCTCATCAAACAAAATTTTGCATCACCTCGGTTCCGAGAGTTCCGGAATGTGTATAGAAAATTGGATTAGAGATAAACATATAGGTCATTTTCACCCTTTTTATTGCTCATAAAAACCACACATTGTATGATGTACCACCATACAGCGAGAACTTCAGAGGTGGTGGTCCATATTTCTGTACACACTGGTAGCTCTAATACCCAGTAGCACGTCCTCTTTCATTGATGCATGCCTATATTCGTCGTGGCTTACTATCCACAAGTCCATTAACGCACTGTTGGTCCAGATTGTCCCATTCCTCAATGAGGATTCGCCGTAGATCCCTCAGAGTGGTTGGTGGGTCACGTCATCCATAAACAGCCCTTTTCAACCTATCCCAGGCATTTTCGATAGGGTTCACGTCTGGAGAACATGCTGACCACTCTAGTCGAGAGATGTCGTTATCCTGAAGGAAATCGTTCATAAGATATGCACGATGAGGGCGCGTATTATCGTCCATGAAGACGAATGCTTCGCCAATATGCTACCATAATGGTTGCAGGTATCGTACAGCCGTTACGGCGTCTTCCATGACCACCAGCGGCGTACGTCGGCCCTACATAATGCCACTTCACAACAGCAGGGATCCTCCACCTTGCTGCACTCGTTGAACAGTGTGTCTAAGGCGTTCAGCCTGACTGGGTCGCCTCCAAACACATCTCCGACGATTGTGTGATTAAAGGCATATGGGACACTCATCGGTGAAGACAACATGATGCCAATCCTGAGCGGTCCATTCGGCACGTTGTTGGGCCCATCTGTACCGCGCTGCTTGGTGTCGTGGTTGCAAAGATGGACGCGCCTTGGACGTTGTGAATGAAGTTGCGCGTCATGCAGCTTATTGGGCACAATTTCAGTCGTAACACGACGTCCTGTGGCTGCAAGAAAAGCATTATTCAACATGGTGGCATTGTTGTCAGTGTTCCTCCAAGCCATAATCCTTAGATATCGGTCATCCACTCCAGTAGTAGCCCTTGGGCGGCCTGAGCGAGGCATGTCGTCGACAGTTCCTGTCTCTCTGTATCTCCTCGATGGCCGAACAACTTCGCTGTGGTTCACTGCGAGACGCCTGGACACTTCCCTTGTTGAGAGCCCTTCCTAGTAACAATGCGGACGCGATCGAACCGCTGTATTGGCCGTCTAGAAATGGTTGAACTACAGGCAACACGAGCCGTATACAACCTCCCTGGAGGAATTACTGGAACTGATCGGCTGTCGGACCCCCTTCGCCCATTAGGCGCTGCTCATGAGTGGTTGTTTACATCTTTTGGCGGATTGAGTGACATTTCTGAACAGTCAAAGGGACTATGTCGATTATACAATGTCCATAATCAACGCGTATCTTCAGGAGTTGTGGGATCCGGGTTGATGCAAAACCTTGTTTGATGCGAGTATTTTATAGCGCTCGCTCCACAATGTTACTAGTAATCACTGTGTCGAGTGCTATGATTGCCGTGCTACAGTCATCTTAGAAAAGGGAAGTGGGTGTCTGTTGTCGACTGTGCATGCTTTGATGTGACGTCATCCCTCCTGACACTATGGGTGTTAAGTTGCTCACACCAACAAATCAATATTATTTTTGAAGCTGCATGTAAAGTATTGTGCAAGCAGCACGGCGAATTCTGTGTATAGCGTTACCACTTTAGTTAATCTGGAAGTTGGCTAACTATGTCCTTGACTCCAGTAGGTTTAGCCGACGATGATACTTCTAGAGAAGTTAAATATTTGAGTGAATCAAGTATTATTGTACTTCTACAGAAATAACTGCTGGCGATCAGGGGGTTCCAAAGAGTTTGGAAATAACTGAATTGTTATTTCTCTTAACGTGATCCACATGCCTTCACACATGCAGTTGCCATTAACCGTATGTAGTGGCTGTTAGCCTAGTATTGCATGAGAAAATCAAATTGCACAACTACTAAAGCAAATTAAAAATATTAAATGTTGCGATCTACTTTTTTCACACATTTAACTAAAGGACGACAACGAAACAAAAACTGAAAAATGGTAATTAACAAAATAGTCTCAAAAGGGGCTGTGACGTTACACATCTGTTATATGAACGGGTGGTATCTGTTCTTTCACCCCGTGTTCGAAAGAACAGGCACCACGAATTGATATAATTTATTCACCTAGACGGGCAATGAATCTACCTTCATCAGTGCGGATGCGCAAGTATGTCCGACCTCCTGTGTTAATCTCAGAGTAGCGGGTCTGGAGCAAATGGACAGGGACTGCGGTTCGGTGACGCTCGGTGGGAATGTTGGTGAGACGTGGCGATATAACACTGTGCACCGTAGGGCTAACCGGCACGGCAGCTCAGCTTGTTCGGTCAGAGGGTTAGCTAAACTCCGTAATAAAAAAACTGAGTGAACGGATCAACGGAGAATCTATACGGGTGTCATCGGACGTCCACCACGAACAAATTCAACGAACAATATGAACAAAATGAGCTCAACAAAAACTGGCGCAATGGTTAACTCGCCTTCCTAGCAAGTCGGCGATTACGGGTTCGAATCCCGGTCTGGTATACATTTTCACTCGACGCCGTTGATTCCGAATAATGTCCCGATGTAGCTGACATCAACAATCCTTTCGCTTTCCTTTCCTTTTTTCCCCATCCCCCTCCCCGTCCTCCACCATCACTTTACGTATAAAGTTACACAGTTGGGCTGGCGTGTGACAAGGCACTGCAAGTGGGATACCTGAAGAGGCCAGAATTGCGCGTATGCTATGGTGAAGGATGGGGATCCCAGATTTGGCTCTTTGACGTTCTTAGAATATTTCGCCTGAGTGGACCATAGGAAAAGGTAAAATACTCTCCAAAGGTTTATGACTATCAAAAGCGATTTTCGAGCAAAAATTTGTGCAATGGTATGAACGTGCAGAGGTCAAGCGCACTGACAGGCAGTTCGCTGGACCGAGTTTGATTACTGTCGCTACCTTTTTTTTCTCTTCATTTAATGCTATGCTTTGCAATTTTAAACTGCTAATTATAATATTAAAACCAGTTAACATATATAAAATTGTTAAATTCAATTTAGCTGCGATTGCTATCCCTACAAGTCAAAAGGCTATAGGTGTTGGTAAAAAAAAAGCCAGAATTTGGGGAAATTTAGCATGAAAGTGTATGAACAGTATTGCATTTACAGGTGTGTAGATCGCAATGCGCTTCTTTGCGTCCGATGTTTGTTATTCAGAAACAGTAATGTGTGGGTACAAGGAGACTGAGAAATCTTGAACACAGTTATGCTTCAATAAAACAACAGAAGCCACAAACATATGAAAAACATATTTGATTTAGTGCATTAGGTAAAGCTTCACATTCTCGTCCAAAGGGTCTTTCTTAAGGGACGAATCATTGATAGTCTCAAGGAGAGAGATCCGGATTTGCGATATCGGGACGAAGTTATCATGAAGAAACGGCAAGAAGGGGCAGCGACCCCTGGGGCACCATTGCGCAACTGCGGTTGTCGACAGCCATGCTACCCCACACACTCTCTTAATTTTCCGATGAATGTTTACCGGTGTTTGTCCTTCGGCAGTCAAAAGAAGAATAACAGCACGTTCCTCCTGTCTGGACGCATTTGGTAATAAAGTCGCCATGGTTCAAGTTTCCGCATTTACCGCGCGCGTGTCAGAAAGACGTGCCTACATCTCAGTGCTTACACTGAGGGGACAGAAGTCGTGGGATAGCGATATACACATACGCAGATGGCAGTAGTATTGCCCACGCAAGGTATTGGCGGAGCAGTCATTTGTACTAAGGTGATTTATGTGGAAAAGTTTCCGACGTTATTATGGCCGCACGACAGGAATTAACAGACGCGGAATGGTAGTTGGAGCTACACAGATGGGACATTCCATTTCGGGAATCGTTTGGAAATTCAATATTCCGAGTTCCACAGCGCTAAGAGTGTGCCACCGACAATACCAAATTTAGGCATTATCTCTCACAACGGACAACGGAGAGGCTGACGGCCTTCACTTAACGACCGAGACCAGAGGCATATGCTTAAAGTTGTCAGTGCTAACAGGCAAGCATCTCCGCGGGAATTAACAAAAAAATCAACGTGGGACGTACGACGAACGTGCTGCGAAATCTGGCGTTAATGGACTACGGCAGCAGACGGCTAACACGAGGGCCTTTGCTACTAGCATTGCCTGCAGAGTCTCTCCTGGGCTCGTGACTATGTCGGTTTTACTAGACGACTGGAAATCCACAACCTGGTCATATGGGCTCCGATTTCAGGTGGTAAGAGTGTGGCCCAGACCCCACGAGGGTATGGACTCAAATTCCCAACAAGGCACTGTGCAAGCTGGTGTGGGCCACGTTTACATGGAATGGACTGAAAGCTCTGGTTCAACTGAACCGATGGTGGACTGGAAATTCTTATGTTCGGCTACTTGGAGGCAATTTGCAGCCATTCGTGGACTTCATATTCCCACAAAATGATAGAATTATTACGGATGAAAGTGCGCCATGTTCGCGATTGGTTTGAAGAACATTCTGCACATTTATATCGAATGATTTGGCCACCCAGATCGTCCTACATTAATCACACTGAACATCTGTGGGACATACACTCCTGGAAATTGAAAAAGAACACCGTGAATTCATTGTCCCAGGAAGGGGAAACTTTATTGACACATTCCTGGGGTCAGATACATCACATGATCACACTGACAGAACCACAGGCACATAGACACAGGCAACAGAGCATGCACAATGTCGGCACTAGTACAGTGTATATCCACCTTTCGCAGCAATGCAGGCTGCTATTCTCCAATGGAGACGATCGTAGAGATGCTGGTTGTAGTCCTGTGGAACGGCTTGCCATGCCATTTCCACCTGGCGGCTCAGTTGGACCAACGTTAGTGCTGGACGTGCAGACCGCGTGAGACGACGCTTCATCCAGTCCCAAACATGCTCAATGGGGGACAGATACGGAGATCTTGCTGGCCAGGGTAGTTGACTTACACCTTCTAGAGCACGTTGGGTGGCACGGGATACATGTGGACGTGCATTGTCCTGTTGTAACAGCTAGTTCCCTTGCCGGTCTAGGAATGGTAGAACGATGGGTTCGATGACGGTGTGGATGTACCGTGCACTATTCAGTGTCCCCTCGACGATCACCAGAGGTGTACGGCCAGTGTAGGAGATCGCTCCCCACATCATGATGCCGGGTGTTGGCCCTGTGTGCCTCGGTCGTATGCAGTCCTGATTGTGGCGCTCACCTGCACGGCGCCAAACACGCATACGACCATCATTGGCACCAAGGCAGAAGCGACTCTCATCGCTGAAGACGACACGTCTCCATTCGTCTCTCCATTCACGCCTGTCGCGACACCACTGGAGGCGGGCTGCACGATGTTGGGGCGTGAGCGGAAGACGGCCTAACGGTGTGCGGGACCGTAGCCCAGCTTCATGGAGACGGTTGCGAATGGTCCTCGCCGATACCCCAGGAGCAACAGTGTCTGGGAAGTGGCGGTGCGGTCCCCTACGGCACTGCGTAGGATCCTACGGTCTTGGCGTGCATCCGTGCGTCGCTGCGGTCCGGTCCCAGGTCGACGGGCACGTGCACCTTCCGCCGACCACTGGCGACAACATCGATGTACTGTGGAGACCTCACGCCCCACGTGTTGAGCAATTCGGCGGTACGTCCACCCGGCCTCCCGCTGCCCACTATACGCCCTCGCTCAAAGTCCGTCAACTGCACATACGGTTCACATCCACGCTGTCGCGACATGCTACCAGTGTTAAAGACTGCGATGGAGCTCCGTATGCCACGGCAAACTGGCTGACACTGATGGCGGCGGTGCACAAATGCTGCGCAGCTAGCGCCATTCGACGGCCAACACCGCGATTCCTGGTGTGTCCGCTGTGCCGTGCGTGTGATCATTGCTTGTACAGCCCTCTCGCAGTGTCCGGAGCAAGTATGTTGGGTCTGCCACACCGGTGTCAATGTGTTCTTTTTTCCATTTCCAGGAGTGTAATAGAGAGGTGAGTTCGTCCACAAAACCCTGCACCGGCAACGTAACAATGGACAGCTGTAGATGCAGTATGGCTCAATATATTTCTGCAGAGGACTCCTACGAGTTTTTGAGTCAATGCTTCGTCGAGTTGCTGCACTAAAGGAGGTGCTACACGATATTAGCAGGTTTCCCATGACTTTCGTCCCCTCAGTGTGCGAGTATATACTCACAGCGGATGGTTGGCATATAAGCTGCAGCAAGGCCCTCAAAGGGAAACTTTTGAATCGTTACTTATGAATACATAAGTAAACAGAAAAATTATTCTTCCCGAGTATCATGCGTGAATGGAAAAAAATAGGATCCAATAGAAAGTTGCAACACCAACTGCTTGTAGTGATTAGCGACGTACAGACGTAGAACTCGGTAGGAGTAAAGATCACAGTAACTTCCATTCGCTTCTTTGTGGTCTCAAAGCAATTGACGTAAAATTTCACTCGCCGGTGACAGGTGCCACTGCGTCGCAGCATTTGATTGCTGCTGTGTGATTCGAAAGGTCCATGGAAACAACGCTCCACATTCGAAATGTACAAACATGCGTGGCTGTTTTTCCGACAGCTGCGACACGAATAAGCGTGCAGCGCCGCTGTGTACCGTTTGTAATGCAAAACTCATTTTCTGCTCCGGACCGCACAGCTCGCTAACTTACGTCCACGTCCATGTTCTGCGTCCGTGAACTCGTACCAACACGACCACATTCTACGCAATAACATGCACGGGTTATCAGTGACGTCCCGATATTAGTGACTCTATTAGTGTCAATACCTTTGTTTCGATACCGACGGTATCGATATTTGATTATTTTATAGTACCGTAAAAGGACCAGAGTATCGGTATCGGCAGTACAGGGTGTACACGAAAAGTGCTCATTACGAACCTCAGTGGAGTAATTCAAGTACGAGACGAACAAACTGATACAGGACACTTGTAATCTGTCAAGCAGGGAAACAACTCCAAATTGACCTAGAAAATCACTTTAGTTACAGCGCAAGCGCACCGCACAAGATTTTGGCTAAAACCCTCCTTGTAACTTAAACACTCGATCTTCTTGCATTCGCAAAATGTAAAACTAATGTTTGTGTAAATTTTACCTCAAAATATTGTGAACATTAACAGCATGAAATTAACAATTAAATCTTTGTGTTTGTCTGGCCTTCTTACTACGAATTTACTTGTGCTTGCAAGTGTTAAATTTAGATAAAATTGTGAGTGTTTCTGCATAAATTTCTAACCGAATTTTTTTCTTTCAGTATCACTACGGGAAAATTTTAAACTGATAATATTAACTAAATAGCCAACTAAGCAAGTGGCGTACGAGAGTGACAGATTTTGAAAATGTCACACAGCGGGCTTGGCTTTTGCAGGCAAATTTGACATAGTTGCCAGGCTTGACCGACCGCCCGTGCTTTGATCAAATTGTTTGTCTCTACGTCCTTTGTACCATTGTGGCACGTAGTAAGCAGTTGTCGTTTACACCCTATATAATAGTCTTTGGGAAAATAATAACTATTAACTACAGCGATGTATACATGCAGATCGAAGCGACGAATGAATATTTGCACCAAGGCCGGGATGCGCTAATCTCTACGAATCCCTAGCGCAGTGGCTTATTGCAACAGTGGGGATTAGTCTAGCGCGCTTCCCTCCTCTTTCAAAGTTCCCAATCACACCTCTGCCCACTTCGTATTTTCCCTAAAGTCGAACTGCACTCTACAGACTTCAGCTGCTCAGCATCGAATGAAACGGGGATTCTGCCTTATACCCAGGCATAGGTGCGTCAATCACAGGAAACTATATGGTTTCAGAGAATCAAATATTCATTCGCCGCTTCAGTCTACGTATGTACGTCATAGATGTTCGAGACTTCAAAAGGTCGCAGGAACCATATAGTTTCATTTGACAGTAGCTACTATTTATATGAGAATTATGCCGTATGAGGAATCTATCGTGCTTAGAAAAGTGCTGTAGTAAAAATTTCACAGCACAGGCAGTCTACAATACGAGTAAGTGCTTCAGATTCCAGCAATAAATGGCAGCAGTATTCAGTATTTACCCATTCTTCGCAATCGTGTTCAAATATTTATTTTGTACCCTGGCTGATTTGTACAAACTTACCGTAATTTCCCTATTTTCTAGTACTGAAAATTATTTTGTGTTATAAATAAAACCCGATTTCAAGTGAATGACTTTGCCTTGAAGAAAAGATTTTAGTTATGCACTATAACCATGAAACGTATGGGCAAAATATAATTTATGTAATATATGACGTTGGAATATGTTTGTATTTGATTTTGTGCTGACGTTGGTTTATCAGAACATAGTGTAGTTTACATAATTTATCCTTTATCGCTTTCGTTCGTATTTGCTTTTGTACTCACTTCGATTTTTGTAAACAAAGCACAGTTTATTTTCAAAATATGCTGGTATTCTAAAATACCTCCTGTTGCATTGAAGAAAACGCTTAAAAGGAATTAAAGAGTAACAGCTTGCGATAATGTCGGTGTGGATGCATTTGTTCCCCGATTGTCGACATGTCAGTACAGTTTTAGTCACTCTATCGGTGCCAAACACCACATCCAATCTGGTACTGGAACGTCCCCAGTGTTACTGTATCGTTATTTGCTGGAACATCGTTCCCAGACTCGTCATCTACCATACTGTGTCAGACAAGTTTTACTATTTTGAGTATTTAATTATTCAGAAAGTATGTTCGTAAATATTGCTTACGGCAGCATAGAAACGGATGCATCTAATAAGGAGATTCCACCGTTCTGTAGTTCAAAATGGTCGAAACAACGTCAGGTTTACGAGAAAGTTCTGGTTTGTCTCACTCCTTATATTCACAATGGTGAAACGTTACCAAAGCCATAAAACGCGTAGTTTTCAAAGCTAGGCGTGAGTATCATTTACATAACTAATCAATGAAGAAGGAGAATTTAGCTTTTCGGAATGTCATTCGTTTCACAGCAGAAATAGAAAGTTGAAATGAAATACCGATGATCAATTACGTTAATGTAACAACTGAGAGAAAAAACACTAACAAACTTCGCAAGAAAATGGCCACAGCTTCCCTCAGAAATAGTAATAGTGTCTTTATAGTGTTAGCAGGCAAGTATTACGCTTCGGACGAATGTGTATGTCGCAGATATTTTTCTGCTCTTGTATTATATCGAGGACAAAAGTAAGACACATTGCAATTCCCGTGGCTTCAGATGCTAGGAGACGTACTTGTAGAGCTAGTAGTCTAAATGAATGAGTTATTTACCTCTGCGACATTTATTGGTGGAACGATAAGAAATTAGTGTCAGCGATTAAAAAGACAAAGTCACTCCGTCTGGTGACAAATAAGAGCTGAAATCACTGAAGGAGTGTAACCTCAGTTCCGTACGGAAAGTGCTATGGAGGGCTGTCTACAAAAGCATAGATTTTGTTAGATTAGTGTCAACGACCATTCTAGAACCAGTCCTTACTTTGTATGCATGTGCTTGCTATTTAAGTATTTCATGTTAATGACACGCTGTTAACAGCCCTCTGACCCGAAAATATGTTTTTATTAGTATTTTTACTCATCTTATCAGGCAGATCGTGAAACCTAAACATAACGAATACATCGCTTGAAACAGTCGGAATATATCCTTATGTACTGATTCCTATGAAGCATCATCTTCTCAACATCAAATCTTTTGTCGGTCATCGGTTTCGGCAAGGTTCTGTACGTAGTATCGAATTAATCAGCCGAATGATCGCGGTAGTATATAAACAACGATATCCAGCACAACTCAGAAGGAACTCGAGATGTTACAGTAACTACGGTCTGCATTTTCTGCCTAAAAGATCCACCACAATGGGTTTGTAAATCTTTTTCGTATTTCCACTTAGTACATCATCAATCTCATACCTACAAACCTCATTATACGACTCGATCACACCAGTCCCTCCAACTACAATTCGTCCATGAACACGATGTGCTTCTCCATAACACAAGAGCAATTATAGCTATGACAGTTATGTACGATCCATGAAATCGAGACAAAATATTCTTTCGTAACTTTTTATTCATACGCTGCAAGTATCACCAACCCCTCGAAGTGTAATATTGAGATTTCGTATACTATTCGTATTTCGTATACTATTAGCATTTGTTGTTCCAAGACATAAGTATAGGTGCGACGATAGCGATACACCTGTCAACAGCTTCATCGAGAGAACATGTCTCTAATCGTGTTAATAGTCTGATTGCCCTAGAAAATACTACGTATCAGAATCAATTGGTGCTCTACGCTATCGTATGTAATGTCCTCAGCTAAAGTAAAAATCCGTTATTTAACTAATTCTCCAAAGGAACATAACCGCAGGAAATTTCAACCGTGTACTAACGTCCAGCATATAATTTGTATTTCTGTAACAACGGAGAACAAAGCGTTATTCTCTGGTCGATATCAGCCCAGCAATAAAACTCGAGGTCCGAAACAGTTCTCTGAGGGCCGGAAACTTTGAGATAACCGCAAAGATGTCGACGCGAGACGCCTTCTGGAATGGTCCGCAGCAAAATTTCTAGGGATAACAAACAGAACCCATACTGCTCCCATGAGCATGGAAAGAACAGCAGACTCTGCCCCCCCCCCCCCCCTCCTCCGCCACTTACTCTCTCGCCCCCTCTTCAGCACAGCCGGAGTGCAAATACGCTGACCACTGGCGCTCCTAGTGACTGCGAAAATAACATTGAACAGTGACCCGGAACCAAGGAGGACAGTGTTATCCCCTCACCACATCCACTCACCTGAATACTCGAGGCAAATAGTCAGTGCGTATGTGACTACGCATCCTGTTCGTAACTGCATGTGGCAGCAGAGAGAGTATACTCGACCCTTATGCTTTCGCGCGTGTTTTCATAATGTGGTTAGTCGCACGGGGTGCTCATGGCACCCCAAAAAAAGTAGCTGTAATGTCATAGTTGTGCAGCATTTCGTTGATATATATATTTACCGAATAAATTACTCTTCGCAATGGTAGAGTATCATATTTGAGCGCATATTTTTAGATAAATATCAGATTACCGTTTTTGAGACACATTCGATATTTCCAATTTTCTTACGACTTTTTATAAAAATATTTATTTCTGGTATTCTTAGTTCTGTACGACAGATTTAAGTCAGTACATATGTCACTAAACATTTATTCCATCAGCTCACACAAAAGTTATATGAAGTTAGTCACTGTCACTGGCTATAGCAGGTGCGGTATTATAACACTTTTCACATACATTCTTCATGTGGTTTAGACACATAGCTTCCAGACAACGGGCGCAGTGTGATTTAGCTTTTACATCTTTAATCCGAGGACAAACTGCGCAGCGCCTGGGCGTAGATATCCTTTGTTCAGAATGTGCTACATTCTTGTTGTCTGTCTTCAATTCACGCCATTTTAGCAGCTTTATCTCTAAATTGCTTAAGCAAAGAGTGAGTGGCTGTTCTCTTGCGCACTATGGGGCTTACTAACACTTTTCCCTGAAAACTAAACCAAACTCCTTCATGAACAGGCCACGAAGGCCCAATGGTACCTACCGTCCGCCGTGTCATCCTCAGCCCACACGCGTCGCTGGATACAGATATAGAGTTTCCCACTACACGTAAAAACATTATTCGGGAAATGAAGGCGTTAATGCCAACAATGTCAATCATTCGGAAAAACAGGGCACTTGGCCTGCGTCTGATTTTCCTTGAGGTTGAATAAGTAGCCCACGTTTCACCTACAATGACTACTCCTGTTTTTGTCTTATTGTACACTGTTATAATTTCTGGTTTCTTCTCATCCGTAGTATCAGTGCTAATGATATAATCATGATGCGTTTTTTCCATTCCTTGGCACATAGATAACTATAGTACTATTGCTCACCAATCCAGAAAGGGTGCTTTTTAAATCACGAACTCTCGTGCAAACACACTTTGGAGACACTCCCTCTTATTCTTTAAAAAAAGTTCCTACTACCGACTGTTTCTTTTTCGGGAGGTCTTCAACCATTGTAATGGAACAAATCCAGTTGTCCAGTGTCACATTTCTTCCTGTCCCTTCGATAGAGCGTACAAGTCTATTTACTACATCCTTGCGTGAGTTTCACAATGAAAACGGTCCCTCTGGATTGTTTCCCGACACAAATTTCCATCCACAAAGTATACCATGTTATTGCAGCGCTAAGGTCGAGATCTTCAATCCACATTTTGCTGGCGTACTTGGTATATACTGACGGAAACAGCATTGGCCTCTAAATGCAACTAGTTCAGTCAGCGCCGTGTATTTAGATACAATTACTGTCACAGTTCGACATAAACAATTCAAACACTTCTCCCAATGCAGTTAGGCGATCAAGCTCTGTACTCTGCGGTCTTCTCGAATATCATAGAATCTCAAACAACTCAAGAAACGAAAACACCGAAAACTCATTTTTGTATGAACCGCTGTAATTCCAAAACCATTCCTATCCCGTAAGTCTTCCATAGTTCCGTGTCCTGCCCGGTAATACCCTGCTAATATCAGTAAACCAAGAAGAGATTTGGTTTCCTCCTCATCGATTGATTTGCCATGAAGGTATCTTGTGAAGTTTGATGCAATGCGCTGTACGTAAATGTTGGTGCACGGTGTAATAGTTCCAGTGATTACGTCATTCACAAATAGAGAGAAACGTCCACAATAGTTTTTTCAGATTTTGCGACAGCTTTCACACCAGAGAAGTGAATTACAAGATCTACACGTCGAGTTCTAATTTTGCGAATAGGACAGTTTTTCATCCATATGGTAACCGTATCCTCTCCAGCAAAGAAATCATGCGTGTTTGATTATCTGTTGTGCTTACTTGTGATGCTGGGTTGTCTTCATTCTCCGTTTCTGTGTGGCTGTGACGAGAGAGAATTCGGCAACTGTATTTTTCCTCTCCCTCCTCTATCTTATCTAACATTGTTGCAGATGCTTCAGAATTCTTTCCTACTCTATTTCGTAAGGATCCATTGCTGCCACACAGTGACAACAGACAGGCATCTGCTACGGAATGCTAGTGTAAGCTTCTTCAGCGCACAATAACGCAAAGATAACGTAAAGATTCACCAGATGTGTTGACAACACCGCAGAACCTATTGTTGCGTATTTTCATGGTTCTCAGGCTTCCTCTGTAGATTATATTTTTCTCAAGACTCGCACTTAACTTTCTAGAAAGGTAGCAAAGTTCATGAAAGTAAACTCCTATCCATCATCTAAACATCTAATAAACCTTCATTAAGAATGAATAGCTGTGTTATGAATACCCAGCGCTACCACCAAAGGGTTAAACACGTTGAAGTAGGTAAGACGGACCACCCCAGATACATCCAGAATTAGGGACTCTATCCAAGTGCAGTTTCCGCTTTGCCATATGGGATGACTACCGGAGATACATCACTTCATGGGGAACAACTGTTGCTACAGACCAAACGTTCGCTAACTCCTCGCAGTGATGCTAGGCGTCGTGTTGTTGCATTCTCTTGCCCTGTCACCGTGGAATTTCAGAGACCTTGTAGGCTCTACTAAACAGGTGTGGTATGTCTGCAAACTACCAAAACCATTGATTGTATGAATCTGAACACGAAAAACTGGAGTGCCTCTAAGAAAAGCAACACACTTATAAGAGCAAAATTTGCTGGGTTGTCCCCGTTTCAGAAATAGTAGCGGACTGGATTGTAGAAAACACATATTCCATATTTTTGCCACAGAACACCTACAACCTAATACCTTGCAGGGGCACAACTATTAGTTAAAGATAGCTAGCGTCGCAGGGAACTGTCACCGTACATTTTCTATCTAACGAAAGTTGTTCCCCATGATGTGTGCTCTATCACCATTAGACGTTCGATGCAAAGATTTGAAGAACCGTGTGTGTACTGTAAATTAAAAAAAATTAATCCCAAAACTTAACACAGGTGAAATTATACGACAGTAGAAGGAAAAATTTCTAGTAAATATTCTGTATTTATTATTTCTTTCTTTATTTATCGTTTGGCATAGACACTTGGACACGAATGGTACATTGAATACTTAGGTTACTCCAGCTAAGGAGCAAAGAAAATATGCAGTTTTATATACATTATTCATAATACAGATCTAAAATGTGCAGTAAAAGGAACAGCAATGTCTGATGCAGTAGCCCGTGAAATGATCAGTTGAAACTACCTCGTTAATAATTTTTTTGTTAAGCACTGATCTACAGAATATTCCCTGACAAAGACAACTCAAACGTAACCTATTCATTTATTATCCACAATATACAAGCCCATCTCTATCTGACTGCTATACACTGACAACAAGACTTCCAATAATTGACATAAAAGAATGGCCCTGAATTCCAAGAAATCCCAACAATAACACAAATCCAAAAAATTTGTAACTAAGGAAATATGAAACTACCTCCAACTCTTCATTGCCTAAACTCATTAAATCACAAATCCCAACAGTGGAAACCCCATTCCTTCATAAGTCACTTACCTCACAGAAAATCTTCATAACACAAACTACAGCAATTACAGCAAGTAGCAACTACAGCCAGCTTAATAAAAAGATTCTAACTGCTATAAACTCTAACTAATAGGAGGCATATGGATAGTGAAAGAAAGAGTTTGTTGAAGAGCAAAAAATGTATTTAGAAAATTTTATCTTATTCATGTGACATCCAGTTCCAAAAATTATATAGTTGTCCATAATTCCACTGCCCAAACATTATCAATCAAATATCGGTCATCATACATTTCCTTGAGTATTTCCTTATAAACACATCATTTCATCCCACTTTAAATGAATGTCCTACCAACACAGAGTCTCCACATACATACATTTCCCTATCCATTCGCTAACTGTTACTCCATCCAACTACAGAATATCTTGCAGAGGGCGCAGAGCGCTGTCAGCAATATTAACACAGTCTGTAGCGCTGCCAGTATCCAAAAAGGCTACTCACAGAGTAAAAATAGGCTGAAATAGGCTGTGAGAGGAGCCAACAACAGGAACAATCAATTTTACGTTACAATGAGCAGTTAAATGAACACTAGTCAGCTATAAAAATGACATTAAAATGTACAATGAGATATGTAATAAAAGAACAATGAACAATTGATTATATCAATAAAGCATTTGAGTTCACAGACAGAGAAACAATACATAAAATAATTAGAGAATTTAGTGTTAAGGCCAAATTAGCAAAGATAATTTGTGGAACTTTATCAAATAGTGTGTTTTAAGTTAAATTTGTGGGAGAATTATCTCATTCATTTCCACTAAAAGCTGGTATCAGACAAAAGGTTGATTTATCACCTTCACTGTTTACCCGTCTACTAGAAAAAATTGCAAGTGTCTGGAATTTGAAGCTAAAAATTCAAAAAATTCAACCAATAATTCTGGGAAGGAAAACAAACGGAATTAAGGTAAACTGCCTTAATCCTTTTCAGACGATTTATTTATACTGTCTGAAAATTTTACAGAGGCAGTTATTTAAAAAAAAATCCTCTGGAAAGAAATAACAAACAAAATTGGTCACAAAATTTCAGCCAATACAAAACTCCTGACGGATATAAAAAATGAACCAAAACGCATAGAAGCACGAGTTGGTAAAATAGAGCGACCAAGTGAATCTAAGTATCTTGAAGAAACTACGCAACAGAATCGACTAGCAAAATCTGCAATAGATGTAAGATTTAACAAAATGGAAAGAGCATACGGTTTGACACAGAATTTTTATAAAAATGAATCTCTGTCTAGGAAAAAAAGACTACAGCAATAACCACAGTGGTATGACCAGAATTTTTACGACTGTGAATGCATAATGCTGAATAGAGGAACTCGAAACACGGATTATTAGAAAAATATTGGCTGCAAAGCGAACAGATGGTTGGAACATGAGAAGTAATGAAGAGCTCTGCGAAAATATAGGGAAAACAACAGAAGTAATGGCTAAGAGAAATAATTTTTTAACACCGCTACCGACTGAACGAGAACAGGTTAAAGAAAAAAATATTACTGTAATTCAGGAAGAAGAAATCGACAGTGCCATGGATTACAGAAATAAGGAAAGAGATAGAAAGAAACAACATGAAATAATCGGAAATAACAGAAAGAAATCTTTTTATGTATAAAATACTAAATTTAGAAGGCTTTCAAAGCAGAGGAAACAAAAATCACGAACATCATGTACAGAAGAAAGAAAGAAACAATTTGAAAAGAGAATGAGGAACCACTGGAAAACCAGGAAACCACAACAACAAAGAGAAGAGGAATTGGTTACGTGATCCTAATTGGTCAATACGAAAATAAAAAGAAATTAAAAAGTGACCGATGTTTCGAACCCAGGGCTTTCCTCGGGGTGTGAGCCAATTAGCGGAAACCTACGTATTTATACGAGGAAGGTAAGGTCCGAATCGCTGTAGCTAATCGAATGTCACGCGAACACTGAGACTCGCACGTCCACCGAATCCCAGCATGCCTTTTCTTTGGTACTGTCACTGTGTGCTGTTCACAGAGTCAGTTCAAAATGTTTGAAACAATTGATCAGCCATCAACTGTGAAATACGGTCAGTGACTCGTATTTTGACGGCAAATAACGTTGCAGCAGCGGAAATTCATCGACAGATAACTGAGGCGTGTAGCCCCAATGCGATGACTGCATCGAAGTGCAAAATGTCCATGATGGACTGCGACCAGGCAGTGATCTCAGAAGATCGGGTCATAGACGTGGACGAAGAAATTTGTGAAGATTAGCAATTCACGATTTAAATTTATTTACTGAAATTTCCGAATGTGGGTTCCCAGACTTCTCGAGAAACATTAAATGTAATGAATGGCTTGTGCTCTTGATTTTTTAGACCCAAATCGTAAGGAAGGTCATCTATCTTTAGAGAATAGTGTCGCAGGGGACGAGATGTGGATTTCTCATACGACCCCAGTGTAACGTCAGCCAATGGCATGGCGTCACACGACATCACCAGTCAAGGTCAGGGCCAAGCAGACAATCTCAGGACGCAAGGTTATGTCAACCGTGTTTTGGGGAGACACGGCGTCTTGTTAGTCGTGTTTATGTAGCAAGGGACAACAATAAACGCAGTCGCTTTCTGCGCCACCCTGACTTCACTTCGAAGTGCAATACAGAATAAGCGACGTGGTCTTTTGACGTCTGGATAATTGTTACTGCATGGCATTGCCAGACCCCATTCTGCTATTCACACCCAAAGTCTGACCTGACCTTTTAGATGGAAACAGATTGTACACCTACCGTACAGTCAAGATTTTCCCGCTGAGCTATTTTCACTTGTTCTTCTACCTGAAGGTGTTTCTCGCAAGCAAGAGCATCGCAAGAAATGAAGAGCTGAAAGAAGCAGTTAAAGACTGATTATGCTCACAGAGAGAATACATTTGTGACTTAGGTAAACAAAAGCTTTTAGAAAGTCATGACAAATATTGCAACATATGTGGAAACTACGTTGAAAATCAGAGTAACAAGAGAGGAATTAGATAATAATAGGTTTTCCCAAAATGCTGTGATGGCTTATATTTTATAAGAAATCATACCCTACTTACCAAATTTAGCACTCCGTCTGCAGGCCATGTGTGGACTACCGGGACCGTCTGACCACCATGTCATCCTTTGAAGAGGATACGGATAGGAGGGGCGTGGGGTCGTCACACCGCTCTCCTGGTCGTTATGATAGTAGTCTTGACCGAAACCGCTACTATTCGGTCGAGTAGCTCCTCGATTGGCATCACGAGGCTGAGTGCACCCCGAAAAATGGCAACAGCTCATGGCGGCTCGGATGGCCACCCATCCAAATGCCGACCACATCCAGCAGCACTTAACTTCGGTGATCTCACGGGAAGCGGTGTATCCACTGAGGCAAGGCCGTTGCCACTTTCCAAATAACCCTCAGATTTGTATACGTGTATTTGAAATGTAAAGTTTTCGATTTAGTCTCCATCTAAATCGATTCAAATCTTATGTAATGTCACATGCTGTTAATGAGTCGCCTCGTAAGCATCGTTCCTCATTGAATGTGTGGTTGGGCCAAATATTCTTCCAAGAAACCTTGGACTAGAAACTCTTTGTTTTCTGAAGTGTTATTTCCAGTATTGCTTCAAGATATTCTTCCCGTGAATTGATAATATTGCTCCAGTTTATTTTGCTGTTGAGGTAAGAAGACATCTATCGCTTCAATAGTACTGACAATGGTCAAGCGTGAGCTGTAAATTGCCCCCCCCCTCCCCCAAGATGTCATCAGTTCTCTGGATTCTTTCCGTCTGGAGTCATCTTATGAAGTGAACTGAACTCCCGCTGATACAGTTTAAGAGCTGGCGCAGACA